>NC_137278.1:90760500-92159000 GCF_054371585.1 Giraffa tippelskirchi | reverse complement strand
CAGCTCATCACAACCCACTTGTCCTTCCCCGAGTCCGTGAAGTCCTGTCTTACTGGATGCCCATCAGCACCTCCCAGGTGCTGAGTGCACAACTGAGGCGTCCTGAGGAATAGGCAGGCGGTTTGCTGTGGGCCATGTACTCAAAATTATGCTTGGACATTGGAAAGGCGGCCCAGACCCCAGGTCTGCCCTGGGTTTCCTGTGTTACCTCCACTGTCCTGACCCAGAGCTCAGCTTCCACTTTACAGATCATGAGACTCGACTTGGAAAGTCCAGTCCATGCCAGCAGCCACAGAGTCGTAAACCAGAGACTGATGCTTGGGTCCCTCCCTGGCCATTCTCCTTCAGTGACCTTCCTCACTCCCCAGTCATAAAGGTGACAGTTCAGAGGACGGTCCCATCTCGTAAATGGTTTAACAGAGAATCTGAGTTTACCCGTGTCCACATCTGCCAGGGGGCCAGCAGTCTTGTTCAACTGCCGGTCGCATTTGCTGCGTGCAGACTTCTGGCACGGGCCGGCCCACCTGGCCTGCTCCGTGTGAACCCAGAGCCTCTTTCTCGGCCTCCCAGGGCCCTGCCCGAGCTTGTCCAGCCCTGGAGCGGACACTTTCTTCAGGCCTGATCCCCTCTTCAGTGCACATTAAAAACTCTTTTGAAACTCCCAATTTCAGAGCCAAACAGAAAAGTGATGATTAAAGAATTCTGTGAATGTTGCATCTTCGCCAAACAGCCCTGGGACGTCTCCAAAGCACAGAAGTAGCTCATGCCCTGGGCTCACCCAGGTTCATGCGTGGTGGATCCGAGATGGGAGATGAACGTAGTTTGGAGGGTGTGGGGTTAAGATTTGGGCCACAAGACCACATCAAAGAGTTGGTCCCCAAATACTTTTTTCTGAAGTCCTGGCATGGAAAGTTTGACTAGATGTTCGTGAAAGTAGTCCCGAGAGTTACGAAAAGAACAAGCATGGTTGAATCATTGTTCACATCCCCTGACCTGGGGTGGGGGTTTTGATCTGGGGTGGAGGTAAGCAGAGACCCGTGAAGCCAAGCATGTGAGGCCCTTGATGGTTTCCAAATAGGTGGTCAGTTCAGTTGTTAATAGCTTGGTGGATCAGCGAGAATTTGAGAAAAGGAATCTGGGTTTCATTTCTCAGTTTTGAAAAGCATACCTTTTCTAAGAACTTGGCAGTTCTGGCTCTCATTAATCACATTCCTCAGGCTCGGAAATCATGGAAATGCATGCAAAAGCTTTGTTAGTTTTTCTCAGAACAGGAAGGAATTCTTTGAGATGAAAAGTAAACAGAATGATTAAGAACATCAACCTACATTCACTTCTCTATTTCTAATTTTTGGAAGGAAAAATACAGTACCCTCTTCATTTCACTGATATGAGTAGCGCTTATAGAGGAATACATGCTTTCCACTATGGGCTTCCCAGCTGGTGCTAGTGGTAAAGAATCCATCTGCCAATGCAGGAGACATGAGACACAGGTTTGATCCCTGGATCAGGAAGATCCCCACTAGGAGAAAACGGCAACCCACTCCAGTATTGTTTCCTGGGAAATCCCATGGACAGAGGAGCCTGGCGGGCTACAGTCCATGGTGTGGAAAAGAGTTGGACATGACTAAAGCGACTTAGCATGCACACACGCATGCTTTCCACTAAAGACATCTATGGATCTGTGTCTGTGGGAACATCCCTGGCCTGTGACAGCCACAAATGTCTGTACCAATAGAACGAAGTATGATTCACTGAATAACCCCTGGTCCATTTCCCGCTTGTGCCTTTGTGCTAAGATATACCCAACACAAAGTTCAGTGGCACTAAGTACATTCACAATATGGTGCAACTGCCACCCCCCCCCAGAATGTACACATCTTCCCAAACAGAAATTCTACACCAGCTAACTCACCACTGCCCTGCCCATGGGGCCTGGTACCCCCCATTCTACCTTCTGTCTTTCTGAATCTGCCTGTTCTAGGGACCTCAGACAAGCGGAATCAGACAGCATTTGTCTCTTTGTGACTGGCTTACTTCACTCAGCATAATGTTTTCAAAGTTCACCCATGTCATAGCTGGGTGTCAGAACTTTCTTCCTTTTCAAGGCTAAATAATATTCCATTGTTTTGATGGACCACATTTTGTTAATTTGTTGATCTGTAGATGGAGACTTGGCTGCTTCCACCTTTTATCTCTTGTAAACAATGCTGCTATAAACATGGGGTACAAATATCTGTTGGAATTCCTACTGTTGATTCTTTGGGGTTTATACCCAAAGTGGATGGCTGAATTATGTGGTAACTCCATGTTTAATTGTTTAAAATAAATTTATTTATTTATTTTTGGCTATTCTGAGTCCTCGTTGTTTTGTGCACATGGACTTTCTCTAGTTGCAGCAAGCGGGGACTACTCTAATTGCAGTGCACAGTCTTCTCATGGCAGTGGCCTCTCTTGTTGTGGAGCACAGGCTATAAAGAGCTCAGGCTTAATAGTTGTGGCACATGGGCTTAGTTGCCCCTCACAGCATGTGGAATCTTCCTGGATGAGGGATCGAACCCATGTCCTCTACATTGGCAGGTGGATTCCTAACCCATGGACCACCGGGGGCATCCTTAATTTTTTGAGGGCCTGTGTTCTACAGATGCTGCACCATTTTACACTCCCACCAGTGATGCTTGTGAATTCCAACACTGACTCCTTCAGTAGACTAGTCATTACCTACCTCTCATTGCCTTAGAATCATTTGCTTGAATTGATGGTCTGGTGAGTGTTAAATATCCAGCCGTTGCCTGCTTTGTCTTCTCTGAGATCTTAAGACACCACTCTGCACCCCAGCCTCAAAGAGGATGACTTCTCTTTGGACATCACTTGTTCCAAGAAGGCAAATGAAAACTTGGTAATTGGGTGTTTTAGAGGAATGTGTGTTCATCTCTGCCTTCCCGGAACCCACTGCATTCTTCAGGTCTCCTGGGTCTCCTGAACACTCAAGCCAAAGGATCCTGAAGCTATTTCTCTAACCACAATGATCCAAATTATGTTTTGTTTTCCATTTCCTTTCTGAGAACTCAACTCCAGTCACTTAGGTTTCGTGGGGCAGCAAAGCCCTTCAGGTCAGGAGTGTTTCCCCCGGCAGGGATACTCTGTATGAGGGCCATCTGCTGGGGGACGAGGTCGGTCCACGGAATCAACGTTCAGCACCTTCGAGGCCACCGGCCAGGAGCGCCTTATCCCTAACCTGAGTCCACAGATCTGCCTGCGGGTATGTGGAGGGCTGCAGACGGGAGCCAGGCTGCTTGGTGTCCCCCTGGCCACTCGGCGAACCTGCTACAATAGCGCTTCCTCCGTGTTGGTCAGGACACCCCACCCCCCAGCCCCACCCCAGCCCTCTGTTTTTGGTGAGCATCAGCCATCAGCAGTATCTGGGAGACCTTGCCCTGGCAGAACGCTTAAAAGTCAGCACCTGCCATAAGGATGGCGAAAGGGCGCCCTTGTGCCCGGTTTGGGCTTTGATAAGAGGTGTGTCCTGCTTCCAGGACTGACGTGGACCTGGCAGACTTGGCTTTGTGATTAGAAGCCTGTGGAATGTGGGAAACTGTCAGCGAGAGAGGAACATTCTGGTGTGTGGCCTCTTCCAGAGACAGAATCCAGTGTCCCCTCATTATGCCGACAAACCACCCTCGAGCCTGAGTGTCCGGAACTCACCCACTGTCACCCCTCTCATCCTTTTAAGAATTTGTCCAGCTTTATTATTTTCTCATAAATATAAAACCTTTGCCCACAGAGGAGACAGATCACTTATCAAGAAAGACTATGGATTTCCCTGGTGGTCCAGTGGTTAAGACTTTGCCTTTCAAGGCAGGAGTGTGAATTCCACCCCTGGTTGGGGAGCTAAGACCACATGCCTGGTGGCCAAATATACAAAACATAAAACAGAAGCAATATTGTAACAAATTCAATAAAGACATTAAAAATGGTCCACTAAAAAGAAAAATCTAAAAAAGAAAAGAGACTCTAGAAAGTAACTGGAAAATAAAAGCAATATATGCTCAGCCACATTGAGAAAGTGTGAAGAGGTGTATACAGAACACCTGAAATTACAAAATGACAAAAACATGTCACAGGACAAGGTGAGCCTGCTCCCCAGGGCCTCTTTCCCTCTGATGGTATCTTATTAGGTCCCTCCAGCTCCACACACTTTCAGGGAGGGGTTGTTTCTGCTTCTCCAATGATGAATGCCACCCCAGACTCCCTTTCTGTTAGATCATTTGGCAGAATTTGCTTGTGGTTAGTATCAGTCACTGAAGTGGAGTCTCTTAAAATAGGCTTTGGGGACTCAGTGACATGACAGCTAAGTGCTATGTAAAAATAGACAGGTGTGCGGGGTCTGCACTGGCCCTGAGGTGTGCTCACCACCCCCTCCAGGTTGTCAGCACCTCCATCCTCTGGTTTCCCACCTCCTCCCTGTTCCCGCCTCCCTCTTAACTCCACTTGCTCTCTTCCTGGTAGCAGAACCCCTGACCGAGTTCTCGGCAAGGCACCATAAATAAAACACAGACACCAGGTTTCCCAAGCCTGGCATTTTGAGACTAAGGTGCATCGTTAGATATCCACTCATGAGAAACATTGTATATTTCTGCTTTGCCAATAAGATCATCTATACCATTTTTTTTCAGAGCGCACATATATATGTTAATAAACCATCTTATTTACAAAGCAGAAGTAGAGACACAGACGTAGAGAACAAACATCTGGATACCAACAGTAAAGGGTGAATTGGGAGGCTGGGATTGACATGTATATACTATTGATACTATATATTGTAAAGGGTGAATTGGGAGGCTGGGATTGACATGTATATACTATTGATACTATATATTGTCAGTTGCTAAGTTGTGTCTGACTCTTTGCGACCCCACGGACTGCAGCACCCCAGGCTTCTCTGTCCTTCACCATCTCCCCGAGTTTGCTCAAACACATGTCCATTGAGTTAGTGATGCCATCCAACCATCTCATCCTCTGAACTCTACTCAGTGCTCTATGGTGGCCTAAATGGGAAAGAAATCCAAAAAAGAGGATATGTGTATACATATAGCTGATTCACTTTGCTGTATCGCAGAAACTAACACAACATTGTAAAATAATTATACTTCAACAAAATTATTTAAAAAAGAAACATGATACAGGTCTGTATAGTTAATCTGGGTCCCCAAGTGCAATCAACCTCAAGATTAGAATAGTACCATGTAACTTAGAACAGTCTAGCAAGTAGGCAAATCTTAAATTTGAATATGTTTTGAGGAGGCTGGTTGTCATTACTGCTGCTGTTTTTCTGGGATTTTGATACCCTTCTCTCCCTCCTTGTTTCTGAGCAAGTATAGAGAAACCCTCCCCTGCCTGACCAGCATCTCCTGGGACCACCATGACCTGCTCTGTGGGTTGTGTTTGGGTTAATTGCTGCCTTTCATGCTAGAGATGTTCTTAAATCCTCGACCATTTGAAGTCTGATTCCTTACTCAGGTGCATTCTTGTACATGTCACTGTTGGACTTCCGGCCCCAATCAGGCAACATCAGCTTTTCGCAGAGTCGCTGAAACCCCACGAGCTCCGTATTTACGATGCAGTTTTCATTGCAATGAGGCTTGCTTGAACTCTCCTCTAAGGCAGGCAGCAGCTTCTTTTTGCCTGTTATCTGGGATGTTGCTTTCACAAATCCACACCACTCTGACCCTTCAGAGGCAGCTGGAGTCTGGGCTTTGTTGGCCAGTTGCTTTGCTGATGGTTTTTCCAAGCTGATGAGCTGTGCGTGAAGGCCCCCTTCAGATTTCAGTCCCTGTGAGCATATCACCCACCCAGGAGTGTGTGCAGTGATTAGAAATTTTCAAGGATTTCCCTCTCAAAGAAGTAAAGTATGAGAATGAAAACCCAGTTTAGACCCAGTGCTTGTACTTTTGGCAACACTGGAAGTAGAAGGATGAACCTGCACAATTTCAGATTTGTATTAATAGTTTTGAATTACCAGGGTGTACTTGTGCCCTCTCACAGACGGGCTTGATCATTAGTCGCACATGGACTCGCATCATAATTCCTGAACCATAAATGACAAGTGACAAGCTGGCAGAGGGGACCACAGTATCCCCCTTCCAAGGAAGGTGAGAGTCCCTTTCTTGGGCTGTGCTGTGCTAAGTCGCTCAGTCCTATCCGACTCTGTGACCCCATGGACCATAGCCAGCCAGGCTCCTCTGTCCATGGGATTCTCCAGGCAAGAATACTGGAGTGGTTGCCATGCCCTCCTCCAGGGGATCTTCCTCACCCAGGGATCAAACTCAGGTCTCCTGCATTGGTAGACGGATTCTTTACCACTGAGCCACCTGGGAAGCCCTTTCTCGGGCTAGAAAATTCAAACACACAATGGATGCGTGACTTTGAAGTTTTAAACTCTAGGACAGAATCATCTGTATTCTCTTGAGTTCTGCCAGCTCCTGAAGTAGAAATCAGCTAATTCCCTCCCATTGCCTCTAGGGATACAGAGCTCTTGGGAGCATGACAGCTGAACCCCCTGGAGGGCTGCCTCTCAGGGACTTATTCCAGGGTTTCTTCCTAGAAATTCAATTTTTGCTTAAAAAGCCAAGGCCCACACTTGCAGGAAAGACTTTGCAATCAGAGTCTTCAGCCTCTGCTGTCTTCAGCAAGGCACTCTCAGCCTGTCTGGGGGCCAGTGAATGTCCTGACCTTGGGGGCCGGCACGCCTCAGAGGGGAGCTGATGGCCTGAGCTGTTACTGTTATAAATAGTCAGCCCCCGCTCTCCAAACAGAGGCCTGGGTGGCTATCTCAAGTTGCATGTTAACAGAGTTCTCGAGAAAGCAAAGTTTCCAGTCGCCTTTTTGATAAACACATTCTTGGAAAGGGCAGCCTGCTACCTAATGAGGACCCTGGGGAGGATATTTTGAGCTGGTCTGAGGCCCTTTGTCTGCACTCTGTGTGCCTGCAGTTTGAAGGACTCTCTAGTTGCATCCTCGATAGTGATGAGTTTGGGTCCAACCCAATTTTTATCAAGGCCTGTGCAGCCATCTAATTTGGGGGTCTTGGGGTAACTGAAAGTGGGATCTGACTGCCTACCACTCAAAAGTCAATAAAGAGGCCAGGTTGGTGGAAAGGAAAATTTGCTTTATTTAGGATGCCAGCAACCTGGGGGCGGGGAAGGTGGACTCCTGTCCAAAGGCTGAGTCCCCCAATGACAAGACGGGGCAAGTGCTTTTATAGATGGAGGAACAGGGCTACGTGCAGAAACAGCACAGTCAGCTCAGACACTCATCTTGAAACTGGTCATCGGTGGAGTGACCGGAGTCACCTGTTTTAAGTACAGTTAGTCTTCAGTTCCAGGGACAGTTTGTTCCCATTTCTTTGAGGCCAGTTCTCGGAACTGTGGCAGCTCACGTCATCGCTACAGTCTGGTCATCATGGAGTTAACTTCCATCTGGTGGGGGTTTCAGTATCTATAAGACAGCTCGCAGGATATGGCTGAAAATATTATCTATATTCCTTGAGAAGGAACTAAACATCCTTGACTTTGCTTAAGGACTAACCTATTATTATTTCATAATAAACTTTTGTCCTATTTGACTGCTTTTCTTTGCGTCTACATTTTTCTCACTTCCCTGATTAAACTTATTCTATGGCTAAAGTTTTTCCAGAGGCAAAAGGCAAGCAGAGAACTTTTGGAGGGTGGCCAGAGGGTCCTGCTCCATTTCACCAGGACGTGGAACTTCCTATGGCCTTTCCTCAGGCTGGACATTTCTGGCTACCATCCCTCTAAGGCAACAGAGATGTGAGGAGAGGGGTAAGAGCATCACTTCCAAAGCCCGCAGCCCTGGTTTCTGCTGTCACCTTTCGCTTGCCCTTTTGTCTGAACTCTCCTGTCGACACCCGGCACACATGGTCAGGTCTTTCCCTGGAGTAGGGGATGCTTGAGAATTGGTTATGAGATGGGTCCAAGTTACCTGTTATCTGGGGGCATTTCAGGGTCTGTGTGTGTGTGTGTGTGTGTGTGTGTGTGTGTACGTGTCTGTGGTCTCAGAGGCACTGTTAACTCTCATTTATATATTTTTCTACTCTTGTCCAGCTCGATGGACATGAGTTTGAGTAAGCTCTGGGAGTTGGTGATGGACAGGGAAGCCTGGCGTGCTGTAATCCATGGGGTCACAAAGAGTCAGACACGACTGAGAGACTGAACTGAACTGACATTTTTTTTTTTTTAAAAAAAGAAAGGGATGACCTTGTACCTGGGAACATAATAAAAGACTTTTCTTAATTGTCTAAGAAAGAGCACTGTGGCCCTGGATGTGCAAGGTGTCCAGCTCCACCATACCCTCTGGGTAACCTGGGGGTTGTCCATTCAACGCTTCTACATTTAGCCTGTTCTGTGATATATTGTTTTGGCTACAATAAGTGAAGAGAATCTGGACTCACACAGACAGTTAGCTGGAAAAAGGAGTATTTTTATCAGCCTTTTCAGAAAATTGTAGATAATATGCTCTGATTCTACATGGCAGATTAGCGAGTGTCAGCTCTTTGATATTTGTTGCAATGTCAAAGTGGAAACTGTATTAATGAACTTTTGTGCTCTATTACACTAAAATCCACACGTCTGTCTTGCACTTTGAATAAGTCTTTCAGCCACATGTAATCCCTAACTTTATGTGTTGGCCATTTGGAAAAATATTGGTTCACAAGTATTGTGAGTTTAGCTCTAGACTGCTGCAATAAAGCAAATATCACAATAAAGCAAGTCACATGTTTTGGTTTCTCAATGCACATAAAAGTTACATTCACACTATACTGCAGTCTATTAAGTGTGCAATAACATTATATCTAAAAAACATACATTTCTCAAAAAATACTCTATTGCAAAAAATTTTTGCCATCTCATGTGCAGAATAGATAGCTAATGGGAAGCTGCTGTATAGTACAGGGAGCTCAGCTCGGTGCTCTGTGATGACCTAGAGGGGTAGGATAGGGAGGTGGGAGGGATGCTCCAGAAAGAAGAAGTGTCTGTATACTGATAGTTAGTTCATGTTGTTATACAACAGAAACCAACACAACATTGTAAAGCAATTATACTCCAATTAAAAAAATTTTAAATGTCATCTTAGCCCATTTTAGCAACTCTTTTGTTGGCAGTAACATTTTCAGTTCAGTTCAGTCACTCAGTCGTGTCCGACTCTTTGTGACCCCATGCACTGCAGCACGCCAGGCTTCCCTGTCCTTCACCAATTCCCAGATTCAACTCAAACTCATGTCCACTGCGTTGGTGATGCCATCCAACCATCTCGCCATCTGTCGTCCCCTTCTCCTTCCACCTCCAATCTTTCCCAGCATCAGGACCTTTTCAAATGAGTCAGTTCTTCACATCAGGTGGCCATAGTATTGGCGCTTCAGCTTCAGCATCAGTCCTTCCAATGAATATTCAGGACTGATTTCCTTTAGGATAGACTGGTTGGATCTCCTTGCTGTCCAAGGGACTGTCAAGAGTCTTCTCCAACACCACAGTTCAAAATCATCAATTCTTCAGTGCTCAGCTTTCTTTATAGTCCAACTCTCACATCCATACATGACCACTGGAAAAACCATAGCTTTGACTAGACAGACCTTTGTTGGTAAGGTAATGTCTCTGCTTTTTAATATGCTGTCTAGGTTTTAGTGACATTATAAAATTAGTTTTGACCTCAAGAACTCCTTGAAAAGGTCTTGGGTCCTGTGGACCACACTTTGAGAACCATTGTTCTAGAGCAAAAGAAGACCAGAGGGCTGAAAAAGTATTATTACAACATTTTCATCTTTACCTGGGATATTCTTTCACACCCAAATCAATCATTTGAAAAGTGTATAAGTGCCCATGTGCCCAGTTGGGTACCTTCACCTTCTTAGAATGTACCTGTCTAGCTGGGACAAGACAAGGTAAAGAATTAGCAAGTTGTGAAGGCCCTAGAGATTCTGCCCTCTCTCTGTTTTACTTTTGTTCAGTAACACACAATATAGCAACTTACTTTATTGCCTCCTATTCTTTGTTGATGCTCCATGCGAGAACGTTGTCCTGTTGATGAGATCCTTTCTGATCTGGGCTCAGGTTTCCAGCCCTTGTCAGAATCTATTAACTGCAGTGCTTGAGTTTAAATCCTTTGAACCTATTGACCTCAGTGAGAGAGTTAGCAGGCTCAAGTTCAGGCAGTGACAACCTCGTCCGTGATCTGGAGGAAAACCTACCACATCCCCATGAGCATCAGCAGCCTGAAATAAGACACCAGAAGCTCCGGCTTTCTTTATTAGCATACAATAACACAGTGACCTTTTCCCTATTTCCTTTTATTGGAGCCTAGGAATCACAGCAATATGCATTTTTTTTTTTTTTTTTTTTTTTTACCATAATACAGATTCATACAGTCTGAGCTAGTGGGTAAAACACGGCTTCCAATCAGATGGTCCTGGGATCGGATTTCAGCTTCAACTCATACCAGCTTTGAGCATTTGGACAAACTACCCAATCTTTGTGATTCTTGATTTTATGAATTCTAAACACCGATAGTGATGTGTGTGTGTGTGTGTCTGCGTGCACACACACACACATACACACATATAGTTGATCAGTCAGTTCTGACTCTTTGTGACCTCATGGACTGTAGCCTGCCAGGCTCCTCTATCCATGGGATTTCCCAGGCAGAAATACTGGAGTAGGTTGCAATTTCCTCCTCCCTGGGATCACTATCTGATGAATATTTGCTGTGTGGGGCATTTTGGGAAATCAAACACACTAAAACACAGAGCTGTGACCTTAAGGAACAAATATAATCTAGCACAAGAGACAAAATTTATAGAGAGATGCTGAAACCATTTATAGAATGTTGAAATTTGGAGAAGAGTTTTAGAGGTCATCTGTTACAACATTTTTGCCAAAGAAGAGAGTCATTTGTTATTAAAAAAAAAAAAAGCTTGATCAAACTTTTTGTGTAGTGAAGAGATAAATGAAACAGTGCTTTTTTTTTTTTTGGAAGGTTTGAGACTGCAAGTCTCTAGCTTTCACAGGGAGAATATACTGCTCTTGCCATTAGGCCCCAATATCCATGCTCACAAATTCAGCTTTCCCTGCAGTTTTCAAGCAACGTAAAAGACACATCCAGGACACACAGCATTTTTCATTAGTGACGATGTCTGGGGAAAGTGTTTTGTGAGTGTTAACTGCCATACCTATGATTTCCCTGATTAGGCGAAACTGAACTGTCTGATGTCTTCCCAGCAAGCTGTGGCAAGCAACCTGTTTCTTTTAGAAAGCTCAAAATCTTGACCAAATTTTTGCCATAATGAAAAAATAAAAGAACCAGAGTGTTTTTCTGACTGGTTTGAGGTTGCAACTCTAGTTTTCCAGGTTTCTAGTTTTCTAGTTTTCCATACTGCTTTTGCCATCATGCCCCAAAATCCAGGTTCACAAAAGCAACTTTCCCTGTAGTTCCCGAGCAGTGAAAAAGATACCCACGAGGACACACTGCACTCTTTCATGAGTGAAGCTATCTGGGGAGAGTGTTTTGTGAGTGTTGTCTGCCACACCTGTGCTTACCCTGATTAGGCTAAACTGCACTTTTCCCAGAGAGTAGCGGAAAGCAACCTGTTTCATTCAGAAATCTCATATTCTGACCAAAGTTGTTGCTATAAAGAAGTGATAAAAGAACCAGAGTGCTTTTCAAGGCCTGTTGGAAACTGCAACTATCTAGCTTACGGAAGGTGAAATGAACGTTTTTGCTATCAGGCACCAATATTCAGGCTCACAAAAGTAGCTTTCCTACAGTTTCTGAGTAGTGTGCAAGACACATTTAGGACACATTGAACATTTTCACGAGTAAACATGTCTGGGGAGAGTGTTCTGAGAGTGTTGACTGCCATACACGCTGTTACACTGACTGGTCGAAACTGTACTGTACCGTTAGGTCCATGAATCAAGGTAAATTGGAAGTGGTCAAACAGGAAATGGCAAGAGTGAACATCGACATTTTAGGAATCAATGAACTAAAAGGGACCAGAATGGGCGAATTTAATTCAGATGACCATTATATCTACTACTGTGGGCAAGAATCCCTTAGAAGAAATGGAGTGGCCCTCATAGTCAACAAAAGAGTCCAAAATGCAATACTTGGCTGCAGTCTCAAAAATGACAGAATGATCTCTGCTTATTTCCAAGGCAAACCATTCAATATCTTGGTAATCCAAGTCTATGCCCCAACCACTAATGCCAAAGAAGATGAAGTTGAACGGTTCTGTGAAGACCTACAAGACCTTCTAGAACTAACACCAAAAAAAGAAGTCCCTTTCATCATAGGGGACTGAAATGCAAAAGTAGAAAGTCAAGAAATACCTGGAATAACAGGCAAGTTTGACCTTGGAGTACAAAATGAAGCAGGGCAAAGGCTAACAGAGTTTTGCCAAGAGAACACACTGGTCATAGCAAACACCCTCTTCCAACAACACAAGAGATGACTCTACATAGAGACATCACCAGATGGTCAATACTGAAATCAGATTGATTATATTCTTTGCAGCCAAAGATGGAGAAGCTCTATACAGTCAGCAAAAACAAGACCAGGAGCTGACGTGGCTCAGATCATGAACTCCTCATTGCCAAATTCAGGCTTAAATTGAAGAAAGTAGGGCAAACCATTAAGCCATTCAGGTATGACTTCAATCAAATCCCTTACGATTATACAGTGGAAGTGAGAAATAGATTCAAGGGATGAGATCTGATGAGTGCCTGAAGAACTATGGATAGAGGTTGGTAACACTGCACAGGAGTCAGTGATCAAAACCATCCCCAAGAAGAAGAAATGCAAAAAGGCAAAATGGCTGTCTGAGGAGGCCTTACAAACAGCTGAGAAAAGAAGAGAAGCAAAAGGCAAAGGAGAAAAGGAAAGATATATCCATCTGAATGCAGAGTTCCAAAGAACAGCAAGGAAAGATAAGAAAGACTTCCTAAGTGAGCAATGCAAAGAAGTAGAGGAAAATAATAGAATGGGAAAGACTAAAGATCTCTTCAAGAAAATTAGAGATACCAAGGGAACATTTCATGCAAAGATGGCCACAATAAAGGACAGAAACAGTATGGACCTGACTGAAGCAAAAGATATTAAGAAGAGGTGGAAGAAATATACAGAATTATACAAAAAAAATTTTAATGACCCATATAACCACAATGGTGTGATCAGTCACCTAGAGCCAGACATCCTGGAAGGTGAAGGCAAGTGATCCTTAGGAAGCATCACTATGAACAAAGCTAGTGGAGATGATGGAATTCCAGTTGAGCTATTTCAAACCCTGAAAGATGAAGCTGTGAAAGTGCTGCACTCAATATGCCAGCAAATTTGGAAAACTCAGTAGTGGCCTCAAAACTGGAAAAGGTGCTTTCATTCCAATCCCAAAGAAAGGCAATGACAAAGAATGTTCCAACTACCACACAGTCACGCTCGTCTCACACGCTAAAAAAGTAATGTTCAAAATTCTCCAAGCTGGGCTTCAACAGTATGTGAACTGAGAACTTCCAGATGCTCAAGCTGGATTTAGAAAAGTCAGAGGAACCAAAGATCACATTGCCAACGTCTGTTGGATCATAGAAAAAGCAAGAGAATTTCAGAAAAACACCTACTACTGCTTCATTGACTATGCCAACTCCTTCAACTGTGTGGATCACAACAAACTGCAAAATTCTTCAAGAGATGGGGATACCAGATCACCTTACCTGCCTCCTGAGAAATCTAGATTCAGGTCAAGAAGCAACAGTTAGAACCAGATGTAGAACAACAGACTGGTTCCAAATTGGGAAAGAAGTATGTCAAGGCTGGATATTGTCACCCTGCTTATTTAACTTATATGCAGAGTACATCATGCGAAATGCTGGACTGGGTGAAGTACAAGCTGGAATCAAGATTGCCAGGAGAAATACCAGTAACTTCAGATATGCAGATGACACCACCATTATGGCAGAAAGCAAAGAGGAACTAAAGAGCCTCTTGATGCAAGTAAAAGAGTGAAAGTGGAAAAAAAGTTAAAGTGAAAAATCTGGCTTAAACCTCATTATTCAAAAAACTAAGTCATGGCATCTGATCCCATCACTTCATGGCAAATAGATGGGGAAACAAAGGAAATTGTGACAGACTTTATTTTCTTGCACTACAAAATCACTGCAGGTGATGAGTGCAGTTATGAAATTAAAAGACGATTTTTCCTTGGAAGAAAAGCTATGACCAACCTAGACAACATATTAAAAAGCAGAGACGTTACTTTGCTGACAAAGGTCCATCTAGTCAAAGCTATGGTTTTTCCAGTGGTCATGTATGGATGTGAGAGTTGGACTATTAAGAAAGCTGAGGGCCGAAGAATTGATGCTTTTGATCTGTGGTGTTGGAGAAGACTCTTGAGAGTCCCTTGGACTGCAAGGAGATCCAACCCGTCCATCCTAAAGGAAATCAGTACTGAATATTTATTAGAAGGACTGAGGCTGAAGCTGAAGTGCCAATACTTTGGCCACCTGATGTGAAGAACAGACTCATTATAAAAGACCCTGATGCTGGGAAAGATTGAAGGCAGGAGGAGAAGGGGACGACAGAGGATGAGATGGTTGGATGGCATCACTGACTCGATGGACATGAGTTTGAACAAGCTCAGGGAGATGATGAAGGACAGGGTGGCCTGACGTGCTATAGTGCATGGGGTTGCAAAGAGTTGGACATGGCTGAGCAACAACAACAACAACCAGCATATTTCCCTGCAGTGACCCAGCACTGAAAATACACACTTGGGACAAACTGAAACTTATCATGAAGGAAGTGGTGTGCAGTGGTTATTCTCTGTGTGGTGAGTGACATGTCTATACAATGCATTATAAACCTAGGTGTTCTATTACCTGAGCTCCTAGTAAGGAGATCCAAGTACAGTGTTTCCTTCAATAAAAAAACTCACTTGCTTGCACCCAGAATTGACTGTACCGAGAAGAGAAGCATCTCGTGAAAACCTGCATTGTTTTCAGCCTCGATATAAGGCCTAATTACTGCTTGAATTATAGGCACCAGGTATGAGTTCCTAGAATGAGTTGTAAGCACAGAGGCTTTTTTTCACTGCAGTGCGGGTTTCTACACTGAGACACACATGCATTGCACTTAAGACCTGCTTGAACTGTGTGTCTGAGGCTGTTTGAAACCTGTAGAAACCTATCTATCCAAGGAAGAAAGAAGCACTTGGCCCTTCATTCTGTATACATAGAGTTGATCCCAACAGCCTTTGTTTTTTGATGCTTCTCACAAGTCCATTGTTCTTTCAGGGAAAAATGTGCAGACCAAGAAGCTTTTGATTCTTGCAAGACATACTAGAGTTATTGCGCTAGATTTACCGAGGCTTCTTGGAAACTGCAGCGTGCCTAAATTTGTTGGTGGGTAAAGCTGGACCTTAATACTTTAAGGTTACTGATCACCTTTAGTTTTCCCTTTCACTACAGAGTAGTGTGAGATAAGATCCTAGCAAGGTGTTGCAAACAGTCTGTTTTTTCAAGAAAACTCACAGGTATTTACAGAAACATTCCTGTGCTGAAGAGAAGCCAGGCAAAAACAGTGTTTTTCAGGCAGCTTTGAGGCTACAACTGTCTAGCTTTCATGTGGGGATATAATGATTTTATCATCAGGCCCCATATTCAAAGTTGACATAGCATATTGATCTGCACTTTCTGACCAGTGAAAAGATCCCTGGGACACAGTGAGCCATCCATGAAACTTGTGCATGCAGGGAGTTCTGCATGTGGTAAACTACACACCTGAATACTGCCCTAGTTAGGCCTAGCTGCATCTGGATCTTCCCAAGGTCTAACAATGTTCACTGAAAACCTACATTGCTTTCAGGCTGGATCTAAAGTCTAGTTTCTGCTTGAAGTATATAGGCATCAGGTTTGAGTTCCCAGAATGAATTGTAAACACAGAATTTCTTTTCACTGCAGCACAGGTGTCCTCACTGAGGCAGACAACCGCTGTACTTAACGACCTGCTGAAACTGTGTTCCTGAGGTTGTTTGAATGTCGTGAACTCTACCTATCCAGGGAAGAAAGCACTGCTTTACTCTTCACTGTGCATACAGAGTGTTGATCCTATTGCCTTTGTTGTTTGATGCTGTTTAGCAATCGAAGAAAAGGCTTCATTTCCCAGTTTCTTCCACGCAAAACAGTGCAGATGTGGGAGGCCTACCAGCCCTGAAAGGCCTGCTAGAGTCATTACATTGGATTTTTATCAAGGTTTCTTGAAAACTGAAGCATGCCTAACTTTGTTGACGGATGAAACCAGATCTTAGTTTGAGGCTACTGATCATGTTTAGTTTGCCCTTTAGGTGACAGTGCTTTGGGATGAACTCCAAACTCGGAGTTGCAAGTGCCCTGTTTCTGTCTAGAAAACTCACTTTATTCACAGAGGCATTCCTGCACTGAAGAGAAGAGGGGCTCAACAATGTTCTTCAGGCAGCTTTGAGGCCACAGCTCTCTAGCTTTCAAATGGGAAAAATACTACTTTTGCCATCAGGCCTCTAAGGTTGACACACACCGTACTGACCTGTAATTTCTGACAAGCAAAAATAGACACCTGGGAGGCACTGGGAGCTTCTATGCTTAAACTTTTGTGGCAAGGAGTGTGGTATGTGGTAGACTGGTGCCCTGTTTAGATATTGGTACATTTGGAATTTCCAAAGGCCTATTAATATTCAGAGGAAAACTGCATCATTTTCACACTGGGTATAATGTCCAGTCTCCCCTTGAGGGAGAGAGTCATCAGGTATGAGCTTCCAGGATGGCTGAAAACAGTAGTGCTCTATTATTACTATTTTTTAAATCACTGCTGCTTTTTTAAATCAGTTGACTCTTTAAGGCAAACTGGCTATGCACCTAAGACCAGCTACAAGTGTGTTCCTGACCCTTTTGAAAGCTTTGGAAATCTAGCTATCCAAGGATTAAAGTAGTGCACTGACCTTAACTCAGCATGAAAAAGAGCTGCTATTAACAGCTCATGTCACTGGATGCTCACTAGGAGCCACAGAAGAGACTTCTAGTTCACAGTGTTCCTTCAGGGAAAACTGCTGCAGGGAGAGTCATAGGAATCTTACAACACGTGCTAGATTTACTGCCCTGGAGTAAGTAAGGCTTCATGGAAACTGCTGTGTGCCTTACTTGGTTGAAGAGAAAAATGGCCTTTTCTTTGAGGCCGGTGGTCATGTTTAGTTTGCTCTTAGCTAGAGAGTCTTCCAGGATGAGCTCCTAGCAAGGGATTGCGTCCTTCCAGAAACCTCCATTGTCCTTCCAGAGGCATTGCAGTGGTTAACACAAGATGGGGAACCACAGGGTCTAGGCAGCTTGAAGGCAATGACTCTTTAGCATTCAAATGAGGAAAATACTGCTTTTGCCATCGGGCTTCAAACTCAAGTTGACACACAGCATACTTACCTTCAGTTTCTGACTAGTGAAAAGATATCTGGGACACACTGGGGCCTTACACGAATAAACTTGTGCAAGCAGGGAGTGTTGCGTGTAGTGAAATACATGCTTGATACTGCCCTGGTTATGCCTAGGTGCCTTAGGATCTTACAAAGGCCTAGCAATGTACGTGGAAAAACTACACGATTTTCACAATGGATTTAATGTGTAATTTCTGCTTAGGGGGGAAAAATATCAGGTATGAGTTCTCAGGATTAATGGAAAGAAGGGTTTTTTTTTTTTTAATCAGTGCCACTCAGGCTGACTTTTTGAGGCAGACTGAAATTGCACCTGAGACCAAATACAACTGTATTCTCTGGCTGTTCGGAAGCTCTGGACACCTAGCTCTCCAAGAGAGAAAGCAGTGTGTTGACCTTCATGTCAAAGAGTTGGTCCCAAAGCCTGAGTCACTTTCTTCTGCCCAGGAGCTGCAAAAAAGCCTTGTGGTATACAGTGTTCTTCTAGGGAAAATGGTGCTTCTGTGAGAGTCTTAGGAGCCTTGAAATGCAAGCTAAAGTTACTGCACTAGATTCAACAAGGCTTTAAGGAAACTGCTGCATGCCTACCTTGATTGGATGGAAAAACTGGACATTCCTTTGAGGTTAATGGTCATGTTTAGTCTGTCCTTTAGCTAGGGAGTGCTGCGGATGAGCTCCTAGGAAGGGATTACAAGCACCCTTTTCTTTCGAGAAATCTTACTTATCCTCACAGAGATATTCCAGTGGTGGACACAAGACAGGCAACAACAGTATTTCTCAGGCAGCTTGGAGATTGCAGCACTTCAGCTTCAAACGAGGGAAATACTGGCTTTTTTCATCAGACCCCAACCTCAAGTTGACACACGCCATATTTGCCTGCAGTTTCTGAGCAGTGAAAATAGATGCCGGGGACACACTTGACCCTTGAATAAACCCGTGTACACAAGGAGCACTGCATGTGGGGAAATATATACTTGAGTTAGTGCTCTGGTTAGGCCTAGGTGTTTTTGGATCTTCCAAAGGACTAGCAATGTTCAAGGAAATTCTGCACAGTTTTCAGGCTGGATCTAATATCTAGTTTCCACTTGATGTGCTGCACAGATTTTTTTTCTCCTACGAGGGAATGATAAATTGCATTTGTATTAATTCCTATTTGAAGGACAACACAAGCGTTTTGCAGTGTGAAACAAGGCTTTTCTGACACACTATTAGGTTCTGCGCTCTCCTGTCCTGCAGAGGTCTTCGGGCGTCTAAAACTGTTCATCACCTTGGAAAAGATTCTCTCCAATTCTGTAGAAAGAAATGTCACTGGCTATAAACTGCTTTTATCTGAGTTTGAAGAGACATGTTTTTAGCTTCATGGGGAAACTGACTTCCTCTCTTGTCTTACCGGGTTTCATTCCAAATCACCCTTGAAACACTGTGCTTAAGACAGCTATAACAGGAGCTGTGGAATGGCAGTTCCACAAGTACCACAAACTATTTATGAGCTGCTGAAAACTGGGAATAGCTGCATATTCATAACCACCTTTGTCTCTAACATTGTCTGTCTGGCTTCTTAGGACTTTTCCCAGTCTACCAGGTATAAGCCTCACCAGCAGCCTGAATAGCTTCCACTCAAAATGTTTTTTTGAGTGGTACGTCCCGATGAGATTCACTTTTGTTTAAAATATGATGTGTTGTTTCATGTCTCTGGCATAAGTCAACACAAGCTTCTGAAGTCAAATGTGTTTTCCCAGGCAAAGAACAATGTGCTTGATATAACCACAGCCTAGAAAACAACCAAACTGTCCTTCCTATAAACACATTTAGGGGTGAGGCATACCATTTGGAGGACTTCGGTTACCACTTGTCTTTAGATACTGGAGCTCTGGTCATGTGCACAAGAGCATTAACAAGCATTCATTTAAGAGTTGATCAGATCAGTCCCTAAAGTAATCATACTTTGTGTAGCCCTCTTGTAAAACTGCCAGGACTCCCATGGTATGAGTTCTTCAAAGCTGGGTATTTCAAGGACTCCTGGATAATCTGAGAAACTCACTGTACTCTGCAGCTGGAAGGGGTTTTAGCTGCCATTCTCACTTTGAGGCCTGGGTACAAGAGAAAATCAACATCGCTCAAGGAAACACCAGGAAGATAGGATCTTTCCTCACTGTATTAGGGCCTACAGCCAGAGGGTTATGTTTGAGCTCCTATAGGGAAACAACAGATTGTATTTCTATAATTCCCATTTTAAAGAAAACACAAATGTCCACATCGAGTGAAACAATGCTGTCCCAACACACAATTAGGCTTTGAGCTCTCCTCTCCGATAGAGCACAAATCAGACAGGATTTGCTCATCCCCCTTAGAAACAGACATCTTTCAGATGGCTCAAACCATTCAAGATTGTCTCTAAGTTCTGTAGAGAGCAACATCCCTGGGTATAGTTTTTTTTCAATCTAGGCTGGAAAAGATACTTTCTTCATTCCATGAGTTACCTGACTTTTTGCTGTTGGAATGGCAATATTATAGGTCCCTCAAACAGTTTATGAGCTGCTTCCCATTGGAGGCCAAACAAGCATATTCAGAACCCGTCCTGTGTCTCTGTTGTCATTGCTCTGGTTTGTGAGAAGCTTGGACTTTTTTTCTCCTTAATACAAGGCTTGCCATCAATGAATTTTTCAATCCAAATGTGTGTAGGGTGCTGAGTCTAGCACAGGTTCACTCTTGTGTAAATATGGTACCTAGACTTCCATGTCCATGGTACAAGTCAATACATGCCTCTGAAGTCAAGTATATCTTCCCCCTAGCAAAGCTCATTGTGCTTAACATAGCCACAGCTTAGAAAATGACCAAACTACCCCTCCTATAAAAGTGTCCGGAACTAGAGCATACTCATGAAAGGCTTTGATTACCAATTGTCTTCAGCAACTGAAGTTGTGATCAGGTTCACAGGAACATTGACAAACATTCGTTTAAAAGTTGATCCGAGTAGGCCCTAAAGTAATCACATATTGTGTAGCCCTCTGATAAAACTGCTAGAACTCCCACAGTACAAATTCTTCAGAGCTGGGTGTTTTAGACAACTCCTGGATAATCTGAGAACCTCATCGTACTCTGTAGCTGGAAGAGGCTTGGGTTACCATTCTAATTTGAAGGCTGTATAGAGGGGAGTGTCAAGGTCTCTCAGGGAAACACTAGGAAGACAGGAACTTCCCTCAGGAAGCTTGGGCCTACAGTCAGAGAACTAGGTTAGAGCTCTTGCAGGGATATGATGCATTCCATTTGTATGAATTCTTGTTTAAAAATGCAAAACCCATGCAAAAGTCCACTTAGTGTGAAACAAGCCTGTCCCAACACACTGATAGGCTTTGAGTCCACCTCTCCAATAAACACAAAGCTGATTCCAGGTGCTCATTTCCCTTTGAAAACAGAAGTGTTTCAGGTGTCTCAAACCATTCACCTCTAGCTGTAAGACTAAATTTTCTATTTAAATCCCATACATAGAAACATCACTGTGTATAATTATTTTTTCAGTCACATTTAAAGAGATTTGTTCCTTTCTTACATGGGACACCTGCCTTAGTATGTCCTCTGAATGGGTTTTAGATTGCTGAGTTTAAAGAGCAGGTTCACTTTTGTGTAAATATTGAAGGAGTGGCACATGGTTCAGGAAAAAGTCAGTACGTGACTCAGAAGTCAACTATATCTTTCATCCAAGGAAAACACACAGTGCTTAATGTGCTTTCAGTTCAGTGGCTCAGTCATGTCCGACGCTTTGCGACTCCATGGACTGCAGCATGCCAGGCCTCCCTGTCCATCACCAACTCCCAGAGCCTACTCAAACTCATGTCCATCGAGTCAGTGATACCATCCAACCATCTCATCTTCTGTCATCCCCTTCTTCTCCTGCCTTCAATCTTTCCCAGCATCAGGGTCTTTTCAAATGAGTCAGTTTTTTGCATCAGGTGGCCAAAGCATTGGAGTTTCAGCTTCAACATCAGTCCTTCCAATGAATATTCAGGACTGATTTCCTTTAGGATGTGCTTTAGCCTACAAAAATACCAAAGTGAGTGTCTTTCCCATATAATGGTCCCAGACTGAAGCCTACCTTCTAAAAATTTTGATATTCACTTGCTTTTAGCCACCAAAGCTGCGGTCAGGTTCTTAGGAGCATTTGCAAACACCTCATTTAGGAGTTTATGAGAAAATTCCCTGGAGTAATCATACATTGTGTAGTCTTCTTCCCAATCCTGCCAAACTTACTGTACAAGGTCTCGTTGTTGGGCATTTCAGAGGACACCTGGCTAATCTAAGAATCTCATTATACTTTGTAGCTAGAAAAGGGCTTGGGTTCCATTCTCATTTTGAGGCTGTGTAGAGGAGAACATCAAGATCACTCAGAGAAATTCTAGGAAGACAGAAACTTTCCTTAAGACTTAAGGGGTTAGAGCCAAAAGGCCTAAGTTTGAGTTCTTTCAGGGATATAATTTAATATTTTCTATTATTTCTCATTTAAAAAAATAAAAATTTCCACTTTGTAGGAAAAAAGCCTGTCCCAACACACCAAAAGGCTTTCAGTTCACCTGTCTTCTGGAGCACAAATGTGACTACAGTTGCTCTTTCCTCTGTGGAACCAGAAATCTTGCTGGTATCTCAAACCAGCTACAAGATTGACCTTGAGCTCTATAGAGAGAAATATCACGATATATAAAATCTTCATCATCCAGGTTTGAAGAGACACAGTCCTTTGCTATATGGTACACTTGCTTTCCCATGCCCGCTGAACGATTTTCACTTCAGGTCACCCTTGCAATATCACTTATAAGGCAGCTATAACACAAGCTGTGGAAAGGCAGTATTCCAGGTCCCTCAGATAATTTATGAGCAACTACACACTGGGGATCCTTCATGGATCACAGCCTTGTTGTGGTGAAGGGGCTTGCATGACTCAGTGAAACTATGAGCCATGCCACGCAGGTCCATCCAAGATAGATGGGTCATAGTGAAGAGTTCTGACAAAACATCTTCCAGTGGAGAAGGAAATGGCAATTCACTTCAGAATTCTTGCCTGGAGAAGCCCATGAACAGCTGAAAAGGCAAAAAGATAAGATGCCAGAAGATGAGCCCCCCAGGTCAGAAGATGTCCAATATGCTACTGGGGAATATTGGGGAAGGCCAGAGGGCAATTACTAATAGCTCCAGAAAGAATGAAGGGGTTGGGCCAAAGCAGGAATGATGTTCAGTCGTGGATGTGTCTGGTGGTGAAAGTAAAGTCTGATGCTGTAAAGAACAATATTGCATAGGAATTTGGAACGTTAGATCCATGAATCGAGGTAAACTGGACATAGTCAACCAGGAGGTGACAAGAGTGAACACTGACATCTTAAGAATCAGTGAATTAAAATGGATGAGAATGGGAGAATTTAATTCAGATGACCATTATATCTCCTACTGCGGGCAAGAATCCCTTAGAAGAAATGGAGCAGCCCTCAGCCAACAAAAGAGTCTGAAATACAGTATTTGGATGCAATATCAAAAACTAGAATTATCTCGGTCATTTCCAAGGCAAACAATTCTACGTCACAGTAATCCAAGTCTATGCCCTAACTCTATTGCCAAACAAGCTGAAGCTGACCTGTTCTATGAAGACTTTCAACGCCTTCTAAAACTAACAACAAAAAAGATATCCTTTTCATCACAGGGGATTGGAATGCAAAAGATACCCAGAATAACAGGCAAGTTTGGCCTTGGAGTACATACTTAATATGTCAGCAAATTTGGAAAACTTAGCAGTGGCCACAGGACTGGAAAAGGTCAGTTTTCAATCTAATCCCAAAGAAAGGCTATGCCAAAGAATGTTCAAACTATTATACAATCATGCTCATTTCACATGCTAGCAAGGATATGCTCAAAATCCTACAAGCTAGTCTTCAGCAGTACATGAACTAAGAACTTCCAGATGTACAAGCTCAGGTTCAAAGAGGCAGAGGAACCAGAGATCAAACTGCCAACATTCCTTGGACCATGGATCAAGCAAGGAAATTCCAGAATTTTCTGTTTCATTGATTATCCTGAAGCCTTTGACTGTGTGTGTCACAACAAACTGTGAAAAATTCTTGAAGAGATGGGAATACCAGACCACCATTCCTGCCTCCCAAGAAACCTATATGCATGTCAAGAAGCAACAGTTAGACCTATACATGGAATGGACTGGTTCCAAATTGTGAAAGGAGTAGGAGTTCCCTGATGGCTCAGACGGTAAAGCGTCTGCCTATGTGGGAGACCTGGTATTGATCCCTGGGTCAGAAATATCCTCTGGAGAAGGAAATGGCAACCCACTCCAGTACTCTTGCCTGGAAAATCCCATGGATGGAGGAGCCCAGTAAGCTACACTCTGTGGGGTTGCAAAGAGTTGGACACAACTGAGCGACTTCACTTTAGGACAAGACTGTATATTATCACCCTGCTTATTTAACTTCTATGCAGAATACATCATGTGAAATGCTGGGCTGGATTAATCACAAGCTGGAATCAAGACTTCTGGGAGAATGCACCTATGGTCAATTAATCTATGACAAGTAAGACTGCACAATGTTGGAAAGACAGTCTCTTCAACAAATGGTGCTGGGAAAATGACAGCAACATGTTAAAAAAATGAAATTAGATTATTCTTTAACTCCATACACAAAAATAAGCTCAAAATGATTTAAAGACCTAAATATGAGGCCAGAAACTATAAAACTCCTGGAGGAAAACATAGGCAAAACACTCTCTGACATAAATCACAGCAATATCTTTTTTGATCCATTTCCCAGATTAATGGAAATAAAAACAAAAGTAAACAAATAGGACCTACTTAAGCTCAAAAGTTTTTACATATCAAAGGAAGCAATAAGCAAAATGAAAAGACAACCCAAAGATTGGGAGAAAATATATGCAGATGTTGTGATCAATAAGGGATTAGTCTCCAAAATTTGCAAACAGCTCATGATGCTTAACCACATCAAAACAAAGAATCCAATCAAAAATTCTTCAGGCCAGAATACTAGAGTGGGTAGTTTTTCCCTTCTCCAGGGGATCTTCCTAACCCAGGGATCGAACCCAGGTCTCCCACATTGCAGGCAGATTCTTTACCAGTTGAGCCACAAAGGAAGCCCAAGAATACTGGAGTGGGTAGGCTTTCCCCTTCTCTAGGGGATCTTCCTGATCCAGGAATTGAACCAGGGTTTCCTGCATTGCAGGCAGATTCTTTACCAACTGAGCTATCAGGGAAGCCCCCCTCAAAATGGGCAAAAGACCTAAATAGACATTTCTCCAAAGAAGACATGTGGATGGCCAAGAGGCATATGAAAACACATTCAACATCGCTAATTACTAGAGAAATGCAAATCAAAACTACGAGACATCACCTCACACCAGCCAGAATGGCTATCATCAAAAATCCACAAACAATAAATGCTGGAGAGGGTGTGGAGAGAAGGGAATCCTTCTATTGAGTATATGTGAATTGGAACAGTCACTATGGAGAATGGTTTGGAAGTCCCTTAAAAAACTAGAACTAGATCTACCATATGACCCTGCAATCCCACTCCTGGGCATATAATCCAGAGAAAGACATGATCTGAAAGGATACATGCATCCCATGTATCACTGCACCATCATTTATAACAGCCAAGAGGTGGAAGCAATCTAAATGTCCATCAACAGAGGAATGGATAAAGAAGATGTGATACATATTTACAATGAAATATCACTCAGCAATTAAAAATAGTGAAATAATGCCATTTGTAGCAACATTGACTAACTTAGAGAGTAGCATACAGAGTGAACTAAGTCAAACAGAGGAGAAATATTGTATGACATCCTTTACACATGGAATCTTAAAAAAAAAAAAGACACAGATGAACTTAATTACAAAACCGAAAGAGACTCACAGACTTAGAGAATGAACTTAATGGTTGCCTGTGGGAAAGGGATAGTTAGGGATTTAGAGATGGACATGTACACACTGCTATATTTTAAATGGATAACCAACAAGGACCTACTGTATAGCACATGGAACTCTGCTCAGTATTATATAGTAGCTGGATGGGAAGGGGGTTTGGGGAAGAATGGAGACATGTATATGTATGGCTGAGTCCCTTTGCTGTTCCCCTGAAACTATCACAATATTGTTAGTCAGCTATACTCTAATGCAAAAGAAAAAGTTCAAAAAAAAAAAAATAAAGATTGCTGGCAGAAATGCCAGCATCCTCAGGTATGCAGATGATACCACTCTAATAGCAGAAAGTGAAGAGGAATTAAGAGCCTCTGGATGGGAGTGAAAGAGGAGAGTGAAAAAGCTGGCTTGAAATTCAGCATTCAAAAAACTATTAAATAAGATCATGGCATCTGGTCCCATCACTTCACAGCAAATTGAAGGAGGAAAGTGGAAGCAGTGATAGATTTTGTTTTCTTGGACTCCAAAATCACCATGGATGGTGACTGCAGCCATGAAATTAAAAGGCTCTTGCTTCTTGGAAGAAAAGCTATAATAAACCTAGACAGTGTATTAGAAAGCAGAGACATCACTTTGCCGATAAAGGTCCACACAGTCAAAGCTATGGTTTTCCAGTAGTCATGTATGGATGACCATAAAGAAGGCTGAGCACCAAATTGATGCTTTTGAACTGTGATGTTGGAGAAGACTCTTGAGAGTCCCTTGGGCTGCAAGGAGATCAAACCAGTCAATCCTAAAGGAGATCAGTCCTGAATATTCATTGGAAGGACTGATGCTGAAGCTGAAGCTCCAATACTTTGGGCACCTGATGTGAAGAGCCGACTCATTGGAAATGACCTTGATTCTGGGAAAGATAGAAGGCAAGAGAAGAAGTGGATGAGAGAAGACCAGATGGTTGGATGGCATCACCGACTCGATGGACATGAGTTTGAGCAAGCTCTGGGACATGGTGAAGGACAGGAAAGCCTGGTGTGCTGCTGTCCATGTGGTTGCAAAGAGCCAGACACGACTGAGCAACTGAGGAACAGACAAAACCATACTGTTCTCTATAGTGACTGTACCAATTTACATTCCCACTAATAGTGCAAGAGGGTTCTCTTCTCTCCACACCCTCTCCAGCATTTATTGAAGACCACTCACAGTTTCAGTTGATTCTGTGGTTCATTAGCATAGTCAGAATATAGGAAGATGCATCCATATCTAGAGGAGACCATGAGAGCATCACATCTAATGTACTGTGGACATGACAGCTACAATGTCTAGAGTGATGGTCCAGCTCTTGGACTAGAATTGGGTCCCAGGAATTGTGTCTGTTTCATTCATTGAATTATTTTAGTGTGTAGAAAAATATGTGCATGTCGTAGATACTTAATATTTTTGTTGAATGAATAAACCCCAGTCAGAACATTTCAGTTATCCAAGTGGGCTTGGGGCTCCTCTACCTATCCCCAGAGATCTCTAATCTGGCCACATCAAGGATAAGGGCCAGGAGTAGCTATATAGAATCTCAAATAAGAAAGCAAGTTACTTTCCATGAACTTTTCCCAGCTCAGAAAAGCCACAGGCCAGCAAGGGATGAGGCAGAAAGCAACTTCATTTGGGAGAGCTGTAATAGACGTGAAGATGTACTGTCATGACCAGCAGGCTTTACTGCAGAGCCAGGTAGCAAGTAAGCACCTACCATAGGTTATGTCATTTTCCTACAGTAACCCTGTGAGGTTTGTTCTTTCACCACCCTACATATCAAAGAACAAAGTGAAACTCAGAGAGATGTGATGAGACTCCAAAGACACAGTTAAAGGTGGGTTACTCACCATCATGCTATGAATGAGGCATATACTCATCTAATTAACTATTAGTGCAGGACCTGTTGAGCAGTAGTAAATGCCTCACAGGAGCATAGGAAGGTGGTGAGATAGGTGGTGTTTCTACTCAAGAAGGTTGGTATCTGACTCTATTAGCTTCTTCACTTTGCCTTCAGTGAGGACCATTACCATGTAGGTCTCATCTGGAGGCAAAGTTGTCTCCTCTTCATACCAGGTAGACAATGAGGGACAGTAGTTAGTAGCTTCACCATGAGCCACCAGGAGAATCAAGATCTGGAGCTGAGACCAGAAACTCTTAGCACCTCAAGAACTTGTACAAGGAAAGGACACGAGTATGTAGTTTGAAAAAGGTTCTAGTTTTAAAAGCACAATTTGATTTGGCAGGAATGATAAGCACTTGGTACCTTCAATGTATTCTGTTATCTGAGAAAAAATAACACTCCCTGTTTTAAGAGCATTATGCAGTGAGTCATCAAGAAATGTCCCACTATAGATATGAGAAAACAAAAGATGGGAACTTCAAATGACTGTTCAAATCACACAGGTCAGAAATGAGAACTGTCCAAAGCATGGGTGGCATGACATTCTCTCCACGATACACAGAGCTTGGTTCACTCCTGATGTGAGGCAGAAGGCTCTGGGGAAACCAAGCTCTGGGCACTTCCTTAGAGTGCCCCAGGGAGCTGTCAGGTTTGAATCCAGGTTTCAGGCCCACCCTGATTGTCTCTAGCTCCTGGGAGTTAAGACCCTTTTGCATCCATTCTTACCTCAGACCAGCATTGAATGTTGATGATGGCCTGATTCACCTGTCAATTGTCTTAGGAGATGGAGTAGTTGAACCTGTCAACCAGCTCCTTTAAGATGTCATGGATGGAGTTCTACAAAGACAGAGCCTGATATGCTGACTAGTAAGCATCAGGGCCCTTTCCAGTCTATGATTCTATCTTACGTCAGGTCTAGCAAACCAATGCAGACTATTAAAATGAGTCTAAGATATTCTCTGCAGCACCAATGAAACGGCAACAAAATTGAATCATTGGGTTCTACATGTCTGGCCTTGTATTTAGATCCTTACTAAGGAAAGCATAGGCCGAACACTCTCTAACTTAAATCCCAGCAAGATCTTTTTTGATCCATCTCCTAGAGTAACAAAAATAAAAACAAAAATAAACAAACAGGGCCTAATTAAATTTGAAAGCTTTTGCAAAGCAAAGGAAACCATAAACAAGATGAAAAGACAACCTCAGAATGGGAGAAAATATTTGCAAGCAAAGCAACTGACAAGGTATCAATCTCCAAAACATACAAACAGCTCATGCAGCTCAATGTCAAAAAAACTAAATAACCAAATAAAAAAATGGGCAAAAAACCTAAATAGACATTTCTCCAAAGGAGACACACAAATGGCTGAGAAGCACATGAAAAGCTGTTCAATATCACTAAATATTGTTGTTATTCAGTGGCTAAGTTGTGTCTGACTCTCTGGGACCCCATGGACAGCAGCGTGCCAGGCTTCCCTGTCCTTCACTTCCATATCACCCAGAGTTTGCTCAAACTCAAGTCCATTGTGTCGTTGATGTCATCCAACCATCTCATCCTCTATTCAGTTCAGCCACCCAGTCATGTCCGACTCTTTGCGACCCCATGGATTGCAGCACACCAGGCTTCCCTGTCCATCTCCTGGAGCTTGTTCAAACTCATGTCCATCAAGTCAGTAATGCCATCCAACCATCTCATTCTCTGTCATCCTCTTCTCCTTCTGCCTTCAATCTTTCTCAGCATCAGGGTCTTTCCCAATGAGTCCATTCTTCATATCAGCTGGCCAAAGTATTGGAGTTTCAGCTTCAGCATCAGTCCTTCCAATGAATATTCAGGGCTGATTTCCTTTAGGATTGACTGGCTTGATCTCCTTGCAGTCCAAGGGACTCTCAGGAGTCTTCTCCAACACCACAGTTCAAAAGCATCAATTCTTTGGTGCTTAGCTTTCTTTATAGTCCAACTCTCACATCCATACATGACTACTGGAAAAACCATAGCTTTGACTAGACTGACCTTTGTCAGCTATTACAGAAATGTTAAAACAAAACTCAAAAACTTAAAAAAAATTCAAAACAGTACATCCTCTATTAGAGAAATGTAAATCAAAACTACAATGAGGTATTAGCTCACCCCAGCCAGAATGGCCAGCATCAAAAAATCTTCAAATGATAAATGCTGGGGCTGGTATGAAGAAAAGGGAACCCTCTTACACTGTTGTTGGGAATGTAAATTGATATAGCCACTATGGAGAACAGTATGAAGTTTCCTTAAAAAACTAAAAATAGAACTACCATATGACCCAGCAATTCCATTTATGGACATATACTCAGAGAAAAACCATAATTCCAAAAGATACATGCACCCCAATATTTACTGCAGCACTATTTACAAGAGCTAGGATAGAAGCAATATAAATGTCCATTGACAGAGGAATGAATAAAGAAGATGTGACACATTTAGCCTTTTAATATTATTGGATGTTTCAGCAGCATTAAATTCAGTGATTTAATTTTCAAAAAAAAATTTTTGGTGTATAGTTAACTGCTTTACAATGTTGTATTATTTTCTGCTGTATAGCAAAAGTGAATCACCTATATGTATACATATATATCCTCTGTTTTAAATGGCTGAATTGCTGTTAGCAATGACTGACTTCCTTCATGGGGTATTTTGAAGACAAGTTAAAACATAGCTGCTGAATGCTTGGGCCTACAATGAATTGATGTGTCTGTGAAATAACAAGTTGCAGAGAAACTTATAAAATAGCTTAACCCCATACCCTTTTATGTCCCTACTAAGAGATGATTTGCAAGGCTTGGAACATGTCTGCCAGGCAGTAGAGCTGATGGCTACTAGAATACCTAGGGTGTATACTTAAAAAAATCAAAACAGTAGCAATATGCAAGGGTATATATGGCCTCATGAAAAATAAAATCAACATTAAACAATTCCTTACTATTTCAACAAATATGTGAAAAGTGTCTTTCTACACTACCATATAGCTGGTGCAAAGGAGTGGAGATCCAGATTCTTTGAGAGTGGTCCTGGGGGATATTCACATGGAAAAGACTTAAAAAAGCCTCAAGGAACCCCCCCAGATTTGAATCTAGGTTTTAGGCTTACCCTAGTTATCTTTGGGTCCTGAGTATGGCAAGACCTCTATGCCCTTTCTTACCTTAGACCAGCACTGGATGTTGTTGGTGTCTTTGTGTACCTGCCCCCTGCATAAGAATTTGGAGTAGTTGAAACCATTTGACCAGCTTCTCAAAGGTCTCCTGGGTGGAGCTCTGCAGAGACAGTGCCTGGACATTGTCACTGGGAGACACTCTCGTGAGAAATTCTGTTCCCCCATTAGAGGACAGTAGGGGCATTTTCAAAGTCATCTTGCCTGTGGCCAGTGGGGGAAAACAGGTGAATCCTCTGAGGCTCAGGATTAACGTATGGGTTAGCTGAACTTGGTTCCTAGCACTCATCATCTCATCCTGCCAGCTATGGCCTGGGGTATGAACATGACAGATCCACTAGGCTTCCAACAACTACCAACCTGCTTTGGCCAGGAAGGACTGTCCCTTCATCATCTGCTACTACTACCCCAACACACACACGATGAAGAAAAAGGGGATTGGTGTTGTCAGGGTGATTACATGTGTGGCCTGGCCTGCATTGGGCTGCCTTGGCTTATGTTTGGGTGCCTCCTGCCAAATGGCCAGAGTTGTAGGTAATGAGGGCTGAGCCAAAGTCTATAGCAACAGAAAAGTCTCTCATTCTGGACTCTTCTTAGCCCAGTTTCTGAATGTTTGGATACAACAGAACATCTTGTTCTTTTCAGTGCTTCCGGTTAAGTGAGTTGATTAGGCAGCTGACTCTAGAATGTGGGTGCCTGGTTCTAAGTTCTGCTGGACCCTATGATCGAGGAAGTAAGGTTTCTTTTTCAAGATTCCATTTCTTATGGTCCCTCTTTCAATCAGATCTAGTTATTTCTGAAGCAGGGGGACACATGCACTCTTTCTGCACCAGTTCCACCTGTGAAGCTTAGTGGGCACCAATGGCATAGCATGCTGCCTGCCTGTTGGTGGCCAGTGCTAGAAATACAAACCCAGACAGGAACACCACCAGACAAGCTGGCACCTTTGCTTGGGTGTCCTTATGTTGGTGGCTTTCCTTATTCACAAGGGCAAAGGAATAGAATCTACAGGCTCCAAGTACAATCAACTTTAGAAGCTTACTTTTCCCACTTTTCTGTCCATCTGTGAGGTGTCCTCTTTTTTCATGAAGCATCACCTTACCCGAAACGATTATACCCTCGTATATTCAAATGAAGACCATGAGGGTCCAACAAGGAGTAGTCTTTCCCCTGGATCCCAGACTTTGATCTACAGAGTTGAAGTATATTCTTCTCTATCCCAAGTTCCTAAACTGGAACTGTGAGCTCTAAAAACCTCTTGATAGTAGGAAGCATTTTTCCAAAGACTTCAGAGCACAGTGGGTCACAGACTGGTGATTGGTATTGTCAGGGGGATCACATCTGTGGCCTGGCCTGCACTGGGATGCCCTGGGTTATGTTTGGGTGCCTCCTGCCAAATGGTCAGAGGTATAGGTGATGAGGGTTGAGCCAAAGTCCACAGCAAGAGAAAAGTCTGTTAAGAGCCAAGGCCAAGAGACAATCTATGAGCATGTGAAGCCCCTGGGTTCACCCACTTTAAGCACCCCTTTTTATACAGAAAGATACCAAGGCCTTCTCTCCTGTAACCACTGTCTACTAGAGAGTATGGGCTTGTAGTTTCAGGTGCTCACACAGGTGAACTGCAGAACACAAGTCCTATCCTATTGAGCCTGGACCAAGAATGTCCTGGACAACACAGATCCCTAGGAACCTTAAGAATTCCTCTTCCTATTTCTGCAACTGTGAGCATGTAGCTAGGATAACAGATGCCACTGCCCCATTCCAAAGCTACCCCCAACCTTTCTTCTTTCCCTGTTGTTACTACTTCTCCAGCGTCTGCCTTTATTTAACCGCATACCTAGTTTGCATGCTTCTGTGCACCTGTGGGGATGCACAGAGGACACTGACCACAAATGGAGATGAGATGGGTAGCATTCTCCCTAGGACTTTTGATCTTTCATTTTTTCATGGTGTGGGCTGAGCCCTGGCCTACACAAAACTGTAACACTTGCTAATCTGAACTCTTACCATTTCCTGGAGTCTGGGTCAGTTCAGTTCAGTTCAGTCGCTCAGACGTGTCCAACTCTTTGTGACCCCATGGACTGCAGCACACCAGGCCTCCCTGTCCATCACCAACTCCCGGAGTTTACCCAAACTCATCTCCATTGAGTCAGCGATGCCATCCAACCATCTCATCCTCTGTCGTCCCCTTCTCCTCCTGCCTTCAATCTTTCCGAGCATCAGGTCTTTTCCAGTGAGTCAGTTCTTCCCATCATGTGGCCAAAATATTGGAGTTTCAGCTTCAACATCAGTCCTTCCAATGAACCCTCAGGACTGATTTCCTTTAGGATGGACTGCTTGGATCTCCTTGCAGTCCAAGGAACTCTCAGGAGTCTTCTCCAATACCACAGTTCAAAAGCATCAATTCTTTGGTGCTCAGCTTTCTTTATAGTCCAACTCTCACATCCATACATGACTACTGGAAAAACCATAGCCTTGGCTAGACAGACCTTTGTTGGAAAAGTAATGTCTCTGCTTTTTAACATGCTGTCTAGGTTGGTCATAACTTTTTTTTGAAGGAGGAAGTGTCTTTTTATTTCATGGCTGCAGTCACCATCTCCAGTGATTTTGGAGCCCAAGAAAATAAAGTCTGCCAATGTTTCCACCGTTTCCCCATCTATTTGCCATGAAGTGATGGGACCGGATGCCATGATCTTAGTTTTCTGAATGTTGAGCTTTAAGCCAATGTTTTTATTCTCCTCTTTCACTTTCAACAAGAGAGGCTCTTTAGTTCTTCTTCACTTTCTGCCATAAGGGTGGTGTCATCTGCATATCTGAGGTTATTGATATTTCTCCTGGCCATCATGATTCCAGCTTATGCCTCATCCAACCCAGTGTTTCTCATGATGTACTCTGCATATAAGTTAAATAAGCAGGGTGACAATATACAGTCTTGATGTACTCCTTTTCCTATTTGGAACCAGCCTGTTGTTCCATGTCCAGTTCTAACTGTTGCTTCCTGATCTGCATACAGGTTTCTCAAGAGACAGGTCAGATGGTCTGGTATTCCCATCTCTTTCAGAATTTTCCTCAGTTTATTGTGATCCACACAATCAAAGGCTTTGGCATAGTCAATAAAGCAGAAATAGATGTTTTTCTGGAACTCTCTTGCTTTTTCAATGATCCAGTGGATGTTGGCAATTTGATCTCTGATTCCTCTGTCTTTTCTAAAACTACCTTGACTATCTAGAAGTTAACGGTTCACGTATTGTTGAAGCCTGGCTTGAAGAATTTTGAGCATTACTTTACTAGTGTGTGAGATGAGTGCAATTGTACGGTAGTCTGAGCATTCTTTGGCATTGTCTTTCTTAGGGATTGGAATGAAAACTGACGTTTTCCAGTCCTGTGGCCACTGCTGAGTTTTACAAATTTGCTGGCATATTGAGTGCAGCACTTTCACAGCATCATCTTTTAGGATTTGAAATAGCTCCACTGGAATTCCATCACCTCCACTAGCTTTGTTCATCATGATGCTTCCTAAGGCCCACTTGACTTCACATTCCAGGATGTATGGCTCTAGGTGAGTGATCACACCATCATGATTATCTGGTTGTGAAGATCTTTTTTGTACAGTTCTTCTGTGTATTCTTGCCACCTCTTCTTAATATCTTCTGCTTCTGTTAGGTTCATACCATTTCTGTCCTTTATCGAGCCCATCTTTGCAAGAAATGTTCCCTTGGTATCTCTAATTTTCTTGAAGAGATCTCTAGTCTTTCCCATTCTGTTGTTTTCCTCTATTTCTTTGCACTGATCGCTGAGGAAGGCTTTCTTGTCTCTCCTTGCTATTCTTTGGAACTCTTCATTCAAATGGGTTTATCTTTCCTTTTCTCCTTTGCTTTTAGCTTCTCTTCTTTTCTCAGCTATTTGTAAGGCCTCCTCAGACAGCCATTTTGCTTTTTTGCATTTCTTTTCCATGGGGATGGTCTTGTTCCCTGTCTCCTGTACAGTGTCACGAGCCTCTGTCCGTAGTTCATCAGGCATTCTGTCTATCAGATCTAGTCCCTTAAATCTATTTCTCACTTCCACTGTATAATCATTAAGGATTTGATTTAGGTCATACCTGAATGGTCTAGTGGTTTTCCCTACTTTCTTAAATTTAAGTCTGATATTTGGCAATAAGAAGTTCATGCTCTGAGCCACAGTCAGCTCCCAGTCTGGTTTTTGCTGACTGTATAGAGCTTCTCCATCTTTGGCTGCAGAGAATGTAATAAATCTGATTTCGGTGTTGACCATCTGGTGATGTCCATGTGTAGAGTCTTCTCTTGTGTTGTTGGGAGAGGGTGTTTGCTATGACCAGTGCGTCTTCTTGGCAGAACTCTATTAGCCTTTACCCTGCTTCATTCTGTACTCCAAGGCCAAATTTCCCGATTACTCCAGGTGTTTCTTGACTTCCTACTTTTGCATTCCAGTCCCCTATAATGAAAAGCACATCTCTTTTTGCGTGTTACTTCTAGAAGGTCTTATAGGACCTCACTCGCTGGAGGGGCGAGCAGCAGCTGCGTGGCACTGGGTCAGGACTTGCCTCTTTTTGGACCTCGGTTTTCAAATTGTACAGTGAAAGGTTAGATATGCAGTTGCATAAGCATGTGCTCAGAGGCTTCCCTGATAGCCTAGTTGGTAAAGAATCCACCTGCAATTCAGGAGACCCTGGTTCAATTCCTGGGTCAGGAAGATCCGCTGGAGAAGGAATAGGCTACCCACTCCAGTATTCTTGGTCTTCCCTTGTGGTTCAACTGATACAGAATCCACCTGCAGTATGGGAGACCTGGGTTTAATCCCTGGGTTGGAAAGATCCCCTGGAGAAGGGAAAGGCTACCCACTCCAGTATTCTGGCCTAGAGAATTCCTTGGACTGTATAGCCCATGGGGTTGCAAAGAGTCGGACAAGACTGAGCGACTTTCACTCACAAGCAAGTGACAGCGAGGAGATATTGTCAGGCTTCATATATACTGGATGGAATGTCAGAGTGGAGTGCTACTCAAATGCTCATAAGCACTAAATGGTCCTTAACACTGGGGCACATGGGGCAAAAATCTTCCAATCAACTCGTCCCTGTGTCCATGTGAAGGCCAGAAGAAAGCCCTGTCATGTGAGCTCTGTTTTCCAAGCATGCATGGGCAACATACAAAGGTTCTGCTCATGAGGCAATTTTAGAGTCCCTGCTCCCCCACTCCCCCACCCCCTGCATTACCCTTTGCACTCCGTCTATACTCAGTCTAACAAAACATGAATGTCAGTCAGGCCAAAGCATCAGGTATCAGAATTGTACAATCTGCTTCTACATTTGCCTCTGTGATGTTGGGTAGGGGGATATGTCCCGAAGAAGGGACATCTCTTCTCCAAGGTCAAGCAGTTATTGGAAAACTTGTATTAATACTTTTCTTAGAGTTGGCTACATAGTCTAGAAATGTATCTATTAGTGCCACAATTAGGGGAGAGAGCTGTTTCTTTTTGTATAAAAACTAAACAAACAAAAAACCCTAGAGGCAGGCAGTCCAAATTAATCCTGGAATTTCCATCATGTCAGTTCACAGATCATCTGTCTTTCTGCTCCAGGATCTTAATATGTACTTTCCATCATTAAGGCTGTTCATGGTCCAGGATGGCTATTGGATCTCCTGCCTGGACAAGGCACTGCCTCTGAATCTCAGACTCAGTTTCGTTCAGTTCAGTCACTCAGTCGTGTCTGACTGTTTGAGACCCCATGGACCGCAGCACGCCAAGCCTCCCTGTCCATCACCAACTCCAGGAGTTTACCCAAACTCATGTCCTTTGAGTCAGTGATGCCATCCAACCATCTCATCCTCTGTCGTCCCCTCATCCTCCTGCCCTCTATCCTTCCCAGCATCAGGGTCTTTTCAAATAAGCCACCTCTTCACATCAGGTGGCCAAAGTATTGGAGTTTCAGCTTCAACATCAGTCCTTCCAATGAACATTCAGGACTGATTTCCTTTAGGATGGACTGCTTGGATCTCCTTGCAGTCCAAGGGACGGACTCTCAAGAGTCTTCTCCAACACCACAGTTCAAAAGCATCAATTCTTCGGCACTCAGCTTTCTTTATAGTCCTACTCTCACATCCATATATGACTACTGGAAAAACCATAGCCTTGACTAGATGGACATTTGTTGGCAAAGTAATGTCTCTGCTTTTTAATATGCTGTCTAGGTTGGTCATAACTTTTCTTCCAAGGAGTAAGCGTCTTTTAATTTTGTTAGGTAGTTAGAATAGGAAACAGGAGTCCAAAATGGCAGTGGCTAAAAGAAAGGAAGGGAAAAGCCCCTGAAAATGGAACAAAGGAAGGTCAAAGGAAGGTCCGAGGACTGGAGTGAGAACTTCAGGTAGAACAGCGCTCCTGGCTAAGCCCAATTTGCATAGGGCAGGCTCAGGGGGAGGAAAAAACATATAAAAAGCGGAGCCAAAGCGCTCTCTCTCCCTTTGTCTCTCCCGCACACTGGGGCGTTCTTCTCTTCATGTTTTTGGGTCGACGGTCGGCAGGCCCTCATGCTTCAAGGATGCATTTTTCTGGTATTATCTAAATAAAATAAAGCTGTAACACTGGTTTGTCTAAGAGCTATAACATGGTCTGTCCAAGACCCGAGAGCCGTGACTCGCTGAGGGCTCTAATGTCCGTCATTCCAAATCTTTGTTGTGACGTGACAAGAACCGAGGAGCATACACTCGTGTGACAAATTTCATGGCTGCAGTCACCATCTGCAGTGATTTTGGAGCCCAAAGAAATAAAGTCAGCCACTGTTTCCACTGTTTCCTCATCTATTTGCCATGAAGTGGTGATCTCAGACTAGAGATAAGAATACAAAGAGGGCAAAGCAGGCCCTCCCAGCCCTATTAGTTCCTGTTGAGCAGCCTCCCCAAAGTCCCATATCTTCATCTGGTCACACATCATTGGCCTGAAATTTGTCTGGTAATCCTGAATTGTAATGGAGGCCAAGAATTTTATCTTTATTGAACTGATGTCTGAAAGAAAACTAAGACTCTTCTCTCAAGGATATGCTATGCTATGCTTAGTCACTCAGTCATGTCCGATTCTATGTGACCCCATGGACTGTAGCTCACCAGGTTCTCTGTCCATGGGGATTCTCCAGGCAAGAATACTGGAATGGGTTGCCATGCCCTCCTCCAGGGGATCTTCCCAACCCAGAGATCAAACCCAGGTACCCTGCATTGCAGGTAAATTCTTTACCATCTGAGCCACCAGGGAAGCCCAAGAATACTGGAGGGGGTAGCCTATCCCTTCTCCAGCAGATCTTCCCAACCCAGGAATTGAACTGGGTGTCTCCTGCATTGCAGGCAGATTCTTTACCAGCTGAGCTACCGGAGAAGTCCCCTCTCGAGGATAAAGGAGAATAAAAACAGTGGAAACTGTGAGTATTCTCTTACCTACAGGCTAAAGAGGAGGAGATGATAAAATTGTCAGACAAACTGGACACTTTTTTCTCCTATCACAACCTCTCTTTTCTAGTTTTTAAATCCATTTACAGAAAACAAAAAGGTATCACCATAGGGAGTGGCTGTAGTCTGATGGCTACTAGTTGGGGTATTCTTTTCCTTCCTGAGTTCTCTCAGGGCTCACCAGCTCACTTTCCTTGGTGGCTACAATTACTGATGACTGTGACATCCTTGTTTACTGATATGGCAGTAAATATTCCATCTCTCAGATATATAGGAGTTTTGCAATAAAGAACAGGTAGTTGGGAATATAATAAGATTACTAGTCATTAAAAAAAACCAGATTGAAATATTGAAGGCAAGAGAAAGGGATGACAGAGGATGAGATAGTTGGATTGCATCACCGACTCAATGGACATGGGTTTGAGCAAGCTCCAGGAGATGGTGATGGACAGGGAAGCCTGGCATGCTACATTCCATGGGGTCACAAAGTGTCAGACATGACTGAGTGACTGAACTGAAAGAAAACCAGATATAGCAAGCTGCTACCTAGTCCAAGCTCACTCTCCTTGCTGCATGACAGGACAATTAACCATGAGATGAGGTGTTGAGGTGTTGGAAAGCTCGTTGACAAAGAATATGGCAGACAAATGTCTCAAAATAACCATCTTATTGGGGTCTAGTTGCCAGGTTCTTTTATAAAACAGAGAGGGAGGGAAATGAGGAAGTAAAGTAAAGTGAAAGTTGCTCAGTCATGTCCAATTTTTTGTGACCCCATGGACTATACAGTCCATGGAATTCTCCAGGCCAGAATACTAGAGTGGGTAGCCTTTCCCTTTTACAGCGGATCTTCCCAACCCAGGGATCGAACCCAAGTCTCCCGCATTGCAGGTGGATTCTTAACCAGCTGAGACACCAGGGAAGCCCAAGAATAGTGGATTGAATAGCCTATCCTTTCTCCAGCGGATCTTCCTGACCCAGAATGGAACTGGGATCTCTTGCATTGCAGGGGGATTCTTTACCAGCTGAGCTACCAGGAATCCCAAGTAAAGTAAAAAGGTCATTAATCTTGCAAATTTCTCCTGGAGTGGCCAGCCTTGGGGAGGGATGCGTTAATTTCTTCTTCTACCCATTCATGGGTAGACAGGGTCTTAAACAAGGCATTTGGGTTTAACATTCCGGCAGAGGGGCAGGGTTCCCTGAGGCAGGCCATTATTTATGGACAGTATGTCTTTAGTGAACAAAAGCAACAGGAAGTAAAGTCAAAGAAACAGATCCAACAGGGTGTCATAACTGGCTGTTCCCTATAACAAAGTTAAGGAATTTGGCACTTTTCTATGTAAGGGAAGATGCCAGAGTTTGGGGACACTGAGATCATCCCTTTGATATGCACCTCACCTATCCTATGTTTTCACACCCTGAGTTTCCTCAGGGCTCCAGTCTGATGGCTGCTAGATGGCAGGTATTCTTTGCCTTCCTGAGTTCCTCCAGGCTCACCAGCTCCCTGTTGGCAGTGGCTGCGATCACATCAGTGACTCTAACACCCTTTGTTTACTGATATGGCAAGCAACATTCCATTTATCGTTATGTGCCTCTCAACATATTGCCAGTGGAATGGAGGTCTCTGATCCATGGCAGAGCCAACTCCAACCTCCTTCTCCTTTCTCCCTTGTCACTTGCAGGGTCTATTCTTCCTTAATCGCCCTCTCACGGTGCCCAGTGGCAAATTCTATTTCAGCACACCTAAGGGCTGTATCCTAGGGTCTTTCATTTCCAAATTAAACTTAATAGAAGGGATTGAGTACTGGCCGAGGATGCTGGAATTCTTACTTTTCTTCTGGGTTCTGCCTACACACTGTGCCCTAAACCAGTACCTCTTTCTGGGTCTCAGCTTTCCAATTATACAAACAGAGTTTATTTGGATGAAAATTGCTTAAGCGTGTGAATGAGTGTGAACGTGTTAGGCTCCATCAACACTGGTTGGGTTGTTGGTGTAAGGGAGCTCAGGCAGGCACAGATGCATAGTCTTCCTACTGTGGACCAGTGTAGGTGGACATGTAGCAGGAGTGGCCAGGACTCCTGTCACCAGTGCCATTGGCATCATGGCATCTGGTCCCATCACTTCATGGCAAATAGATGGGGAAACAGTGGAAACAGTGACAGACTTTATTTTGGGGGGCTCCAAAATCACTGTAGATGGTGATTGCTGCCATGAAATTAAAAGACGCTTACTCCTTGGAAGGAAGGTTATGGCCAACCTAGATAGCATATTTAAAAGCGGAGACAATACTTTGCCAACAAAAGTCCGTCTAGTCAAGGCTATGGTTTTTCCAGTGGTCATGTATGGATATGAGAGTTGGACGGTGAAGAAAGCTGAGTGCCGCAGAATTGATGCTTTTGAACTGTGGTGTTGGAGAAGACTCTTGAGAGTCCCTTGGACTGCAAGGAGATCCAATCAATCCATCCTAAAGGAGATCAATCCTGTGTGTTCGTTGGAAGGACTGATGTTGAAGCTGAAACTCCAATACTTTGGCCACCTCATGCGAAGAGTCGACTCATTGGAAAAGACCCTAATGCTGTGTAGGATTGGGGGCAGGAGGAGAAGGGGACGACAGAGGATGAGATGGTTGGATGGCATCACTGACTCGATGGACATGGGTTTGGGTAGACTCCGGGAGTTGGTGATGGACAGAGAGGCTGGCGTACTGCAATTCATGGGGTCGCAAAGAGTCGGACACGACTGAGCGACTGAACTGAACTCTTTGGAAGGAAAGTTATGACCAACCTAGACAGCATATTAAAAAGCAGAGACATTACTTTGCCAAAAAAGGTCTGTCTAGTCAAAGCTATGGTTTTTCCAGCGGTTGTGTATGGATGTGAGAGTTGGATTATAAAGAAAGCTGAGCACCAAAGAATTGATGCTTTTGAACTGTGGTGTTGGAGAAGACTCTTGAGAGTCCCTTGCACTGCAAGGAGATCCAACCAGTCCATCCTAGAGGAAATCAGTCCTGGGTGTTCATTGGAAGGATTGATGTTGAACCTGAAACTCCCAATACTTTGGCCACCTGATATGAAGAACTGACTCATTTGAAAAGACACTGATGCTGGGAAAGATTGAAGGAGGGAGGATAAGGGGAGGACAGAGGATGAGATGGATGGCATCACCGACTCAATGGATATGAGTTTGATTAGGCTCCAGGAGTTGGTGGTGGACAGGGAGGCCTGGCGTGCTGCAGTCCATGGGGTCGCAAAGAGTCAGACACAATTGAGCGACTGAACTGAACTGGGACACTGACATTGAGTGATTTATAATCTGAGCACCCAGCTCTGCCTTTAGTGGCCAGCAGGTGGCGCATGAACCCATCCTTTCATCTGTGTGCAGCGGCTCAGGCGCAACCTGCCCACATACTTGGTAGCCTTTCTACTTTGAGGCCAAGAGATCAGCAGGTGGCGCATGAACCCATCCTTTCGTCTGCGTGCAGGGGCTCAGGCGCAACCTGCCCACATACCTGGTAGCCATCCTACTTTGAGGCCAAAAGACATTTTTCCCCCTCAGGACTGGCTGAGGGGACAAGTGGCTTCGGGACAAGTGCCTGCATATGGCCACATCTGCAGGAAAAGAGTGCTCCCTATCTGTACCCTGACATCTGAGGAGGGGCCCTGACGACTTCTATCCAGGCTGTTTTTTTTTTCTTAAATAGCAGCACAGAATCATCCTTTTCTGGAAGTTCCTACGTGGGTTACTTTATTTTCTTGGGCAATATTTTAACGGAGCTTAATTTTCAGCAGGCTCGGGTCTTTAAAGGGCTTAATGGGAGGTAATACATGTTGTGGGACTTGTCACAGACTCAGAGTTGTTTTCTGGGAGAAAACTTTGCACAGATTTAGAGAGACAGAAAGACACGTGTAAGGAAAATACAAGTTATAGGGACCTTCTAGGCCAGTGAATTGAATGATCTGGGGACACAGGGATGTGCCTGGCAAGATCTACAGTATCCCTGGGTGAAAGGAAAGAAGTTTACAATTATGAACATGCTTTTCTTATTTTTCCCTCATATGACCTCTGGAAGGTTATAAAAATGTCAATTTCCTTAGTGGCGTAGAAGAGTATTTGCCTCCGCTTATCGTCACGGGGCACTGGACACATGTTCATTGGTGCATAGATCACTAGTAAAATACTTTTTATGAGCAAACAATATAGAAAGACTGTAAAAGTAGTTGAAAAAATAATGAAAAAGTAAAGAGGCAGTGTATTGAGACACATTATTTTAAGTTTCATATCTTAAGTATGTCAAAACCAGCATTTACTATAATTTTACTTTCCCGGCTTTAAAGGAATACCAATTATCTACAATATATTTAAAATATACTTCTTATCTTGTTTTCAAATTAAAATATTGCCATGTTTGATATTTCTTCATAACACACTGACAATCTTAAATATTTGTAAATATTAGCCCATCGAAACATCTTCTGTATGATTTCAGTGTGGCCAGTGTTCTTGCCTGGAGAATCCCAGGGACAGGGGAGCCTGGTGGGCTACCGTCTATGGGGTCGCACAGAGTCGGACACGACTGAAGCGACTTAGCAGCAGCAGCAGCAGTATTATTAAAAATAATGATATTCAGGTCACTACTGAATTTTTTATGAGAATGTTTTAAATATATTGTGAATCACCTTTAGAAGATTGAAACACAATTGTTATTTTTAAAATACTAGCCATTGAATACTACTTAAGGTCATTTAAGCTGAATATATTAAAATCTAAAACTTCTACATATTTAAGAACCAAAACAATTGCTACTTTTTGTAAATTAGGTACGTTCATTGCAAACAAACTTTCTCCTAACAAATTCAAAATATGAAGACATTTATCTTAATTTTGTATGAAAGTGTGTTAATCTCTCTGTTGTGTCTGACTTTTTGTGACCACATGGACTATAGCCTGCCAGGCTCCCCTGACCGTGGAATTCTCCAGGCAAGAATACTGGAGTGAGTAGCCATTCTCTTCTCTAGGGGATCTTTCTGACCAAGGGATTGAACCCAGGTCTCCTGCACTGCTGGCAAATTCTTTGTATGTCTCTATTCAAATGGTAAAACAAATACCTATGATTTCCTTTTTTTTAAATTAAAGTCCTTTCCCCACACAAATTGATATTTTCTTTGTTGATTTTTAATTGCCCATTTCTTTACTTTTCCTTTTTGCTCATTTTCTATTAATATACCAGAAAGCATTCCTATATCTTGTTAAAGATTGTTAAAGATTTTTGTTCCTATAATGTATTTCAAAGGTACTTTTCCCCATTGTAAGCCAGAGGAGAGAGCTTCTAATAAGCATGCATTTCATATATAGTTGGGGCTTTCCCAATGGCTCAAGTGATAAAGAATCTGCCTGCAATGCAAAGACACAGGGGATGTGGGTTTGAAACCAGTCCCGATGTCATGAAGTCACAGAGTGTAGGCTGTACCTGAGCTCATGGCTCTTGTGAGGAGAGGAATTCCCTCACTGAGCCAGGAAGATCCGGGCAGATAACAGAAACCACTCAAGACTTGTGGTGAAGAAAGAGAGTTTATTGAGAAGAAACAAAGAAGACTTCTGACATCAGAAGGGGATAAAAGAGACTACTCCCCTCATTAACTTGAGCAGAGCCTTATATACTTTTTGATTGGTTACTAGCAATAGGTAAAAAGAATATCTCAAGGTTGTAAAAGTTTTACCAGATCCCTTTCCCATGGCATACATCCTGAGATAACATCAGTGCAAGATTAGCCAAAAGGAACAGATATCTGTTAAGAAAGAAAAACATGCCCTCAAGCAAGATATATTGTTGTCATATAATCATTAGCGCAGGACTTAAGGAAAAACATGTCCTCAGGCAAGATATATTGTTCCTATATAATCATTAACACAGAACCTAAGGAAAACATATCCTTGAGTAAACGTATTAGTGCTTACGGGGCCTACGCCACTCAGGCAAAGACTGTGTACCTCTTCCTTAAGGGGTTCTTGGACTACTTATCAACCTACCTAAAGTTAATTATATCCGATTCAACCCCTGGGTCACAAAGATTTACCCTGGAGGAGAAAATGGCAACCCACTCCAGTATTCTTGCCTGGAAAATCCCATGGACAGAGGAGCCTGGTGGTCTATAGTCCATAGTCCATGCAAAGCTTGAGATGTGACTGAGCACGCATGCACTTCTTATGTATAGTCAGGAATTTTTCATGGAGCGTTTTCTTAACAATTTATACTTGGTTCACAATACCATCCCATCATGAAGCCTGCATAAATATTTGTAATCTATTTATAACATGATGCTTCTGATTTTACCATGGTACAATACTAACATGATTTTAAGTATTAATATAATAATATAGTATTTGATTTTATGTATTATATACTTATATATGTTTTTAATATATAGATACACATATTAATATTTGCTAAATGTCATTAATTTGCATGGGACAGTAGCTGATTGCATTTCATCTTGATGATAACTGGGTATTCTTATAAGTGTTTTAAGTACTTTTTAGAATGGACATGAAAATATTTAATTTACTTGTTGAATTCACCAAACATGCTTGTAAATTGTACAACATTTTAAATGTTATTGTATATTAACTTATAGGAGCAGAAATTTTGTCTCTTAGGAATATGACCTGAATAAGTCACACATTTGTCATTTTCATATAAGTTGAGGAATAATGGCTTCTACTTCTTTGTACAACTGCCACCCTTACTTATGTACAGTAGTTGTGATGATAATTATTTTTATGTCAACATTATCTTTTTTCAATTTACAACATTTTGTGTTTTTTTCTTTCATTTTAATACAATCAATAAATCTTTCTTCTGTGTTAACTGAGTTGTTCTTAAAATTAATATATCTTGCCAAGTGACATATTTGTTTAACATGGGCTATTTCTCTTGTATAATCAAAGCAAGGAAAAATGTTTGCTTTTTATACTTTCAACAGTATTTGAGATATAACTTGATTTCTTAGGAGCACTATATATTTTTTGAATTATATTAATCATATAGGAAGATATCACTTTTTTCTTAACTTACATTGCTAACTATATGGACATTGCCATAACATGCAATTTTGACTAAGTAAAGAAACATACCAGGGTTTGAAAGTTGAGTAATTCCATGTGATTGTCTACAAGGCAACTTATTTCTGACAAAAATATAGCAGCATCTGAAATCACTTGCAAGATGAAATCTGAATCCTAACCTATATCTATGGGACCAAATTTTTTAGAGAGAGAATCTAGGACACAGCCATAACAGTAAAACAACAACAACCAGGAAAACTCCTAAATAACACAATTTATGACAAATATTATACACTGTGCATTAATTTAAAATGAAATATGTAATACAGATGCTACTGGAAATTATGTATTAGCCTGCATTATTTACTTCACTGTATTATAAATACAATTTTTAAAAAATAAACCACTAGAGCTAGGTGAAAAGGAATATTATAGTGATAATAATAAATAGTAAGGGATAGAAATAGTACTTCTTAGGGGGCAGAGCCAAGATGGAGGAGTAGGAGGACATGGGATCTGCATATCCTCAGAACTAGGGCACCTACCAGATGCTGGTGGGGGACCTCGACATGCAAGTGGATGGGCAGAACCCCTGAGCAAACTTGTAGGAAATGCAGGGGAGCAAAGAAGGGGGAGAAGAGGAGGTAGGATGAGACAGGCACCTCTGAGGGATGGCTGGGGGATGTGAGGGGTTCCTACACCTGAAGAGGCCCACGCACCTCAAGAGGATCAACAGGAATGGGGAGAGACACTCTGGGATTTGGAGGATTGGAGGGGAACATGGCTAGCTTTCCCCTCTGCCCACTCAGGCACCATGGAACCTGCTAGGGTCCTGAGGCTGGTCTTCTGCCCTCCGAGGCCCTTTCTGTCTCCCTGGATCCTTGGGGCATGAGGAGGGGAGGGAGGGAGAGCAAAGGCAGATGGAGAGGGACCTTAAGGGGTCAGAGGATCATGAAAAATGCAGCTAGCATACCCCCCACCCCCACCCATGTGGGCCCTAGTGAGCCTTCTGAGGTCCTGGGCCTGATTCTCTGCATTCTGTGGCCGAGGGCCCCATCCATCTGTGTTGAGCCTAGGGCCTGCCCCCCCCCCCCCCCGCCAGTACCTCAGGGCCTTTTCTGGCCGTGTGTTCAGTCATGCTCAGTCACTCAGTTATGTCTGCCTTTTTGTGAGCCCATAGGCTGTAGCTCACCAGGCTCCTTTGTCTACAGAATTTTCCAGGTAAGAATACTGGATTGGATTGCCATTACCTACTCCAGGGGTTCTTCCCAACCCAGGGATCGAATGTGCATCTCTTGCATCTCCGGCATTGACAGGCAATTTATTTACCACTGTGCTCCTTATTGCCAAATTCAGACTTAAATTGAAGAAAGTAGGGAAAACCACTAGACCATTCAGGTATGACCTAAATCAAATCCCTTATGATTATACAGAGGAAGTGACAAATAGATTTAAGGGACTAGATCTGATAGACAGAGTGCCTGATGAACTATGGACAGAGGTTCGTGACATTCGACAGGAGACAGGGATCAAGACCATCCCCATAGAAAAGAAATGCAAAAAAGCAAAATGGCTGTCTGAGGAGGCTTTACAAATAGCTGGGAAAAGAAGAGAAGCAAAAAGCAAAGGAGAAAAGGAAAGATATTCCCATCTGAATGCAGAGTTCCAAAGAATAGCAAGGAGAGATAAGAAAGCCTTCCTCAGCAATCAGTGCAAAGAAATAGAGGAAAACAACAGAATGGGAAAGACTAGAGATCTCTTCAAGAAAATTAGAGATACCAAGGGAACATTTCAGGCAAAGATGGGCTCGATAAAGGACAGAAATGGTATGGACCTAACAGAAGCAGAAGATATTAAGAAGAGGTGGCAAGAACACACAGAAGAACTGTACAAAAAAGATCTTCACGACCCAGATAATCACGATGGTGTGATCACTCACCTAGAGCCAGACATCCTGGAATGTGAAGTCAAGTGGGCCTTAGAAAGCATCACTACAAACAAAGCTAGTGGAGCTGATGGAATTCCAGTAGAGCTATTTCAAATCCTGAAAGATGATGCTGTGAAAGTGCTGCACTCAACATGCCAGCAAATCTGGAAAACACAGCAGTGGCCACAGACTGGAAAAGGTCAGTTTTCATTCCAATCCGAAAGAAAGACAATGCCAAAGAATGCTCAAACTACCACACAATTGCACTCATCTCACACGCTAGTAAAGTAATGCTCAAAATTCTCCAAGCCAGGCTTCAGCAATACGTGAATCGTGAACTTCCAGATGTTCAAGCTGGTTTTAGAAAAGGCGGAGGAACCAGAGACCAAATTGCCAACATCCGCTGGATCATTGAAAAAGCAAGAGAGTTCCAGAAAAACATCTATTTCTGCTTTATTGACTATGCCAAAGCCTTTGACTGTGTGGATCACAATAAACTGTGGGAAATTCTGAAGGAGATGGGAATACCAGATCATCTGAGGTCTCTTGAGAAACCTGTATGCAGGTCAGGAAGCAACAGTTAGAACTGGACATGGAACAACAGACTGGTTCCGAATAGGAAAAGGAGTATGTCAAGGCTGTATATTGTCACCCTGCTTATTTAACTTATATGCGGAGTATATCATGAGAAACTCTGGGCTGGAAGAAACACAAGCTGGAATCAAGATTGCTGGGAGAAATATCAATAACCTCAGATATGCAGATGACACCACCCTTATGGCATGAAGAAGAACTAAAGAGCCTCTTGATGAAAGTGAAAGAGGAGAGTGAAAAAGTTGGCTTAAAGCTCAACATTCAGAAAACTAAGGTTATGGCATCTGGTCCCATCACTTCATGGGAAATAGATGGGGAAACAGTGGAAACAGTGTCAGACTTTATTTTTTGGGGCTCCAAAATCACTGCATATGGTGACGGCAGCCATGAAATTAAAAGATACTTACTCCTTGGAAGGAAGGTTATGACCAACCTAGATAGCATATTTAAAAGCAGAGACATTACTTTGTCAACAAAGGTCCGTCTAGTCAAGGCTATGGTTTTTCCAGTGGTCATGTATGGATGTGAGAGTTGAACTATAAAGAAAGCTGAACACTAAAGAATTGATGCTTTTGAACTGTGGTGTTGGAGAAGACTCTTGAGAGTCCCTTGGACTGCAAGAAGATCCAACCAGTCCATCGTAAAGGAGATCAGTCCTGGGTGTTCATTGGAAGGACTAATGTTGAAGCTGAAACTCCAATACTTTGGCCACCTCATGCGAAGTGTTGACTCATTGGAAAAGACCCTAATGCTGGGAAGAATTGGGGGCAGGAGGAGAAGGGGACGACAGAGAATGAGATGGTTAGATGGCATCACCAACTTGATGGACATGGGTTTGGGTAAACTCCAGGAGTTGGTGATGGACACGGAGGCCTGGCGTGCTGCGATTTATGGGGTCGCAAAGAGTCGGACACGACTGAGTGACTGAACTGAACTGTGCTACCTAGGAAGCCCCTCTTGGGTCAGAACAAAGGCCCACCCCACTCAAACCCTACCCTGACTGAACCCCACATCCCCACCTGAGCTCCACTCCCACCCCCCACAGATAGAGACTTTTCAGGCTGTGTATTTGTTTTGTTTTTTTTGCTATTGTAGTTCTGTTTCACCTTCCAGTGGTTGTTTCATTTATATTTTCAATTTTCTAATGTCTATGCTGGTTTTCCAAATTTATGTTTTTTAAATCTTTGTTACTGTTCTAATGCTTTTTTTTTTTTTTTGACAGCACCACATTACTTGTGGGATCTTGGTTCATGGCCTGGATGTTGGGCATGAACTTCCATGGTGGATGGTGGGAGTGCTCAGTCCAAACCACTGGACAGAGAATAACCTCAGACCACAGGGAATATTAATCAGAGTGAGGTCTCCCACAGGTCCTCATTTCAGCACCAAGACTTGGCTCTACCCAACAGCCTGTAAACTCCAGTGCTGGAAGCCCAGGAAAACAACCAGTAAGACAGGAACACAGTCTCACTTATCAAAAACAAACAAACAAACAAACAAAAAAAAACCATACTAAAAAAAAGAGAGAGAGACAAGAAAAAAGTATGCTACAAACAAAAGAGAAAGATAAAAATCCACAAGACCAAATAAATGAAGAGGAAATAGGCAACCTGTTTCCTGAAAAAGAATTTAGAGTAATGATAGTAAAAATGATTCAAAATCTCAAAAGTAGAATGGAGGCATGGATCAAGAAAATATAAGAAATCTTTAGTAAAGACTGGGAAGAATTAAAGAACAAACAGAGATGAATAATATAATAACTGAAATGAAAAATGGACTAGAAGGAATCAATAGCAGAATAACTGACACAGAAAAACGAATAAGAACTTCCCTGGTGGTCTAGTGGCTAGGAAATTTCTCTGTCAGTGCAGAGGACTTGGATATGATCCCTAGTCCAGAAGCATTCCACATGCTGAAGGAGGCACTGTGTGCCAGAACTACTGAGCCCACTTGGCACAACTCCACAAGAGAAGCCACTGCAATGAGAAGCCCATGCATCGCAACTAGAGAGTAGTTCTTGCTTGCTGCAACTAGAGAAAGCCTGTACCCAGTGACGAAGACCCAGAACAGCCAAAAATAAATACGTAAATAATTTTTTTAATTACCAACCCCCCCAAAAAAACAACAAAAAAATAAATGAGCTGAAAGATAGACTGGTGGAAATAACTGGCAAGGATCAGAATAAAGAAAAAGAAATGAAAGAATTAAAGAAAGAATCAGAGACATATGGGACAACACTAAATGCACTAACAATTGAATTATGGGGGTCCCAGAAAAAGAAAAGAAAGGAAAAGTGTCTAAGAAAATATTCAAAGAGATTATAGTTAAAAACTTCCCTAACATGGGAGAGAAAATAGCCATCCAAGTCCAGGAAGCTTAGAGAGTCCCATACAGGGCAAACTAGGAGAAACACATCAAGACACATATTAATCAAATTCAGTTCAGTTTAGTAGCTCAGTTGTGTCTGACTCTTTGTGACCCCATGGACTGTAGCATGCCAGGCTTTCCTGTCCTTCACTGACTCCTGGAATTTGCTCAAACTCATATCCATTGAGTCAGTGATGTTATCCAACCATCTCATATTCTGTTGCCCCCTTATCCTCCTTCCCTCAATCTTTCCCATCATCAGGGTCTTTTCCAATGAGTCAGCTCTTCACATCAGGTGGCCAAAGTACTGTAGCTTTAGCTTCAGCATCATCCTTCCAATGAACATTCAGGGTTGGTTTCCTTTAGGATTGACTGGTTTGATTTCCTTGCTATACAAGGGACTTTCAAGAGTTTTCTCCAGCACCACAGCTTGAAAGCACCAATTCTTTGATGCTCAGCCTTCTTTATGGTCCAACTCTCACATCTGTACATGACTACTGGGAAAACCGTAGCTTTGACTACATGGACCTTTGGTGGCAAAGTGATGTCTCTGCTTTTTAATACACTGTCTAGATTCATCATAGTTTTTCTTCCAAGGAGCAAGCGTCTTTTAATTTCATGGCAGCAGTCACTGTCTGCAGTGATTTTGGAGCCCAAGAAAATAAAGTCTGTCACCGTTTCCATTTTTTTGCCATCTATTTACTATGAAGTGATGGGACTGGATTCTATGCTGGGAAAGATTAAAGGCAGAGGGAGAAGAGAGTGACAGAAGATGAGATGGTTGGATGGCATCAGTAATTCAATGGACATGAACCTGGGCAAACTCCAGGAGATGGCAAGGGGCAGGGAAACCAGGTATGCTGCAGTCCATGGGATCATGATCAGTCTGACACCACTTGGCTACTGAACAACCCAGCAATTCCACTCCTGGATATTGATCTGAAGAAAACAAAAACACTAATTCAAAAAGATACATGCATCTAAATGTTCACTGCAGCATTATTTTCAATGACCAAGCTGTGAAACCAAGTGGCCATCAACAGATGGTAAAGAAGACATGAAAAAAATATATAGCACTATTCCTTGACCCTAAAAAAAGAATGAAATTTTGCTACTTGTGTCAGCATTCATGGATCTAGAGAGTATTATGCTTAGTGAAATCAGTCAGACAAAGATAAATACTGTGTTTTTTTACTTTTATCTGGAATCTAAAAAGAAAACAACAACAAAGCACATAGCAAAACAAAAACAGACTCACTGATACCGAGATCAAACTATTGGCTACCGCAGGGTTGGGAGGGGAGCAGCAATAGTTGAAAACACTTAACAGGTACAAACTACCAGGATAAAATAAATAAGTTACTAAGATATAATGTACAGAATAGGAAATATAGTCAATATTTTGTAATAACCATATGAAGAATATTATTGATTCACTATGTTTATATGTGAAACTTATATAATATTGTAAGTCAATTACACTTTAATTTAAAAAAAAAGAAAAGAAAGAAAGAGCAGGGAATAGAACCTAAATCTTATGATTCTTCTTAAACAGGAACATTTTCTGAGAGACAAAGACAGTATCAATCCAAGTTTACTAGAAGGCTTTCATAAGAGGCCGATGATGTTAAATCATACATAAGTTGCACTTTTATAGTCTAAGAAGAAAAACAAAACTATGGCCAATTAAATATTTCAAGTTTTTCTAACTCATAAATTGATTTTAGGTTAAATTCATTCCAACTATAACTATTTTCTTATGCAGTGGAAACTCAGTACACAGTACACACATTCTCATGACTGCATGAGAATCTGAATGGGTATGTGGGCTCATTTAACCATTTGTAATAATTAAAGAAGTGTTTGGTTGTTTTGGATACTTTGTATGTTTTGTCAACTATTGGTCATATTACAGTTTCATTTGATTTTTGGTCTTGAACTTCTTAATTACAATATTATCACAAAAAAATGATGATTTACACCTTTGCATAAGACCTTGATTCTGTTTTGTTTAAGTAAATATTTTCAGAATACTTTTCTATCATGCATTATAAAAGTAGGTCTGTTCCTTTTAAGATAAAGAGTGTTGTGCCAGACTGATAGGGAAGGAAAGAAGAAACAGCTGGAAGCCATCTAAATTGTTAGAAAAGAGGTTAATTTTATGTAAATGTAAGTAATTAATCAGCAATCACCTCAAAAATAAAAACCTGATGTGAAGAGCTTTCTTCTGAGAGGGGAAAATTGCTCTCCTCTATTTAAAGTAGATTGTTGGACAGCATTTCAGTAGAATGTATTCCCCCTCCCACCCTATTCTGATACAAAGAGAAAAGAGAAGCTGCAGGACTTGAGTTGAAGTTTGGCTAAAGCCACGGCTAAAGAGAAAGTAAAGAGCTGTCCAGGGAGTTCAGAGCTCTGGACTAACATCAGGGAAACGTGTCACAACAAGTTAGAGAACATCCAAAACTATTAAAAGAAAGATTTAGCCTATCTATCTTCCCCTTTGCCTGACCCAGTATTCATTTCCTTTTCATCCAAGACAGACTCTCCAACCTGTTGAGCATGAACTTTGGTGATGGTGGAGGGCAGCTGCTCCATATTTATTCTGCTAATGGGATGTGAATATGTCCTGGGAGTGGAATCTGCATACATCTCATCTTCCCATCCTCAGGAATTGAGTCACAAATGGGTTGATTTGAGCCCTCCCTGGTGGCTTTACTCTGAAAGATAAGCCTTTATTTACTGTGATTGCTGGCTGGGAGGCCACCTACACTCAGAGCTGCCATAGGTGTATTTCCTAGCATGGGAAGAGGTCCTTACAAAGAACAAAGCCGATGTGCAAGAAAGAAGATTTAAAAGATGAAATGAAAATGATAAAATCCTGATAACAATTTTTGTGACCCTGACATATTTGCAGATGAGCTGTTCAATGCACAGACCCTACCCCTAACCTCCTTCTATTTTCTCAAACCAATTTGAGTTTCTATTACTTGTAACAACAACTGTTACAGAGTTTTCCAAAGATTACATAGGCATCTGAAGTTGACTTGTCTACTGATTGCTTTTTTTGTGCTTAATTAAAATTTTATGTAAATGTATGTGCCCATACCTATGCAAGTCTTGGAGGATAAAAAAGATATAAAGGTTAATTTTTTGCATTCACAGTATGGGGGAAGAAAACATTTTTCTCAACTCTCTTATGGTCTCTGGCTGGGACTGAAAATTAAACCGTCAGAAACAGAGTAACAGGAAAAAAGAATACAAATTTGTTTAATATGTTTCACATGACATAGGAGCATTCATAAGGAAATGAAAACCTACAGAAACAGTTAAACCTGAGTATTAATACCAGTTTGGTGAAGCTGAAACTGCAATACTTTGGCCACCTGATGCGAAGAGCTGACTCATTTGAAAAGACCCTGGGAAAGATTGAGGGCAGGAGGAGAAGGGGATGACGGAGGATGAGATGGTTGGATGGCATCACCGACTCAATGGACATGAGTTTGGGTGGGCTCCGGGAGTTGGTGATGGACAAGGAGGCCTGGCGTGCTGTGGTCCATGGGGTCACAAAGAGTCAGACACGACTGAGCGACTGAACTGAACTGAACAGTCTGTGATAGGCCAAAGAATAAGTGTAGTAAACAGAAAGAAACTTAACAAAGCCTATTTGTTCAGATTCCTGTAGGTATCTATTTGTCTTCAGATATGAGAATGTTCCTTTCTTCCCCATATAGGGAGAACACCTCTCACATGAGAATTTTATGATCCATTTCAGGAATGTGTGTGTAGGGAAGGGCAGAGTAATCTTCCTGCTTCTCTTGTTTTCTCAAACTCATTTAGCTTAAAATATTCAGTATGCCAAAATACCATATTTTGGAGTAGCATGTCCTTAACCCTCATTAACATGTTACACAATTGGACAAAATAAATCAGTGTAATCAGAACAGCAAAAAGAAAAAGCATTTTAAAATATGCTGGGACATATTTTATATCTGGGACAATACCAAGTGTGCAAAAATTTTCAGCATAGAGGTCCCAGAAAAAGAAGAGAGAAAAAAGTAACAGAGAATCTGTTAGAAGAAAAAAATAGCTAAAAACTTCCATAACCTGGGGAATGAAACAAACATACTGGTCCAGGAAGCATAGAGGGTCCCAAACAAGATACATTCAAAGAGGTCAACACCAAAACACATTGTAATTAATATGTCAAAAATCAAAAGGCAAAAATTTAAATGCTGCAAATGAAAAGACAGAAACTTAAATGCAACAAGTGAAAACTAGTTATATAAAAGGGAACTATCAACTGGTTTTTCAGCAGAAATTTTCCAGACCAGAAGGGCGTGGCATAATATATTCAAAACAATGAAATGGAAAAATCCTAAAATCAAGAATACTTTGTTTATAAAGGCCAACATTCAGATTTGCAGGAGAGATTGAGACTTTTACAGACAACCAAATCTAAAAGAGTTAAGTACAACTAAACTGGCTTTACAATACATGTAAAAGGGCATCCTCTAGGGAGAAAAGACTACAACTAGATACTTGAAAATTACAAAAGTAAAATCTCATTGGTAAACTGAAACACAATAAAGGTACTGAATAGCAGGCAGGTTAAAAACAGAAGTAGTAACATCACCTACATCTGCAATAAGTGGTTTCACGATAGACAAAAACAGCCAAGAAAAGAAAGAAAGAAAAAATACAATGCCAAAATATTAAAACTGGAGAGGGAAGGAAAATGCAGGGTTGTTAAAATACATTTGAACTTAAGGTAACATAAACTCAAAATCATTGTGTGTGTGTGTGTGTAATTCAAAATAACCCTAAACCAAAAACTTTTAATAGATATGCACACAAAAAAGGAGAAAGAATCCAAACAACACTTAAGAGAGTCATCAAATCACAAGAGAAGGCAGCAAAAGAAGAAGAAAGTAAACAACAATAACAAAACAAATCAACAAAACAGCAATAGTACACACCTATCAATAACTGCTTTAAGTAAAGATGTATTAAATGCTCCAATCAAAAGACACAGAATGGCTGAATGGGTAAAACACAAGAATCATACACATGCTGCCTCCAAGAGATTCACTTGAGATCTAAAGACACAGAGACTGAAAGTGAAGGTCTGGGAAAGGTACTCTATGAAACAGCAATGAAGAAAAGTTGGAGTAGCAATATTTGTTTCAGATAAAATAGACTTTAAAATAAAGACAGTAACTGGAGACAAATAAAGAAACTACATAATGATAAAGAAATAAATCAAATAAGAAGACATAACAATTGTAAATGTGTATGCACCCAACATAGGCTTCCCAGGTGGCTCAGTGGTAAAGATTCTGTCTGTAATGCCAGAGATGCTGTTTTAACCCCTGGGTCAGGAAGATCACCTGGAGAAGGAAATGGCAGCCCACTCCAGTATTCTTGTCTGGGAAATGCCATGGACAGAGGAGTCTGGCAGCCCACAGTCCATGGGTTCGCAAAAGAGTCAGACACGACTTAGTGACTAAACAAAAAAAAACAATGCACCTAATATAGAAGCACCTAAATATATAAAGCAAATTTAACAAACACAAAAGGAGAAATTTACAGTAATAATAATATTAGTAGGAGACTTTGAAATCCCACTTACATCAGTGGACAGTACATCCAGAGAAAATCAATAAGAAACCACTGACCTTAAATGACATCTTAGATCAGATGAAATAAATAGAAAATGGGTTGACCAAACAGTTTGTTCAGATTTTCCCATAACATTTTACAGAAAAACCCAAAAGGGCTGAGGAAGGCAAGCCCATTGGAACTTTAGTATCTTTTACCTTTAAATGGGGAGTGACAATGGTGCCAGGATCAGAGGGGGCTAAGATGGCGGAGGAATAGGACGGGGAGACCACTCTCTCCTCCACAAATTTATCGAAAGAACATCTGAACGCTGAGCAAACTTCACAAAACTGCTTTTGAACGCTGGCAGAGGACATCAGGCATCCAGAAAGCGCATTATCTTCGAAAGCAGGTAGGAGAAATTATAAAAGATAAAAAGAGCGACTAAAGAGTTAGGGACGGAGAACCGTCCCGGGGAGGGAGTCGTAAAAGAGGAGAAATTTCCAAGCACCAGGAAACCCTCTCACCGGTGGGTTTGGGGGAAGATTTCGAATCTCAGAGGGCAACATAACTGGGAGAAAAAATAAATAAAATCCACAGATTACGTGCCTAAAGGCAACTCCCAGCAAAGAACCGCAGATGCTCGCATCTATTACCAGCAAGTGGGGGCTGAACAGAGAGGAGCGGGCGGCACTGCTTAGGGTAAGGACTGGGCCCGAACGCCCTGAGGGCAATCTGAGGGAGCTAACGTGAGATAGTAACCTAAACTGTGGGACAGCCAGAGAGAGAAAACTATCCCGCAAAAAGCTCAAATCTAAGGCACTGCCGACCCGCTCACAGAACAAAGGACTGAGCGATACCAGAGGAGAGCTAGCCGGCTGCGGGCCACCCCATTCCCCCCGTCGGACACAGCAGGCAGGCGGGGCCAGCCAGAGCCGGAAAGGGGCAAACTCGGCCCCAGAGAGGGCACCCCCTGCCAAACTGCAAACAGGCTCCCAGTTTCTAAGCAAAGACTGCCTGAGATCCCGGAGGGTCGCCAGCCGCCGGGAGGGTCGCAGCCAGAGACCAGCTCCCCAGAACCGACACAAAGCACACCGGAGCCGGGCGCGCCCATAAACCGAGGCGGGGACCAGGGAGGTGATAAGCCGCACCGCCCCAACAGGGGAGAGTGCACTCGCCAAACTCCTGGCTGCCTGAGCTGCTCCGACCGGGAACAGCACAAACCGCGGGCGCAACCGAGTCTGCGCCTTTGTGGAGTAACCGGGAGCCTGAACCTGAGCGGCTTAGACCTGGGAAGTGCACGCATCTCAGGGCCCACTCCCCGGCCGAGAAACCTGAAGCCTGAGCAGGGTAGACGGGGAAAGCACACACGCTGTGAGCGGGGGCGCGGCCGAGACACTGCGAGCTCTCCACACACACGCCAGTGATATAGGTTTGCAGTGTTCCTCCCTCCCCACAGCACGACTGAACAAGTGAACCTAAAGAGACCACCTCCGCCCCTTTGTGGCAGGGCGGAAATTAGATACTGAAGAGACCTCCAAACAGAAGCCAAATAAGCAGAGGGAAGCGCGTTGGAAGTGACAGGCCAACAGATTAAAATCCCTTTAGTTAACCCCGACTGCATTGAAAGGGGCCTACAGATCTTGAAAAGTATAAGCAGGAACAAGGATCTATCTGAAACGGAGCAGACCCCACACTGCTCACAACAGCCCCAGAGAAAGTCCGGGATATATATTTTTGCTATTATCATTTTTTTTTAAAATATTTGTTTTTTAATTTGTTTTTAATTTTTTTCTTTCTTTTTTCTTTAAGTCCTCTATTACACCTTTAATTTTCATTTTCATAACCTACTATTACCTTGCAAAAAAAAACCCTATTTTTAAAGCAAACCGCATACATATATCTTATACCTTTTATGTTTTCTTTTTTTACTGTTTTTTTCCTGTTTTACTTTTTTTTTTACTGTTTTACTGTTTTTTTTTCTTTTTACACTGTTTTCTTTTTATATTGTATGTTTTATAAGAGTCTAATCTCTACTCTAGATTTTTAATCTTTGTTTTACATATTTGATATCAATTTTGTACATTTAAGAATCCAATCTTTAGTACCCATTTTTACTCAGGAGTGTGATTACTGGCTTGATTACTCTCTCCTCCTATTGACGCTCTTTCTTCTCCCCCATGGAACCTCTGTCTCCCACCCTCCTCCTTCTCTTCTCAACCCAATTCTGTGAATCTCTGAGGGTGTTCTGGGCACGGGAGAACACTTCGGGAACAGAATACTGCCCAGATATCTCTCTCCTCTCTTGATTCCTCCCTTTCTACTCATGCTCACCTCTATTACCTTCCTCCCCCCTCTCTTTGTATCTCTGTGAACTGCTCTGAGGGTTCCAGACTGTGGAGAGCACAGAGGGAAGTGCTTACTGGCTAGACTGCTCTCTCCACGTTTGAGTCCCCCTCTTCTCCTCCTGGTCACCTCAAACTGCCCCCCCCACTTCACCTCTCCATGTAACTCAGTGAACCTTTCTGGGTATCCCTCACTGTGGAGAATCTTTTCACCATTAACCTAAAAGTTTTATTATCGATGCCGTATGGATGGAGAAGTCTTGAGGCTACTGCAAGAATAAGACTGAAAGCCAGGGGAAACATTAATTAATAAGAGATCATCCAATAGCCTCCACATATACACTGAAACCAAGCTCCACCAAAGAGCCAATAAGTTCCAGAGCAAGACATACCACACAAATTCTCCAGCAACGCAGGAACATAGACCTGAGCATCAATATACAGGCTGCCCAGAGGCACACCAAATCCATAGACATCTCAAAACTCAATACTGGACACTCCATTGCACTCTAGAGAGAAGAAATCCAGCTCCACCCACCAGAACACTGACAAAAGCTCCCTCATCCAGGAAACCTTGACAAGCCACCCGTCCAAACCCACCCACAGTGAGGAACCTCCACAATAAAGAGGAACTTCAAACTTCCAGAATACAGAAAGGCCACGCCTAACACAGTAATCTAAACAAGAAGAAAAGGCAGAGAAATACTCAGCAAGCAAAGAAAAATGAGAAATGCCCACCAAACCAAACAAAAGAGGAGGAGATAGGGAATCTATCTGAAAAAGAATTTAGAATAATGATAATAAAAATGATCCAAAATCTTGAAAGCAAAATGGAGTTACAATAAATAGCCTGGAGACAAGGATTGAGAAGATGCAAGAAATGTTTATCAAGGACCTAGAAGAAATAAAAAGGAGTCAATATATAATGAATAATGAAATAAAGGAGATAAAAGACACTCTGGAGGGAACCAACAGTAGAGTAACGGAGGCAGAAGATAGGATAAGTGAGGTAGAAGATAGAATGGTGGAAATAAACGAACCAGAGAGGAAAAAAGAAAAAAGAATGAAAAGAAATGAGGAAAACCTCAGGGACCTCTGGGACAATATGAAACGCCCCAACATTCGAATCATAGGAGTCCCAGAAGAAGAAGATAAAAGGAAAGGCCATGAAAAAATACTCGAGGAGATAATAGTTGAAAATTTCCCTAACATGAGGAAGGAAATAGTCACAGAAGTCCAAGAAACGCAGAGAGTCCCAAACAGGATAAACCCAAGGGGAAACACCCCAAGACACATATTAATCAAATTAACAAAGATCAAACACAAAGAACAAATATTAAAAGCAGCAAGGGAAAAACAACAAATAACACACAAGGGGATCCCCATAAGGATAACAGCTGATCTTTCAATAGAAACTCTTCAGGCTAGAAGGAAATGGCAGGACATACTTAAAGTAATGAAAGAGAATAATCTACAACCCAGATTACTGTACCCAGCAAGGATCTCATTCAGATATGAAGGAGAATTCAAAAAGCTTTACAGACAAGCAAGAGCTGAGGGAATTCAGCACCACCAAACCAGCTCTCCAACAAATGCTAAAGGATCTTCTCTAAACAGGAAACACAGAAAGGATGTTTCAACACGAACTCAAAACAACAAAGTAAATAGCAACGGGATCATACTTATCAATAATTACCTTAAATGTAAATGGGTTGAATGCCTCAACCAAAAGACAAAGGCTGGCTGAATGGATACAAAAACAAGACCCCTATATATGCTGTCTACAAGAGACCCACCTCAAAACTAGGGACACATACAGACTGAAAGTGAAGGGATGGAAAAACATACTTCATGCAAACGGAGACCAAAAGAAAGCAGGAGTCGCAAAACTCATTTCAGATAAAATAGACTTTAAAATACAGGCTGTGAAAAGGGACAAAGAAGGACACTACATAATGATCAAAGATCAATCCAAGAAGAAGATGTAACAATTATAAATATATATGCACCCAACATAGGAACACCACAATATATAAGGCAAATACTAACAAGTATGAAAGGGGAAATTAACAATAACACAATAATAGTGGGAGACTTTAATACTCCACTCACACATATGGATAGATCAACTAAACAGAAAATTAACAAGGAAACACAAACTTTAAATGATACAATAGACAAATTAGATTTAATTGATATTTACAGGACTTTCCACCCCAAAAGAACCAATTTCACCTTTTTCTCAAGTGCACACGGAACTTTCTCCAGGATAGATTACATCCTGGGCCATAAATCTAGCCTTGATGAATTCCAAAAAATTGAAATCATCCCAGCCATCTTCTCTGACCACAATGCAGTAAGATTAGACCTCAATTACAGGAGAAAAACTATTAAAAATTCCAACATATGGAGGCTAAACAACACGCTTCTGAATAACCAACAAATCACAGAAGAAATCAAAAAAGAAATCAAATTATGCATAGAAACGAATGAAAATGAAAACACAACAACCCAAAACCTATGGGACACTGTAAAAGCAATGCTAAGGGGAAGGTTCATAGCAATACAGGCGTACCTCAAGAAACAAGAAAAAAATCAAATAAATCAACTAACTCTACACCTAAAGCAACTAGAGAAGGAAGAAATGAAGAACCCCAGGGTCAGTAGAAGGAAAGAAATCTTAAAAATTAGGGCAGAAATAAATGCAAAAGAAACAAAAGAGACCATAGCAAAAATCAACAAAACTAAAAGCTGGTTTTTCGAGAAGGTAAACAAAATTGACAAGCCATTAGCCAGACTCATCAAGAAACAAAGGGAGAAGAATCAGATCAACAAAATTAGCAATGAAAATGGAGAGATCACAACAGACTCCACAGAAATACAAAGGATCATAAGAGACTACTAGCAACAGCTATATGCCAATAAAATGGACAACTTGGAAGAAATGGACAAATTCTTAGAAAAGTATAACTTTCCAAAACTGAACCAGGAAGAAATAGAAGATCTTAACAGACCCATCACAAGCACAGAAATCGAAACTGTATTCAGAAATCTTCCAGCAAACAAAAGCCCAGGACCAGACGGCTTCACAGCTGAATTCTACCAAAACTTTAGAGAAGAGCTAACACTCATCCTACTCAAACTCTTGCAGAAAATTGCAGAAGATGGTAAACTTCCAAACTCATTCTATGAGGCCACCATCACCCTAATTCCAAAACCAGACAAAGATGCCACAAAAGAAGAAAACTACAGGCCAATATCACTGATGAGCATAGATGCAAAAATCCTTAATAAAATTCTAGCAAACAGAATCCAACATCATATTAAAAAGATCATACATCATGACCAAGTGGGCTTTATCCCAGGAATGCAAGGTTTCTTTAACATCCACCAATCAATCAATGTAATACACCACATTAACAAATTGAAAGATAAAAGCCATATGATTATCTCAATAGATGCAGAAAAAGCCTTTGACAAAATTCAACATCCATTTATGATAAAGACCCTCCAGAAAGCAGGAATAGAAGGAACATACCTCAACATAATAAAAGCTATATATGTCAAACCTACAGCAAACATTATCCTCAATGGTCAAAAATTGAAAGCATTTCCCCTAAAGTCAGGAACAAGGCAAGGATGCCCACTTTCACCACTACTATTCAACATAGTTTTGGAAGCTTTGGCCACAGCAATCAGAGCGGAAAAAGAAATAAAAGGAATCCAGATAGGAAAAGAAGAAGTAAAACTCTCACTGTTTGCAGATGACATGATCCTCTACATAGAAAACCCTAAAGATTCTACCAGAAAATTACTAGAGCTAATCAATGAATTTAGTAACGTTGCAGGATATAAAATTAACACACAGAAATCCCTTGCATTCCTATACTCCAATAATGAGAAAACAGAAAGAGAAATGAAGGAAACAATACCATTCACCATTGCAACGAAAAGAATAAAATACTTAGGAATATATCTACCTAAAGAAACAAAAGACTTATATATAGAAAACTATAAAACACTGATGAAAGAAATCAAAGAGGACACAAACAGATGGAGAAATATACCGTGTTCATGGATTGGAAGAATTAATATAGTGAAAATGAGTATACTACTCAAAGCAATCTATAGATTCTATGCAATCCCTATCAAGCTACCAATGGTATTTTTCACAGAACTAGAACAAATCATTTCACAATTTGTATGGAAATATAAGAAACCTTGAATAGCCAAAGCAATCTTGAGAAAGAAGAATGGAACTGGAGGAATCAACCTACCTGACTTCAGGCTCTACTACAAAGCCACAGTCATCAAGACAGTATGGTACTGGCACAAAGATAGAAATATAGATCAATGGAACAAAATAGAAAGCCCAGAGATAAACCCACGCACCTATGGACACCTTATCTTCGACAAAGGAGGCAAGAATATACAATGGAGAAAAGACAATCTCTTTAACAAGTGATGCTGGGAAAACTGGTCAACCACTTGTAAAAGAATGAAACTAGAACACTTCTTAACACCATACACAAAAATAAACTCAAAATGGATTAAAGATCTAAATGTAAGATCAGAAACTATAAAACTCCTAGAGGAAAACATAGGCAAAACACTCTCCGACATAAATCACAGCAGGATCCTCCATGACCCACCTCCCAGAATATTGGAAATAAAAGCAAAAATAAACAAATGGGACCTAATTAAAATTAAAAGCTTTTGCACAACAAAGGAAACTATAAGCAAGGTGAAAAGACAGCCTTCAGAATGGGAGAAAATAATAGCAAACGAAGCAACAGACGAACAATTAATCTCAAAAATATACAAGCAACTTCTGCAGCTGAATTCCAGAAAAATAAACGACCCAATCAAAAAATGGGCCAAAGAACTAAACAGACATTTCTCCAAAGAAGACATACAAATGGCTAACAAACACATGAAAAGATGCTCAACATCACTCATTATTAGAGAAATGCAAATCAAAACCACAATGAGGTACCACTTCACACCAGTCAGAATGGCTGCTATCCAAAAGTTTACAAGCAATAAATGCTGGAGAGGGTGTAGAGAAACGGGAACCCTCTTACACTGTTGGTGAGAATGCAAACTAGTACAGCCACTATGGAGAACAGTATGGAGATTCCTTAAAAAACTGGGAATAGAACCGCCATATGACCCAGCAATCCCACTGTTGGTCATACACACTGAGGAAACCAGAATTGAAAGAGATGCGTGTACCCCAATGTTCATCGCAGCACTGTTTACAGTAGCCAGGACATGGAAGCAACCTAGATGTCCATCAGCAGACGAATGGATAAGGAAGCTGTGGTACATATACACAATGGAATATTACTCAGCCATTAAAAAAAATACATTTGAATCGGTTCTATTGAGATGAATGAAACTGGAGCCCATAATACAGAATGAAGTAAGCCAGAAAGAAAAACACCAATACAGTATACTAATGCATATATATGAAATTTGAAAAATGGTAACGATAACCCTATATGTGAGACAGAATAAGAAACACAGATGCATAGAACAGTCTTATGGACTCTGAGGGAGAAGGTGAGGGTGGGACGTTCTGGGAGAATAGCATTGAAACATGTATATTATCATATGTGAAACAGAACACCATTCCATGTTCGATGCATGAGACAAATGCTCAGGGCTGGGGCAATGGGATGACCCAGAGGGATACGATGGGGAGGGATGTGGGTGGGGGGTCCAGGAAGGGGAACACATGTAAACCCATTGCTGATTCATGTCAGTGTATGGCAAAAACCACTACAATATTGTAAAGTAATTAGCCCCCAACTAAAATAAATAAATTTATTTTAAAAAATAAAAAATAAAAAAAAATAAAAAAAAAAGAAAGAAAAATCCAAAAGAATTTTTTGGCCAACCAAATATAAGCAGAACATTTTATCCAAAAGAAGAAGAATGCACTATGCTTTTCAAGTGCACATAGAACATTCTCTAGTATAAACCACATGCTAAACCACAAAATGACTCAATATTAGATTAATATTTATAAATATATATTTATTTCTAAAATATATATTTGTATTTAGGAAGATTTAAATCATACCAAGTATCTTTTCTGACCACAGAAATATAGGACTAGAAATAAGTACAAGAAATAAACTGCAAAAAGCACAAACACACAGAGGCTAACCTATGTACAAGCAAGCAATGAGTCACTGATAAAATCAAGGTGAAAATCAAAAACTAAAAACAGGGAATATAACGATATGTTATAATAACTTTAAATTTAGTATAATCTGTAAAAATATTGAATCACTATTTGTACATCTGAAACTAATATAACATTGTAAATCAACTATACTTCAGTGAAAAAAAAATATCTGAGATAAATGAAGATGAAAACACAATGATCAAAAATTTATGTCTGTGCATATGCATGCTCAGTTGTGCCTGACTCTTTGCGACCCCATGGACTGTAGCCAACCAGGCTCTTCAGTCCATGAAATTTTCCAGGCAAGAATACTTGAGTGGGTTACCATTTTCTTCTCCAATGAATCTTCCTGACCCAGGGATTGAACCTGCATCTCTAGCCTACATTGGCAGGCGAATTCTTTACCACTGTGCCACCTTGAGAAGCCCTGGGTTGTAACAAAAACAGTTACAAGAGGGAAAATTATACTGATAATAGCCTACTTCAGGAAACAAGAAAAATATAAAATAAGCTATCTACACTTATTTCTAAAAGAAACAGAAAAAGGACAAACAAGACATAGAATTAGCATAAGGGAAAATAATAAAGATCAGAGCAGAAATAAATGAAGGGTAAAAAAAATTAGAAAAGTTCAATGAAATTAAGAGCTGGTTCTTTAGAAAGATAAACAAAATGGAAAACCCTTTAGCCAAACTCATCAGGAAAAAAAGAGTGAGTAAATTAAATAAAATCATAAATGAAACTTGGAACTGATAGAAGAGAAATAAAGGGATCATAAACAATTATGGACAATATACAATAAAATGGACAATGTAGAAAAGATGGATCAATTCATAAAAATGTACAAACTCCCAAAAGTAAATCAAAAGGTAATACAAAATATGAACAGACCAATTACCAATAATGAAATTGAATCAGTAATAAAAATCCAGACAAACAAAAGTGTAGGAACAGAAAGCTTCACAGGTGAATTCTACCAAATATTTAAAGAAGAATTAATGTTTAGCCTAATCAAACTACTCAAAAAATTGAAAAGTAAGGAACACTTCTGAGCTCATCTTGTGAGATCAATACCACCCTGATACCAAAAACAAAGCATCATACTAAAAAGTAAATAGGCCAATGTCACTGATTAACATAGATACAAAAATCATCAATAAAATGTTAGTAACTGAATTGAACAATAACATTTAGAGGATTATAAATCATAATCAAGTAGGATCTATCCCAGGGATACAATAATGATTCAATATAAACAAATTCATGTTCATGTGCTATACCACATTAATAAATAAAGAATAAAAATCATATAATAATCTCAACGGGCTTCCCAGGTAGCTCAGTGGTAAAGAATCTGCCTGCCAATACAGGAGACATGGCTTTGATCCCTGGGTCAGGAATATCCCCTGGAGAAGGAAATGGTAACCCATTCCAGTATTCTTGCCTGGGAAATTCCATGGACAGAGGAGCCTGGTGGGCTGAAGCCTATGGGGACACAAATGGATCTGACATGATTTTGCAACTAAACAACAACAAAATCCTTTCAATAGATGCAGAAAAAGCTTTTGACAAAACTCAACATCCATTTATAATAAAAACTCTCAAGAAAGTGGGTCTAGAGAGAACATGCTTCAACATAATAAAGACTGTATAAGACAATCCCATAGCTAACTTCTCACTCAATGGTGAAAAGCAGAAGTGTTTCCCCTGAGATTAGGAATAAGACAAAGAATAACACTCTCACTTCTATTTAACATAGTATTGGAAGTCTTTGGGGCTTCCCTGCAGGCTCAGACAGCAAAGAATCTGCCTGCAGTGCAGGAGACATGGCTTTGATCCCTAGGTTGGGAAGATCCTCTGGAGAAGGAAATGGCAACCCATTCTAGTATTCTTGTCTGGGAAAATCTCATGGACAGAGGAGCCTGGTGGGCTTCAGTCCATGGGGTCACAAACAGCTGGACATGCCTGAGTGACTAACACTTTCAGTTTTAATTTTTTGGAAGTCTTTGCCACAACAATCAGATAAGAAAAAGAAATAAAAGTATCCAAATTGGAAGAGGAAAAATAAAATTGTTACTCTTTACAAACAACATAATAGTATGTACAGAAACCTCACAAATTTCACCAAAAAAAAACTGTTCAAACTAGTAAATGACGTTAGTGAAGTTGCAGGATGCAAGATTAAAATATAGAAATCTGTTGCATTTCTATACACTTTCTATACACTAATAATGAGCTATTAGAAAGAGAATTTAATAAAACAACCCCATTTATAATCAAATCAAAAATAGTAAAATACCCAAGAATAAAACTAATTAACTAACAGTAAAACTAAGGAAACACCTGTACTCAGAATTCTGTAAGATGCTGATGAAAGAAATTGAAGAAGATAAGAACAAATGGAAAGATACATATGCTCATAGGTTGAAATAAATAATATTATTAAAATTACTCGCTACCCAAGGCAATCTATAGCTTTAACGCAATCCCTATCAAAATACCAGTGGAATTTGTCAAGGAACTAAAACAAATAACTATAAAATTTGCATGAAAAACAAGACCCTGAAGAGCAAAACAATCTTGTGAAAGAAGAAAAAGCTGAAAATATCATGATCTCTGATTTCAAACTATTCTACAAAATACAGTAATCAAAAGAGTGTGGTATTGGCACAAAATCAAGTGCATAGGTCAATAGAACAGAATAGAGAGCTCAAATATAACTCACAGTGATGAGGCAAGTATATGGCAAGGGGAAAATCTTCCTCAGTAAATGATTGTAGGGAAATAATTTGCTAAAACTGGACAACAACATTCAAAAGAATCAAACTGAACTGCTTTCTTACACCATATACCAAAGTGAAATCAAAATGCTTCAAAGAACCAAGGTAAAATCTGAAATCATAAAACTCTTGGAAGGAAGCATAGGCAGTATGCTGTTTGAAACCAGTCTTAGCAATAATTTGTTGGGTATGTCTCCTCAGGCAAGGGAAGCAAAAGTAATAATAAACAAATGTGACTACATCAAACTAAAATGCTCTTGCACAGCACAGGAAACTGCCAATAAAATGAAAAGGAAGCCTACTAAATGAGGGAAAATATTTTCTTTTCTTTTTTTTTTTAAGTCTTTATTGAATTTGTTACAATATTGCTTCTGTATTTTTTTTAAAATAAATTTATTTATTTTAGTTGGGGGCTAATTACTTTACAATATTGTAGTGGTTTTTGCCATACATTGACATGAATCAGCAATGGGTTTACACGTGTTCCCCTTCCTGGACCCCCCCTCCCACCTCCCTCCCCATCCCATCCCTCAGGGTCATCCCATTGCCCCAGCCCTGAGCATTTGTCTCATGCATCGAACATGGAATGGTGTTCTGTTTCACATATGATAATATACATGTTTCAATGCTATTCTCTCAGAACGTCCCACCCTCACCTTCTCCCTCAGAGTTCATAAGACTGTTCTATGCATCTGTGTTTCTTATTCTATGTCGCATATAGGGTTATCGTTACCATCTTTCAAATTCCATATATATGCATTAGTATACTGTATTTATTGGTGTTTTTCTTTCTGGCTTACTTCACTCTGTATAATGGGCTCCAGTTTCATCCATCTCAGTAGAACCGATTCAAATGTATTTTTTTTAATGGCTGAGTAATATTCCATTGTGTATATGTACCACAGCTTCCTTATCCATTCGTCTGCTGGTGGACATCTAGGTTGCTTCCATGTCCTGGCTATTGTAAACAGTGCTGCGATGAACATTGGGGTACACGCATCTCTTTCAATTCTGGTTTCCTCAGTGTGTATGTCCAGCAGTGGGATTGCTGGGTCGTATGGCAGTTCTATTTCCAGTTTTTTAAGGAATCTCCACACTGTTCTCCATAGTGGCTGTACTAGTTTACATTCCCACCAACAGTGTAAGAGGGTTCCCTTTTCTCCACACCCTCTCCAGCATTTATTGCTTGTAGACTTTTGGATAGCAGCCATTCTGACTGGTGTGAAATGGTACCTCATTGTGGTTTTGATTTGCATTTCTCTGATAATGAGTGATGTTGAGCATCTTTTCATGTGTTTGTTAGCCATTTGTATGTCTTCTTTGGAGAAATGTCTGTTTAGTTCTTTGGCCCATTTTTTGATTGGGTCGTTTATTTTTCTGGAATTCAGCTGCAGGAGTTGCTTGTATATTTTTGAGATTAATTGTTTGTTGCTTCATTTGCTATTATTGAATGAGAGAAAATATTTTCAAATGATATGTTATCAGACATATCATTTGGGATTAAGCTCCAAAATATATAGAGACATCATACAACACAACATCATAAAAAACTGAACAACTGAATTAAAAAATGGGCAGAGGATCAAAAGAGACATTTTTCTAAAGAAGACCTACAGATGGCCACCAGTCACATGATAAGATGCTCAACATCACTAATTATCAGGGAGATACAAACCAGAACCACAGTAAGATATCACCTTACACATGTCTGAATGGCTATTATCAAAAACACGTAACAAGTGTTGGAGAAGATGTGGAGAAAAGGGAACTCTTGTACATTGTTGGTGGGATTGTAAATTTGTGTAGCCACTCTGGAAAAGAGTATGAAGTTTTCCAAAAAATTAAAAATAGAACTTATATATGATCCAAATACTCCTTGTTATTGTTTAGTTGCTAAGTCATGTCCAACTCTTTTGCGACCCCATAGACTGTAGCCCACTTTACTCCTCTGTCCATGGGATTTCCCAGGCAAGAATAGTAGATTGGGTTGCCATTTCCTTCTCCAGGGGATCTTCCCAACCCAGGGATCAAACCTGTGTCTCCTGCATGAGCAGGCAGATTCTTGACCATTGAATCGCCTGGGAAGCCCAACAATTCCACTTCAGGGCATTTTCCAAAGAAACAAAAACACTAATACCAAGTGATATATGCACCTCTATGTCATTGCAGTCACAATAATCAAGATATGGCAGGAACCTAACTATTTATCAACAGATGAATGGATAAAGAATATGTGAGATTATACATGGATAGAGATATAAACAGGAATACTACTCATCCATAAAAAATGAATGAAATCTTGTCATTTGGAACATGGATGGATCTATGGGGTATTAGGCTAAGTGAAATAAGTCAGACAGAGAAGGACAAACACCATGTGATTTCACTTATATGTGGAATGTAGAAAATAATTCAAATGAGCAAACACAGAAAAAACAGAGTTATAGATGCAGAGAACAAACAGTTGTTAAAGTGAAGGGCAGTAGGGGGATGAATGAATTAGGTGAGCTAGATTAAGAGGTGTAGACTCCCACTTTCAATACAAGTGAGCCATGAAGATAAAATTTGGAATGTAGCCAACAAAAATAAATATTTTTGTATGGTGACATCATACTTAACCGGTTAAGCTTTACAGGTTTAGACTTAACATGGTGATCATTTAGTAATGTATAGGAATATCAAATTACTATGTTGCATACCAGAAACTAACATAGTGTTATAGGTCAATTATACTCAAGAAACAAAGTCATAGAAACAGAGATCAGACTACAGGTGGGTTGTAGGTGAAGGGGACCAGGGTGAAGGTGGTCAAAAGGTACAAACTGCCAGTTACAAGGAAGATAAATACTAGGGATGTAATAGATAATAAGAGTAATATAATTCACATAGCCTTATATTAAAAGCTAAGAGATCAAATTATGAGTTATCACATGGAAAAAATATTAAAATTTTTTTTTTCATTTTGTGCCTATATACATGATAATTCACCAAACTTATTGTAATAATCATTTCATGATAAGTCAAATCATTATGCTATACATCTTAAACTTACACAGTGCTTTATGTCATTTGTATCTCTAAAATTGGTAGAATATTAAAAATGACAAAAAGACTTGGAATTAAAAAATATAGCAAAAACATGTAATTTTGTAAAGTTAACTTTTTTCCCCCAAACTTATTTATTCCCATATTTTTTCAGTTGAAATTCTAAAGGGAGAATTTAGAGATTTGACATACTTAGATTTTTCTGAAGGAAGAAAAGGCCAAGACTATCTAATAACATTTTGAGAAGAAAACTAATAAAATGATTTGTCTTACAAAATAATAAAAGTTCTTATGAAAATAATTATTATTATGCATTTTAAAATATTTTAATCTGCAAGTAATCTATTCATACTATAGGAAAGATCATTTTTATATGAAGAAAAGGAAATTTTATAGTTTTATATTTATACTAATATAATTGCTTTAAGCAACAATTGTTTTAGTAATTTTTAAAAAGGCCTTTACATTTTTTACATCTTATATTTGATAACAACAACATAGGCATTATAAGATTTTCACATTCTGAAGTACTTTGAAGGGCTTAGGTTAAAACATGCTTATTTTTACATATATGTTTACATATATATTTTTCAAGAATCAAAGTAGAAACAGAAATCACAGCAATGATTTTATTCTTTTTTCCTGCTGACTAAAGTACTCAGTTTCCTCTAGCAATTTAAAGAAATATTGGCAATTCTCTCATGGCTGGTAAGAACTTGAATAGGGAGATAGATTTATGAGATGAACGCAAATTGTCACTCTTTCAATATGTCCTTAAAGTTAATTTTGCCTGTTGATAACAGTTGTACTTTCCAAAGAGTCCACTTAGAAAACTTTAAAAACTGTTTCTGCAAAAAGATGCTATCCTATTGACTGCCCCTTTGGAGATAATGCAACAAATCACTTCTTTTTACAGGGAATGATTTACCAAGCACGGCAATAAAACATATTCAGAAGAAACTAAACTCAGCATGCCCAGTCATCACTGCTTGGCTCTGCAATTTCAAGTCTATAATTAGATGTATTGTTAGGTTTTTCCAGGATTTAATAACTTCCACTCTGTTTATGACAAATGCTAGAGAGCCACCTCCTAGGGGAATTGCTGGGGAGCAGGGCAGGGTTGGGGGTGGTGAGGAGAAAGATGAGCTGATGAGAAATTGTTTTATTGGAGATGCAGTTTCCTCATTTTCAGGTTGTTCAGTATTCCAGTAGGTCAGAAAAAGTGTAGGTGCATTGTCTGTGGATGTGTGTGGTGGATAGCATAGGTGGAGAATGTGGGACAGCTTAGGGAGTTGTTAAACTGAAGCACTAAACAAAGCAAAATATGGGGTGAAAGTTTTATCTAGATGCTTCTCCTTGGGGCTATGCACTTCATTGTTGTACTTTGATTCTCATGAGGCGGTTAATGAATAGCTGGGCACAAATACGTTTAGTTATGGCTATTAATAACTTGACAAACATTTATTGAGTATCTAGTATATGTGAAGTTTTGTGCCGGAAGTTTGAGGGACAAAATAATTCTTCATAATCTACTTGGAAAAAAAACACTGTCGAAAACAAAATCAATAGTGGTGAAGCAGGGAATGAAACTCCTCAGGGAAGCTGACCTCTCTAGCCTCAACCAAATCTTTGTCCAAGTGTTATTTTGATGCTTCCTACACTGAAATGACTTTTTTTTTTTTTGAACATTGCTTTATTCACTAGACAGTGAGCTCCTTGAGAACGGATTATTTTTATGGATAGTCCATTTCTTAGTGTATTACATGGTCCTGACATGAAGTGTGTACTCAGAAAATGGGAGTGAGTGTGTTAGTTAATGAACATTGAATAGATCCTCCTCTATATTGGAGAAATGGTACCAATGGCTATTGGTAGGGAAGGTCAAAGAAGGAAGTTTGTGAGGGTGGCCAAGGATGCACAAGGGAGTCTTTGTATCCACCCTAGATGAAAGGGCACTGACTAAAGGAGTGATATAATTGTAATATACTTTCAATTGTGTAGGGTTGTTATGTTAAGTCACTTCAGTCATGTCTGACTCTTTGTGACCCTATGGAACCTTAACCTGCCATGCTCCTATGTCCATGGGGTTCTCCAGGCAAGAATACTGGAGTGGGTTGCCATGCCCTCCTCCGGGAGATCTTCCCGACCCAGGGAATGAATCCATGTCTCTTAACTCTCCCGCTTTGGCAGATGGATTCTTTTAGTGCCACATGGGAAGCTCCCAAAAGAAGTGAAGGTGTTGGGCTCACTGAAATCTTTCCTTTCATACGTATCTCAGCTATCTGGGGACCAATATCCTGCATTTTTCACATCCAGAGTTCCTCAGAGCTAACCATAGGGAGTGGCTACAGCCTAGTGGCTGCCAGTTTGCAGGTATTGTTCTCCTTCCTGGGAGCCCTTAGGGCTCAGAAATTCACATTTGGAAGGCCAGAATCACTGATTATTGTGACATCTTTGTTTACTGATATGGCAGGAAATACTCCATTTCTCAATACATGAGGGCCCTGTCATTTGGGAGGTTTGTACTTAACTCTTGCCTAAACCTAGAGACGTGAGAAGCTATATCAGATGAAACTTTCTGACATTTCTTTTACATCTCCATTCCATCTTTACAGATAACTAATAAAAGTTAGTAAGGGGAAAAAGAGCTTAATTAAATAAGGAAAACAGTTTGAATAAGAAACCAGTAATAAATACTTAAATCTTAATCTCCCCACTGCCCAAATCTCTTGTATCCTAGATCTTCTCTGAGACAAAAAAGAGATTTAGGTTCAAGAGTTTTTCTTTCTCCTCTTGCTTCTCCCTTGATTCACCTGAAGCACAATATGCTTCAGGAAGCAGGAAGTAGACCGTTACATTAATGAGTACAAGTACTTACTTAGAGATGGGAGGAACTCAGGCAAAACCTTGACACAGAAATGAGAAGGCATATTGAGAATGGGGTCTAAGCTTTGGAATCTGGAATAGAGATAAAAGAAGCTGAATAAAACAATTGAGGGATTGAGAGGGAACTCCAGACGACAGTGAGAAAATTCATGGAGTTCCTGAGGTGGGCTAATAATTTGACACCCTTTCAAATGAATGTACCGGCTTTAGCTCACCCTGATGTGAGCTGTGAATTTAACAGCTCTTGTAACATATCTTGTTTATATTTATACGTGTTTATATTACAATTTCATTATATACTCAAATAACCTCCTTTTTTTTTTTCTCAGTTACAACTTCAAGAAAGCCAGTGACAGCTCTTGAAAACCCCACAGAATGGTTTCAGCAAATTCCTTCAAAAGTCTGCCATTGCACCTTGATGATCATTGAAAAAACTAAGCATATAAGGTGTTCTTTTGAATAAGGCAAATATTTTTGTATCACATCTTGAAATGCAAAGTTCATGTGATAGGAGAATATTCTCCAAGTTCACCTCAGTACTTGTTCTTCCAGCCCTTTTCTGTTTGCTCTTCTTTGTTGATTACTTATATCTATTTCTCTTACTGAAAGGGAAAGGGAAAGTCTCTCAGTTGGTGTCTGATTCTTTGCGACCCCAGGGACTATACAGTCCATGGAATTCTCCAGGCCAGAATACTGGAGTGGGTAGCCTTTCCCTTCTCCAGGGGATCTTCCCAACCTAGGGATCGAACCCAGGTCGCCCACATTGCAGGCGGATTCTTTACCAGCTGAGCCACAGGGAAGCCCAAGAATACTGGAGTGGGTAGGCTATCCCTTCTCCAGAGGATCTTCCTGATTCAGGAATCGAACCAGGGTGTCCTGCAGTGCAGGTGGATTCTTTACCAACTGAGCCATCAGGGAAGCCTCTCTTTTTAATCAACCCATCACATTTGGTGATTCTTTTCAGTTTTGATTGTTCTTTAGTTTCCAGTTCATCCTATTTTACAGAGTCTTACTTTATCACCATGTTCTATTTTTCACTGGCTCACCATTTTCAGTGCTTGGTAGTGAATGGCACAAGTGTCTGAGTAATCATGAAAAACTTTAGGCATGAGAAATCATGCCTAAACTTTCAGGAAGCATACCAAACCACTTGGTATGTACAGATAGTTATTCAGTTTTTAAAACTGAAGGTGAGATAAATTTACCACTAATATTTTGCACCCCACTTTTATTTAAAAATAAGAAATTTATTGCAAGTCATTTCCATATTAGGCCTATTATGATTTTAGTTAATACAACTTATCACTTTAACATAGGTATGAATCACTTAGTTTCAGACTTGCAGTTCACCTGAATGCTAGCTTTGCTGGTCTCTAAGTTAGTGGTGCAGCCTTAGGTTGCCCCATGCAACTCAAATATCTGCTTTGTAGAAATAGATAAGGACAACATGAAAAAGTGCTGGAGAGAAACACTTTTCCAAAACTTTCCGTGAAGGCTTGTGGAAAGAGATTCCAATCTAGATTTCCCTACTTGGGAATTTGAATTAATTGACATCATTATTCAGATTTGCATCAGCAATTTTTTAAAAAGATATTACCTGTCAAAGTACTGCTTAAGTTGACCAACTGTTTTATCCAAAATATCAGTTTTAATTAAATACTCCACCAGAAAATTAGTCTCATTAAATCACCTTTGGTTGACTCCAATGGAGTTTGTAAAGTATAGAAATATTCAGCCATTTCAACATTTCTTATAGAAAGACTTCATGAAAATATTTGAAATATTTTCCTCCCTTTCAAAATCAGCATCTCCCAGTCCTGACCCAAATGTGACTACATTGATTCCAAATAAAACTTAAATCTCTTGGAAATGTGAACATTTATTCTTTAACACAGTGAGGAATTAGCAGCTGCTGATTCTGCATCTTTAAGCTAAATTTAAGATATAAACTTTAAATTTATAGCTACTTCACAGCTACCTCAGTGAGTGCTGACAAGGGACCAGTCAACTTTTACTCCCATACTGTCCTTATTTAGGCTGCCTAACCAGTGGATTTTATAAATAAAGAGAAGAAAAGAAAAAGAAAAGAGATTCAGCTCATCATTGAAAAGGTTTATGAGTAAATCTGGTTGACATTCTTACTTTCTGATCATGTCTTGAGAAAGATTGAGTTCCACTGTTGAAAATGATAAACTATCAATGGAGATGGGGAAGGTGGGGTTGATGTGATTATGCTCTTGGTGTGTGCTTGTTTGGGGAACCTTTTTGTTCTTTCGGCAAAAATCAGGTCCTGTTGCTGAGAAGGTGTTTACCAATGACACTGTAATGTGAAGATTGCAAAACTGGTGTTTTGGGGTCTTTGTTCAGCCCATCAGACTTGTTTGTTTGACCTTCACAGTCTTAAAAACCTGATCCCAGACTTACAGATCAAATGATTTTATATAAAAACTCTCATTTCTTGCTCTCTTGAAAAATCAAAATAAGATAAAATTTGATAAGACAGCAATGGTTTGTGTTTACAGAATGGTTTGTATTTTCCCAAAATTTGAATTGCATAAAACTGAATAGCAGTTGTATACCCAGTCTGTCCTAATCTCATCATTCATGACTCTATCCTTGACACTGAGTTTCATTTTCTATTTAGCATCATGCTTACACTGCTGTTTTTCTTAGTAATATTGAAATAAAGCTTGAAGTAGGAAGATGAATAACAAGCTAAGATTTTTTTTCCACCAAGACAAACAGCAAGCCATGTTTATTTGTGCAACTGAAAAAAAAATCTATATGTTTAATAAACTAACAAGGGTCTACATAATAAGAAGACAACTCAAGTTGCTAAGCCATCATATTAATTTATGTTGCCTTCATGCCCTGTTCATTGCAGTTGGAACCCCTGAATTTATTACATTCTTTACATCAGTGTTTCTCAACAAAGGGTGTAGAGGAATATTGGAATCACAGAATGACTTTTTCAAGTACATATCCTTCTACATGGGCATTTTTGGGGTGCCAGTCCCTTCTGGAGGACTTATCTCATTGCAAAAGCTGTCTAGGAAATTCTGATATGATTATCTGGTGGAGAACTCCATATCTGGTGTATTGAAAGGCATCGTGATGCTTTTATCATAATTTCTCCTCCCTGCCTATCCAAAAATAAAATGCTCGACAACCCTAGTGTTCAAGCCTCAGGCCCAATGCCCTTAACAAAGCTAAAGTTACGAATATACAAATTGAGAAACTGCCAACAAGATGCTTCAGACCGTGAAGTTCTTGCTTAAATGGTATTTGGGAGTTAAGATGGGTGTAAAAAGTACCTGACACCTTTGAAAATGCATTAGAACAGTTAGCTTGAAGTCAGGATATCTCTAGATGGGTGGTTCACAAATTTTCAAAACTGAGGAGCTTATTAAAATACCAATATTCAGGCCTCATGTCATTGCTTCTGCTTGGTAATTTTGTGTGGCTGTTGAGAGACAACTGACAATATCAACATCAGCCACAATATATAAAAATAGAGCTCTGACCCACAACCACTACAGCAACCAGTCCAGGAAGCCAAACCATGACTTCTTTTATGTCTGTTTCCAACTTAACAGTAATCTGAAAATGCCAAATATACTCTTCAAAATAACCTCATAGGATGCCCCAGTTCTAGTTAGTTGACCTCCAACTTCCCTGTGCCAACAACTTTCAAACAGCTTATAACAGAATCTTTCCCTTTTTCACTATAACCTTTTACATTGCCCTGCCTACCTTTGTGTTTCTGCCAAATGAAAATGATGCTGTCTAACTTCTGTCTAACTTCAAGCGTGGGCGGCTATGACAGTGCACAAGCGCAGCCAAGAGGATCTACCCCAAGTCAGAGGTCATGGGCGGCGGCCAGGAGGAGCTACCCCACGTCCAAGGTAAGGAGCAGTGGCTGCACTTTGCTGGAGCAGCTGTGAAGAGATACCCCAAGTCCAAGTTAAGAGAAAACCAAGTAAGATGGTAGGCACTAAGAGAGGGGATCAGAGGACAGACAGACTGAAACCAAAATCACAGACAAAAACTGAATCTGATTACATGGACCACAGCCTTGTCTAACTCAATGAAACTAGGCCATGTCGTGTGGGGCCACCCAAGATGGACGGGTCATGGTGGAGGGGTCTCACAGAATGTGCTCCACTGGAGAAGGGAATGGCAAACCACTTCAGTATTCTTGCCTTGAGAGCTCCATGAACAGTATGAAAAGGCAAAAAGATAGGACACTGAAAGATGAACACCCCAGATTGGTAGGTGCCCAATATGCTACTGGAGATCAGTGGAGAAATAACTCCAGAAAGAATGAAAGGATGGAGCCAAAACAAAAACAACATCCAGTTGTGGATGTGCTGGTGATAGAAGCAAGGTTCGATACTGTAAAGAGCAATATTGCATAGGAATCTGGAATGTTAGGTCCATGAATCAAGGCAAATTGGAAGTGGTCAAACAGGAGATGGCAAGAGTGAACAGCAAGAGTGAACATCGACATTTTAGGAATCAGCGAACTAAGATGGACTGGAATGGGTGAATTTAACTCAGATGACCATTATATCTACTACTGTGGGCAGGAATCCCTTAGAAGAAATGGAGTAGCCATCATGGTCAACAAAAGAGTCCAAAATGCAGTACTTGGATGCAATCTCAAAAACGACAGAATGATCTCTGTTCGTTTCCAAGGCAAACCATTCAATATCATGGTAATCCAAGTCTATGCTCCAACCAGTAACACTGAAGAAGCTGAAGTTGAACAGTTCTATGGAGACCTACAAGACCTTCTAGAACTAAGATCCCCAAAAGATGTCCTTTTCATTATAGGGGACTGGAATGCAAAAGTAGGACATCAAGAAACACCTGGAGTAACAGGCAAATTTGGCTTTGGAGTACAGAATGAAGAGGGCAAAGGCTAATAGAGTTCTGCCAAGAAAACGCTCTGGTCATAGCAAACACCCTCGTCCAACAATGCAAGAGAAGACTCTACACATGGACATCACCAGATGGTCAACACCGAAATCAGATTGATTATATTCTTTGCAGCCAAAGAAGCTCTATACAGTCAGCAAATATAAGACCGGGAGCAGACTGTGGCTCAGATCATGAACTCCTTATTGCCAAATTCAGACTTAAATTGAAGAAAGTAGGGAAAACCACTAGACCATTCAGGTATGACCTAAATCAAATCCCTTATGATTATACAGAGGAAGTGACAAATAGATTTAAGGGACTAGATCTGATAGAGTGCCTGATGAACTATGGACAGAGGTTCGTGAGATTGTACAGGAGATAGGGATCAAGACCATCCCCATGGGAAAGAAATGCAAAAAAGCAAAATGGCTGTCTGAGGAGGCCTTACAAATAGCTGGGAAAAGAAGAGAAGCAAAAAGCAAAGGAGAAAAGGAAAGATATTCCCATCTGAATGCAGAGTTCCAAAGAATAGCAAGGAGAGATAAGAAAGCCTTCCTCAGCAATCAATGCAAAGAAATAGAGGAACAATAGAATGGGAAAGATTAGAGAACTCTTCAAGAAAATTAGAGATACCAAGGGAATATTTCATGCAAAGATGGGCTCAATAAAGGACAGAAATGGTATGGACATAACAGAAGCAGAAGATATTAAGAAGAGGTGGCAAGAATGCACAGAAGAACTGTACAAAAAAGATCTTCATGACCCAGATAATCATGATGGTGTGATCACTCACCTAGAGCCAGACATCCTGGAATGTGAAGTCAAGTGGGCCTTAGAAAGCATCACTATGACCAAAGCTAGTGGAGGTGATGGAATTTCAGTTGAGCTATTTCAAATCCTGAAAGATGATGCTGTGAAAGTGCTGCACTCGATATGCCAGCAAATTTGTAAAACTCAGCAGTGGCCACAGGACTGGAGAGGTCAGTTTTCATCCCAATCCCAAAGAAAGGCAATGCCAAAGAGTGCTCAATCTACCGCACAATTGCACTCCTCTCACACGCTAGTAAAGTAATGCTCAAAATTCTCCAAGCCAGGCTTCAGCAATATATGAACTGTGAACTTCCAGATGTTCAAGCTGGTTTTAGAAAAGGCAGAGGAACCAGAGATCAAATTGCCAACATCCGCTGGATCATCAAAAAAGCAAGAGAGTTCCAGAAAAACATCGACTTCTGCTTTATTGACTATGCCAAAGCCTTTGACTGTGTGGATTTCAATAAACTGTGGAAAATCCTGAAAGAGATGAGAATACCAGACCACCTGACCTGTCTCTTGAGAAATCTATATGCAGTTCAGGAAGCAACAGTTAGAACTGGACATGGAACAACAGACTGGTTCCAAATAGGAAAAGGAGTATGTCAAGGCTGTATATTGTCCCCCTGCTTATTTAACTTATATGCAGAGTACATCATGATAAACACTGGGCTGGAGGAAGCACAAGTTGGAATCAAGATTGCTGGGAGAAATACCAGTAACCTCAGATATGCAGATGACACCACCCTTATGGCAGAAAGCGAAGAAGAACTTCGCTTGAAGAGCCTCTTGATGAAAGTAAAAGAGGAGAGTGAAAACGTTGGCTTAAAGCTCAATATTCAGAAAACTAAGATCATGGCACCCAGTCCCATCACTTCATGGCAAATAGATGGGGAAACAGTGGAAACAGTGTCAGACTTTATTTTTCTGGGCTCCAAAACCACTGCAGATGGTGACTGCAGCCATGAATTTAAAAGACGCTTATCCCTTGGAAGGAAAGTTATGACCAACCTAGACAGCATATTAAAAAGCAGAGACATTACTTTGTCAACAAAGGTCCGTCTAGTCAAGGCTATGGTTTTTCCAGTGGTCATGTATGTATGTGAGAGTTGAACTATAAAGAAAGCTGAGTGCCACAGAATTGATGCTTTTGAACTGTGGTGTTGGAGAAGACTCTTGAGAGTCCCTTGGACTGCAAGGAGATCCAACCTTTTCATCCTAAAGGAGATCAGTCCTGGATGTTCATTGGAAGGACTGATGTTGAAGCTGAAACTGCAATACTTTGGCCTCCTGATGCGAAGAGCTGACTCATTGGAAAAGACCCTGATGCTGGGAAAGATTGAGGGCAAGAGAAGAAGGGGACAACGGAGGATGAGATGGCTGGATGGCCTCACCGACTCAATGGAGATGGGTTTGGGTGGAGTCCGGGAGTTGGTGATGGACAGGGAGGCCTGGTGTGCTGCGGTTCATGGGGTTGCAAAGAGCCAGACATGACTGAGTGACTGAACTGAATTGAACTTCTTTACTATAGTAAACTCTGAACAAATAACCTTTGTTTGTTCTGGGAAATGGAATATTTCCTGCCGTGGTAATAAACAAATAATGCCACAGTCATCAGCAATTGCAGCCACCATGGATGGTGAGCTGGTGAGCCCTACGGGAACTTAGGAAGAAAAAAATATCTGCCATCTAGCAGCCATCAGACTGCAGTAATTCCCCATGATGAGCCCTGAAGAAACTCAGGATGTAAAAACACAGAATACTGGACCTAGGTAGGTGAGGTGCCTATCAAGGAATTATTTCAGAGAGCCCAAACTCTTGCATCTTCCCATGTATAGAAAAGCACTGAATTCCTTAACTTGAGATATCTGGTTTTCCTTTAATTCACAATGATCTTTTGATGTTCAGATTACTGGCCTTTTTTTTCAAAACTTCTATATAACCTTGCTCCCCCACTCACATCCTTGGAGCAATTCTCTCAGGGTTACTTGAGATGCTGTCTCCCAGGCTCAAAGTCTTAAAAATTCCCACTGAATAAAACATAACTGTGATGCTTTTGAACTGTGGTGTTGGAGAAGACTCTTGAGAGTCCCTTGGACTGCAAGGAGATCCAACCAGTCCATCCTAAAGGAAATCAGTCTTGAGTGTTCATTGGAAAGACAGATGTTGAAGCGGAAACTCCAATACTTTGGCCACCTGAGGCGAAGAGCTGACTCATTTGAAAAGACCCTGATGCTGGGAAAGATTGAAGATTGAAGGCAGGAGGAGAAGGGGATGACAGAGGATGAGATGGTTGGATGACATCACCGACCCAATGGAGATGAGTTTGAGTAAACTGTGGGAGTTGGTGATGGACAGAGAGGCCTGGTGTGCTGTGGTCCATGGGGTCGCGAAGAGTCGGACATGACTGAGCCACTGAACTGAGCTGTCAACTATTAGACTGTGAATATTTTTTAAGCCCACTGATCTCTTTATTTTCACAGGTTCCAGATAACTAACATTTCAGAATCTCTTGTATGTATATGTATATGGAAAGAGGGCACTGATTTTCATGTGCCCCAAACCCCACTCATAGTCTCAATTGAAACAGAATCTCTGGGAAGAGGACTGGGAAGTAAAAAAATAAAAATCTTTCTCCATCATAACAATCGAGGAAGTTAGGGACACTCTAGACTATGCTGCTATTTACAGGTCTGTGCCAAGTTGGTGGAATATAAAGCACCTAGAACACTTATTCCTAATAGAAATTTCCAGGTTCCATCCTTAGAGATTCTCATGTTACAAGTCTAGGCTCCCCTAGTGATTCTGATGAATAGCGTGTTTTGGGAAGCAACACTCTACCTGTGTGATTCTCAAACAGCAACATGCACACAAATCTCCTGGAGATTTTGTAGAAAGGCAGATTCTGATTCCATAGGTCTGAGGTGGGGCTGAGATTTTGCATTTCTAACAAGCTCCCATGTGATGCTTCTGTTGATGGCCTGCTAACTCTACACAGAGCCATCAACGTTGGCTACACAACAGAGCCAAACAGCCTTGGGAGTGAGACTCAGGCACCAGGCAATCTCAATGTACAACCAACAATAACACTGGTTCATCTGCGTATTGCTGAGCCACATGACTGGAGCACTGTTTTCACAGGAGTGTCAGCACAAGCAATCTGATTAGAGTTCTGTTGAAATCATCACTGACATATCACTCACATTTCAGGCTGGTTTTGTGGTTCTTGCAATTGCCTGTAGGCATGAAGGTGCCTGGAAGTCTACCAAATGCACTGCGGAAGGTTTATTTCATGGAATACCTGTTGAACTACCTCGTTTTGATTTTTGAGGGACTTCCTGCTAAGGGGGAGGTATAACAGTGATTTGAAATATCCCATGTGGGATTTTGAGAGATTTCCATAAGTTAAATTTGTTTTCATCTCAGAATTGGGTGAGATTGGGTCCTACCAACTTAGACACACACACACAACATTGGTGATCAGATTTTTCATTTTCCTTTTCTAGAGTTTCATGCTTATAAGATGAAAGGAAGATGATAGTGTGATAGTGTTGTCGATGAGAAGGAACATTTGCATGGGTTATAATTATAATCTATCGTTCACCAGATGGCTTCATCCTGTTGCCAGGCATTTGATGAGCTATTTCATGAACACTGTTGCTGGGATGTATTAATGCCTGAGAGATTGCTCATTTAGTAGACAAATGTGAAGGTGCTTAACAGATCTTTGGATGCTTAGCTCTTTTTTGCTTAGAGGATAAATGAGCTCACGCATAATTAAATCTAAGAGAGCTACTCCAGAAGAAAAAGTACCTCATACCCAAGGATTGTGTGGGTTTCAAGCAAGCATGGATGACAAGAGAATCGAGCAAATTTGTGATAACAGTCTTGGAATCACTTTATCATGAGTTAAATGGACACAAGATTTTAAAAATCATCTATACAAAATGCACCATAACAGGTCTCATGGCTGATAAATATTTTCACCTGTCTGTGCTCTGTAATTATTCAGACTTCAACAACCTCTGTATAATGAATGTCTGTTATTTTCAGTCATATCTTGGTGTATGGACAGAAGATATCTCTAAGAAATGTTCAGGCATCTGAAAACCGGGTCTCATTAGAATCAACCAAGGTGAGCAAAAGGCTGTGTTTAATTACTGTGATTTAGTACCCATTTCTCAGGCAGAGGCTGGGAACCTAGCAGGAAGAAGGCAGCAGAATACCCAAGTGAAAAAAATCTTTATCATCGACAAACCACTGCAGGTCTGCTTTCAAAGGATCAAGTTAGCTCTAAAATAATAATATCCAGATATCCACTGGTATGCCTAGTGGCGATGAGTTGTCCATGAGTCATGGACAGTTTTACATGTATACACACACACACACACACACACACACGCATGCACACACACATATATAGCCAATATCTTAACAACATACCTTATTTTAACAAAATATCTTTATATATATATATATGATATACCATGTACCTTTATGTTAACAGCAAATTTGATGTGAATTCAAAGCTTTTCTGAGCAGAGAACTCTAAAAGTTAAAATGGGTAACAGGCTGACTTTTATATCAATGCTTAGCCAGTTGTGATGTAGCAACTCCAAAGCAAATAAAGGAAACAAATTTGAAATTAGCATCTTACATTATAATGTAGTAATAGGCTAATACTCTTTCTTTCATCATTGTATTTTGATACCCAAGGAGAAAACTAGCAAAGGTACTAAACTGAAGATAAATTTGTATGACAAAATCTGGAGAATTTCTAATGACTACCTTATCAATGGGTTTAGCTTGAGAAACACAATATTGAACCGCATATACCCAGCTTTACTTTATCCCCGCCATCCACCCCAGTGACAAACACAGGGGTCCCACCACTGACTACACACTAGGCATTTCTTCCAAGGGCCCAGGGTCCAGTCCCCTCCATTGCACCAACTACAGAGCAGCATGTCTCCATTCAGACCCAACTTTGAGAAAAGGGCACGGGTAAAAGGACTGACTATTCCACTTGTTTCTGGAATATGTAGTCATCTCAGAAAAGCCTGGGAACTGTGAATATTGGTGTACTACATATATAAAGATAAGAGCTACAGATTAGAGCTGACTTTCTTTCATTTTTAGAGAACTCTTATGAACCAAACTTGGGTCCACTTATCCATATGCCAACCTACCGATTACTGGGTTGTGGTAAAGGCAACTGCAGGGTTATTGCAAGGCACAATACAAGGAGTTCAGAACAGCTAGTGCTCAAAACCTAGAACTCCCTGAGGGTTTCAGCAAAGCATTTTTTAATTAATTAATTTTTAAAAATTTAAGTATAGTTCTTTTACAATGATTTGTTAGTTTCTGGTGTACAGCAAAGTGTTGCAGTTAGACACACACACACACATACACACACACAGATATTTTTCTTTTTCATAGTCATTACTATTATAGGATATTATAAGATACTGAATATAATTCCATATGCTATATAGTAACTCTTTGTAGTTTATTATATAGATAGTAGTGTGTATCTGTTAATCACAAGCTCCTAATTTATCCCTCTCCTTTTCCCGTTTGGTAACCATAAGATTTTTTTTATGTCTCTGAGTTTGTTTCTGTTTTAGAACTTCATTCATGTCATTTTTTAGATTCCACATATATGTGACATCATGTAATATTTGTCTTTGTCTGGCTTACTTCACTTAGTATGATAATCTCTAGATCCATCCATGGTGTGCAAATGGCATGATTTCATTCTTTCTTATGGTTTTATTAATATTCCATTCTCTGTGTGTGTGTATGTATACATGCACAGTGGAATATTATCTATATAATATGTATATTATATATATACTATGTATATACAATGTATACATGTAATGTATTATATATAATATATATACTATATACAATACTATACATACAATATTCCATTGTGTATATATATAATATACACATATACACATCTTCTTTATCCATTCATCTTTTGATGGACCCTTAGGTTGCTTCTATATCTTAGTTACCGTAAACATGCTGCAATGAACATTGTATTGCATGTATATTTTCAAATTATAGTTTTCTCTAGATATATGTCCAGGAGTGGGATCCCTGGATCCTATGGTAACTTTATTATTTTTTAAGGCAAGGTGAAGAAGAGGGGTCCTAGTCTATGTGAACAGCTTGTGCACAGTTCTCTGGGTTGACGGTGAGGTAACAGGGTGGTGTCACAGGGGTTAACATTATCAATCCTTAGGCTCCAGTAGGCCTCGGTCATGGTCAGCAAGTGCTCGTGGTCAGCTCATGGTCAACAAGTAAAGTCTTTCAATACGTGGGGGTTTTAGCATCTGTAAAACAACTCAGGAAATGGGCTTCAGATACTGTTGTCTAGATACTTCAGAGAGAAGCTAAAGCAGAGGGCATGGGGAAGGGGTCTGTCCTAGGAAGGCCCCATAGGGTCCTTCTCAGTTACAACTTGAGAGAAGAAGGTTAATCTCAAGAACTCTTCAGGGACATTTCTGGCCAATCCCAAGAATTTGGGCCAGGAACTCCCTAAAACAATACCCTCTAAAATTCTGTGGGTAGCTGCTTCTTAAAGCATTAGCTAACTAAAATATAACAGTAATATGATAAATTTACCAAATGAAGGCGTTAAGGAAAATTCAGGTAAACAGAAGTATTTGAAGCTATGGAAAGAGTAAATATTTGCAAATTAGTTGTTATAGGAAGCAGAATTAAAACTTAAAAGACATTTGTTTGAGTGTTAATTGACAAACCAGTAGCTTCCAGGGCTCAGAGGTTAAACACTGTGCTCAGTCTCTTAACACTGATATCAAGCAGGGCCATGTTATTTACCAAAGACATTTCAACCAATCAGTGTAAGTCCTGACACACACAAACAACAAACTTGGCCCTACAAGCAAAATACCAGACAAGATGTAGTCCAGAGGTTTGATTTCCACTCCCAGACTGAGGACTCAAAGTGGCTCCCAATAGCAGGTAGAATTTTCCCATCGTGCACAAGCCTGAGAAGCTCACTGCAAAACAATACACAGAAAAACATATACCACAGATAAGATGTGGCTGCACAGATAGAAAAGTCAGAGGAAATATAGTTTAAAAATCCTATTTCCATTCCCAGACAAAGGTTTTCAAACAGACTGGCTCAGGGTCAAGTTGTAACTCTCATATGGTACATTTTTTAAAATCAATAGGATGAACTCAGAGCTGGCTCTGAGGGAGCCCAGACTGGCTCAGTTCCTGCAAGAGAGTGAGCCCTGAGTGGCTAGCCCAGATGGAGTGGAGTCTTTCTATTTCTGTAACAAGATAGTTCTAACTCAATGTAATAATTTAGGCTACCATACAAAGGATATCTTTCCTCACATTTAAGAATATATATTGGCCAAAGAGAATTACAATAAAATCATGGGTTCATAATGAACAGGTTGGCCAGTCTGCCATAATTTTCCCCAGGGTGCTGTCAGATGGAACTAAAGAAGCACTGCCCATATTCAATTGAAAAACATTCATGTGAAGACTGAAAACAAACCAGAACCCTTGCCAGCAGATGCCTCCTTGCCAGATGGAAGACTTACACCAGGAAAAACAACAACAACATAGAACAAAAATTAAGAACACAGGGGAGAGACAAGATGTTGGAAGTGTAAGTGGACATGAACTACATCTTTCTCCACAGATGCAACAGGAATGTATCTTCAAACACCGATGACCTCACAGAGCACCAGCTGAGAGCTGGCAGGAGTCCTTGGCCACCAGAAAGGAATATACAGATACACATAAAACTTGGAAGAATGAAGGAAGTAAGGGAAAAAGAGGAGGAGAGTGGGTGAACTGAACCTGCACCCATGCAGTGTGGGAGCTGAAGCAAGGGGGAGACCCCCAGTGGGCAGTCAGTTGGAACAGAGAGAAAGCACTTGAGGCTTTCAGAGGGTGAAGCAGCTGATCTGTGACAGTCTGAGTGGAGTGAGAACCACACAGACCATCCATGCCATGGCCCTACATACCATGGACAGGGACACAAGTCCACCAGAATGTGTAGCTGGGAGCTGGAGTGCAGGGATTGAAGAGAAATCCCAGGGTGAGGACTGCTGTTGACTGCAGGGAGACAGCCCAAGGGACAAGAGGAAGGAGGAGAGCCAGGCAGCCATGGAGGCAGGGTGCCACTGCTGAGTCACACGCAGAGGGTGGAGCCAGCACTAGAGCCTCTCTCTCCACATGCTTGCTGCTAGCAGCTGACTTAGAGAGCAAGACCCCAGAGAGGATGGCCCACTGATTGCCTGCTGTACCTAGCAATAGAGAAAGACCAGCCAGGGAGGCCCTTTCAATGTCAGCTGCCAGAAGCTAGAAAAAGATTCTACTAGCACCATATCTTCTGTACCCATGGCTGCTGGCTTCCCTGTACACTTGGAGCCAACAGGGTCCCTGCTATCCAGGAGCTGTGCTACCTCCATGCTCAGTTCTTACTGGGGCAGAGCTGCCAGAGGCTAGAGAAAGACCTAACAGCACCATATTTCCTGCACCCATGGCTCCTGGCTTCCTTGTGTACTTGGCATCACCAGGGTCCCTGTGATCCAAGCAGCTGCACCACATCCACACTCAGTCCTCACTCGGGCAGACACAAGTCCTCCAGGGCAGCCTCAAGAGCAAACTCCTGTAGATGACCCACAGTGGGGGTGGGAATAAAACCACAGTTGAGCTCCAGGGGTGGAGTGGCTATGGAAAAGAATCAAAAAGCTTTCCACCAGCTGTACAAGGTAGAGATTAAATCCACATGATCAACTAGGTAGACTACCTACAAAAAGACAATGACTGTTCTCACAAAAGAAAATGCCCTAGCCCTGGCAGCCATGGACACTGGTGGCAAGAACATGTGGAGGTCAGGCCAGATTAGAGTTTGAGCTGCCCCACAGCAGGTCCAGAGACCAGTCCCCCCAGTATTGGAGGGCCTCCTAGCAAGGTGGAGGTGGGTTATGAATCACAAAGGGGGAAAGATGCTGACATCTGAGACCTGAGAAAAATATCATTCTTCTTATATTTTGATTTGTTCTGTAGTTCATTCTGGACTTCCTTGCTCTTTCTTTCCCTCTGTTGCTGTGGCTGTTGTTTTTATTATTATATCTATTTAAGCTTTTGAGATTTTTTTCTTATTAATCACATTTTTTATTTCCTTTATATGCTTCTACCTCTGCATTGAGTTTTTGTGATTCTGTGGGGTTTTAGTGTTTTGGTTGTTTTCACTTGTTTTGTTTTCTTATTGTTCATTGCTGGTGTAGTTATTCTTTACTATATAAAAGTGCTTTTTATATATCTCTATTTAAATTTGCTTTTCTATTTTTTTCTTTTTTTCACCATGTTTGTTTTGTTTTCTTGCTTTATTTCTCATTTGGCTTGCTGCTTTGGTCTTGTTTTCTGTTTTGTGTTTTAGTCAGTTTTATTTTTAATTGGTTGATATCATTTTTGCTTTCCTTTGCTCACTGAATCACTCTCCTGTACTTTGTTTTCTTTGGACTGTTTTGATTTTGTTTGTGTGTATGTGTTTGTGTGTATGTATTCCTTTGTTTTTCTATTTGTCTGATTTTGCATTAACCATTTGTCTAGGGTACATTTTTTTCTAGCTTTTGTTTACTGGTGTGTGTGTGTTCAGTTTAATGCCCTTTATTGCCATAACATCACCAGATGGTCAATACTGAAATCAGATTGATTATATTCTTTGCAGCCAAAGATGGAGAAGCTCTATACAGTCAGCAAAAACAAGACCAAGAGATGACTGTGGCTCAGATCATGAGATCCTTAATGCAAAATTCAGACTTTAGTTGAATAAAGTAGGGAAAACCTCTAGACCATTCAAGTATGACCTAAATCACATCCCTTACAATTATACAGTGGAAGTGACAAGTAGGTTCAAAGGATTAGATCTGATATACAGAGTGCCTGAAGAACTATGGATGGAGATTCATAGCATTGTATAGGAGGTGGTGATCAAAACCATCCCCAAGAAGAAGAAATGCAAACAGGCAAAATGGTTGCTTGAGGAAGCCTTACAAATAGCTGAGAAAAGAAGAGAAGTGAAAGGCAAAGGAGAAAAGGAATGATATACCCATCCGAATGCAGTGTTCCAAAGAATAGCAAGGAGAGAGAAGAATTCCTAAGTGAACAGTGCAAAGAAGTAGATGTAAAGTATTGTTTCCCAAAACAGTAGAATGGGAAAGACTAGAAATCTCCTCAAGAAAATTAGAGATACTAAGGGAAAATTTCATGCAAAGATAGGCACAGAAAAGAACAGAAAAGGTATAGATCTAACAGATGGAACCAAAAGTTCTTCAGACGGACAAGATCAAAGGAGCCTGAGAGAGTACTCCAGGGGACTTATCCAGATTCTGGCAGAGGTGTCATGACTTCAGATGCTATTTTTATCCTTCCCAAAAATAATTCCTTGGAGTAGAAAGTTCAGAATGGCTGGGGAAGGAGGAATAAGGGAGTGTCTTCAAGGCAAAAGTGGCCTTGGCAGCTGTTAGTATGGTCCTTTTTCACTGCCCACTCCCACCTTGGAGTTCCAACTACCAGGACCAGGTATGACCAGGGCTTGGCCTTTCCAGGCAAGGGTTCCAAGCAATCTGGCCTCTAGAGAAATTCTTCTATGCTCTACTCTCAAGAGATACTGGCTTGGAGAAAACCTTGGAGTGTCTGATCTAGCCAGAGGAAACTCCTGGGGCCATCCCCAAGTTGGCCCCACATTGGGTGCCAATTTGAAACCAAATCCAGCGTCTGTACTCTAACACTGAATTAAATCTTGGAGACAAAGTTTTGGCTGAAGTAGAAAAAAATAGCTTTATTTCTTTGCCAGGCAAAGAGAGCCACAGCAGGCTAATGCCCTCAAAACTGTATGTCCCAACTTGGCCAGTGTAGTGAGAAGTTTTATAGTAATGGCTCAAAGAGGGTGTAACCAGCTTGTGGGCATTCTTCTGATAGGTTGGTGATGAGGAAAGTAGAAGTCAGCATCATCAACATTCAGTATCCACCTGGTGTGGGGTCCGCATGCTTATAGACAGCAGAGCATCATCAATCATTAACTTCTCACACATGGAGGAGGTTTCTGTATCTGCAAAACAACTCTAAGATATTGTTGTGTGTATCCATTGATGGGGAACCAGGACCTTGCCCTAAGACTGCATTATTGTTTCTCTTGACTGTTTCTCCCTTGTCTGCATCCCCTCCCTTCCCTAATTAACAACTGTTTGAATCTGCCCTTTGGAACTCAGTGAAGGTCAAGCAGGCTGAATGAAAGCTATGGCTTATCATCAAGAAATGGGTGACACAGGAAGGCTTTGTGCACAGGAGCCCCACAGGACCTTGCTCATTATCAACATCTGTGATTTAACACACTCTGCAAGGAGATCAAACCAGTTAATCCTAAAAGAAATTGACCATGAATATTCATTGGAAGGACTGTTGCCAAAGCTCCAATGCTTTAGCCACCTGATGTGAAGAGATGACTTATTGGCAAAGATCCTGAAACTGAGAGAGATTGAAGGCAAAAGGAGAAGGGAGCAGCAGAGGTTGAGATGGTTAGATAGTCATTGAGATGGTTAGGTAGTCACTGACTCAATGGACATGAATTTGAGCAAACTCTGGGAGATAGTGGAGGACAGAGCAGCTGGTGTGCTACAGTCCATGGGGTCAGAGAGTCAGATACAACTTAGAGACTGAACAACAAGGAACCAGTAAGCCCCTGCCTAGTGCCTGTGAGTCAACAGTCTAACCCAGAGGCTGACAGAGAGAAGGCAACAGCTATCACAGAAATCAGATGCAGCTGTGGAAAACCAGGGAGCAATCAGGATTTCAATTCAGGCTTAATTTACTCGCAAGCCATTTCTGCCACACACTCTCAAAACAACACAATCCCACTTAACTATCTTCTGGTTAAATTGATCTCCTAGGCAGAGTTACAGTTCTTAGTTACTTCCCTTAATGGCTCCCTTTTCTAATTCTCGTGGGTCAGTTTGCTATGCCTATTTGAGCCTATACCCTGAAAGTCACTTTTTCCTTGGTACACATTCACTAATTAGGGCCAGTCACAATTGGCTGGTGATTGTCAGACAATTAGTAACCAATTATCATCAACCTAATAGCAATTCACCAGATGAAGAATATTAAGGTAATATCAAGAGAGAAAAATGTGCCCTTGCTTTCCAGTCTCTATCACAGAAGAAACTTCAAGGAAGTTTCTTTTGTGACTTTGACAAGTCACCTCAATAGATACAATTTCAAATGATTTTCTAAGAAAATGAAATCCACTTTCAAAGGGTAAAAGATCGGCATAACTCAGATAGTCAAAGGAATGCAATGCAGATTCTGAAAGTAATTCAAAGTTAGTTTAAAAATAAACTCTGAGCAATGATGGTTGGAATAAATACAAAGTCTTTCAAAGTAACCATGTTAAAATGCAACATTCTTTGGAATGCAAGTTTTCTGGCACATTGTTAAAAATGTCCTTATTTTCTTACTCTTTCAGCACTTAAAAACTATCCTTCAGTTCAGTTCAGTCGCTCAGTCATGTCCGACTCTTTGTGACCCATGAATTGCAGCACGCCAGGCCTCCCTGTCCATCACCAACTCCCAGAGTCTACCCAAACCCATGTCCATTGAGTCGGTGATGCCATCCAACCACCTCATCCTCTGTCCTCCCCTTCTCCTCCTGCCCCCAATCCTTCCCAGCATTAGAGTCTTTTCCAATGAGTCAACACTTCACATGAGGTGGCCAAAGTATTGGAGTTTCAGCTTCAACATCAGTCATTCCAATGAACACCCAGGATTGATCTCCTTTACAAAGGACCGGTTAGATCTTCTTGAAGTCCAAGGGACTCTCAAGAGTCTTCTCCAACACCACAGTTCAAAAGCATCACTTCTTCTGCGCTCAGCTTTCTTCACCGTCCAACTCTCACATCCATACATGACCACTGGAAAAACCATAGCCTTGACTAGACGGACTTTTGTTGGCAAAGTAATGTCTCTGCTTTTAAACATGCTATCTAGGTTGGCCATAACCTTCCTTCCAAGGAGTAAGCGTCTTTTAATTTCATGGCTGCAGTCACCATCAGCAGTGATTCTGGAGCCCAAAAAAGTAAAGTCTGACACTGTTTCCACTCTTTCCCCATCTATTTCCCATGGAGTGATGGGACCAGATGCCATGATCTTAGTTTTCTGAACATTGAGCTTTAAGCCAACTTTTTCACTCTCCTCCTTCACCTTCATCAAGAGGCTCTTTAGTTCTTCTTCACTTTCTGCCATAAGGGTGGTGTCATCTGCATATCTGAGGTTACTGATATTTCTCCCGGCAATCTTGATTCCAGCTTGTGTTTCTTCCAGCCCAGCATTTCTCATGATATACTCCGCATATAAGTTAAATAAGCAGGGTGACAATATACAGCCTTGACGTATCCCTTTTCCTATTTGGAACCAGTCAGTTGTTCCATGTCCAGTTCTAACTGTTGCTTCCTGACCTGCATTCGGATTTCTCAAGAGGCAGTTCAAATGGTCTGGTATTCCCATCTCTTTAAGAATTTTCCAGAATTTGTTGCGGTCCACACAGTCAAAGGCTTTGCCATCGTCAATAAAACAGAAGTAGATGTTTTTCTGGAACTCTCTTGCTTTTTTGATGATCCAGCGGATGATCTCTGGTTCCTCTGCCTTTTCTAAAACCAGCTTGAACATCTGGAAGTTCACAGTTCATGTATTGCTGAAGCCTGGCTTGGAGAATTTTGAGCATTACTTTACCAGTGTGAGATGAATGCAATTGTGTGGTAGTTCCAGCGTTCCTTGGCATTGCTTTTCTTTGGGATTGGAATGAAAACTGACCTTTTCCAGTCCTGTGGCCACTGCTGAGTTTTCCAAATTTGCTGGCAAATTGAGTGAAGCACTTTCACAGCATCATCTTTGAGGATTTGAAATAGCTCAACTGAAATTCCATCATCTCCACTAGCTTTGTTCATAGTGATGCTTTCTAAGGCCCACTTGACTTCACATTCCAGGATATCTGGCTCTAGGTGAGTAATCACACCATCGTGATTATCTGGGTCGTGAAGATCTTTTTTGTACAGTACTTCTGTGTGTTCTTGCCACCTCTTCTTAATATCTTCTGCTTCTGTTATGTCCATACTATTTCTGCCCTTTATCAAGCCCATCTTTGCATAAAATGTTCCCTTGGTATCTCTAATTTTCTTGAAGAGATCTCTAGTCTTTCCCATTCTGTTGTTTTCCTCTATTTTTTTTGCATTGATCACTGAGGAAGGCTTTCTTATCTCTCCTTGCTATTCTTTGGAACTCTGCATTTGGATGGGAATATCTTTCCTTTTCTCCTTTGCTTTTTGCTTCTCTTCTTTTCCCAGCTATTTGTAAAGCCTCCTCAGACAGCCATTTTGCTTTTTTGCATTTCTTTTCCATGGGGATGATCTTGATCCCTGTCTCCTGTCCTTAAATCTATTTGTCACTTCCACTGTATAATCATAAGGGATTTGATTTAGGTCATACCTGAATGGTCTAGTGGTTTTCCCCACTTTCTTCAATTTCAGTCTGAATTTGGCAATAAGGAGTTCATGATCTGAGCCATAGTCCACTCCCAGTCTTGTTTTTGCTGACTGTATAGAGCTTCTCCATCTTTGACTTCAAAGAATATAATCAATCTGATTTCGGTGTTGACCATCTGGTGATGTCCATGTGTAGAGTCTTCTCTTGTGTTGTTGGAAGAGGGTGTTTGCTATGACCAGTGCGTTCTCTTGGCAAAACTCTGTTAGCCTTTGCCCTGCTTCATCTGTCTCCAAGGCGAAATTTGCCTGTTACTCGAGGTGTTTCCTGACTTCCTACTTTTGCATTCCAGTCCCCTATAATGAAAAGGACATCTTTTTGGGGTGTTAGTTCTAAAAGGTCTTGTAGGTCTTCTAGAACCATTCAACTTCAGCTTCTTCAGTGTTACTGGTCGGGGCATAGACTTGGATTACCGTGATATTGAATGGTTTGCCTTGGAAACGAACAGAGATCATTCTGTCGTTTTTGAGATTGCATCCAAGTACTGCATTTTGGACTCTTTTGTTGACCATGATGGCTACTCCATTTCTTCTAAGGGATTCCTGCCCACAGTCTGACAGAATGTGGTCCACTGGAGAAGGGAATGGCAAACCACTTCAGTGTTCTTGCCTTGAGAACTCCATGAGCAGTATGAAAAGGCAAAAAGATAGGACACTGAAAGAGGAACTCCCCAGGTCGATAGGTGCCCAATATGCTACTGGAGATCAGCGAAGAAAGAACTCCAGAAATAATGATGGGATGGAGCCAAAGCAAAAACAATACCCAACTGTAGATGTGACTGGTGATAGAAGCAATATTGCATAGGAACCGGGAATGTTAGGTCCATGAATCAAAGCAAATTGGAAGTGGTCAAACAGGAGATGGCAAGAGTGATCATCGACATTCTAGGAATCGGTGAACTAAGATGGACTGGAATGGGTGAATTTAACTCAGATGACCATTATATCTAAAAACTATCCTTACCATTCCAATAAATATTGCTTTAGGCCTAAACTGAACAGAGTTGCCTTATGTTACTTAAAATTAAAAACACTAATTGATACACAGTTTTGAAACTGAAGAGTTCAAGTGACAGACCTTAAAATATGGCCTTAAATATAAAACTTGCATTACTCAAAGCATGCAGTGTGATCCATTCTGTCTCAGATTCATTCAACACACTACAGAAAGAAAATGGTTAAACTCTTATATGTTTACTGGAATTCAATGGTGTTTTTATGATTCAGATCATATACCTCACAAAGAGCTTCAGGGGACTTGGCAGAAAATGTTGCTTTATTAAGGGATATTGGCTACTTCTTGTGACTTCCAGAAAGGGTGCTATTCACAATTGGGTTAACAACAGGTATATCCCTGGGCTCATCAATCAGAATGGGTGCTAGGTGTGGAGCTGAGTCCCTGCAGAGCCACACATCAGCCTTTAGCCACTGATCATGATGTCCTCTAAGAGTTCCTGGGGAGGAGCCGCAGAAGGATGGACGGTAGTAAATGTACTAGAAAGAGGATTAAAGCTATAATTCTTACAATGTTTTACCAATAGTTTTGGTAAACTAATTGAATTCCACTTCTGGCCTTCTAGAAGATCCTGCAAGAAAAAACACTTGTCTAAGTTGACACATTTGACAAGAGCAGGGAGATTAGAATGCAGCTGAACTTTCTCTATGACCAGTAATCCAGGACCTCTGAAGACGAGAGTTAAACTGACAAAGAAAATCCAGCTTAGGCAAAAAGCCTGTGATACTCAATTCCTAAAACATTTCCCAGGCTCCAAAATCATCAGGGAGGCGATTGTTGAAGAAGTTCCCTAAAGAGGAATCTTTCCTCCATGCTTTTTAGTCACAGTCCTGAAAGTCAAACATACATGGGAAACTTCACCAAGATAAGAATCAGGGACCAGGCACATGAAGAGAGGATATATCATGAACCAATATGGCACAGATCATTCATTTTCAGTTTCCCCCTCCATAGATGGGGGCTCCTGTTGGGGTTATCCTGCTTTTTCTCCACTGTTGGTTATTCAAGTTAGAGGTGATTAAATTTATCAGTTAGCCATAAAGTGGCAGACAGAAGCCATAACCAGACTATACCTATCACCTAGAGGTCTTGATTTTAGAGCAAGAGGAGGATCTGTATGTGATTCAGGGTGATCTCCCTTTCAGAGGATAGTGGTGAATGTGTATGTGATTTCACATGAGACAGTTGTTACACTGGGAATTCTGTATTGTGAGTGTGGCAATAAAGTCCTGGGCAGCCATGAGGTGGAACGTAACAGCCTACAATAGCTGCCTTTATCTGCCTAACAAACCTTTTCTTCTGTTAAGAGCTTCTGCTTCCATGGTCACCAAAGCATCCAGTGAGACAATGCCTGGCTAACCAAAGCCCTCATGGCCCAGTGAAATGATCCCTTCTGGTGAGGTCACTTGACCCAAGTAAACATGGGGAGAAATTGGAAATAAAAACAAAAATAAACAAATGGGACCTAATTAAACTTAAAAGTTTTTGCACAAAGAAGGAAACTATAAGCAAGCTGAAAATACAGCCCTCAGAATTAGAGAAAATAATAGCAAGTGAAAAGCAGCTCATTCAGCTCAATATCAGAAAAACGAACAACCCAAAAAGTGGGCAAAAGACCTAAACAAACGTTTCTCCAAGGAAGACATCCAGATGGGTAATAAACATGTGAAAAGATGTTCAACATCATTCATTATTAGAGAATACAAATCGAAACCACACTGAGGTATCATCTCACACTGGTCAGAATGGGCATCATCAAAAAGTCTATAAACAATAATTGCTGGAGAGGGTGTGGAGAAAAAGGAACCCTCTTACACTGTTGGTGAGAATGCAAACTGCTACAACCACTATGGAGAACAGTGTGGAGATTCCTTAAACAGACTAGGAAGAAAACTACCATACAACCAGCAATCCCACTGCTGGGCATACACCTCAAGGAAACCAGAGCTGAAAGAGATGCATGTACCTCAGTGTTCATTGCAGTGCTATCTACAGTAGCTAGAACATGGAAGCAACCTAGATGTCCATTGGCAGATGAATGAATAAGGAAGTTGTGGTACATATACACGATGAAATACTACTCAGCTATAAAAAGGAATGCATTTGAGTCAGTTATAATGAGGTAGATGAACCTAGAGCCTATTATACGAGTGAAGTAAGTCAGAAAGTGAAAGACAAATACTGTATATTACCCATATATATGGAATCTAGAAAGATTGTACCAATGATCCTATGTACAGGGCAGAAAGGAGACACAGACATAAAGAACAGACTTTTGGGCCCAGTGGGAGAAGGAGAGGGTAGAACGATTTGACAGAATAGTATTGAAACATGTACATTACCGTATGTAAAATAGATAACCAGTGGGAGTTCGATGAATGGATGATAACCTAGAGGGATAGGGTGGGGAGGGAGGTGTGAGAGGGATTCAGGATGGAGGGGACACATGTATACCTATGGCTGATTCATATTGATGTGTGGCAAAAACCATTACAATATTGTAAAGTAATTATCCTCCAATTAAAATGATAAATTTAAAAAATAAAGCTTATTAGAACAGAATTAATATACAATGTGTCTTGCTTTGTTGGTCTTCTGATTAATGGTCTTTTTCTCTCAGAGCTGGGCACTCATCTCCAATAAATATCCATTTGGTCAAACTTGGTGTGTGTAATCTTCTGAATCAGGACGTTGTCTTCAAGGATATCTGTTGTCTTGAAATCCACTTGCTGTAAACTTAGAGGCAAGTTACTTCCACTCAACAGCAGCAAGAAAACACTTTGATTTTATTGAAAGTTAATCTCTATGATTTCTTATTTGCTCATAGCTTCTCATATTGGTTTCTCTGACACTGCTTAACTTGAATGTTCGTGTGTGAAGTGGACCCCACTAGACAGCGTTTAAGTTCTGAGAACCAGTGGGGAGAATGTGCCCTCTGATGGATGCAAATTCTGACCTGGTTGCCTCTGCTCGTCCCCTCTTCCTGCTTTATAAGTGTCCTCTCCCTCAGGGAAGATGAGAATTGCCAATTAAAAATTGGCCTTTGCCATTTGCCTCTACAAGGATTAGGTCACTAGCCACAACTGTTGCTGATTTTCAGCATACTGAAAGTTTAGGGTGGAGAACAGGAATGAGGCACTCTGTGCTCTGGGAAAAACTGGCAGAACAAACCTTCAGACAGTTACATATTTTCAGGAGAATAATTTATAAACCCAAATTCTTGCATATTCTCATGTATAGAAAAGTACTAAAATCATTAAGGGAGACTTCTGCTCCTCAAGACTAGCAGTAACCTTCATGAGAGGACAGCGACTTTTTGCGAAATTCTGTGCTTGATTACATGTATCATCCTTCACTAAAATCACGTATTGGGTTGTTCTAAAAAGTTTCTTTGGCCTGTTAAGTAAAAACAAAATACACATTTTTCATCAAGAACTTTATAGGGCAATGTATTCATTGTTTGGGCTTCCCTGGTAGCTCAGCAGTAAAGAATCTGCTTGCAATTCAGGAGCTACAGGAGACACGAGTTTGATCCCTGGGTCAGGAAGATCTCCTGAAGGAGAGGATCGCAACCCACTTCAGTATTCTTGCCTGGAGAATTCCGTGGATAGAGGAGACTGGTGGGCTACAGTCCATGGGGTCACAAAGAGTCGGACATGACTGAAGCAACTCAACATGCATGCAGGCATTCATAGTTTTGTTGCACTACCTTCTGCCATTTTTCAGGCAATTTAAAAATTCCATCTTCCCAAAAGTTTTAAACTTTTTGAGCAAAGAACTGTTTCAGGTACCTTTTACAGTCTTCCAGGGAATTGAAATTTCTTCCGTTAAGAGAATTTTTGTAAAGTCCAAAATAAGTGGATACCTGAAGGTGCAGTGTCTGGTGATTTCAGTGGATAAATCAGAACTTCCCATCCAAGCTGTAACAGCTTTTGCCTGGTCATCAAAGAAGCATGCAGTCTTGCATTGTCCTGATAGGAAATTATGCATTTTCTGTTGACTAATTCCAGATGCTTTTCAGGGAGTGCTGCCTTCAGTTGGTCGAACTGGGAGCAGTGTATGTTTGAATTAATTGTTTGGTTTTGCAGAAGGAGCTATTAATAATAGAGGATTCCCTTCTAATCCCGCCGTATACACAACAACACCTTCTTTGGCTAAAGATCTGACTTTGGTGTGATTGCTGGCAGTTTATTTTGCTTGCCCCATGCTCTCTTCCATTCTACATTACTGTGCAATATCTCGACAATCTTGATTCCAGCTTGTGCTTCATCTAGCCCATCATTTCGCAAGATGTACTCTGCATATGAGTTAAATAAGCAGGGTGACAATATATCGTCTTGATGTACTCCTTTCCCTATTTGGAACCAGTCTGTTGTTCCATGCCAGTTTTAACTGTTGCTTCCTGACCTGCATACAGATTTCTCAAGAGGCAGGTCAAATGGTCTGGTATTCCCGTCTCTTGAAGAATTTTCCAGAGTTTGTTGTGGTCCACACAGTCAAAGGCTTTGCCATCGTCAATAAGGCAGAAGTAGATGTTTTTCTGGAATTCTCTTGCTTTTTCAATGATTCAGCAGATGTTGGCAATTTGATCTCTGGTTCCTCTGCCTTTTCTAAATCCAGCTTGAACATCTGGAAGTTCATGATTCACGTACTGTTGAAGCCTGGCATGGAGAATTTTGAGCATTATTTACTGGCGTGTGAGATGAGTGCAATTGTATGGTAGTCTGAGCATTCTTTGGCATTGACTTTCTTAGGGATTGGAATGAAAACTGACCTTTTCCAGTCCTGTGGCCACTGACGAGTTTTCCAAATTTGTTGGCATATTGAGTGCAACACTTTCACAGTATCAACTTTTAGGATTTGAAATAGCTCAACTGGAATTCCATTACCTCCACTAGTTTTGTTCATAGTGATGCTTCCTAAGGCCCACTTGACTTCACATTCCAGGATATCTGGCTCTAGGTGAGTGATCACACCATTGTGATTATCTGGGTCATGAAGATCTTTTTTGCAGAGTTCTTCTGTGTATTCTTGCCACCTCTCCTTAATATCTTCTGCTTCTGTTAGGTCCATACCATTTCTGGGCTGGATGAAGCACAAGCTGGAATCAAGATTGCCACGAGAAATATCAATAACCTCAGACATGCAGATGACACCACCCTTACAAGTCTCTGTGTGGACGTAATTTTAATTTCTCTTGGCTAATAACCCAGGCTTGGACCTCTTGGCCATATGGTTAGTGGTCAAGAAGCAACAGTTAGAACTGGACATGGAACAACAGACTGGTTCTAAATTGGGAAAGGAGCACATCAAGGCTGTATATTGTCACCTTGCTTATTTAACTTATATGCAGAGTACCTCATGAGAAACACTGGGCTGGATGAAGCACAAGCTGGAATCAAGATTGCTGGGAGAAACATCAATAACCTCAGATATGCAGATGACAGCACCCTAATAGCAAAAAGCGAAAAAGAACTAAAGAGCCTCTTGATGAAAGTGAAAGAGGAGAGTGAAAAAGTTGGCTTAAAACTCAACATTCAGAAAACGAAGATCGTGGTATCTGGTCCCATCACTTCACGGGAAATAGATGGGGAAACATTGGAAACAGTGACAGACTTTATTTTTTGGGACTCCAGAATCATTGCAGATGGTGAGTGCAGCCATGAAATTAAAAGATGGTTGCTCCTTGGAGGAAAAGCTATGAGCAACCTAGACAGCATATTAAAAAGCAGAGACATTACTTTGCCAGCAAAGTTCCATCTAGTCAAAGCTATAGTTTTTCCAGTAGTCATGTATGGATGTGAGAGTTGGACTATAAAGAAAGCTGAGTGCCAAAGAATTGATGCTTTTGAACTGTGGTCTTGGAGAAGACTCTTGAGAGTCCCTTGGACTGCAAGGAGATCCCACCAGTCCATCCTAAAGGAAATCAGCCCTGAATATTCATTGGAAGCACTGATGCTAAAGCTGAAACTCCAATACTTTGGCCACCTGCTGTGAAGAACTGACTCATTATAAAAGACCTTGATGCTGGAAAAGATTGAAGGCAGGAGGAGAAGGGGCGACAGAGGATGAGATAGTTGGATGGCATCACCGACTTAATAGACATGAGTTTGAGTGAACTAGTGGTGTTGGTGATGGACAGGGAGGCCTGGCATGCTGCAGTCCTTGGGGTCGCAAAGAGTCAGACACAACTGAGTGACTGAACTGAACTGTCCTGTACAGTATCCACTTTTCATTGCCCATCACAATTTGTTTTAAAACAGGATGTCCTTGTTATTCAGGATGTTTTCATTACATTTAAGTAGAGAATTGCAAGCAGAAATACACTCAAGTGGGTTTTTTTTGTTTCTGTTTTGCTTATGTGGAACCCAAACATCAAAGTGATTAAGGAAATCAAGATGGTACAAGTAATTTCCAACCTTTGATTTGAATATTTCGAGTATGTAGGCTATCTCCCTCATTGTATAACATTGATTGTTCTCAATTAATGTCTTGACTTGATCACTATCAACTGCAAGTGGTCTACCTAACCATGGAGCATCATCCAGTGAGAAATCCCCAGCACAAAACTTTACAAACCACTTTTGACATGTTCAATCAGTCAAGGCACCATCTCCATGCACTGACAAATCTTTTTTTCTTTTTGGTTTCAATTGTGATTTTAACTTTCTGGAAATAATAAAGCATAATATGCCTAAAATTTTACTTTTTTCTTCCATTTTCAATATTAAAATGGCTACAAAAATTCATCAATTTTGATAAGTTTTTTATTGCATGTTGATAAGGCAGCTGTCACAATACAATCTAACAAAATTAATTCAAATGAAGCTAAAGACAAGCACTTGTTCAGTCATTCAGTCTTGTCCAACTCTTTGGGACCCCAGGGACTTCAGCATGCCAGGATTCCCTGTCCTTCACAGTCTCCCAGGGCTTGATCAAACTCATGTGCATTGAGCTGGTGATACCATTCAACCATCTTGTCCTCTGTTGATCCCTTCTCCTCCTGCCTTCAATCTTTCCAAGCCTTAGGGTTTTTTCCAATGAGTCGGCTCTTCACAGCAGGTGGCCAAAGTATTGGAGCTTCAGCTTCAGCATCAATCCCTCCAATGAATATTCAGGATTGATTTCCTTTAGGATTGACTGGTTTGATTTTCTTGCAGTCCAAGGACTCTCAAGAGTCTTTTCCAACACCACAGTTCAAAAGCATCAATTCTTTTGTGCTTAGCCTTCTTATGGTCCAACACTCACATCCATACATGACTACTAGAAAAAATCATAGCTTTGACTATACAGACCTTTGTAGGCAAGGTAATGTCTTCGCTTTTTAATACACTATCTAAGTTTGTCATAGCTTTTCTTCCAAGGAGCAAGTGTTTTTAATTGCATGGCTGCTATCACTATCTGCAGTGATTTTGGAGCCCGAGAAAATAAAATCTGCAACTGTTTCCATCGAAGTGAAGTGAAACTCACTCAGTCATGTCCGACTCTTTATGACCCCATGGACTGTAGCCTGCCAGGCTCCTCTGTCCATGGAATTCTCTAGGCAAGAATACTGGAGTGGGTTGCCATTCCCTTCTCCAAATGTTTCCATTGTTTCCCCCCTATTTTCTATGAAGTGATGGGACTGGATGCCATGATCTTAGTTTTCTGAATGTTGATTTTTAAGCCAGCTTTTTCACGCTCCTCTTTCACCTTCATCAAGAGGTTCTTTAGTTCCTCTTTGCTTTCTGCCATAAGGGTGGTGTCATCTGCATATCTGAGGTTATTGATATTTCTCCCAGTAATCTTGATTCCAGCTAGTGTTTCATCCAGACTGGCATTTCACATGATGCACTCTATATATAAGTTAAATAAGCAGGGTGACAATATACAGCCTTGACTTACTACTTTCCCAATTTTGAACCAATTGGCTGTTTCATGTCTGGTTCTAACTGTTGCTTCTTGTACTCCATACAGGTTTCTAAGGAGGCAGATTAGGCAGTCTGATATTCACATCTCTTTAAGAATTTTCTACAGCTTGTTGTGATTCACACAGTCAAAGGCTTTAACATAGTCCATGAAGCAGAAGTAGATGTTTTTCTGGAATTCTCTTGCTCTTTCTATGATCAAATGGATGTTGGTAATTTGTTCCTCTGCCTTTTCTAAATTCAGCTTATACATCTGGAACTTCTCAGTTCACATACTGTTGTGTTGAGGCCCAGCTTGAAGGATTTTGAGCATTACTTGGCTAGCATGTGAAATGAGTGCAACCGTACAGTAGTTTGAACATTCTTTGCAACTGTCCTTCTCTGGGATTGGAATGAAAGCTGACTTTTTTCCAATATGTGGTCACTGCTGAGTTTTCCAAATTTGCTGGCATACTGAGTGCAGTGCTTTAACAGCATTATCTTTTAGGGTTTGAAATAACTCAGCTGGAACTCCATCACCTCCACTAACTTTGTAGTGATGCTTCCTAAGGCCCACTTGACTTCATACTCCAAGATGTCTGGCTCTAGATGACTGATCACACTATTTTGATTATCCAGATAATTAAGGTCTTTTTTATCTATGGGAATGGGTGAATTTAATTCAGATGACCATCTACTACTGTGGGCAAGAATCCCTTAGAAGAAATGGAGTAGCCCTTATAGTCAACAAAAGAATCCAAAATGCAGTACTTGGGTGCAATCTCAAAAATGACAGAATGATCTCGGTCATTCCCAAGGCAAACCATTCCATATTAAAGTAATCCAAGTCTATGCCCCTATCATTAATGCCAAAGAAACTAAAGTTGAATGATTCTGTGAAGACCTACAAGAACTTCTAGAACTAATACCAAAAACAGATGTCCTTTTCCTCATAGGGGACTAGAATGCAAAAGTTGGAAGTCAAGAGATACCTGGAGTAACAGGTAAGTTTGGCTTTGGAGTACAAAATGAAGCAGGGAACAAGCTAACAGTGTTTTGCCAAGAGAATGCACTGGTCATAGCAAACATCCCCTTCCAACAACACAAGAGACAACTCTACACATGGACTTCACCAGATAGTCAATACTGAAATCAGATTGGTTATATTCTTTGTCGCTGAGGATGGAGAAGCTCTACACAGTCAGCAAAAACAAGACTAGGAGTTGACTGTGGCTCATATCACGAACTTCTCATTGCAAAATACAGCCTTTAGTTGAAGAAAGCAGAGGAAACCACTAGGCCATTCAGGTATGACCTAAATCAAATCCCTTATGATTATTCATTTGGAAGTGACAAATAGATTCAAGGGATTAGATCTGATAGATAGAGTGCCTGAGGGACTATGAATGGAGGTTTATAACAGTGTACAGGATTTTAAGGATAGCTTAGGATTAAAAAAAAAATTTTTAAGTTATCATTAACTCTTTCTCCCACATATATATCCAAGCTGTTGGTAAATTCAGTTGGTGCTTTATTCAAAATATATCCAGAAGAAGACCATTTCTCCTTACCTCTATGTGGTGACTCAAGCCACTGTCATATGTTAGATTATGCAGTAATCTCTTGACTGGTCTCCTTGCTTTCACCCTTGCCTTCATCTCAATTTTTCACATAACTTCTTGAGGAATTAATCTAAAAACAAAGTCTAAGTTGCTCCTCTGCTCCAAACCTTCCAGTGTCTTCTCATTTCACAGAGTAAAATCCAAGGTCCTTGCCAGGCCCCCAAAGACCAGCTTCTGATCATGTCTACAAATTCATTCCCGTTCCTTCCCACTCTCACTAATTTCCTTCCCATTCCTCTGACAATTGGCCAGGCTCTTATCTTAGGCTTTTGCACCTGCTTTTCTACCTGTTTGGGAAATTCTTCCAGCAGGTCTCAAATGGCTGACTTTATCATTGCTTTATATAATGACATTTTCCATCTTCTCACGAAGAACTTTCCTAACTCCCCTGTGTGAAATAGCATCCTCTCCCTGTCATCTTACTGTCTCTTTCATCTCTGCCTTATTTTTCTGCATTGCATGTTTCACTCCCTAAAATGTGAGGTTTTCGTTTACTTGGTTATTGTCTCTCTTTCCTATGCTGGAGTGAAAGCTTCACAAGAGCAGGAACCTGATTGTGTCACTGCTATATTTTCAGCCCCTGGCTCATAGGAGGCTCCCACTAAATGTTTGCCGAATGAATGAGTAACCCTGCAATAAAGAAGACAGGTTCCTGGCCTATTGAAATACCTGGTGCAGTTGACCCCATACCTGGCCCTCTCCAACTATCTTCCTTTATACGGACCACTTTAACCCTCCAGCTCTTGGTGATATCTCACTGGAAGGGACAATAGTGTGCAATCTTTATCCCTGTAGCTTGCCTTGATGGTTGTGAAATGAAGCCAAAGTATTTGCAGAGTCTAACAAATTATTCAAGTCATTGAGTCCAGAATTCAAATGCATATTTTGTTTTCCTATAACTGAACTTAATTTAGCTGTTAAGACTGCATTTCCACTAATGGTTGAAAACTTTATTTTATCAATTCAAGGTAGCTCAGATAGTCTGGCTTTATGGCAATTCAAGATTTTATACCTCCTTTTATTTTTGTCCTTCTCTTTAGGACAAGATGGGGGTTGGGGAGGCTGAGCTATCTTTCTGTCTTTAAGGAGGGAACTTCTGCTCTGTAAGCCATCCTCTCTCCTTGTTGGCCCTGGTAAGTGTCTCTTGTCAGATCCATACTCCTGCCTTGACCTTGGGCCAAAAACACCACGTATGTTTCTCCTTCCTCATCCCAAGCACAGACCTCTTTGGGACACTGCCTCTCAGAACTTCTTGCAATACCTTTGCATGGCTCAGGAAGTCTAGCCTGAAAGTTATGGATGTATTCTGGTTTTATGTAGCCTATACTTTATATAATTTGGGGATGGGGGCTTTTTAAAGAAAAAAAGCATATGAAATTAGGAAAAGTGTGAATTGTTACTTAGAATGAGAAAAGAAATCACAACAACGTTCACATTTTGAAAAGTTGAGATACCACAAACATTGCAAAATCTAGAAAAATACTTTTACTTAATTTACTCTCTTAGCTTGGTAGTACTTTTGTCCCATTTTTTAGCGTGTTCTTCCATTACCTAAGTGAAAACAATTTTAGATTATTTTTTAATAAGTAGAATAGAAAGTTAATTCAGTGTTTCCTTTAGAATGATTGATAAAACATGTGGCTTCACATAAAAACATATGTTCTCTTGAAAGTATTAATACAAGCTGTGCCTTACTAAGAAATTTTGGTAAATTCTATTTTGTGTCATTCTCACTTTAAAAAAGAAAGTTGAGTATGTTTCCAAGAGGAGGGTATGTCAATCTTAATAAGATGGCAATGAGAATCAAACTCTTGGTTTACAGTTTTACACATTGCTGTTTAGAAGAATTTCCCACATATTAGCTTCTGGTGCCATACATTTCAGATATGGTTTCTTCTCCACTTCTCACATTTTCCAGTAGTTCTGGGCACTCTGAGGTATATTCATATTATAAAATGTTCTTTGACCCCTTATCTTTCTTTCATGATGGCAGAATGGATGGCAGAGTTTTAGGTAATGAGTCTTCCTGGAAGCTATTTATATACTAGGATGACTATACCCAAACCCTTCCCTGGGACACTGCCACTCTACCATTCAAGAGCAAGGCAGGATGAGGTTTGAGTCTCCCAGGCTATGCCCTGACAAACAAATCCCAAGGATATATCCTCTGCTCTCCTATCGGCCCTAAAATATATCTTAAGTTCCCATCACATATGCAGCACCTGAAACTTGAGGTGAAGGCCTAAGTCTATTGTTGGATATCCCAGCAGCATCAAAATTCTCATTAACTTGCCTCTAGTTTTTCCTTATTGCTGACTGGAACTGTTACCTTATTCAAAGAAGAAAAAAACATAACACTACATCTTTTCTTTTCCTGACTCTGTATGTTGTATAAATGCCACATCTTTTCCAAGCTTGGTTCTTGTTCCTTCTATACTAGACCACTTTTATAAGAATTCAAAATAAAACTTATTCTCTCTCATAAACTTAGTTCTTATAATCAATAGTGCTTTGACTTTCAAGACTATTCTCTTAACCAAAGATTTGGGTTCTGTTTGAGAACCCAAAAGTTAAGAAAATGACTTTTCATTGTCTATGTATTTGCTTCTTCTGAATGCTCTTTAGAAAAGAAAGAAAGAAAACAGAAAAAAACTACTTCTGAAGCCTAAAGTTATGGGACAGGGAAAAGCAATCTATCAATATCTCAACATATGTTTCTGTTCTAGAAAGTACTGATTTAGAATTCTAGGTACCAGAAAGACTAACTAGAATAATTGTGATAAATTATTATCAATGGGGGAGCTATCAGTAAGTAAACTATCAGATATCATCAGTAAGGATCCCATTAGACCCAAATAGAAAGGGATTTAAGTGCACACATGTTTTTGGAACGGTTTAAAAAAGCAGGTTCTAGGAGAGGTCTAGAGCAATGACTTTTGGAACAAGACTGACTAAAAGATCTATACTTGTGCCATAATTAGAAATTTGGTAAGTCAGGAAGCCATTGTACCCTTTGCTGGCTCCAGAATCACATACCATTCCATCTCTAACTGAGTATCAAACAACTGCCACCAGAGGAATTTTTCCTGGGCACTTAACATGCCGTTAGACCAACATTAGTAACATGGATGTGTCACGTGCTGCCATCCTAGTTTTCCCTCAGAACTCGGTTCTAAATTCAGGTCTCACATGAATGTAATATATCATTTTAGTGCAGAGAAGTCTGGAACATGTGATTTTCAGCTTCTCAGCTTCTGTAGCAAGCAGAAAAGAGGAAAGCACATTAGGAGGAGGCTGGAACAGATGTTAGTGTCCCAACCTGTCATCTATCTGTCAGAGCTGTGTATATTGGCCTACCTGTGAGAGATACATCTTTGCCTCATCCCTTCCATTTGGCATATAACCCTTTCCACCTTGGCCCCTCACTCAGGTAAGCCTGTGTCTTCTTTCAACTGATGGAATTTCTATAGATAGCCCTATGATTGTTCATCCTCATGAGATAGCCTTCAATGTAGATATGTTCTTCCACTTCCAGCCAATTTGTCTTAGTTTTGGGGGTGTAACTTACTTACAACCACACTTTGATGCTGGAAATAATCTAGCTTTACTTTTCAAATAATAAGCTTTTAAAAAACTTCATTTTGTGAGGTATCATTTCACACCAGTCAGAATGGCTGCTATCCAAAAGTCTACAAGCAATAAATGCTGGAGAGGGTGTGGAGAAAAGGGAACCCTCTTACACTGTTGGTGGGAATGCAAACTAGTACAGCCACTATGGAGAACAGTGTGGAGATTCCTTAAAAAACTGGGAATAGAACTGCCATATGACCCAGCAATCCCACTGCTGGGCATATACACCGAGGAAACCAGAATTGAAAGAGACGCGTGTACCCCAATGTTCATCGCAGCACTGTTTACAATAGCCAGGACATGGAAGCAACCTAGATGTCCATCAGCAGACGAATGGATAAGGAAGCTGTGGTACATATACACAATGGAATATTACTCAGCCATTAAAAAAAATACATTTGAATCGGTTCTACTGAGATGGATGAAACTGGAGCCCATGATACAGAGTGAAGTAAGCCAGAAAGAAAAACAACAATACAGTATACTAATGCATATATATGGAATTTGAAAGATGGTAACGATAACCCTATATGCGAGACAGAATAAGAGACACAGATGCATGGAACAATTTTATGGACTCTGAGGGAGAAGGTGAGGGTGGGACGTTCTGGGAGAATAGCATTGAAACATGTATATTATCATATGTGAAACAGAACACCATTCCATGTTCGATGCATGAGACAAGGGCTCAGGGCCGGGGCAATGGGATGATCCAGAGGGATGGGATGGGGAGGGAGGTGGGTGGGGGGTCCAGGAAGGGGAACACATGTAAACCCATGGCTGATTCATGTCAATGTATGGCAAAAACTATTACAATATTGTAAAGTAATTAGCCCCCAACTAAAATAAATAAATTTATAAAAAAAAAAACAAAAAAACAAACAAACAAAAAAAAACTTCATTTTGCTACCAAAAATGCTGTCACAGAATGGTCCTAATATCCATGATTGAAATTCTGATTTCTTGAGGACAAAATAGGAGAGGTTCATCCTATTGGCTATTTACACTGTGAAAATCTTTCCTCAGTAAACATGCATCTTGGCTATAAAATATTATGTGGGGTCATGATCCTATTAAATTCTGTAAATTAAATTTCAATTGTTTATTATAACAAATGATGTCAGATCAAGATTAAATGAGTTTGTAGAAACAATCATTATTCAATCATAGAGGAACTGAAAGCATTTTATTTGTGACTCAGCATAAATAACATGTCTAGATTTCATTATTTAATAAAAATTGGTATAAATTAGCTTTTCCCCTAATTTAGTCTCATTCAGCATACTATTTAACTTCTCTTTATTCATTCCTAGAGTCAGTACAGAAAAGTAAGAAATATGTTAATCTTAATCTCATAATAATTTTAGAAAAAGTCCCTTATTTGTGTCTAGGTAGTATTTTACTTCCTTCCATTATGACATTAAATTAAACTCAGTATGTTGGTAGGATATGTGGCAGGAGAAATGGACACAGGTTACAATAATGCATGTGATTACCTGGGATCTCCCAACAATGTCATTAGAAAGTGAAAAGTGAAAGTGAAGTCACTCAGTCATGTCCAACTCTTTGCGACCCCATGAACTGAAGCCTACCAGGCTCCTCTGTCCATGGGATTTTCCATTGTAGGCTCTATGCTTTCTTAAAAAGCACACTTGTGTATTTTAATATTGCCTATGTATTAGGTTGCATCTATGAGATAATAATAAAGTCATTAAAAGTTATAGAATAATAAGCCCAGTAGGACCTTCTAAAGCATTCAGCAAATGTTTACTGATGTTTATTGTATCCCAAATTCAAACAAGCAAAAGCTAAAATAACTTACATTTATTTTTGCAATGTTTTATGGTGAACGTTTCAGCTATAATGATGCTCCCAGATTTCTATAAGATCATGTTCACTTTCTAAATCATTAGGGAAGATTGAATTCTGTTCAGTGTCCTTTCAGTGTTAAGTCAGCCTGAATGTCTACAGTGTCTAGAATGTGTCAAGTTCTGCTCAACTCTGTTTCACAGTCCATATGTGGCCATGTTTAATGTGTAATTCTTGGAATAGGCAACATATTTGCATAGGGGTATTCTCCAAAGTAGGCTGTTTTCGAGTGCCCTCTACCACCCGGCACTCAATAAGAGGGCCATACTCATGTGAAGGAATTTCACATCCTCCCTCTGACTACAACATGCAGGGAACCTTTGTGACTGTGCCTAGAAGCTGCGCTGTTGCCTGCTGCACTTCTCTATTGTCCAGATCAAACTACCATTCTGCCCTGGACTTTCTGATTTTTGAGAATGTACTTGGGTGGTGTGCTTCTCAAGAACTATGTAAGTGTCCCTTGGAAGAAGGGAATCCCACCTCCGTGTGGATCAGGACTCTTGGCCACTTTTTTCCCTTCTGGCTGGAGCATGGCAGCTGCTGTATTTCCTACTGTGTTTCTCTCCCTTGTCTGTGAACAAGGACATGGAGCCAAGGTGTTATTGGGTAAGGAAAGGCTGAAAGGATTTGTCTCTGTACCAGTGAGGTAGAAAATAGGCAGACTCCAGGTTGGGCATTTACAATCAGTCAGCCTCCGCTTTGCATTTCCTGAGGTAAGGGATAAATGGGCTCCAGTTGAGGAATTTACAGCCAGTCTTCTGTTTGCTCTCAGAAATAGAAGTGACAACAGAAACAGGATAAATAGCCAGTCTTTGTCTCTTGTAAACACCTCAAGGGTATAATCATGGCAAGGACACAGGGAGGCAAAATCCATCTGAGTAAAGGATAAGGGAAACTCGACACATGCGAAGAGAGGCTCCTTGGAGTCAAAAGTCAAGGGATAACTCCAGGCCATACGGAGTCTTGCTCCTCTCAGAAGCCTTTACTTCAAGATCCATCTTGGCTGAGGGGGGCATGCCCACACCAGGGGAGGGGCCCAGGGTGGATCAGGTGTGGAAAAAGAAACCAGATAATTGGTCTGAAGGAAGACAAACATCTGGAAGAACTGACCTGTATAAATGACTTACCAGCCTCCTCCTCACTAGAGGGGGTGCCCACACCCCTTCTCTCTGGGTACGCATCTCTGCCTTGCCGCTCTCTCAGCTAAACAAACTGCCTTTCCATGTGCTCTCCCACTTGTTGCTGTGCAATGTCTCTAATAATAAACTTTGTACCTGCATTTACAGTTTCGGTCTCTGTGATAAATGCATTTTTCCCTGGGACAAAGGTCCAGGGAAAAACAGCTTCTAGCCTCTATCCCTTGCTGGTCTGGTGGCTAGGATTCTTGGTTTTCATCCAGGCTACCCAGGTTCTATTCCTGGGCAGGGAATTAAGATCTTGCTTCATGCCACCACTCCCTGCTGCCTCACCAAGATCAGAGCCAGGCTATACACAAATTTGCAGCAAGGGGCAGGTAATCTGAATATTAAAAGATTACTGTTAGTTAGGGAACCATCTCATCCTCTGTTATACCCTTTTCCTCTTGCCCTCAATCTTTCCCAGCTTCAGGATTTTTTCCAGTGAGTCATCTCTTTGCATCAGGTGGTCAAAGGATTGAAGTTTCAGCTTCAGCATAAGTTCCTCCAAAGAATATTCAGGGTTGATTTCCTTGAGGATTGATTGGTTTGATCTTCTCATAGGCCAAGGGATGCTCAAGAGTCTTCTCTTACACCACAGAGGGATTTCTTGCATTAAGAGATTTAGCGTTCTTCTATTTATGGGAAGATGCAAATGTCTGGGCTTACTGAAATCATTTCTTTCATAGGTATCTTGGCTATCTGAAGCCAGATCCTGCTTTTTGATTCCTCACATCCTAATTCCTCTTTTACTATAAGGGGTGGCAGGTGTGGCAGATGACTTCCTCTTGTGCTTCTCACATCTCCCCAGCTCCTCAATGCTTACCACAGAGGAAGTGGTTGCTGGCTGCCGAATAGCTGGTGTTTTTTTACCTGGGCTCAGAAATTTACATTTGAAAGGCTAGAATCCCAGATGGCAGTGACATGGCTTGTTTACTGGGATAGCAGAAAATATTTCATTTCACAGAAATATTTTGTTTTACACCACCTACTCCTGAATACACACATACACACATACTCACACAGCTCCATAAGCTTTGAGAGTAGATAATTTTGAAATCTCATATACCAGAGCAGAGTTCCTGGATGACAGTGGGAGCTGCTACCTCTGCACAGACAAACCTGCTATATTTTTTTTTATTGAGGTATAATTGATGTACAATATTATATAAGTTACAAGTATACAATATAGTGATTCACAATTTTTAAAGATTATACTCCATTTGTAGTTATTATAAAATATTGGCTCTATTTCCTGTGTTATAAAGATATATTTATTCTTATAGCTTGTTTCATACATAATAGTTTCTACCTCATAATCTCCTACCACTACATTGCCCCTCCTCCCTCGCCTCTTCCCTTTGGTAACCACTAGCTTCTTCTCTATATCTGTATGACTGTGTTTTTTTTTTTAATTTTTAGTTTGTTGAATATTTTAGATTCCACATATGAGTGGTATCACATAATACTTGAAGCATGTTATTTTTCAAAAGTCCATTTGCTGCTTTCAGTCAACATATGCTAACATTTGCATATGACCTCACGTGACATTACTCTCTAACTAACTTACTTTTGTTTGGCTTTAATTTAAAGCACTGTTTTCATTTTACATGGAAAATAAAAAAAACAAAAAACAAAAAAAAGAAATATCTCTAAATTCTTACATCTATCTGTTGAGCCCAAGAAGTCACAGTTCTTTCACAGATTATTACTTCAGCTTAGAAGAGTAATTTGCTGTTCACTCACTAAGCCTTGTCCAACTCTTTGAGATCCCATGGGCTGCAGCACGTTAGGCTTCCCTGTCCTTCACTATCTCCTGGAGTTTGCTTAAACTCATGTCTATTGAGTCAGTGATGCCATCTAATCATTTCATCCTGTTATACCCTTCTCCTCTTGCCTTCAATCTTTCCTAGGATAAGGGTCTTTCCCAGTGAGTCACCTCTTTGCATCAGGTGGCCAAAGGATTGAAGCTTCAGTTTCAGCATCAATTCTTCCAAAGAATATTCAGAGTTGATTTCTGTGAGGATTGACTGGTTTGATCTGCTCAGGCCAAGGTTCTCTCAAAAGTCTTCTCCAGCACCACAATTTGAAAGCATCCATTTCTCAGCACTCAGCCTTCTTTATGGTCCAATTCTCACCTCCATACATGACTAATGAAAAAAACATAGATTTGACAATCCAGACCTTTGTCAGCAAAATGATGTCTCTGCTTTTTAATATGCTGTTTAGGTTTGTCATAGCTTTCTTTTCAAGGAGAAAGTGTCTTTTAATTTTGTGGCTGCAGTCACAATCCACAGTGATTTTGGAACCCAAGAAAATAAAATCTGTCACTGGTTCCACATCTTCCCCATCCATTTGCCATGAAGTGATGGAACCAGATGTCACAATCTTCGTTTTTTGAATGCTGAGCTTTAAGCCAACTTTTCACTCTCCTCTTTCACCTTCATAAAGAGGCTCTTTAATTCCTCTTCACTTTCTACCATTAGAGTGGTATCATCTGTATATAGGAGGTTATTGATATTTCTCCCAGCAATCTCGGGATTGTGATCCAGGTTGTGGTTCATCCAGCTTGGCATTTCGCATGATGTACTCTGCATATATATTAAATATACATGGTGACAATATACAGCCTCGTTGTACTCCTTTCCCACTTTGGAACCAGTCCATTGTTCCATGTTTAGTTCTAACTGTTGCTCCTTGACATGCAGACAGGTTTCTCAGGAGGCAGTTAGGGTGGTCTGGTATTCCCCTCTCTCTAAGAATTTTCCACAGTTTGTTGTGATCCACACAGTCAAAGGCTTTAATCTAGTCAATGAAATAGAAATAGATGTTTTTCTGGAATTCTCTTGCTTTTTTCTGTGATTCAATGGATGTTGTCAATTTGATTTCTGGTTCTTCTGCCTTTTCTAAGTCCAGCTTGTACATCTAGAAGTTCCTGGTTCACATACTGCTGAAGCCTAGCTTGAAGGATTTTGAGCATTACCTTGCTAGTATGTGAAATGAATGCAACTGTGTGGTAGTTTGAACATTTTTTGAAATTGCCTTTCTTTCCTTTGGAATGAAAACTGACCTTTTTGAGTCCTGTGGCCATCGTTGAGTTTTCCAAATTTGCTGGCATATTGAGTGCAGTACTTTATTAGCATCATCTTTTAGGATGAGAAATATCTCGGCTGGAATTCCATCACTTCCATTAACTTTGTTTGTAGTAATGCTTCCTAAGGCCCACTTGTCTTAACAATCCAGGGTGTAGCTGTAGGTGAGTGATCACATCACTGTGGTTATCCGGGTCATTAATACCTTTTTTTTTTTTTTTTTTTTTACAGTTTCTGTGTATTCTTGCCACCACTTCTTAATCTCTTTTGCTACTGTTAGGTCCTTGCTGTTTCTGTCCTTTATTGTGCCCATCTTTGCATGAAATGTTCCCTTGGTATCTCCAATTTTCTTGAAGAGATCTCTAGTCTTTCCCATTCTCTTGTTTTCCTCTATTTCTTTGCATTGTTCATTAAGAAGGCCTTCTTATCTCTCCCTTTTATTCTCTGGAATTCTGCATTCAGATGGGTATATCTTTCTTTTTCTCCTTTGCCTTTCATTTTTTTTCTCAGCTATTTGTAAGGCCTCTTCAGACAACCACTTTGCCTTCTTGCATTTCTTTTTCTTTGGGGTGGTTTTGGTCACTGCCCCCTGTACAATGTTGTGTATCTCTGTCCCTAGTTCTTCAGGCACTCTGTCTACCAGATGTAATGCCTGGAATCTGTTTGTTACCTCCACTGTGTAATCATAAGGGATTTTATTTAGGTCATACCTGAATGGTCTAGTAATTTTCCCTACTTTCTTCAATGTGAGCCTCAATTTTGCAATAAACAGCTGATGATCTGGGTCACAATCAGCTTCAGGTTTTGTTTCTGCTGACTGTATAGAGCTTCTCCATCTTTGACCACAAAGAATGCAATCAATCTGAATTCAGTATTGACCATCTGGTGATGTCTACGTGTAGAGATGTCTCTTGTGCTGTTGGAAAAGGGTGTTTGCTATGACCAGTGTGTTCTTTAGGAAAAACTCTGTTAGCCTTTGCCCTGCTTCGTATTGTATTCCAAGCCCAAACTTGCCTGTTATTCCAGGTATCCCTTGACTTCCTACTTTTGTATCCCAATCCCCTATGATGAAAAGGGCATCTTTTGTTTGCGTTAGTTCTCGAAGGTCTTGTAGGTCTTTATAGAATTGTTCAACTTTAGCTTCTTTGGCATTATTGGTTGGATCATAAACTTGGATTACTGTGATGCTCAATGATTCCCTTAGAAACGAACTGAGATTATTCTGTCGTTTTTGAGATTGCACCCAAGTACAGCATTTTGGACTCTTTTGTTGACTATGAGGGCTACTCCATTTCTTCTAAGGGATTCTTGCCCATAGTGGTATATAAAATGGTCATCTGTAGTAAATTCTCCCATTGCCATCCATATTAGTTCACTGATACCTAAAAGAATGTAGAGGCTGGGCGAAAGCAGAAATAATGTTCATTGTGGATGTGTCTGTTGGTGAAAGTTAAGTCAGATAAGCAGAGTAATATGTCTTTTCAAAAATTATGAAATATTCCAGTGTGAAATGAAACATTTCTTACCATATTGGTAGACAAGGATATTATAGTCATCAGAGATTCTAGCCTTTCAGATGTAAATTACTGAGGCCAGGAAGTCATACCAGCTACCAGGCAGCCATCACCTGCCGTCCCAGTAAGCGCTGAGGAGCTGGGGCTGGGGGTAGGGTGCAAGAGAGCACAAGAGGCGGCCATCTGCCACAACTGCCCCTGCTTACGGTGAATGAGGAGTTAAGGATATGAACAATCACAAAGCAGGAGTTGGCCCCAATAGATGAGATACCTATGAAAAAAATGATTTTAGTGAGCCCAGACACTTGTATCCTCCCATACATAGAAGAGTGTTAAATCCCTTAAGGCAAGATATCTAGTTTTCCTTAATTAACAATACTCTTTTAATATTCATATTACCTTCCCCTTACTGCAAAAGTTCTATGTAGCCTGACTCCTCCCCCAGCCATTTTGGAAACAGTTCTCTCGAGGTCCTCTGAGATGCTGTCTCCCAGGCTTGAAGTCTGCATGATTTCTGCTGAATAAATCTAACCCTCAACTTTTAGGCTATATGTATTTTTTTTCAGGCAACCTGACACACAGAGAGGTATAACAAATGGCCAAGTACCTACCATCTATCTGCCTTAAGATGTAAAATATTATCAACACGTTTGAAGACTCCTGTATACTTCCTGGTGAAATTTTCCTCTCCCCCACAGCTATCCTGATTTTAGCGACACATATTTCTTAACTTTTCCTATGCATTTTGGTCTATTTATTTCTAAAAATTCAGTTCAACTGAATATTCCTTGGTGCTCCTTTGCCCCAGTATCTGGTTTAAGCATGGACCTGCATAACATCAGGAAATAGGGGGAGGTATGGTCTTGATTTACAACTGAAAACCTGATGTCTAGGGTATCTCACCAGATCCTCACACCTGTCCACTTTCTAACAGGAGAACATTGAGATACCCATATATCCTACAAAACCCTTGACAGTTTGGTACCAAACTGTGCCCTCTGCTGGCCATGAACTTCTCCAGGACTCAGGGCTCCCTTTCAAACCTCTCTGAAAATAAAAATTTCTTTTGAGGATGCTCCAGATGCTCCTGGAGGCATCTTCTCTGATTCAACCAAAGTTTCACAAACTGTGCTTTGCATTTCCATCTGAAGAACACTGGCTTTGATTTAAAAAAAAAATGCCAAAGAAACTGAGCTATTTAACGTCCATTCTTGCATATGCATATACTTCTGTACGTACAGATTAGTCCACAGTATAAATTTCTAGATATAAAATATCAGGATTAAAGAAGATATATATTTCAAAAATTTTTGTACATATTACCAAATTACCCTCTGTAAAAATTATGCCTATGCATACATTAATGTTTAAGAGCATCCACGGATTGATTATTTGGTTTAGGTTATGCCCTTTGCTACATATCAATTATGGAATCAAGCTTGTCAGGAGAAATATCAATAACCTCAGATATGCAAATGACACCACCCTTATGGCAGAAAGTGAAGAACTAAAGAGCCTCTTGATGAAAGTGAAAGAAGAGGGTGAAAAAGTTGGCTTAAAATTCAACATTCAGAAAACTAAGACCATGACATCTGGTCCCATCACTTCATTGTAAATAGTTGGGGAAATAATGGAAACAGTGAGAGACTTTATTTTTGGGGGCTCCAAAATCACTGCAGATGATGACGGCAGCCATGAAATTAAAAGACACTTGCTCCTTGGGAGAAAAGTTATGACCAGCCTAGACAGCATATTAAAAAGCAGAGACATTACTTTGTCAACAAAGGTCCATCTAGTCAAAGCTATGGTTTTTCCAGTAGTCAAATATGGATGTAAGAGTTGGACTATACAGAAAGCTGAGTGCCAAAGAATTGATGTTTTTGGACTGTGGTGTTGGAGAAGACTCTTGAGAGTCCCTTGGACTGCAAGGAGATCCAACCAGTCAATCCTAAAGAAAATCAGTGCTGAATATTCATTGGAAGGACTGATGCTGATGCTGGAACTCCAATACTTGTGTCATCTGATATGAAGAACTGACTCATTTGAAAAGACCCTGATGCTGGGAAAGATTGAAGGCAGGAGGAGAAGGGGACGACAAAGGATGAGATGATTGGATGGCATCACGAAGTCAAAGGACATGAATTTGACCAAGCTCTGGAATTTGGTGATGGACAGGGAAGCCTGGCATGCTGCAGTCCATGGGGTCGCAAACAGTTGGATACAACTGAGCGACAGAACTGAATTGAACGGACATCTCAATTAACTTAAACTTATTGGTTGCATTATTAAAATTCTCTAACACTGGTTTACCAGATTGATTGGTGGCGTGTCAACCTATCTGGCTATTGTCTTTCATCTTATATTTATCTTACTAACAATGTACACTATTTGCACAGAATGATTTTTATAACTTCATGTGACCTATTGTTGTTGTTGTTGCTTAGTCACTGAATTGTGTCTGACTCTTCACAACCCCATAGACTGCAGCACTCCAGGCCTCTCTGTCCCTCACCATCGCCTGAAGTTTGCCCAAGTTCATGTCCATTGTTTCAGTGATGCCATCCAGTCATCTCATCCTCTGACACCCTCTTCTCCTTCTGCCCTCAATCTTTCCCAGCGTCAGGGACTTTTCAAATAGGCTAACTGTTTGCATCAGATGACCAAAATGCTGGAGTTTCAGCTTCAGCATCAGTCCTTCCAACAAGTGTTCAGGGTTGATTTCCCTTAAGATTGACTGGCTTGATCTTACTATCCAAGGAATTTTCAGGAGTCTTCTCCAGCACCACCATTAGAAGGCACAAATTATTCAGTGCTCTGCCTTCTTTACAGTCCAGCTCTCACAACCGTATGTGACCACTGGGAAGACCATAGCCTTGACTTTACAGACCTTTGTCAGCAGAGTAATGTCTCTGCTTTCCAACACACTGTCTAGGCTTGTCATAGCTTTCCTGGCAAGAAGCAAACATCTTCTGATTTCATGGCTTCAGTCACCATCCACAGTGATTTTTGAGCCCAAGAAGAGGAAATCTGTCACTACTTCCACATATTTCCTTTCTACTTGCCATGAAGTAATGAGGCCAGATGTCATGATCTTAGTTTTGTTTTTTTATATATATTCAGTTTTAAGCTGGCTCTTTCACTCTCCTCCTTCACCCTCATCAGGAGGCTCTTTAGTTCCTCTTTACTTTCTGCCCAGTGGTATCATCCGCCTACCTGAGGTTTTGATATTTCTCCCACCTATTTTGATTCCAGCTTGTAACTCAGCCAGCCTGATATTTCTTATGATGTGCTCAGCATATAGGTTAAGCAAACACGGTGATAGCAGACAGCCCTATCATACTCCTTTCTCAATCTTGAACAAATCAGTTGCTCCATACAGGCTTCTAACTGTTGCTTCTTTATTGGCATACAGGTTTCTCAGGAGACAGGCAAGATGGACTGATATTACCATCTCTTTAAGAGCTTTCCACAGTTTATTATGATCCACACAGTCAAAGGCTTTGGTGTAGTCAATGAAATAGAAGTAGATGTTTTTCTGGAATTCCCTTGCTTTCTCTATGATCCAGCAAATGTTGGCAATTTGACCTCTGGTTCCTCTCACTTTTTCTAAACCCAGCTTGGACATCTGGAAGTTCTTGGTTCGCATATTGCTGAAAACTAGCGTGCAAGATTTTAAGCATGACCCTACTAGCATGACAGGTGAGTGCAATTGTCCAATGACTAGCACATGCTTTAGTACTATCCTTCTTGGGAATTGGATGAGGATTGCCTTTACCAGTCTTGTGGCCACTGCTGGGTCTTCCAGATTTGCTGACATATTGAAAGCAACACCCTGATGCCCTCTACATGTCATCAATTGTTAAACAATCTTATGTATTCCATTTCATGTGTTTGAGCTTGAATTTGTGTGTGTGTGAATGTGTGTGTGTGCGTATTGTAAATGTTGTTGAAGAAATGAATGACAGTGCCTAGCCAAGTTCTGAGTGTCAGGTACATTAGAAACAAACCCTACCTATAGACTTTCCTGGTGGCTCAGTGACAAAGAATCCACCAGCCAATGAAGAAGATTTGATCCTTGAAGCAGGTTTGATCCCTAAGTCAGGAAGATCCCCTGGTGAAGAAAATGGCAGCCCACTCATATTCTTGCCTAGGAAATCCCAGGGACAGAAGGAGCTTGGAGGGCTACACAAAGAGCCTAGCGGGTTACTACAAAATCACAAAGAGTCAGACATGACTTAATGACTAAACAAAAACATTTCAAGAGTGCTTTCTGTTAGGAGGGTGGGCTGTCTCCCTTCACAATAGACTCTTTGAAAAGCTCCTTCATTTTGAATGTGATTTCCTAATCTTCATATTTTGGAGCCCTATACCAAGGTCACAGGTGTGGAGCCCTGTACCAACGTCACAGAACAAAAATCTCTGGAACTGATTGAGCCCCATAGCAACTGTTGGCATGAGCTTCCAGGTTTAAACTGGCCAGTTGGTTCCCTAACTCCATCTTAGGTAAAATACCCACCCCTCTAGCATCCTAATCAATCACCTAATGCCACCTTTCGAGTAGGAATTTTCTCTCTTGAGCTAATAAAAATTGGCTGCTAGCCCATAAATCCTGTATGTAGGTCAAGAAGCAACAATTAGAAAAAGACATGGACTAACAAACTGGTTCCAATTGGGAAAGGAATACATCAAGACAAGGCTGTATATTGTCACCCTGCTAATTTAACTTAGTACATCATGCATAGTACATCATGAGAAATGCTGGGCTGGAGGAAGCACAAGCTGGAATCAATATTGCCAGGAGAAATATCAATAACCTCAGATATGCAGATGACACCACCCTTATGGCAGAAAGTGAAGAGGAGCTAAAGAACCTCTTGATGAAAGTGAAAGAGGAGAGTGAAAAAGCTGCCTTAAAATTCAACATTCAAAAAATGAAGATCATGGCATCTGGTCTCATCATTTCATGGCAAATAGATGGGGAAACAGTGACAGACTTTATTTTCTTGGGCTCCAGAATCACTGTAGATAGTTCTACAGCCATGAAATTGAAAGATGCTTGCTCCTTGGAAGAAAAGCTGTGACAAAGCTAGACAGCGTATTAAAAAGCAGAGACATTACTTTGCCAACAAAGGTCCATCTAGTCAAAGCTATGGTTTTTCCAGTAGTCATATATGGATGTGAGAGTTGGACTATAAAGAAAGCTGAGTGCTGAAGAACTTGATGCTTTTGAACTATGGTGTTGGAGAAGACTCTTGAGATTCCCTTGGACTGCAAGGAGACCAAACCAGTCAATCCTAAAGGAAATCAATCCTGAATATTCATTGGAAGGACTGTTGCTGAAGCTGAAGCTCCAGTACTTTAGCCACCTGATGTAAATAGCCAACTCATTAGAAAAGACCCTGATGTTGGGAAAGATTGAAGGTAGGAGGAGAAGGGGACAACAGAGGATGAAATGGTTGGATGGTATCACCAACTCAACGGACATGAGTTTGAGCAAACTCTGGGAGATTATGAAGGACAGGGAAGCCTGGCGTGCCACAGTCCATGGGGCCACAAAGAGTCAGACACGACTGAGTGATTGAGCAACAACAACAGCTCACAAAAGATGTCAGCTCTCCCTTGAGCCAGCCCGCTGTTCTAACAGCATCTCCCACTCTAATAAGCTTTATTCTCCTCTCATTCCGCTTCATGTCTGGAAATTATTTTCCAACTCATGTACGGAACCATACGAGTGGTTCCTCCTCCCTTGTATTCTACTTTCGTATTCTTTAGGCTCCTTTATCTAATCGATAGGTGAGATAAGGCTAACCACCTTCCCACTTTGCTAGCCTAAAATTTGAAACTTTGGTGGCTGCTTAGAAAGCAGGAATAAAGACCCTGTGGGCATGAGTGTTATAACTTACTGTGTAAGAATCACTTAGAAAGCTTGTTAAAGTTCAGAGTTGTGGGCCTCCCCACTACAGAAGTTAATTTTTTATGTTGAGAGTTGGATCCTGAAATCTGTATTTTAGAGAGCAGTCAGGTGTTTTTGATATAAGTGGTCTTCAGATGACACTTGGGGCAGCACTCTCTGTAGGACCCAATTTCTCCCACTATTTGGGGATTTCAGGAGTGCCAAAGCTTGGTAGTTCAGTGTGGGTTGACTTTTTCCCTTCACTGGTATCTCAGATGACTTACATTTGTTAATTTACAAGGGTAACCTTAATCTGCAAAAGAAAATTAATCTCTGAGAGCTAATTAAGGGTGTTATAATCCTGCCTTCAGACACCAACAGCTGTAGGGATCTGCTCTTCTAATTAGAGAGCTCAGGCCAGATTGCCTTTCCAGTGTGTCTGCATGGGATGCTGGCTTTAAAAGCCAAAGAGGAACCTAGAGAACTTGACATTGCAGCAGAAATTTCTAACATACAAGATACTGATAACTAAGTCATAAGTTGGGGCTTTAATAATTGCTGTAAAGCCATGTGCCACCTTACAGAAGAATGAGGAGATAACAGAGGACAAAGAAACAAATCAGGGGGTGCTGCCCCACTGCCTGGGTGGAGGCTGGGGTCATCTGCACATCTGAAGAAAGAAAAAGGGGAGCAATCCAGAATTACAAAGCCATTGAGGCCAAATCGTGAATCCTACAAAAGTTCTCTGATTCCTCCCAAACATCTTTTGTATCACATGGTGAATGCTTGATTAGAGTCACAAAGACAAGTGTTCTTACTTTTGCAGAGAACATGCATCATACACAGATATGAGTTTTGAAAGACAACAGTGTTTCCACGTTTCTGGAATTAACTGATCACACTGAAACACTGGGATTTCACATAAAAATCTGGGTTTCTGGTTTCCCCTGGAAAATGGGAATATCTGACCACACTGAACCCTAACTCTGTCTGGTAACCACAGTTGGAGCTAAGGAACCAGCTGTCTCTGAGAGAGGCTTCTCAATCTGCCACATCTACATTCCTCAGCTACTGCTTTACCTACCAGTCCCTTGTGCTTTTGGATTTACACATAATATTTAAAAGCTGCCTTTCACATATGCTGACTTCTTCACAACTCATCCGAGGGGATATGATTTCACAGTCTTACAGTGAAGTTCCTGTCTTCTAGTCACTGTCTCTGTGGAAAAGGCCAAGGGGACCAAAGGTGTTCCCAAGTCAGCCCTTGCGTCCCTAGCAGAGATGCCTATCAATCCCCTCCTTTTCTGCTCTAATAATGACCTCCAGCAAGCATGACGTCCAGCAAGAGTGACCAACATATCCTGGTTTGTTGGAGCCATTCTTCATCTGAGCACTGAAAATCCCACTTCCTGGAAAATTCCTCAGTCCTGGCAATCTGGCACAGTTGCCCAACCTATCTCTAGTATGTCCAAAGGGGTTTTGGAATTTGGAGTTGTGGGCATCAGGCTCTGAAGCACATTCTTGAGCTCCACCTGCCCTAGCTTTAGAAAGCTTAAAGAGTTGTAGGGAGAAGTTCTAAGCAACCTATCATAAGAACTCTTGTATGCTGGCAGGAGAGAAGCAATTTAGGATATGCTCTGTCTTTCTGTAGGAACAGGAACATTAGATTTCTTTCTATCCCTTGTTTTTATCTTTCATACAACTAAACAAGGAATTAATGGCTAAAGATGGCCAACCATCTTACCTGGCCTGGGATTGTCTGCATCTGCCTCCTGCCCAGCTAGACACTCAATGTGTATCTGGTCTCCTGGACCTAAGGGAGAGGGCTTTTCTTATATATTATAAGAATGGTAAACAGAGATTGTGAAAAAGAGTGCTTTCATGACACTCGCATCCAACTTTTGACTCTTAGACATTTGCCTTTCAATTGTTTTGGGGGCTAATATATATGAAAGTGGAGGTTAGCCTGAACCAGTTTATAAGATCCAGATATATAGTAGGGTATAGTATAAACCCATGACTGTATCCATCTATGAGTTTTGTTTTGTTCACATTCTTCTGTTTTTTTATGGTCATAAAGTTAGCACGTGCTTTTTATGGAAATGTCAAAAAAGTTCAGATGAAGTGTAAAAAGAAAAAATAATCCATTATTTCTCACATAAACTCAGCTTTATCAATTTGATAATTTTATTTAAATTTTTATTGAAGTATAGTTGCTTTATAATTTTGTGTTAGTTTCTGGTGTACAGTGAAGTGATTCAGTTACACACACTTTTTTTTTCTTTTTCACATACTGTTTCACAGATTTCACATTCCTTTTCCATTTTTTCCATATACATTATTATAAGATATTGAATGTAGTTCCCTATGCTTTACAATAATGCCTTACTGCTTATCTATTTTATATATAGTAGTATCTGTTAATCACAAGTTCCTAATTTATCCTTCTCCTTTTCCCTTTCCCCTTTGGTAATCATAAGTTTGTTTTCTATGTTTGGAAATTGACTGGCTGTGATCTGGTCCAGGATGGTCTTGGTACAACTGGGATCTCCTGTATATGGCCTTTTGTCTACCAACTGGCTATTGTGGGCTCATTTTAATGTGGTTAGCAGAGTGTGTGTGCATGTATATGTGTGAGAGAGAGAGAGAAAGGGATTTCACAATGCCTTATGAGGTTTAAGCTCAGAACTGTGTCTGCCTCCCTTTAAGAAACAAAGGATTTGCAGACCACAGAGTCTGTTCCTACTATGGCTGAGCAGACCACATCGCCCACTCCCACCACCTTCAGTTCAATTCAGAGGCATCTCATAACTCAGAACACCATGAGGATCAAGGGTCTGTGTGGAAAATAGTTGCATTGAGAAAAAAGTTTCTCATGCCTAGAGGAGAGGAATGACATCCAAAAACAGTTATAATCACAGTACTAGTGTTGTTATGTAAGAAGCACTGACACAAGATCAAATAAAGTGACTATATGTGCAGCACATAGGACATTGCCTGGCATATAGTAATTACTGGTTAAATGCTAGGGATCCTCCTCTTCTTCTCCCTGCCTCCTGTTATTATTATTGTTTATTGTTATTTTGTGGTGAGAAGATTTATAGTTTAATGATTTCTGATCTGTTGTTGCCTCCCTGCATTTCTAAATTCAACCATTTTTGTGTAATTCAACCCAATTAAATACGTATATATAAAGTGAAGGACGGAGAAGCCTGCCATGCTGCAGTCCATGGGGTCACAAAGAGTCGGGCTTGACTTAGTGACTAAACAACAGCAATAGATCATCCACTGTGGGCAGAACACTGTATAGAAGGGAATACTAACAACTACATAGTTAAATAATATTTTTCCTGCCTTCCGAGAGCTAACAATCTAATTTGAAAAAAGTATAACGCACACCAGTTTGTCTTGTGAAAGGATGGCTGAAGAAGGGAGCCAATGACTAACAGTAACTAATCAACATTTGAAGCCGGGGAGAAGACGCTTCCATACGAGTGGTTTCAGGGGATCAGTGTTTATGGGGACCTGAAGGCAACTGCCTCCCTTTCTCAGCCAATTCCAGTGTCCTCTCTCATTATCTAAGTGGCTTTAGGCCTTAGGGGGAGCTGTTGTTGTTGTTCAGTCGCTCAGTCATGTCAGACTCTTTGCGACCCCAAGGACTGCAGTATGCCAGGCTTCCCTGTCCTTCACCATCTCCCAGAGCTTGCTCAAACTCATATCCATTGACTTGGCAATGCCATCCAACCATCTCATCCTCTATCGTCCCCTTCTCCTCCTGCCTTCAATTTTTCCCAGCATCAGGGTCTTTTCAAATGAGTCAATTCTTCGCATCAGGTGACCAAAGTATTAGAGCATCAGCTTCAGCATCAGTCCTTCCAATGAATATTCAGGGTTGATTTCCCTTAGGATTGACTGGTTTGGTCTCCTTGCAGTCCAAGGGACTCTCAAGAGTCTTCTCCAACACCACAGTTCAAAAGCATCAACTTTTCAGCGCTCAGCCTTCCTCATGGTCCAACTCTCACATCCATACATGACCCCTGGAGAAACCATAGCTTTGACTAGACAGACATTTTTTGGCAAAGTAATGTCTCTGCTTTTTAATATGCTGTCTAGGTTGGTCATAGCTTTTCTTCCAAGGAGTGAGCATCTTTTAATTTCATGGCTGCAATCACCATCTGCAGTGATTTTGGAGCCCAAAAAGTAAAGTTTCTCACTGCTTCCATTTTTTCCCATCCATTTGCTATGAAGTGATGAGACCAGATGTCATGATCTTAGTTTTTTGAATGTTGAATTTTTTTTTCAAATAAATTTATTTATTTTAGTTGGGGGCTAATTACTTTACAATATTGTAGTGGTTTTTGCCATACATTGACATGAATCAGCCATGGGTTTACATGTGTTCCCCTTCCTGGGCCCCCCTCCCACCTCCCTCCCCATCCCATCCCTCTGGGTCATCCCATTACCCCAGCCCTGAGCATTTGTCTCATGCATCGAACATGGAATGGTGTTCTGTTTCACATATGATGATATACATGTTTCACTGCTATTCTCCCAGAACGTCCCACCCTCACCTTCTCCCTCAGAGTCCATAAGACTGTTCTATGCATCTGTGTCTCTTATTCTGTCTCACATATAGGGTTACCGTTACCATTTTTCAACTTCCATATATATGCATTAGTATACTGTATTGATGTTTTTCTTCCTGGCTTACTTCACTCTGAATTATGGGCTCCAGTTTCATCCATCTCAATAGAACCGATTCAAATGTATTTTTTTTAATAGCTGAGTAATATTCAATTGTGTGTATGTACCACAGCTTCCTTATCCATTCATCTGCTGATGGACATCGAGGTTGCTTCCATGTCCTGGCTATTGTAAACAGTGCTGCGATGAACATTGGGGTACACGCATCTCTTTCAATTCTGGTTTCCTCGGTGTGTATGCCCAGCAGTGGGATTGCTGGGTCATATGGCAGTTCTATTCCCAGTCTTTTAAGGCATCTCCACACTGTTCTCCATAGTGGCTGTACTAGTTTGCATTCCCACCAACATTGTAAGAGGGTTCCCTTTTCTCCACCCCCTCTCCAGCATTTATTGCTTGTAGACGTTTGGATAGCAGCCATTCTGACTGGTGTGAAATGGTACCTCCTTGTGGTTTTGATTTGCATTTCTCTAATAATGAGTGATGTTGAGCATCTTTTCATGTGTTTGTTAGCCATCTGTATGTCTTCTTTGGAGAAATGTCTGTTTAGTTCTTTGGCCCATTTTTTGATTGGGTCGTTTATTTTTCTGGAATTCAGCTGCAGGAGTTGCTTGTATATTTTAGAGATTAATTGTTTGTCTGTTGCTTCATTTGCTGTTATTTTCTCCCATTCTGAAGGCTGTCTTTTCACCTTGCTTATAGTTTTCTTTGTTGTGCAAAAGCTTTTAATTTTAATTAGGTCCCATTTGTTTATTTTTGCTTCTATTTCCAATATTCTGGGAGGTGGGTCATGGAGGATCCTGCTGTGATTTATGTCAGAGATGGTTTTGCCTATGTTTTCCGCTAGGAGTTTTATAGTTTCTGGTCTTACATTTAGATCTTTAATCCATTTTGAGTTTATTTTTGTGTATGGTGTTAGGAAGTGTTCTAGTTTCATTCTTTTACAAGTGGTTGACCAGTTTTCCCAGCACCACTTGTTAAAGAGATTGTCTTTTCTCCATTGTATATTCTTGCCTCCTTTGTCGAAGATAAGGTGTCCATAGGTGCGTGGGTTTATCTCTGGGCTTTCTATTTTGTTCCATTGATCTATATTTCTATCTTTGTGCCAGTACCATACTGTCTTGATGACTGTGGCTTTGTAGTAGAGCCTGAAGTCAGGCAGGTTGATTCCTCCAGTTCCATTCTTCTTTCTCAAGATTGCTTTGGCTATTTGAGGTTTCTTATATTTCCATACAAATTGTGAAATGATTTGTTCTAGTTCTGTGAAAAATACCATTGGTAGCTTGATAGGGATTGCATTGAATCTATAGATTGCTTTGGGTAGTATACTCATTTTCACTATATTAATTCTTCCAATCCATGAACATGGTATATTTCTCCATCTGTTTGTGTCCTCTTTGATTTCTTTCATCAGTGTTTTATAGTTTTCTATATACAAGTCTTTTGTTTCTTTAGGTAGATATATTCCTAAGTATTTTATTCTTTTTGTTGCAATGGTGAATGGTATTGTTTCCTTAATTCTCTTTCTGTTTTCTCATTATTGGAGTATAGGAATGCAAGGGATTTCTGTTAATGTGTTAATTTTATATCCTGCAACTTTACTATATTCATTGATTAGCTCTAGTAATTTTCTGGTAGAATCTTTAGGGTTTTCTATGTAGAGGATCATGTCATCTGCAAACAGTGAGAGTTTTACTTCTTCTTTTCCTATCTGTATTCCTTTTATTTCTTTTTCCGCTCTGATTGCTGTGGCCAAAACTTCCAAAACTATGTTTAATAGTAGTGGTGAAAGTGGGCATCCTTGCCTTGTTCCTGACTTTAGGGGAACTGCTTTCAATTTTTCACCATTGAGGATAATGTTTGCTGTGGGTTTGTCATATACAGCTTTTATTATGTTGAGGTATGTTCCTTCTATTCCTGCTTTCTGGAGGGTTTTTATCATAAATGTATGTTGAATTTTGTCAAAGGCTTTTTCTGCATCTATTGAGATAATCATATGGTTTTTATCTTTCAATTAGTTAATGTGGTGTATTACATTGATTGATTGGTGGATGTTAAAGAAACCTTGCATTCCTGGGATAAAGCCCACTTGGTCATGATGTATAATCTTTTTAATATGATGTTGGATTCTGTTTGTTAGAATTTTATTAAGGATTTTTGCATCTATGTTCACTAGTGATATTGGCCTGTAGTTTTCTTTTTTTGTGGCATCTTTGTCTGGTTTTGGAATTAGGGTGATTATGGCCTCATAGAATGAGTTTGGAAGTTTACCATCTTCTGCAATTTTCTGCAAGAGTTTGAGTAGGATAGGTGTTAGCTCTTCTCTAAATTTTTGGTAGAATTCCGCTGTGAAGCCGTCTGGTCCTGGGCTTTTGTTTGCTGGAAGATTTCTGATTACAGTTTCGATTTCCGTGCTTGTGATGGGTCTGTTAAGATCTTCTATTTCTTCCTGGTTCAGTTTTGGAAAGTTATACTTTTCTAAGAATTTGTCCATTTCTTCCAAGTTGTCCATTTTATTGGCATATAGCTGTTGGTAGTAGTCTCTTATGATCCTTTGTATTTCTGTGGAGTCTGTTGTGATCTCTCCATTTTCATTGCTAATTTTGTTGATCTGATTCTTCTCCCTTTGTTTCTTGATGAGTCTGGCTAATGGCTTGTCAATTTTGTTTACCTTCTCGAAAAACCAGCTTTTAGTTTTGTTGATTTTTGCTATGGTCTCTTTTGTTTCTTTTGCATTTATTTCTGCCCTAATTTTTAAGATTTCTTTCCTTCTACTGACCCTGGGGTTCTTCATTTCTTCCTTCTCTAGTTGCTTTAGGTGTAGAGTTAGTTGATTTATTTGATTTTTTTCTTGTTTCTTGAGGTACGCCTGTATTGCTATGAACCTTCCCCTTAGCATTGCTTTTACAGTGTCCCATAGGTTTTGGGTTGTTGTGTTTTCATTTTCATTCGTTTCTATGCATAATTTGATTTCTTTTTTGATTTCTTCTGTGATTTGTTGGTTATTCAGAAGCGTGTTGTTTAGCCTCCATATGTTGGAATTTTTAATAGTTTTTCTCCTGTAATTGAGGTCTAATCTTACTGCATTGTGGTCAGAGAAGATGGCTGGGATGATTTCAGTTTTTTGGAATTCATCAAGGCTAGATTTATGGCCCAGGATGTGATCTATCCTGGAGAAAGTTCCGTGTGCAGTTGAGAAAAAGGTGAAATTGGTTGTTTTGAGGTGGAAAGTCCTGTAAATATCAATTAAATCTAATTTGTCTATTGTATCATTTAAAGTTTGTGTTTCCTTGTTAATTTTCTGTTTAGTTGATCTGTCCATATGTGTGAGTGGAGTATTAAAGTCTCCCACTATTATTGTGTTATTGTTAATTTCCCCTTTCATACTTGTTAGTATTTGCCTTATATATTGTGGTGTTCCTATGTTGGGTGCATATATATTTATAATTGTTACATCTTCTTCTTGGATTGATCCTTTGATCATTATGTAGTGTCCTTCTTTGTCCCTTTTCACAGCCTTTATTTTAAAGTCTATTTTATCTGAAATGAGTTTTGCGACTCCTGCTTTCTTTTGGTCTCCGTTTGCATGAAGTATGTTTTTCCATCCCTTCACTTTCAGTCTGTATGTGTCCCTAGTTTTGAGGTGGGTCTCTTGTAGACAGCATATATAGGGGTCTTGTTTTTGTATCCATTCAGCCAGCCTTTGTCTTTTGGTTGGGGCATTCAACCCATTTACATTTAAGGTAATTATTGATAAGTATGATCCTGTTGCCATTTACTTTGCTGTTTTGAGTTCGTGTTTAAACATCCTTTCTGTGTTTCCTGTTTAGAGAAGATCCTTTAGCATTTGTTGGAGAGCTGGTTTGGTGGTGCTGAATTCCCTCAGCTCTTGCTTGTCTGTAAAGCTTTTGAATTCTCCTTCATATATGAATGAGATCCTTGCTGGGTACAGTAATCTGGGCTGTAGATTATTCTCTTTCATTACTTTAAGTATGTCCTGCCATTCCCTTCTAGCCTGAAGAGTTTCTATTGAAAGATCAGCTGTTATCCTTATGGGGAATCCCCTTGTGTGTTATTTGTTGTTTTTCCCTTGCTGCTTTTAATATTTGTTCTTTGTGTTTGATCTTTGTTAATTTGATTAATATGTGTCTTGGGGTGTTTCGCCTTGGGTTTATCCTGTTTGGGACTCTGGGTTTCTTGGACTTCTGTGACTATTTCCTTCCTCATTTTAGGGAAATTTTCAACTATTATCTCCTCGAGTATTTTTTCATGACTTTTCCTTTTATCTTCTTCTTCTGGGACTCCTATGATTCGAATGTTGGGGCATTTCATATTGTCCCAGAGGTCCCTGAGGTTTTCCTCATTTCTTTTGATTCTTTTTTCTTTTTTCCTCTCTGGTTCCTTTATTTCCACCATTCTATCTTCTACCTCACTTATCCTATCTTCTGCCTCCGTTATTCTCCTGTTGGTTCCCTCCAGAGTGTCTTTTATCTCCTTTATTTCATTATTCATTATATATTGACTCCTTTTTATTTCTTCTAGGTCCTTGGTAAACATTTCTTGCATCTTTTCAATCCTTGTCTCCAGGCTATTTATCTGTAACTCCATTTTGCTTTCAAGATTTTGGATCATTTTTATTATCATTATTCTAAATTCTTTTTCAGATAGATTCCCTATCTCCTCCTCTTTTGTTTTGTTTTGTGGGCATTTCTCCTTTTCCTTTGCTTGCTGAGTATTTCTCTGCCTTTTCATCTTGTTTAGATTGCTGTGTTTGGTGTGGCCTTTCTGTATTCTGGTAGTTTGAAGTTCCTCTTTATTGTGGAGGTTCCTCACTGTGGGTGGGGTTGGACGGGTGGCTTGCCAAGGTTTCCTGGATGAAGGAGCTTGTGTCGGGGTTCTGGTGGGTGGAGCTGGATTTCTTCTCTCTAGAGTGCAATGGAGGTCTAGTATTGAGTTTTGAGATGTCTATGGATTTGGTGTGCCTCTGTGCAGCCTGTATATTGATGCTCAGGACAGCCTGTATATTGATGCTCAGGGCTATGTTCCTGCGTTGCTGGAGAATTTGTGTGGTATGTCTTGCTCTGGAACTTATTGGCTCTTTGGTGGAGCTTGGTTTCAGTGTATATATGGAGGCTATTGGATGATCTCTTATTAATTAATGTTTCCCCTGGCTTTCAGTCTTATTCTTGCAGTAGCCTCAAGACTTCTCCATCCATACAGCATCAATAATTAAACTTTTAGGTTAATGGTGAAAAGATTCTCCACAGTGAGGGATACCCAGAAAGGTTCACTGAGTTACATGGAGAGGTGAAGTCGGCGGGGGGGAGTTTGGGGTGACCAGGAGGAGAAGAGGGGGACTCAAACGTGGAGAGAGCAGTCTAGCCAGTAAGCACTTCCCTCTGTGCTCTCCACAGTCTGGAACCCTCAGAGAGGTTCACAGAGATACAAAGAGAGGGGGGAGGAAGGTAATAGAGGTGAGCATGAGTAGAAAGGGAGGAATCAAGAGGGGAGAGAGAGATCTGGGCAGTATTCTGTTCCCGAAGTGTTCTCCGGTGCCCAGAACACCCTCAGAGATTCACAGAATTGGGTTGAGAAGAGAAGGAGGAGGGTGGGAGATAGAGGTTCCCTGGGGGAGAAGAAAGAGTGTCAATAGGGGGAGGGAGTAATCAAGCCAGTAATCACACTCCTGAGTAAAAATGGGTACTAAAGATTGGATTCTTAAATGTACAAAATTGATATCAAATATGTAAAACAAAGATTAAAAATCTAGAGTAGAGATTAGACTCTTATAAAACATACAATATAAAAAAAGAAAACAGTATAAAAAGAAAAAAAACAGTATAAAAGTAAAACAGTAAAAAAAAGAAACAGTAAAAAAAAGTAAAACAGGAAAGAAACAGTAAAAAAAAGAAAACATAAAATGTATAAGATATATGAATGCAGTTTGCTTTAAAAATAGGGTTGTTTTTTTTGCAAGGTAATAGTGGGTTATGAAAATGAAAATTAAAGGTGTAATAGAGGACTTAAAGAAAAAAGAAAGAAAAAAAAATTTTTTTTTTAATTAAAAAAAAAAAAGATAATAGTAAAAATATATATCCCGGACTTTCTCTGGGGCTGTTGTGAGCAGTGTGGGGTCTGTTCAGTTTCAGATAGATACTTGTTCCTGCTTACACTTTTCAAGATCTATAGGCCCCTTTCAATGCAGTCGGTGTTAACTACAGGGATTTTAATCTGTCGGCCTGTCACTTCCAACGCGCTTCCCTCTGCTTATTTGGCTTCTGTTTGGAGGTCTGTTCAGTATCTAATTTCCGCCCTGCAACAAAGGGGCAGAGGTGGTCTCTTTAGGTTCACTTGTTCAGTCGTGCTGTGGGGAGGGAGGAACACTGCAAACCTATATCACTGGCGTGTGTGTGGAGAGCTCGCAGTGTCTCGGCCGCACTGGGTTTGCCCCTGCTCACAGCGTGTGTGCTTTCCCCGTCTACCCTGCTCAGGCTTCAGGTTACTCGGCCGGGGAGTGGGCCCTGAGATGCGTGCACTTCCCAGGTCTAAGCCGCTCAGGTTCAGGTTCCCGAGTACTCCACAAAGGCGCAGACTCGGTTGCGCCTGCGGTTTGTGCTATTCCCAGTCAGAGCAGCTCAGGCGGCCAGGAGTTTGGCGAACGCACTCTCGCCTGTTGGGGCGGTGCGGCTTATCACCTCCCTGGTCCCCGCCTCGGTTTACGGGCGCGCCCGGCTCCGGTGTGCTTTGTGTCGGTTCTGGGGAGCTGGTCTCTGGCTGCTACCCTCCCTGCGGCTGGCGACCCTCCGGGATCTCAGGCTGTCTTTGTTTAGAAACTGGAAGCCTGTTTGCAGATTGGTAGGGGTGCCCTCTCTGGGACCGAGTTTGCCCCTTTCCGGCTCTGGCTGGCCCCGCCTGCCCGCTGTGTCCGACGGGGGGGATGGGGCGGCCCGCAGACGGCTAGCTCTCCTCTGGTATCGCTCAGTCCTTTGTTCTGTGAGCGGGCCGGCAGTGCCTTAGATTTGGGCTTTTCGCGGGATAGTTCTCTCTCTTTGGCTGTCCCACAGTTTAGGTTGCTATCTCACGTTAGCTCCCTCAGATTGGCCTCAGGGCGTTCGGGCCCAGTCCTTACCCTAAGCAGTGCCGCCCGCTCCTCTCCTTTCAGCCCCCACTTGCTGGTGGCGGATGCGAGCGTCTGGGGTTCTTTGCTGGGAGTTGCCTTTAGGCATGTAATCTGTGGGTTTTATTTATTTTTTTCTCCCAGTTATGTTGCCCTCCGAGATTCGAAATCTTCCCCCAAACCCACCGGTGAGAGGGTTTCCTGGTGCTTGGAAATTTCTCCTCTTTTACGACTCCCTCCCCGGGACGGGTCTCCGTCCCTAACTCTTTAGTCTCTCTTTTTATCTTTTATAATTTCTCCTACCTGCTTTTGAAGATAATGCGCTGTCTTTCTGGATGCCTGACGTCCTCTGCCAGCGTTCAGAAGTAGTTTTGTGAAGTTTGCTCAGTGTTCAGATGTTCTTTCTATAAATTTGTGGAGGAGAGAGTGGTCTCCCCGTCCTATTCCTCTGCCATCTTAGCCCCCTCCTCTGAATGTTGAATTTTAAGCCAGCTTTTTCACTCTCCTCTTTCACCTTCATCAAGAGGTTCTTTAGTTCCTCTTCACTTTCTGCCATAAGGGTGGTGTCATCTGCATATCTGAGGTTATTGATATTTCTCCCAACAATCTTGATTCCAGCTTGTGCTTTATCCAGCCCAGCATTTCGCATGATGTACTCTGCATATGAGTTAAATAAGCAAGGTTACAATATACAGCCTTGATGTACTCCTTTCCCAATTTGGAACCAGCCTATTGTTCAATGTCCAGTTCTAACTGTTGCTTCTTGATCGACATACAGGTTTTGCAGGAGGCAGGTAAGGTGGTCTGGTATTCTCATCTCTTTAAGAATTTTCCACAGTTTCTTGTGATCCACACAGTGAAAAGCTTTAGTGTAGTCAATGAAGAAGAAGTAGATGTTTTTCTGGAATTCTCTTGCTTTTTTGATGATCCATTGGATGTTGGCAATTTGATCTCTGGCTCCTCTGCCTTTTCTAAATCCAGCTTGAACATCTGGTAGTTCTCAGCTCACGTACTGTTGAAGCCTAGCTTGGAGAATTTTGAGCATTATTTTTCTAGCTTGTGAAATGAGTGCAATTGTGCAGTAGTTAGAACATTCTTTGGCATTGCCCTATTTGGGGAATGGAATGAAAACTGACCTTTTCCAGTTCTGTGGCCACTGCTGAGTTTTCCAAATTTGCTGTCATATTGAGTGCAGTACTTTCACAGCATCATCTTTTAGGATTTGAAATAGCTCAATTGGAATTCCATCACCTCCACTAGCTTTGTTCATAGTGATGCTTCCTAAGTCCCATTTGACTTCTCACTCCAAGATGTTTGTCTCTAGGTGAGTGATCACACCGTTGTGGTTATCTGGGTCTTTACGATCTTTTTTATATAGTTCTGTGTATTCTTGACACCTCTTCTTAATTTCTTCTGCTTCTGTTAGGTCCTTACTGTTTCTGTCCTTTTTTTGTGCCCATCTTTGCATGAAATATTCCCTTGGTAACTCTAATTTTCTTGAGGAGATCTCTAGTCTTTTCCATTCTATTGTTTTCTTCTACTTATTTGCATTGTTCACTTAGGAAGGCTTTCTTATCTCTCCTTGCTATTCTTTGGAATAAAGTAAACCCTGGGGCTCTGTTGGGGGTTGAACAAAGATAACAATAGAACTGGTCAGAGTTTCCTCTAACAGACTAGACTTTGTTGGAGATCAGCATGAAAACTTGGAGGAAGAACTGAAATATGTATCTGAATACTCAGATCTGAAAATAGGGGCAGTATCTGCCCTAGGTTGGTGTACCAGGGAGTCTCCCTGATGCTCAAAAGGCCTAGAGGAAATAGAAAGGATAAGGTAGGTCTCCTTGCCCCTGAGGCAGGAAATGGAAGCCATGGGCTGGGAGAACGGAAGACAGGGAGGCTCCCTGGTGGTATCACAGCAGAACTTTGATAGCCCAGTTGTGAGGGGAGGGAGTAGGTAACCCTAACCATAATCCCACAACTTCTTTGATGACCTGGGTAACCAGTAAATGTCCACTGTTTAAATGCTTCAACCTGAGCCCTGGTAACACAAGAAACAAAACAGCAATCTATGCAAGGGAATCTAGCAGCCAACAAAAATTGAAGCTAGACAATCAGAAAACATGCTCAGGTATGACAGTTGCTGAAGGAGTTACATAAACACTTGAATAAAACATTATAATAGCAATAAGTATCCATAAGGAGATTCAAGAAACTAAGCAAAAACATTTTGGCGAAGATATTCTGCATCTGTGTTAAAAGACACAAGGGAAAGAAAATCAAGTACAAGAAATATATCTAAACACAAAGCAGAAAAATAAAAAAGATGAAACCATGAGAAAATTTTAAAGAAACTTTCAGAATTCCTTTCAAACTTAAACAACAACGACAACAACAATCGCAATCCACAAAGGGCTGTAATGGAAATAAAAATTCACAAAACAATACTTACCCTTCCTTATCCTATGTGTTATGCATTCTGACATTTTCTATTTTGTTATTTCATTTTTTAAGTACTAGTTACCACCAAGAGGTGAGGCATTGTTTTTAAAACATTTGTGGCATGAATACAGTAGACACAGCATCCCAACAATAAGAGTCCCAAAGGAGGAAAAAAGGACTAATGGAGAAGAAGTTGTTGCTGCTGCTAAGTCGTTTCAGTCGTGTCCGACTCTGTGCGACCCCATAGATGGCAGCCCACCAAGCTCCCCCTTCCCTGGGATTCTCCAGGCAAGAATACTGGAGTGGGTTGCCATTTCCTTCTCCAATGCAGGAAAGTGAAAAGTGAAAATGAAGTCGCCCAGTTGTGTACGACTCTTAGCGACCTCATGGACTGCAGCCTACCAGGCTCCTCTGTCCATGGGATTTTCCAGGCAAGAGTACTGGAGTGTGTTGTCATTGTCTTCTCCCATGGAGAAGTAATAGTTTCCAAAAACATTAGAAGAAAACTTTCTTACTATGAAGAAAGGACTCATCTAGTTTCATACTGGATTTTAAATAACAGACTCATTTAGTTCCAAAACTTGCTTAAATAGAAGACTGACCCAAAATACTTGATAAAAATACAGATCACTGAGCCCAAACCCAGACCTACCAAGCAAATTTTTCAGGGGGAAAATTATAATATGTTCATTTAACAAGCAATTCAAGATATTCTTATCATCTGAGAAATTTGGATAACACTTAGGCCTATTTTAAGTTCTCCAAACTCTAATGTGCATATGAATCAGCCTTATTAAAATACAGTCTTATTAAAATGTCTACCTAGATTTTTAGTTCTGTATTGGTCCAAGAAGTTACATTTTCAGGTAGCTTCTGGGTGATGTCAGTGTTTCTGTTTCAGGTATGATGACTAATATTTCTGGCCACAGTTAAAGATAAGCTGCTTCATGTTTCATTTTTTGATGTATAACACTGATACCAAAACTGATACCATGATTTAAAAAAAAAGGGAAAAGAGGGGGGAAAGCTATACATCAGTCTCACTTAGCAAATAGATGCAAAAATATTAAATAAAACATCAGCAAGTTGATTCCAGCAGTATATCAAAGGAAGGATATAGCTTTGGCCGAGCAGAATATAGCCCTGGCCAAGCAGAATTTCCAAGCTGAGTTTGGAAAACTCAGCAGTGGCTACAGGCCTGGAAAAGGTCAGTTTTCATTCCAATCCCAAAGAAGGGCAATGCCAAAGAATGCTCAAACTACCACACAATTGCACTCATCTCACATGCTAGCAAAGTAATGCTCAATATTCTCCAAGCCAGGCTTCAACAGTATGTGAACCGTGGACTTCCAGATGTTCAAGCCGGATTTAGAAAAGGCAGAGGAGCCAGAGATCAAATTGCCAATATCCGCTGAATCATAGAAAAAGCAAGAGAATTCCATAAAAACATCTACTTCTGCTTTATTGACTACACCAAAGTCTTTGACTGTGTAATACTAGACCACCTTATCTGCCTCCTGAGAAATCTGTATGCAAGTCAAGAAGCAACAGTTAGAACTAGACATGGAACAACAGACAGGTTCCAAATAGGAAAAGGAGTACATTAAGGCTGTATATTGTCACCCTGCTTATTTAACTTATATGCAGAGTACATCATGTGAAATGATGGGCTGGATGAAACACATGCTGAAATCAAGATTGCTGGGAGAAATATCAATAACCTCAGATATGCAGATGACACCACCCTTATGGCAGAAAATGAAGAGGAGCTAAAGAACCTCTTGATGAAGGTGAAAGAGGAGAGTGAAAAAGCTGCCTTAAAATTCAGCATTCAAAAATCTAAGATCATGGCATCTGGTCCCATCACTCCATGTCAAATAGATGGAGAAACAATGGAAACGGTGACAGACTTTATTTTTTGGGGCTCCAAAATCACTGCAGATGGTGACTGCAGCCATGGAATTAAAAGACGCTTGCTCCTTAGAAGAAAATACCTAGACAACATATTAAAAAGGGAGACATTACTTTGACAACAAAGGTCCGTCTAGCCAAAGCTATGGTTTTTCCAGTAGTCATGTACAAATGTGAGAGCTGGACTATAAAGAAAGCTGAGTGGCAAAGAACTGATGCTTTTGAAGCGTGGTGTTGAAGAAGACTCTTGAGAGTCCCTTGGACTGCAAGGAGATCCAACCAGTCAATCCTAAAGGAAATCAACCCTGAATATTCATTGGAAGGACTAATGCTGAAGCTGAAACTCCAATACTTTGGCCACCTGATGAGAAGAAATAATTCACTGGAAAAGACCCTGATGCTGGGAAAGATTGAAGGCAGGAGGAGAAGAGGATGACAGAGGATGGGATGGTTGGATGGCATCACCTACTCAATGGACATGAGTTTGAGCAAGCTCTGGGAGTTGGTGATGGGCAGGGAAGCTTGGTGTGCTGCAGTCCATGGAGTCACAAACAGTCAGACATGACTGAGCAACTGATCTGAACTGAACTGAAGCAGAATTCATGTCAGAAAGGTTAGGTTAGGTCAGTGTTTGGTTAGGTTAGTGTTGGGAAATCTATCCAGTTAATCCACTGTACCAAGTTAGTGAAAAAAAAAATGACACATTCGTTTCAACACATCCTGAAAAAGGCATTTAATAAAAGAAATCACAAAACATTTCAATGAAAATTTCAAGGTAAAGTAAAGTAGAAGAAAGCTATTTAAACATAAAAGACTATTTAGCCAATTTAACAACAAATATTATCTTAAATGTTAAAAAATCAAAGACATCCTAATTATCTTCAGAAACTGTATGAAAATACCTGTTGTCACTGCTTTGAATTCAATTTTGACTTGGAAACAAAAGGAAATTCAATAAGACAAGAAAAAGTTAATGATGTGATTGAAAACTAAAGAAATTCAAGTGAAAAACACTAGAATGAATGAGAAATTTAGAAAGATGCCTAGGACATACACACAGACACATGCAAACAAATACATATATGCAGAAGTCAATAGCTTTTCTTTAATCTAGGGTAAAAAAGGAAAATACTTTATTTACATGGAAAAAGAGCACATGGAAATACACTTAATCAAAAGACTGGATCTATTTTAACCAAAATTATAAAATCTTTTTGAAAGGAATAAAACAAGACTGGAAGAAATGGAAAGGTATATCATGGTTTTCAATGAAAAATTTAGAATAAAAAATGTCAGTTTTGTCAAAATTAAATAAATTCAAGGCAGTTCCAATTAGAATACCAATGTAGTTTATTTTGTTTGGAATCTTTTAAATTGGATTAATTCAAATATTAAATTTAAATATGATGTCCCCAAATAGATAAGAAAAGCATGAAGTAAGCACTTATGTGAACTTGCCTTATTTTATTTCTGTATTAGTCAGGTTAAGCTACTATGCCAGGATGAGTAACAAATTAATCCCAAACCCTGGTGGGGTTAATTGGTAACTATTTTTTTATTGGAGTATAATTGCTTTACAATGTTGTGTTAGTTGTGTTGGTACATATATACAGTGGAATATTAGCCATCAAAGGGAACAAAATTGGGCCATTTGTAGTGACATGGATGAACCTAGAGTCTGTCATACATAGTGAAGTACGTCAGAAAGAGAAAAACAAATATTGTGAATTAACACACATAAATATGGAATCTAGAAAAATGGTACTGATGAACCTAGTTTCAGAACAGGAATAGAGACATAGATGTAGAGAATGGACTTACAAACCCTGATGAATTCTCAAGTGGCACAAAGTTAAAGAATCCACCTGCCAATGCAAGAGATGCAGGAGACGCAGGTTCAATCCTTGGGTCAGGAAGATCCCCTGGAGAAGGGAATGGTTACCAACTCCAGTATTCTTGCCTAAAGAATCCCATGGACAGAAGAGCCTGGTGGGCTACTGTCCATGGGGTTCCATAGAGTCGGATGTAACTGAGCACACATACACGGTGTATTAACACAACAAGAATTCACTTCTTGTTTATGCTACATGTCCAAAATGATTTGGCAGGGGCCTGTGTTACACATTAGCCCAGGAATTCCAGGTGATCAGGACTTGCTCTTGTGTAGCTGCATCATTTGGGACTTAGCAGGTGACACCATATGGGGAAGTCTCTCTCTCTTACTCTCTTTTTCTTTTACTGTCCCCTAGCCCTCACACACTTCTATGTTTCAGCCTGAAAGTGACACATATCATTTCCACTAACAATCTATTGGCTGAATTAGTCATAAAGTAAAGTGATAAAGTGAAAGTTGCTCAGTCATGTCCTACTCTTTGCAACCCCATGGACTATATAGCCCATGGAATTCTCCAGGCCAGAAAACTGAAGTGGGTTGCCATTCGCTTCTCCAGGGGATCTTCCCAACCCAGGGATCGATCCCACGTTGCACGTTGCAGGTGGATTCCTTACCAGCTGAGCCACCAGGGAAGCCAGAATTAGTCATAAAGCTCTGCCTAATTGCAAGGGGGCTAGGAAAAGTAAATTATATGTATATGAATTATATGTATAATGTTGCTCTAGGAATACATAAATAGATCAGTGGGAAAGATTGGAGAATACAAATATTAAATCACATATATTCAAAAACTTATTCTGTGACAAGGATAATTATTTAATTCACTAGAAAAATGGAGCTGTGAAAATGAGCATGCAATATGAAAAAAGTATTTTACATAATATAAAATAAGAAACTCCAGGTGAATTAAAGAACTAAATGTCACCAGAAAAAAATATTTGAAATATTCATGACATAAAAAGTGTTTATACATATAACATACAAAGAGCACTTAGGAAAAAAAAAAAAGACCAGAAAGCAATCCAACACAGAAAGGAACAAAGGAATATGAACAGACAATTTAGAGAAGGGAAAATCCACACAGCCAAAAAATATTAAAGAAGTTCAAATTCTCTAGTAGTCAGAAAAATAAACACCATGTATTAACAAAGTTATCATACTTTGCATATTTTAGACTAATAAAGCCCTTAATATATATTACTGTAGGTGATGTGGGAAAACAGTGATTTAGTCATTAGTGATATTAATAGTGTTATATCCTTTTAGAATGTAATCTGGCAATATAAAATAGAAACACACAACACATATGCATATGTGCATATAAATACAATCCATTACCTAACAATTTCACTTGGAGTTTATCCCATTGAAATAAAGTATTGAACTGCAAAGACATAAAAACGTTTATTGTAGCCTTGTCTTTAGTAGCTAAAACTGGAAGCAAAGTAAATTTTCATGCAACTCTAACTCTGAAGCATCCAAACAATGCTTTGAGTGAAAAAAATAAGATTCAGACAATAGTGAAAATCCTATATTTGTATATTACGGATATTGTGGTTTGTAGGTCTGTCTATATAGTATTAAAGGGCCTGGACTAATAAGAAAGAACTTATACTAGGTTGTAAACAGAATTTTCTTTGAGCCTGATGGGTCTGTATTGTGTGTCAAAGAGGAAGTTGAGTAGAAAAGAAAAAAAAAAAAATCAACCCTTGGAGAATAAAAACATATATAGGATCTTACTGATACATTTTTGCAAAGTTATTCCTTATTTGGGTAAGGGGCAATGCCAGAGAAAGTCACTGCTTAGAGGATGTGTGTGTGTGTGTGTGTGTGTGTGAATTAAGGACATTTTTTGCTATTGTATGGCTGAGTCATTTTATTAAAGTGAAACTATCATGAACATGCTTTGTTTTCCCTGGGAAAGAAATTAGCAAGTCATACATAGGACATATTACATGCCACGAGGATCCAAGAACAGGAAGAAGCCACCCAAGCCAGCTTCACCCACTCTTTAGGGCCAGGAATGCAAACCCTTGAAGGCCAGAATAATAAATGTAGGTGTTCTTCTAAGTGAGCTGCATCTGTGAGACTTCAAGCAGAGTGACATGATTTGACATATGAAACATAAGTGGTATACCATCCTCCCTTTCACCCTCAATCTCTTCTCATTCTTAACATTCTTCAGGCTTATTCACAGAGGTGACTTTCTGCCCTGTTCCCTGGTCCCCCTCATTGTCTAAATTAGACACCTCCCTCTTCTCCAGGCCCTATACCTTTGCTTATCATAATACTGCCAGTTTTGTGTAGGTAATTGTCTCTTTTTCTGTCACTAGACTGTAAATGTTTGTGAGGCTATGTCCATAGCACAGAAGTCCCTGGTTCAAGGTATCATCTTGCCCCACAAATGGAGGATTAATAGATAAATTCCTATTTTTTAGCTTTTATTTTAAAGTTATTTATATAGCATTTATTATATGCTTAGGGTTTATTCTCTTTCTTCCAAACTACCCTCAACCATTGAGTAAAATTCCTTTAGAAAAAGTCAGCCTGCCACCACCAGACAGGGAGAAAAAAGGAAAGATAGCTTTAAGACAGCTTGGGAGGAAAAATCAGAGATGGAGACACACGCACAGTCACACTCTGTCAACTCTGGAAGGTGGTGGAAGCAGCAATGAGAGATCCAGAGTGGAGAAGATGATGCTCCCTTCCCCAAAAAGGCTCTCATTACCGCTTCTCTGAATAAGGGGGCACTGTTCTCTTCAAGGTATCACTAGGGTTTTCTTTTCAGGGTTTAAGGGTGCTTGGAGGACCGGACAGCGCATGATGAGATTCATGTAAACACTGAAATGTGAGAATTCAACAAAATCTGAGTTAACTAGCAGACTCCCCCAAATCATCTGATTTTAGCCCAGTATAAATCCATATAATACATTTCTGAACATTAAAGCCCTTCCTGGAGATATTTTGCTCGCTGAAAGGAGAGATATATCTGAAAGGAAATATCTTAAAAAGGAATTTTTCAGGAATTCTGAAGGAATTTGCAAAGGAATCTGAAAGGAAATATCTGAAAAAATAATCAGATATATCTGAAAGGAAAGATATACCCATTTGAATGCAGAGTTCCAAAGAATGGCAAGGAGAGATAAGAAAGCCTTCCTCAGTGATCAATGCAAAGAAATACAGAAAGACAATAGAATGGGAATGACTAGAGATCTCCTCAAGAAAATTAGAAATACCAAGGGAATATTTCATGCAAAGATGGACACAATAAAGGACAGAAATGGTATGGACCTAACAGAAGCAGAAGATATTAAGAAGAGGTGGCAAGAATACACAGAAGAACTCTACAAAAAATATCTTCATGATCCAGATAATCACAATGGTGTGATCACTCACCTAGAGTGAGACATCCTGGAATGCGAAGTCAAGCGAGTCTTAGGAAGCATCACTATGAACAAAGCTAGTGGAGGTGACGGAATTCCATCTGAGCTATTTCAAATCCTAAAAGATGATGCTGTGAAAGTGCTGCACTCATTATGCCAGCAAATTTGGAAAACTCAGCAGTTGCCACAGGACTGGAAAAGGTCAGTTTTCATTTCAATCCCAAAGAAAGGCAAAACTAAAGAATGTTCAAACTATTGCACTCATCTCACACACTAGCAAAATGATGCTCAAAATTCTCCAAGCCAGGCTTCAACAGTAGGTAAACTGTGAACTTCCAGATGTTCAGGCTGTATTTAGAAAAGGCAGAGGAACCAGAGATCAAATTGCCAACATCCGTTGGATCATCGAAAAAGCAAAAAAACATCTACTTCTGCTTTATTGACTACGACAAAGCCTTCGACTGTGTGGATCACAAGAAACTAGAAAATTCTTAAAGAGATGGGAATACCAGACCACCTTACCTGCCTCCTGCAAAACCTGTATGCAGGTCAAGAAGCCACAGTTAGAACCGGACATGGAACAACAGACTGGTTCCAAATTGGGAAAGGAGTACATCAAGGCTGTATATTGTCACACTGCTTATTCAACTTAAATGCAGAGTACATTATACGAAATGCCGGGCTGGATGAAGCACAAGCTGGAATCAAGATTGTTGGGAGAAATATCAATAACCTCAGATATGCAGATGACACCACCCTTATGGCAGAAAGCAAAGAGGAACTAAAGAGCCTCTTGATGAAAGTGAAAGAGGAGAGTGAGAAAATTGGCTTAAAAGTCAACATTCAAAAAACTAAGATCATGGCATCCAGTCCCATCACTTCATGGCAGATAGTTGGGGAAACAATGGAAGCAGTGAGAGACTTTATTTTTGGGCTCCAAAATCACTGCAGGTGGTGACTGTAGCCATGAAATTAAAAGACACTTGCTCCTTGGAAGAAAATCTACGCCCAAGCTAGACAGCTTATTCAAAAGCAAAGGCATTACTACTTTGCCAACAAAGGTCCACCTAGTCAAAGCTATGGTTTTTCCAGTAGTCACGTATGGATGTGAGAGCTGGAGTATAAAGAAAGCTGAGCGGCAAAGAATTGATGATTTTAAAGTGTGGTGCTGGAGAAGACTCTTGAGAGTCCCTTGGATTGCAAGGAGACCAAACCAGTCAATCCTAAAGGAAATCAACCCTGAATATTTATTGGAAGGACTGATACTGAAGCTGAAACTCCAATACTTTGGCCACCTGATGTGAAGAACTGACTCATTGTGAAAGACTCGGATGCTGGGAAAGACTGAAGGCAGGAGGAGAAGGCGACGACAGACGATGATGGAAGGCATCACCGACTCAATGGACATGAGTTTGAGCAAACTGAGGGAGATAGTGAAGGACAGGGAAGCCTGACCATGGGGTCGCAAAGAGTTGGACACTAGTGAACGACTGAACTGAACTGGAAGGAGAGATGCAACCAAGCAGGACTAGCGCATAAAGGCCGGTCCCAGGAGACTGCTGCCTTAATCACAGCCAAGCTTCCGCAGCCATCCCAGCCCACATCCCGCAGTTTCGAGCCCGTGCAGTGAAAGGTGGGAGATCAGTCAGAGGGGCAGATGGACGCTAGAAAGGCTTGGAAGATTCAAGTGCCCGCGGAACCTCACCTCCCAAGTAGTCTGACTGAAACACTCTTGGAACTTCAGTCCATCTCGGTTACTGCGAAATGAGTGGCTCCTACTGGGGAGCCCTTCCTACCGCCTCTCTGGACCCTGTGCCAGCTTGGCCATTTGAAATGGCCTTGGAGTAGGAGACAAGGTCTTAAAGCCCGCCAGGGCGGGGTATGGAGCGGGGAGAGAAGACTGGCAGACCTGTCCTCCAGTGCTTCTGCAAACTCGGCAGCGGGCTGGGGAGAGGAAGACGAATCCCTCACGCTACCGGGGAATGGGCTCTGGCCCACAGGCCTGGGAGGCTCAGAGGCAGAGGCTGCAGGTCGCCGGACCGCGAACGCGAGACAGGGGTTGCTGGCAGAGAGCCCAGAGCTGCGAGTCTGGGAAACACACTGGTTAGCAGAGAGCTCAGCCCAGTCCCCACTGCCTGCGCAGGGGCCTCATCTGGAGAGCTTAGCTGGGGCTTTTCACGGAGCAAGGGGCCAAGCTCCCAGGGGAGCTGAGGAAGATGTTTTCCAAAGCTTAGAACCTATCACTGCCTCCCAGGGATTCGGTCTACTAGGGAAAGGAGCTAAGTATTTGGGGAGTGTTTCGGGCTGGAGGGAGGTGGGGAGCGCAGCATCGGCACGTTACCCCCACACATCGCCAACTCCAACCGCCAGAGGCAGGGGCCTCTGCAGAGTTACGGCAGCATTCCTGCCCTCTTTGGATGTTGGATGTCTATCCCTGCAGCTCCTTCCCAAATCCTTCTTTTCCCCTTTGGTTCATCTGTGCTTCCAGCTGCGGACCCCATCTGGCGCAGTTACTCCAAGACGACCTAGCTAGCGCCCCCTCCAGGACTGTGTTGGGAACACGCATGGTTTGCAGACTCCCACAGCAGGTAGCAGCAAAAGGCTTGGTGGCTGCGATGGTGCAGTAAGCCGGTTGTCAACAGATAGTGCAGCTGCGGCCCTGTGCAAGAGGGCTGGCGAGTACGCAGACCAGGTACTGCCCCTTCTCGGTGACGTCACTACAGCCTGTTATAAAGACCTCGGGCGCAGCCTGCCAAGGTTCTGCTAACTCCCAAGCTGAGCGGGACTTGAGCCAAGAGGCGCCTGCAAAGCTGCAGGCGGCGGCGGCGGCAGCGGCGGCGGCGGTAATGAAAGCAGAGGAAAAAATCTCCAGCTGGACCCAGGGCCCCAGAATTCCGGCCATAGACTCTGACTTTTACAGGTCGTGCTGTGACTAATACCTCCCAGCCTTATCCTCGCCCCCCCCCCCCCAAGTCCTCACACAGCATAGGGCTTTGCCTTTCTCGCTGCAGGCAGGAAAAACAGCACTTGCAAGCAGTAGCAGGTGCAGAAAGGTGTGTGTGTGTGGGGGTGTCTCCTGCTTGCTGGAACCGTGACCCGTGGAATTTCTTTCTCTGTTCGAGCTCAACGCGGGAGAGACGCTGTTTGCAGATTACAGAACTCAAGTCCTTCCTGAAGCTTAAAAGTGGAGGAATTCAAAGCCAAGGATATACAGCACATCTAGAAGATTTTATCTGAGCGTCAAGTCTTATGCTTGTAAGGAAAGGGTTCTGTCCAGAGCCTGTGAACCCTCCCGTCTAGATTAAACAGGACTTTTTGACCTCAGGCGCTGGCTCAGGACCCTGCTGCAAAAGGGTCTGCGTGTGTATAGAGAGGAGGGCTTAACTGCTTAGCAGAAGAATGGATAACGTCCTCCCAGTGGACTCAGACCTCTTCCAAAACATCTCCACCAACATCTCGGAGCCTAACCAGTTTGTGCAGCCGGCCTGGCAAATTGTCCTTTGGGCAGCTGCCTACACAGTCATTGTGGTGACCTCTGTGGTGGGCAACGTGGTGGTTATGTGGATCATCTTGGCCCACAAGAGAATGAGGACAGTTACTAACTACTTCCTGGTGAACCTGGCCTTCGCAGAGGCCTCCATGGCTGCATTCAATACAGTGGTGAACTTCACCTACGCAGTCCACAACGAGTGGTACTATGGCCTGTTCTACTGCAAATTCCACAACTTCTTCCCCATTGCTGCTGTCTTTGCCAGTATTTACTCCATGACGGCTGTGGCCTTCGATAGGTGAGCTTGACCTTTGTGGAAAAAGGGAAAAAGTATCTTTAAAGGAAGATAGCATTGCTATGGAGCTTCAGGGTTGAATAGTGCATGGTTCAAGGTGGAGATTGACCACTTGTACCCCTGGATTTGTACTGAGAGCTAGCCGAGTCAGTTGTTGATGGGGGATTTTAATCTAATCTGATGCTTTTCTTTTCTATCTCTCTTTCCTTTTCTACTCCTTTTCACTGGTCACCTGTCTCCTTTCCATTACATGTACATATGTGTGTACAATCACTCAGTTGTGTCTGACTCTTTGCAACCCCATGGATTGTAGCCCGCCAGGCCCCTCTGTCCATGGGATTTTCCAGGCAAGAATACTGAAGTGGGTTGCCATTCTCTTCTCCAGTGCATCTTTCCCACATAGGGATTGAACTTGCATCTCCTGCATCTCCTGCATTGGCAGGTGGATTCTTTACCACTGAGCCACCTGGAAACACCCCCCCTCCCTTTATTCTTCATTTAACTCTTTTTTTCCCCTTCTCCACTCATCTCCCTGACATTTTTCCTTTCAACTCCTGCTTTGCTTCTTTCTCTCTTCTGCCTTTACAGCCTAAAGAGGATACCCAGGGTGTAGCCAAGGGTCTGGCCCCTGGCTGGGCTACTGTGAATCCTTGCAGGTCTGCTCTTCTGCTGGGCAGCCTTTTTTGTGCTTTCCAGTTTTGAGTACACGTAGGCAAAATTCCTCATTTTCACTTTTTCCTGAAGATTCAGGGGCTTTCTGCTCCCATCATACCTCTCTAATATTATTTGGATGTTAAGAGCATTCTATTAGAATCACAAAATGCAGAATTCTAATTAAGCTCTGTCTATGCTGCTAGGAGTTCTCATTCAGGAATGTTGTTCTTAAGGAACTCCACATTATAGGGATCCAGGAGTTTTTCAAAATTTCTCTTGCCATGTAAGGTCAATGTTTTTAGACTGTCTGTATCCACAGAGAAACATGCTTGGCAAAGGCAATCAAAGGCAATTGAGAGCTCTTTTCTGCATCCAACAGGCTAGGGTTCCAGAAGCTGATTAAAATAGTGAAAATGTTGGCATTTTCCAGTGGGTCCTAAGGTGGCATGATGGAAAACTAATTATTAGAACATAGCTCTATTTGTATTGACTTTTTGTGAGTGCCCTAGGTCTCTAATGTGTATATCTATGGGTTCACAAGTGTTAAATGTTTACCTAGGATGTGGAGGTATGTTTAAAACACCTGCCACTGTGATTTTGAAATGGGTCCTTCTAATGGCCTTGCTGAGATAAATAAATATGAGAAACCCAAAGAAGAAGGTAAGAGAAAAGCTTCAAAAATTTTTTCCCAAAATTACTGAACTCTTTTGCATAAAATTTGCAATTGATCTGAGCGGGTTCTATAGCCAAATCTCTTTTTAAATCAGAGAAAACTATGTTTCTTTTGCAGTGATATCCAAATGCCAATTTTTAAGTTCCCTTTATGCAACTCTTATGTGCTTAATATATAATATATAAAATAAATTGTGGTGAATCAATTTATATTTTAGATGTAGAAGAGAAACCAATTACTCAAAGTGGTACTGAAATGAATTTTTTTGAGAATTTCTCTCTTATGTTACTCTGGTTTTTAGATATTTGTTTTGCTGGATGTCAGGTACACCTTTAAGTCTTTCTGCAGTGACTCGCTCCTTTAACTTCTCAGCCCCCTTAAATTTTGAAAACTCACAGCATGATGTATAACTGATTTTATGTGCAGTGAAGCCTGATGCCATTTCAGCTTTACACATGCTATCTTGATTATCCCTAACTTAGAGGGAAAGTTGATATTTTTACTTCATTGGATGCTTGTGAGCTCAAGGGAGACCTGACAGTCAGTGTGAGCCCAAGCATTCAGTAGCTGATGGAGCCCCCACAGACAGCTCTTCTGCTTTGGCTTATACAGAAATGACATGTTCCATAGCACTTCTCTTTCTCTTTGCGCTTAGAAGGTGAGGGATAGGATTCAGGGTCAAAGTCTTCACAGTGGGTTGTGAAAGGAGCCAGATTTTGGCTGCCTTGACTCTGACATCTCAGGCTCCACTGTTTGTCTCTAGGCAACCCACACGCAGGACCCTGGCCCTCTGTGACACCCTCAGTAAAATCAGAAGATCTCTGGTATCAGAGCTGAGGGAAATGACAACAACAAATGCCACTATGTCTGATATGCAGGTTATCAACGGCATGCTCAGGGTTAGAGTTTAAGTAGAGTTAGGGATGCTGCCTCAAGTCTGTGTCTCTAGGTTCTCCAATGCTCCTTCTATTTTTCCGTGCTCAGCCTCATAAGCAGAGTGAATTAATCCCCTTAGGCCCTCCAATGAATCTAGCTCCCCGACAGGCATGGTCATCTATTCTTTCCCTAGAATGTTTTAGAAAGGAAGAGGCCTCCAGCTCTCTCCATATGATTGATCTCTTCCTTACTCCGTCATGGCAATGCAGACTTGGAGGAAATGTTAAATTACCTTTCTGTATGCTCCTTGAATTTTTAACAGATAATATTTGAATTATCTTAAAAAATAAAAGCAACATGGTTTTCCTGATTGTAAAATTAAACCTCATTCATGAAGAACATAGACACAAAAATACAAATCACCCACTACTCCACCATGCAAAAGTAACACCTGTTAACATTTGAATTTCTCTTTTTATGACTTTTTCACTACATTATTGAAGTAAGATTCTGGGTAATTTGGTAGGTTATTTTTTTCCATTGATATTAATGGAAAACATTAATAATATTTTCTCATGTTATTAAAACTCTTCAGTAACATAATGGTAGTGGCTTCCTATTAATATTATTCCATTATATGAATATGCTATTATTACTTTAACCATCTCCCTACTGTTGAGAATCTACTAATTCTGTGTGATAGTTTTATTTTGTTTTCTTGATTGTTTCCTTAGGGTAGATTCCCAGAAATAAAATTACTGGGCCAAATGAAATGAAATTTTAAAGAATGCTTCTTCTTAATTTTAAAGGATTCTAAACCCTGGGCAGAGCAAGGAATGTGTCTTTTCTGTTTTGTTTATTTTATCTCCTCAGAATGAAGAAGAGTGCTTGGTACTTAACAGTCACTATATGCTTATTGATTAAATGAATGAACAAATAAAATAATACATGCTCCTATATAAACATTTGGAAGAACATTATCAATGGCATGCTCAGGGTTTATAACTATGTTCAAGGTAGAGTTAGGAATAAGGCCTCAAGGCTGTATTTCCAAGAACTCCATTTTAAAAAATGTAAAAACCTACCATTCCACTACAGAAAACTAGATAAAAGTCTGGAATGCTACCTTATACTTACTTTTTCTGTGCTACTTATGCCACATAGAGTCACTCATATTTAATATACATTTTGGATCGTAATAAAAACAGTTTCAACAGTTGTTTTTTTGTGTGTTCTGTTTTGTTTCATTTTCCAAATCATGAAATAGTTTTCAAAATAAGATTTTTAAAGGATGCATTATATTGCATGGCTATAATCATTTATTTAATCATTCCTCTATTTTTAGATGTATATTGTTTCCATTTTTAATGATTACAAGTAACTGTGAAATTAATATCCTTGACAGAAATCTGAGAGCATAGCTTATTCTTTTCATAGAATAAACTCCTTAAAATTGAATAGCTGGGTCAAACTGTCTTGGTAAACTTTGCCAAATTTCCTTCTAGAAACAAAGTGTAGGCAGAGAAAAAGACTTCAGCTGCAGATTGTAAATCTAATTTGAATCTTTCCTGTAAACTTTCCATAGAGTGAAGGGAGAGAGACAGAGAGAGATAATGAGATTCCCTTCAGAAGGAATACCCATTTACTGAAGGCAATGGCTATCTAGAATTCTTTGAGGTTGCAGAGACAAATATACTAAATAATATTAGGTTTACTAATTAAACTCCAACAAATACCAAGGATTTTTCTTTTTAAAACTGTAATTTCTCCCACTCAAAACAAAATTTTAAAATTCCTTCGTATTTTAAAAACTAAAAGGTATGTGTGTGATGTTTCATGAAATTAGAAGTTGGAGGACACTGAGAGGTGACACTTTCATTTTTCAGGAGCCAGTAATGATGACTGGTTCCAGTTCTGTGGAGCAGCATCTAAGAAGAGAGGAGGGGGGAGCCAATCCTTAAGCCCCATAGGAGGGGCAATAGAACCAAATGGGAACCTGACTTGTAACCTAGCTCACAGCAGCCAGAGGCTCAGAAAAGTGATGGTCTGATAACACTGTTTCTTTACCTGGCAGGGGCTGTTATAATTTCAGAGAATGAAAGGTAATTGCTGCTTACTTCTCAGACTGGGTCTAAATAGATATATTGTATTTGAGTGAAAGAAAACATCCAAATGATGATGGTCTCTGGACAATATGAAATTTGTTCAGGACCAAAAAATAGTCCCTCATTTGAAGGTAAAAGAGGGAACGAATTCTCTGAGAGATTAAAAGAGGAACAAAGACATGCATAAATGAAAAAACTCTGCTTACTGATTCCCTGGTATCCATCCCACACTGTCCCAGTCACACTCAGCTACAAGTCTAAATAGCCTGCTTCCCAAGTCTCTGCTAGACCTGCAGTCCGTCCTTGAACCTCACCTTGTTGACAGACTTGGATCCCATTGTATATCTCAGGGCAGTCCTTCTCCATCACATCCAGAGGCAAGTCTTAGAGCCCAAGATCCTTTCCACTAATTTAGATAGATCTTACAGTCCAAGACTAAGCACCCAGGTGTTGCTGAGAATGGTCATTCACTAGAAGCTCATCCATGGTAAATGACCCTGTCTTTTCAAATCATGAATCTTGAATATAAGGGTTGATACAGATCTTCTTGAGTTTTTTACATCTTGGATGAATCAGTTTGGCTGCAGGACCTTTCCTGGAGAGGTCTACTGCCCACCTACCCTGGAGTTGCCCCACTGCCCTTGCCTCATCCTCTCCCAACTCATAGGAGCCCCCAGGGTCCTGAATGGTCAAAGCCCTTGTTTTGGTGGGGTGGGGGGTTGGCTTTTAGAAACATATATGGGTTCAACTGGAGGAAAATAAAGAGTAAGTTTCAATGTGAAAGCACATCATAGGACCACAAGACTTGACTACTATTACTGTTGTTCAATTAGAAAATAGTAGAATAAGGATCATGAGGGAGAAACACTCACTGTTAAACTGGACCAAGATCTCCAGTCCATCAAGGGATGGTGCCACCAGGTACATGGTTTCTGAATCAGGGCCTCATGCTTTCCAGCAAAGGACTTATGATACATAATGATTTAAAGGTAACTATAACATAAGGTGTTATATGATAGGTTTCATAAGTATTGTACAAATTCTATAGGAGTGAAGGAGCAGCAGGTAATCTAGCAGTGATGATCAAGGAAGGCTTCAAAAGGTGGTAACTGATTTGGGCCTTGAAGATTGGATAAGATTTTTAAAGAAGATGATAAAGAAAGGTGATATTCTAGGTAAAACAAACTATACAAGAGCAATATGGAAATAAAAAGTTGCGAAGTATTTGGGGAGAATGACAGGCTGACTCAATTTGAGTGAATTCACAAGTGAATCAAGGAATGAATGGAGGAGTTGGTCCAAAGAAAATGAGTATAGTTTTTGTTGGATTTTATGTGAAAATATAATGATTAGTTTGAAATGCCCAACAAGCAATTTGAGAGGTGGGGCTAGAGAATAAGAACCTAGGGAAACAAAATCTATATTTAGGAATTTTCTAAACAGATGGCTTATTGGAAATTTGAAAGTAGAGAATATCTCTTTTACCTATATACGTGTTTCCAGAAAAGAAGCCAAAGATTCGTGGAAATGTTCTACCAGGTATTAGAAGGGAAAAAAATAAGAAACAGAGAGTTAGTAGAATAATCAGGATATGTGGAGTGACAAAAATTAAGAGCGATGAATCATGATGGGTTATATTAATTATAGCATCATTAGAATCCAAGGATGATGACATTAGTTTTGGCAATTAGAGAACATTGGTGAGCTATTAGAGACAGTGTCAGCATAGTATGATGTGGCGTGGGGGGGGAGGGATAAAGTTAGATGCAATGAGGGAAATGGCCTCTTCTTCATCCATTTGTGCATTCAGCAAAGCTTTATTGAGCACTTACTATGTACCAGACGCTAATGCAGTGAAATATTGCCTTTGCCCTTCTGCTCTCAATCTCCAACTATCAACAAAGTTACGAACACCATCATGACCCAGTGCAATTAGTGCCATGCAGAGGGAGTTTGCAGACAAAGGAAAGGTCCACCCTGGGGAATGTGGGAAAGTCTTAGAGTAAAATAAAGAAAAGGAAGAGGAGGGGAAGAGGAAATAAACAGCAAAGTACAGAGAAAACAATGTGAAGTTTGGGTTTTTTAAAATAAACTTCAAGAGCATTGGATTGGGGATTATCATAATGGTTTATTAATGTGTATCACCTGGAAACTAGAAAGAGGATTTTATATTAATACAATTTATAATGATACCTTATGATGCACGCTCTCCAATACACTGTCTCATCTAAGCCTCTATACCAATGAGGATTTTATTTCCACTTTGGATAGACTATTAGAAACAATTTCTGTTAGCATCATCCTCATACTCACCACTCCCTAGTAACTTGGAGACCCATGCAATTTGCATTCATGTGCCTTAGACATCTGCCTGTACACTCCTGCTCAAGGTGGCTTTTGAATTCTATATAGTCTAAGGAAAGTGATATAAGGGTCCTACTGTTTCAGAGAGGATGTTAGCGCCCTTTTGACAAATTTTCACTCAAATAATAATTCAACCCCACAACCTTCTAGACAGCATCATTGTAAGAAGATCAATTCTGCTTAAATATTTTACTCAAGTTGTCTCATTTGTTAAATTCATTCCATTTTGAATCATTATTAAATCATTCCTTTTGTTGAAGGAATAATGACCCTGATTTGGAGCTGCTCTTACTAATATAATACCTCTTCCATGTGGCCATCTCTCTGATAGATCCATCCTGAAGCTTCTCTATTTTGGTTAACTGTCCCTAGTTCCTTCATCTTTCCATCCTCATTAGTCTCTACTTGCTATTCCCGTCTGCTCAAGTCAAAGTCACTCAGTTGTGTCCAACTCTGTGACCCCATGGACTATACAATCCATGGAATTCTCCAGGCCAGAATACTGGAGTGGGTAGCCTTTCCCTTTTCCAGGGGATCTTCCCAACGCAGGGATCGAACCCAGGTTTCCCACATTGCAGGCAGATTCTTTACCAGTTGAACCACCAGGGAAGCCCAGTGGTCCTTTTAACTGAGAGTTTAAATAATGCCCAGAACTGAGTATTACCCTATTACCATTACCTTACCCAGATCCCCCTGCTATAGGGCTGGTGTACTACCTCTTGACTTTATCTTCTTAGACTTAGTTCAGGTGCTACCTCTACTAAGAAGCTGACCTTAATCTGCAGTCTAGTGAGGTGTCCTTCTTGTTTATTCCTGTCATTCATGCAGGATATTCGTATATCGTTTATGCAACTCTCTATAACTGGTTGATCTTTCCTACACCCTCCCACCCACTAAATAGCAAGCACCATGAAAACAGGAATGCTTTTTCTGGTTTCCTGTTACCTGGCACAGAATAGGAACGTATTAAAGTGTGTATATAGTGGTTCATATGACTGTACTTCTGCACACACCAACCAAAATCTGAAAACCAGACATCAGACAGACTTCAAAGCACACCTATGATCCTATGCCTTGAAGCAAAAGAAAAATCAGACCAAATTTATGTCTACCATGATGTTTTGCTACAAAATAGAAAACTTTTGGTTTCAAACCCCTGTTCAAGGATAGCTACATGTTCTAATTCACCTGTCTCTTCCAGACTTCACTTGACTGGTCCCCACTGGATTCCCATCCCACACCCTGTCCCCAACAGGTATTATACCCCAGTAGAATACCTTCGGTTGAGAGAGGTGTTTATCCTTTCTACCTTGGTGTTTATCCTTTCTCCTTTAGCTCCAATCTATAAAGGCATACTGAAAACTCTGAGATATTTCATGGACCCTTTTGTGGCCCAAGTATTGCCATCCCAGTGGCTTTTTCTTCAATATCCTTGCTAGCAAGAGGTAGTGAACTCTCTGCTTTACTTGTCTTTTCTGAGGCAGGACCAGCAAAATCTGTCCTCCATCCAGCCCTTCAAGTCCTATATCTACAGTATTTGTTGAACACCTAGACTATACCATATTAAAATACCATCACAGACACAGGAAAATTTCAGCAGAGTGGCCTGAGAAAGTCATAGACCTTGAGGACAGACTGGGAAACTGACTTACTTTAGAAACTGATTTGCCACCTTTAGAAGCTATGTTCCCAACTTTTGGAAGGAGAAATATGAGGCTCTATGGATAAGGAAACCCAGGGATGAAAAGATGCTTTAATGACAGTCATGTGACATAAACCTCAGTGTGAGTGTTAATGTGTGAACTGCCCGTTTAATATTTGGGACTCTCTGTGGAGTGCATTTCATGTCTTCCACATATGAATGTCTTTCAATAACCTTACACCTGACTTTTGATAATAGAGGTCAGTGTAGGAAAGGCTCCAACAGTGGTTCTACACTTACTAGCTATGTGAATATGGGCAAGATACTTAACCTCTCTGGGCCTCAATTTTCCCACCTGATAAAAAGAATATTAATAAAAGTTACCCTGTGGAGTATTGTTGCAAGGAGAGAGGGAAAAGGAAAGGAATGGAACTGCATGAAAAGTTCCTCATCTGCAATCTCTAATAACCCATGACACACCATTATTCTGTCACAGCATCCTCTTGGATGCCTTCTACATCAGGTGCAACAGCAGCAAGGTGAAACATTATATCCTTCCCCTCTCCCCTCACAAATATAAACTATAAAATACTTCTAATTGAGTCAGCAAACCTGTTTCCAAATGCCATCCAACATCCTTCCCATCTGTGGAGATGCACATACTCTTTACCAGAAGCCAAGTATTTGGATATTATGTACAGCTGACTCTTGAACGACAGGAGTTTGAATTGCATGAGTCTATTTATACCCAGATTTTTTTACAATAGTAAATAATATAGTTCTACACGGTCAGCAATTGGTTGAATCCACAAATATGGAGGAATAAAGGGCAGCCTATAAATAATACTGTGGATTTTCAAGGGTTGGTGCCTCTAATCCCTGCATTGTTCTAGAGTCAACTGTGTTACAGCTCAGAAAAACCAAATCATTTTCTTTTATACCCTCTCCAAAATTACATGTCACGTCCCATATCCTGCATGTCCCAAAGACACCACCCTCACATTAAGCTTCATTTGTGTGTTTTATGTTTGAGGGAGAACTTGGTCATAGCAAAAAACGTTAACTTGCTGCTTGTGTTTTCACTGATATTTAATTTGTTAAAGTTGTGTTTCTTTTGCCTTTGAATACCTCTCAATCTTGGAAGTTTTCTTATAAATCTAGTTTGCATGTATTAAATATCAACTTTCTCTTGTCCTGTGACCAATGTTCCATTTGGTATTGTTTTTCTGTTGCTAAGTCATATTTGACTCTCTGCAACTGCATGAACTGCAGCAAGTCAGGCTTTCCGGTCTTTCTCCTGGAGTTTGCTCAAACTCATGTCCATTCAATTGGTGACACCATCCAACCATCTCATTCTCTGTCATCCCTTCTCCTTTTGTCCCCAATCTTTCCCAACATCAGGGTCTTTTCCAATGAGTCAGTTCTTCACATCAGATGGCCAAAGTATTGGAGCTTCAGCACCGATTCTTCCAATAAATATTCAGGGCTAATTTTCTTTAGGATAGACTGGTTTAATCTCCTTGCTGTACAAGGGACTCTCAAGAGTCTTCTCTAGTATTACAGTTGGAAAGCATCAATTCTTCAGTGCTCAGCCTTCCTTCTGGTCCAACTTTCATATCTGTACATGACAACTGGTAAAATCATAGCTTTGACTATATGGAACGTTTTTTGGCAAAGTAATATTTCTGCTTTTTAATATGCTGTCTAGGTTTGTCATAGTTTTTCTTCCAAGGACCTAGTGTCTTTTAATTTTGTGGCTGCAGTCATGGTCCACATTGATTTTGGAGGTCAAGAATGTGAAATCTGACACTGTTTCCACTTTTTCCCTTTCTATTTGCCTTGAAGTGGTAGGACTGGGTGCCATGGTCTGCATTTTTAACTGTTAAGTTTTAAGCCAGCTTTTTACTCTCCTCTTTCACCTTCATCAAGAGGCTCCTTAGTTCTTCTTCACTTTCTGCCATTAAAGTGGTAGCATCTGCATATCTGAGGTTGTTGATATTTCTACAGGCAATCTTGATTCCAGCTGGTGAGTCACCCAGCCCAGCATTTCATATGATGTACTCTGCACATAAGTTAAATAAGCAGGGTGACAATATACAGCCTTGATGCACTCCTTTCCCAATTTGGGACCAGTCTGTTGTTCTACATCCCGTTCTAACTGTTGCTTCTTGTCCTCATACAGGTTCCTCAGGAGGCAGGTAATGTGGTCTGCCTCCACATTATGAATATTTCTGCCTCATTCTTTATGAATATTCCATAGTTTGTTGTGATTCACACAGTCAAAGGGTTTAGTGTAGTCAACGAAGCAGAAGTAGACGTTTTTTGGAATTCCCCTGCTTTTTCTATGATCCAGCGGATGTTGGCAATTTGATCTCTGGTTCCTCTGCCTTTTCTAAACCCAGCTTGTACCTCTGGAAGTTCCCATTTCACATACTGCTGAACCCTAGCTTGAAGGATTTTGAGCATAATCTTGCTTGTATGTGAAATGAGTGCAATTGTATGGTAATTTGAACATTCCTCAGCATTGCCCTTCTTTGGAACTGGAATGAAAACTGACTTTCCCAAGCCCTGTGGCCACTGCTGCGTTTTCCACATTTGCTGGCATATTGAGTGCAGTACTTTAACGGCATCGTCTTTTAGGATTTGAAATAGTTCAGCTGGAATTCCATCACTTTCATTAACTTATTCGTAGTAATGCTTCTTAAAGCCCACTTGACTTCACTGAGAACTCCAGGATGTCTGGCTCTACGTGAGTGACCACACCATCATGGTTATCTGGGCCATTAAGAGCTTTTTCATACAGATGTTCTATGTATTGTTGCCATCTCTTCTTAATCTCTTCTGCTTCTGCTAGGTCCTTGCCGCTTTTGTCCTTTTTTGTGTCCATCTTTGTATGAAATATTTCCTTGGTATCTCCAGTTTTCTTAAAGAGATCTCTAGTCTTTCCCATTCTACTATTTTCCTCTATTTCCCTGCATTATTCACTTAAGAAGGCTTTCTTATCTCTCCTTGCTATTCTCTGGAATTCTGCTTCAATTGGGTATATCATTAAGCAGAAATTATTATATGTTTAATGTATACAGACATATAAAGAGAAAAACTAGATATCCTATGGTTTCATGTTAAAAAATTAAAATGTTATGAATCAGGTAACAAGATAAACTTACAAGTTTATAAACAATAGCTGCAATAGTTAAATTCACCTGCTCAGATAATTAAGGCTTTACTATTTGCGATAAGACTTTTAAGATTTATATTTGTTCTTGATAGATCCTAAGGAAGGTGAGAATTAGACTTTGGGTGATGGAGCCTTTCCAGTAGTTTAAGTTTTAAAAGAATTTCTCCTCCTTTTATTTCCTTCAGTTTCAGGTTTTACCTGATTGAGCTAGTTTGGCTCAGTCTCTGGTTATTGTGTGCTGTATTTGCGTTTCTGATTTACAGAGATTTGCAAGACAAAGACGAAGATAGTTGTTTTATTTCCTCCTAAGAACTGGTCTGCCACCTAAATGACATTAAAAGAATGATTTACCCAACTATATTTTTTTTGACTTTTTTTATGTCAGTGAGAAAATTTTCAACTAAACTGCAAATAAAGGGTTCTATTTGCTACAACGTTAGGGTTCATTTTATCATGCCTTCAAAAGTTAGCACAAGACATTCAACAAAGACCCGCTTAAGCCCAGAGCAAAAATCACTAATATTATCTTTATTAGCCCCTGAATATGAGCTTTCAATTTTAATTTCATATTGTATGGGTTCAGGTAACACTGTTGGGTTTCTTTTGGTATGTTTAATTAATGTTGTTAAGGGGCAGATTTATATGCCCTCTCTTATAATACCAGGCAGGGGAAGCATTCCCCAATGAGATTCATAATATTTATCCTACGTTATAATTAGGCAGAAGAGATGTAACCATCTTATATAAATCCATTTAAATATACCAGTTTATATAAATTTTCATTTTATTTGTGTCAATTATTATATCTTCAACTTTTGTTTCCATTAGAATCCCATAAGTAAGTTTTTTTTGCAGTCTTAAAAGATGTATGTGTTTATACATATACATATATATGGAACATATTTTGTTGTTTACTTGCTAAGTCATATCTGACTCTTTTGCCATCCCACGGCCTGTAGCCTGCCAGGTTCTTCTGTTCACAGAATTCTCCAGGCAAGAATACTGAAGTGAGTAGCCATCCTTCTCCAGGGGATCTTCTCTACCCAGGGATTGAACCTACATCTCCTGCACTAGCAGGCAGATTCTGTATCCCTGAGCCACCAGGGAAGCCCATGGAACATACATGTCTACCTATATATATGGAATGTACTTGACTGGTACCCTTTAATGTTGGGGACTGATGGGAGGTTGCCTTTTGGTTCATCCAACCGTAGTGTTGTTGCCACCAAAACCTCAGTTTTCTCTGCCACTAAAGTTGAATAAAACATACAGAGACAGAATTTGGAAGAAATAGAAAGATGACCTAAATCTTCAACCAGTAGGGGAGAGAACACAGTAGGCTAGCGCATCAAGAACTGTGCCCCGGCTCCTATGAGAACTGAAAGACTTCATATAGCCTGGGTCTCATGGTCTTAGAGTAAATGACAGGCTCAAAGTAATGAAAGTCTTGCATTCTCCTTGTTTTGTTTCAAAAGTCATAGCTGGCATCAAGTAACCCAGTAATTGGGTTTGTTTTCCTCTGGTGTATTGTACAATGTATGGCTTTCTTTCTGAAATGAAAAGAGAAAGAAAACTACAAGGGAAAGCTGAGGTAAAGGTAAGCACCAGGTAGAGGATGTAATTAGCATAGAGTTAAAGGGTAATAGGTACAGGATATAACTCGTGCAGAGTTAGGGAGGTGATAGGTGATAGGTGATAGGCTTGAAGTGGTTTATATAGTAGCAGGTTGGTTTTGAGAAAAGCAAACTTAGTTACAGACTACAGATTAGTAAGAGCTAAAGTAAAAACAAGAAGTAATCAGGCCTGCTCACTGTTCTCTATATCTTCTTTGTTCTCAGGAAAGGGAAAGAAACAAAAGAAAAAGTCATTCCTCTTTTTTTTCTATTTCACTGCAACAAATTCCCTCTGTTAGTTTATTCCCTCCATATCAATGCAGGAAGGGAAATAGGTATCATTCTTGCTTGGCTGAGGACAGAACCTTAGTTTTGCTCGGTTTGATGATCACCACCTCCTGGGCCCAGGGGCTCATCTATCTCCTACTTCAAATTTCCCTGTAAAGACATGCATCCCAAGAAATCTTTATTGGGAGGATGAAGGATAATGTCTGTCTTCTGTAGCTTCTTCAGGCTGGCACATGATTCATAGACCCTACCTAGGTGGGGTCATGGAATTCTTGCCCTGTTCATTAAGGGGCTGCAGGCTGAGTTTTGTAGTTATTCCTGCAGAATCTGTTCTGAGGAGTGGCTGTAATGTCTGCATCATTGTTATCTTGAATTAATCTGTTGTAGTCTGGAGGAGACAAAACTTAATAAGTGGTTTAAAAAAAGACAAAGGCCAATGATCAGTAAAAGAATTATTGCAACTAGTTAGGGGTCAAAGAAGGAGTAATAACCAAATTATATTTGATAACAATTTTAATTGTTGTCACAATAGAGTCAGTGCTTGGGTTGTCCTGTACAAACAAGTGGAGACATTTGGATTCAGTAGTTGGAGGAGTGACAGCTAGATATTAATAGACAAAATAGATCTTATTCCTTTTTAGGAAAATAGGCCTGATTCCTAATCTAGACTTAACACTTTGAGGAGATGTAGCCAGTTTTCTAGGTTTATCCAAGTAGGTTTTAACCTTTAATGTGGCTATTGGTCACTACATATGTGTTTTTTCTTTTTGCTAACATATGACCTAAAGCAACTTCATCATCTAAACACATAAGATTTACATAGGGAGGCCTTTCAAAGGTAAGATTGTAGTCACAGCTGCTAGCAGACATTGCTTTGAGAATGACATTCCAAGTCTGATGACATTCCAAGTCTGACACAGCTCGGAAAACTCAGGTTCTTAACAATACAAGGACTTGTCTGAAATCACACCATAGTGTCACCTATTTATTTCCTTAGATATCTGAACAACGCTCTATTTGGACTTTTAATAGTAATTTTCCCCTTAATAGCCAAAGCAGCCATCACTGTCATTGATGTTAGTATTTCTCTAGGTACGAGAAGATGTAAGAACCAGAGCCCATAAAATCTTCTCTTAAAAGTATCTTTCTGAAGGCCTGTTCTACCAGTTTTTCGAGAGCACAGAAGGCCTCATTCCTGATCTCCACCCAGAAATCCTCTCAGGGGATATTCATGGTTGGTAGCTGTAGTGACCATGATTTAATATTTGTAAAGGTAGATGATGAGTGCCAATTTCCAGTTGGAAGATCCTCTTCTGGGTCATAAATTTGACCATAGTTTGGGGAGCATTTCATGACAATTTTGTCCCATGGTGCTAGGAATGCTCATTCCCAAATCTGGTGAAGATTTCATTGATAAGGCACTCAATGCTCTGTTACTGGTTTAGTCCATAAAACAGTATTCAAAATTCTCTGGGCTACCTGTCCTTATTAGTCCCTTGTGGTCCAGGCAAATATTCGTTTTTGTTGCTTCTTCCCATATCTAGAGTTACACTGTTACAATCATTGATCTCATACGGAACTACATATCTAATCAACTGCTTCAAGTCTCCTAGTTATCATTATTATCCTGCTTACATACTGGGTACTGTAAGAGACAATAATTTTATAAAATAGGCAGGATATAAGTAATGTAGCTAGTAACATTGGCAAAGTCATAGTGTAGCAGGGAGACAAAAGCATAAACAATTTGAAAACAAAGAACAAGTTAAAACAATGACTAGAATGACTAACTGTAATCCAGTTGCAGTAAACCATCAAATCCATTGGGAAGCCAGTTGGAGAAGCCAAATTCTGGCAGAATCAGGTAGAGAGAAAAAGATAAACTTTTCATCTTTGTTTACAAAGGCATACTTTATCAATTTGTTGTAAGCCATAGCATAAGAGAAAAGGTTTTTCTGAAAAACAAAGGTTCAGGCTAGTATATTTTCCAAAGTCATAAAGTTATAAATCATATTCATCAGTTCATTCAGTTGCATGTTGATCGTGTTGATCTAGATGAAGTAATCAAGTTTTCCATCAGAATTTTGTCAGTGGTATTTTTGTCAGTTCAGTGGTATTTTCTAGAGGCTATCAGAAACATATTTGCTTAGAAAGTTCTTTTTATGAGTCTTCTTGAAAATCTTCACTTTTGTAAAAGTATCAGTATAAAATAATTGTCTACAAAGGATAAAACTTAAAATAGCATGGTTAGAGATTTGATGAGCAGGAAATTTGGATATTTCCGTAACATATAGCAAAGAGTGAAAAAGCTGGCTTAAAACTCAACATTAAAAAAAACTAAGATCATGGCATCCAGTCCCATCACTTCATAGCAATTAGAAAGGGAAAAAAGTGGAAATAGTGACAGATTTATTTTCTTGGGTTCCAAAATCACTGCAGATGGTGACTGCAGCCATGAAATTAAAAGATGTTTGCTGCTTGGGAGGAAAGCTATGATAAACCTAGACAGTGTATTAAAAAGCAAAGACTTCACTTTGCTGACAAATGAATGTATAGTCAAGGCTATGGTTTTTCCAAAAGTCATGTGTGGATGTGAGAGTTGGACCATAAAGAAGGCTGAGCACTGAGGAATTAGTGCTTTCAAATTGTGGTGCTGGAGAAAACTCCTGAGAGTCCCTTAAGCTGCAAGGCGATCAAACCAGTCACTGCTAAACGACATCAACCCTGAATATTCATTGGAAGCACTGATGTTGAAGCTAAAGCTTCAATACTTTGGCCACCTGGTGGGAAGAGCCAACTCACTGGAAAAGATCCTGATGTTGGGAAAGACTGAAGGCAAAAGGAGAAGGGAGTGGCAGAGGATGAGATGAATAGATAGCATCACTGACTCAATGGACATGAATTCGAGCAAACTCTGGGAGATAGTGGAGGACAAAGGAGTCTAATGTGCTTCAGTCCAAAGGGTGGCAAAGAGTTGAACATGACTTAGCAACTAAATAACAGCAATAAATAACATTTTATGTTAACAACTAGAATTAGGATAACATATATCAAATGTTAGGGATTTTATGTAAATTCTGAAATATCTATATTAATGACATTTATCCATACACTATACCCTAGAGTACACCTCCAATCATTTGGCAATGTTTATGAATTTAAAATACCAAATAAACTTACACATTCCTCTCTGAGATGTCTCAGAGATGTTTCTCCGAAGCATCCCAGAGTCAGCTGGAGGTTAAAATAGCTTTAGTTAGATTTTGATACTTGGGAAGTTTGTTAGGAATATCAAAAAGGTTTTAAAACAAAACAGGGTCATAGGTCACTGAAAGAATACTTTTTAAACCAAAGCCACAAAATGTTTAAAAGAAAACAAAAGCGAATCATTCAAGGGCACAGAAATTCACACAATATCTTATCAAAGAGGAGCACTTCTAACACAGAGAAATCAAATTGCAGTCTTGCATTAGCTTACTTAACAAAATCCATTAACTTAGTTAATATCAATCTAAATTTAGTTAATCCTGACCATGTATGAAACTTTTTCCTCCTCATCACTTTCTTTTTTTTTTTTAAGTTGGTTCTAAACAGAAGTTTTGTCAGTGTAGCAGTCCGTCATGTAAATTTATTCAGTTTATTTCATTCCTGAAAGTTTAATATGGCATTGCTTGGTTTTAATTTGTTCTATATTACTGTTGCATTTGTTACGCATTGTACACAAATATTTGTTATAATTTTTTAAATAAATTTATTTATTTTAGTTGGGGGCTAATTATTTTACAATATTGTGGTGGTTTTTGCCATACACTGACATGAATCAGCCATGGGTTTACATGTGTTCCCCATCCTGAACCACCCTCCCACCTCCCTCCCCATCCCATCCCTCCCAGTCATCTCATTGCCCCAGCCCTGAGCATTTGTCTCATGCATCGAACCTGGAATGGTGTTCTGTTTCACATATGATAATATATATCAGTTCAGTTCAGTTCAGTCGCTCAGTCGTGTCCGACTCTGCGACCCCATGAATTGCAGCATGTTTCAATGCTATTCTCTCAGAAGGTCCCACCCTCACCTTCTCCCTCAGAGTCCATAAGACTGTTCTATGCATCTGTGTCTCTTATTCTGTCTCGCATATAGGGTTATCGTTACCATCTTTCAAATTCCATATATATGCATTAGTATACTGTATTGGTGTTTTTCTTTCTGGCTTACTTCACTCTGTATACTTCCTCATCACTTTCTATATCCAGCCTGTCTCTCATTTTCCATCCAAATAAAATCAATCAGATCATTCTTTTTTCTCACTAAAATAACCTTTCATTTCTTATACCTTCTTTACTGAAAATATACACTTTCAGTCTCTTACTGTACACTGAAATGTCTGTTATTCCACTAGCTTTAATTATATGTTTAAATTAGAATCTTCAACTCTTAAGACCCTAATTTTTAATGAAAGCTAAGAAATAAGCAATTATGAACTCTCTTTTACATTTGCATTCTATAGGTTGGTAAGCACAAGTATAAGTGATAATTTCTTTAAACACTTGCTTTCTTAGAGAGAAGAACATCTCAGGCTAACACCAAATAGTTTCATTTATATTCCTAAATATGTTAATTTCTCTGTTTAGTAATTGATGTTTCAGTATCTTCTAGTTATTTAATAAACTTCCATCACTTAAATTAACATAACTCTAGAACTTAAGGTTACAAAGTACCTGGAAAGATCATCTTAAGCAGACATTTCTAAACTGCAATTATTTAATGGTTTAGCCCAAATCTTTTATCTCATTTACATGTAAAGTTTTATCAAAGCAAGTTATTTTTCTTGCAACAGATATAAGGTCTTATTTATTAAATCTAGGTACAGTAAAGTAGTATACCTATTTTGATGACTTTAAAGATGACTATATAAATTGGATCCACAAACTTAAACATTAATACCAGGTATCAAGTTAATTTTGAGAATTTCTGAGTTCATGAGAACATGAAATTCATTTAGGCAGGTTTCTTTGCATTTAATTTGTGAGCATTTACTTTTCAATCGAATAGAGCCTTTTATAAATTCAGTTTTGATAATACTTTTCAAAGGTAGAGTTGTTGCATATGTATAATGTGTACACAGACATAAACAGGCAAAACTAGAGATCTCACGACTTAGGGCCAATCAATTAAAGCCTTTGAGTATAGAAATTCACCAAAATAACACAGAACTAGACACAGGTAATTGGCCACAAACCCAACAATTGGTTTGATTTCTAAAATTAGCATAGGAACATGCCTATGATAGAAAAACATTTTATTCATATGCAATGGTCCAAGAAATCAATAAAACATTATAAATGATCATACAAGTCATGTCAAGAATCTTGGGCAATCTGTCTACTTCTGATGTCATCTTGTTGTCCTAGTATAGTGCAGTTTCCTCTATTTGAGCATAGTTTTAAGGCGAATTCAGGTCAGCAGTCCTCCCTATAGATTAGTCCAGTGTAGGGGCCATTCAGTTCAGTTCAGTCACTCAACTGTGTCCAACTCTTTGTGACCCCATGGACTACAGCACACCAGGCCTCCCTGTCCATCGCCAACTCCCAGAGTTTACTCAAACCCATGTCCATTGAGTCGGTGATGCCATCCAACCACCTCATCCTCTGTCGTCCCCTTCTCCTCCTGCCTTCAATCTTTCCCAGCATCAGGGTCTTTCTAATGAGTCAGTTCTTTGCATCAGGTGGCCAAAGTATTGGAGTTTCAGCTTCAACATCAGTCCTTCCAATAAACACCCAGGACTGATTTCCTTTAGGATGGACTGGCTGGATCTCCTTGCAGTCCAAGGGACTCTCAAGAGTCTTCTCCAACATCACAGTTCAAAAGCATCAATTCTTTGGCGCTCAGCTTTCTTCACAGTCCAACTCTCACATCCATACATGACTACTGGAAAAACCATAGCCTTGGCTAGATGGACCTTTGCTGGCAAAGTAACGTCTCTGCTTTTTAATATGCTCTCTAGGTTGGTCATAACTTTTCTTCCAAGGAGCAAGCATATTTTAATTTCATGGCTGCAGGAAGTGGGAATTAATCTAAGAGTCAATTTCTCTTCAATTTCACAGTGCATGAGCTAGTTAAGAGTACCTGATTAAAAAGGTCTGTCCATCCAGGTTGCAGACAGGCCCTTAAATTATGTCTTTCCCCAGTCCTGCTTGCAGGTTGTGAGGCATCTGATCTTCATTCAAAGACAGAGTACTGAGATAAGCTTCAGAAACAAACTTAGGGTGCTCTTTAAGAATTCAATTAAATTTTACATTAATATCGCATAATAGCAAAGAACTACCCAGAAAATGAGTCTTGGTAGATATAGACCTCCAACAACAAACTGGAATTTAACATTCATTGAAACATATTTTTCTCCCTAAAATCACCCTCATTTTTTACCAAATATAACCAAATTAAGACTAGTTTGTTTGCAAAATAGGTCTGGTCTCAGTAAATTTGGCTTGATAATTTATATAACCATAACTGATCATAGACTTTTTTGCTTTGCTGAAACTTTTAAAAAGTCTCAGACTGAACTTTTAAAATAAAACCTTTCAGGCTAGGAAAGTCGCACCAAAGGCTTATCACAGATTTCATCTAACAGATCTATGTGAATTCCTCCCTTCTCAAGTTCTCAAAAATTCATTGAGATTTCTGTACTTGTTAATGAGATAACCGTCTTAACTTATCTGATAAAGTTACTGGAAACCTAAGAGTTTCCAATGTCTGGAGAGGTCAGGTAGAGAGGAAACATAAATGTTTCAATTTGCTTATAAAGTATAATTTTACCAAATTACTGTCATAATTAGTTTGAGGGGCAAGTTTTCTTTACTCACGGGAAACACAGATTCAAACCCATAATTTTTCAGATAGAAACCATAAAGGTTATAAGTATATTTGCCAGTTCATTCAGTCCTTTTGCTAACCTTTGTGAAATCATCAGGTTTCCCGTTGGAATACCAGGACATATCAGAATTTTAGGAACTCCATACAATTTCTAGGATATCTATACAAGTAATATTTACCATACAATATAACCTGAGAGGATTACTCATTTGATAATACTTCCATGCAATTTAACCAACCAAATAAACTCAATTAGTGTAATATCTGTCTTTGGGATGTTTCAAGGGCCCTTCGAAGCATCCCAAAGGTAGCTAGAGGTCAAAAGAACTTCAGTAGAATTTGATTTAGGAAGCTTTGTCAAAAAATCTAAGGGTTTAGAACACTCCATCAGATTTAGCCTGTGCTGGTTACTCAACTTGCTGATATGTCACAATGGGTGTATATACTGAGGCTCAAGGTCTAGTGAAAGTTGACTCCACCATCTTGGATCTAGCTGGCTGTAACCAGTTTTCCTATGGCTGTGTCATTCCTAACAAAATCCATTTACCCAACTAATTGTAATCCAATTTTAGAAAATACTGGTCATGCATAACTCACTCATTTTAGTACTTTTTCATTTCTCACATCTTCATTTCCCAAAAACACTTCCCTTAAGTTTTTTTTCCACAGTAAGTTCCTTTTCTTGTTAACAAATTTGTAACAGAATACGGTCTTATTTGAACTCTTGTAAACCTAGGTACAACAGAAGTATTACACTTTCTTATGGTTTTGAAGACATGTATACAATATTTCCTAGTTCACATGAACCTGAAATTCATTTGGCTTAATTTGGAATTGTTTGAGTTGTAAGCACTTATTTTTCTTTAGGCCACTTTAACAGTTCATTTACAAATTAATCTCAACGACATTATCTAGAGATAAAGACACATACTGAGACACACACATATCCATACAGCCACAAGAGATTTAACTTCATTTTCTTAACTTAGTCATGAATCAGATATTACAATATAAAATTTACTATTTTATAACAATTGTAATAAATACATTTTTTAAAGGCCTCTACCCATTTTTCCCTCAGTGTCAGGAGTTACAGACGGTCTAGGTAAGTGTTCCTGAGAGCGCTGGTCTCAAGGCACAGGGAGAGAAAATTAAGTTCTATTTGGTTTTCCGACCTCAGGGTCAGATTTCTAAAAAGCTGTTCAATCAAGCTTGCTTTTACTAAACGTATATGTAGAAAAAAAAACAAACAGTTTTGGAACCAAATTTGGAGACTCTTGCTTAAACTTACTTTCTCTGAGGTATAAACAAATGCTGGCAGGTCTAAACAAAATGGCAGCCACATAAAGCAAAGTGGCCATCACAGATCATAACACAGAACACAGAGTATAAAACACACACATAGACCCAGCAGTCCTAATCAAGCACTCCCTTAAATACAAGACTGTAGTCTCTCAGTAAACCTCAGAACTTCAGATCCAAGTACTAACAGAGTAAATGAAAATATCTCAGGTCTTCAAAGATTCCAAAGGGAGGAAAGGAAGCCAGGTTGAAAGAAGAGGGGGAAGGAGGCGAGAGAGTGGGACAAAAGGGGTGGACTGACAGAAGTCTCTTGCCATCTACAGATACCCAGGCATTACAGGACTTTATCCCAGGCCTCCGTGGAACAGAAGACTGGAACTTGACCCCACCAGAAACCAGACCAGAATCAGAATTCAAACCAAAAACCAGACCAGAACAGAGCTAGAATCCGAGATCTGCCAAGCAGAAATGATCAGCCTCCTATCCTCAGTTCAGGCTGAGGACCTTCAACCAGGACCGGGGGGGCTAGAAAAATGGGTAAGTTAGGAAGGATTAAGAAGAGGAAAGAGAGAGGGAAGGGGAGAGAGTTCAATAAAGTCTCTTGTTTCTTTAGCTGGTCGGGGCACTCTGGTCAGTCATCCGCAATGGAAGGATTCCAAGGAAAAAAGGGGCCCTGTTGCAGCCATTGGGTCTGGTCCATCAGCAAATTAGCTGGCCCCTGAGTACCCCAAGTGGTCAGGATGTCAATTGCAGTGAAGAAGAGTCCCCACCAGAGTCGCCATTTGTTGCAGCAAGGGGTATCCCTTCCAGGGCCTGAGAGTGGACTCTTGTCTAGCATTCAGAAATGAATTGTCTGAGGAGACATGAGCTGACAAGGCAAGAGATTTCATTGGAAAGGGCGCCCAGGCAGAGAACAGTAGGGTAAGGGAACCCAGGAGAACTGCTCTGCCATGTGGCTCCCAGTCTAGGGTTTTCGGGTGATGGGATTAGTTTCCAGGTTGTCTTTGGCCTATCACCCTGACTGAGAGTCATTCCTGGTGGTGCACGCATTGCTCAGCCAAGGTGGATGCCAACGAGGATTCTGGGAGGTGGTCAGACACGTGGTGTCTTTCGACCTTTCCTGAACTCTTCTGATTGGTAGTGGCTTATTAGTTCCAAGATCTTTACCAGGACCTCTTGTCATAAAGTAACTCATGCAAATGGTTATTATGGTGCCTGCCCAGGGTGGGTGGTTTCAGTCAGTGTGTTTCCCTTAACAATAACAAGCAGGGGAAGAATACCCCTGTGAAACATGTGTATCCCAGAATATAGTTAAACAAAAGAGATGTAACTATCTTTTAGTTCAGTTCAGTTCCATTCAGTAGCTCAGTCGCGGCCAACTCTTTGCGACCCCATGGACTGCAGCACGCCAGGCCTCCCTGTCCATCACCAATTCCCAGAGTTTACACAAACTTATGTCCATTGAGTCGGTAATGCCATCCAACTATCTCATCCTCTGTCCTCCCCTTATCCTCCTGCCTTCAATCTTTCCCAGCATCAAGGTCTTTTCAAATGAGTCAGTTCTTCGAATTAGGTGGCCAAAGTGTTGGAGTTTCAGCTTCAGCATCAGTCCTTCCAATGAACACTCAGGATTGATCTCCTTTAGGAAGAACTGATTGGATCTCCTGGCAGTCCAAGGGACTCTCAAGAGTCTTCTCCACCACCACAGTTCAAAAGCATCAATTCTTCGGTGCTCAGCTTTCTTTATAGAAAGCTTTATAGAACTATCTTCTAAAGCCCATTTAAATATACCAATTTTGTATTCTTCCATCTTAAATCTGTCAACTTTTTATCTTCAACATTAGTTTTCATTAGGATTTAATCAACAAGCTTTGGTCTTACAGGAGGAGTTTTAGAAACTTTTTTAAATTTTATTTTTTGTTCCCTGTCCATATTATCTATTTGCATATAGAAGGCTCTGGGATTGAGAGTGGGATTGAGCTGAGGAAATCAGGCCCTTTGGCCTAACTGTTGCCCCAAATAATTGCTGATCAAATGTTTCAGTGTAATTTTTTTTTAGCTCCTCAAATATAAATTTAAAACTGAGGTAAATAGAACAGACTTAATTGGCTTTTAGTGCTGGGGAAGAGTAGGGGGTCCCTTTCTTCCCATTTAACCTTAGGTTGTATTGTTGTTCAGTTGCTCGGTTGTGTCCAGCTCTTCGAGACCCCATGGACTGCAGTGTGCCAGGCTTCCCTGTCCTTCACTATCTCCCAGAGTATGCTCAAACTGAAGTCCATGAGTCGGTGATGTCATCCAAACATCTCATCCTCTGTCATCCCCTTGTCCTCCTGACCTCACTCTTTCCCAGAATCAGGGTCTTTTCCAATGAGTCAGCTCTTCCCATCAGCTCTTCCCATGGTAACTGAACTTAATCTTCAGCATCAGTCCTTCCAATGAATATTCAGGCTTGATTTCCTATAGGACTGACTGGTTTGATTTCCTTGCAGTCCAAGGGAATCTCAAGAGTCTTCTCCAATACCACAGTTTGAAAGCATCAATCAATTCTTTGGTGCTCACCCTTATTTATGGTCCAACTCTCACATCCATAACATGACTACTGGAAAAACCATAGCTCTGACTATATGGACCTTTGTCAGCAGAGTGATGTCTCTGTTTTTTAATATACTATCTAGGTTTGTCTTAGCTTTCCTTCCAAGGAGCAAGCGTCTTTTAATTTCATGGCTGCAGTCACCATCTGCAGTGATTTTGGAGCCCAAGAAAATAAAGTCTGACACTGTTTCCACTGTTTCCCCATCTGTTTGCCATGAAGTGATGGACCAGATGCCATGATCTTCATTTTTTGAATGTTGAGTTTTAAGCCGGCTTTTTCACTTGCTTCTTTCACCTTCATCAAGAGGCTCTTTAGTTCCTCTTTGCTTTCTGTCATTAGTGTGGTGTCATCTGCATATCTGAAGGTATTGATATTTCTCCTGGCAATCTTGATTCCAGCATGTGATTCAAACAGCCCAGTGTTTCACATGATGTACTCTCCATATAAATTAAATAAGCGGGATGACAATATACAGCCTTGATGTGCTCCTTTCCCAATTTGGAACCAGTTAATTGGTCACGTTTGTGTGTGTGCTTAGTCACTCCATTGTGTCTGACTGTTTGTGAGCCCATGGACTGCCAGGCTCCTCCTGGGATTTTCCAGGCAAAGATATTGGAGTGGGCAGCCAAGTCCTTCTCCAGGGAATCTTCCCAACTCAGGGATTGAACCTGGGTCTCTTGCATTACAGATGGATTCTTTATTGTCTGAGCCACCAGGGAAGCCCTCGTTGGTAGTGTGTGTGTGTTAGTTACTCAGTTGTGTCTGACTCTTTGCAACCCCATAGACTGCAGCCTGCAAGACTCCACTGTCCATGGAATTCTCCAGGCAAGAATACTGAAGTGGGTTGGGTTGCCGTTTCCTTCTCCAGGGGATCTTCCCATCCCATGGATCAAACCCTGGTCTCCTGCACTGGGGGCAGATTCTTTACAATTTGAGCTACCAGGAAAGCCCTGGTAGTTCAGACAGTAGTGTAGTGTACTACATGCTGGTAGTGTAGTAATATCAAATCTTATTTTAATCACATAAATGTCCATTTTATTTATTCCATTCTAAATAATTATATATCTAAAGATTTCTTTATCCATTTGAAATAATTCCTTTATCAGCTAAGCCACAAGGGAAGCCCAAGAATACTGGAGTGGGTAGCTTATCCCTTCTCCAGCGGATCTTCCCAACCCAGGAACTGAACCAGGGTCTCCTGCATTGCAGGTGGATTCTTTACCAACTGAGCTATCAGGGAAGCACTCAAAGATTACTTTATCCATTTGAAATAATTCCTTTAAATTTTTTACCTTGCTGGAAATAGTAGCTAAACTTTCCAAGTTTTTTAAACTTGGAAAAATTAATTATTCGAATGCTCTTATTAACATCTGTAAAACTCTGTGAGGGGAAGAAAGACCACAAATAAAGCTTCCCAAAGTAGTTTTCTTACTTGTTTTAAACAACAGACTTTCTTGGGCTAATGATTAGGTTTTTTTCTCACCTTTAATTTGATTTCTTCTTTGTTACAGGTGCCAGTAAAACAGTTGTTTATGATGAGTCCTCTAGATTCACTAAATTGTTAGTTTCTCATTTTAAAAGTATTCTTCATTTTGAAATCAATTATATGTATATGTATACCTATACTTATATGCATATACATATATATACATTATATGTATATGTATACCTATACTTATATGCATATACATATATATACACATACATATACATATATATAGACACACATATAATATATATATATATATATATATCCCTGGAGAAGGCATGAAAACCCACTCCAGTATTCTTGTCTGGAGAATCTGATGGACAGAGGAGACTGGTTGATTACAGTCCATCGGGTTGCAAAGAGTCGACAGGACTGAAGTGATTTAGCATATAGATAGAACTAGGTAGTGATTCAAACCACTAAGAGGCCTCCCCATAAGAGACTGGGGAATGATATAACGTAAATCTGGAAAGTTTACTCTCAAAATATTATGGCAAAGGTCATGTTTTCAAAACACGTACACATTCACACATAGAATGTCCTAGGATCAGGTAAAACATTTACATCTCAAAGACACAGGAAGAGAAGTACCAGTCCCCACTCCAAGAAAGCCTTTGTTTAAAGTCAGAATTCTGAACAGATATTATTATTATAAAGCCTGCTTTTTAACCTTCAGTACAGTTCAGTTCAGTCACTCAGTCGTGTCCAACTCTTTGTGACTCTATGAACTGCAGCACGCCAGGCCTCCCTGTCCATCACCAACTCCCAGAGTCCACCCAAACCCATGTCCATTGAGTCGGTGATGCCATCCAACCATCTCATTCTCTGTCGTCCCCTTCTCCTCCCACCTTCAATCTTTCCCAGCATCAGGATATTTTCCAATGAGTCAGTTCTTCGCAGCAGGTGGCCAAAGTATTGGAGTTTCAGCTTCAACATCAGTCCTTCCAATGAACACTCAGGACTGATCTCCTTTAGGAAAGAATGGTTGGATCTCCTTGCAGTCCAAGGGACTCCAAGAGTCTTCTCCAACACCACAGTTCAAAAGCATCAATGCTTAGGCGCTCACCTTTCTTCACAGTCCAACTCTCACATCCATACATGACTACTGGAAAAACCATGGCCTTAACTAGACGGACCTTTGTTGGCATAGTAATGTCTCTGCTTTTTAATATGCTGTCTAGGTTGGTCATAATTTTCCTTCCAAGGAGTAAGCGTCTTTTAATAAGGTTTTTAACCTTAATTTAACTTAATTGTATACCCAATAAAAGAGCCCCCTCAGTTTTTAGGATGTAATTTCCTTTAGTTAAGTAAATAGGTTGACCAGTCAGAATTTTTCTAGGGGACTCTAAGATGGAACCTTAGAGGAAGCACTTCCCATTCTAGCATGAGCATTTAGTGCCAGATGTCTGTGCACTCAAACCAAAGTAAACAAACTAAACCAAACAGCACCAATGGGAAGTCCCTAAAAACAAAGCAAATGGCAAAGAGAGGCCCAGAAATCAAAAGTAAAGGGGCAGAATGTGCCTCAAAAGGTTGGCAAGAGATACCCAGAAATGAAAAAGCCAAATGACAAGAATGCCCCAGAGGTCACTCCCAAGTCCCACTAAACCTGTGACGTTTGTCCAAAGTGGTGCTTTGCAAAAGGGATTTCCCAAAGTGGAATGCAGCAGTTTCCTAAACAGAAAATGTCAAGAGGTCTCCAAGTGCACCTGGAGAACTTGCCAAAATGGTGGCCAGTGTGCCACAATGTACGAAATGCCCTCTTTCTGATCCTCCAAGAGAGTTAATGTGTTTTTGGAGTAGAGGTCCAGGTCAGAATGGACAAGGGAAGAGAAGGCATACTCAAGGCAAAAGAAGCCTTGGCAGCTTCTTGGACAGCCTTCCCTCATTTTCCACCACAGCATCTGAGTTCTGCAGCCAAGTCGGAAGGTGGGGCACAGCCCTACTGCAGGGAGTCCCTGGTGATCTGGCCTCAGGAAAATCAACCTGTTAATCAACCTAATTAACATTAATCAACCTAAATTATGCTAGCACCTGCAAGATTTATTGAGGTGAAGACCAAAAATAAGGCTTCTTAAATAATATTTTGTTTGTTTTAAACTAAGAGTTTTTAGGTTAGCTGTTACATATGTATATATATGTGTGTGTGTATATATATATATTGCATATATATTTATCCACCTTCTAGGGCTTCCTAGGTGACTCAGTGGTAAAGAATCTGCCTGCCAATGCAGGAGACACAGGAGATGTAGGTCTGATCCTTGGGTCAGGAATATCCCCTAGAGAAGGAAATGGAAACCCACTCCAATATTCTTGCCTGGGAAACCCCATGGACAGAGGAGCCTGATGGGCTACAGTCCATGATGTCAAAAAGAGTTGGACACTACTTAGCAACTAAACAACAACAATCCATCTTCTATTTTTTTCATAGGTTCTAATAAAAGTTGTTTATAATGAAAACTGTCTAAAAATTTACCAACTTAGAAGTTTCTCCAATTTAAAAGATTCATCCTTCAGCATTCATCCTTCAGTTAAGATGAGATATATCTTAACAATGATTTAAACCAGTAAGACTCAGAGTCCTCATGACAGAACGCAAAAGATAGAGCCTTCACAATATTTAGAAAGTTTATTCCTAAAAACAGTCTGAGAAAGTGAAGGGCCTTCATTGCACAGGTGGACACAATGAAGGTTAAGATGACAAAGGCTCCCAAGAGTTGGCTCGACCAGACAAAAAGAATGTTGGGAATTCCACTCTATTTGATTGGCTGCCAAATGTATACCATTTATGTACCTTCGGGATGGCAGAAACTGAGCTCTGAAAACAAAGGGGGAAAAAGCTTATGAAGTTCAAGTAGAACATTTATACCTCAAAGACAGGGGGAGAAAACACAAATTCCCCCTAGAAGGGCTTCTTTTCCTTTAAGGTCAGAATTCCCAGTTTATCAAGAAATTTTTTTTTAGCATGCATGTGTCCAAAGTCACTTTAATCTTGTCCAACTGTTTGTGACCATATGGACTGTAGACCACCAGGCTCCTCTATCTATGGAATTCTACAGGCAAGAATACTAGAGTGGGTTGCCATGCCCTCCTCCAGGGGATCATCCTGACCCAGGGATCAAACCCCTCTCTCAGGCATCTCCTGCATTGGCAGGTGGGTTTTTTTTTTTTTTTTTTTTTTTTACCACTAGTGCCACCTGGAAAGCCCTTTTATTTTTTAGCTGTTCATTAAAAAAAATAATAATTTCAATATGTCAAGAGAAACCCAATTTGGCTATTTTTAGGACAAGATTTCCTTTAATTCCTGATTAAGCAAGTATTTTTAAATGTAAATTCTCTATATACATAATAAAATTTCTCAGTGTCTTTCCAATGAGAATAACCCCAATACTTCTTCTTGAAACTGTTCAAAGGAAAACTTACTCCTTCAGAAAGAGGAGCTAAACACCACTGAATAAAACTTAGAATCATCTGACAATAGGAGAAGATCCAAGACCCAGGAAAGACTTATACAAATTTATCTAGACTCTCCAAGTAAGCAGACAGACACAAGAGGCCCGTGCTAGTACCAAGGGCCTGGTTCCTCATAGAGTTCAGGTGAAGGAGAGAAGTATGCTATAGTTTTCACCATTAATTCCAAAACTATTGACTGAAAAATATTCACAACCTAAAAGTTGAGAATTATGGTTTATTCAGTGACCTATTGAGGTCTGTGACTTCCCTTATAGCTCAGTTGGTAAAGAATTTGCCTGCAATGCAGGAGACCCCGGTTCTATTCCTGGGTCAGGAAGATCCCCTGGAGAAGGGATAGGCTACTCACTCCAGTGTTCTTGGGCTTCCCTTGTGGCTCAGATGGTAAAGAATCCACCTGCAATGCAGGAGACCTGGGTTCAATCCCTGGGTGTGGCTCAGATGGTAAAGTATCTGCCTGCAATGCAGGAGACCTGGGTTTAATCCCTGGGTTGGGAAGCTCCCCTGGAGAAGGGAAAGTCTACCCACTCCAGTATCCTGGCCTGGAGAATTCCATGGACTATATGGTCAATGGGGTCACAAACAGTCGGACACGACTGAGCGACTTTCACTTTCACTGAGGTCTGTAGTCCAGTATACAGCCTCTCAGATAACTCTGTGGAACTGTTCCAAAGAGAAAAGGGAGGAGTCAGGATATATGGGAGTTTAGACTTAAAAAGAAACACACATAGCTGAACATCAAAAGATTAATGCTGATCACAAAAAGTAGACATCTCAAGTAAATTATTTTAGTGCTTTTCTATGTATGGAAGATATAAGAGTCTAGGCTTAGGGAAACTTTTTTTTTTTCATGTGCATCTCAGCTATCTGGGGCCAGCAGCCTGCAATTTGATTATTCATGTACTTAGTTCCTTGCCCACCATAGAGAGTGGCAGCTGGCAGAAGATTGGGGCAGCAGCGTGGTGGCTGAAAGATAGCAGGCATTGTTCTTCCTGGGCTCAGAAATTCACATTTGGAGGGCCAGAATCCCTGATGACTGTGACATCTTTGTTTATTGTTATGGCAGTAAATACTCCATTTCACAATCCCTCTCCATGGTAAGAAATTCAAACAATATTTTGGAGACATTTCATGACCATTTTTTTTTGTCCCGTGGTGCTAGGAGTCTCATCCCATATTAGGCAAAAATTTTTGTTGATATGTCATTCCTGGTGTTAATTTCTGGATTAGGCCCATTGATAGATAATAAAAGATTCTCTGGATCCTCTGTCTTCTAACCTATTATGATCCAGGAGGTATTTCCTTTGTTGCTTCTTCTCATACCTAGAATCACACTATTGGATTTATTAATTGTATACAAAACTATACATCTGATCAATTTCTTTAAGTTGCCTAGTCACCATTACATTTACTGGAGGCCAGATTACACATTGTTTAAGAGCCAACAAACTTATAAAATAGATATAATGTAGATATAATATAAAATAATATAAAATAGATATAATGTAGTTAGTAACAGTACATGACAAAGTTATAGTGTAGCAGAGAGACAAACAACTTGGAAACAAAGAACAAATTAAAACAACTATTATTATAGCTAGTTGTGATCCAGTTGCAGTAAACCATCAAGAGCTAGCTGGAGAAGCCAAATTTTGGCAGGATCAGGTAGAGAGAAAAGAAAAATGTTTCATCTTTGTCTACAAAGGCATACTTTATCAACTTTTGGAGGTCACAACATAAGAGAAAAATTGTTAACTAGGAAACAGTTTCAAGTTTCTAGTATGTTTTCTAAAGTCAAAGTTATAAATCATATTTATCAGTTCATTCAGTCCCATATAATTGATTCTTGTTGATCCACGTGAAGTAATCAGGTTTTTCATTACAGCTTGTCATTTGTTGCCCAGTTCAGTGGCCTCTGGGCTTCCCTTGTGGCTCAGTTGGTAAAGAATCTGCCTGCAATGTTGGAGACCTGGGTTCTATCTCTGGGTTGGGAAGATCCCCTGAAGAAGGGAAAGTCTACCCACTCCAGTATTCTGGCCTGGAGAATTCTGTGGACTGTATAGTCCATGGGGTCGCTAAGAGTCGGACACGACTGAGTGACTTTCACTTTCACTCACTCAGTGGCTTTACCAAAAGGCTATCAGAAACATATCTATTTAAAAGTACTTTTTATGACTCTTCTTGAAAACTTTCGTTTTCTAAAGGCAATGTAAAATTATGATAATCTATAAAGGACAAAATTTAAAATAGTATGGTTAAAGATTTGAGTACAATGCAATTAGAAAACCTGGATAGGGGGCGGGGCTAAGATGGCGGAGGAATAGGACGGGGAGACCACTCTCTCCTCCACAAATTTATCGAAAGAACATCTGAACGCTGAGCAAACTTCACAAAACTACTTCTGAAGGCTGGCAGAGGACGTCAGGCTATAAATTACAGCAGGATCCTCCATGACCCACCTCCCAGAATATTGGAAATAAAAGCAAAAATAAACAAATGGGACCTAATTAAAATTAAAAGCTTTTGCACAACAAAGGAAACTATAAGCAAGGTGAAAAGACAGCCTTCAGAATGGGAGAAAATAATAGCAAACGAAGCAACAGACAAAAACAATTAATCTCAAAAATATACCAGCAACTTCTGCAGCTGAATTCCAGAAAAATAAACGACCCAATCAAAAAATGGGCCAAAGAACTAAACAGACATTTCTCCAAAGAAGAAATACAGATGGATTTCTGAGGGAGAAAGGTGAGGGTGGGACGTTCTGGGAGAATAGCATTGAAACATGTATATTATCATATGTGAAACAGAACACCATTCCATGTTCGATGCATGAGACAAGGGCTCAGGGCCGGGGCAATGAGATGACCCAGAGGGATGGGATGGGGAGGGAGGTGGGTGGGGGTCCAGGAAGGGGAACACATGTAAACCCATGGCTGATTCATGTCAATGTATGGCAAAAACTATTACAATATTGTAAAGTAATTAGCCCCCAACTAAAATAAATAAATTTATTAAAAAAAAAAAAAGAAAAGAAAACCTGGATATTTCTGCAACATGCAACATTTTAGTATAATCACTAGAATTGTGACCGATAACACTATAAAATTAAATCAGGACATATTGGATGTTAGGGATTCCATATGAAATTTGGGGATATCAGTATTAATGACATCAATCCATAGATTACAACCTAAAGTCTACCTCTAATTATTTGCCAAAGTTTCTGAATTAAAAATATCAAAAAAACTTAGATTAACATTCCTCTCTGAAATATCTCAGGGGTGTTTCTTCTTAGCATCTGTCCCAGAGTCAGCTGGAGGCTAAAAGAGCTTAGATTTTGATATTTAAAAAGTTTATTAGAAATATCAAAAAGGTTTAAAAACACAACAGAGTCATAGGTCACTGAAACAATACGTATTCAACCAAAGTCACAATTAAAAGTAAACAAATATAGATCATGTAAGGCCACAGAAACACACAATTTGTTATCAAAAAGTAGTACTTCTAACAGAAAGAGAAATTAAATTTCAGCCTTGCATCAGCTTATTTAATACAATCCATTTAATTAACTTCAATCTAAATTTAGTTAACCCTGACTATGCATAAAATTTTTCACTCTTCAGGGTTCCTTTTCCACAATCTCTCATTACTTTCCATATCCAGCCTATCTCTCATTTTCCATCCAAATAAGATTAACCAGTTCATTCTTTCTTTTTCCTCAGTAAAATGTAATTCCATTTATCATACCTTCTTCTGGTCAAGATGACTTTCAGGTTTATGTGAACTGGAAAAATATTCAATGTTAACTTGATATCTGATATTAACGTTTGTTTGTTGATCTAATATGTTAGGTCCATGAATCAAGATAAATTGGATGTGGTCAAACAGGAGATGGCAAGAGTGAACATTGACATTTTAGGAATCAGTGAACTAAAATGGACAGGAATGGAGGAATTTAATTCAGATGATCATTATATGTTATATCTACTACTCTGGGCAAAAATTCATTAGAAAAAATGAAGTAAGCCTCATAGTTTTGCATTTCACAAAAGAGTCCGAAATGCAATACTTGGGTGCAATCTCTAAAACAATAGAATGATTTCGGTTTGTTTCCAAGGCAAACCATTCAATATCACAGTAATCCAAGTCTATGTCCCAATCACTAATTCTGAAGATGAAGTTAAGTGGTTCTATGAAGACCTACAAGACCTTCTAGAACTAACACCAAATAAAGATGTCCTTTTCATCACAGGGGACTGGAACACAAAAGTAGGAAGTCAAGAGATAACTGGAGCAACAGGCAAATTTGGCCTTGGAGTACACAATGAAGCAGGGCAAAGGCTAATAAAGTTTTGCCAAGAGAACGCACTGGTCATAGCAAACACCCTCTTCCAAAAACACAAGAGGCTACTCTACACTTTGACATTCTCAGATGGTCAATATTGAAACCAGATTAATTATATTCTTTGCAGCCAAAGATGGAGAAGCTCTACACAGTCAGCAAAAACAAGACCTTGAACTGACTGTGGTCCAAATCATGAGCTCCTTATTGCTAGGTCATACGGTAGTTTTAACTCTAGTCTTTTAAGGAATGTCTATACTGTTCTCCACAGTCACTATATCAATTTACATTACCACCAAAAGTGTGAGTTGGTTTCCTTTCCTCCACATCCTTTCCATTATCTATTGTTTGCTTCAGTTTTTCCTGTATGTATTTCTGTTGGGTTTTTCTCTGGGCTTCCTGAACATAGGTGGAGGCTTCTTTTCCCATGTTAAGGAACTTTTCAACTGCAATCTCCTCAAATATTTTCTCACACCCTTTCTTTTTCTCTTCTTCTTCTGGGACTCCTATAATTTGAATGTTGGTGCATTTAAATTGTCCAAGAGGCCTCTGAGACTGTCCTCACTTCTTTTCATTCTCTTTTCTTTCTTCTGCTCCTCAGCAGTTATTTCTATCATCCAGTTCACTTATCTGTTCTTCTGCCTTAGTTATTCTGCTACTGATTTCTTCTAGAGTATTTTTAATTTCAGCAATTGTGCTGTTCATCACTGTTTGTTTATTCTTTATTTCTTCTAGGTCTTTGTTAAATGTTTATTGCATTTTCTCCATTCTATTTTTCATATCTTGAAATTTCTTTGTTGTCATTACTCTAAATTCCTTTCCAGATACGTTGCCTATTTCCTCTTCATTATTTGGTCTTATAGGTTTTTACATTGCTTCTTTGTCTGTAACATATTTGTTATCATTTCTTCTTCTTCTTCTTTTTTTTTTTTTGTTGAGTGGGACTGTGTTCCTGTCTTACTAGTTGTTTGGCCTTAGGGTTCTAGCAGTGGAGTTTCCAGGCAGTTTGATAGAGCTGGGTCTTGGTATTGAGTGTGGTATTTTGCTATTATTAGTAGGTCCAGAACTGTTGGCCACTGACCTGAATTAGTTAATGTATGCTACACTGTGTGCCTCTACTACATTTTTGTAAAATGCTGTAATTTTTCTTAAAGATATGGTTAGACTGGATCATGAACACATGACTTGGGGATGACTCTGATCTTTGTAAATCTGATTTTGTAAACTTTTAATTTAGTGGCTATATTCCAAATCTGTAGGTATGACAAATGTTCTACCACCATTTTCCTTTCTCAGGCCTGTAAGTTTTCTCAGAACTTTGGTTAATAGAAATTCTTTGTTTCCTGGCATATACTCAAAAAATATTAATAGTTTCCAGCTTTAACAAAACTAGTTTCTTGGAGTTGAAGTTGGAGGAGAAAAAAAACCATAATTTATTAGATTTAAAAGATAATACAAAAATTAATAATTATTTAGATTTAACTGATTTCTATATTTACTTCTATGCTTTCATAACACAACTTTCCTATTTGAATTCTTTGCTTGGATATGTGTCTTAGCTGGTCCAAGTACTTAATACTTTCAATGATGTAACTTAGGAAGGCATATTGTTGGGATCTGCTTTCTGAAACCTTACAGGTCTAGAATTAGCTAATAGCCAAACTGGACTAGAAATCATGTCTCCTATCCCTTGGCCTTTCCTACCAAATTAGCTGCTTTACTTATCCCTCAGGGGAAAAAAAAGTACCAATAAAAAGTCTTTTTATCAGCTCTTTTAAAACTTGTATGAGAAAATATGTCTAAAGCACTTAGTACAACACCCTTTGTTATCTCTCTTCTACAAATGCAGTAACAGATGCTCAGAGATTGACAACTTGCTGCAAGCCACAAAGTTGGTCAGAGGCAGAGCCTGGGCTTGGACATGGGACCATTTGGATTCAGAGCAGAGGCTCAAATCTCACTAAATAGCCAGTAAGCATCTCCCAGAGCATCGGCTCCTTTTTTTAGTTCTGCCATCCTCTAGCATGTTAATTTAAGGAACACTCAGCTTTCAGGGCTCAGCTGCCAAATTAGATTATGTTGCAAACAGTCAGCTGTCTCCCTGTGCTACAGCACATACTCAGCAGGCATTTCAACAAAAATTAATTGATGAAAAGATATGCCAATCACCCAAAGCTGACAAAAACAACTTTTACCCCTGCTGATAAAAACTAACAGATTCTAAGGTTAGAACTTTATTTGAAGCTTGGGTTAGAGACCCACTCTAAGAACATTTCTGTTTATCTATTTAAATACGTATTTTATCTTGGATAATATCTGTGCTGATGCTGCCCCTTATAGTAATCCCTTTTATTAAGTCAGACCCTAAAATTACAGAATATGCCTGCTCTACCCAGGAAAAAGGCAGAGAATAAAGAAAAGTTAGGAAATCTTGGAAATCTTTCCTTGTCCACTATTTCTAATCAAAATTATACTGATTAGGTAATTAACTGGAATAATGGTTTCCCCCACAAATGCCTAGGTCTTCACCCATTTGAAGATCTCTGAGACATTAACCTGAAGTGAATTAGATCCCAAAACAGTAAGGAGTATTGAAGAACCAGCTTGGGTCATAGAACCTCTTATTCTCTCTGTCCTCAACTATCTCTGTGATCTTAGATAAATTCGCATAGCTAGGCCTCCATTTTCTCATACATAAAATAGAGTTTAGACCTAACATATGTCTGCGTGTCTGTCCAAATTCTCTGAGAAACCAGTTTTGAACTAAAGCTTATTTCCATGGGAACTTGGACTCAGAAAGCTCCTATTTCCCTGTCTCCAGGTAGAAACACCATAAATTGCTTCACTGTTGTGAATTCTCTCTCAATAGTAAGACAATTTTCATTCAGGCTCCTTCCCACATCTTCCTGATAATGGCCAGTAACGAGAACTGAAAGAACAGAATGAAATATTTAAATTATTCACTTCTTAAATTACCTCTGTCTTCCTGAATAACACACAGTTATATATTTTTCTATCTCTCTCTTTTTTTTTTTTGGAAGGACAGTTCCCCTAGGAGTGAAAGCAGTGCATCCCTGTGCCTAGCCTCTGCCTTGGGGTTCTGACTGATGTCATTTGCCGTGATCCTGGCACAGGGCTATTTGGGAGCTACCTGATCTACTTTTCTTCCCTTTTATGGTACATCATACATGAACAAGTGGGGAACCAGACGAATGTAACCTTCTTTCTCAGCTCTTACCCATACCTTCTCTGAGCCCACTAAGTCAAGCACTTATCTTTGCAGGTCCTTATCCTGTCTGATTCCTCTCTCTTGGGAGTGTAAAGGAGAGAAATGTGGGCACCTAATCAAGTAGCCGGGTGGCCTTTACTTCCATGAATGGATGAGGAAACTACAGAGGGCAGGTGGTACAAAGGAAAATGGAAGGAAAGAAGATTTGTTCAGACTTGGTGGAGTGGGGGTCTAGTCTTCTCCCATGTCTCAGCTACCAGTTTTTCCAAGTTAGCATCCTTCATCATTCATTTTCCTCCTCAATACTTTCCCAAGCCCCATCCTACCACTAGTGCAAAGTTGAATAAAATCTGAGGAGAAAATCCCTTCCAGCTTCTCTTCCAGTCACCATTGATCCAAGGCAGTGGCTGATACTCATCGGAGAGATGAGTTCTTTGGAGAGATGGATGGAGCACTCAGCGCCCACTCCCATTCCCACAATGAGGAAAGAAAGGTATCAGCATCACCCTGTGGACATACAAAGGTTTTCTCATTTTCTTAATCAAATGAATAGAAATGCAATGTATCCTTACATTGTGTTATCTCTTTACTCCGTTTAGGAGAAAACTAAATTTGAATGAACATAACAAAATACTATATAAAAATACAAATTAAAGCAAGGGTTGGCAATATTTCTGGCAAAGGTCAGTGTATTAGCTTCCTAGATTTTACCACAAGCTGGGTGGCTTAAAACAATAGATACTAGTTTCTCACAGTTCTGGGAGAAGCTGAAAAAACGAGAGAAGTGAAAAGTAAAGGAGAAAAGGAAGATATAGTCATCTGAATGCAGAGTTCCAAAGAATAGCAAGGAGAGATAAGAAAGACTTTTTAAATGAACAATGCAAAGATATAGAGGAAAACAATAGAATTGGAAATACTAGAGATCTCTTCAAGAAATTTAGAGATATCAAGAGACTATTTCATGCAAAGATGGGCACAATAAACGACAGAAATGGTATGGACCTAACAGAAGCAGAAGATATTAAGAAAAGGTAGCAAGAATACACAGAAGAACTATACAAAAAAGTTGTTCATGACCCAGATAACCACAATGATGTGCTCACTCACCTAGAGCCAGACATCCTGGAGTGTAAAATCAACTGGGCCTTAGAAAACATCAGTATGAACAAAGCTAGTGGAGGTGATGGAATTCCATCTGAGCTGTTTCAAATACTAAAAGATGATGCTGTGAAAGTGCTGCACTCATTATGCCAGCAAATTTGGAAAACTCAGCAGTGGCTACAGGACTGGAAAAGGTCAGTTTTCATTTCAATCTCAAAGAAAGGCAATGTCAAAGAATGTTCAAACTACTGCACAATTGCACTCATTTCATAAGCTAGCAAAGTAAAGGTCAAAATCCTTCAAGCTAGACTTCAACAGTATATGAACCAAGAACTTCCAGATGTACAAGCTGGATTTAGAAAAGAGAGAGGAACCAGAGATCAAATTGCCAACTTCTGTTGGATCATAGAAAAAGCAAGAGAATTCCAGAAAAACATCTACTTCTGCTTCATTGACTATGGTAAAATCTTTGACCGTGTGGAACACAACTCACTGTGGAAAATTCTTGAAGAGATGGGAATACCAGACCACCTTACCTCCTATTAAACCTGTATGCAGGTCAATAAACAACAGTTAGAACCGGACATGGAACAAGGGACTGGTTCCAAATTGGGAAAGGAGTACATCAAGGCTGTATATTGTCACCCTGCTTATTTGACTTATATGCAGAGTACATCATGAGAACTGCCGGGCTGGATGAAGCACAAGCTGAAATCAAGATTTCCAGGAGAAATATCAATAACCTCAGATATGCAGATGACACTACCTTATGGCAGAAAGTGAAGAGGAATTAAAGAGCCTCTTGATGAAAGTGAAAGGGGAGCATGAAAAAGTTGCCTTAAAACTCAACTTTCAAAAAAATGAAGATCATGGCATCTGGTCCCATCACTTCATGGCAAATAGATGGGGAAACAATGGAAACCATGCCAAACTTTATTTTCCTGGGCTTCAAAATCACTGCAGACTGTGACTACAGCCATGAAATTAAAAAATGCCTACTCCTTGGAAGAAAAGCTATGGCAAACTTAAATAGTACATTAAAAAGCAGAGACATTACTTTGTCTACAAATGTCCATCTAGTCAAAGCTTGGCTTTTCCAGTAGCCATGTATGGATCTGAGAACTGGACAATAAAAAAGGCTGAATGCTGAAGAATCGATGCCTTCGAACTGTGGTGCTGGAGAAGACTCTTAAGAGTCCCTTGAACAGCAAGAATATCAAACCAGTCAATCCTAAAAGAAATCAGTCTTGAATATTCATTGGAAGGACTGATGCTGAAGCTGAAGCTCCAATACTTTGGCTACCTGATGGGAAGAGCCAACTCATTAGAAAAGACCCTGGTGCTGGGAAAGACTGAAGGCAGGAGGAGAAGGGGATGACAGAGGACAAGATGGTTGGATGGCATCACCGACTCAATGCACATGAGTTTGAGCAAGCTCTGGGAGTTGGTGATGGACAGGGAAGCCTGGCATGCTGCAGTCCATGGGGTCACAAAAAGTGGGACACAACTGTGTGACTAAACAACAACAACAATACAGTTCTGGGAATCAGAAGTATAAAACCAAAGTGTTAGCAGGTGTGCATTTCCACCACAGGTCTAGGAGAGAAAGCCTTAACTGCCTCTTCCAGCTTCTCATGGTTCCAGGAATTTCTGGATTTGTAGATATATAATTTCAGTTTTAGCCTCCATTGTCATATGGCCTTCTTCTCTGTGTCCATGTGTATCTTCACCCCTATCTCTTATTAGAAAATTTGTCACTGGATTTGAGGCCCACCTGGATAAATCTATGATGCTCTCATCTTAAGATCCTTAATTCCATCTGCAAAGACTTTTTAGAAATTAGGTGACATTTGCGTGACTGGATACTAGGGTGTGAACATGTCTTTTGAGAGGCCACCATTCAACCCGTTACAGACAGATAGTAAGTATGTTAGGCTTTATGGGACATAAATGTCACAACTACTTTATGTCCCAACCACTTGACTCTGCCATTGCAGCACAAAGGCAGACATAAACAATCTATAAATAAATGTTTAGCTATAGTCCAGAAAAATTTGATGTATGAGCACTGAGATTCAAATTCCATAGATTTTCACATTATGAAATATTTTTCTTTTTATTTTTTATCAGCCATTAAAAAATATAAAAACTATTCTTTGTCTATAGACCATAAAAAAACAGGCAACAGGTCAGATTTGGCCCATAGTCTGTAATTTGTTGATCGGGGGTTGGAATTATAGAATATATTTCAAATCACCTTGATTTCTTTTTTGAAGGCTTCCATTAACCTTCAAATGAGGCCAACTATCTTTTCTGTATCTTCATTATTCTAAAAGTTTCCAGGTCTTTTGACACACTTTGTGGTTGCTTTCCTTTTCAAAACCCTTCCTCTAGTCATGTGGATATGATAAAATACAAAAGTGGCTTCACAAGAAATATGATAATGGAGGGTAACACGGTGACTTTTGAAGGCAGGAAGGTGATGGTCTTGACCTCGTTTATGTGTATCTGAGCTATGTGACCCCTAAGAACAGGATATGGTGACTACTGTGGAAGGAATAGAACCTTCCTCAAATGAACTTGGCCAGATGTGCCATTGGGGGTGGAAGATGAATGGAGTTAATGACATTAGAGAGAGACAGACAGAGAGAGGAGAAAAAGGGGAAAGAAGGGCATGTAAACAAAGGGAAAGGGAGATGGGAAAAGAAGGGGGAGACAGAAAGATAAAACAAGGTACTAGAGGCAGAAGAGGAAGCTAAGTTCAAATGATGCTAAGGTAGCTTGAAACTTATTAGGCAATCACAGGAGAGAAGGCAATTAGAAACATCTTAGTGCTGAAGAGAATTAAGACATTTTAGGAGGTGAAATCTCAAGAATGAATAGAACATCCTTAAATGCCAAGGGCAGAATGCACAAGAACATTGGTCTGTTCCTGACTGTTTGGACATTTGTTTTCATTAGTTTTTAAACAGCAGACAAGGTGTAAAGCATCTTTCAAAAATTAACAAAGTCAATTATATTTAGTAGCCCTTTCCTTTGATACGGAAAAGTAGGGTCCAGGAGAATCGTGCTTGATATGAATTTCTGTGAGCAAAAGAATGGGGAGAACATAGATTTCTGGGGAAAGGGGGTGCTTCTTTAGGCCACTGTGACTGAGGTGGGAGTGGACTGGACATGGCCTCTGAAGCCCGCAGCACAGAGTGGGCCAGAAGAGGTGGTGGAGTCATAACAGGGGCTGAGCAGTGCTTTGGAGACAGCTTCAGGGCATCCTCTGACAGCAAGGGGATGAAGGGTGGATGGACAAGGAGAGACTGATGCAAGAAAACCAGAGAACATAGACAATTAGGAGTGCTGGGGAGGAAGAAATTTTCTTCAACTCTTCTAGTTTCTCTTGGCTGGTCTAAGAGTTAAATTGATACAAGACAAATTAACAAGAGAAAATCAAAGAAAAGTTTAATAACAGATATACATGGAAGAGATCCAGGAGAACTGAGTAACTCCCCAAAATGGCCACAACTGTTACCTTAAATACCATCTTCAGCTAAAGACAAAGAGGATATTGAGGGTAGGGGTTTGGGACTTCAAGGGGAGGAAGGCCATTCATATGGAGATGTAAAAGACAGTGTTTGAGAAAAAAATAAAAATGTTTGCTGGGCCAGGCAGAGATAATGGGACATAGGGAAGAATTTTAACAAATGGACTTTGCTAGGTTCCTCCCTGTCTACACACTTAGTTCATTCTATTAATATAATTATCTATTAGCTCTTTTCCTAGAATAGGTCCTCTGTCTACATTTGTTTAGGCAGTTAGGGGGAAGGTCAAAATTTCTTACTGATTCTTCTGAGATTTGAATGTTTTCAGCTTGAAATAATCTGCATGTCAGAGATATTTGGGGTAGCAAGTTTTGCTTCCCTATAGTTCAGGCAGGAGACCTTAAGGGCCTGACTCACAGGTGATGAAAGGGAGAAGATGGGAAACCCTTTTCAAAGAGGGAGCATGGCTGGGTGGCTAACAGGCTGGCATTTTCACTCAGCTATTCTGGCTTTAGTCCTGAAACCCCAGTGGTTTTTGCTTGACTGATTATCTCCATGGGGCCAAACTTCCAATTAGAAATCTCCCAGAGTAGCTGGCTTCAGCAATGCAGCCCCTCCCTCATGACGTGCTCAGTCTGGAGGGTCTAACTACTCCCCAGGGGGCTCCTCAGCAGTGGTGGTGTTTGGGGGTTTCCAGGAAAAATACATTCATAGCTCAGCAGCAATAGTGTGATCCTGACTGTTGGAATCCTAAGGAAAGCAAGGAGCCTGGGATGAAGGCAGTATCAGGCTCAGCATTCCTATGGGCCAAGCACTGTTTTGGGCATTATGAGGGGCACCCAAGAGAAACAGCATTCTGCACAGTCAGCTCCCAACCCCCACACTTCAATTAACCTCCATCCTTCAGTTAACCAGCTAGCTTAGCTTTTATTGAAATCATCCAGCCAGGCTAGCCCTTTACCAAGGCTCATGATATCCTTATATAGCAAGGACCACCCTAGTTGTTTTCTCTGTACAACACCCTGAATAAAGCTGAATAGTACTGTACACAGTCAGAAGCTTCAGTAGAAAGTTTAATGAGCCTGGTTAGAGTATTTACGTGATACTGATGACCTATAATCAGCAAGAATAGGATAAAGAATGTGCAAGCGGTCATATTCTTACATACAGGAGTTAAAACTGTCTCTGTTTTGCTCCCTGGGTTTTCCTGCCTGGATCTTCTGCCCTCTTAAGTTAAAAGGATTAGCAGCCATGTGAAAGGAAATGAAGGATTCATTAGGTAAATTTTAAGGATCTTGCTCCTGCTTCTTCCCCAGTTGTATACACATACTCTAAGAATTAAGAGATTTGTTGTAACAATCTTTGTTCTGATTCTAAAATAAATCCTAGGTTCTTAGATCTGGAAGAGATCTCAGAGCACATCCAGCCAACATTTGTATTTGATAAATAGGGTCAGTGATTCTCAGAAGGGAGTAACCTGTCCTGGGGAAGTAACCTCATTTCAGTGTCAGGATTGTCTTCCTTTTGGGCAATCTTTCATAATGTCCCACTGAGGTATAGGTGAGGTCAGAAGATTCCTGCCAACTTCTGCTTTCATGCCACATGATGGTATCTCCTTAGATTCAGTCAAAGTGACTGTGCCATTTGCATCATTCCCAGTCTGCAATCCTACTGAACTTCTGCTTAAAGCAACTCTTTCATGAGGTTTTGGCCTCCTCCCTCTTTTTGAGGATGGCAGACTGTGTGTTATTGTAGTCTGCTCTCCTAGGGAGGACTGTCACTATCCTCTTAGAAATGAATTATACCAATGGGAAAGAGTTCAGTGATGAGGAGAGCTGCCATCTCAAGTCACATTTAGTGGTATTTATCAATTATACTCTATTTTCAGAATCAGAAGGAGTCAGACTTCTGACACTTCAACTCTTGGACTTTTGGCTGAACTGAGAGTCTGGATGGCCATTTCCAGGGTTCTCATAGTCCTCTGGGAGATATCAAGGGAAGATTTCATGCAAGGATGGGCATGATAAAGGACAGAAATGGTAAGGACCTAACAGAAGCAGAAGAGATTAAGAAGAGATGGCAAGAACACACAGAAGAACTATACGAAAAATGTCTTAATGACACAGATAACCATAATGGTATGGTCACTCATCTAGAGCTGGACATCCTGGAGCATGAAGTCAAGTGGGCCTTAGGAAGCATTACTACAAACAAAGCTAGTGGAAGTGACAGAATTCCAGCTGAACTATTTAAAATCCTAAAATACAATACCATTAAAGTGCTACAGTTAATATGTCAGCAAATTTGGAAAACTCAGCAGTAGGTCAGTTTCCATTCCAATCTCAAAGAAGGGCAATGCCAAAGGATATTCAAATTACTGTACAATTTTGCTCATTTCACATACTAGCAAGATTATGCTCAAAATCCTTCAAGCTAGGCTTTAGCAGAATGTGAACTGAGAAATTCCAGATGTACAAGCTGGGTTTATAAAAGGCAGAGGAACCAGAGATGAGTTTGAGTAAGCTCCGGGAGTTGGTGATGGACAGGGAAGCCTGGCACGCTGCAGCCCATGGGGTCACAAAGAGTCGGGCACAACTGAGCGACTGAACTGAACTGGGAGATAGTGCATGACAGAGGAGCCTGACGTGCTGCAGTCCATGGGACTGCAGAGTTGGACAGGACTTAGTAACTGAACAACAACCACAACAACAAATAGTCAACATACATTTATTAAATTTCTTATCCCACTGTATTGTAATTCAGTGCTACCATCTTTCTTTTTTTTTTTCTGACTAGACTTCAAGCTCTTCAAGAGCAACCCAGTTGTCATTCATCTCTGTGAACCTTATCCCTACAAAGTGCCTCGTATTTAATAGATGACTAATGAATACATTTTGTAGGAATGGATGAAAGAATGATGGATGTGGGACTAAGGCCATTATGTTATTACTACTTGACACTTGTCATTGAAATTAAGGGTTTGGAGAAATGTCAGTGTTATGAATATTTGAAATCATGATAGAGGGGAAGGACAATTGAAATGTCATCTGGTTTGGGCCATGTGCCAAACATCCTAGGAAGAGTTTGGTGGGGATGCTTTCCAGCTAAGTTCTGGGAAGGAACACAGTATTTATATAAGTGCAGGCATCTGTTTACACAAAAAGAAAGTGCTCCACCACTTGACTTGACTGGAACTGGAATTCTGGTCTCCATTTGATGACTGAAACAATGCAGGGCATTGTAAAACATTTCAGATCCGTTGGTTTCCCTGGCAGCTTAGTTTGCGTCAGTGCAGAAGCACAGAGCAGATCATATGTCTGTGTTAACAAGCCTGCAGAACCTGCCTTGGGTGGAAAAACTGTAACTACAGAGGAAGTGATGGGAAAATTTTTTCAGAGCCATCAGGTAACACATTTCACGTTAAAACATTGCCTGGAAGTTGGCCAGAACTAAAAATAACATCATGTGTTGTATAATGGTTTATAGTTTAAAAAATATTTCACAATCATTATCACACTTCTTCTTCTTCTTCTTTTTTTTTTCTGGTAACTGCAACTCCACTTTATAGAAAAGGAAATTAAGCCTCATTAGGATTTGTTGACTTCACACAATAACTGGTAGATTCCATGTATATTAGGGACTTCCCTGTAGCTCAAATGGTAAAGAATCTGCCTGCAATGCAGGAGACCCAGGTTTGATCCCTGGGTTGGGAAGACTCCCTGGAGATGGGCATAGCAACCCACTCCAGTATTCTTGCCTGGAGAAACCCAGGGACAGAGGAGTCTGGCGGGCTACAGTTCATGGGGTCGCAAAGAGTCAGACACAGCTGAGCAACTAACACTTCACTTCACTTCCCTGTATACTGTCTTCTCCGTGGTTATTAGCATCACAAAAAAATTCAAGTATCCTTATAACTTTTGTTGTTGCTGTTAATTAGTCTCCAAGTTGTGCCTGACTGTTTTGCAACCCTATGAACTCTAACCTGCCAGGCTCCACGGTCCATGTGATTTCCCAGGCAAGAATACTGGAGTGAGTTGCCATTTTTTTCTCCAGGGGATCTTCCTGACCTAGGGAGTGAACCCACATCTCCCGCTTGACAGGAAGATTCTTTGCCACTGAGCCACCAGGGAAGTCCTTATCTCAAATTTGTTGTTCTTTTCTATGATTTGGTCTTTGGCCCTTTTCTCTTTGCACCCCACGCTTTCCTAGATGATCTCATTTGTGTTCATGGTTATAACCATTAACTTCACAGTGGTAACTCCCAAATTTCTGTTGCCAGATCTCTTATCTTAATTCAAGTTATATAACCAGTGTGATTTCTGCATCTCCCCACCTTGATGTGCAGATCCTGCACACTAGCTTGTTCTAACATAACAGTATTTGATATGACCATTGAGCAGGGTATAATGTTTCTTCACTTATTCAACTTTTTATTATTTCTTTCAGTAAAGGAATATTAAGCAGTTTTCTTCATGCAGATTTTACATAACTCAATTTTCTTTGAAATGTTATACATTTTCATGACCATTGTGATATGATCTTGTCTATAGACAAATCATTTGAGATGACATTAAAGATTTTGCCTGCAATGCAGGAGACCAAAGTTCGATCCCTGGGTCAGGAAGATGCCCTGGAGAAGGAAATGGCAACCCACTCCAGTATTCTTGCCTGGAGAATTGCATGGACAGGGGATCCTGACAGGCCATGGGATCTTAAAGAGTCTTTACAAAACTGAGTAAAGGAATATTAAGTAGTTTTCTTCATATAGATTTTACATAACTCAATTTACTTCTAAGTATTATATATTTTCATGACCATTGTGATATGACTTTATTTCCATATGTTTATAAATGGCTATGCTAAAATGTAAATGTGTAATTTTTACACATTTGTTTTGAAGCCATCTTCTGAAATATCAAATTAGTTTTATCTGTTTTTCAGTTGATTCTTTTTGGGTTTTGTAGATACACTATTATCTGAAAATAATGATTATTTTCTCTTACTTTACACTACTTAAGCCTCTTATTCCTTTTCTCATCTTAATTGCATTGGTTAGTCTAGAACAATATTACCACCAGCAACAGTCATCATTAGGTGACTTCAGTTTCTCATCATAAAACTTAATAGCTTTTCACCACTAAATAAAATCTATGTAGATATTTTATTGATGGAATATCAACCTGTTTCCATTTTACCTTAGTAAATCATGTTAATTTTTCTTATATGCCTTTTAATTATCCAAATAAAAAATATTTTTCTCCTTTGATATAGTCATATGATAGATGATATTAATAGAATTTCTGATATTGAATCTTCTTTTTATTAATTTTTTCTAGAAAAGTCCCCATTTAATTTAAAAACAAAATTTTATTTAGTTCAGGGACTACATTCTAAATTTATTAATTATTACTTCCCCTTCTAGAATTCCTATTATACTAACCTTCTAGAATTCCTGTTATACTATGTTTTATTTCCTAAACCCACTTCTCATATCTCTTACATTTTTATGTATTATATTTTTTTTATCTTTTACTTCTGGGTTTTGGGAAAATTTCTCAAGCTGAACTTTTGAACCACTGATGTGGTTTTCTATAATGTCTAATGTGTTACTCACTACTATCACTGGCAAATAAAATTTGAAATTTAAAACTTGAATTCAGAAACATAAATGTCCATTAAAAAATTAAATTAGTTTAAAAATTCAAATGTTTAAAAATAATATTTCCTGACCTCTAATCACTGCTTTTAGATGGAGTGGGTGCTTAAATCCAAGTTTGTTGAAAATATGAATCAATTTTGTTTTGCTTCTTATCATAACTTACTTTTTGGAGTAAACTTTCTTCAGAGAACATTTCTGATTGTTCAGATGTATTTTCTTCATTCAGACTTTTGAGTCATTTCATATATCTGGTTTGCCCAGCTTTCCTGAGGAAGTCCTTTCATATTTGTGAGTTACAGTGGTTTCTGTCAGAAATCATGGGGATACTTATTCCAATCTTAAGTTTAGAAAAAGAAAAAAGGAGAAGTATGCAGCTTTAGTTTTGTAGGACTACAGTTGACTGTGAAGATTGGGAAAAGTTTACACCTAGAAACATCTGCACAAAAGAGAACCTCTTGTTGTGATAAATAATTTCTTCCAGGCCATAGCGAAGTCCATGGTTATCCCCACATACTGTGCTCATACTTTTAATTATCATACCTCTCAAGGCTGAAAGGATTCTATCAGCTCCCACTGTAGTTCCTGAACACTTATGAAAACCATGCTTTTTGTCCCAGTCATGGCCCTGTAGAGTCCCGGGCCTGCTACTCAAAGTTAGGAACATTTGTGCCAAGTCAGAATTCCCCTAAACTGTTGAAACTAAGAAAGTAATTACAAACAAAGGCAGTTTCATGGCAGGGAGCTTCACTGATAAGCAGATGTCTGAAACTAAAAAAGATCTAAGACCTACAAAAGTCAAAAATATTTACTGTTTTAGCCTTTATAGAAAAAGTTTGCCCACATCTGGGTTAGCAGAAGGAGACTGAGTTTAGAGAAACAGATTCAAGTTTTCACTCCAGTATTAAGTGTGAGGTACTGGCTTTCCAGGTGGTGCTAGTGGTAAAGACCCTGCCTGCCAATGCAAGAGACATAGGAGACCCAGTTTCCATCCCTGGGTTGGGAAGATCCCCTGGAGGAGGACATAGCAACCCACTCCAGTATTCTTGCCTGGAGAATCCCATGGACAGAGGCACCTGAGGGGCTACATTGCATAGGGTCACAAAGAGTCAGACACGACTAAAGCAACTTAGCATGCATGCATGCACATTGAAGGGGCAGAAATCTTACTGAGCCAGTTTCCTTATCTGTCAAGTGATAATAATACTACCAGCCTCAAAGTGCTGAGTTGGCATTAAGCAATATAAAATGTACAAGGTCTCTCAGCATTTTGAAAAAACTCTGGTTCTTCTTATACTTCTTTTAATGGATAAATGTAAGGAAAGATAAAAATCTTAATTTTGAATCAAGATCTTAGAAGTAATCTGCTTCATTCTTGAAATTCTTCAAAAGTATCAATTTCTGAAACTCTTCCCAGAAATTCTGATTATGGTAGGTCTGAGTAGAGAAGATGGTGTTTATTTTTTTTTACAGTTCCTTGGATCACTGCTGAGCAGGTGGGGAAGCCAGTCAGCAAATACAAAGTTATTGCAGTCTCCAAGGAACTAAGTCCCTGGGTCAGAGGCAGTCAGGGGTGTGGAGAATGCAGATGTCCCTTCTGTTTGTCCCTCCCATTACAATGGAAAGACATGGTGGATGGACTTTTTAATGCCTGCAGAGGCTTCATTCAGACCCTTAGGATCTGTACCTTCTGTAGTTCTTCTTAAAGCCCTAAACTCCAGAACCCTGAGTCCATAGGATTTGGAAGACTGCAGTTTTATAACAGTACATAATTCTTACCTCATGTGTACATGTCCTAGGAGGGCATACAGAATAGAGGCAGAGGTTCTAAGACGAACTCAAAGCTGTCATTCACCAAGCAGAGTTCAGTGAGCCAGAACAGACTCTTCAGGGTGCAAACCTGGCCACCTCACCCCTTGACTGAAAAATATACAATGATTTCCCATTCCCATCTGGATAGATACCTCCCCATCCTGCTCACTACTCTGGAGTTAGGCTATCTGAAAATTCAAATGTACGACTTTGGGTACATTACTTAATCTTTCTGTGACTGTTCTCTCATATGTGAAATGTAGGTCATAATACCATTTAGTTCTTTGGGTCTTTACAAAGATTAAGTGAGTTCATATATATATAACCTTTAGAAAAACACCTGGTATGTGGAAGACCTGGGTTTGATCCCTGTGTTGGGAAGATCCCTTGGAGAAGGGAAAGGTATCCATTTCAGTATTCTGGCCTGGAGAATTCCATGGACTTTAGTCCATGGGGTTGTAAAGATTTGGACATGACTGAGCAACTTTCACTTTAATAGAGTAAGAACCCAATGATGTGAGCTATAATCGTAATCCTGCACCATTCTCCCTCTCATTCCCTATGTTCCAGTTTGTCCTCTACCACAGGGGCTTTGAACATACAGTTCCCTCTTCCTCTCTGGAATGACTCCACCTGCATGTCATTCTTCCCCTACCAGATCCAACTCATCTTAAAAGATTTCAGTTCAAATGCCACTTCCTCAGAGACTCTGTCTCTGACCTTCCTGGCTGTCCAGGCCCCTTACATGAACTTCTGGCTTTTCTTCTTCATAGAATTTAACACAGTTCCAATTGGACATTTATTTGTAGATTTAGTTGATTACCATCCATCTCTGTCATACAACTAGAGCTCCCTGAGATCAGGGGTGATAGTCATGATCTCTGCCTTTACATCCCTAGCCCCTTCCATAGTACCTCTCTCTAATAAGCATTCAGTAATTATCTGAATAAAAGCATCCAGGCTGCCAACCAGGGATGGGTAAGGACCTCAAAAGTAGCCAGTGGGGAGAGGAAGATATCATACCCTTTGACATTACTACAATCCTGCATAAGTTTGTTTGCCATAGTGTGTAGTCGTGTAGTACAGGCCAAGGCTACATGGGGACACAACCGTGTCAGCTGGGTGACACTCCACTTTTGCCACAAATGGATGTCTTCAAATGCCCACTGCCCCCCCCTCAATTTGGGGTCAATGAAATAGATCAACTCTTCAGAGCTTCTTGGTGAATGACAGCTTTGAGTTCATCTTAGACCCTCTGCTTCTAGTCTACATGCCCTCCTAGGACATGTACACATGAGGTAAGAATTATGCTCTGTTATAAAACTTTAGTCTCCCAAATCCTGCGGACTCGGGGTTCTGGAGTTTAGGGCTTTAAGAAGAACTACAGAAGGTACAGATCCTAAGGGTCTGAATGAAGCCTCTGCAGGCATTAAAAAGTCCATCCACCATGTCTTTCCACTGTAATGGGAGGGGCAAACATAAGGGACATCTGCATTCTCAGAGATCATTCCAGCCCTGTAATCTATTCCTACTTGAGTAGCAATCACCTTCCTTGGGAAGAAAGCACAAGTTCAAGGTAGGTAGCTTCAGCTGTGGGTGAAAAGCAAAGTTTTCAGCGAACTTGTTCACTTACTGCTCTACCCAAAGCAGACCTCTCTCAGGTCATACACAGTACTTGGCATGTAGCTCAAATAAATAACTGCCAATGCTAAAATCTGTGACTGAGTCATTCCCAGTCCTGTTTATTTTTTATGAGATCTTTGAACTAGGGAGGACTCTGCATTTCTCTTACAAAGCTTGGGTTTTGAAATGGGACAGAACTAATGGGCAGGGGCCCTATCTTTACTATTTAACTTCTGTGTAACTGTGAGCCCCAGTTTTCTCACATACCATCAAAGGATAATGTAATCATAAGTACATTCATCTTTCCCAGTACTGTTGTTTGGAGTCATTTTATTCAAAGCTATTAAGTTGTCTTAGATGTGTAAATGTCCTGTAGCACTGGTGAAACCTGGCATTGTATATTTAATACTCTACAATGTTTAATGTCAAGTATCCCATTATGAACAGACACATTAAAGACCTAGTGGTATGGAGCAAGTGGATATGTACAGAAAAGACAAAGACACCTTAACATATCAATCATCGGAAGATACTTTGAGCCAAAGTTCTCCGTAAGTAACTGAATCTCTAATGAATATTTTCCTCTTAAACCTAGAGGAGAAAGGGAATTAGAGGTAGCAACATGTGTGGCCACTCTACCTACATAGCTAAGATTTTGTTTATAGAAACTATTTTGTAAATAGTTTTGTAAATACTAATTTTAAATAATGTGTAGAGATGGACTAAAATAAGCAGTTCTTCCTACTGGAAAATTTGGCCTTGCTTTTAAGCTCTGTAAAGCCCTGGGGTGAGTTGTTTGACATCCTAAGGATGTCAGAGATGAAAATTCTGGGGACACCTATTGTCTCCTCAAAACACCAAGCTAGTCCATGGGAACTGGTATCTAGGTTAAAACTTGAGCTTACCACATAAGTATGGCAGGACAACAATCTTACCACTTTCCAAGGATGCAGTTGGACACCTATTTTCTCCTCAAAACACCAAGCTAGTCCATGGGAACTGGTATCTAGGTTAAAACTTGGGCTTACCACATAAGTATGGCAGGACAACAATCTTACCACTTTCCAAGGATGCAGTTGTACACCCACCACTTGTAATTACTTCACTTGGGTCCAAGAGCAGTTGATGATTTTCAGCCCAGCAATGTTTCAAATTACAAACCTCTCATAGAAAAGCTGAGTTCCATCTTAGTTCTGTGTGTAGCTTCTCTGGCTCTTGCCCGAGTTCATGGCTCTCAGAGGACTTTACAAAAACAGCAAGAAGGAAACTCATAAATGCCTAATGCCTCAGGTTGTAGAAATGGGCCATGTATTGATCAAATATGTTTCTGCTGTATAATGAGAGACACCAAGTCAGTCACCAACTCAGTCTCACTGAGTCCTTAATATCTGCCTTCCCCTTCTCTAATAATCAAATGTCTTATTTTAGGTTCTATTATTTACAGTACCCAGGGGCTTCCAAGGTGGTTCAGTGGTAAAGAATCTTCCTGCCAATGCAGTAGCTGCAGGAGATGCAGGTTCAGTTCCTGGATCAGGAAGATCCCCTAAAAGAGCCAATGGCAACCCACTCCAGTATAATTGCCAGGAAAATCCCATGGACAGAGGAAACTGAGGGGCTACAGTCCATGGCGTTACAAAGATTCAGACATGACTGAGCAACTGACCATACACACATGTATGTACAGTAGCCATTCATAAGTGCTAAAGTTTGTTGTCAGAATTCAAATCAGCTGAGAGTAACTGAGACCTGACTGCTGTGTCTTAAACACAAAACGGTTTAAACCAACCTCAGTAGCAGGCAGGTCAACATTCTAAGGATGCTGGAGACATGCAAATGCTAGACTTACCTAAAGCCATGGCCAGAGTAGGACAGGTGTGGTGGTTCTGTGAAACCATCAGACACCTGGGCTCCTTCTTTTTGCTCCCTCACACGTGTCTTCCATTCTCAAGTCATCTCTTGGTCAAAAGTGAATGCTGAGATTTCAGACACTGTGTCCACATTCTAAGCAGCATAAAGGATGAAGGAAGAAGGGAGAAATGTGCCTCCTCATGGAATTCTTATAGAAACTTCCACTTATGTCTCTTTAAAAGATGATACTGTGAAAGTGCTGCACTCAGTATGCCAGCAAATTTGGAAAACTCAGCAGTGGCCACAGGACTGGAAAAGTTCAGTTTTCGTTGTAATCCCAAAGAAGGGCAATGCCAAAGAATGTTCAAACTACTGCACAACTGCACTCATTTCACATACTAGCAAGGTAATGCTCAATATTCTTCAAGCTAGGCTTCAACAGTATGCAAACTGAGAAACTTCAAATGTACAAGTTGGATTTAGAAAAGGCAGAGGAACCAGATATCAAATTGCCAAAATCCAGTGGATCACAGAAAAAGCAAGAGAATTCTAGAAAAAAAACATCTGCTTCATTAACTATGCTAAAGCCTTTGACTGTGTAGATAACAACAACTGTGGGAAATTCTTAAAGAGATGGGAATACCAGACCACCTTATCTGCCTCTTGAGAAGCCTGAATGCAGGTCCAGAAGCAACAGTTAAAACCAGACATGGAACAACAGACTGGTACCAAACTGGGAAAGGAGTGCATCAAGGCTGTATATCGTCACCCTGTTTATTTAACTTCTATGAAGTTTGCTGCAGCCAGCGCAGCTGGTAGGGATCGAAAGTGGTCGACACACAGTTTGAGAAAAAGAAACTAGAGACAGAATTAAAGTTTTAAAGATGGGACTGGGGAGCTCAAGACGTCTTGGGTCAAGAGCCCTGTTCCTCGGAGCCACATCACTCTTATTTAGTGTCTTGGCAAGCAGGAAGTATCTGTTGTGCTATGATGAAGTCAGCCTCCTGTGTCCCCAGTCACGTCTCCCATTTTACTGATTACTGTAAACTATCTTTGTTATTTTCTTGTATAAGGGCTATCACCTGGCTGGAGGTCACATGTCCTGGGAAAACGTCTTAGAGTGTGCACAGGAGTGTTCTGAACTTGCGCTGACCCGGCGTCCAAGGTCCACACTGTTTTTCCTTAGCTTAGTGGGGTATCCCGACCTCAACTGATCAACCTGGTGTATTTTTATTTGGGCTATGCTATATTGCTATATTTTGCTTTTATTCCTTTCCCATGATGATTTTCTCATGGCTTAGCCAGAGCAACGGACAACTGACTATTAACCCCGGCATATCCCACTTTTTTGTTTTTGTAGCAGAAGATATGTTGATCTCGCAACTTCTTTTTTTACTAGTTTTTGGAAGGCTTTTTGTGTGCATCTAAGGGCTAAAGAGAAGATTATAGTGAAACAGCAAAACATAGTTAATATTTTAATGAGACCACCTCCGATACCTTTGATCCACTCGAAAGGACTCAATGAGTTAAGGCCCTCTGTTATCCCTTGGAGTGTATCCGTATCTGGTAATAGTCTAAGAGAAGCATGCTATTTGTCAATGATTCTTGTTTGTAGCTTTTTAACATCTAGAGTAAGGTTGTCAGCCATATGGCCCTGCAAGTGCCGTCTAACATTTTTCCAGGTGTGTTCAGATTGGCTAAATTTCTGGGGGGTTACACATAAAGTAGTAATGGTCCAGTCACACTTTAAATGTATTTGTAATTTAAGATTTTGTACTTCTTTTCCTAACAGTAGCACTGCATTTTCTAAATCCATCAACCTGTTGTTAATCTCTTCATCTATATGAGTTTGGGCTCCCCAGTGATTTTCGTATATGTCTGGAAACAGTCTTTTTTACCTTGATGAGGCTGTTCAGAACTCAAATGTATCCAATTTCCAGAAGGAAGAGGCAGAGAGAAAAGAAAAATATTTTAATTTTACCCACAGGCGTAAATCACTAAATTGTTTTAAGTCATCAGTGACTTGAGGAGAAGATTTTTTTTTAAATCTGAAAACAAAGATTAGAAGCCAGTAATACGTCAGACAAAAAGTCATGAAAATTGTATTCATATTTAGCAGTCTGTTCAATCTCATGTAACCAATTCCTTTCTTCTGTGGTCCTTGTCTGATGACAAAAGACGTCAGTGAAAGTGATAGTCTCCAAGAAGCTCAAGAAGTTTTTGCCAGTGTCTGTACTACCTATTCGGAGAAGGCAATGGGCACCCCATTCCAGTACTCTTGCCTGGAAACTCCCATGGATGGAGGAGCCTGGGTAGGCTGCAGTCCATGGGGTCGCGAAGAGTCGGACACGACTGAGAGACTTCACTTTCAGTTTTCACTCTCATACATTGAAGGAAATGGTAACCCACTCCAGTGTTCTTGCCTGGAGAATCCCAGGGACGGAAGAGCCTGGTAGGCTGCCGTCTATGGGGTCGCACAGAGTCGGACACGACTGACGCGACTTAGCGGCAGCAGCAGCAGTACGACCTATTTAGCAAAGTGGGTGCCCTGGCCACTGGAGATTGCAGAAAATGCATTTTAACCATTTTTTCCATTGTGAGCTATTAACCCTGCAGCCAGGAAAGGCTTTATCCTATCAAATAGAAGTGAGGATTGTCAGGGAGCCAGGAAAAGCAAAGTAGCCGTCTTGGACATCCCATAGCCCTGACTGTTTGGTTTATAGCCGTTGTTTATCCATTTTAAATTTTCTGATGAGGGGTTAATTTTGTAGAAGCAGAATGAGCTTTGTCTATGTATGCCATAGTTTCCATAGATCATTGTGAAATAACGCTCATTTATTTTATCAAAGTAACAAAAGATTTTAAAAGCAAGTATGAATAACTTAAAGACAAATTTGCATAGTCTGTTATCAAAAGTCATATTTCAAGAAAACTGTTTTTAACAAGAAGAGAAAACCAAATTCCAGATGGGTACCAGCTTATATTCACTGTGAAACAATAATTATTTACTTAGTCGAAGTAACAATAAGACTTTAAAGGCAGTTTAATATCTTAAGAAATTTGGACCATGCACAAAATTCTTTTTTCACTTGTCATAAACCTTTTTTTACATTTTTTGTAGTCATCACTTCATTTTTCTATTTAGAGACTATTTCAGGATGGCACCAAATATATTTATTAACAGTCCAAAATCTCTTTCGTTTCTTTGTTAGTGTTCAGTAATTAATGTTTCAAAATCTTATTTTATTTGGAAGTGACCTAGCTATTTAATCAACTTTATCATTTAGTTTAGTACAATTCTAGAAATTTGTTACCCCAATCCTCAGAGATTATTTTAGATAGACATTTTTAAAACATAAGTATTTTTAATAGAGTTTTTCTAAAAGTTTTCATCTCATTTATATATATTTATATATATAAAAGGTTACTTTCTTTGTTGACAGATTTAGTTTATCTTAAACCTAGGCACAATAAAAATATTACACAATGTTGATGACTTAAGACATGTTTTAATTAGATTAGCAAACAAACATTAATGTTAGATATTTAATATTGAACATTTTTCACTTCATGTGAACCTGAATTTAAATAGAGCTCATTTATAAATTAACCTCATATTACCCAAAAGCAAAGACACACACTGAGACACAGATAAATTTAGACAGACAGAGATCTCATAGTTTTGGGGTTTTTTTAAATAAATTTATTTATTTTAGTTGGGGGCTAATTACTTTACAATATTGTAGTGGTTTTTGCCATACATTGACATGAATCAGCCATGGGTTTACATGTGTTCCCCATCCTGAACCCCCCTCCCATCTCCCTCCCCGTCCCATCCCTCTGGGTCATCCCATTGCCCCAGCCCTGAGCATTTGTCTCATGCATCGAACATGGAATGGTGTTCTGTTTCACATATGATAATACACATGTTTCAATGCTATTCTCTCAGAACGTCCCACCCTCACCTTCTCCCTCAGAGTCCATAAGACTGTTCTATGCATCTGTGTCTCTTATTCTGTCTCGCATATAGGGTTATCGTTACCATCTTTCAAATTCCATATATATGCATTAGTATACTGTATTGGTGTTTTTCTTTCTGGCTTACTTCACTCTGTATAATGGGCTCCAGTTTCATCCATCTCAATAGAACTGATTCAAATGTATTCTTTTTAATGGCTGAGTAATATTCCATTGTGTATATGTACCACAGCTTCCTTATCCATTCGTCTACTGATGGACATCTAGGTTGCTTCCATGTCCTGGCTATTGTAAACAGTGCTGCGATGAACATTGGGGTACATGTGTCTCTTTCAATTCTGGTTTCCTCGGTGTGTATGCCCAGCAGTGGGATTGCTGGGTCATATGGCAGTTCTATTCCCAGTTTTTTAAGGAATCTCCACACTGTTCTCCATAGTGGCTGTACTAGTTTGCATTCCCACCAACAGTGTAAGAGGGTTCCCTTTTCCACACCCTCTCCAGCATTTATTGCTTGTAGACTTTTGGATAGCAGCCATTCTGACTGGCGTGAAATGGTACCTCACTGTGGTTTTGATTTGCATTTCACTAATAATGAGTGATGTTGAGCATCTTTTCATGTGTTTGTTAGCCATCTGTATGAGAGATCTCATAGTTTTCTGCTTGAAATTTAAAATGTCTCTTTGTCCCTTCTTTTTTCCCCTTGGTTTGAGTTCTACCAATTTGTTCATGGCTGGAGTCCCAGATAGAGTGGGCTATGTATCCCAAGGACATGATAAGAGTTAACTTCAGGTTTTTTCCCAGGCCTGTTTTTGTTTCTCAGGCAGAATTGGAGCTCCATAAAAGTATTTTAACAAGTCAACTTTTTCTTAATTGCATGTGCAAGAAGAATCGGTTTTTCAATTTCAAAAAAGATTTTATTTTAACCAGTTTTCTCCAGAGTCTAAAGAATATCACGGCCATTCAGTGTCAAAAAATGTCATCTCTCTTTTTTGTAGTCATAGTTTTATATCTAAATATTAAACCAGGGAATGCTCAAATTGGTTCTGATAACAGAGGTAGCCTGGCTGATAAGATGTTGCCCCAGCAGGGATTGTCTCTCTGGGGAGGTGAGGTCTTCTCTCAAAGTAAAGAAAACCTGTCGTTTAACCTCTATTTTCTCCCAAGCTCTTATGTAGTATCGCCTCACCTGTTCTGTAGCCTGATCTTCCATAAGCACTTGATCTTGAGTTCTCCCCCAATGTCCACTGTCTATTAATTGATCTAAAGAGATGGGGATCTGCCTGGCTTGGTCATCAGCCACCATAATCAAATGGGAACCCTCAGCTAGTCCCTGTACTAGTCCCAAGGTAAAAGGAGAATTTACTCCATAATTCTGAACAGCTTGCTTAAGTTCCTTTAGTATTTTGAAGGGAATCTGTTTGTGTACAGCCTCATATACCCCATTAGGATTATTAGGATCTGTCCCAGGAGCTGTCCGTCCATGTATTGTTGTCACTGGAAATGCCATAGTCATAGCATCCAAGTCACCCTCCTGTCCAGTCCGACAAATACCTTTCTGGAGGGGTGACAGAACTGCTGTCTGTTGTAAGGAAGGAAAAGCTTGAGCCTCTCCAGTGGTTAAGCCAGGAGAGGGAGGAAGAGAGGCAAAGGAAATTCGTCTTCCCCAAACAAAGGCGCAGGAGGAACTGCAGCTTTAAGAGCCTCCTGAGTTTTTTGTTTTACCCCCTTGGGCTCTGCATATTCCGGTCCTCCCTCTGATGGGGTTTTACCTTTATCTTTACTCCCTTTTTGAGCTTTCAGGGGTCTGAAGAGGTTCCAAAATGGATTTTATCAGTGTCCAAATTGACCAGATAGATACAGGCCAGGGCACTTTCTTGCAAAGAAGTTTCTTTAATTCACTACTTACCTTCTCCCATGTTTCTAAACCTAAAGTACCGAGAGAAAAGGGAACCGTGAGCAATATTTTTCAATGGTTTGTAAAATCTCCAATAGCCAACCCTCACTTGTTTCTGTTCCCTTTGCTTTCAAAAGCTGCCTTAAGAGGCATATATGTGGCCGGTATTGTTCTGAGCCTTCTGAATTCCCCATGCTTAACCCCGTTTCAATGCCTGAGAGAGTATTATTTACCACAAAGGGGGATTTTAGAGGCCTAACCCCACTCTTGGGGAAGGAAATGGCAACCCACTCCAGTGTTCTTGCCTGGAGAATCCCAGGGACGGCGAAGCCTGGTGGGCTGCCGTCTATGGGGTCACACAGAGCTGGACACGACCGAGGCAACTTAACCGCAGCAGCAGCAGCCCACTCTTCTTCAGGACTGTGCACGGATATTTTAACTTTAGCTTTGTTCTTGGTGACCCTTCACTTTCGAGCCCCATGATGGGCGCCACTTGCTGCAGCCAGCGCAGTAGGCAGGGATCAAAAGTGGTCGACATACAGTTTGAGAAAAAGAAACTAGAGACAGAATTAAAGTTTTAAAGATGGGACTGGGGGGCTCAAGACCTCTTGGATCAAGAGCCCTGTTCCTCGGAGCCACATCATTCTTATTTAGTGTCTTGGCAAGTAGGAAGTATCTGTTGTGCTATGATGAAGTCAGCCTCCTGTGTCCCCAGTCACATCTCCCATTTTACTGATTACTTTAAACTATCTTTGTTATTTTCTTGTACAAGGGCTATCACCTGGCTGGAGGTCACAGACCTGCACATGCCCTGGGAAAACGTCTTAGTGTGTGCACAGCAGTGTTCTGAACCTGCGCTGACCTGGTGCTCCAAGGTCCACACTCTGTTTTTCCTTAGCTTAGCAGGGTATCCCGACCCCAACTGATCAACCTGGTGTACTTTTATTTCGGCTATGCTGTATTGCTATATTTTGCTTTTATTCTTTTCCTATGATGATTTTCTCATGGCTTAGCCAGAGCAACAAGTGGCTGAGTATTAACCCCTGCAGCAGAGTGCATCATGAGAAATGCTGGGCTGGCTGAATCATAAGCTGGAATCAAGATTGCCAGGAGAAATGTCAATAATCCCAGATATGCAGATGATACCACCCTAATGGCAAAAAGCAAAGAGGAAATAAAAAGCCTCTTAATGAATGCAAAAGAAGAGAGTGAAAAAGCTGGCTTAAAATTCAACATTCAAAAAGTGAAGATCATGGCATCCATTCCCATCACTTCATGGCAAAAATTTGGGGAAAAAGTGGAAACAGTGACAGACTTTGTCTTCTTGGGTTCCAAAATCACTGCAGACAGTGACTGCAGCCATGAAATTAAAAGACGCTTACCCCTTGGAAGGAAAGCTATGTCAAAACTAGACAGTGTATTAAAAAGCAGAGACATCACTTGCCAACAAATATCCATATAGTCAAAGCTTTGGTTTTTCCAGTAATCAGGTATGGATTTGATAGTTGGACCATAAAGAAGACTGAGCACCAAAGAATTGGTGCTTTTGAACTGTGGTATTGGAGAAGACTCTTAAGAGTCCCTTGGACAGCATGGAGATCAAACCAGTTAATCCTAAAGGAAATCAGTCCTGAATAGTCGTTGGAAGGACTGATGCTGAATCTGAAACTCCAATACTTTGGCCACCTGATGCAAAGAGCCAACTCACTGGAAAAGACCCTGATGCTGGGAAAGATTGAAAGCAGGAGAAGGGGATGACAGCGGATGAGATGGTTGGATGGCATCACCAAATCAATGGACTTGAGTTTGAGCAAGCTCCAGGAGACGGTGAAGGACAGGGAAGCCTGGCATACTGCAGTCCATGTGGTCACAAAGAGTCAGATACAACTGAGCAACTGAACAACACAAAAGTCAGTACTCGCCTTACTCAAATTAGAGTTTTGTAACTGAAGAAGAAAGGGAGAATAGAGATTTGAGTGAGTCATCAGCTGGCTGTACTCCAGACAGTGATTAGCTATTAATTATATCCCAGAGGATGGTGAATTAGATATCTGATATAAAAGGCACCATTCTCAGAGAATCTGAGGGAAGCACTCTTTCTCAGAGGAGAAGTGGGTGATGGATTACCCAGTAGATGTCTAGGGGTAAACAGTTATAAATGGATAAAACTTGACTGCAAAGACATGTTGATATTACTTGAAATCAAGCCATTATTTATCCAGGTGTTTTAATAGGCTTCTTCATCCCCTTCCTGGACCCCATCCCATCTATCCTCCCCACATCATCAACAAACCTCCCTGAAAGATAAAGCCTGAGAGATGTAAAGGTAATGGAGGGGGACTTGCTTGGATATGAAGAAGTAATTTTCTGCATATTACTTGATATTAGAAAATCATTTCTACATGGTGACCCCACCATGTTAAAGAAGTCATATAAATCTGTTGAATCAAACTGTCCTGCTTCATTTAAGTGAGGTACAAGCTTGATGACAGGGTTTCAGTGAGATTTCAGGAGCCACCTGTACTGTAAACCATCTAGTTCCATTTAAGACGTCAGATATGCAGCTATGCAATAACCTCAGATATGCAGATGACACCATCCTTCTGGCAGAAAGTGAAGAGGAACTAAAGAGCCTCTTGATGAAAGTGAGAGTGAAAAAGCTGACTTAAAACTCAACATTCACAAAACGAAGATCAAGGCCTCTGGTCCCAACACTTCTTGGAAAATAGATGGGGAAACAATGTAAAGAGCGACAAACTTTATTTTCTTGGGCTCCAAAATCACTGCAGATGGTGACGGCAGCCATGAAATTAAAAGACGCTTGCTCCTTGGAAGAAAAGCTATGACAAACCTAGACAGCATATTAAAAAGCAGAGACATTACTTTGCCGACAAAGGCCCATCTAGTCAAAGCTATTGTTTTTCCAGGAGTCAGGTTTGGATGTGAGAGTTGGACTCTAAAGAAAATTGAGCGCCAAAGAACTGATGCTTTTGAACTGTGGTGTTGGAGAAGACCCTTGAGAGTCCCTTGGATAGCAAGGAGATCCAATCAGTCAGTCCTAAAGGAAATCAACCCTGAACATTCATTGGAAGGACTGAGGTTGAAGCTGAAGCTCCAATACTTTGGCCACCTGATGCAAAGAACTACTCATTGGAAAAGACCCTGATGCTGGAAAAGACTGAAATCAGGGAAAGACTGAAGGCAGCAGGGGAAGGGGACAACAGAGGATGAGATGGTTGGAAGGCATCGCTGACTTGATGAACATGAGTTTGAGCAAGCTCTGGGAGTTGGTGATGGACAGGGAAGCCTGGCATGCTGCAGTCCATGTGTTTGTAAAGAGTCAGACATGAATGAGCGACTGAACTAAACTTGTTTTTGTCAGTTGGTCAGTCACCCAGGAGACTTGCAATCAGGCAGAATAAGTAGTCAAAAAGAGAAAAGAAAGAGAAAGTTGGGAGTCAAAGCCTCACATTTGGCTGGGTAGCCATGAAACAAAAAAAGCCATTGAGGATGTTCAAACAAATGTCTTTAATCTGTTCATGACATCTGCCTTAGGAACAGAAAAAGCCCTGAAAGGTCAAGAAACAGTGGGAGCAAGAATCCTTCCACCATTTCTCTCCACAAGGGCATTGTAAATCTGGGCACAAATCATAATCTTTTCTGTTTATAATTATTACTATCAGTAAAATCCCATTTTAATGAATTCTTTCAGCCTTTCAAATTTTTGGTCATAGAGGTTGGTACTAATGAGTCTATTGTTAGAAATCACTTCCCCAGTCTCCTAAATCTGGGCATAAGATGTAGATATCTGCATGTATCTGTAGTGAACATCTATTCCCAAGGCTGGAACCAACTCTGCTCCTCACCATTGCTTCCCCAAACCCTGGGCAGGACATGTCCTGACCTGCCTCATCCAGAGGGTGGGCTCATTGCTGTGTGGCTCTGCCTTCTTCTCTCTTCATCTAAAAATGTTCATATGGCCACATATAGAGGAGAAGAGCATGAGAAAAGAGTTCTTGGGCATCAAGCTGTGTTGGTATGAAAGACTGGCTTTAGTTCTCTCCCATCTTCATGAGCTCTTCCCTTGTATTTTTTATAATAAACTTTGACAATTTTCAATCATATGTAAAGTCTTACACAAAAGCAGCTTCAAGACAGCCTTCTCCCATTCCCTAAGCCTGATTTTGTCCTCTAGCCCTTCCAATACAAATGTTCTGGAGCCATCACTGGCTTTAAGCACAACTTGACCTCAAACTGGACCTTGATTATTTATGCTACCTCTCTGGGCCCCAGTGTCTTCATGTGTCTAGTGAAGGGACTGGACTATACAACCTGTAATCTTTCTTCTCAACCTAACAGCCTGCCTAGTCACTGAGGTCCTGTGTGTCATCAGCATGCAAGGAACACAGATACACTCAACCTGATTCCTGGTTCAAGCTGCTTCTCAGTTCAGTTCAGTCATTCCTTTCAGTCACTCAGTTCAGTCATGTCCAACTCTTTGTAACCCCATGGACTGCAGCACACCAGGCTTCCCTGTCCATCAACAACTCCCAGAGCTTGCTCAAATTCATGTCCATCAAGTCAGTGATGCCATCCAACCATCTCATCCTCTGTTCCCTTCTCCTCCTGCCTTCAGTCTTTCCCAGTATCAGGGTCTTTTCTAATGAGTAGTTCTTCACAACAGGTGGCCAAAGTATTGGAGCTTCAGTTTCAGCCACAGTCCTTCCAATGAATATTCAGGGCTGATTTCCTTTAGGATTGATTGGTTTGTTCTCTTTGCTGTCCAAGGGACTCTCAAGAGTTTTCTCCAACACCACAGTTCAAAAGCATCAATTCTTCGGCACTTAGCCTTCTTTATGGTCCAACTCTGATATCCATACATGACTACTGGAAAAACCATAGCCTTGACTAGACGGATTTTTGTTGGTAAGGTCCATCTGCTTCAAGGATAGTAAAAAACCATTGCCCTAACAATTTCTCCTTGAAGTCCAGGCTAAGGGGTTGTTATAAATTAATGGTTAGGACATCCTTATCTATTGAGATCTGCTCTGCTGTCATCCACCCCAGATGTCTGTGATCTTTCTAAAGCTCTGAATGTGACATAGCTCACCTTGATGAACTTCTTCCTGTCTTTCCTGGGCCTGAATATCTGTTTGGTAAGTATTACCTAACAATGCTTCACGTGACAATCAAAAATCCTAAATTTTTGTCTTATTTGGTCCTCACAATATTCACATGAAATGGAAAAATTAAACTGCTAATTAGGAATTTGGCCATTTCTGATTGGAGTAAGGAAATTTTGAGAGATGGTGGCTGAGAGGTCCCATAAAATGTGACAAAGATGAGGGAAGAAACAAACCTCACAGCAGCTAAGACAAGTGGCCCAGCTCCACCTCCAGGGCCAAGACTCACGGCTAAACTAGTACTTGGACTTTACAGAACATCTACAAAAATTGTTCACCAATAAGGAAACCAAGACTCAAGAAGAGATGACTTTCCAGAAGCTCTCACTAGTCAGTGGCAGAAAAAGAAAAGACTACAATTCAGTCCTTTCTGACTTGTTGTCAGAGAAGTAGTGCAATATTGTTGCACTGCAGTGGTAAGTGCAAATTCCACATTTCTTCTGCTGTGGGTTGTTGAATGAAGATGTGAGTGTCAAGTCCCTTGGAGCTTGGATCTATCTGTCAAATGAGCAACCACTGCCCTTTCTGCCCAGGGCAGAAAGAACGGCCAGAGAGATAACTGTACAGAGGCCTGCAGAAGCACAAGGAGGCTGAGCTGTGCCCTGTCAGATGACATGCCTGGGCCCCTCTCCCGACCCCTGCCCTCCCTGTGCACTTTCTTCTTCCCTGTGGATGTGCTTTCCTTCTCTTGGGCAGTCCTGCACATGCACAGTCTATGTGTTTAGTCCTCTGACAATGCCCCCATTTGCTCCTGGTGTCACAATAGCTCTCTCGTGAGCCTCTAACAAAGAAATGAGATCTACAAAAAGGCAGTGAGGCTGGATGCTGAATAAAGGAGGAGGATTGGCTATGTAGGGAAGGAGGGAGAAGATGAATCAGGTTTCTCCTTCATAGGGGAACCTGATCTTGGTGTCCCCCTGAAGGGGTACAATTTATTCCAGCAAACTCTATAGGAGGGCTGATGTGTAGTTGTCTACATTTTAGTGCCCTTTTACCAGTCTGTGACAGCATGTTTCAGCAACTGTCATGCTTGAATGTCTCAGTGAAATCCACATGTGGGGACTGGGGGATGAATAATACTATTCCAATTTTTTTTTTTTACCATGAAATATGATTTAAGTTGTAAATTGAGTACTTCCAAACTTGACAGCAGCTATTAAACTGATGCCGCTGCTTCATTGTCCTTTTGCTATTTGAGCATCCTGTGGGTGCCTGGTCCCGGATTCAGCCAGTCATGCCAGTCAGCCAGCCAATCATGTAACTATGATTTACATAGTTTAAGTGTCTCATGCTCTAGGTACCCGGGGTTAAGCTAGATACTGAGCCTCTGAGCAGATATCATGCTGCCTCTGATCATGTGCCTTACAAAGATGCTAGAGAAAAATGAACCTGCATCATGTGCCTACTGTGCACCAGGCTCTGTCCTTTTCTTTATCACATTATCTCAGTCAACCATCATTACCCAGTAACTAGTATGTGGCATGAGAAACCACTTCAAGAGAGATTAGGTAGCAGAAAAAATGAAAAGTGAGAGAAGGGGAGAGGGAAAGAGGTGTGTTCTGTGCTGTGAGCCCCATGGGAGGAGGAAAGTCATTACTCAGACAACAAGTGCTCTAGTGCCCAGGAATGCAGACCGAGGAAGCCCTAGATCACCAGCAGAATGGGTCAGCCACAGGATGATCTATAAACACAAGCCTGGGTAGCGTTTACTTTCTGGAAAGCATGTTTTCCTCTCTTGAGCTCTTACTCTGTGTTTGACAGGCCTGGTCCCAGCATCCTTCATGTTTCCTTAGAGGATAGAATTCTCCCTGGGCACTTTTACCAGCAGAGATTCAAAGAGCACGACCTTCTTCATCCAACTTTCTATCCTTGTTTTCCCATCAACATCTGGAAGAGGCCAACATCTGCATGTTTAATAGATGGAGTCGTTAAATTAATTACATGGTAGTCTCTGTGGGGCCATGTTTATCTGGCCTGGTGTCACGGGAACACAAAAGAAACAGTACTTCTTTATTCCTGATAAGCATTTAATAGCATGTTAGAAATTATTATAAACAAGCCATTACTTTCCAGGACCCTAGAGCTTTGTATATTCTGAGGCTTCTTCTTAGAACGCATAGAGTTCTCCAGAGATGTACATAACAACTCATCCCTCAAGGTCAAATTCAAATATCACCTCAATTAAGATGTGATTTTCATGCCCAGACTGAAATGGCCTTCTGTCTGTTCTTTGCTTCCTATGCATTGTAACTCTACTGCAACATATAGCACCATTGTATCTTCATTATCACGTAAGTGTGTGCCTCTCCCACAAGACTCATTCAAAAATGAATATACTGAGCTCTGATCTGACACATCGAAGAGGTAAAATAATGCTTATTGAATAAATGAGTAAAAAAGAAATTAGGAAATGTATGCGTATATAGGTTTGAATGTGCAAGGAAAGAAAGATTTCACTCACTGTTGACAGTGAATTTGAGAGTCCTGGATAGTGCTATGATTAAAAGCAAAGCAAAAGCAGCAAAGAGAAGGAATACAAAGGTTCTGAAGTCACACTGCCAAGTTCAAACCCAGCTCCATCACTTGGTGGATGAGTCACTTAAATTCTCTGAGCCTTGATTTCTTCATATGAAAAAAGGGAGTCATAACAGCAGACTATCAAAGAGATAGTAAAAGATAAAATCAGTTAATAAACAGAAAGCACATAAAATAAAACATGTCAGTACCTAAGCAAGTTAGTGTGTTAGCTAGATATTTGTGTTAGGAAATGGAAGTAAGAAAGAGGCTTTTCTCTTTATGTTTTCCTATATTATTTGAATTTTCACTTCAAATATTTATACAAAAAAAGAAAACTAAGACAGCAGAACTTGTTTCCAGCAAAATGGCAGACTAGACATTCTGATTTCAGTTCAGTTCAGTTCAGTCGCTCAGTCGTGTCTGACTCTTTGCGACCCCATGAATTGCAGCACGCCAGGCCTCTCTGTCCATCACCAACTCCCGGAGACTACCCAAACCCATGTCCATCGAGTCAGTGATGCCATCCAACCATCTCATCCTCTGTCATCCCCTTCTCCTCATGCCCCCAATCCTACCCAGCATTAGGGTCTTTTCCAATGAGTCAACTCTTCTCACGAGGTGGCCAAAGTATTGGAGTTTCAGCTTCAACATCAGTCCTCCCAATGAACACCCAGGATTGATCGCCTTTAGGATGGATTGATTGGATCTCCTTGCAGTCCAAGGGACTCTCAAGAGTCTTCTCCAACACCACAGTTCAAAAGCATCAATTCTTCGGCACTCAGCTTTCTTCACCGTCCAACTCTCACATCCATACATGACCACTGGAAAAACCATAGCCTTGACTAGACAGACCTTTGTTGGCAAAATAATGTCTCTGCTTTTAAATATGCTATCTAGGTTGGCCATAACCTTCCTTCCAAAGAGTAAGCGTTTTTTAAATTCATGGCTGCAATCACCATCAGCAGTGATTCTGGAGCCCAAAAAAATAAAGTCTGACACTGTTTCCACTGTTTCCCCATCTATTTCCCATGAAGTGATGGGACCAGATGCCATGATCTTAGTTTTCTGAACGTTGAGCTTTAAGCCAACTTTTTCACTCTCCTCTTTCACTTTCATCAACAGGCTCTTTAGTTCTTCTTCACTTTCTGCCATAAGGGTGGTGTCATCTGCATATCTGAGGTTATTGATATTTCTCCCGGCAATCTTGATTCCAGCTTGTGTTTCTTCCAGCCCAGCGTTTCTCATGATGTACTCTGCATAAAGTTAAGTAAGCGGGGTGACAATATACAGCCTTGACGTACTCCTTTTCTTGTTTGGAACCAGTCTGTTGTTCCATGTCCAGTTCTAACTGTTGCTTCCTGACCTGCATACAGGTTTCTCAAGAGACAGGTCAGATAGTCTGGTATTCCCATCTCTTTCAGAATTTTCCACAGTTTATTGTGATCCACACAGTCAAAGGCTTTAGCATAGTCAATAAAGCAGAAATAGATGCTTTTCTGGAACTCTCTTGCTTTTTCGATGATCCAGCGGATGTTGGCAATTTGATCTCTGGTTCCTCTGCCTTTTCTAAAACCAGCTTGAACATCTGGAAGTTCATGGTTCACGTATTGCTGAAGCCTGGCTTGGAGAATTTTGAGCATTACTTTACTAGCATGTGAGATGAGTGCAATTGTGTGGTAGTTTGAGCATTCTTTGGCATTGCCTTTCTTTGGGATTGGAACAAAAACTGACCTTTTCCAGTCCTGTGGCCACTGCTGAGTTTTCCAAATTTGCTGGCATATCGAATGCAGCACTTTCACAGCATCATCTTTCAGGATTTGAAATAGCTCAATTGGAATTCCATCACCTCCACTAGATTTGTTTGTAGTGATGCTTTCTAAGGCCCACTTGGCTTCACATTCCAGGATGTCTGGCTCTAGGTGAGTGATCACACCATCGTGATTATCTGGGTTGTGAAGATCTTTTTTGTACAGTTCTTCTGTGTATTCTTGCCACCTCTTCTTAATATCTTCTGCTTCTCCTAGGTCCATACCATTTCTGTCCTTTATTGAGCCTATCTTTACATGAAATGTTCCTTTGGTATCTCTAATTTTCTTGAAGAGATTTCTAGTCTTTCCCAATCTGTTGTTTTCCTCTATTTCTTTGCACTGATTGCTGAGGAAGGCTTTCTTATCTCTCCTTGCTATTCTTTGGAACTCTGCATTCAGATGAGAATATCTTTCCTTTTCCCCTTTGCTTTTCACTTCTCTTCTCTTCCCAGCTATCTGTAAGGCCTCCTCAGACAGCCATTTTGCTTTTTTGCGTTTCTTTTCCATGGAGATTGTCTTGATCCCTGTCTCCTGTACAATGTCACGAACCTCTGTCCATAGTTCTTCAGGCACTCTGACTTGAAATTAACCAAAAAATTCTGTGTGAGATACCACCATCATTAAAAAACCCTCTCCTTTTTTAATTTTTAATGGAGTACAGAGGAGCCTGGCAGGCTAAAGTCTATGGGGTTGCAAAGAGTCAGACACAATGTGGTGACTAAACAACTACATGGTTGTTTTACAATACTATGTTAATTTCTGAGTTGTTTTCTTTATTAAAAAAAACCAAACCTCCTTATATGCAATAATTATCTGCTAAGAAAGTGAGGACTACTCAGGTCAAATTTAAATGAAGACAAGATTTCTAAGTATTGGATAGAGCAGCAAAGCTACCTTTCGTCTCCAGGGCATTAGACCTTGTTTGGCTTACAGGGTGTGGGGACAAGACAGGAAGCCTTGGACTTGCCCAAGGTGGATTGTCTAATAAGATACCTTATCTTAAAGTTGGGAAGCAAAGGGAAACACTCTCAAGTGTTTAAAAGAGCTAGAAATGTCTACCCTGTCAGGGACTTCAAGGAAATTTGCTTATCCCAACCTTGGTCTCAGTCAATAGTCCTTTATTGTGTCCATCCTTTCATGAAATGCTTCCTTGGTATCTCCATTTTTCTTGAAGAGATCTCTAGTCTTTCCCATTCTATTGTTTTCCTCTGTTTCTTTGCATTGTTCTTCTTATCTCTCCTTGCTATTCTCTGGAGCTCTGCATTCAGTTGGACATATCTTCCCTTCCTCCTTTGCTTTCCACTTCTCTTCTTTCCTCAGCTATTTGTAAAGCCTCCTCAGACAACCACTTTGCCTTCCTGCATTTCTTTTTCTCTGATTAATTGATCATATAATTGTGAAATCAATTAGGGCTCTCTATTCTGGTCTATCGATTAATGTTTACTTTTATGCCAGTGTCATACAGTTTTGTTTACTGTATCTGATTGAAATCAGAGAGCATTATAACTTCAACTTTGTTCTTCTTTCTCAAGATTGTTTGGGTTACTTGGGATCTGTTGTGTTTCCACAGAAGTTTGAAAATTACTTGCTCTAGTTCTATGAAAAAAGCCATTTGTGTTTTGAAAGAAATTGTGTTGAATCTGTAGATTTCCTTGGATAATATGATCATTTTAACAATATTAGCTTTTCCAATTTGTGAACATGGTATATTTTTCCATCTGTGTCACCTTCAATTTACTCCATCAGAGTTTTGTAGTTTTTGGAGCAGAAACCTTCCTTGGTTAGGTTTATTCTTAGCTATTTTATTCTTTTTGATGTTATTTTAAGTGAGATTGTTTTCTTAATTTCTCTTTCTGATAGTTCATTGTTATAATATAGAAATACAGCAGATATCTGTATTAATTTGGGGCTTTCTCCTCTACTGAATTTATTTAATAATTTGAATATTTATTGGTGGTGTCTTTAGGATTTTCCATATAGTATCATGCCATCAGCAAACAGTGACTACTTCATTTGTTCCTTTCCAATGTTTATTTCTTTGATTTGTTTTCCTTGTTTGATTGCTATGTCTAGGAATTACAATGCTACTTAGAACATAAAGGGCAAAACTGGACAACCTTGCCTTATTCCTGATCTTAGAGGAAATGCTTCCAGCATTTTACCATAAAGTGTAAAGTTAGTGGTGGGCTTGTCATATATGGCCTTTAATATACTGAGGTATATTCCCTCTATATACAGTTGTTGGAGTTTTTTTTTTATCATAAGTGGATGTTAAATTTTGCAAAAGATTTTTCTGCATCTATGGAAATGATCTGATAATTTTTATTCTTCTGTTGTTAATACAGGTGTCACATTGACTGATTTGTTGATATTGAATCATTTTGCATCCCTGTGATAAATTCCACTGGATCATAGTGAATGATCTTATTAACGTATTGTCCTATTAGGTTTGCTAATTTTTTGTTGGGGATTTTGTATCTATGTTCATCAGTGATATTGACCCTAAATATAATTTTCTGTGGTATCTTTGGTATCACAATGATGTTAGCCTCATATATTAATTTGGAATTGTTTCTTCCTCTTCATTATTTTGGAATAATTTGAAAAGGATAGGTATTAACTCTTCTTTAAAGGTTTTGTAAAGTTCATATGTGAAGCCACCTGGATATGCACTTTGGTTAGTTGGGAGTTTTAAAATTTTCAAAGAACCAGATTAGTTTCATTGATCTTTTCTATTATTTTTCTATCTCTAATTCATTTATTTCTGCTTTAATATTTGTTTATTTCTTCCCTCTTACCAACTTTGGATTTTATTTATTTTCTTTTTCTAGTTCCTTTAAGTGAAAATTTTAACTCAAAATTTTTCTTGTTTCCTGACTTAGCCTCCTATATACTTCCTTCTTATAAATGTTTTTGCTGTATCTCATAGATTTTGGATAACCATATTTCCATTTTAAGTTTCTCTCCAGATATTTTTTATTTCCTCTTGGATTTCTTCAGGGACCCATTGATTATTTTCTAACATATTGTTTAGCCTCCATGTTTGTGTTTTTACAGTATTGTTTTCTTGTATTGATTTCTACTCTCATACCACTGTGGTCAGAAGAGATGTATGATATGATTTCAATCTTTTTAAATTTATTGAGACTCGATTTGTGGCTCAGTATGTGATTGATTTTTAGAGAATGTTCCATGCGTACTTGAAAAGAATTTGTATTCTGCTTTTGGATGGAATGTTATATATATATTTATTAGAGTCATCTGATCTAATGTATTGTTTCTCTAATGTGTTGTTGTCAGTGTTTTCTTGTTGATTTCTGTCTCAAAGATCTGTCCATTAATATAAGTGGGGTTTTAAAATTCCCTGATATTATTGTATTAGTATCAAAAATTTGAACCATGTATTCAGTGCTTTGATGTTCTCCACTACACCTATTTATTTTTCTGGAGTTTTAACTTGTTCCATCATTTGGAACATATTTCTTTGTTGTCTTCCTTTGCCTTAGACTCTATGTTTATTTGTATATATTTGTAAGGTCAGTTACTTTTCCCAGTCTTAGAGAAATGAACTTTTGTAGCAGATTCCAGTATGTCCCAGCAACATACTCCCATCTGGATGCCAGAACTATAATATCTTTGTATGTCCTCTATGTGGGCTGAATGGGCCTATCTATTGTGGTGGGACCAACTGCTATGAATGCGCTGGTTGGCAGGGCTGTTTTCCAGCCAATCCTGTCTCATGTGTAGGCTACCACTCACTGTTGAGTGACTCCTGGCCTCAGGATGGCTGACTACCTGTGCTTGACTGTGCCAGTCCTGATGCTGACCCACTACTGAATAGGACTAGGGCCTTGGCTGTCCTGGGGCTAGGGCAGGCCTGCTGGGTAGTTCTGAATCCCTGAATGGCTGTGTGTCTCAGGAGGTCATGGGGCTGTTTCTAGTACACAGATGGGTGGTATAGGGCCTAGGAATGGCTGGTTATGTGGCCCAAGGTGTCCCTGGGCTGATCCCATCTTACTGGTGGGTACTGTTGGATCCTGGTATAGTTGACTGCATAGATCTCAGGGCTGATCTTGGACTACTGGTGCATGGGGCCTGGTCCCAGGGTTAACAGGCTAGAAGGAAGATGCTAAATCATGGTAGACAGCACCAGTGTTCTTGTGGTAGAGTGAGCTCTCAAATATAGCTGCTTTGGAGACTTGCCAGCCAGAAGGTGTAGTAGAAGGATGTCAGCTCACCCCTTCTTACAAAAACACCAAAATCACAACTACTGCTAAACAACCATCATCAACAAAAAGAATGCTGGAACCTACCAAAAAGATATCTCATATCCAAGGACAAAGAAGAAGTCACAATGAGATGGTAAGAGGGATACAACTGTGATAAAAGCAAATCCCATACCTGCCAGGTAGGTGACCTATAAACTGGAAAGTAACTATACCACAGAAGTTATCCCAGAAGAGTGAAAGTCCTGAGCCCCACATTAGGCTTCTCAGCCTAGGGATCTGGCAATGGGAGGAAGAGCTACCAAAGAACCTGGCTTTTAAGGTCAGTGGGTTTGGATTGCAAGAGTTCCACAAGACTGAGGGAAACAGAAACTCTATTCTTGGAGGGTGCACACAAAGTCTAGTGTGCACCAGGACCGGGAAAAAAACAGTGATCTCATAAGAGACTAGGCAAGACCTACCTACTAGTACTGGAGGGTCTCCTGCAGAGGCAAGAGGTGGCTATGGCTCACTGCAGGGACAACAACAGTGGCAGCAGCAGCTCTGGTGAGTAATCATTGGCATGAACCCTCCTAGAGATTTCCATTTCCCACCAAGACCTACCCCCACCCAACAGTCTGTAGGCACCAGTGCTGGGACACTTCAGGCCAAACAACCAAAAGGGCAGGAACACAGCCCAATCCATCAGAAGACAGATCACATAAAGTCTTCCCAAGCATGGCTCTGCCACCAGAGGGATAAGATCCAGCTCCACACACCAGCAGGCAGGAACCAGTCCCTCCCACTAGTAAGCCAGCTCTTTGACAGCTTTATCCACCAGAGGGCAGATGCCAGAAGCAAGAAAAACTACAACTCTGCAGTCTGTGTTAAGGACATAATAATCAGAAAGATAGACAAGATGAGATGGTAGAGGAATATGTCTCAAGTGAACAATGATATAAAACCACAGAACAACAACTAAGTGAAATGGAGATAGGCAATCTACTCAAAAAAGAATTCAGAGTAATGATAGTAAAGGTGATCAAAGATCTCAGAAGAAGATGGAGGCACACTTGGAGAAGATACAAGAAATGTTAATGAAGACCCGGAAGAACTAAAGAACAAACAAGCAGAAGTGCAAAATACAGTAATCAAAATGAAAAATACACTAGAAGATATCAATGGCAGAGTAACTGAGGAAGAAGAGCAAATAACTGACCTGAAAAATAGAATGGTGGATGTCAATGCCGTGGAATAAAATTTGAAAAAAGATGAAAGGAAAACAATCTAAGAGACTTATGCTGTGCTGTGCTGTGCTTAGTTGTTCAGTTGTGTTTGACTCTTTGTGACCCCATGGACTGCAGTCCACAAGGCTCCTCTGTCCATAGGGATTCTCCAGGCAACAATGCTAGAGTGGGTTGCCATGCCCTCCTCCAGGGAAGAGACTTATGTAACAACATTAAATGCACCAACATTCACATTATAGGGCTCCCAGAAGGAGAAGAGAGAGAGAAAGGACCTGTGAAGATATTTGAAGATAACAGCTGATAGTTTCCCTAACATGGGAAAGGAAACAGTCACCAAAATCCAGGATGCACAGAGTCCCAGCCAGAATGCCCAAGGAGGAACACTCTGAGATATATAGTAATCAAACTGACAAAAATTAAGGACAAAGAAAAAATTTTAAAAGCAACAAGGGAAAATCAACAAATAAGATACCAGGGAATCCCATAAGATTATCCCCTGCTTTATCAGGAGAAACTCTGCAGATCAGAAAGGAGGGGAGGGACATAATATATTTAAATGGGTCAACGGGGGAAAAAGCTACAACAGAATACTCTACCCAGGGAAGCTCTTTTTTAGATTAGACAGATAAATCAAAACATTTACAGACAAGCAAAAGCTAAGAGAATTCAGCACCACCAGATGAGATTTGCAACAAATGCTAAAGGAACTTCTCTAAGCAAAATAAAAACCACTGCTAAAAACAACAAAATTATTAACAGAAAACTCACTGGTAAAGGCAAAAAAAGTAAATGTAGGAAATCATCTGCACGCAAACAGGATATCAAAACCAGCAATTGTGACAAGATAAGAGTATAAATGCAGGATATTCAGAATGCACCCAAAAGTAAAAGGCCAGCAACTGAAAATGATCTTGTTTATATATAGACTATTAAATCAAATCCTATATGGAACTTCAAACTGAAAATCTACACCAGACAGAAAAAAAATGAGTCAAAACAGATCATTAAAGTTAGTCATCAAATCACAAGAGAAGGAAGCAAAAGAGGAAAGAAAGAAAAAGATCTAAAAAAATAAAAAAGAAATAAGAAAATGGGAATAGGAGCACTGTTGTTGTTGTTCAGTCAGTAAGTTGTGGCCAGCTCTTTGTAGTCCTATGACTGCAGCATGGCAGGCTCTTGTCCTGCACTATCTCCCAGAATTTGTTCAGATTCATGTATATTGAGTCTGTGGTGCTATCTAACCAGCTCAACCTCCTCTATCCCCTTCTCCTTTTGACTTCAGTTTTTTCCAGCATCTGGGAAAAATTGTGAGTTGCTCTTTGCATCAAGTGGCCAGATTCAGCTTCAGCATCAGTCCTTCCAAATGAACATTCAGAGTTGATTTCCTTTAGGATTGACTGGTTTGATCTCCTTGCAGTCCAAGGAACTCTCAAGAGTCTTTTCCAACATCAAAGTTCAAAAGCATCAATTCTTCAGTGCTCAGCTTTGTTTATGGTCCAAGTCTCACATCCATACATGACTACTGGAAAAATCATAGCTTTGACTATATAAACGTTTGTCAGAAGAGTGATGTCTCTGCTTTTTTAACAGGCTGCCTAGGTTTGTCATAGCTTTCCTTCCAAGGAGCAAGTGTCTTTATTTTCATGGCTGCATTCAACATCCACAGTTATTTTGGAGCCCAAGAAAGTAAAATTTATCACTGCTTCCACTTTTTCTCTCCTATTTGCCATGAAGTGATGGGACTGGATACCATGATCTTAGTTTTTATTATGCTGAGTTTACCAAGCTAGCTTTTTCACTCTCCTCTTTCACCCTCATCAAGAGGCTCTTTAGTTCTTCTTCACTTTCTGCCATTAGAGTGATATCATCTGCATATCTGAGGTTGTTGATATTTCTCCTGGCAATCTTGATTCCAGCTTATGATTCATCCAGCCTCACATTTCACATGATGTACTCTGCATATAAGTTAAATAAGCAGGGTGACAATATACAGCCTTGACATACTCCTTTCCCAATTTTGAACCAGTTCATTGTTCCATGTCAGGTTCTAAACGTTGCTTCTTAACCTGCATACAGGTTTCTCAGGAGACAGGTAAAGTGTTCTGGTACTCCCACTTCTTGAAGAATTTTCCAGTTTATTGTGATCCTCACAGTTTAGGCTTTTTCGAAGTCAATGAAGCAGTTTTTCTTGAATTCCCTTGCTTTCTCCATAATCCAATGAATGTTGGCAATTTGATCTCTGATTCCTCTGCCTTTCCTAAACTCAGCTTGTACATCTGGAAGTTCTCGGTTCAAGTATCGCTGGAGCATAACTTGAAGGATTTTGAGTATGACTTTGCTAGCATGTGAAAAGCGTGCAATTGTATCATAATCTGAATATTTTTTTGGTAATAAGAGCATTATTGTTCAGTTTCTCAGTCGTGTCCAGCTCTTTGCAACACCATGGACTGACTGCAGCATGCCAGGCTTCCCTGTCCTTCACCATCTCCCAAACCTTGCTCAAACTTATGTCCATTGAGTCAGCGATGCCATTCAACCATTTCATCTTCTGTTGTCCTCTTCTCTTCCTGCCTTCAATCTTTCCAAGCACCATTGTCTTTTCCAGTGAGTCGGCTCTTCACATCAGGTGGCCAAAGTATTGGAGCTTCAGCTTCAGCATCAGTCCTTCCAATGAATATTCAGGGTTGATTTCCTTTAGGATTGACTGGTTAGATCTCCTTGAAGTTCAAGGGACTTTCAAGAGTCTTCTCCAACACCACAGTTCAAAAGCATCAATTCTTTGGTGCTCAGCCTTCTTTATGGTCCAACTCTCACATTTGTACATGACTACTGGAAAAACTATAGCTTTGACTATATGGACCTTTTTCGGCAAAGTCATGTCTCTGCTTTTTAATATGCTTTCTAGATTTGTCATAGTTTTTCTTCCAAGAAACAAGCATCTTTTAATTTCATGGCTGTAGTCACCATCTGTAGTGATTTTTGGAGCCCAAGAAAATAAAGTCTGTCACTGTATCCATTTTTTTCCCCATCTATTTGCCATGAAGTGATGGGACCAGATGCCACGATCTTTGCTTTTTGGATACTGAGTTTTAAGCAAGTTTTTGCAAATGTGAAATAAGAGCATGAATATCAATAATTACATTAAATGTAAATGGATTAAGTGTTCCAACCTAAAGTTTACCTGAATGATTACAAAAACAAGACCCATATATATGCTGCTTACATAAGACCCACTTCAGATATATAGATGCATACTGACTGAAAACAATTAGTCCATACAAATGGAAATCAAAAGAAAGCTGGAGTATCAATACTCATATCAGACAAAATAGATTTTTCAAATAAAGACCATAACAAGAGACAAAGAAATATACTACATAATGATCATGGGATCTGTCTAAGAAGATATAACAATTGTAAATATTAATATATATGCACCCATCATAGAAGCAATTCAATATATAAAGCAATTACAAGCAGTTGTAAATGGAGAAACTGACATTAACACAATAACAGAGGGCCCAGGTGGCACTAGTGGTGAAGAACCTGCTTGCCAATGCCTAAGACATAAGAGATACAGGTTTGATCCCTCGGTTGGAAAGATCCCCTGGAGAAGGGCAAGGGCAACCCACTCCAATATTCTTGCCTGGAGAATCCCATGGATAGAGGAGTCCAGCAGGCTACATCCAGAGGATTACAAAGAGTCGGATATGACAGAAGCAACTCAGCAAGCAAGCCGTAATTATGGAGCCTTTGATATCAAAGCAGAAGAATATACATTCTTCTCAGTGGCACATGGAATATTCTCCAGGATTGACCACATGCTGAGCCACAGAATGAGTCTTGGTAAATTTAAGATTGAAATCATATTGAGCATCTTTTCCAACCACAGCTCTGTGAGATTAGAAATCAACTACAAGAAAAATGCAAAAAAAAAAAAAAAACAACCCAACACAAACACATGGTGGCCAAACAGTATGCTACTAAACAATGGATCACTAAGGAAATAAAATAATATCTAGAGACAAAAGAAGTTGAAAGGACAATAATTCAAAACCTATGGAATATGGCAAAAGCAGTTCTAGGAAGGAAGTTTAGAAAACTCACAAATAAACAACCTAACCTTACACCTGAAGCAACTAGAGGAAGAAAAACAAAATCCAAAGTTAGTAGGTGGAAAGCAATTATAAAGATAAGAAATAAATAGAAATGAAGAAAACAAAAGAAAAGATCAATTTAAACTTTTGGTCAAAAGATCAAAAGTTGATGTTTTGAAAAAAATAAAACTGACAAATCTTTCTTTAGCTAGACTTATCAGGAAAAATCAATAAAATTAGAAATGAAAAAGGAGGAAGTTACAATGGACACCACAGAAATACAAAGGACTGTAAGAGGCTATTAGAAGCAACTCTATGCCAATAAAATGCATGACCTAGAAGAAATGGACAAATTCTTAGACAGATATAATCTCCCAAGAATGAACCAGGAAGAAATAGAAAATATGAACCAGTCAATCACAAGTACTAAAATTGAAACTGTGATGCAAAAACTCCCAAGAAACAGAAGTCCAGGACCAAATAGCTTCACAGGCAAATTCTATCAAGCATTAGAGATGAGTTAACATATATTCTTCTGAAACTGCTCCAAAAAATTGCAAAGGAAGAAATAATTGCAAACTCATTCTATGAGGCCACCATTACTCTGATACCAAAATCAAAGATAATACACACAAAAAATTACAGGCCAATATCACTGATGAACATAGATGCAGGAAATCCTCAACAAAATACTAGCAATCCAAATCCAGTAACACATTAAAAGAATCATACACCATGATCAAGGGAAATTTATCTCAGGGATACAAGGATTTTTCAACACCTGTAAATCAATCAGTGTGATATACTACATCAAAAATTGAAGAATTTAAGCCATATGATCATCTTATTAGTTGCAAAAATCTTTTGACAAAACCCAATACTCCCTTATGATAAAAAACTCTTCAGAAAGAGGTCACAGAGGGAACATACCTCAACACAATAAAAGCTATGCATGTCAAACCTACAGCCAACATCATAATGGTGAAAAGGTGAAAGCATTTCCTCTAAGATAAGAAACGAGACAAAGATGTCCACTCTTGACAGTTTTATTCAGCATAGTTTTGGAAGTCCTACCCATGGCAATCAGAGAAGAAAAGGAAATAAAAGGAATGCAAACTGGAAAGGAAGATGTTAAGTGGTCACAGTTTGTAGATGCCATGATACTATACATAGAAAATCCTAAAAATGCTACCAGAAAACTAGTAGATCTCATCAATGATTTTTGTAAAGTTGCAGGATACAAATTTAATACACAGAAATTGGTTGTATATCTATACATTAACAACAAAAGATCAGAAAGAGAAGTATACCTATCTAAGAAGACCAAAGACCTGTACTCTGAAAACTATTAGATGCTGATGAAAGAAATCAGAGATTACACAAACAGATGGAAAGATAAACCATGTTCTTTGAATGGAAGAATCAATATTGTCAAAATGATTATACCACCCATAGTCATGTCCCACCCATAGAGGGTGGGATGAATTGAGAGAGTAGCATTGACATATAAACACTACCATGTGTGAAATAGATAACTAGTTGGTAGTTGCTGTATAACACAGGGAGCTCAGCCTGGTGCTCAGTAACAACCTAGAGGGGTGGAATAAGAGGCTCAAGAAGGTGGGGATATATGTATATTTATGGCTGATTCATGTTGTTGTACAGCAGAAACCAACACAACATTGTAAAGCAATTATCCTCTAATTAAAAATTTGAAAAAATCTGCTGACACCAGCTATCCTGGCCCCATTTAAAGCTTTCATTATAGAAAACAGAATTGCTTAAAAGCCTTCATTACAAACAGCTTGGGAGATTAAAATATCAGTATCCTTACTGACATCAGGTGGTGTGTGGTTTTAACTTGATTGGTTGCTTTTTATTTGTTTGCTTTTAATATGAAATAAACATCATTGTTCATTTTTCTTTTTAAACGGCTGCCTTGGCAGTCTATGTTTCCAATGGGAATCCCAGTTTCCTTCTGCCTCTCTGAAAGACTCTCCAAGATCAGAAATTGGATCTGATCCAGTTTCCTTTCAAATTACTGCTTCTGTATTTGGTCTGGGAGAGTGTGAAATTTTGCAGGCACCCTTTAAGGCCAGACAGAGTCTGTTTCCTCAAGCCCTCTAGCTCTCCCATATGCAAACTTGGGTAGCCTTCAAAGCCCAATGTTTGGGGACTCACCTTCCTAGTCAGTTCAGTTCAGTTCAGTCGCTCAGTCGTGTCTGACTCTTTGTGACCCCATGAACGGCAGCACGCCAGGCCTCCCTGTCCATCACCAACTCTCAGAGTCTACCCAAATCCATGTCCATCGAGTCAGTGATGCCATCTAACCATCTCATCCTCTGTTGTCCCCTTCTCCTCCTGCCTTCAATCTTTCCCAGCATCAGGGTCTTTTCAAATGAGTCTGCTCTTCACATCAGGTGGCCAAAGTATTGGAGTTCCAGCTTCAACATCAGTCCTTCCAATGAACACCCAGTACTGATCTCCTTTAGGATGGATGGGTTGGATCTCCTTACAGTCCAAGGGACTCTCAAGAGTCTTCTCCAACACCACAGTTCAAAAGCATCAATTCTTCAGCGCTCAGCTTTCTTTATAGTCCAGCTCTCACATCCATACATGACCACTGGAAAAACCATAGCCTTTACTAGACGGACCTTTGTTGGCAAAGTAATGTCTCTGCTTTTTAATATGCTGTCTAGGTTGGTTATAACTTTTCTTCCAAGGACTAAGCAAAGGACCGCAATTCACATAGGGTTTGGGAGCTCTGTGTGGGGCTTGGACTCCTCACTCTTTGGGAAGAACCTCTACAATTGTGATTATCCTCCTGTTTGTTGGTTACTTCCCCAGGGTTACGGGTCTTCACTATATCATGTCTTGCCCGCCTACTACATGTCTCCTCCTTTTTTTTTTAAATTAATTTATTTTCATTGGAGGCTAATTACTTTACAATATTGTGGTAGTTTTTGCCATACATTGACATGAATCAGCCATGGGTGTCCTGAACCCCCCTCCCACCTCCCTCCACATCACATCCCTCAGGGTTGTCCCAGGGCACCGGCTTTGAGTGCCCTGTTTCATTCATCGAACTTGGACTGGTGATCTATTTCACATATGGTAATATACATGTTTCAATGCTATTCTCTCAAATCATCCCACCCTCACCTTCTCCCACAGAATCCAAAAGTCTGTTCTTTACATCTGTGTCTCTTTTGATGTCTCTCATATAGGGTCATCGTTTCCATCTTTCTAAATTCCATATATATGCGTTAATATACTGTATTGGTGTTTTTCTATCTGACTTACTTCACTCTGTATAATAGGCTCCAGTTTCATCCACCTCATTAGAATTGATTCAAATGTGTTCTTTTAAATCGCTGAGTAATATTCCATTTTGTATATGTACCACAGCTTTCTTATCCATTCGTCTGCCGATGGACATCTAGGTTGCTTCCATGTCCTAGCTATTGTAAACAGTGTTGCAATGAACATTGGGATACGCATGTCTCTTTCAATTCTGGTTTCCTCGGTGTGTATGCCCAGCAGTGGAATTGCTGGGTTGTATGGCAGTTCTATTTCCAGTTTTTTAAGGAATCTCCACACTGTTCTCCATAGTGGCTGCACTAGTTTGCATTCCCACCAACAGTGTAAGAGGGTTCCCTTTTCTCCACACCCTCTCCAGCATTTATTGTTTGTAGACTTTTTTATAGGAGCCATTCTGACTGGTGTGAGATGGTACCTCATTGTGGTTTTGATTTACATTTCTCTGATGATGAGTGATGTTGAGCATCTTTTCATGTGTTTGTTAGCCATCTGTATGTTTCCTTTGGAGAAATGTCTGTTTAGTTCTTTGGCCCATTTTTTGATTGGGTTATTTATTTTTCTGGAATTGAGCTGTAGGAGTTGCTTGTATATTTCTGAGATTAATTCTTTGTCAGTTGTTTTGTTTGCTATTATTTTCTCCCATTCTGAAGGCTGTCTTTTCATCTTGCTTATAGTTTCCTTCATTGTGCAAAAGCTTTTAATTTTAATTGGGTCCTATTTGTTTATTTTTGCTTTTATTTCCATTACTCTGGGAGATAGGTCATAGAGGATCCTTCTGTGATTTATGTCAGAGAGTGTTTTGCCTATGTTTTCCACTACGAATTTATAGGTTCTGCTCTTATGTTTATATCTTTAATCCCTTTTGAGTTTATTTTTGTGTATGCTGTTAGAAAGTGTTCTAGTTTCATTCTTTTACAGGTGGTTGATTTGTTTTCCTAGCACCACTTGTTAAAGAGATTGTCTTTTCTCCATTGTATATTCTTGCCTCCTCTATCAAAGATAAGGTGTCCATAGGTGTGTGGATTTATCTCTGGGCTTTCTATTTTGTTCCATTGATCTATATTCCTGTCTTTGTGCCAGTACCATACAGTCTTTATGATTGTAGTTTTGTAGTATAGTCTGAAGTCAGGCAAGTTGATTCCTCCAGTTCCATTCTTCTTTCTCAAGATTGCTTTGGCTATTCGAGGTTTTTTGTATTTCCATACAAATTGTGAAATTATTTGTTCTAGTTCTCTGAAAAATACCGTTGGTAGCATGATAGGGATTGCATTGAATCTATAGATTGCTTTCAGTATTATACTCATTTTCACTATATTGATTCTTCCAATCCATGAACATGGTATATTTCTCCATCTTTGATTTCTTTCATCAGTGTTTTATAGTTTTCTATACATAGGTCTTTTGTTTCTTTAGGTAGATTTATTCCTAAGTATTTTATTCTTTTCATTGCAATGGTGACTGGAATGGTTTCCTTAATTTCTCTTTATGTTTTTTCATTGTTAGCATATAGGAATGCAAAGGATTTCTGTGTATTAATTTTGTATCCTGCAACTTTACTATATTCATTGATTAGCTCTAGTAATTTTCTGGTGGTGTCTTTGGGGTTTTCTTTGTAGAGGATCATGTCATCTGCAAACAGTGAGAGTTTTACTTCTTCTTTTCCAATCTGGATTCCTTTTATTTCTTTTTCTTCTCTGATTGCTGTGGTTAAAACTTCCAAAACTATGTTGAATAGTAGTGGTGAGAGTGGTCACCCTTGTCTTCTTCCTGACTTTAGGGAAAATGCTTCCAATTTTTCACCATTGAGGATAATGTTTGATGTGGGTTTATCATAGATAGCTTTTATTATATTGAGGTATGTTCCTTCTATGCCTACTTTCTGAAGGAATTTTATCATAAATGGATGTTGAATTTTGTCAAAGGCTTTCTCTGCATCTATTGAGATAATCATATGGTTTTTACTTTTCAATTTGTTACTGTGGTGTATCAGATTGATTGATTTGCAAATATTGAAGAATCCTTGCATCCCTGGGATAAAGTCCACTTGGTTATGATGTATGATCTTTTTAATAATGCTGTTGGATTCTGTTTGCTAGAATTTTGTTGAGGATTTTTGCATATATGTTCATCAGTGATATTGGCCCATAGTTTCCTTTTTTGTGGCATCTTTTTCTGGTTTTGGTATTAGGGTGATGGTGGCCTCATAGAATGAGTTTGGAAGTTTACCTTCCTCTGCAATTTTGTGGAAGAGTTTGAGTAGGATAGGTGTTAGCTCTTCTATAAATTTTTGGTAGAATTCAGCTGTGAAGCCGTCTGGTCCTGAGCTTTTGTTTGTTGGAAAATTTTTTATTACAGTGTTGATTTTTTTTGCTTGTGATGGGTCTTTCAAGATTTTCTATTTCTTCCTGGTTCGGATTTGGAAGGTTATACTTTTCTAAGAATTTGTCCATTTCTTCCAAGTTGTCTATTTTATTGTCATATAGTTGCTGATAGTAGTCTCTTATGATCCTTTGTATTTCTGTGTTGTCTGTTGTGATTTCTCCATTTTCATTTCTAATTTTGTTGATTTGATTCTTCTCCCTTTTTTCTTGCTGATTCTGGCTAATGGTTTGTCTATTTTATTTATCTTCTCAAAGAAACAGCTTTTAGCTTTGTTGATTTTTGCTATGGTCTCCTTTGTTTCTTTTTCATTTATTTCTGCCCTAATTTTTATGATTTCTTTCCTTCTACTAACCCTGGGGTTCTTCATTTCTTCTTTTTCTAGTTGTTTTAGCTGTGAAGTTAGGTTATTTATTTGATTTTTCTCTTGTTTCTTGAGGTAAGCTTGTATTGCTATGAACCTTCCCCTTAGCACTGCTTTTACTGAATCCCATAGGTTTGGGGTTGTTGTGTTTTCATTTGTTTCTACGCATATTTTGATTTCTTTTTTTATTTCTTCTGTGATTTTTTGGTTATTCAAAAGCATGTTGTTTAGCCTCCATACGTTTGTATTTTCAATAGTTTTTCTTTCCTGTAGTGGAAATCTAATCTTACCACATTGTGATCAGAAAAGATGCTTGAAATATTTTCAATGTTTTTTTAATTTACCAGGGCTAGATTTATGGCCCAGGATGTGATCTATCTTGAAGAATGTTCCATGTGCACTTGAGAAAAAAGTAAAATTCATTGTTTTGGGGGTGAAACGTCCTACAGATATCAACTAGGTCTAACTGGTCCATTGTATCATTTAAAGTTTGTGTTTCCTTGCCAGTTTTCTGTTTGGTTGATCTATCCATAGATGTGAGTGGGGTATTAAAGTCTCCCACTATTATTGTGTTACTGTTAATTTCTCCTTTCATATTTGTTAGCATTTGCCTTACATATTGCAGTGCTCCTATGTTGGGTGCATGTATATTTTTAATTGCTATATCTTCTTCTTGGATTGATCCTTTGATCATTATGTAGTGTCCATCTTTGTCTCTTTTCACAGCCTTTGTTTTAAAGTCTTTTTTATCTAATATGAGTATTGCTACTCCTGCTTTCTTTTGGTCTCTATTTGTGTGGAATATCTCTTTCCAGCCCTTCATTTTCAGTCTGTATGTGTCCCTTGGTTTGAGGTGGGTCTCTTGTAGACAGGATATATAGGGGTCTTGTTTTTGTATCCATTCAGCCAGTCTTTGTCTTTTGGTTGAGGCACTCAACCCATTTACGTTAAAGGTAATTATTGATAAGTATGATCCCGTTGCCATTTACTTTGTTGTTTTGGGTTCGAGTTTGTAAACCTTTTCTGTGTTTCCTGTCTAGAGAAGATCCTTTAGCATTTGTTGAAGAGCTAGTTTGGTGGTGCTGAATTCTCTCAGCTTTTGCTTGTCTTAAAGCTTTTGATTTCTCCTTCATATTTGAATGAGATCCTTGCTGGGTATAGTAATCTGGGTTGTAGGTTTTTCTCTTTCATCACTTTAAGTATATCCTGTCATTCCCTTCTGGCCTGAAGAGTTTCTATTGAAAGATCAGCTGTTATCCTTATGGGGATCCCCTTGTGTGTTATTTGTTGTTTTTCCCTTGCTGCTTTTAATATTTGTTCTTTGTGTTTGATCTTCGTTAATTTGATTAATATATGTCTTGGGTGTTTCACCTTGGGTTTATCCTGTTTGGGGCTCTCTGGGTTTCTTGGACTTGGGTGGTTATTTCCTTCCCCATTTTAGGGAAGTTTTCAGCTATTATCTCCTCAAGTATTTTCTCATGCCCTTTCTTTTTGTCTTCATCTTCTGGGACTCCTATAATTCAAATGTTGGGGTGTTTAACATTGTCCCAGAGGTCTCTGAGGTTGTCCTCATTTCTTTTAATTCTTTTTTCTTTTTTTCTCTGTGCTGCATTTATTTCCACCATTCTATATTCCACCTTACTTATCCTTTCTTCTGCCTCAGTTATTCTATTGTTGGTTCCCTCCAGAGTGCTTTTGATCTCAGTTATTGCATTATTCATTATTGATTCTTTTTTTATTTCTTCTAGGTCCTTGTTAAACATTTCTTGAATCTTCTCAATCCTTGTCTCTAGTCTATTTATCTGTAACTCCATTTTGTTTTTAAGATGTTGGATCATCTTTACTATCATTGTTCTGAATTCTTTTTCATGTAGACTCCCTATCTCCTCCTCTTTGGTTTCGTTTGGTGGGCATTTATCATGTTCCTTTACTTGCTGAATATTTCTCTGCCTTTTCATTTTGTTTTGATTGCTGTGTTTGGGATGGTCTTTCTGTAGGCTGAAAGTTTGTGGTTCCTCTTTATTGTGGAGATTGCTCCCTTTGGGTGGGATTGGACTAGTGGCTTGTCAAGGTTTCCTGGCTAGGGGAGCTTTCATTTGTGTTCTGATGGGTGGAGCTGGATCTCTTCTCTCTGGAGTGCAATGAAGTGTCCAGTAGTGAGTTTTTTGGTATCTGTGGGTTTGGCATGGCTTTGGGCAGCCTGTATTTTAATTCTCAGGGCTGTGTTCTTGCATTGCTGGAGAATTAGTGTGGTATGTCTTGCTCTGGAACTTTTTGGCTCTTGGGTGAAGCTTGGTTTTAGTGTAGGTATGAAGGCTTTTGGATGAGCTCTTATCTAGTAATGTTCTCTGGAATCAAGAGTTCTCTGGTGTCCTCAGGTTATGGATTTAAGCCTCCTGCCTATGGCTTTCAGTTTTATTCTTACATTATCCTCAAAACTTCTCCATCCATATGGCACAGATGATAAAACATCTAAGTCAATGGTGAAAAACTTATCCACAGTGAGGGACACCCAGAGAGGGTCACAAAGTTACATGGAGAAGAGAAGAGGGAGGAGGGAGATAGAAGTGATCAGGAGGAGAAGACAGGGAGTTAAAATGGGAGAGAGTAATCTAGCCAGTAATCAATTCCCTATGTGCTCTCCACAGTCTGGAACACCCAGAGAGGTTCACGGAGTTACATAGAGAAGAGAAGAGGGAGGAGGGAGATACAGGTGACCAGGAGGAGAAGAGGGTGTCTCCTGCTTCTTTATATATTTCAGTTCAGTCGCTCAGGCATCTCCAACTCTTTGCAACCCCATGAATCGCAGCACGTCAGGCCTCCCTGTCCATCACCAACTCCCGGAGTTTACCCAAACCCATGTCCATCGAGTCGGTGATGCCATCCAACCACCTTAGCCTCTGTCGTCCCCTTCTCCTCCTGCCCCCAATCCTTCCCAGCATTAGGGTCTTTTCCAATGAGTCAACTCCTCGCATGAGTTGGCCAAAGTATAGGAGTTTCAGCTTCAACATCAGTCCTCCCAATGAACACCCAGGATTGATCTCCTTTAGGATGGACTGGTTGGATCTCCTTGCAGTCCAAGGGACTCTCAAGAGTCTTCTCCAACACCACAGTTCAAAAGCATCAATTCTTCGATGCTCAGCTTTATTCACTGTCCAACTCTCACATCCATACATGACCACTGGAAAAACCATAGCCTTGACTAGACGGACTTTTGTTGGCAAAGTAATGTCTCTGCTTTTAAATATGCTATCTAGGTTGGTCATAACCTTCCTTCCAAGGAGTAAGCGTCTTTTAATTTCATGGCTGCAATCACCATCAGCAGTGATTTTGGAGCCCCCCAAAATAAAGCCTGACACTGTTTCCACTGTTTCCCCATCTATTTCCCATGAAGTGATGGGACCAGATGCCATGATCTTAGTTTTCTGAACGTTGAGCTTTAAGCCAACTTTTTCACTCTCCTCTTTCACTTTCATCAACAGGTTCTTTAGTTCTTCTTCACTTTCTGCCATAAGGGTGGTGTCATCTGCATATCTGAGGTCATTGATATTTCTCCCGGCAATCTTGATTCCAGCTTGTGCTTCCTCCAGCCCAGCGTTTCTCATGACGTACTCTGCATATAAGTTAAATAACCAGGGTGACAATATACAGCCTTGACGTGCTCCTTTTCCTGTTTTGAACCTGTCTGTTGTTCCATGTCCAGTTCTAACTGTTGCTTCCTGACCTGCATACAGGTTTCTCAAGAGACAGGTCAGATGGTCTGGTATTCCCATCTCTTTCAGAATTTTCCACAGTTTATTGTGATCCACACAGTCAAAGGCTTTAGCATAGTCAATAAAGCAGAAATAGATGCTTTTCTGGAACTCTCTTGCTTTTTCGATGATCCAGCGGATGTTGGCAATTTGATCTCTGGTTCCTCTGCCTTTTCTAAAACCAGCTTGAACATCTGGAAGTTCACATTCATGTTCTGCTGAAGCCTGGCTTGGAGAACTTTGAGCATTACTTTACTAGCATGTAAGATGAGTGTAATTGTGCGGTAGTTTGAGCATTCTTTGGCATTGCCTTTCTTTGGGATTGCAACAAAAACTGACCTTTTCCAGTCCTGTGGCCACTGCTGAGTTTTCCAAATTTGCTGGCATATCGAGTGTAGCACTTTCACAGCATCATCTTTCAGGATTTGAAATAGCTCAACTGGAATTCCTTCACCCCCACTAGCTTTATTCATAGTGATGCTTTCTAAGGCCCACTTGACTTCATATTCCAGGATGTCTGGCTCTAGGTGAGTGATCACACCATCGTGATTATCTGGGTCGTGAAGATCTTTTTTGTACAGTTCTTGTGTGTATTCTTGCCACCTCTTCTTAATATCTTCTTCTTCTGTTAGGTCCATACCATTTCTGTCCTTTATCGAGCCTATCTTTGCATGAAATGTTCCTTTGGTATCTCTGATTTTCTTGAAGAGATCTCTAGTCTTTCCCAATCTGTTGTTTTCCTCTATTTCTTTGCATTGATTGCTGAGGAAGGCTTTCTTATCTCTCCTTGCTATTCTTTGGAACTCTGCATTCAGTTGGGAATATCTTTCCTTTTCTCCTTTGCTTTTTGCTTCTCTTCTTTTCCCAGGTATTTTAAGGCCTCCTCAGACAACCATTTTGATTTTTTGCATTTCTTTTCCATGGGGATTGTCTTGATCCTTGTCTCCTATACAATGTCACTAACCTTTGTCCATAGTTCATCAGGCACTCTGTCTATCAGATCTAGTCCCTTAAATCTATTTAGTTATGGGAAATCCTGCCATTATCACAGACAAATAGTTCTAATTTTTGTGTGCCCATGGGAGGAGTTGAGCTCAGGGTCTTCCTACTCTGTCATCTTAGCTGCTCCTCAAAACACTCAAGATAGTATATTTGGTTTAGACATTTACTGAATTTTACCCATAGTTCATTTCAGGCCTTAGTCATGTGTACTTTTATGCTAGCCCTGGTTGAAAACTTTATATCTGAATCATCTTTGAACTACATTAGTCCTTCTTTGATCACACTTGAACAGGAGAGCTTGGACAAAATCAGCCACATCCCCTCCTTCAGTTCACTCTAAATTGTCACAGGCTCTTGACTCCATCTTGTCTTTGAAATCTTCCCAGGCTTCCCAGGTAGCTCAGTGGTAAAGAATCCACCTGCCAATGCAAGGAGTGCCAGGGACTTGGGTTCGATTCATGAGTTGGGAAGATTCCCTGGAGAAGGAAATGGCAACCCACCCCAGTATTCTTGCCTGGAAAATCCCATGGACTGAGGAGCCTGACGGGCTACAGTCCGTGGGGTCTCAGGAGCTGGACATGGTTAAGCATGCACGCTGCACACCTCTTGAAATTTTATGGTCTTTTTCACTGCGATCTTGTCATTTGCTACTTTTTGAAATGAGTTCACTAACAGTGTTACAAATCTACTTGGGCTTGGAGGCAAAAAACTCAGGCTATTTGGAGTTATGCATAGCAGAGCAGTGAGAATGTGAGGGGCTCTGCCATTACCACAATGCTTTAGTAGGTGTGTAAACTCTGGTCATCTCGATTGGCTGCTCAAAGACCTCTTCATTTATAGGTTGTGAGCTTTGTCTTAGTTAAACAGACAAAGTTTCTCATCAAGTGATCTGGCTAAATGAGGTCCCTGAATTTTGTAATTAAAGAAATGTCCTGGAAAAAACCCAAACTGACAAAGTGTTAGTGGCCTTGCGTAGAAAACTGTGTGCTCCTTTAAGGGAATGGTGTTCCTTATAATGAAATGGAGGGGAGTAGGAGAAAGGATGAAGTGACCTCTTGTTCAGAGGAAGAGCCAAAGGGAGATACCATGTAGAAAGACTGAGTTTTGTACAGTTTCCAATAAACTGGTCAATGCAAAAGTTATTTGACAAATACTTACTGAGAATTTAAGAGTTAAATGTTAAGAGCTAGGAGATTCTGAAGACCTGGATCCAGTGGTGTCACTCCTGCAAGGATGATCTCAAATGTCTGTATGGCAGAAACACATTATTCTCACATATGTTCACACTGTGAGAAACAAAGGTATAATATGCATGTGCTTTTCCTGCTGCATGTATTATTATTCAACAACCTTTATGGAGTCCCTCCTATGTGTCAAGAAATTTACACATTCATTTATTCAGTTAAGTGTTCATTGAGTGTTTACCATATTCTAGGCACTGAGAAAGCCAAAGATATTAACATGCAACTACCATTCTCAGAAAATCTGTGGAGGACAAAGAGAGACGAGGTAGCCATGCTCTCAGCTGTCACTCCTCCTGGTCATTTGAACCCAGGCAGATGCAATCCCTAAAAAAAAAAACCAAAACTTGTACCATTACAGGAAGAAGTGAGCGGGAATCAGGAGGGCAAGGACCAGAATTGGAGGGGATAGTGTAGAAGAAAGACCTGGTAAGACAGATCTCCTAGCAAAGGAAAAACATTCTCTTTGCCAAATGACTAAGGGCTAGCATAGGAGACAGTTATGATGATACTGCAGCTTGTCAGAAGAATCCTTTCTCATAATAAGGTTGTTTCACTCTGTGATTTTTAAGATATGCAAACTTATATTTTGCCAAATTTAAGGGGCTAGATGGAGAGTTCTTTTTATATGCAAAATCATGCAAAAGGAAGATAGAACCTCAAGTTTTCATCTGAGAGGCCACATACAATTCAAATCAGAGCCGATGGCCCTCATGGGACTGAAACAACCTGAAGTGGAGAACATAACCCACCTCCCACACAGCCTCTGGACAGTCTCTGACAGCCTGCTGATTAATGTATATACTGGAAAGACATTTCATTGACTGCCTTGTAGTCTTATGAGCACAATGCAGTCAATAAATATTTATTGAACATAATTTCCCGGGGCTTGCAGCACTTACTCTGTGATAACTTACAAGTGAATAAGCAAGAATTATTCGGGATGGTTACAAATAAATATATAAGTATAGTTAATGGAATATAAACTACAAATGGACTGCTAGAAAGAAAATATGCACCCATCTGCAGACAAGTCATCTAAGTGGTACTATACTTGAGGTAATTAAGAAAGAAGTGTGTCACATAAGCCCCAGAAGTGAGAACTGAAAGAGAAAGAAGAGAGGAAAAAAGAAAGGAGAGGAGAGAGATTTATAAATAGCTCTATTTCATACAAATGAAAATATATATGTTTGACTTTAAAAGTTAATCTTTTTTTCCCTCTGGCTTTCTATGTACAATACTTTCATCCATCACTGAAATATCTCCTACACTCAAGAAGTGGCAGAGTTAACTGAAATGGGCTTCCAAATTGCAGTTTTTGCAATAAAAATAAAATATAGCTTTCTGCCACCTATTTGGAGCTACAGCACCAATATGCTGATGCAATCCCCATTAAGCCCCAGTCACATTACATTCTGAGTGGTACATCACCAGTTTGGGCATGAGGATGAGTATTAGATTACATTTACTTATGTTTTAACATTTGTTCTGAGTTAAAAGTAAATTAAAACTTTGTATTTGAGATGACATCCAAGAGGGACAGTGTAATTACTACATTCTCCTTTATGCATTCTCCCTAAGCTCCTGTGAAGTCTGAGAATGCACAGTCACAGTGAAAGCAGGAGCCTGAGAGATGCTGCAGCTGAGACAGGCATCTTCATGGCTGCAGGTCCAGCTTTGGAGAGGAAAGATCTTTCCTCTGGGAAATGCTTCGGTAAACAATTCTACAACAGTAATGCAAATACTCAAAAAGACACTAGTCATGACCATCCAGGTTCAGCCACTGGCCAAATTCGAAAGAAGACAACAATAATTGCATAAATCCACCTCTGTTGGCTCTGATTCCAGGGTTTCCACAACCATTCCGTGACCTAAGAGGAAACAGGAAAGACTTCATTGCTGTCAGGCAGGAAAAAAGATGCAGAACCAGGACAGAATTCAAGACTTCTCAAGATTCTTTTTAGAATACCACTGCAAGTATGGAAGTTCATCAGGTCTGCAGTACACTGAACCTCCCTTGGAAGTAGCCAGACAATGTTTGATTCACTGCATGTTGAGAGTTGTTTTTGCCCTATTGATGCTCTGTAGTAGGCAGCTGAGTGACAGACTTTATAGCCACCAACTCAACCAAGGAAACATCCCCAGAGATTTATAGATTATTACTCACCTCCACCACAATATCTTTTGCAAGTCTCTTTCTGATTCAACCCTCTCCTGACTTCACGACTACCTCCCCTTAGTGTCTGTCTTTTAAGGCATAATTTTATTTCCCAAATAGGTGATAAAGTTTTCAAGGTCATGCTGGCACTTTGTGTTTGGCAAAGGAGGGGCACAATGACTGTAATATTTAAACAAGAGTAGAGACATGGGTATGAAATATACGGTGTGGGGAGTCAATAATTATGTAATATATTTGTATATGTCACATTGTAACTAGATTTCTTAAGGTTATCATTTTAAACTGCACAGAAATATCCAATCACAGTGTTGTATACCAAGAACGAACATAGTGTTGTAGGTCAATTATACTTCAAAAACAAACAAAAGCAAACTCATAGAAAAAAATGATCAGATTTGTGGTTATCAGAGGTGGGGATTTGGGGGAAGGAGGAATTGGATCAGCCTAAAGATTCTAGATTCCAAACACTGTAAAAGAGAATTACATGGAGCCAGCTGGCAGCTATTCTATTTGTCTGCTCATTTCTGTCTCCATTGACTTTTCAGTCCCATGGAAGTCAGAAACACCTGCATGTCAGAGAATTAAGTGCATGATTCTGAGATTTTCTTGGATATTTAAATCCCAAAGGCAGTGTCAGACATAATTCAAAGGGATGGATCCAGGAACTTTTCAAGAAAGGAAATTGTTTTTCGGTGTAGACAGTAGTTATTGGCAGGTATTAAGACTGTAAAATAGTAACAAAGGGATGGGAAAGGATGTGAGGCATGGTTCTTCTTCCCCCTGTGAGGACTCTGTATCTAGGCCAGTGAGGTAGAAGTACTTGACAGTGGCCACTTTGAGTCCAGCACCCTCTCAAGAACAACCTTCCTGACTTCCAGGCAGAAGTCCTCACAATATGGGGGGAGGGAGCAGCACCCCAGAAGGGGCATGGGCTATGGTCCACCCCAAGCTGCTTGGTTCCTGCCCACCATACACCTCAATAGCTCAGGGTAGTAGTGTTAGGGGACTGGGCTAAACCTATTCCTTTAAAAGGTATTTGACTTTTTAAATGCAGTAGGCAGAATTGATATGATTATAACTGATATGAAATGCTGATTGGAATATTTGTTATTTCTAAAATCTCTGCTGAATTTGAAAAGCAACACACAAATTTGGACATGGGCGCTCATTCAGATGACACCATTCAGTGCTCAATCCCAAGCAAGAGATGGAGAAATGGCTCCAGGCCTGAAGTCATCCTTCATTTTGCTTCACTCTTCCTGCAAAATGTTTCATCCACCCTGGCCTTTAATATGCTAAAGTGTGTCTGTCTCAGAAGGTGGAGAGTCTCTTTCTTTTCATGAAGCATACTTTTTTTTAACCACACACTGAATTGGTGAAGTTTTCTTCAGAAACTATTGCTTCTCATTCACACACATTCACTTGCCTTCAAATTGTATGGACCTGTACAGGGTTGCTAGCCTTTTAAACTGTCATACCAGGACTTTAAAAACTACTATTTCTATCAAAATTATTCCTTAATCTAAAAAAGATAAAGGTAGACTTGATGTTGAATAAATTCACAAATTGTTCTTATTTTTCTGATTTTGCTGTAAGCCACCAACATATACTGGGGCATCATGTGCCTAGCATAAGAGTTACAAGGATGAAAATTTCTCTCCTTGGATATTGCCAGATGGGTTCAAAAATATTAAGATATTGGCTGATTTTTCTTACAGGTTTTTGCATTCATGTCATAAAAATCACAAAGCTTAAGGTTAGAATAGTTATAAAAATCACCAGGACTCAAAGGGTTTCTAAGGAATTTTTCACTGGGCAGGAAAAATGCATAATCACTAATGCAGATTTTGGTGACCAAATTGGAATTTGGTCCTTTCTTCTCCATTCCAGGTACATGGCCATCATCCACCCCCTCCAGCCCAGGTTGTCGGCCACAGCCACCAAGGTGGTCATCTGTGTCATCTGGATCCTGGCTCTCCTCCTGGCCTTCCCCCAGGGCTACTATTCAACCACGGAGACCATGCCCAACAGAGTGGTGTGCATGATCGAATGGCCAGAGCATCCCAACAAGATTTATGAGAAAGTGTGAGTAGAGATGACTCCCAGTGTCTTCTTTGCCTTCTCTTGTTCCTTCTTTCTTTCCATGTTCTTTTGTTGATTAGGATTTAATTTGTATCTGTAAGTATTTCTCACAACCACTCTGATTACAGGTTGGTATGTCCATAGTTATGAGGGAACTATTATGTCCCAAATACTATTCTGGACTTTGAATGAAAAGTTTTATAATATAAGGCCTGGGTCATTTGGGTGCACTTCCATATTCCTCCTGCCAGTGAACCAAATGAATGCTAAAACAAACAGTTACTTTGCCTTGCTGATGTCTGCATTTCTTTGCCTTGAAATCTCTTCTCCACCTAAAGAATGCCATTTTGCTCTCTTGCACAGCATGCCAGGGAGTGAGGGAATTAACACCAACCCTTACTCCCAGCAGTTCTCAAAAAATGACTGATGGGAGTTGGCATATGAACACTCCAGCTCCCTCACCCTTCAGGTGGGATGTCTCTGTGGGGTGTGTGTTTTCTATGTTCAGGGTTTCCTCTTACAATTAAGCTCCAGTCACCCTGGTGATAGCTGGCTCAGTGACATAGCCTTTGATATCCACTCCCTACTGTCGTTTCTCCTTCCAAATAAGTTATGTGCACTTGAATATTTATCTCAAGATCTGTCTCTGGGGAAAACTAAACCAAAACACCTACTTTACGGGATTTTTCAGCTGGAAAAATACCTATGCATGTGAAATGCATGGAAGGCAAGGCTAGAACATTGAAACCATATGAGTTACAGGTCCCCAACAGGCAGACCTACTTCTCTTCCAGGGACTTAACTGGTCATATTTAGAGTTTTCTGAAGCTATTCTGGCATATTTTTCCAAGAGTTCTTGTCTTAGAGGCAACATTAAAATGGCCTTTTCTTTGTTTTCTTCCAAGTGAGCAGCAATATGACATTTATATTGCACCAGTTTTCTGGACTCAAAGCACACTGATGATGTGATTCCTTTTGAAAGACCTCTATAATTTTCCAATCTTGGGTTTATTAAGGGAATTGTAAAAGACCATTGGTTAGGATACAGAAGATCTGGGTTTAATTACAAGATTGTCAGTTACTAGCTATGTGACCCTGGGCAAGATCACAGTCTCCCCTGGTTGTTAAATGGACCATAATAAGGCATTACTTCCAGTAAGCAATCGTTTTGAACAGCAAACAAGATAATATAGTCTCACTTTGTAAGCTATTCAGTGCCATATGAAAGACATTTTTATTGAAACAAATTCATTAGATAGTATAATCATTATAGACCTTTGAACTTCTTAAATGGTAAAATGAAACACTGTACCTGTTGGTCCCCTATATTGAGGGTCCAAAAGCCTGTTGCACACAGAGTTACACTGCTGCACCTGTTCCATGGAACACTGAAATGTGTCTTACCAGAAAGCAGTATGTAAAGCTCAGACTTTGCCTTCCAGACACAGACAGTGGGATTTAATTGATCAAGCAGTGGGAGGATTAACGCTCAGCCTAGGAGATAGTGAACATTTTTCTTTCAAATGAAACTACAAGCCTGAGCAGAGTCACAGCAGGGGAAAGAGCATAGCTTTACAAGCTGTTCAGGACCCGAGAACATGTTCAAGCCAGAAGGTTCCCTCAAAGGTGGGGTGGCCCTCTGAAATAAAGCTCTTTTTATAAACTGCTTCAGAAATTGCCATCAACTTCATGAACTGGAGCTCATTTCTTAGCTCTGGTGATCTTTTCAAAGTCTGATCACCTTTCTGCAACTTTTTGTTTCAAATAAGCACAGTTCTTCTGTCTTCTAACAAATTCAAATTTTAACTTGGAAATAAAGGTTTCTTTTCTCATAGATGTCTATGATCTCATCCAAGAAACAGTACTGTTTAGTGTTTCACCTTTAAACACTTTGCTGTTTTATGCTTACTAATGAATAGAAAGTTCTTCTGAGACTCAACGTTTTAGACCGTCCTTTTAAGTTACCTTTCAAGAATTTAGGGTAACTGCTATTGGACTCATGGTTAGGTTTGCTGCTATTGTTTGTTTTATAATTTTAACCTAAAATATGAGCCTAGATTAATAGAATCTGATTTTATCTATTCAAGATGTATAAAATGTTTACAGATGCAGTAACAAGTTGAAAGAGTTCATATTTGCCATGCACATATCGTCTTACAAACGTAAGTGTAAGCTTTATGCCAACTTATTTTGTTTTTGTCAGTGTCTGCCATAATGCATTATGATATATTTTTAGGCAACTTAAATTTTACCAATTCTAAACTAAGCATATAGTTATATCCTTTTCTCGTCTATTAAAACTAATGATTGCAATTTCCACAATACATGATAATTCCAAATTTGAAACCTGAAGGAAACTTTGCTTTGAGAAAAAGTAATAATTAGGGTAAGAGCATAGGCTCCAATTAAATGAGAGATCAACTCCCAGCTACATCATTCTCAAATTGAGTCGTAACAGTCAAGTTATTCAAGCTTCTAAGACTAATAGTATAGCCCATATAGAGGTGTTGAGAGAAGTAATTAAGATACGTGTTTAGCCAGTGCCATGCACCTTACAAAGAATCTAGTGAATGTTATCTACTGCATTTAGCATCACTCATTGATCTGAGTACATGGCATTGGCAGATGGTGGGCAGACTGGCAGCAGACAGTGTGGTAGGCAAATGTTTAGGCCCATCTTGTCTTATGAATAACTTGTGCCAGATAATTATACTAGAAGATTTTGTGAAAATCTTAGTTTGCTACATTTGCTTTCTGGCTGCATGGTTAACCTCTAACCCTGATCATTTATCATTTAGACTCTTATTAATACATGGATTAAATTAAGCACTTTTAAAGAAAGATAACCCAATAAAAGAACGGGCAAAAGTGCTGAACATGTGCCTCACAAAAAGAGATATCTAAACGACCAATTAATTTATAAGGAGGCACAAAACTTCAATTGTCACCAGTGAAATGCAAATTAAAACCTTCCTGCCTACTCATTAGACTCAAAAATGTTCAGAAGTCTGACTAAGCTAAGCATTTAGAACTTTTGGTGAAGAACCTATTGTAGACTGCTAGAAGCATATATTGATAAAGCCACATTGGAAAACATTTTGTGGTATTTAGAAAAGAAGAAACTATTAATTCCATAAATAGGTGGTAATACTACAACTTCAAGCAAAGAAGTAATCACCATGAAAGTGAAGAGTATGATTATCTCTCAAGGGAAGGAAAGGAATATGATCAAGAAGGGACACATGGAAGTGCTTCTGAGGAAATGGCATATTTCTTCAGTTCAGTGATAGGTAGTAGCATGAGTGTTTGCTTTAAAATTACTCATAAAACCAGGAATTTTGGTTTATGTACTTTTTCTGGAATGTATGTTTCACTTTTTTAAATATTTATTTATTTGGCAGCATAAATCTTTAGTTGCAGTATGCGGGATCTTTAGTTGCAGCATGCAAACTCTTAGTTGCAGCATGTGGGATCTAGCTCCCTGACCAGGGATTGAACCTGGGCCCCCTGCATTGGGATCATAGGAGTCTTAGCCATTGGAACACAAAGGAAGTCCTATGGAATGTTATGTTTCATTTTTATTTAACTTAAAATTGAATGCTATTAAAAGGCTGTTGCTTTTACAAACTCTCAAGAAACTGCTTCCATGGGGATAACCCCAAAATTTCCTCCATAAGAAATTCCTTCTAAGGTGTGAGGCTTTGCCTGGGAGTGACAATCATAGGTACTCATCTCTGAATAAGACAAAGTGTCAATGGGCCTACTTCAGTCTCATGTTTACTTGCATTTTGCCTTGCTGACTCCTATGTTGCAGCCATTTGGAATTTTTCCAATTGGTCTAAGAGTTTTAAGACAAATTATTGAGCCTGGAGGGATGTGACAATGTTAATAAGAGAACAAGCCCATAGTACTCATCCCCTGCTGCTATTATTCATAGGTACATACATCTGGATTACAAAATCTTACACATAAACTTGGTTAATCTTCCAATCTTACACATAAACTTGGTTAATCTTCCTTGCAAATCATTTAAAACTTTACAAGTAAATTACAGAGTATGGTGAAAATTCTAACAATTTCTTTAATCACCCGTATTCCCATCATTTATAAAGGCTCAAACATTTTGATGAATTTCCTTTCAGGGAATTATTGTTCTTAGTTTCTTTTGAAGTGTTTTCTGTACATACAGGTCAACACAAATATAGATTGTTGCCATTTTTGTAACACAAATTAAGCTTATTATGTATATTGTTCTGTACCCTGTTTTATATTTAACTTAATACATCTTAGAGATCTGTCCATAAGAGTTCATAAAGAGCTTCTAAATTGCCAATATCCGTTGGATCACAGGAAAAGCAAGAGAGTTCCAGAAAAACATCTACTTCTGCTTCATTGACTATGTTAAAGCCTTTGACTGTGTGGATCACAAAAAAACTGTGGAAAATTCTTTAAGAGATGGGAATATCAGACCACCTCACCTGCCTCCTGAGAAAACTGTATACAGGTCAAGAAGCAATAGTTAGAAAGGACATGAACTGGCTCCAAACTGGGAAAGGGATATGTCAAGGCTGTATATTGTCACCCTGCTTATTTACGTTCTATACAAAATACATCATGTGAAATGCTGGGCTGGATGAAGCACAAGCTGGAATCAAGATTGCTGGGAGAAATAGCAACAACCTCAGACATGCAGATGACACCTCTTTAATGGCAGAAAGAGAAAAGGAACTAAAAATCCTCTTGATGAAGGTAAAAGAGGAGAGTGAAAAAGCTGGCTTAAAACTCAACATTCACAAAACAAAGATCATGGCATCCAGTCCCGTCACTTCCTGGCAAATAGATGGGGAAACAATGGAAACAGTGTCAGACTTTATTTTCTTGGGCTCCAAAATCACTGCAGACAGTGCCTACAGCCATGAAATTAAAAGATGCTTGCTTCTTGGAAGAAAAGCTATGGCAAACCTAGACAGTGTATTAAAAACCAGAGACATTTTTTGGCTGACAAAGGTCCATATTGTCAAAGCTATGGTTTTTCCAGTAGTCATGTATCAATGTGAGAGTTGGACCATAAAGAAGGCTGAGCACCAAAGAATTGATGCTTTTGAACTGTGGTGTTGGAGAAGACTCTTGAGAGCCCCTTAGACAGCAGAGAGACCAAACCAGTCAATCCTAAAGGAAAACAATCCTGAATATTCATTGGAAGGGCTGATGCTGAAGCTGAAGCTCCAAAACTTTGGCCACCTGATGTGAAGAGCCAACTCACTGGAAAAGACTGTAATGCTGAGAAAGATAGAAGGCAGGAGGAGAAAGGAACAAAAGATAGAAGGCAGGAGGAGAAGAGGATGAGAGAGGACGAGATGGTTGGATGGCATCAATGATTCAATGGACATGAGTTTGAACAAGCTCCAGGAGATGGTGAAGGACAAGGAAGCCTGGTGTGCTGCAGTCCATGGGGTCACAAAGAGTCGGACATGACTGAGCAACTGAACAGCAACAACAAATTCTTTTTTCAGCTATACAGTATTCCATGTTATAAATGTACAATATTATGTAACCAATAACTTTTGGTGGACTTAGGATTGCCTCCAGCCTTTTGCTGTTGAAGTGCTGCCATGAATAATCACGTAAGGCTATGTGGATCATAAAAATCCCTAAAATGGAATTCCTGAGTCAAATTTTTATAGTTGTCCCCCATACTAATTTACATTCCAACCAGAAATATGTGAAAGTCCACAGCTTCAACAGACTATATTATCAAGATTTTAGATTTTTGCCCACTAAAGTTAAAAATTAACTTTGCTAGCATGTGAGATGAGCCCAGTTGTGTGGTAGCTTGAGCATTCTTTGGCATTGCCTTTCTTTGAGACTGGAATGAAAACTGACCTTTTCCAGTTTAGAAAAGACAGAGGAACCAGAGATCAAATTGCCAGCATCTGCTGGATCATCGAAAAAGCAAAAGAGTTCCAGAAAAACATCTACTTCCGCTTTATTGACTATACCAAAGCCTTTGACTGTGTGAATCACAACAAACTGTGGAAAATTCTTCAAGCGATGGGAACACCAGACCACCTGACCCACCTCCTGAGAAACCTGTATGCAGGTCAAGAAGCAGCAGTTAGAACTGGACATGGAACAACAGACTGGTTCCAAATTGGGAAAGGAGTATGTCAATGCTATACATTGTCACCCTGCTTATTTAACTTATATGCAGAGTACATCATGAGAAATGCTGGGCTAGATGAAGCACAAGCTGGAATTAAGTTTGCTGGGAGGAATATCAATAACCTCAGATGCAGATGAACCACCCTTATGGCGGAAAGCGAGGAAGAACTGAAAGCCTCTTGGTGAAAGTGAAAAAGGAGAGTGAAAAAGTCGGCTTAAAATCCAACTTTCAGAAAACTAAGATCATAGTATCTGGTCCCATCACTTCATGGCAAATAGATGGGGAAACAGTGGAAACAGTGACAGACTTTATATTTTTGGGATCCAAAATCACCACAGATGGTGACTGCAGCCATGAAATTAAAAGATGCTTGCTCCTTGGAAAAAAAGTTATGACCAACCTAGACAGCATATTAAAATCCAGAGACATTTCTTTGCCAACAAATGTCCATCTAGTCAAGGCTATGGTTTTTCCAGTAGTCATGTATGGATGTGAGAGTTGGACTATAAAGAAAGCTGAGAGCCAAAGAATTGATGCTTTGAACTGTGGTGTTGGAGAAGACTCTTGAGAGTCCCTTGGACTGCAAGGAGATCCAACCAGTCAATCCTAAAGGAAATCAGTCCTGAATATTCACTGGAAGGACTGATGCTGAAGCTGAAACTCCAATACTTTGGCCACCTGATGTGAAGAACTGACTCATTTGAAAAGACCCTGATGCTGGGAAAGATTGAAGGTGGGAGGAGAAGGGGACAACAGAGGATGAGACTGTTGGATGGAATCACTGACTTGATGGACATGAGTTTGAGCAAGCTCCAGGAGATGGTGAAGGACAGGAAGGCCTGGTGTACTGAAGCCCATGGGGTTGCAAAGAGTCGGACATGACTGAGTGACTGAACTGAACTAAACTGAAAGTTTCAAATGCATGTCTCTTATTAGGAGTGGGGTTGAATTTTTTCATAATTTGAGTCACTTGTATATTTATCTTGTAATCTGATTAATTCATTTACTATATCATAAAAAAATTCTTATTATTTTCATGTGTCATTAAACATGTTTCTACAATTTGATGTGAATATATGTGTGTGTGCATATGTAAATAATAGTTTTGTTAGCTAAACTGCTATGAAAATTGATTACTCCAGTGGCTTCTCATAGCTGACTAGTAAGATAAAACAGCCAACTTCATAAGTAGGCTGCTTCTAGCTATATCCCTAGATCCCTGCAGGGACAGGTTTAATGTCCTCTGCCATCACTGTTTATGTCTACAATCTGCAACTACAGAATGTTATTCTAACGTTCTAACATTCATGAAAGTGAAGACTTGGGCTTACTATTAATGCAATATTGTCATAGTTTACAATTGATTCCTGCCATAATTTTAGCAAGTTGGTAGCTGTGACCCCTCTAGTGAAACTGTGATACTACATAGGAACTTCTATAATGATGGAGTGAATGACTAGTGAGGAAGAAAAATTTCATGGGTAACCAAAAATGATTCTTCTTGGTGGAGAAAGAAAAGAAAGATATTTCATAAGGATGAAATATTTGGCTTTGCAAAATGAAAATTCAGTAACTTTCAAAGTTATGTGGACCCAAACACACTCTTGAGGATGCTATACAGGCTGCCAAGTTGCTGTGATCCTGTAGGGTTATAGGCAATACCCCTGAGGACAAGGAAGATGAATGAGGACTCTTCATCAGAGGGTCACCAACATGGCCAAGAAATAAGGATGAAAAATGAGAAATATACCCCCAAAGAATGAGATTTAGATAGCTTGGGGAATTTCAGCTTCCCTGAATCATTTATAATATTGGTTATCTGTCATTTTCTGTTAATTAAATTTCTTTACACATAACTTTGTGGTAAAGCTTTAGCATGAAGTAAGATGTGGCTATTTTGGATTCCAAATATCATCAATAGTTCTGGAAAGAGAAGCTATGTCAGAAAACAGCATCACTCAATGACTTTAATTGCCTGAAGATTTTGTGGAAATGTATATGAATGTGGATATATTAACTCTAATATAATTCTCTGTTAGAACCAATGATAACAGAAGACTGTCTTCATTTATAGCATTTGGTCTTTTGTACGTCATGACTCATCATCTCACCTGAAATTTTTATTTTTATACGTATTCTTTACTTTCATTAACAATATTGAAAATTAAAAATCAACTAATTGATAGAGAATAAAAAGGAAAGAAAGAATACTAGAAAAAGCACCTCTGATGTTACTTCGATTTTCCACATTCTTCATTACTTTACAAATGTGAAATAATGTGAAAAAAAAGTGTAGCTTCTTTGCCAAGCTGCTCAAGTCCTCAGCCAAAAGGGTGTCAGCATATTTGTGGTTTCAGGATTGTTTATGCTAGCTGCTATGATTAATCTCCTCCCTGACACCCACTACATTTATATGGCCCAGCATTCCTGCTGTTGTCACCAATGTTGATGGAAAGCAGTTAATTCAATAATGAAAAGTGAGTTGACATTTTAGGGGGAAAGAGTTGCATGAAAACAGGTCTTTAACTCTGACTCCCAGAAAAAAAGCTACAGAAGGAGGAGAAAGAAAAGCCTCCATTATGTAGAAACTAGGAAGTTTGTCATAAAACTGCCACAAATTTCACTACTTGTAGATATTGCACAGATAGAGACAAAGAGGAGGCAGCAGCCACCATGGACAGTCAGGGGCAATACATATGGCAATCCCTAATTAGGAAGTGAAAGTATACCTGAAAAAGATAGGACTACCAAATTTGGGATTCTTTTGTGCTGTCATGATAAGTTTCCAGAGGCAGCTGAATTTACGGGCAAAGAGAAAGCAAAACCAGGCTTAAATGCATATTTGAGAGTAAGATAAAATGCACTATTTTCTACAAAATTGTAAATAATCATGCTGATGCAGCTTGAGAGGAGAGGAATGAAAATACTGCTAAAAAGTTACATAAATAGCAATGGAATCAAAATCTGTGCAGTTTCTTTTAAATACCTCATAAGCTCTTAATGAGTTCAGAACCATATGGACAATTTGCTAATTTCTATGATCTAAATGTAAATGTAAGATACAAAAATAAACATTCAGCTTAATTCCATTACAAACTATAGATACAAGATTCACACCAAAAATTCAAAATTATGTTAAAATAGCAATGTTTTATTTTTTGAGCATGACTTTTCCAGCAAATAAGATTAGTGGGACCCTATAAGTTAATAAGTTATCAGGAAATTGTTATTTTATTTTATCAAATTAATTGGTCAAAGAGAAGTATTATATATTTGCCTCAATAAATGACAAAAATAAATTTGTTAAAATGTAATATTTGTTAAAGAAAAATAGCTTATCTCAGCAATAATCTTTGAGAAAATTAAAGTGAATAACACATCTCCTTTACAACAAAAACAAAACTCAGAAAATTAAGAAGTAGGTATTCTATGAAGAAAATTTAAAAATCATCTGATTTTAGACTTTTGTTGTTGTTCAGTCCCTCAGTCACGTCCAACTCTTTGCGACCCCATAGACTGCAGTATGCCAGGCCTCCCTGTCCTTCACTGTCTGCTGGAGTTTGCTCAAACTCATGTTGATTGAATCAAAGATGCCATCCAACCATCTCATCCTCTGTCGTCCCCTTCTCCTTCTGCCCTCAATCTTTCCCAGGATCAGGGTCTTTTTAAATGAGTCAGCTCTTCGCCTCAGGTGGCCAAAGTATTGGAGCTTCAGCTTCAACATCAGTCCTTCCAATGAATATTCAGGACTGATTTCCTTTAGGATGGACTGGTTGGATCTCCTTGCAGTCCAAGGGACTCTCAAGAGTCTTCTCCAACACCAACAGTTCAAAAGCATCAATTCTTTGGTGCTCAACCTTCTTTATGGTCCAACTCTCACATCCATACATGACTACTGGAAAAACCATAGCTTTGACTACATGAATCTTTATCAGAAAAATAATGTCTCTGCTTTTTAATATTCTGTCTAGGTTTGACATAACTTTTCTTCTAAGGAGCAAACATCTTTTAATTTCATGGCTGCAGTCACCATCTGCGGTGATTTTGGAGTCCCCAAAAACAAAGTCTCTCACTGTTTCCATTGTTTCCCCATCCATCTGCCATGAAGTGATGGGACCTGATGACTTTGTTTTTTGAATGTTGAATTTTAAGCCAGCTTTTTCACTCTCCTCTTTCACATTCCTGAAAAGGTTCTTTAGTTCCTCTTCGCTTTCTTCTCTTAAGGTGGTGTCATCTGCATATCTGAGGTTATTGATATTTCTCCCAGCAACCTTAATTCCAGCTTGTGCTTCATCCAGCCTGGCATTTTGAATGATGTACTCTGCATATAAGTTAAATAAGCAGGGTGACTATATATATAGCCTTGATGTACTCCTTTCCTAGTTTGGAACCAGTCCCTTGTTCCATGTCTGGTTCTAACTGCTGCTTCTTGACCTGCATACAGATTTCACAGGAGGCAAGTAAGGTGGTTTGGTTGGTGACGTTGGTTACTTCCATATATCCTTACAACAATCCTAAGAGGTAAAGAATACTCCTATTATTTCTGTCTAGAATTGTGAAACAATGAAACACTTATTCAAGCTCACAGGATTAGTGAATAGAAGAGCCGAAATTGAAGGTCTGGTCTTCTGTCCTCTAGAGTTACATGTTTTCCTCCTTAAACCAAGAGATGACTCTAGACAGCTCATCATCTTCCTGAGACAGCTAATAATGCTATTGCATGGTGGGTAATTCAATAATTTAAAAAGTTCTGAGTTAGAAATATTATAAAGTGTAGTTGTAACTACAATGGATGAGTAATTTTGCAAATACTGAAAGTCCAAGCAATAGCTATTTCTGAGTTTATCAATGATGAGTGCTCAAAGGAAAAGATGATGGTGTACGTGTACATGAGTGTGTTTTTATACATGTGCTCTCTGTGCCCTTGGGGAATTTAGCTGTTTTCTCAAGACAGAGTTACTGAGCACTGCATTTTTCTTCCTCATCTCATACAAACAGACATTCAGTGTTTTAGCCATTTGAAATATGCATTACGCTCCTATAAATATTTATACTATTAGAAAACTATAATCACATTTTGATTTCTAAATTCAGTAAGGATTATCTTTGTCTCAATACTGAAACGCGAGTAATAGGTTGAAGAGTAACTACTTTCTCTAGTGCTGTGATCTGTGGACAGATCACCTTAACTACTTCAAAACCAACTTCTGTCACAAACATAGAAAACAAAATAATGGTTACCAAAGGGGAGAGGGAAGGGGGGAAGGATAAATTAAAAGTATGGGGTTAACAGATGTAAATTACTATATGTACAAACTACTATATATATATATATATATATATATATATATATAAAATAGACAAGCAACAAGAATCTATTGTATAGTGCAGGGACTATGGTCATTATCTTGTAATAATTTATAATGGAGTATAAAATATTCTAAAGCTACTGAATCATTATGCTCTACCCCCGAAGCTAATATAATACCATAAATCAATAATACTTTAATAAGTAGATTGATAAATAGATAAGGACACCAACTTCTAACGACCTGCTCTGCACTTTGTGTTGCAATAACCTGCCTGAGGTGACACAGCTGCTTAGGAAATGTAACAATTTTCATATTCTTTGGATATATACCCAGAAGTAGATTGTTACTTTTATTTCATTTGAGGAAGCTCTATACTGTTTTCCTAGTGGCTGCACCAATATACATTCCTACCAATAGTGCACAAGAGTTTTTCTCCACATCCTCTTGAACATTTGCTATTTCCTGCCTTTTTGATACTGGTTATTTTAATGGGCATTAGGTGTTACCTCATTGTGGTTTTGATTTGCATTTCCCTGATGATTATTGATGTTGAGCATCTTTTCATATGCCTGTTGGCCAGCAATATGTCTTCTTTGAAAAAAATGTCTATTTAGGTCCTCTGACCATTTTTTAATCACATTTTTTACATTGAGTTGTATGTGTTCCTTATATATTTTGAATATTAATCCCTTGATGGGTATGTGATTTGTAAATATTTTATCTTGTTTGGTAAGGCCTCGAGCAAAGGCAGGATTTTGATGCTTTAATATATTTGTCAGAGAGTTCATGGATGTATGATTCAATGTTTATGTTCACTTTACAAGAACATTAGAATTATTTTGCCTTATTTTCCCCATAATAAACCTGAGAATCTTCAGGATTTGTTATTAAATAGATTAAAAATATGGTAGGTAGTGGAAGAACTACAAAAAAAGAAAAAAAGAACTCTCACTAAGAAGCTATAGGAGATAAGTAATGGTGCTAAACATTTTGCACACAGTATGAGTATCAGAAAAGGAGCAAATGAAGCCAAAGAATATTTATGGTTTGAAAAGCATATAGAGTTACTATTTGCTTTTTTGATGCTCAAAGAGGACCCTCATTTCCCCTGAATACATCCCAACTAGGGCCCTGGTTGCATCTCTGTGCTACCTCCATGATTTGGGAAGTGGCATAGACGGTGTAATTGGAACATATTGGAGCAGAACGTGGAAAAGCAAACCAAGATGTCTTTAGACATTTTGCCTTGAAAAAGAGTCTTCATAGAAAGGAAAATAATAAAGTGTAGGCAAAGGGAAACTAAGAGAAATGAAAATTTTATTAGTTTGAATGACATTAAGCTTTTGTCAAGTTCTTATATGAGCCAGGTACTATGCTAAGCACTTTAAATGAATAATCTCTGTTCTTTTCTCCTTGGTGGTGGTCAGAGGCCTTCCTTGGGTGATCTAAGGGAGCCCTTCTCACTCCCAGTTAGGAACATTTCCCTGCCCTAATAGTAGCAATCACACCAATAGAGCAGTGGTTCACTTGATATCAGGAGGCCCAGGTTAAAATTCAGACTTTCCAGAAGGGGCAGTTGCACTAGATGTGGATGAGCTTTCCAATCTGAGTTGGTTGATGTGAGTTTGATTATTGGAGGAAAGAGAGATGAACATAGAGCTGAGACCAAAAAAAAAAAAAAAAGGGACATAATAACAAGAAAGAGAAGAGGATGGGTTAATGGTATGTTCCTGGGAGCGTTCCCTGAACCCTCCATATTGTCTCCTGTGTGTGCTCAGTGGCTTCAGCTGTGCCTGGCTCTTTGTGACCCCATGTAGCCCAGCAGGCTCCTCTGTCCATGGGCATTCTCCAGGCAAGAATACTGGAGTGGGTTGCCATGCCCTCCTCCAGGGGCTCTTCCCAACCCAGCAATGGAACCCAGGTCTCCCACGTTGCAGGTGGATTCTTCACCAGCTGAGCTACCCAGGAAGCCTTGTCTCCTATATAAGTACTCCGTAATTCATTTATCCATTCTCTTAATTGTTATCACTTAGGTGGTTTCCAATATTTTTTTTACTCTGAAATTCTTGTGTATGATTCCTGAGGCCCAAGTATAGAAGAGTTTCTCTAGGGCATCTTAAAGTGAAACTAACTTCAGTTTGCACATGTTCAACTTTATAAGAGAATGTTTATATGGTAATTATTTTTCAAAGTAGGTGTACCAACCTACGTACCCACCAGCAGTAAATAAAATTCCTAGTGTTCCATGTCCTCGTCAACACTTGGTATTGTCAGACTTCTTTATTTTTTGCCTTCTCTATTTTTTACATTTAGTAAACATAAAATGCTATCTTGTTGTGATCTTAATTTGCATTTCCATGAGGAAGAAGACAATTGTTTCAAGAGGAGGGAGGAATTAGCTGTGTAGAATGCTGCTTCCAGGTTTAGTAGTTTAATGGGTCACCTCTCTCAAAGATGCTTACATTTTAATATGGGACAATGTTTTGACTCAAAGGAATGGATTTGAAATCATGTACGATCAGCCCTATTGTAGCCCGTGAAAGAGGGGACGGCTGGGAAGAAGAGTAGGCTCACAGCAACCCTAAATCTAGGGTGAACAACCATACTCATTTGTCTAGAACTGAAGGGTTTCCCTAAATGCAGGACTTTTCATTTTAAAATCAGGGAAATTCCAGGCTAGCCAAGCCAAGTTGGTCACCTACTTATAGTACACATATAGATGCTCTCCAACCTTATTAGTACTAAAACATTTTATTCCATGCAGAATGACAAATCCTGTACACACACTTCAAATCAGCCTGGCCTCTGTACAGCAGACAGCAGCACAGAGACTGCAATTTGAAGCTACCATCTTGCCTGAAAATATTGTTTGTTATTAATTAATATTGTTTGTTATGAATGAAATAATATTATTTCTCATTTTAAAAGAGAAATCTGGGGTGGGGGGAATTTAAAGAGAAATCTGGATCATATATCATTTATATCAGTGCATTTCTCAATAGCTATTTTTACAAAAATTACTGTTTCCCCATACTGGGGAAAAACATCTAAAATGATACAGGTTCCAGGGCCAGTCTACCTGGGAAAATGAGCCACATTCTACAAAGTCATGTTACTTTCTATAGAGTTACATTCTATAGAGTTATGTTACACTCTATAGAATCATTAAGTTTGAGTTCTGTCTCCCCCACAAGGCAGAGTATTTCTAAGAGCTCCTGATGGACTTTTAACAGGACTTAAGGGTTAAGAAGCATGGTAGGGTGGCTCAGACAGTAAAGCATCTGCCTGCAATGTGGGAGACCCAGGTTCAATCCCTGGGTCAGGAAGATCCCCTGGAGAAGGAAATGGCAACCCACTCCAGTACTCTTGCCAGGAAAATCCCATGGACAGAGGAGCCTGGTAGGTTACAGTCCATGGGGTCTCAAAAAGTCAGGCACGACTGAGCTATTTCACTTTTACACAGGACTGGGGAAACAGACTCTGGGAGGGCACAAACAGAACATTGTGCACACCAGGACCCAGGAGAAAGGAGCCACCTCAGAGACTGACCCAAACTTGCCCTTGAGTGTCCCGGTGTCTCTGGTGGAGGTGTAGGTCAGTGGTGGCCTGCTGCAGGCTGGGGGACACTGAGTGTAGCAGTGCCTGCATGGGACCTTTTGAAGGAGGTCACCATTACCTTCATTACCTCCACCAAAGGTCAAATAACAGGGAGGGGACACAGCCCTGCCCTTCAACAGAAAGTTGGATTAAAGATTTACTGAGCATGGCCTCGACCATCAGAACAAGACCAGTTTCCCCCTCAGTCAGTCTCTCCCCTCAGGAAGCTTCCATAAGCCTCTTATCCTTCTCCATCAGAGATCAGACAGAATGAAAACCATAGTCACAGAAAACTAACCAATCTGATCACATGGACCACAGCCTTGTCTAACTCAATGAAACTATCAGCTATGCCATGTAGGGCCACCCAAGACAGATGGGTCAAGGTGGAGAGTTCTGACAAAACGTGGTCCACTGGAGAAGGGAATAGCAAACCACTTCAGTATTCTTGCCTTGAGAACCCCATGAACAGTATGAAAAGGGAAAAAGATAGGGCACTGAAAGATGAACTCCCTAGGTCGGTAGATGCCCAATATGCTACTGGAGATCAGTGGAGAAATAACTCCAGAAAGAATGAAGGGATGGAGCCAAAGCAAAAACAACACCCAGCTGTGGATGTGACTGGTGATGGAAGCAAAGCCCAATGCTGTAAAGAGCGATATTGCATAGGAACCTGGAATGTTAGGTCCATGAATTAAGGCAAATTGGAAGTGGTCAAACAGGAGATGGCAAGAGTGAACATCGACATTTTAGGAATCAGAGAACTAAAATGGACTGGAATGGGTGAATTTATCTCAGATGACCATTATATCTACTACCGTGGGCAAGAATCCCTTAGAAGAAATGGAGTAGCCATCATAGTCAATAAAACAGTCCAAAAGGCAGTACTTGGATGCAATCTCAAAAAGGACAGAATGATCTCTGTTCATTTCCAAGGCAAACCATTCAATATCATAGTAATCCAAGTCTATGCCCCAACCAACAATGCTTAAGAAGCTGAAGTTGAATGGCTCTATGAAGACCTACAAGACCTTTTAGAGCTAACACCCCCAAAAAATGTCCTTTTCATTATAGGGGACTGGAATGCAAAAGCAGGAAGTCAAGAAATACCTGGAGTAACGGGCAAATTTGGCCTTGGAGTACAGAATGAAGCAGAGCAAAGGCTAATAGAGTTTTGCCAAGATAATGCACTGGTCATAGCAAACACCCTCTTCCAAAAGCACAAGAGAAGACTCTACACCTGGACATCACCAGACGGTCAATACCAAAATCAGATTGATTATATTCTTTACAGCCAAAGATGGAGAAGCTCTATACAGTCAGCAAAAACAAGACTGGGAGCGGACTGTGGCTCAGATCATAAACTTCTTATTGCCAAATTCAGACTTATATTGAAGAAAGTAGGGAAAACCACTAGACCATTCAGGTATGACCTAAATCAAATCCCTTATGATTATACAGTGGCAGTGATGAATAGATTTAAGGGATTAGATCTGATAGAGTGCCTGAAGAATGATGGATGGAGGTTCATGACACTGTACAGGAGGCAGGCATCAAGACCATCCCCAAGAAAAACAAATTGAAAAAGTCAACGGTTGTCTGAGGAGGCCTTACAAACAGCTATGAAAAGAAGAGAAGCGAAAGGCAAAGGAGAAAAAGAAAGATATACCCATTGAATGCAGAATTCCAAAGAATAGCAAGGAGAGATAAGAAAGCCTTCCTCAGTGATCAATGCAAAGAAATAGAGGAAAACAATAGAATGGGAAAGACGAGAGATCTCTTCAAGAAAATTAGAGATACCAAGGGAACATTTCATGCAAAGATGGGCTCAATAAAGGACAGAAATGGTAGGGACCTAACAGAAGCAGAAGATATTAAGAAGAGGTGGTAAGAATACACAGAAGAACTATACAAAAAAGATCTTCTCAATGCAGATAAGCACGATGATGTGATCACTCACCTAGAGCCAGACATCCTGGAATGCAAAGTCAAGTGATCCTTAGGAAGCATCACTATGAACAAAGCTAGTGGAGGTAATGAAATTCCAGTTGAGCTATTTCAAATCCAACAAGATGATGCTGTGAAAGTACTGCACTCAATATGCCAGCAAATTTGGAAAACTCAGCAGTGGCCACAGGACTGGAAAATGTCAGTTTTCATTCCAATCACAAAGAAAGGCAATGCCAAAGAATGCTCAGACTACCACACAACTCCACTCATCTCACACACTAGCAAAGCAATGTTCAAAATTCTCCAAGCCAGACTTCAACAGTATGTGAACCGTTAACTTCCAGATGTTCAAGCTGGATTTAGAAAAGGCAGAGGAATCAGAGATCAAATTGCCAACATCTGCTGGATCATCGAAAAAGCAAGAGAGTTCCAGAAAAACATCTACCTCTGCTTTATTGACTATTCCAAAGCCTTTGTGTGGATCACAACAAACTGTGAAAAATTCTGAAAGAGATGGGAATACCAGACCATCTGACCTGCCTCCTGAGAAATCTGTATGCAGGGCAAGAAGCAATAGTTAGAACTGGACATGGAACAACAGACTGGTTCCAAATTGGGAAAGGAGTACATCAAGGCTGTATATTGTCACCCTGCTTATTTAACTTATATGCAGAGTACATCATGAGAAATGCTGGACTGGATGAAGCACAAGCTGGAATCAAGATTGCTGGGAGGAATATCAATAACCTCAGATATGCAGATGACACCACTTTTATGGCAGAAAGCAAAGAAGAACTAAAGAGCCTCTTGGTGAAAGTGAAAGAGGAGAGTGAAAAAGTCGGCTTAAAGCTCACCATTCAGAAAACTAAGATCATGGCATCTGGCCCCATCATTTCATGGCAAATAGATGGGGAAACAGTGGCAACAGTGTCAGACTTTATTTTCTTGGGCCCCAAAATCACTGCAGATGGTGATTGCAGCAATGAAATTAAAAGACGCTTGCTCCTTGGCAGGAAAGTTATGACCAACTTAGACAGCATATTAAAAAGCGGAGACATTACTTTTCCAACAAAGGTCCGTCTAGCCAAGGCTATGGTTTTTCCAGTAGTCATGTATGGATTTGAGGGTTGGACTATTAAGAAAGCTAAGTGCCGAAGAATTGCTGCTTTTGAACTGTGGTATTGGAGAAGACTTTTGAGAGTCCCTTGGACTGCAAGGAGATCCAACCAGTCCATCCTAAAGAAAATCAGTCCTGAATATTCATTGGAAGGACTGATGTTGGAGCTGAAACTCCGATACTTCGGCCACCTGATGTGAAGAACTGACTCATTGGAAAATACCTTAGTGCTGGGAAAGATTGAAGGTGGGAGGAGAAGGGGATGACAGAGGATGAGATGGTTGGATGGCATCACTGACTTGGGGGACATGAGTTTGAGTAAGCTCCGGGAGTTGGTGATGGACAGGGAAGCCTGGCGTGCTGCAGTCCATGAGGTCACAAAGAGTCAGACACAACTGAGCAACTGAACTGAACTGAACTGTGGCTGAATGGGGTTTCCAGAACTACCATAGGAATTCAAGGAATATCTATCTATGTGATCTGATGTTGTTACTGAGTTATAGTTCACTCTACTCAATACATGATAGGCCAGTAATCTGAAAGATGAGGTGTTGAGGCAAGGAATACGAATTTATTTGGTAACCCAGAAGATTGAGAGGATGGCAGACTAATATCTCAAAATAACCATCTCATTGGGGTCTGAATGCCAGGTTCTTTCACAGAACAGAGAGGGAAAGGAGGTGAGGAAAGAAGTCTTGCAAGTATCTCCTGAAATGTCCAGCCTCAGGGAGGGAATGTGTTAATTTCTTCTTTCCTACAGCCACTCATGAGTGGACAGGGTCCTGAACTTTGGTTTAACATTCAGGTAGAGGGGCAGGGTTCCCAGAGACAGGCAATTATGTATGATTATAATAACAAAAGCAATGAAAAGCAAAGGTTAAACTCAATGAAATGGATCCAATATGGAGTCAAAATTGATCTTCTCTGTAACGATGTCATCTGCCAGACTGGGAAGTTTGACCAGGGAGTGTCAGGATACATTTAACAGGAGGCTTCCTGTGTGCTGTTTTCAGTCTTGCATGAACTCTATGTTCCTTAACAGCACCTGAATACAGGTGTCAGAGGGCTGGCAAGTCAGCTTTCGGGGATAATAGAAATTCATGTATCTCATTCGTATGGAAATTCCATATGGTGAACAGCAGCCATTTACAACTCTCTTCTCTTCTGATATGTAAAGTAACTTTTACAACCCCCTCTCTTGAGAATGATTCTAGCCTCTGGCTTTCTGGATGACTTGTTAGATTTTTGACCCTGTCTCTGCTAAAAAGGGCTATCTTGTAAGAGAGTATATATATGCCCACAATATGTTAAATAAACGCCTTAGTTCCACCAGAACTCTGGTCCCCCTGTCTTTCCTCATTTCGTTCTCTCTCTCTCTCTCTACCCCCTCCCTTTCAGGCTGCTTCCATGGAGCACAGGTGTCTGCTGTGTCTACTTACTTGCCTGGGCTTTCAAGACCTCTTCCAGAGGGCGCCCTGAGCCTACGTAGACGGTACTAGCTCTTTGTCCTAGAGTTATATTGGCATACTGTGTAAACCAGGGAATTTAGCCTCTTTTCTTCCTTCTTTCACTTTCTTATCGGTCGACTGTATCCCCAAGTTCCGGCCCATTTAAAGGGCCACAACAAGGGAGCACAGTACAGATTCAGGAAATCTGTCTCTGTCTCCCTGCTTCCTGAGGCAGAGACTTCATCTCCACCACATCTTCTACCCCAAACAAGGTAGTGGGAACTTTGTGGCCAACACCATCTCTGGCCAGTCCTCTTGGCTTCACTCTAGAAACCAATTCGCTTCATTTGTTTCCTCAAAGTCCCACTGATATGGAATTGTTGGGTGAGGCATATTTTACTGAAGATTTTGGGAGTGGTTAGAGAAATCAGAGATTTATAGCATATGACAGGATTGTACTTTCTTGAATTTACTCCCAGATACCAGTGTTCCTACAATATATTGAGCAATCCTTGCCACAGGAAATTTCTTGGTAGCTGTGTCCTTTTGCAAGTCCCTGCTGCCAACCAAGGGGTCTCAATCTCTCTCTCTCTCATTTTCCTTCTCCTTGTTACCTGTATTCTTGACATTCTTCTGCCACACAGACACCAATTTGGCATTTTTCATCCCATCTCAACTTGGCCTATCACAAAACACATTGAGATTCCCAGCCAAACCAACCACCATCTAATTTGTTCTCCTCTCTCAGATATATGAAGCATATAGAAAATTTGTAACTTATGGTTTGTTTTTATTTAACATATCCACTAAATAAAGGGCTTCTCTGGTGTCTCACACAGCCAAGAATCTGCCTGCCATGCAGGATGCCTGGATACAATCCCTGGGTCAGGAAGATCCCCTGGAGAAGGGGATGGCACCCCACCCCAGTATTCTTGCCTGGAGAATTTCAAGGACAGAGAAGCCTTGCAGGCTTCAGTCCATGGAATCGCACACAGTCAGACACAGCTGAGCAACTAACCACACACACACTAAATAAAATTTTCAGGTGGGAATATTAGCCACCTGCCTCCACCCAAATCCCTGCCCTGACCCTAAGAAGACTGGAAAGAGGATGGATGGAGTAAGTGAGTTTCTTTCTGCTGGAGTCTAGTGCTTAAGTGTTTCTTATTAGAGCATTTCCAAACTCTGGAGCCATTTCTGGCAGCACATCTTTTCTCTTTGCCTGAAAGAGCTGACCAATAAAGAATCTGAAATAAGGGCATAAGGGACTGAGCAGATCAATGGCATCTACTAAACTGTATCATGAGGACCAATGTTGGGATGGGCCAGGAAACTCAACCATCTGATATCTTCTGGGAAGCTGCAGGCCTGGCTACAAATAACTGAAACCATCCCCTGATCCTCTTTTAAGAAATGTGTATTATAATAGACATCCTTTATTTTTTGGAACTAAGTAAAATAATAAGAGATTTGCACTGCCATGACCTAGGTCCTGTCGGCCGCCGCCCCCGGGCCCCCGGCCCGGCCTAGCCCCTCTCGGCCACCGCCCCCGGCTTCCGGCCCCCGGCCCGGCCTAGCTCCTCTCGGCCACGCTTCTGCGCCGAGCCATCGCAGCCGCCTCGCTTCTGCGCCGAGCCGTCGCAGCCGCCTCGCGCCCCCGGCCCCCGGCCCGGCCTAGCCCCTCTCGGCCGCCGCCCCCGGCTCCCAGCCCCCGGCCCAGCCTAGCTCCTCTCGGCCACGCTTCTGCGCCGAGCCATCGCAGCCGCCTCGCTTCTGCGCCGAGCCGTCGCAGCCGCCTCGCTTCTGCGGCCGGGGGTCGGTGGCCGACAGGGGCTAGGCCGGGCCGGGGGCTGGGGGCCGGCAGTGGCGGCGAGAGGAATTACCCAAGGACCAAGGTAAGAGAAACCCAAGTAAGACGGTAAGTGTTGCGAGAGGGCATCAGAGGGCAGACACACTGAAACTAGAATAACAGAAAACTAGCTAATCTGATCACAGGGACCACAGCCTTGTCTATCTCAATGAAACTAAGCCATGCTGTGTGGGGCCACCCAAGATGGATGGGTCATGGTGAAGAGGTCTCACAGAATGTGGTCCACTGGAGAAGGGCATGGCAAACCACTTCAGTATTCTTGCCTTGAGAACCCCATGAACAGTATGAAAAGGCAAAAAGATAGGACACTGAAAGATGAACTCCCCAGGTCAGTAGGTGCCCAATATACTAATGGAGATCAGTGGAGAAATAACTCCAGAAAGAATGATGGGATGGAGCCAAAGCAAAAACGATACCCAGCTGTGGATATGACTGGTGATAGAGGCAAAGTCCGATGCTGTAAAGAGCAATATTGCATAGGAACCTGGAATGTTAGGTCCATGAAACAAGGCAAATTGGAAGTGGTCAAACAGGAAATGGCAAGAGTGAACATCAACATTCTAGGAATCAGCGAACTAAGATGGACTGGAATGGGTGAATTTAACTCAGATGACCATTATATCTACTACTGTGGGCAAGAATCCCTTAGAAGAAATGGAGTAGCCATCATGGTCAACAAAAGAGTCCAAAATGCAGTACTTGGATGCAATCTCAAAAACGATAGAATGATCTCTGTTCGTTTCCAAGGCAAACCATTCAATATCACGGTAATCCAAGTCTATGCCCCGACCAGTAAAGCCGAAGAAGCTGAAGTTGAACGATTCTATGAAGACCTACAAGACCTTCTAGAACTAACACCCAAAAAAGATGTCCTGTTCATTATAGGGGACTGGAATGCAAAAGTAGGAAGTCAAGAAACACCTGGCGTAACAGGCAAGTTTGGCCTTGGAGTACAGAATGAAGCAGGGCAAAGGCTAATAGAGTTTTGCCACGAGAACGCACTGGTAATAGCAAACACCCTATTCCAACAACACAAGAGAAGACTCTACACGTGGACATCACCAGATGGTCAACACCGAAATCAGATTGATTATATTCTTTGCAGACAAAGATGGAGAAGCTCTATACAGTCAGCAAAAACAAGACCGGGAGCAGACTGTGGCTCAGATCATGAACTGCTTATTGCCAAATTCAGACTTAAATTGAAGAAAGTAGGGAAAACCACTAGACCATTCAGGTATGACCTAGATCAAATCCCTTATGAGTATACAGTGGAAGTGACAAATAGATTTAAGGGACTAGACCTGATAGACAGAGTGCCTGATGAACTATGGAGAGAGGTTCGTGACATTGTACTGGAGACAGGGATCAAGAAAATCCCCATGGAAAAGAAATGCAAAAAAGCAAAATGGCTGTCTGAGGAGGCCTTACAGATAGCTGGGAAGAGAAGAGAAGCGAAAAGCAAAGGAGAAAAGGAAAGATATTCCCATCTGAATGCAGAGTTCCAAAGAATAGCAAGGAGAGATAAGAAACCCTTCCTCAGCGATCAGTGCAAAGAAATAGAGGAAAACAACAGATTGGGAAAGACTAGAGATCTCTTCAAGAAAATTAGAGATACCAAAGGAACATTTCATGCAAAGATAGGCTCGATAAAGGACAGAAATGGTATGGACTTAACAGTAGCAGAAGATATTAAGAAGAGGTGGCAAGAATACACAGAAGAACTGTACAAAAAAGATCTTCACGACCCAGATAATCACGATGGTGTGATCACTCATCTAGAGCCAGACATCCTGGAATGTGAAGTCAAGTGGGCCTTAGAAAGCATCACTACGAACAAAGCTAGTGGAGGTGATGGAATTCCAGTTGAGCTATTTCAAGTCCTCAAAGGTGATGCTGTGAAAGTGCTGCACTCAACATGCCAGCAAAGTTGGAAAACTCAGCAGTGGCCACAGGACTGGAAGAGGTCACTTTTTGTTCCAATCCCAAAGAAAGGCAATGCCAAAGAATGCTCAAACTACCACACAATTGCACTCATCTCACATGCTAGTAAAGTAATGCTCAAAATTCTCCAAGCCAGGCTTCAGCAATACGTCAACCGTGAACTTCCAGATGTTCAAGCTGGTTTTAGAAAAGGCAGAGGAACCAGAGATCAAATTGCCAATATCCGCTGGATCATCGAAAAAGCAAGAGAGTTCCAGAAAAACATCTATTTCTGCTTTATTGACTATGCCAAAGCCTTTGACTGTGTGGATCACAATAAACTGTGGAAAATTCTGAAAGAGATGGGAATACCAGACCATCTGACCTGTCTCTTGAGAAACCTGTATGCAGGTCAGGAAGCAACAGTTAGAACTGGACATGGAACAACAGACTGGTTCCAAATAAGAAAAGGAGTACGTCAAGGCTGTATATTGTCACCCTGCTTATTTAACTTATATGCAGAGTACATCATGAGAAATGCTGGGCTGGAAGAAACACAAGCTGGAATCAAGATTGCCGGGAGAAATATCAACAACCTCAGATATGCGGATGACACCACCCTTATGGCAGAAAGTGAAGAAGAACTAAAGAGCCTCTTGATGAAGGTGAAAGAGGAGAGTGAAAAAGTTGGCTTAAAGCTCAACGTTCAGAAAACTAAGATCATGGCATCTGGTCCCATCACTTCATGGGAAGTAGATGGGGAAACAGTGCAAACAGTGTCAGACTTTATTTTTTTGGGCTCCAGAATCACTGCTGATGGTGATTGCAGCCATGAAATTAAAAGACGCTTACTCCTTGGAAGGAAAGTTATGGCCAACCTAGATAGCATATTTAAAAACAGAGACATTACTTTGCCAACAAAAGTGCGTCTAGTCAAGGCTATGGTTTTTCCAGTGGTCATGTATGGATGTGAGAGTTGGACGGTGAAGAAAGCTGAGTGCCGAAGAATTGATGCTTTTGAACTGTGGTGTTGGAGAAGACTCTTGAGAGTTCCTTGGACTGCAAGGAGATCCAATCAATCCATCCTAAAAGAGATCAATCCTGGGTGTTCATTGGAAGGTCTGATGTTGAAGCTGAAACGCCAATACTTTGGCCACCTCATGCGAAGGGTTGACTCATTGGAAAAGACCCTAATGCTGGGTAGGATTGGGGGCGGGAGGAGAAGGGGACGACAGAGGATGAGATAGTTGGATGGAATAACTGACTCGATGGACATGGGTTTGGGTAGACTCCGGGAGTTGGTGATGGACAGAGAGGCCTGGCGTGCTGCAATTCATGGGGTCGCAAAGAGTCGGATACGACTGAGTGACTGAACTGAACTGAACTGCCATGACATTAAAAAAATAATACATACTACAAAGCCACAAAAATTGAGATTGTGTGGAGCTGATACCACAAAGGAGGGATAGGTCCAGGAAACAGAGCAAAAGCCCAGAAATAGAGCTATATGAGTGAATAAGACATATGTGCAATTTTAAAGCATCAGGGAAAGGATGGAATATCCTACAGTGGTACTTGGGAAACTATAAACAATTGGTGGAGAAAGAAATGTGGAGCTTTTCCTCATAATATCAAAGTATATCCCTGATAGCCTGATCAGTTAAATACAAATAAGTAAATAAACCAGGAGAAAGCATAAATGAGTGTTTTTGTGATTTTTATATGGAAGAGACAATTTAAGTATAATATGACAGAAGCCATGGAGAATTCTTAGAAAATAGTAAAGATAATATGGATACTTCAATGTAAAATTGAGTAAATTAAGCAGGTGGTCAATTCACGAAAGAAATGACAATGACTAAATAGCAAAATTATAATATTTCAATTTACAATGAATCAAGAATAATAAACGTAAAGTAAGGAATCATGTATAAACTATTATGTTGTCAAAGACAAAAAGACTTACCAATACCCAGCACAGGCATGAAGAGGAAAAAGAAATCTCATAAATTGTTGCTGGTTGTATAAATTGGCATATATTTTCTGAAGAGTATAAATATACACCAAATCCTTAAAGACACTGTAACTTAATACTGACTAATTCTTGGGAAATAAGAAATAGAGCAAAGACATTTATCTGAAGGTGTTAATTATAATATCAGGTATATATCAAGACATTATAAATGACTCAAATGTTCAAATTAGAATACTGGTTAAATGACCATGTACCTTCATGAAAATCGCTTCATGAATCATAGGTTTGTCATGGCAAAGGGGCTTGTGTAACTCAATGAAGCTATGAGCCATGGTGTGCAGGGCAACCCAAGATGGACAGGTTATAGTGGAGAGATCTGACAAAATGTGGTCTACTAGAGGAGAGAATGGCAAATCCCTCCAGTGTACTTGCCTTGAGAACCTCATGAACAGTATGAAAAGAAGATATGACACCAGAAGATAAACCCCCTGGGTCAGAAGTTGTCCAATATGCTACTAGGAAAGAGTGGAGAAATAGCTTTGGCTGGGCCAAATCAGAAACGATGCACAGTTGCTGACTTGTCTGGTGGTGAAAGTAAAGTTCAATGCTGTAAAGAGAAATATTGGAATTAGAATATTAGGCCCATGAATCAAGGTAAATTTGATGTGGTCAAGTAAGAGATGGAAAGAGAAGACATCAACAATTTGAAATCAATAAACTAAAATGGATAGGAATGGGTGTATCTACTACTGAGGGTAAGAATCCTTTAGAAGAAATGGGGTAGCCCTCATAGTCAACAAAAGAGTATGAAATGCAGTACTTAGGTGCAATCACAAAAACAACAGAATGATCTTGGTTCATTTCCAAGGCAAACCATTCAATACCATACTAATCCAAGTCTATGCCCCAGGCACTAATGCTGAAGAAGCTAAAGTTGACCATTTCCATGAAGACCAATGAGATCTTTCAGAACAAAAGCCAAAAAAAAAAAAAAAAAGTCCTTTTCATCATAGGGGATTGGAATGCAAACATAGGAAGGCAAGAGATCAAGAGATAGATGGAATAACCAGCAAGTTTTGCCTTGGAGTACAAAATGAAGCAGGGCAAAGGCTAACAGAGTTTTGCAAAGAGAACACACTGGGCATAGCAAACACCCTCTACCAACAACACATGAGATGACTCTACTACATATGGATATCACCAGATGGTCAATACTGAAATCAGATTAATTACACTCTTTACAGCTGCATATAGAGAAGCTCTATACAGTCAACAAAAATAAGACCTGGAGCAGACTGTGGCTCAGATCATGAGCTCCTTATTGCAAAATTCATGTTTAAATTGAAGAAAGTCAGGAAAACCACTAGGCCATTCAGGTATAACCTAAATCAAATCCTATATGATTATACAGTTGAGGTGGTGAATCTAATCAAGTGATTAGATCTGAGAGATAGAGTGCCTGAAAAACTATGGACACAAGTTTGTAACATTGTACAGGAGGCAGTGACCAAAACCAACCCAAAGAAAAAGAACCAAAAGAAGGCAAAGTGGTTGTCTGAGGAGAACTTACACATAGCTGAGAAAAGAAGAGAAGCAAAAGGCAGGGAGAAAGGGAAAGATACACCCAACTGAATGCAGAGTTCCAAAGAATAGCAAGAAGAGATAGAAACCCTTCTTAAGTGAACAATGCAAAGAAATGGAGGGAAACAACAGAATGGAAAGACTAGAGATCTCTTCAAACTGGAGGAATCAAGAGAACATTTCATGCAAGGATGGGCACAGTAAGGGACAGAAATGGTAAGGACCTAATAGAAGCAGAAGAGATTGAGAATAGGTGGCAAGAATTTACAAAATACACAAAATATATACAAAATATACAAAAAAAAAGTCTTAATGACCCAGAAAACCAAGATGGTATAGTCACTCACCTACAGCCAGACATCCTGAAGTGTGAAGTCAAGTGGGCGTTAGGAAGCATTACTACAAACAAAGCTAGCGGAGGTAATAGAATTCCAACTGAGCTATTTCAAAACATAAAATATGATGCTGTTAAAGTGCTGCAATAAATATGTCAGCAAATTTGGAAAACTCATCAGTGGCCATGGGACTGGAAAATGTCAGTTTTCATTCCAATCCCCAAGAAAGGCAATGTCAAAGAATGCTCAAACTACTGTACACTTGCACTCATTTCACATGCTTATAAAGTTATGTTCAAAACCCTTCAAACTGGCTTTCAGCTGTACATGAACCTAGAACTTTCAGATGTACAAGCTGGGTTTAGAAAAGGCAGAGGAATCAGAGATCAAATTGCCAACATCTGTTAGATCATAGACAAAGCAAGGGAATACCAGGAAAACATTTATTTCTGCTTCATAGACTGTGCTAAAGATTTTGACTCTGTGGACCGCAACAAACTCAACATTCAAAAAACTAAGATCATGGCATCCAGTCCCATCACTTCATGGCAAATAGATGGGGAAACAATGGAAACAGTGACAGATTTTATTTTCTTGGGCCCCAAAATCATTGCAGATGATGACTGCAGCCATGAAATTAAAAGACGCTTGCTCCTTGGAAGAAAAACTATGACCAACCAAGACAGTGTATTAAAAAGTAGAGATATCACTTTGCTGACAAAAGTCTGTCTAGTCAAAGCTATGGTTTTTCCAGTAGTCATGTATGGATATGAGACTTGGACAATAAAGAAGGCTGAGCCCAATGAGTTGCTGTTTTGAATTGTGGTGCTGGAGAAGACTCTTGAGAGTTCAACATAGTTTATCAGTCTCTTTTTTAAGAAGGAAAAGTTATTTATTTTGGGCTGTGCTGGGTCTTCACTGTTGCGCAGCAGGCTTTTCTCTAGTTGTGGTGAGTGGGGACTACTCCCTAGTTGCAGTACTCAGGCTACTCATGTGGTGGCTTCTCTTGTTGGGAATCACAGGCTCTAGAGCATGCAGGCTTTAATAGCTGGGAATCACAGGCTCTAGGGCATGCAGGCTTTAATAGTTGGGAATCACAGGCTCTAGGGCATGCAGGCTCTAATAGTTGGGAATCACAGGCTCTAGGGCATGCAAGCTTTAATAGTTGTGGCACATGAGCTTAGCAGTTGTGGCTCCTGGGCTCTAGAGCATAGGCTGAATAGTTGTGGCACACATGCTTAGTTGTTCTGCAGCATGTGGGATCTTTCTCGATTGGTGATCAAACCCATGTCTCCTGCATTGGCAGGCAGATTCTTCACCACTAAGCCACCAGGGTAGTCCCTGGAAAGACATTGTTGTTTGAGATTTAATGACATCACTAAAGTGTGTATTAACCATATTTTCTAGTTTCTGTACCTGATGCTTTGATATCTGGGGTCTTGTTGATGATCTAAGAGGGACTGCCTATCCAGGGCTAGATAACTCCTAGGGATAACTCCTGCTAGTGTGCCTTCATATGCAAACTAAACAACCCAAAGCCCCTACCCATCATCTATCTGCTTTTTTGGGGCTCTTATACTACAAGACACTATCCTCTGCCCTAATCACCCCAGGGCCACATCTGACATCTATGGGCAGTCCCTACACTGGGGCCTACTGGAATGATTCAAATGAGACCATCCTAGGCCTGTTTATCTTGCCTCACTAATGCTTTCCCTCAAAAAACATAGTAGAAGACTTTCCTACATTTTCTCCATGCTCTCTGACTATGACCATCTGTGAGACAGTATGCCCCTTTCTCTTGGGAACTATAAATAATAAACTATCTTTTCAATGGAAAACTTGTCTTGATCTGTTAGTGACAGCATTTCTTAGGCAAGTGGATAAGGAGTCCATGGAGCCAGTCAGGTAGTCATCCATGTTCTGGAATTTATGGCCATTTGGAATTTGTGGCCATTTACCCACATCAGAAATGGCAGCTAGGGAGCTGGTTAATTGATAACATCAGAGCCATAGGAACAGGTTCCTTGACATTGTCAGGAGACCAATCTTTGTTACAAGATCAAAGGGAAACAAACTGACCTACTCCTATGCCAAAACTACTTTTAGTAACAGGTCAAAAGGTATGTATAATAAGATATCTTAAAAGCTGTATGTGGATCTCTTCCTACTCGCTTCTGGTGTCTGTGCCAGAAGCTGTCCCTATTACTTCCTGACTTTTAATAAAGTTGTTACACTGCTGCAAAGATATGAGCAACTGTGTTCCTTTGGTCCTGGAGTGAATTCTTTCCTTTGAAGACTATGAACTCATAGCTGACACTGAACGTCACAGAACATAAGCCTCACTATACCTGAATTAAAATAAGTAAAATCTATACTTTAAAACAATGTGCTCTTTGGAAAATCACAGATCAGACCATTAGGAAAACGCTAAGCTGAATCAGTCAACATAGTTTATCAGTCTCTTTTTTAAGAAGGAAAAGTTATTTTGATATTCAGTTGTGATCAATAAAAAGTATAGATTTAATTTCAACTAAAAAGAGTTATAGACAGGTTCATACTCTAACATGGATAATTAATAACTTAATTATTATTAAGTTATTCTTAATAATAAGACCCAGCAATTTCACTTCTAGATATATACTCAGAATTGAATGCAGGGCCTCAAACAAATACTTGTACACCAAAGAGTACAAAGTTCATAGCAGCATTATTCACAATAGCCAAAAGGTGGAAACAACTCAGATGCCCCTCATTAGATGAATGGATATTCAAAATGTTATAAATATATATGGAATATTATTTAGCCTTAAAAAAGAATGAAGTTCTGATACATGCTATAACATGGATGAACCTTGCAAACATAATGCTAGATGAATAAGCCAGACACAAAAAGGACAAATATTGTATGATTCCACTTATCTAAAATACTTAGAATAGACAAATTCAAAGAGACAGAAAATCTAGCTCAGATAAACCCCTTTCACATAGAAACTGCAAATGCTCAATCCAATATCCAAGTTTAAATGAATGTAGGTCAAATGATTGAAATTTAATCACTAGAAAATATGAAAATAAACATTTCTTCCATCTTGACATCTTCTTGGAGAAGTTTTACCATATTCTTGCAGTTCATTGGAGATAAACTTACATTTTAATATTTTTCCAAAATCACTATTTTAGAGAATTGATTAGTAGAACCTAGTATAATCTTATTTTTGTACATCTTCATGGGGGATTTTTTGGCTCTCAAATCTGATAGTCAGCTCTCAGAATTAATATCGGCCTTGGAAGAAGAGCTCAGAGATCAGGGGTCATGGATGCACCAAAGTGAGCCAGAGAAAAAATTGAGAGTGACTACAATAGTCTGTGACAGAAGGGACTGCTTGGTTCCCACATGATGAGAGAGATGAGATTTATGCATTGAATTTTTGTGTTTTTTATTTAGTCTTTTTAAAAGATTGTAACACAGTTGATTAATAATATTATATATTTTAGTGCAGCATAGTGATTCACAATTTTAGAAGTTATACTCCATTTATAGTTATTATATAATATTAGCTATATCCCCTATACTTCACAATATATCCTTGTAGCTTATTTATTTTACATATAGTAATTTGTACCTCTTAATACTATACTTCCATCTTGCCCCTCTACCCTTGCCTCTCACCACTGGTAAGCACTAGGTTGTTGCTATACCTATGAGTGTTTTCTTTGTTGTTACATTCATTAATTTGTTCTATTTTTTAGATTCCACATATAAGGGATAACATACAATATTCTCCTTTCTGTCTGACTTACTTCACTAAGTACCTGTCACGTCCATCCATGTTGTTGCAAGTGATGAAATTTAATTATTTTTATGGCTGAGTAGTATTTCACATTTATCTACCACATCTTTATTCATTCATCTGTCAATCAATATTTAGGTTGTTTCCATAGCTTGGCTATGGTCAACAATGCTGCCATGAACATTGGGATGCATATATTCTTTTGAATTAGATTTTTTTTTTTTTGGACATACATTCAGGAGTAAAATTGCTAGGTCATATATTAGTTCTACTTTTAGTTTTTTGAGGAAACTCCTTTCTATTTTCCATAGTGGCTTCACTGATTTACATTCCTACCAACAGTGTAGGAGCATTCCCTTTTCTCCACATCCTCACCAACATTTGTTATCTGTAAATTTTTTGATGATTTTGTTTAGTCACTCAGTCGTGTCCGACTCTTTGCGACCCCATGGACTGCAGCACTCCAGGCTTCCCTGTCCTTCACCATCTCCTGGAATTTGCTCAAACTCATGTTCATTGAGTCAGTGATACCATCCAACCATCTCATCCTCTGTTGTTCCCTTCTCTTCCTGCCTTCAATCTTTCCTAGCATCAGGGTCTTTTCCAATGAGTTACCTCTTCACATCAGGTGGCCAAAGTATTGGAGCTTCAGCAACAGACCCTCCATTGAATATTCAGGACTGATTTCCTTTTGGATTGACTGGTTTGATCTCCTAAAAGTCCAAAGGACTCTCAAGAGTTTTCTCCAACACCACAGTTCAAAAGCATCAATTCTTTGGCGCTCAGCCCTTCTTATGGTCCAACTCTCACACCCATACATGACTCATGCAAAAACCATAGCTTTGACTAGATGGATCTTTGTCGGCAAAGTAATGTCTCTGCTTTTTAATATACTGTATAGGTTTGTCATAGCTTTTCTTCTAAGAAGCAAGTGTCTTTTAATTTCATGGCTGCCGTCACCATCTGCAGTGATTTTGGAACCCAAGAAAATAAAGTTTGTCACTGTTTCCATTGTTTCCCCATCTATTTGCCATTAAGTGATGAGACTGGATCCCATGATCTTAGTTTCTTAAATGTTGAGTTTTAAGCTAGCGTTTTCATTCGCCTCTTTCACTTTATCAACATGCTCTTTAGTTCCTCTTTGATGATAGCCATTCTGATAGTGGTGAAGTGATAGCTCATCATGGTTTTGACTTGCGTTTTTCATGATTAGTGATATTAAGCATGTTTTCGTGTGCCTGTTAGCTATCTATGTCTTCCCTGAAATATGTCTGTTCAGGTCTTCTTCTGTCTATTTTTTGATTGGGTTATTTCTTGATATTGAGTTGTATGAACTGTTTATATATTTTGAATATTGAACCATTATCAGTTATATCATTTATAAATATTTTCCTCCATTCACTAGTTTGTCTTTTCATTTTGTCCATGGTTCTGTCAGGGAGTGTGTCATTTCCTCAGTTCTGTCCCGCCACAACAAAAATTTGAAGCGACGGACGTTAAAGCCCTCGGCGTGTCACAGCTCTTGGACAGACTGTGTCACAGCTCTTGGACAGATCAATGTTACAGCTCTCAGACAGATCTGTACAGAGTGTTACAGCACCATGTTACAGCTCAGTTTTATTTAGAAAATAAAGGAAACTACATCCTTGATGCATGAGGGCATGCCAACCCAAAAGACGCAAAGAGAAGAGATTGAGAGAGTGCACGAGAGAGATCCCCAGCGCTCCTGCTTTTTACATATTTTTCCTCCCCTTGGGCCTGCCCTATGTAAACTGGGCTAGCCAGAGTGCTGTTTGTTCTACCTGAGGTTCTCACTCCGGTCCTCCGACCTTCCTTTGTTCTATTTTCGTGGGCTTTTCCCTTCCTTGTCTTTTAGCCACTGCCATTCTGGACTCCTTTTTCCTATTCTAACTACCTAACAGTTCCCTTTGCAATACAAAAACTTTTAAGTTTAATTAGATCCTGTTTGTTTATTTATTTATGTTTTTCTTTTTTTTCCATTTGTTTATTTTTGTTTTAATTTCCTTTGTCTTGTTTCCCCATCAACTTGCCATGAAGTGATGGGATCAGATGCTATGATCTTCATTTTCTGAATGTTGAGTTTTAAGCCAGCTTTTTCACTCCCTTCTTTCACCTTCATCAAGAGGCTCTTTAGTTGCTCTTTTACTTTCTGCCATTAGGGTGGTGTCATCTGCATATCTGAGCTTGTTGATATTTCTCTCAGCAATCTTGATCCCACCTTGTGATTCATCAGCCTCTTTAATATATATTGTAAAATCTGAGGTAAATAGGACTCATTTGGCTTTTAATGTTGGGGACCAGTAGGTGTCCCTTTTGGCTCATTTAGCTTTAGTAGTAGTGTAGTAATATCAAAGCTTGTTTTAATCATATAAATGTCCATTTTATTGGTCCTACTTTAAGTAATCATCCAAATATTTCTTTATTCATTTGAGATAACACCTTAAAGAAATTCTAACTTATTGGGAATTATAGTCAGACTTTCCTTACAGGTTTGTCATGCTTATAATTATTTTAATACTCTTTTTAGACATTGTAAAACCCATTGAGAAGAAGCACAGACCACAAATGAAGCTTCTCAAGCCAGTTTTTTTAACTTGTTTTAAATAAACTATGGAAGTCCTTAGTTTAATTATTAGATACATAATTTCACCTTTAGTTTGATTTTTGTTTATAGGTACCAGCGAGACCACTGGCTATGATGAGCATACTTTAGATTTACCAGTTAGTTTTTCCAATTTTAAATGATCCATCAATTGGCCACCAATAAAATATATCTTAATAGAAATTCAAACCATTAAGATGCAAAAGACCTCCCCATAAGAGAATGGGAGAGGATGTAACCTAAATGATCAGGTAGGACATTTACATCTCAAAGACACAGATAAATGCAAGTTTCCCTCTAGAAAGTTTTTGTTTAAAGTCTAAAAATATATTTTTACTAAGCCAGCTTCTCACCTTAATGAAACTTAATTGCATAGACAATGAAAGAGCCCCCTCAATTTCCATGGTGAGATTTCCTCCAATTTCCAATCAAGTAAACACCTATAAGTTTTGCATGGGTATCGGCGATTTCTCATTCCTTTTTATTTTGAAACCTTTATTTTCCGTTTTGAAGTCAGTTTGTTAAGATAAAATTGCATGTGATGGGCCAGTGTGTGCTTTTTGGGAGCTTAAGTTCTCTGGTTTTGCCCCAGAGTTGTTTAAGCCCCATCTTATGTGTCTCGGGTTTCCCAGTGGAGTATAAGACTTCCATGGGTGGTCAGATTGTGGAATAGCCAATCCTTATGTGTGTCCCCTGTTGAGCAGTTTGTTAATTACATGAGTGGGTTTTCCTGTAGGAACAAGCTGCATGGCATGAAGTCTTGCTTCCACCACTCCTGCAAATTTCTCAGTCATCTGAGAAAGCCGTTGCCAGCCAGGAGGAAAGATTCCCTTTTTGGAGCTCAGAAGCTCTCAGAAGATTTCAGTTTTATCTTGACAAACTCTATTAAGGTAGCCAAGTCAAGGAAAAACAACATGCCAGTCTTCCCCCCTAATAACTCAGTCCCACCTTACTCAGTGTTTGAGCTTCCCAGTCTCTAAACTGAGGCTAACCACTCAGTATCCAAAATGAACCTTCCCAGGGCTTTAACACTGAGGATCCCCTGCTTGAGCAAAATTTTCCCAGTGCCTTAACACTGAGGATATCCTGCTCAGCACCTAAATTGAGAAAAATCTTCCCAGTTCTTTGAGGATGTCCCACCCAGTATCTAAGCTGAGAGACCCAGGTACCTCTTCTTGAAACCAAGTTTCAAGGATAACATTTTCCCCCAAATAAAACTCAAGGTCATAAACCAATACAGGAGATTTGAGATCCAGGAAGATTCATTCAAATCTGTCCGGATTTCAAGGAGGCAGATGGGCACAAGAGGCCTCTGCTGGAACCAAGCCTCCGGATCCTTGTAGAGTTCAGGTCGAGGATAGGAATCCATTCTGGATCCCTTTGTTGGTTGCCAAAACTGTCCATTTAAAAAATAATCACAACCTAGAAGTTGCGAGTTATGTTTTATTTGATGGGAATTTTTAGGACTTCAAGTCCAGGAGACAGCATTTCAAGTAACCCTGAGAGAACTGCTCTCAGGAGGCAGGAGGAGGAGTCAAGTTATATAGAAGTTTGCAACAAGGGGCAAGTAGTCTGAACATCAGAAGATTACTGTTAATTAAAGAAAACCAGATATCTCAAGTAATTTAGTGCATTTTTATATAGGAGCAGATACAAGAGCCTGGGCTCACTGAAATCATTTCTTTCATATGTATCTCAGCTATCTGGGGCCAGTTTCTAATGCTTGTCACACACACACATCCCAGCTTCTCAGTGCTCACCATGGGGAGTGGCTGAGGCTGCTGGATAGTAGGTATTGTTCTTTCTGGGTGCCCTCCAGGCTCAGAAACTCACATTTGGAGGGATGGAATTGCTGAAGACTGCGACACACTTGTTTGTTGATATGGCAGGAAATATTACATTTCTCACTACCCTTGTTTTGAGGGTTTAAGAAAATATTGCCAGTAAAGTTCTCGGCATTGTGTTCTTCACTATATAAAATCCAACTTCCAGTTCTGCTATTAATACTATCATTAATGTAATTATTAACACAGTGACCTAGAGTAAACCTCACAAAATATTAGGTGTTCTCATGTTATTACTATTAGAAATTCTGAGCTTTTGCATTACACTCACATCAGAGGGAAAATCCTATAACTAGACACACCTTCCAAGGACCCTCTGAGAAAAAATATTCTTTCTCAAAATTCAAATAACTTATTTAAATGTCCAACTTACAATGACCTTCACCTTAAACAGAATACAACAAGTTGTGCTGTTCTAGGAAACCTCAGAATCTGTGGGCTAACACTGCAAAGGTTTGTTTCTTGTTCATGTTCCAGTCAGACTCAAATCCTTTGGTAATTGTCTTTCAAGCAGTAACTCAGAGACCCAGACAGCTTCCATCGAGAGATATATATTTAAGAACTATGCTTAGAAGTAGCTTAAACTTTGTAGCTCTCAACTACTGATTCTAATTCTGAGATAAACTTTGTCTCTCTCCAAGATAATTATACTTATATCCGTGAATCCATTTGACATTTAGAATAGATTGGCTCACTGGTAAAGAATTCACTTGCCAATGCACGACACACGAGTTTGATCTTTGGGTCAGGAAGGTCCAGCTGGAGAAGGTAATGGCAACCTACTCCAGTATTCTTGCCTGGGAAATCCCATGGGCAGAGGAGCCTGTCTGGCTACAGTCCATGGAGTTGCAAAAGATTAAGACACAAGTTAACAACTAAACAAGTCTTATTAACAATCACAATTTTCTCATCTGAATGTACTAGTTGGTCTATTGATCCGTGTCCCTGCATCAAAACTAAGCCTAAGTTTAAATCTGACAAGTACAATTGAGTGATACAATCACCTTCTTTATTCTAGAAAATATACTCCTATTAATTCAGCCTGAGTTTGCATTTTTCTTTGAAGGGAACAGTAAGCAATACTGAACTTCACATCAACTAAAATTGCCATAAATGTTCAACAAATTCAGTTCCCTTTCATTAATGTTTATTCTTTTCATTCTAAACAGGAATCTCCATTATGGAAAAGTCCACAAGAAAAACATGTCAAAAAGATTTGCTTTCTCTACTTTACCCACTAATAGATCACCTACGTATTCATGCAAGTAGCTAGTCTGAGACAGGTAACTGTCAAGGCTTGACCAGCCCTGTTACTTCTTGAACTGACTACCCCCATTCACCTTGTTACAGGTACCACATCTGCGTGACTGTGCTGATCTACTTCCTCCCCCTGCTGGTGATAGGTTATGCTTACACTGTAGTGGGCATCACACTGTGGGCCAGTGAGATCCCTGGGGACTCCTCTGACCGCTACCACGAGCAAGTCTCTGCCAAACGCAAGGTGAGCAAAGGGCTAGCAGCACTTAACCCACCCTGGCACAGGTGACAGACTGGTAAGCATGTGAGCCCCAGAGCCTCAGGAGTCCCAGAGGCAGTCCCTGGGTCCAAAGAACTGTAGAAAGGAGGGGAGGAAAGGGGAGGGGAGGAAGAAATTTTCCTTCAATGTGTTTGTAACCTAGGCCTGCCTGTACAGGCATAAGCCCTCTCGTTCTCACCTTAAAACTAACAGAAAAGTGTCAATTCATTAAAACACAAGCACACATATTTAACTACAGAAGCATGAAGAGCTATTCAGTTCTCTTTAGTTATTACAATTTGACAAAATAATAAGTTCATTTCATTCAAACATCAAAAAGTACTAAAACAAACAAAACTATGGTGATGGAGAACAGCTGGGAATTGCCAGGATTAGTACTGGGGGAAGAATCTGCCTACAAAGGGATTGCATGAGTGAATTTCCTTGTGATAATGGAGCAGTTCTGTATCCTGATTACTGTGGATTTTTTACTTATCTCTGCATATGATAAAATTTCATAGAACTATACAACAAAAAAGTGCATGTAAAAGCTGGCAAATTCCAAATACACCCTGTAGTTTAGTTAATAGTACTGTACTATCATCGGTTTCTTGATTTTGATCGTGTGGCATAGCTATGTAAGATGGTATCACTGGGAGAAGCTTTGTGATGGGTACCTGAGAATTCTCTGTCCTATTTTTGCAACTTCTTGGGAGTCTTAAATTGTTTGAAAATTAAAAGTCAAAAAATATATTGAGTCTTACCATGAAAAGGCTCACTCCTTTCTAGGTCCTCTGTCTACCGACTTCCCAAATGTTTATGCATCTATGCACACACACACACACACGCACACACATCATGGTAACCACTGTTATTTGTTATTAATCCTTTCAGATATTGCAATGTATTTATAAGCCAAATAAACATATATTCTTTTCTTTTTTACATAAATAGTAAATACGCACTTTTCTTCTCCTCATTCTTAAATTTAATAGTATCTACAAAATCTTCAAAACTCAATATAGAAACAGCTTTCTCATTCTCCCCCCCCCTTTTAGTACTTCTTTGCATAGTATTTCATTGTGCAGATGCTAGATAGCTTTTCTTTTTTATTGAAATATAGTCGACTTACAATAGTAGTTAGTTTCAGGTGTATTGCATAATGATTGGCCATTTACATCCATTATCACCACAATAATTCCAGTAACCGTTTGTCCCTACACAAAGCTATTAAAATACTTTGGACCATATTCCTTATGTAGCTTATTATATCCCCGTGACTTACTTGAGGTCTGTACCCCTTACTCACCCTTCATCCACCTGTCCATCCCCCTTCTTTCTGGTAACCAGTCTTTTATTCATCTACATCTATGAATCTGCTTTTGTTTTGTTTCTTTGTTTTGCTTTCAGAGCCCACATATAAGTGAAGTCATATGGTATTTGACTTACTCTTGGAATAATACCCTCTGGATATATCCATGTTGTCCCAAATGACAAGCTTTTATTTTTAATGATTGGGTAATATTCTATTGTGTGTATATACATTTTTATACCCATTCCTCTATCAGGGGACACTTAGGTTGCTTTCATATCTTTGCTATTGTAGATAATGTTGCTATGAATATCAGGGTGCATGTATCTTTTCAAAGTGTCTTTGTTTCCTTTGGATAAATACCCAGAAATGGAGATGCTGGATCATATGGTGTTCTATTTTCAATTTGTTAAGGAATCTTCATACTGCTTTCCAGCGTGGCTGCACCAGCTTCGGTTTCCACTAACAGTTTTTCCTTGCCAGCACTTAGTTGTTGTCTTTGTGATATAGCCTTATGATACATGTGAGTGATATCTCATTGTGGTTTGGTTTGCAGTTCCCTATTGATTAGTGATGTTGGGAATCTTTACATGTGCCATTTGGCCACTTGTATATCTTCTTGGAAAAAAAACATCTATACAAGTCACTGCTTATTTTTTAATGCAGTTGTATGGTTTTCTTGATGTTGAGTTACATGAGTTCTTTGTATATTTTGGATATTAATCTCCTAACAGATGTATTGTTTGCAAATATCTTCTTCAATTCAGTAGGCAGCCTTTTTGCTTTGTTTGTGGTTTCCCTCACTGTGCAAAAGTTTTTCACTTTGATGTAGTCCCACTTGCTTATTTTTGCTTTTGTTTCCCTTACCTGAGGAGACAAATAAAAAACCAGCTAAGACCAGTGTCAAAAAGGGTAGTGCTTATGTTTTCTTCTAGAAGTTTTATGGTTTTGGGTCTTTCGTTTAAGCTTTTCATCCACTTTGAATTTATTTATTCCATCCACTTTGATTTTATGTCCACTCATTATGTGACAATGTGATCCAGTTTGATTATTTTGTATGCAGCAGTCAACTTTCCCAACATATTTTGTTGAAGAGGCTTTCTTTTCCCCCTTGTAGATTCTTGCCTCTGTTTTCATAGATTAATTGACAGTATGAATGTGGATTTATTTCTGAAATCTCTATTCTATTCTATTGAGCTCTGTGTCTGCTTTGTGCCAGTACCATACTGTTTTGATTACTATAGATTTTAGCATAGTTATTTGAAATTAGGAGCATAATATCCTTAGCTTTGTTCTTCTTTCTCAAGATTTTTATGTCTATTTGGTGTCTTTTGTGTGGCCATATAAATTTTAGAATTATTAGTTCTAGTTCTGTGAGATTGTCTTTGATATTTTGATAAATTACATTATATGTTGCCTTGAGTAGTATGGTCATTTTAACAATATTAATTCTCCCAATCTGTAAGCATGCTATATATTGGTCTATATTGATTTTTGTTTGTGTCTTCTTCAATTTATTTAATCAATGTTTTATAGTTTTCCATGTATAATTCTTCTAGATCCTTGGTTCAGTTTATCCTTAAATATTTAAGTCTTTTTGATGCAGTTGTAAATGGGATTCTTTTCTTAATTTCTCCTCTGATAGTTCATTAGTAGTATATAGAAATGCAACAAACCTGTGTGTATTCTTTATCTACTTCTATTTAACTTTACACTTCTATTCTTTTGTTCTTTTCTTTCTTTTTCTCACCATATGGTTAGTTTGTTCTGTTTTCATTGTTTTATTCCCCATTTGGCACCTGTTTTAGTTTTGTTTTCCAGTTTGTGCTTTAGTTAGCTTTGTTCTTAACCAGTGGATATCATTTTTGGTTTCCTTTGTTCAACAGGTCTATCTATTGTACTTTTTTTGTATTATTGTTTTTGGTTTGTTTATGGATGTATATGTATGTGTGTATATTCTATTATTTTAGTTATTCTTTGCATGATTTTGTAATTGCTATTGGTCTGGGGTATGTCTTTTGTTTCTCATTTTTGTATATTCATTTTAATCCCATTTAATGCCATACCAAACCACCTTTGCAATCTCTGTTCCCTGGAGAATCTCCAAACTCTGAGCCTTTGGAGTGGGAGCACTGACTCCAAGACACTAGACTACCAGAGAACTCCTAACCCTAGGGAGTATCAAATAGTGAGGACTACCACAAAAGCAACCACTTGTATACAAGACCAAGCATCGCCCAACTGCCAATAGCACCCTGTGCAAGATGCCTCATCCAAACAACAAACAAAACAAAAATACAAACCCAATCATCAGCAGACCAAATTACCACCTCATTCAGCCCTGCCCATCAGAAGGATAAAAACACTCACCCCCTTCCAGGAGAATGCGAGCACAAGTCACACCCTGCATGAAGCTTACACAAACCCCTGCACCAGTTTTACAAGGGCAGAAACCAAAGGAAGAAAGAATTCAGCCGCAAAGCCTGGGAGAAGGAGACCTCAAACTCAGTAAGTTAAAAAAAGAAAAGAAAAGGCAGAGAAATACTGCACAAATGAAGGAACAACCTAGAAAGACACAAGTCCAAATAAATGAAGAGGAAATAGGCAAACTACCAGAAAAGAATTCAGAATAATGATAGAAAAGATGATCCAAAACCTCAAAAATAGAATGTAGAAGATGCAAGACTCAATTAACAAAGATATAGAAGAAATAAAGAATAAACATATGGAGACAAACAACACAATTACTGGAATTAAAAATACTCTAGAAGGAATCAATAGCAGAATATCTGAGGCAGAATAACGGATAAGTGAGCTGGAATATAGAATGGTGGAAATAACTGCTGAAGAGCAGAATAAAGAAAAAGAATGAAAAGAACTAAGGATAGTCTCAGAGACCTCTGGGACAACATTAAATGCACCAACATTCAAAGAAAAAGAAGAGAAGAGAAAGGGTATGAGAAAATTTTTGAGGAGATTAGAGTTGAAGATTTTCCCAGCACAGGAAAGGAAATAGTCAATCAAGTCCAAGAAGCACAGAGTCCCATACAGGAAAAACCCAAAGAGAAACATGCCAAGACATATACTAATCAATCTAACAAAGATTAAAGACAAAGATAGAATATTAAAAGCAGCAAGGGAAAAGCAACAAGTAACATACAAAGGAAACTCCATACATTTAACAGTTAGTCTTTCACTAGAAACTCTGCAGGCCAGAAGGGAATGACAGGATATATTTAAAATACTGAAAGTGAAAAATCTACAATCAAAATTACTCTAAGCAAGGATCTCATTCAAAATTGATGGAGAAATCAAAAGCTTTAAAGACAAGCAAAAGTTAAGAGAATTTACTATCACCAAATCAGCTTTACAATAAATGTTAAAGGGACTTATACAGTAGGAAATACAAGAGAAGAAAAAGATCTACAAAAACAAACCCCAAGCAATTAAGAAAATGACAATTTGTTGTTCAGTCGCTCAGCCATGTCCAACCCTGCAATCCCATGGACTGCAGCACACCTGGCTTCCCTGTCCTTCACCATCTGCCAGAGCTTGCTGAAAGTTGTGTCCATTGAGTCAGTGATGCCATCCAACCATCTCACTCTCTGTCGTCCCCTTCCCCTCCTGCCTTCAATTTTTCCCAGCATCAGGGTCTTTTCCAATGAGTCAGCTCTTCACGTCAGGCAGCCAAAGTATTGCAGTTTCAGCTTTAGCATCAGTCCTTCCAATGAATTTTCAAGATTGATTTCCTTTAGGATTGACTGGCTTGATTTCCTTGCAGTCCAAGGGACTCTCAAGAGTCTTCTCCAACACCACAGTTAAAAGCATCCATTCTTCAGCGCTCAGCCTTCTTTATGGTCCAACTCTCGCATCCATACATGACTACTGAAAAAGTCATAGCTTTGACTTTACGGACTTTTGTTGGCAAAGTAACATTTCTGCTTTTTAATATGCTATCTAGGTTTGTCATAGCTTTTCTTCCAAAGATCAAGTGTCTTTCAATTTCATGGTTGCAATCACCATCAGCAGTGACAAAAACAAACCCCAAACAATTAAGAAAATGGCAATAGGAATATATACATCAATAAATACTTTAAATGTAAATCGATTAAATGTTCCAGCCAAAAGACACAGACTGGATAAATGGATATAAAAAACAGACCCATATATATGCTGTCTACAAGCAACCCACTTCAGACCTAAAGATATATATAGCCTGAAAGTGAGAGGATAGAAAAATATATTCCATGCAAATGGGAATCAAAAGAAAGCTGGAGTAGCAACCATCATATAAGACAAAATAGACATTAAAATAAAGAATATTACAAGAGATAAGAAAGGACACTACATAAAGATCCAAATATATTCAATGCACTCCCTATGAAACTACCAAGGGTATTTTTCCACAGAACTAGAACAAATAATTAAGCAATTTGTATGGAAACACAAAAGAGCCCAAATGGCCAAAGCAATCTTGAGAAAGAAGAATGGAGCTGGAGGAATCAATCTTCCTGACTTCAGATTATACTACAAAGCTACAGTCATCAAGACACTATGGTACTGGCACAAAAACAGAAATATAGACCAAAGAAACAATATAGAGAGCCCCGAGATAAATCCATGCACCTATGTGTACCTTATTTTTGACAAAGGAGGCAAGATATACAATGGGGCAAAGATAACCTCTTCAATAAGTGGTGCTGTGAAAACTGGATAGCTACACGTAAAAGAATGAAATGAGAACACTTCCTAACACCATACACAAAGATAAACTCAAAATGGATTGAAGACCTAAATGTAAGACCAGAAACTATAAAACTCTTAGAGGAAAACATAGGCAGAACCCTCATAGGCAAAACATAGCAGAACACTCGATGACATAAATCAAAGCAAGATCCTTTATGAACCATCTCCTAGCGTAATGGAAATAAAAGCAAAAATAAACAAGTGGGACCTAATTAGGCTTAAAAGCTTTTACACAGCAAAGGAAACTATAAACAAGGTGAAAAGGCAACCCTCAGAATGGGAGAAAGTAATAGCAAATGAAACAACTGACAATGGATTATTCTCCAAAATACACAAGCAGCTCATACAAGTCAATACCAGAAAAACAAACAACCCAATCAAAACAAAGGGAAAAGACCTAAACAGAAATTTCTCCAAAGAAGACATACAGATGGCTAACAAACACATGAAAAGATGCTCAACATCACACATTATTAGAGAACTGCATATCAAAACTACAATGAGATATCACCTCACTCCAGTCATAATGGCCATCATCAAAAAGTCTACAAACAATAAATGCTGGAGAGGGTGTAGAGAAAGGGGAACTCTCTTGCACTGTTGATGGGAATGTAAACTGATACAGCCACTATGGAAAACAGTATGGAGATTCCTTTAAAAAACTAGAACTAAAACTCAGCAATCCCACTCCTAGGCATATACCCTGAGGAAACCAAAACCAAAAAAGATACATGAACCCCAATGTTCATTGCAGCACTATTTACAATAGCTAGAACATGGAAGCAACCTAGATGTCCATCAACAGATGAATGGATAAAGAAGTTGTAGTACAACTTCTTTGTATATATATACAATGGAATATCACTCAGCCATAAAAAGGAACACATTTAAGTCAGTTCTAATAGGTGGATGATACTAGATCCTATTATACGCAGGGAGGTAAGTCAGAAAGAGAAAGATAAATATTGTACACAAACACATATATATGGAATCCAGAAAGATAGTGTTGATGAATTTATATGCAGAGCAGCAGTGGAGAGACAGACACAGAGAACAGACTTATGGACATAGTGTAGGGGGAGCGTGGAAGGAGAGAGTGAGATGCATGGAGAGTGTAGCATGGAAATACATACGCTAACATATGCAAAATAGATAGCCAATGGGAATTTGCTGAATGACTCAGGGAACTCAAACAGGGGCTCTGTAACAACCTAGAGGGGTGGGATAGGGAGAGAGATGGGAGGGAGGTTCAAGAGAGAGGGGACATATGGATACCTATGGCTGATTCATGTTGATATTTGGTAGAAAGCAACAAAATTCTGTAAAGCAATTATCCTTCAATTAAAAAATAAATTAAAAAAATATCACACACACACACACAAAGACCTAAATGTTAGACTGGGCACTATAAAACTCCTAGAGGAAAACATAGGCAGAACACTCTCTGATATAAATTACAGCAACATCTTTTTCAATCCATCTCCCAAAATAATGGAAACAAAAACAAAAATAAACAAATGGGACCAACTTAAACTCAAAAGCTTTTGCACAGCAGAGAAACGATAAACAAAACAAAATCACAAACCACAGATTAGTAGAAAATATTTGCCAATGATGTGAACAACAAGGGATAAGTCTCCAAAATTTACAAACAACTCATAATGCTTAACAGCATCAAAACAAGCAACCCAATCAAAAAATGGGCAGAAGACCTGAACAGACATTTCTCCAAACAAGACATATAGATGGCCAAGAGACATATGAAAAGATGTTCAACATTGCTAATTATTAGAGAAATGTAAATCAAAACTACAATGAGATATCACTTCACACCAGCTAGAATAGCTATCATCAAAAAAATCCACAAACAATAAATGCTGGAGAGAGTGTGGAGAGAAAGGAACCCTCCTAAACTGTTGTTTCCAGTGTAAATTGGTACAGCCACTATGGAGAACTGTATGGAATTCCTTCAGTTCAGTTCAGCTCAGTTCAGTTCAGTCGCTCAGTCATGTCCAACTCTTTGTGACCCCATGGACTGCAGCACGCCAGGCCTCCCTGTCCATCACCAACTCCCAGAATTTACCCAAACTCATGTCCATTGAGACGGTGATGCCATCCAACCATCTCATCCTCTGTCGTCCCTTCTCCTCCCGCCTTCAATCTTTCCCAGCATCAGAGTCTTTTCAAATGAGTCAGCACTTCACATCAGGTGGCCAGAGTATTGGAGTTTCAGCTTCAGCATCAGTCCTTCCAATGAATACTCAGGATTGATCTCCTTTAGGATGGACTGGTTGGATCTCCTTGCAGTCCAAGGGACTCTCAAGAGTCTTCTCCAACACCACAGTTCAAAAGCATCTATTATTTGGTGCTCAGCTTTCTTTATAGTCCAACTCACACATCCATACATGACTACTGGAAAAACCATAGCCTTGACTAGACGGACCTTTGTTGGCAAAGTAATGTCTCTGCTTTTTAATATACTGTCTAGGTTGGTCATAACTTTCCTTCCAAGGAGTAAGCATCTTTTAATTTGATGGCTGCGGTCACCATCTGCAGTGATTTTGGAGCCCCCCCAAAATAAAGTCTGCCACTGTTACCACTGTTTCCCCATCTATTTGCCATGAAGTGATGGGACCAGATGTCATGAGCTTCGTTTTTTGAATGTTGAGTTTTAAGCCAGCTTAAATTGCGTGTATTTATTTCTCTGTGCTTATTTCTATGTATCAGGTAAGTTGATTACATGTTCTGACCTTGGTGGAGTGGCTTTATGTTGGAGCTGTCCGGTGGGATCCAGCAGCACACTCCTCTCTGGTCAGCAGAGCCATATGCTCTAAGGGTGCCCCCTATGCATGTTGTGTGCACCCTTCTGTTGTGGTGGATCTGTCTACTGTGGGCATGCTTGTAGGTGAGGCTGCCAGACCAGTTCACTGCCAGACCCTGCCTTGTGTGGTGACTGTTGGCCCACTAGTGCACAGGGATAGGTTCTAGGGCATGTGGCTATGGGTCAGTGAGGGCTCTGGGGCTGATATCAGCCCACTGGTGTGTGGGTAAGCTCCCAGATCTAATAGGCTAAAAGGAGAACTCCAAAATGACATTTGCCAAAACCAATGTCCTCACGGTAGAATGAACTCCCTAAAATGGCTGCCACCAGTATTTTCATCCCTAGAGGTGGTCCCAATTGCCTCCTGCCTCTCCAGGAGACTCTTCAAGGTCAGCAGGTAGGTATGACTCGGGCTCTCTTAGGAACATAATCTCTGTTTCCTACAATCTTCTTGCACTCCTATGTATAAGCCCTGGTGGTTTCCAAAGTCAGAGATTCTTGGGTGTTGTCTTCTCAGTTCAGGACCCACTAGGAACCCAGTGTGGGGCTCAGACCTCTTGTTCCTTGGGGAGGAACTATGCAATTGTGATTATCCTTCCATTTGTGGTTTACCTTCCCAAGGGTATGGATCTTTACTACATTGCATCTCTATTTCTCCTATCCATCTCATTGTGATTCCTTCTTTATATCTTTAGTTGTAGAAAATCTTTTCTGCTAGATTTTTCAGTTTTTCCCATATATAGTTGCTTTGTAACTAGTTAATTCTGGTGTGCCCATGCAAGGAGATGAACCCACTGCCTTCCTATTCTACTATACTGGCCACACATCTTCTAGGTCATTCTTTCTCGTAAGATTTCTTGGGAATAAAAAGGAATGGGTTATATCACCCTATACTCATAAAGCCATTTTATGAATATTCCCTTTAAACATCTGACAATCCCTTGCTGCAGCTATCCAAATCCTACCCATTCTCTTTCCCTCCCCCAGCGTCTTCAAGTCTAGCAACCTACTCTGACTCATAGCCCTTTTCCTTCTGCTGCTTTCTCCCCATTCCTGGATCTTTTCCTCCTGAACACCCTTTGCTCATTAATCTTTGCTCATTAATCTGGTCTCCCTTGGCTTCTCTAACCATTGCCCAGAAGTATGATATGATATTCTCAAACATGAATGCACATGAGAATAATCAGAAGGGCTTCTCAAACACTGAATTCTGAGTCCCACATTCAAAGTTTCTGATTCAGTTACATTGGAATGGGGTCTAAGAATTTGCATTCCTGACAACTTCTCAAGTGATATTCATGTTCCTGGTCCTGGGGCCACTCTCTGGGAATCACTGATATAACCAAAGTCTTCTGGTACCACACTGAACAACTTGAAAGGTGTTATTATATCAATAGTTACTTTATATCACATATTATACTGTGCATAGTAAGTGAGCAGGATAAGAGAGAAAATAACCATTATACAGGGAAGATGTGCTGGTAGTCTTACCTGTCTCACTTTCTTGCCAGGTGGTTAAGATGATGATCATTGTTGTATGCACATTTGCAATCTGCTGGTTGCCCTTCCACATCTTCTTCCTCCTGCCTTACATCAACCCTGATCTCTACCTGGAGAAGTTTATTCAGCAGGTTTACCTGGCCATCATGTGGCTGGCCATGAGCTCTACCATGTACAACCCCATCATCTACTGCTGTCTCAATGACAGGTAAGAACCTCATTCCCCATACTCTCCCCAGGACAAGAAACTAATAATTCCTCTGTTGAATCCCTGCTGACTGAACCATATGATGATTAGTTTTCTATAGTCTGCCCCACTCACTCCTCTCTCTCAGCAGGCTCTGCTCAATTAGGTTGGCTGCTTGGGGACTACAAAGACAAATGGTCTTGTCACCATGCAGGAATAGGAGCATGAGAAGAACTTTTTTCCTTTCCAAGAGGAGCCAGAAACACATACCCTTATTTGAAATCTTCAGACTTTTAAACACTGGTTACTAAGTCAGTATTGGAGGGTTGGGTGCAGAGCAGATAAAAACTCTCTGTGACTAATACACATAAATCTGGTTGCCAGCTGGATCAAGTTCATGAATTTGTTCAATCTGCTCTAAGGATCCCATGCACAGAGAGTTGTGCATGCAGAAAGAGACAGAGAATGAATGAGTCAGAGAGTGAGAGAGAGAGATTGATGCCACTCGAATGTTATCCACCACATGGCATTTTTTACCTTCTCTGGTGTCTCATTTTCCTCTTCCCATCCCATCTGGGCAGGGACTTCCCTGGCGGTCCAGTGGTTAAGACTTCACTTTCCAATGCAGCGGGGGTGGCAGGTTCAATTCCAGGTACGGGAGCTAAGATCCTACATGCCTTGCAGTCAGAAAACCAAAACACAAAACAGAATCAATATTATAACAAATTCAATAGACTTGAAAAATTGTCCACATCAAAAAACAAATCTTAAAAAAAAAAATTTTAGGTAGCTTTGTCCAGTTTCTTCCAGCACTTCCAGCAGGACAGGGTAAGCAAAGAGAAGTCAGAGCCTCAAAGGCCTGATTCTGCCTTTGTTTGGCTACAGGGGCCAGTAGAGCCTTCCCTGAAGTGGAAGCCAACTTCAGACAAGAAAAGAAAAAACCATCAGGAATGGTGATCCGCAATAAGGAATCCACCACAGTGCGCAGAGTCTCCAAAAGGGAGCTGGGAATCTGTGGTGGCAGTTCAGACATCTGGAGCACCACCTCAGCCTCTGTGTGAAAAAGGGAGACAGGAGAAGGAGAGGGATGGGTAAAAGATTTGTCACATTTATGGCCAACAGTTATCAGCCTATAAGGAGCCTTCCATGAATGAGACACTCAGGGACTATGACTTTGAAGACAGATATTCCCTGGGACTTGTCCAAATGGTCTTTGTCTAACTCACAGATGTACCTTACTTCTAAGAACCTCATAACTTGCCTAAACATTTCTAGGTTAAATCTCTCAGCACATCTTTTAAGTAAAAGTTGATTCTCCCTGCTTAAAAAACAGGGAAACTGAGGCCATTGAAGGGACACGATTGGTAGAAAGTCAGTGGGCTACTTGACTGAGTAGCCCTTGAAAGGATTAAGTCTTGACACTGTATTGTACATATAATGAACACTTGGTGAATATTTTTACTGATGCTGAACTGACCCAGAGCCAGTGGAGGCAGAATATGTCAACTGCCACCCTCAGTACAGACTTGCATTTCACACGAACTTAGGTTCTAATCCTGGAGTTGACCTTGACGACTGACCTTTGAATCTTTTGCCCTTAGCATCTCCAGTTATTAATTAATTAAAAAAATAAGAAGACAGAGTCTCATTTGGGTATATTATCATATTAAACAGCTTCTGCAATGGTGGGAACACTCCTGACAGCAGGCCATACTCAAACATTACTTGTCCATCCACTCTCTTTCCAGGTTCCGTCTGGGCTTCAAGCATGCCTTTCGGTGCTGCCCTTTCATCAGTACTGGAGACAATGAAGGGTTCGAAATGAAATCCACTAGGTACTTCCAGACCCAAGGCAGCATCTATAAAGTCAGCCGCCTGGAGACCACTGTCTCCACAGTGGTGGGGGCCCATGAGGAAGACCTGGAGGAAGGCCCCAAGGCCATGCCCTCATCCCTGGACCAGATCTCCAATGACCCCTCTCACAGCGACTCTAAGACCACGATGGAGAGCTTCAGCTTCTACTCCAACATGCTCTCCTAGACCACGGGGCTTTCAGTAGGCATGCCCACCTCTATCTTTGTCTTGCTTCTTTTCATGCATGGATAAACCTTCGGTATAAAATCCATAAGAAACACCCTTGGGGCTTGAAAGGCTGAGAATAGTTTGGGGAAAACATTCCATTCTGGAGTCAAAAATTTACATTCTTCTATATCTTTGTCACACACATGCTGTGTGACCCAAAACAAATCATCGACTTCTCTGAGCCTGTACAATGAGAAGGTTAAACTTGATTTTCTCTACAACCCATTCCAAGATTCTAGAATTAATTTCAATTGCATGTGCTCATTTCAGGGTGATTCCTGCAGTGCAGCAACAGATCAAACTGATCTGTTTGCCTAGAGACCCTGTCTTACTTCAATAAAGGTGTTCTCAGTCTTGCTTAGATTATTTTCCTTTAGCTGGTGGCTCACACTGCATCAGCCTCTGCTTGATAAGGTAAATGAAAGGAGAGACCAGCTAAAATCTGAATGAAAGATTTAACCTTCTCTTCTAAGCACCAATGAAAATAAGGTATACTTTTGCCCCTTTTGGCATCTCAATTAATCAGTGTATCATGGGATTGAGAGTTTCAAATTCATCTGTATTATGTCCCCATTGACTATCCTGAGCCACCAAAGAAAACAGAATATGTCCACTGATACTAGTTAATGTCTGTTATGAACCAAGACTCAGGAGAACTGTGTAACACTTATCTGATCCTCTCTTTCCTTATTTGTAAAACTAAGAGGCTGAATGACATCATCTAGGTGTCCCTTCAAATTTTAATATTCATCAGTTCAATGATTGTATGTGTTTTATGTTTGTTTAAACAAAAATTGAATAATAGGAGCAGTAAGTCTAGTGACTTAATGCCCAGCCTTAGAGATGTAGACCTGCTAAGACCATGTATCAATATCCACATATGACATTCTCTGATTTGTCCTAGAACTGTGAGTACTTTCCTTCTTCTGAAACATTTTTGCCTTTGACAGAGCAGAGGACTTTGTGTCAAAACTTAAATCTCTCTATCAGGCCTTAGCAGGCTAGGTCTCACAGCTAGAGAATGACACTGGGAAAGACAAACACGTGGGCTCCGTGCTCTGGCTTTTTGGTTATCTTAGGGCAGGGGCACTCATGCAGATTTTTCTTTATACTAACATTAGGCATGTGCTCAGGTGCTCAATGACTGAGGAGGCTGTGCCCTGCAATCACATTTGGGGGAAGAGGCCACCTTACATCTTCTCTTTAGACTCTGAATCTCTCCTTCCTGCCACTGGCTTTGCTGGCCTCCTGCCTAAAAGAGGTAGAATGGTCAATAAACCCTAAAGAAGAAGAGTCGGTCATCAAAGAGTCATGAACTAAGAGCACTTCATGTCCTAACACAGTTTTGGGGTTACAGCAGGTGAGCATGCAATTTCTTTCTGTCTCCAGATCTGTGCTTTGTCCAGATGTGGCTGAAAGCAGAGACAACATGTAACTATATAGATGTCTTCCTCATGGTCTGAAGAATGCATGCACAAGTCCTGTGTCCATCATGTTGAAGGAGAACAGTGGTGCACACCAGGTTTACAGCCTTTACCAGCTGTGCTGGCCCTAACCCTACTAGGGCACTGGCAGGCCAGGAAGAAACTGTATAGCAATAGTAGAAGCCAGAAGGACCTGACAGCCACATTTGCCAAACCAAAACGAGAAGGGTTAAACTAAGGAAACCAGCTCAGTGTCAACATATGGATGGAATGCTTAATTTAGGGGCAACAAAAGTCAGTGCCCAAAACATTTTAGTCATACTTCTAACAAAGAATCAGGCTATGTATGGATTATTCACTTCAGAGGGATATAAAGAACTGGCATGATTATGAGAAGTACCTAAGAAAATGTTAAGGAGTAGGGGACATTCTCTTTATGGAAGAGGTTAGAGTTGAATTTAACAAGGATTATTGAACACTTGATCTGGACTTGGCCCTGAGCTGGAGACACACAGCTTCTTCTGTTCTTGAGAAAGACTATCAGACAGGCCATTGCTAACTCACCAGTCTTAGTTGGTCTAGGCTGCCCAGCAGGCATGGAGGCAGTTGAGAAGCAGATTCTCCACAGGATTCTAAAGACCCACACTCAACATATGTAATGGGGTCAAAGTCAAAGACCTTAAGATAGCCTTTTGCAATGGAAGCTCTTTGAGATAATTCCAAAGAGAGCACCAGCCAATCTAGGGGAAGTGAAGAAATGTGGTTGGACAGTATCATCACTGCACATTGTAGGAGTGGGCAGTGTCAAATATGGCAGAACATTTCCTCTGAGAGAGAGAGCCCATCAAGCCTTCCACTGACTCACTCTCCAATACCCATTTAACTGATAAAAGTATTGTCTTCTCCCATGTGTGAGAAACACCATGATTTGTACTGTGCATGGGTCTCACTCTTATGGAAATGTGTCACCCTGTGTTTATCTCCTAAGTGTTTTTCCTTGATATTCTGTTCAGGAGTGATAAAATAGAAGGCATCATTGGGCCATCTTTGTTATGTTACTTCCAAAATGTGGGATCCAGTTGCTGTCAGTGAGCTATTTATACTGTGCCAATTCCTCCTTATTCTTTCACAGACAGAAATTGATGTATATCATAGATACACAGTAGGACCATAGCAACTGAGGGATGGGGAGGAAGACTAAATGGGAAGAACTAGAGGACAGGAGTTCTTATCTTCCTCATCTCCCACTAAAGCACTAAGACATAGTGGAATTTCCTTTTTCTTGGAAAGACTAAGTGCAACCCTGGGAAAAGGGGACTTGGGAGCTAAATTTATTGACCTGGCTTTCCGGAAGAATCATGTAAGCAAGGATAGGTAGTTCTTAAAGTTTGTATACTTTCCAACCTGGAATCCCGGAAAAATCTCCATAAAGAAATAAAGTATGTTTTTGACTACTTCTTGCATCTGTCTCATCTCTAGAAAAACTAAGCACCCTATAAGATACTGAATGGGGTTGTACTATGAACCCTAACAAATTGCATAGACAAAAGAATGGAGCCCAACACCCAGCAAACTCCTACCTTTGTGACAAAATGGGTTGGCAAGATGTGAGAACAATTTCTGGGTGGGGATCTGGGAAGGTAGTATGGGATTGTGTGAAGTTTCCAGCAGAGTCGCCTATGAGTAGAACTGTGTCAGTTCAGGTCCTCTCAGAAGCAGACACCAGGACAGAGTTAGAAGTGCAAGAGACTAGTTGAGGGAACACTTGGGAAAGATAAGGGGTGAGGAAGGCAGACTGGGGAGGCCTTGAGACTCTGTGGAAATCTGACGCCTGTGAAAAAGGTGGGGGGAGATTGAGCAGGAGGAGCTTCCTTATGAGGTACAGCCCTGGGAAAGTCTCAGCTGGCCCACCAGCTTGCATGCAAAGGGTGCCCCACACTAGCAGAACTGGCCAGGCCTCGTATCCCCAGCAGACTGTATCACTGACTGGGAGCTATGTGGTGAGAGAGTAGTCTGGGCTTGAACACTATGGTGGGTCCTGAAGTACCGCAGCTAGAGGCAGGCAGCTGATTATACTCCCATGGCCAGCTCTCTCCTGAAGAGAGATCTGTGCCATCACTTCCACAGCCACCACCAGAACTTTGGTCCAGCCCTCTGTGTTTGAAAACATGTCAGGAAGCCCTTGGCAGTATTAGAAATGTCAGTGGTTAATCTCTGTGAGCCCTGGCAGCCTGGAAGAGAGCCCAGGAAGTAGGGGCCACCTTGTACTACCTCATCCCTCAGGCATGCACCCTCAAAAGAGTGATGAGCAGCTGGTGGAAGACTTGCAATGAGACTGCAATGAGGCTTTAAGAGAGTGAATTTTGAAGAGAATCTAGATAGCTATGCAACATGGTGAGTATCAGAAACAAATAAATAATAAGAATGTTTATGTTAAAACTAAGATGACTTAAATTGAGGTGCCTGGATAAGCTTCAAGGAATCCACAAATTCCCTTCAAGTTCCCCACAAATCATATGTAAAACATTATATGTGTGTGTGCATGTGTGTGTGTGTGTGTGTGTGTGTGTGTAATAAAGGGTTCAAAACCTGAATCGTCTCAGAAGAAATCATCCTCCCTCTTCTCTCCAGAGAAAGAGAGAAAATAAACTGTTTACAAGAGAAGAGACAGGAGCCCTGAGGCCTTCAGAGCACAGTGAGAGGTAGGTGAGCCCTGGGAGAATCAGAATGGCTGCCAGGAAACTTGAAACAACTTTGGAACAAAATCATAATTCACTTCAGGCGCCCAGATGAGTTAGTTGTAGAACATATTTAAAGATGTTTGTGACAGTAAAAGCACCCAATTTAGGATTAAGGGCTGGGCTTACTCTGCATTTGGAGAGATGAATATTTGTTAGCTGAAGGAAAGACTAACCTTAGTTATAGGTCAAGAAATAATATCAGCTGTGGAGGATGGACACTCTTGAGAAAACTGAAAGACATTTTCATTCAGTCCTGTGTAGGCATGTGGCGTCATACACCATGAAGGTGCCTTAAGAACCATTTTGGCTTGGGTAATTCTCCCTGAATAGCTGCATCAGATCCTTTTCATGAGTAAATGGATCTTCTCAGCTCTGAAACCCAAGAAGGGGTTTCAACAAAGGCAGGCAAGGTGGAGACACATCAAGAATGTTCTTCTCCATCTTCAAAGGTGAAGGGAAGGGGCTTCCCTGGTGGCTTCACAGAAAAGAATCCACCTGCCAATGCAAGAGACACAGGTTTGATCCCTGGTCTGGGAAGATCCCAGGCAACTACTGAAGCCTGCAACAAGAGAAGCCACCACAAAGAGAAGCCTGCACATCTCAGCTAGAGACTAGCCCAAGAAACAGCAAAGACCCAGCATGGACAAAAATAAATTAAAAAATGAAGGGGGAATCTGACTGCAGAAACTACTTTCCTGAATCCCATAGGCAGTGCTCTGAAACGCCCTCATTTATCTGTATCTAGTTAGGAAAACACGGAGGCAGAGGAATGAGGCCCTGTACGTATGTGTTAAGTTCTTCAGTCATGTCCAACTCTTTGAGAGTCTGTGGACTGTAGCCTGCCAGGCTCTTCTGTTCATGGGATTCTCCAAGCAAGAATACTGGAGTGGGTTGCCATGTCCTCCTCCAGGAGATCTTCCCAACCCAGGGATCTAACCCATGTCTCTTATGTCTTTTGCACGGGCAGACGGATTCTTTACCACTAGCACCACCTGGGATTCAACATAAAGTGATTGTGATCTTTGGTTCTTTCTCAAGCAGGGCAGTAAAGAAAAAAGGCTGTTAATTAGAAATGTGACAAACTGTATCAGCAATAGCAATGACATGAGCCCCACTGTGGTTGCTGCCCGGACCCTGCCCTTCTCTGCTGGCATGTTACCAGCATCTATTCCACTAGTTCAGAGACTGTCACACCGACAGATTCCAACCCAAGTCCTCTGCATTCTGTGCATGTGTCCTGTGTCTCTTTCCTCTTCTTTTTAGGTCCAGTTTCCTTTTGTTCTCCATTCTTTATTCCAACAGTATTTTTATCCTTAGAAACTCTCTCCTCCTAACACACACCCTGCTGAAATCTCCAAGTTTCAATCCCACTACTCTGGACGCCTTCTTAGTACACACTTTAATAAAGAGAGTGAGGCATAACAGTGAGACCCCACCATCCCTAAGAAATTTCCTTTCCCATCTCAAGTTCCCTCTTGCTCCCTCATGTACCTGCTCACCCGCTCTTTTCTTTAATCCCCTTCCCAACCTTACCGCCCACTCACCCATTTTCCGAAACTAAGAGGACTTTCAGAGCAGGGCTCCTGAGTTAGTGCGAAAACTCAAAAGAAACACCTGAAGCAAGAAATCCAGACACCAGATTGGGCTGAGAGAATAGCAGGCTCCAGAGGGACGCCAGGATCCAGTACTGTCATCTCCTAAGCACACTAATAGATGAATTTAAAGAACAATGTTCGCACATGAAGAGGCCATGGGACAGAGTGGAGGAAGTAAGGTAAGGCAGTGTGTGCTCACTGCTCACAAAGCTCTTTCTGGATTTGGTTGTGCTCCTCTGCCCATTTTCTCATTGAAAAGGGCCTCACTGACCCATGCCCATTGCCCTCTTGTTCTACCACCTGAAGAAGTACCTGTTTTGGCAGAAGTGTCCTTTGGGACAGTAGCTATTTCTCGAAGATGGCAGCCATCTGGGCTGGTCCAGACAGTCAAAAAAAGATTCTTTTATGGATGAGTATGAACATGATTCTGTGTTGACCTCAAGAATTTGGGGACAAGTCAAACACTATCTCAAAAAGAGAGGCAGAACTTTTCTGCTAATTTTATAGCTATAAGAATTTGACAGCTGATGGGGGAAGGATGAGAGGAAGGAATAGTCAGGATTTTGGGATGGACATGTACACACTGCTATATTTAAAATGAATAGTCAATAGGGTCTATTGTTTAGAACATGGAATTTTGCTCAATGTTATGTGGCAGCCTGGATGCCAGAGGCATCTGGGGAGAATGGATACATGTGCATGTATGGCTGAGTCCTTTCACTGTTCACCTGAAACTATCACAACATTGATAATCAACTATATCACTATACAAAAAAAAAGTTAAAAAAAAATAAGGATTTGATAGCTGATGATTCAACTTCATCCACTGGAGATTTGTCATGATATAGCAGGCACTCTGTGGGGGAGGGGAGGGTTGGAAATGTAAATTTCAATAGCACATTGTATCCGCCCGCCCTTAATAAATTCAGTCGAGAGGGGTAGACAGATGTTCCTCATAGTGCAGGGGGAGGAATGTAAAAACAGAGATGCTAGAAAGAATTCTTGATGTCTCACCACACAAAATGTTGTAAAAAGATAACAAAATCTTAAGTCCAATGTTTTCCTCAATGGCAATGCACATACAGTCACTCACAGAAATGTTTTCCCATCTCATTGATTTATTTCCACAAACTTCTAAGTTTTCTCACATCAGATGGACACACTTGCTTTAACCCTCTTTCAATTATTGATTTTTCAATTGCGCTTATTGTTGACTTTAAATCCTCCCAAATCAAAAGACAGTCCCTTAACAATCCCAGTAGAATCTGACCACCACTACCTCTACTCTCACCTCTCTCCAGGTTCCACCTTTGGGCCACAGGACTGGTCTTGGGTGCCCTCTGAAGGACTCTATTAAAATATACAGGTTATGGATTCAAATGAAAGAAGGATCCAACACTAAAGCCAAATCCCTCTGCCAGCGGGTGGGGATGTCACTTTAAAGTATCCCAGGAGCCAGTGCCAAGAACATAACTTTCCTATGCCTAGGTGTTGCCTGGGTTATAGATTTGAAGAAAAAAGACACACGTTAGAAGATGCCAGTCCTAGAGGCGGGGCTAAGATGGCGGAGGAATAGGACGGGGAGACCACTCTCTCCTCCACAAATTTATTGAAAGAACATCTGAACGCTGAGCAAACTTCACAAAACTACTTCTGAAGGCTGGCAGAGGACGTCAGGCTTCCACAAAGACCAGCGCATTATCTTCAAAAGAGGTAGGAGAAATTATAAAAGATAAAAAGAGAGACTAAAGAGTTAGGGACGGAGACCCGTCCCGGGGAGGGAGTCGTAAAAGAGGAGAAATTTCCAAGCACCAGGAAACCCTCTCACCTGCGGGTGTGGGGGAAGATTTCTTATCTCGGAGGGCAACGTAACTGGGAGGAAAAAATAAATAAAACCCACAGATTAGGTGCCTAAAGCAACTCCCAGCAAAGAACCCCAGACGCTCGCATCATCCGCCACCAGCAAGTGGGGGCTGAACGGAGAGGAGCGGGCGGCACTGCCTAGGGTAAGGACCGGGCCCGAGTGCCCCGAGGGCTATCTGAGGGAGCTAACGTGAGATAGTAACCTAAACTGTGGGACAGCCAGAGAGAGAGAACTATCCCGCGAAAAGCCCAACTCTAAGGCACTGCCGGCCCGCTCACAGAACAAAGGACTGAGCGATACCAGAGGAGAGCTAGCCGGCTGCGGACCGCCCCATCCCCCGCCGGACACAGCGGGCAGGCGGGGCCACCCAGAGCTGGAAAGGGGCAAACTCGGCCCCAGAGAGGGCACCCCCTACCAAACTGCAAACAGGCTCCCAGTTTCTAAGCAAAGACTGCCTGAGATCCCGGAGGGTCGACAGCCGCCGGGAGGGTCGCAGCTAGAGACCAGCTCCCCAGAACCGACACAAAGCACACTGGAGCCCGGTGCGCCCTTAAACCGAGGCGGGGACCAGGGAGGTGATAAGCCGCACTGCCCCAACAGGGGAGAGCGCGCTCGCCAAACTCCTGGCCGCCTGAGCAGCTCCGACCAGGAACGGCACAAGCCGTGGGCGAAACTGAGTCTGCGCCTTTGTGGAGTAACTGGGAGCCTGAACCTGAGCGGCTTAGACCTGGGAAGTGCACGCATCTCAGGGCCCACTCCCGGGCCCACTCCCCGGCTGAGTAACCTGAAGCCTGAGCAGGGTAGACGGGGAAAGCACACACGCCGTGAGCGGGAGCGAACCCAGTGCGGCCGAGACACTGCGAGCTCACCACACACACGCCAGGTTTGCAGTGTTCCTCCCTCCCCACAGCTCGATTGAACAAGCGGACCTAAAGAGACCACCTCCATCCCTTTGTTGCAGGGCGGAAATTAGATACTGAAGAGACCTCCAAACAGAAGCCAAATAAACAGAGGGAAGCGCTTTGGAAGTGACAGGCCAACAGATTAAAATCCCTGTAGTTAATACCGACTGCATTGAAAAGGACCTATAGATCTTGAAAAGTATAAGCAGGAACAAGGATCTATCTGAAACTGAGCAGACCCCACACTGCTCACAACAGCTCCAGAGAAAGTCCGGTATATATATTTTTTTACTATTTTTTTTTTTTAATTTTTTTTTTAAATTAAAAAAATTTTTTTTCTCTTCTTTCCTTTTTCTTCACGTCCTCTATTACACCTTTAACTTTCATTTTCATAACCCAATATTAACTGGCAAAAAAAAAAAACCCCTATTTTTGAAGCAAACTGCATACATATATCTTATACCTTTTGTGTTTTCTTTTTTTACTGTTTTTTCCCTGTTTTACTTTTTTTTACTGTTTTACTGTTTTTTTCTTTTTATACTCTTTCCTTTTTTCTTTTTTTTTTTATATTGTAAGTTTTATAAGAGTCTAACCTCTACTCTAGATTTTTAATCTTTGTTTTACATATTTGATATCAATTTTGTACATTTAAGCACCCAATCTTTAGGACCCATTTTTACTCAGGAGTGTGATCACTGGCCTGATTACTCTCTCCCCCTATTGATGCTCTTTCTTCTCCCCCAGGGAACCTCTATCCCCCACCCTCCTCCTTCTCTTCTCAACCCAATTCTGTGAATCTCTGAGGGTGTTCTGGGTACCGGAGAACACTTCAGGAACAGGATACTGCCCAGATCTCTCTCTCCCCTATTGATTCCTCCCTTTCTACTCATGCTCACCTCTATTACCTTCCTCCCCCCTCTCTATGTATCTCTGTGAACCACTCTGAGGGTTCCAACTGTGGAAAGCACAGAGGGAAGTGCTTACTGGCTAGATTGCTCTCTCCACATTTGAATTCCCCTCTTTCCCTCCTGGTCACCTGAAACCCCCCCCCCACCTCATCTCTCCATGTAACTCAGTGAACCTTTCTGGGTATCCCTCACTGTGGAGAATCTTTTCACCATTAACCTAAAAGTTTTATTATTGATGCTGTATGGAAGGAGAAGCCTTGAGGCTACTGCAAGAATAAGACTGAAAGCCAGGGGAAACATTAATTAATAAGAGACCATCCAATAGCCTCCACATATACACTGAAACCAAGCTCCACCCAAGAGCCAATAAGTTCCAGAGCAAGACATACCATGCAAATTCTCCAGCAACGCAGGAACATAGCCCTGAGCATCAATATACAGGCTGCCCAGAGGCACACCAAATCCATAGACATCTCAAAAATTAATACTGGTCACTCCATTGCACTCTAGAGAGCAGAAATCCAGCTCCACCCACCAGAACACCAACACAAGCTCCCCCAACCAGGAAGCCTTGACAAGCCACCTGTCCAACCCCAACCACAGTGAGGAACCTCCACAATAAAGAGGAACTTCATACTACCAGAATACAGAAGGGCCACGCCTAACACAGCAATCTAAACAAGATGAAAAGGCAGAGAAATACTCAGCAAGCAAAGGAAAAGGAGAAATGCCCACAAAACAAAACAAAAGAGGAGGAGATAGGGAATCTATCTGAAAAAGAATTTAGAATAATAATAATAAAAATGATCCAAAATCTTGAAAGCAAAATGGAGGTACAGATAAATAGCCTGGAGACAAGGATTGAGAAGATGCAAGAAATGTTTATCAAGGACTTAGAAGAAATAAAAAGGAGTCAATATATAATGAATAATAAAATAAAGGAGATAAAAGACACTCTGGAGGGAACCAACAGTAGAATAACGGAGGCAGAAGATAGGATAAGTGAGGTAGAAGATAGAATGATGGAAATAAACGAAGCAGAGAGAAAAAAGAATGAAAAGAAATGAGGAAAACCTCAGGGACCTCTGGGACAATATGAAATGCCCCAACATTCGAATCATAGGAGTCCCAGAAGAAGAAGATAAAAGGAAAGGCCATGAAAAAATACTCGAGGAGATAATAGTTGAAAATTTCCCTAAAATGAGGAAAGAAATAGTCACAGAAGTCCAAGAAACCCAGAGACTTCCAAACAGGATAAACCCAAGGCGAAACACCCCAAGACACATATTAATCAAATTAACAAAGATCAAACACAAAGAACAAATATTAAAAGCAGCAAGGGAAAAACAACAAATAACACACAAGGGGATCCCCATAAGGATAACAGCTGATCTTTCAATAGAAACTCTTCAGGCTAGAAGGGAATGGCAGGACATACTTAAAGTAATGAAAGAGAATAATCTACAACCCAGATTACTGTACCCAGCAAGGATCTCATTCAGATATGAAGGAGAATTCAAAAGCTTTACAGACAAGCAAGAGCTGAGGGAATTCAGCACCACCAAACCAGCTCTCCAACAAATGCTAAAGGATCTTCTCTAAACAGGAAACACAGAAAGGATGTTTCAACACGAACTCAAAACAACAAAGTAAATGGCAACGGGATCATACTTATCAATAATTACCTTAAATGTAAATGGGTTGAATGCCCCAACCAAAAGACAAAGGCTGGCTGAATGGATACAAAAACAAGACTCCTATATATGCTGTCTACAAGAGACCCACCTCAAAACTAGGGACACACACAGGCTGAAAGTGAAGGGATGGAAAAACATATTTCATGCAAACGGAGACCAAAAGAAAGCAGGAGTCGCAAAACTCATTTCAGATAAAATAGACTTTAAAATAAAGGATGCGAAAAGGGACAAAGAAGAACACTACATAAAGATCAAAGGATCAATCCAAGAAGAAGACGTAACAATCATAAATATATATGCACCCAACATAGGAGCACCACAATGTATAAGGCAAATACTAACAAGTATGAAAGGGGAAATTAACAATAACACAATAATAGTGGGAGACTTTAATACTCCACTCACGCATATGGATAGATCAACTAAACAGAAAATTAACAAGGAAACACAAACTTTAAATGATACAATAGACAAATTAGATTTAACTGATATTTACAGGACTTTCCACCCCAAAACAATCAATTTTACCTTTTTCTCAAGTGCACATGGAACTTTCTCCAGGATAGATCACATCCTGGGCCATAAATCTAGCCTTGGTAAATTCAAAAAAATTGAAATCATCCCAGCCATCTTCTCTGACCACAATGCAGTAAGATTAGACCTCAATTACAGGAAAAAAACTATTAAAAATGCCAACATATGGAGGCTAAACAACACGCTTCTGAATAACCAACAAATCACAGAAGAAATAAAAAAAAATCAAATTATGCATAGAAACGAATGAAAATGAAAACACAACAACCCAAAACCTATGGGACACTGTAAAAGCAATACTAAGGGGAAGGTTCATAGCAATACAGGCGTACCTCAAGAAACAAGAAAAAAATCAAATAAATAACCTAACTCTACACCTAAAGCAACTAGAGAAGGAAGAAATGAAGAACCCCAGGGTCAGTAGAAGGAAAGAAATCTTAAAATTAGGGCAGAAATAAATGCAAAAGAAACAAAAGAGACCATAGCAAAAATCAACAAAACTAAAAGCTGGTTTTTCGAGAAGATAAACAAAATTGACAAGCCATTAGCCAGACTCATCAAGAAACAAAGGGAGAAGAATCAGATCAACAAAATTAGAAATGAAAATGGAGAGATCACAACAGACTCCACAGAAATACAAAGGATCATAAGAGACTACTACCAACAGCTATATGCCAATAAAATGGACAACTTGGAAGAAATGGACAAATTCTTAGAAAAGTATAACTTTCCAAAACTGAACCAGGAAGAAATAGAAGATCTTAACAGACCCATCACAAGCACGGAAATCGAAACTGTAATCAGAAATCTTCCAGCAAACAAAAGCCCAGGACCAGACGGCTTCACAGCAGAATTCTACCAAAAACTTAGAGAAGAGCTAACACCTATCCTACTCAAACTCTTGCAGAAAATTGCAGAAGATGGTAAACTTCCAAACTCATTCGATGAGGCCACCATCACCCTAATTCCAAAACCAGACAAAGATGTCACAAAAAAGGAAAACTACAGGCCAATGTCACTGATGAACATAGATGCAAAAATCCTTAATAAAATTCTAGCAAACAGAATCCAACATCATATTAAAAAGATCATACATCATGACCAAGTGGGCTTTATCCCAGGAATGCAAGGTTTTTTTAACATCCGCAAATCAATCAATGTAATACACCACATTAACAAATTGAAAGAAAAAAACCATATGGTTATCTCAATAGATGCAGAAAAAGCCTTTGACAAAATTCAGCATCCATTTATGATAAAAACCCTCCAGAAAGCAGGAATAGAAGGAACATACCTCAACATAATAAAAGCTATATATGACAAACCCACAGCAAACATTATCCTCAATGGTGAAAAATTGAAAGCATTTCCCCTAAAGTCAGGAACAAGGCAAGGATGCCCACTTTCACCACTACTATTCAACCTAGTTTTGGAAGTTTTGGCCACAGCAATCAGAGCTGAAAAAGAAATAAAAGGAATACAGATAGGAAAAGAAGAAGTAAAACTCTCACTGTTTGCAGATGACATGATCCTCTTCATAGAAAACCCTAAAGACTCTACTAGAAAAATACTAGAGTTAATCAATGAATATAGTAAAGTTGCAGGATATAAAATTAACACACAGAAATCCCTTGCATTCCTATACTCCAATAATGAGAAAACAAAGAGAAATTAAGGAAACAACACCATTCACCATTGCAACAAAAAGAATAAAATACTTAGGAATATATCTACCTAAAGAAACAAAAGACTTATATATAGAAAACTATGAAACACTGATGAAAGAAATCAAAGAGGACACAAACAGATGGAGAAATATACCGTGTTCATAGACTGGAAGAATTAATATAGTGAAAATGAGTATACTACCCAAAGCAATCTATAGATTCAATGCAATCCCTATCAAGCTACCAATGGTATTTTTCACAGAACTAGAACAAATCATCTCACAATTTGTATGGAAATATAAGAAACCTCGAATAGCCAAAGCAATCTTGAGGAAGAAGAATGGAACTGGAGGAATCAACCTGCCTGACTTCAGGCTCTACTACAAAGCCACAGTCATAAAGACAGTATGGTACTGGCACAAAGATAGAAATATAGATCAATGGAACAAAATAGAAAGCCCAGAGATAAACCCACGCACATATGGATACCTTATCTTCGACAAAGGAGGCAAGAATATACAATGGAGAAAAGACAATCTCTTTAACAAGTGGTGCTGGGAAAACTGGTCAACCACTTGTAAAAGAATGAAACTAGAACACTTCCTAACACCGTACACAAAAATAAACTCAAAATGGATTAAAGATCTAAACGTAAGACCAGAAACTATAAAACTCCTAGAGGAAAACATAGGCAAAACACTCTCCGACATAAATCACAGCAGGATCCTCCATGACCCACCTCCCAGAATATTGGAAATAAAAGCAAAAATAAACAAATGGGACCTAATTAAAATTAAAAGCTTTTGCACAACAAAGGAAACTATAAGCAAGGTGAAAAGACAGCCTTCAGAATGGGAGAAAATAATAGCAAATGAAGCAACAGACAAACAATTAATCTCAAAAATATACAAGCAACTTCTGCAGCTGAATTCCAGAAAAATAAACGACCCAATCAAAAAATGGGCCAAAGAACTAAACAGACATTTCTCCAAAGAAGACAAACAGATGGCTAACAAACACATGAAAAGATGCTCAACATCACTCATTATTAGAGAAATGCAAATCAAAACCACAATGAGGTATCATTTCACACCAGTCAGAATGGCTGCTATCCAAAAGTCTACAAGCAATAAATGCTGGAGAGGGTGTGGAGAAAAGGGAACCCTCTTACACTGTTGGTGGGAATGCAAACTAGTACAGCCACTATGGAGAACAGTGTGGAGATTCCTTAAAAAACTGGGACTAGAACTGCCATATGACCCAGCAATCCCACTGCTGGGCATATACACCGAGGAAACCAGAATTGAAAGAGACGCATGTACCCCAATGTTCATCGCAGCACTGTTTACAATAGCCAGGACATGGAAGCAACCTAGATGTCCATCAGCAGACGAATGGATAAGGAAGCTGTGGTACATATACACAATGGAATATTACTCAGCCATTAAAAAAATACATTTGAATCGGTTCTACTGAGATGGATGAAACTGGAGCCCATTATACAGAGTGAAGTAAGCCAGAAAGAAAAACAACAATACAGTATACTAATGCATATATATGGAATTTGAAAGATGGTAACGATAACCCTATATGTGAGACAGAATAAGAGACACAGATGCATAGAACAATTTTATGGACTCTGAGGGAGAAGGTGAGGGTGGGACGTTCTGGGAGAATAGCATTGAAACATGTATATTATCATATGTGAAACAGAACACCATTCCATGTTGGATGCATGAGACAAGGGCTCAGGGCCGGGGCAATGGGATGACCCAAAGGGATGGGATGGGGAGGGAGGTGGGTGGGGGGTCCAGGAAGGGGAACACATGTAAACCCATGGCTGATTCATGTCAATGTATGGCAAAAACTATTACAATATTGTAAAGTAATTAGCCCCCAACTAAAATAAATAAATTTATAAAAAAAAATACATTTGAATCGGTTCTACTGAGATGGATGAAACTGGAGCCCATTATACAGAGTGAAGTAAGCCAGAAAGAAAAACAACAATACAGTATACTAATGCATATATATGGAATTTGAAAGATAGTAACGATAACCCTATATGCGAGACAGAATAAGAGACACAGATGCATAGAACAGTTTTATGGACTCTGAGGGAGAAGGTGAGGGTGGGACGTTCTGGGAGAATAGCATTGAAACATGTATATTATCATATGTGAAACAGAACACCATTCCATGTTGGATGCATGAGACAAGGGCTCAGGGCCGGGGCAATGGGATGACCCAGAGGGATGGGATGCAGAGGGAGGTGGGTGGGGGGTCCAGGAAGGGGAACACATGTAAACCCATGGCTGATTCATGTCAATGTATGGCAAAAACTATTACAATATTGTAAAGTAATTAGCCCCCAACTAAAATAAATAAATTTATTTAAAAAAAAAGAAATCAATGTATAGAAATATTATAGCAGAATGTAGTATATCCTTTTGTGTAAGTAAAACCTCTCTGAATATAAATTAGTAAAATTATGTTGACTAAGGATAGTAAAAAAAAAAAAGAAGATGCCAGTCCTGAAATGGGGAGTTCTCATACAACTGTACTCATCATAAGTACAATCACTTCTGCTTCTGTTCCCACCAGGAGAACTCCCGATCTATTTATGGGAGGTAATCTGAGGCTCCCCCATTGACTCCTCACATCATTATCCTTCTGTCCTCTCTGATTTGAAGATCCCACATCACTAACCATGGCAGGCATTCTGCCAACTCCTGAATAGCTCTGCATTGATCCTAATGTTCCACTAGGAGTTCTCACAATGGGAGTGGAGAGCTATGCCCACTAGCAGGGATAAGCAGAGTTGGGGACATGGACAGTAAGCTGCAATTTCACTCACACCTGACCTTGATGGCACAGGTTCCTGTTACTTGCTGGAGTCAATTCTATCCACTCTCTTGAAAAAATGACCCAGTGATGTCTAGGTAGTAGCTCCTTTTTCCTCATCACAAATGACACAGTAGCACTGGATTACTTTCTGAACAGCTGCTGCAACTTTCACGTACCATTCTACATCTGGATCCTGTGCCTCACAAACTAACAGTGCCTCCTCAAATAAAAAAATCTCCTTGCCATTTCCTGCATCATAAATCTCTTTGGTGCTTCAGTTACTTCTTTCTCTGTCTTCATCCTTTCTTGGTACTTGGCATCTCTGAGCAGTACCAGCCACATCACCTCTCCTTTTCGTACTTGCTTTTGGACATCCTGGGCCTGAAATAAAGATACTGTACTACTGTGCTCTACACAGTACTGTACAGTAGTACACAAAACATACCACTTGTAGAGGATGTATGCATATGACAAAGTACACCAGACATGCTAACTAACTTATATGATTGGACAAGCAAGTGTACATTTTCATCTTTGAAAGTTTGCAACTTGAAGGTTCTTACGTAGGGGACTTCCTGTACCTTTTTCCATCCCCTCACTTTCAGTTTGTGTATGTCCCTAGGACTGAAGTGGGTCTCTTGTAGACACAATATATACAGGACTTGTTTTCTATCCGGTCAGCCAGTCTTTGTCCTTGTGTTGGAGCATTTAATCCATTTCTTAATACATTTAAGGTAAATATTATGTTCTTACTACCGTTTTCTTCATTGTTTTGGGTTTGTTTTTGTAGGTCCTTTTTCTCTCCTTCCTCTCCTGTTCTCCACTTGAGGTGAGATGACCATCTTTAGTGTTGCATTTGGGCTGCTTGTGTGTGTATGTGTTGTAGTTTGGGGATTTGCTATTTTCATAAGGTTTTGCTATAGCTGTCTGTATATGTACAAGATTATTTTAAGTTGCTGGTCTCTTTCCCTTCTAGAGAAGTTCATTTAGCATTTGTTGCAAAGTGGCCTACCGGTGCTGAATTCTTGTAGCTATTGTGTGTCTGTAAATCTTTTGATTTCTCTGTTTAATCTGAATAAGAGCCTTGGTGGGTAAGTAATCTTGGTTGTAGGTTCTTCCCTTTCATCACTTTGAATATATCTTGCCACTCCCAACTGGCCTGCAGAGTCTGAGCTGAGAAATCAGTTGATAACTTTATGGGAGTTCCCTTATAAATTGTCACTTTCTCATGGTTATTTTTAATATTTTATCTTGGTCTTTAATTTTTGTCAGTTTGATTACTATGTGTCTCAGCACGTTCCTTCTTGGGTTTATCCTGTCTGGTACTCTCTGTGCTTCCTGGACTTTGATGAATGTTTCTTTTCCAATATCAGGCAGGTCTTCAGCAATTATCTCTTCAAATATTTTCTCAGATCCTATTTCTCTTCTCCTTCTGGGAAACCTATTTTGTGAATGCTGGTGCATTTAATGTTGTCTAAGAGTTCTCTAAAGGTTTCTTCATTTCTTATTTCTCTTTTCCTTATTCTGTTCTGTGACAGTGATTTCTACTGCTTTGTCCCCCAGGCCACTTATTCATTTTTCTCCCTCAGTTATTCTGCTAGTGATTCCTTCTAGTGCATTTTTCATTTCACTTACTGTATTGTTCATCTCTATTTGTTTATTCTTATTTCTCCTAAGTCTTTGTTAAGCATTTTTTGCATTTTCTCAATCTTACCTCCATTTTTCCCCAAGATCTTGGATCACCTTCACTGTAATAATTCTAAATTCTTTTTCCAATAAGTTGCCTAAAATCACTTCATGTAGTACTTTTTGGGTGTAATCTTGATTGTTCATCTGGGATATATTACTCAGCTGTTTCATTTTGTCTAACTTTCTATGAGTGTGGTTTCCATTCCACAGGATGCAGGAATGTTGTTCTTCTTGCTTCTGTTCAAATCTGTGTTTCTTCCTTTATAATTCCTTTCATTGTTTTCTACATGGAGATCCCTTACCTGTTCAGGGATTAAATACATATTCATTTGTTTTCACCAAATTTATGAAAGGATTTATATGCACTTTTAAGTGACATTCTCAGTACTTTTGTTATTGTTCAGTCACTAAGTCATGTTCAACTCTCTACCACCACATGAATTGCAGTACATCAGGCTCCACTGTCCTCTACTATCTTGCAGAGTTTGCTCAAACTCATGTCCATTGATACAGTGATGCTATCTAGTCACCTAATCCTCTGCCACCCCCTTCTCATTCTGTCTTCAATCTTTTCTAGCATCTGGGTCGTTTCCAATGAATCAGCTTTTCACATCAGATGACCAAAGTATTGGAGCTTCAGCTTCAGTATCAGTCCTTTCAATGAATATTCAGGGTTAATTTCCTTTAGGATTGACTAGTTTGATCTCCTTACAGTCTAAGGGACTCTCAAGAGTCTTCTCTAGCAACACAATTTGAAAGCATCAATTCTTCAGCACTCAGCCTTCTTTATGGTCCAACTCAATACATGACTATTGGAAAAGCCATAGCTTTGACTATACAGATCTTTGTTGGCAAAGGCTTTAGTATAATCAATGAAGCAGAAGTAGATGTTTTTATGGAACTCCCTTGCTTTCTCCATGGTCCAATGAATGTTGGCAATTTGATCACTGGTTCCTCTGCCTCTTTGAAACCCACCTTGTACATCTAGAAGTTCTAGATTTGTGTACTGCTGAAGCTTAGCTTGAAGGATTTTGAGCATAATCTTGCTAGCATGTAAAAAGAGCACAACTGTTCAGTAGCTTGAACGTTCTTTGGTATTGTCCTACTTTGGGACTAGAATGAAAATGTAACTTTTCCAGTCCTGTGACCACTGTTGAGTTTTCCAAATTTGCTAACATATTAATTGCAGCCCCTTAACAGAATCATCTTTTAGGGTTTGAAATAGCTCAGCTGGAATTCCATCACCTCCATAGCTTTGTTCCTAGTAATGCTTCCTAATGTCCACTTGACTATACACACTCCAGGATGTCTGGCTCTAGGTGAGTGACCACACCATCATAGTTATCCAGATCATTAAGACATTTTTTGTATAGTCCTTCTGTCTATTCTTACCACCTCTTCTTTATCTCTTCTACTTCTTTTAGGTCCTTACAATTTCTGTCCATTATTGTGCCCATCCTTGCATAAAATGTCCCCTTGATATCTCCAATTTTCTTGAAAAGATTGCTAGTCTCTCCCATTCTAGTGTTTTACTCTATTTCTTTACTTTGTTCATTAAAGAAGGCCTTCTTATCTCTCCTTGCTATTCTCTGGAACTCTGCATTCAGTTGAATATATCTTTCCCTTTCTCCTTTGCCTTTTGCTTCTTTTCTTTCCTCATCTATCTGTAAAAAGAGTTTCTAAGATCATTACTTTTGAAAATTACCAATGTCTCAACATCAGTTATTAAATAATTCATCTCTTTCTTATTGACTTTTGATGCTTCATTTACTATATTTTAAGCTATTTTGTGTTCTAGAATATGGATGTCTATATTTTGAATCAGTACCATGAAACTAAATTGCAAACACTTTATAATATTTTTATATATTATTTACACATTTGTTAAGATAAGTCCTTCTCATTTAACTTCTTTTCTAAATATTTCTTTTCTCTATTTACTCATTTAATTTTTTCTTAATTTGTCTATATTATTGAATTAGAGTTGACTTACAATGTTTCAGGTGCATCGCAAGGTGATTCAGGTATACATATATCATATATTATTTTTCAGACTGTTTTCCATTATAGGTTATTACAAGATACTGACTATAGATCATTGTGATATACAGTAAGCCTTTGTTGCTTGTTGCACATTTTTAATTAGAAATCTATTCTTCTATTCACACTAAGACAAACAAGTGGAGTCAAAATGTCATAAATTTTGCAGTTAGGCAAAAATTCATGTTTTCTAAAATATGTATATTATACATACTATTTATGTATGTGTATACAAAAGCTTTTCTACTACACTTGATAAAGATTTGAGAAAGAACATCAAAAATAGAAGAGATGGAGAAACTGGAAAACATAAACTAAATGAAGTGGGAGCACTGAATATGAAATAGAAAACAGACCAATCACAAACATGGAAATCAAAACTGTAATCAAAAATCCTCCAACAAACAAAAGCCCAGGACCACATAGCTTCACAGGTGAATTTTACCAAAAATTTAGAGAAGAGCTAACACCTATCTTACTCAAACTCTTCCAGAAAACTGCAGAGGAAGGAAAACTCCCAAATTCATTCCATGAGGCCACCATCACCCTGATTCCAAAACCAAAATGCCACAAAAAAAGGAAAACTACAGGCCAATATCACTGATGAATATAGATGCAAAAATCCTCAACAAAATTCTAGCATACAGAATCCAACAACATATTAAAAAATCATACATCATGGTCAAGCAGGCTTTTATTCCAGGGATGCAAGGATTCTTCAGTACTCACAAATCAATCAATCTGATACACCATATAACAAATCAAAAGATAAAAACCATACGATGAAAGCCTTTTACAAAAATGCAACACCCATTTATGATAAAAACTCTCCAGAAAGCAGGCATAGAAGGAACATACCGCAACATCATAAAAGCTATATATGACAAACCCACAGCATACATTTCCTCAATGGCAAAAAATCGAAAGCATTTCCTCTAAAATCAGGAACAAGACAAAGGTGCCCACTCTCACCACTATTATTCAACATAGTTTTGGAAGTCCTAGTCATGGCAATCAGAGAAGAAAAAGAAATAAAAGGAATCCAGATTGGAAAAGAAAAAGTAAAACTCCACTGTTTACAGATGACATGATACTCTGCATAGAAAACCCTAAAGATGCCACCAGAAAATTACTAGAGCTAATCAATGAAGATAGTAAACTCGCAGGACATAAAATTAATACACGGAAATCCCTTGCATTCCTACACACTAACAATGTAAAACCAGAAAGAGAAATTAAAAAACAATCCCTTTCACCATTGCAATGAAAAGAATAAAATACTTAGAAATACATTTACCTAAAAAAATAGAAAACCTGTGTACAGAAAACTATAAAACACTGAGGAAAGAAATCAAAGATGACACAAATAGATGGAGAAGTATACCATGTTCATGGGTTGAAAGAATCAATATAGTGAAAATTAGTATACTACCCAAAGCAGTCTATATATTCAATGTAATCCCTATGAAACTACCAAAGGTATTTTTTACAGAATTAGAACAAACAATTAAGCAAATGGTACGGAAACACAAAAGACCCCAAATAGCCAAAGCAATCTTGAGAAAGAAGAATAGAACTGGAGGAATCAACTTTCCTGACTTCAGACTGTACTACAAAGCTATAGTCATCAAGACAGTAAGGTATTGGCACAAAGACAGACATACAGGTCAATGGAGCAAAATAGTAAGCCCAGAGATAAACCCCACACCTATGGACATTTTATCTTTGACAAAGGAGGCAAAAATACACAATGGAGAAAAGGCAGTCTCTTCAACCAATGGTGCTGGGAAAACTGGTCAACTACATGTAAAAGAATGAAACTAGAACACTTTCTAGTTTATACATACACAAAAATAAACTCAAAATAGACTGCAGATCAAAACATAAGACCAGAAACTATAAAACTTTTAGAGGAAAACATAGGAAGAACACTCTCCGATATAAATCACAGCAAGATCCTCCATGATCTACCTCCCAGAGTAGTAGAAATAAAGACAAAAATAAATAAATGGGACCTAAGTACAAAAATAAACAAATAGGACCTAAGTAAACCTAAAAGCTTTTGCACAACAAAGGAAACTATAAGCAAGGTGAAAAGACAGCTCTCAGAATTGGACAAAGTAATAGCAAATGAAACAACTGACAAAGAATTAATCTCCAAAATATACAAAGATCCTACATTTAGGGTAGCAAAGGAGATGCAGATGTAAAGAATAGACATTTGGACTCAGTGGGAGAAGGTGAAGGTGGGATGATTTGAGAGAATAGCATTGAAACATATATATTAACATATGTAAAATAGATGACCAGTGCAACTTCTATAAATGAAGCAGGGCACCCAAAGCTGGTGCTCTGGGACAACCCAGAGGGATAGGGTGGAGAGGGAGGTGGGTGGGGGGATTCAGGATGGAGGGATACATGTATACTTATGGCCAATTCATATTGATGTATGTCCCAAACCATCACAATATTGTAAAGTAATTATCCTCCAATCAAAAAAAAAAGATTTTAAACAATAAAATATAAATTAAAAAAATAAAATGATTGCATACAATTTTGAGGGCTCAAGCAGAATGATGTGGTAAACAGAATTATGTACACGCACAGGTTTTCATCCACCCAGCCAGTCTGTGTCTTTTGGTTGGTGCTTTTAATCTATTTACATTTAAGGTAATTGTTGATATGTATGATCCTATTAGAATTTTGTTCATTGTTTTAGGTTTATTTTTTGTAGATCTTTTCCTTCTCTTCTGTTTCCTGCCTAGAGAAGTTCCTTTAGCATTCATTGTAAAGCTGGTTTGGTAGTGCTGAATTCTCTTAACTTTTGCTTGTCTGAAAAGCTTTTGATTTCTCCACCAAATCTGAATGAGAGCCATGCCGGGTAGAGATTTCTCAGTTGTAGGTTCTTCCCTTTTATCACTTTAAATATATCATGCCTTTCCCTTCTGCCTTGTAGAGTTTATGTTGAGAAATCAGCTGATAGCCTGACGGGAGTTCCCTTGTATGTTATTTGTCATCTTCCCCTTGTTGCTTTTAATATTTTATCTTTGTCTTTAATTTTTGTCAGTTTGATTACTATGTGTCTCAGCAAGTTCCTCCTTGGGTTTATTCTGCCTGGGACTCTGTGCCTCCTGGACTTGGCTGACTATTTCCTTTCCCATGTTAGGGAAAGTGAAAGTGAAAGTTGCTCAGTCATGTCCAACTCTTTGCGACCCCATGGACTATACAGTCCATAGTATTCTTCAGGCCAGAATACTGGAGTGGGTAGCCATTTCCTTTTGCAGGGGATCTTCCCAACCCAGGGATCGAACCCAGGTCTCTCACATTGCAGGCAGATTCTTTACCAGCTGAGCCACAAGGGAAGATTCCCTAACTTCCCTGTTAGGGAAGTTCTCAGCTATTATCTATTCAAATATTTTCTTAGGTCCTTTGTTTTTTCTCCTGCTGGGACCCCTATAATGGGAATGTTGATGTGTTTAATATTGTCCCAGAAATTTCTCAGCCTGTCTTCATTTCTTTTCATTCTCTTTTCTATATTCTGTTCAGCAGCAGTGATTTCCACCATTCTGTCCTCCGGGTCATTTATCCATTCTTCTGCCTCAGTTATTCTGCTACTGATTCCTTCTAGTGTATTATTCATCTCTGTTTGTTTGTTCTTTAGTTCTTCTAGGTCTTTGGTAAACATTTCTTGCATCTTCATTGTTTCCCCAAGATCCTGGATCATCTTCACTATCATTCTGAATTCTTTTTCTGGAAGTTTGCCTATCTCCTCTTCATTTAGCTGTTTTTCTAGGGTTTATCTTGTCCCTTCATATGGGACATAATCTTCTGCTTCTTCATCTTGAACTTTCTGTAATATGGTTTTTGTTCTAGCCACTGTGGGATTGTGGTTCTTCTTGTTTCTTCTGTCTGCCCTCTAATGGCTGAGGCTAAGAGGCTTGTGTAAGCTTCCTGATGGGAGGGGCTGGAGGTGGGAAAACCTGAGTCTTGCTCTGGTGGGGAGGGCCTTACTCAGTAAAGTTTTAATTTGATTATCTGCTGATGGGTGGGATTGCACTCCCTTCCTGTTAGTTGCTTGATCTGAGGTGACTCAGCCCTGGGGTCTATGAGCTCTGTCGGGTTAATGGTGACCTCCAAGAGGGTTTACATCAAGGGAGACCTTCCAGGACTGCTGCTACCAGTGCCCTGTCCCTGTGGTGAGCCCCTGCCAACCCAGGAGACCCTGCCTCCACAGGAGACCCTCCCACACCAGCTGGTAGTTTTGGTTCAGTCTCCTGTGTGGTTTGGTTCAGTCTTCCTCTGGGTCTTACTGGGCACAAGATTTTGTTTGTGCCCTCCAAGACTGGAGTCTCTGTTACCCCCAGTCCTGTGGAAGTCTTATAATCAAATCTGCTGACCTTCAAGTTCAGATTCCCTGGGGATTCCCAGTCCCTTTATAGGATCCCCAGGCTGTGAAGCCTGACATGGATTTCAGAACCTTCACAACAGTGGGAGAACTTCTTTGGTATTATTGTTCTCCAGTTTGTGGGTCACCCACCCAGTAGATATGGGATTTGATTTTTCATGATTGCACTCCTCCTACTGTCTCACTGCAACTTCTTCTTTGTCTTTGGACATGGTGTATCTTTTTCTGGTGGGTTCCAGCATTCTCTTGTTGATGGTTATTCAACAGCTAGTTGTGATTTTGGTGCTCTCGCAGGAGGAGGTGAGTGCACATCTTTCTACTCTGCCATCTTGAACCAGAAACTACTCATTTAATTTTTATTGCTGTATTTTTTCTCATTGCAGTAGTAATACTTATATACCTTTATTTAAAAATACAGTATGAAAATAAAAAAATTATATAATGTTTATAATTTTTGTTTTAAATTCCTTTTAAACTCCTGTTACTATTCTAATTATGTGTATATTATACCCATAGATTAATTTGAGAAATTAACCTCTTCACAATCTTAAAAATGCTTTTCATTTGTTCATTAACTTTCCTCAGAAACACTTTCTGATTTTCTTCATATAGAAGCAGTATATTATTAATTTCATTCCTAGGCATTTTATATTTTTATAGTATTTAAATATAATAAACTTCATATTCCATTTTTAACTAGTTTTGCTGATATATTATAAAGTTATTAACATTGTAGCTGGTCATACAGTTTTTCAACTGGGACTTTCTTAAATTTTCTAGAGAAACAAACTCTCATATCATCTAAAAATAATTATTTTGTAAATAAATGTATAGCTCTACCTTTTGACTTTCCTTTTTAGTTCTTGTTCATTGAATCCCCTACAATAGTGTTGTCCAATCTATGGTCTGCAGAACCCTAGTGACCCATGAATTTGGAAAATGCTGGGTACTTCATTTTCCCCTTACAGATTCACAACATACCGTTCAGTGTTGAGGGCTATGAAAAGTCATATGATAAAGAAATCTAGTTAAACTTATTTAACTTTGCATCACTAGTGTACATAGTACACAGAAAATAGTCATTAATGTACCTCAGGACAACGGCAGGGCCAGTCTCAAATATCTCCATCCCACAAGCTTGTATCCTCCTAACCTTTCCTACCTAGAAATTCTACAGTCACCACTTCTTGTAATCAGTTCAGTTCAGTTCAGTCGCTCAGTCGTGTCTGACTCTTTGTGACCCCATGAACCGCAGCACGCCAGGCCTCTCTGTCCATCACCAACTCTCGGAGTCCACCCAAACCCATATCCATTGTGTCAGTGATGCCATCCAACCATCTCATCCTCTGTTGTCCCCTTCTCCTCCTGCCCCCAATCCTTACCAGCATCAGGGTCTTTTCAAATGAGTCAGCTCTTCACATCAGGTGGCCAAAGTATTGGAGTTTAAGCTTCAGCATCAGTCCTTCCAATGAACACCCAGGACTGATCTCCTTTAGGATGGACTGGTTGGATCTCCTTGCAGTCCAAGGGACTCTCAAGAGTCTTCTCCAACACCACAGTTCAAAAGCATCAATTCTTCTGTGCTCAGCTTTCTTTATAGTCCAACTCTCACATCCATACATGACCACTGGAAAAACCATAGCCTTGACTAGATGGACCTTTAATTGTATTCAAAAAATGAAGTTAGGGTAATTCTAGACAACAATTTCTGAACAATGTTGAAAAAGCATCTTCAAATTATTAAATGTTATATCATAACAGTTAACTCTGCTTGTTTATGCTCTCTTTATTTCTTGAATAGACTTGTCAGAGGTTTATACAACTGATTTTTAAAAAGAATCTTATGTTTGATTTATCAATTCTGTATTTCTATGGGTTTTAATTCATCAATTTTTGCTGTTATCTTTTTCCATGTTTTCCTCTTGCTTTCTTTGAATGACTTTGCCATCATTTTTTTCTAATTTAGGTCCTTAGTTCATTTATTTTCATATTGTCAATTACTTATCAAAACATATGGATATTAACCAAATGTTAAATAAAGGGATGGGGATGGGGAAATAAAGGAGTGGGAGGAGGGGGAGACATACTGGTTAAATTTCAAGCTTATTGTTTCTCTCATAGAATGCAATATAGTAATTAAACTTTATATCAGAAAAGCTACTTTAGATAAGAATAAAAACTGATGGCTTCTGGAAACAACTGTGAAAAATAGTAAGGTATGAAGAACTCAAACATCCTTTCAGCTATGGGCAAAACAAAGTTATTTTACAGGCGAAGAAGAACTCAGCTGAAATGAATACACCGTTTTCAAGGGCTCTTCTGGAAATAAAAAGTGGCATTATATTCAGCTCAAATTTGTCTTATGATTTTAGAGGCTGTCTTCATTTGGGTCTCTCCAGAAGCCGATCCTGAGGCAAGAATTCTCAACTAAGTGGTTTATTTTGGAAGCAATCCCCAGAAACAGCAGGAGGAGAGTGGGGAAGTGAGCAAAGGAAGGGAAGAACATAATAAAGGAAGTGTTGTCATCCAAGTTCTTACTATGGGCCACTCTGCTCGAGAACCCTGGGGGTCAGTGTGCAACGTGTGTGTCAGAACTGTCAGAGGGAGCTCAGGTAGTTATATATACACTAGCTCCATCAGTTGGCAGAAGGCTGCTAAACATAAGGACCACTACGGGCCTGCAGCTTGCACAAGAAAAGCCTGCAGAAAAGGATATTTGTATGCTGGCAGTCAGAAATCAGACCAACAAACATTACATGAAAAAGGTGAGGGGATGTGATGGGGGTAGAGTGAGGGTATAAGGACTGTCCTGACAGCTGTCACAGGGGCATTGCATTTCTTTCCATTCGACAAACCATTAATTTCTCACTCAGGCTTGATAATCAGTGCCTGGAGTTACTTTTGGGCTAATTTGTTTTCTGGGAGACATGAAACTTTAAAAGGGGTTTGTTTATAGTCCAAGTGAGACTATGACCTCCTATAGTCTCAATATCAGAGAAGCATTATCTAGAAATGCAACCAAGAAAGTACAAAGGCTGAGCCCATGGATGCTGTCCAGAAGTGAAAAAGCTTCATGGGAGCCAGGGTCGCTCTTCAAAGTTAGGACACACAGACACCTCTCTGGGGTTATTGCTAAAGTGATTCAAACTTCAGGGGACTGAGGTTGTCAAAGAAGTTTAAAAAGCAAAGGACTTAAATTGCACCTTCATGACAATTTTATTGTCTTAATAATTACTTTACTTTTCTAGGGACTCCCAACATTTAAAGACTCTAAACCATCTTAAAAAAAAAAAAAAAATCACCTCTCCTAGCTCTAGTTCAATCTAGAGGATCTTAAGTCAATCTCACCTCTGAATAGGGAAAGAAACAAAAACAGCTACACCCAGGGCATAGTGGTAACAACTGATTAAATGTAGGGAAGCCTTTTGATTAGCATTTGCTAATAAAAGCAAGTAGTTCTCATAAGAATTTACTCAACTTAATTAATGTGGCAATCCATTCTCCAAAGCACAATGCAAATGCAATATAAACAAATGGGATCTGCCCCTATTTTTCTTGCCAGTTTCCCAAGAGTGGAGAATAATAAAATCTAGATTCCAACTAGCTTTTTTACACTAATGAATTTACTCTCCAAAGTGGTATTTTGAAAACTAAAATGTGTTCCCATCAGTACAATGCCCTTTTAATAAATATAGCTGTCTTCCATTCATTAGTTGAATTTTATAAGCTACTTATTACAGTCACAGTAGAATAGTAACCAATAATACTGGCCTTCATGTATCAATACTTTGCTTGTGAAACTCTGAGTAGGTACTATCAAGATGCTTTTCCTCTGCAGAAAATATTTTACCTAGGTCATCATCACCTGTTTGCTTTTTTGATGAGTGGCTTTCTCAACTAAAGCCCTTATACACTAATTTGCAATTCTACCTTTTCCTCGTCATTTCTGATGACAAGTAACTGTGTTCCCACACAATTCCTTCCTGATTTCAGCTTGAATTTAGAGAGCACAGGGACAATGTACAGGCTCAGTTTCTGTGTCACTCCAATCTGCCCGCGTACCTTGCATCCTGGATCTAGAGACAGCTTGTGATTGTGGAGCCAGTAACTGCTGCTGCTACCACTGGGGCAGATCAAGAAGCCCCCCACTCAGGGCAGACAAAGAGAGACTGCTGTCCCTGAAAACCAGACAACTACTTGGAGAGGTCAGGTGACAGAAGCTAAAAGTACGGTGAAGTTACACCCTATGGGGTGACTGACCAGTGGAAGACAGAGTGGACCTGGTCAGTCCATTGGACCTGGGAGACAGTTGGACCTGGGAGAGAACTCCTTTTCTCTTTTTCTCACATATGGACTATTTGGAAACTCTGAAGATATCCTATGAAACCAATCAATTAGATGTGCATGTTAGACCCTGAGACTAGCTAAGTAACCATTTTTCTTTCTCTTTTTAACATGTGGTATGTGCGTGCTTAGTCGCTCAGTCATGTCTGACTCTTTGAAACACCATGGACTGTAGCCCACCAGGCTCCTCTGTCCATGGTGATTCTCCAAGCTAGAATACTGGAGTGGGTTGCCATGACCTCCTCCAGGGGATCTTCCTGACCCAGGGATTGAACCTGGGTCTCCTGCATTGCTGGTGGATTCTTTACCATTATCTTTATGTGTGTGTGTGTGTGTGTATGTATAACATAAAATTTACTATGTCCACTGTATTTAAGTGTGCAGTTCAGTAGTGTTAACTATATACACATTGTTATACAACAGAGCACTAGAAATTTTTCATCTTGCAAACTGACACTCTCTACCCTTTTCTCCATCTCCCTAGCCCTGCCCACCAATATTTCTGTGTGTGCTTGTTAGTCGCTCAATCGTGTGCACCTCTCTGCAACCCCATGAATGGTAGACCGCCAGGCTCCTCTGCCCATGGAATTCTCCAGACAAGAATACTGGAGTGGGTTGCCATTCCCTTCTCCAGGGCATTTTCCCGACCCAGGGATCGAACCTGGGTCTCCCACACTGCAAGCAGATTCTTTACCATCTGAACCACCTGGGAAGCCCCCACTGTTTATAAGAGTGACAATTTTAGATACCTCATATAAGTGAAATCATGCAATGTTGAACAATAATCAGTATTGGAGCTGCAAAGAACAAAGAGCTTTTTTGGCATTCCTCAGAATTGCCCGTTCTAGTGTTCTTGCCTGGAGAATCCCGTGGACAGAAGGGCCTGGTGGGCTGGAGTCTATAGGGTTGCAAAGAGTCAGACACAACTGAGCAAGTAACACTCACACACAGAATTGCCATTAAGGAGACACAGATTCCAGTAAAACCAAGTGTTCTGAGGCAGACACAGAATCAGGGGCTTATAGAGACAAAAGCCACAAGGTAGCTAATAGTTTTCTGAAAAGAACTGTGATCGACTCCGAGGCAAGTCAGGAAATATATGTCCTTAAAGAATCACAATTTATTTTAGGGTAAGGGTCCAACAGGCATCTTAAGTTTCTGGCGGATGTTCTGGATGCCTACATTAAGACAATAAGAGGTTAAAAGGTCATATTCCATCCAGGCAGAGACATGCTTCCTCAATGGCCTCTTGGCTCCATTTTAGGGAGCTCTCTTAGCAATACAGAATCCATTTTTATTTTCCTTTCACAGTGGTAGACTTACTTCATTCAGCATAATGTCCTTACAGTTCATCTACACTATAGCATAGGATAAGATTTCCTCTTTTTAAGGCTGAATAATATTCCATCATATGTATATATCATAGTTGCTTTATCCATCATGTCAATAGACATTAGTTACTTCCATCTCTTGGATATTGTGAATGCTGCTGCAGTGAACATAGGTGTGCAAATAGCTGTTGAAGACCCTGTTTCAATTATCTGGAGACTATACCTACACCTTCTTGTATTTGAGTTGCCTCCTTCCCTGCTTCACTCCCTGTTTTCCTCACTCCTGGTTCTCTGGGTTTGCCCAGTGGTGTGCTAGTGAATGTTCAACAATGGCTCTCCTAGGATAGTCCCAATGTAAGATTGTCTGGCATTTTCATTTAGAATGAATAAGATGAAAGTGAAACTACAAAGAATAACAAGTCAAGCCCTCATTTGTATCATTTACCTATTGCTAGGGCTTCCCAGGTGGCACCAGTGGTAAAGAACCCGCCTGTCAAGGTAGAAGGCACAAGAGATACAGGTTCCATCCCTGGGTAGGGAAGATCCTCTGGAGAAGGAAATGGCAACTCACCCCAGTACTCTTACCTGGAGAATCCCATGGACAGAGGAGCCTGGCGGGCTATAGTCCATAGGGTCGAAAAGAGTTGGATACAACTGAGGTGACTTCATACACCTATTGTTCAGTCAACAAGTCTGTGGTATAAATACTCCCACCCTGGCTGCTTTCAAGCTGCTAACATACTGTTACTGCAAGTGGAGTTGGAAAGAGATGTCTGGGAAGAACTATTATTTGTTATTTCTCCCACATTTGAAACACAAATAACCTCAAGAGCATAGATGGTAGGAAAATATAATCAAATAATCAAGAAGTAATGTTTGAGTATTTATTACCTTTATTTTTCATATAATTTCTTTCATTGGTTTAATTTCATTCATTTGTTTAATTTATGGCAGTATTTTACAAAAATACCTGAAAATTAAACAAGTAGCTCTTGTGAGACTGAGTCCCTGGTGGCTCAGTGGTAAAGAATCTGCCTTGCAATGCAGGAGATGTGGCAGGAACCACAGGTTCGATCCCTGGGTTGGGAAGATCCCCTGGAGAAGGAAATGGCAACCCACTCTAATATTCTTTCTTGCCTGGAAAATCCAAAGGACAGAGGAACCTGGTGAGCTACAGTCCATGGGGTCGCAAAAGAGTCAGACATGACTGAGCAACTAAAAAACCACAGTTCTTGTGAGACAGTACAAGCCAGCTCCAACATACCACTGGTTTGCACTCTGAAACGAAGTATTAAGCCATAAACTTTACCCTTGAGCTCTGCTTTCTACAAAGAGTAGACTATGAAAGACACCCTCAAAACAACTATGAAGTGTTCTACTGTTTCTTATTAGTTTTGCCTTACCCATTTATCTTCCTCATAAAAAGGAAAAAATAGACAGGATGGAAGAAAGGAGAGGAGGGAAGGAGGGAGAAGGCAGCACTCAATAGTAACCAAAGACCTGGAGACCCCTTAAGTATTTGATTTCTCATAAAGCCTTGGAACCTTTATGCCATTCCACGGCAAAGGAGGCATGAAGAAAAAGCCCTGATATTGATGAGGTTCAATTTCCTTTTCATCCTGCAGTATGGGCACTCAGAGTTATGTTTACTTTTATTTAAATTCTCATGGTTGTGCCTTTGTTCAGAGTACAGCCCCCTCCAAGTCTATCCTCTTTCTATCACTTAACAACTGTATAATAAACAAGAGGAGCACTGTCAGAAGAGCGTAAAGGAAGGATGTAAAAAATAGGATTTCCATGTCCCCTTCCATTTGGAAGTGTTGATCCTTGGAATACCCTCTCATGAACAGATCTTCTCCACTGCAGGTCTTACTGACTCCTTGCAACATGTACCTCATTCATGAACAGTTGATGATTCTTCATTATCACTTTTTTATCATAAAATATCACAGATAAGGAACAATTTCATAAATGCAAAATATCTCATAGGGGAAAGATAAAAGAAAATTCTATTCTTACAAATGTTCCAAGTCACAGACCATATTTCCTCAATAAATAAGGAAATGTAAGATGTTACAAGCTGCTAGGTGCTACAAGCTACAAGCTGCTTCCCAGGTGGCGCTAGTGGTCAAGAACCTGCCTGCCAATGCAGGAGACATAAGAGACGCGGGTTTGATCCCTGGGTCAGGAAGATCCCCTGGAGGAGGCCATGGCAACCCATTCCAGTATTCTCGCTTGGGGAATCCCATGAACAGAGGAGCCTGACAGGCTACAGTCCTTAAAGTCACCAAGAGTCGGATATGACTAAGCAACTGAGCATGCACAAGCTGCTAAAGTGCTGTCCTGAATCTTGACCAAGGGAGATCTCTGAAAATCCCTGCTCCTTATTCTGAGTGATTACAAGTCGACCCAATCCCATCTAAGTGCCCCCTTCTAAGTCCTCCCCAAACATATCCTTTGCCCACCTTTCTATTGGGGATAATTATCTTTTGCTTCTGAAGAAACTAAGATATTATAAAAACTAATTTGTTTTCTAACATATATATTGTAAATGCTTTCTTAATTTGTCATTTGGCTTGTAATTCATTCCTAAGCGTGCATGTAGCCATATCTATCAATATTTTGTAACTATTTTCTTAAGGGACCTCTTGTTTTCCCATTATTTCCCTCAACCATGGCCCTCCCCATTTCTTAACTGCATCTTGGCAGTGGTTGGAGTGCTCTGTCTGTTGGCTGCCATCATTCTTCTGGCTAACCGTGGCCATAGAAGCCTTTAGAGCAGCAGGTGTTTAAATGCCAGTGTCAACATGAGGTTAGTGCAGGTTCTCCAGAGAGCCCTGAAGGATATCACCACTTGGTACCCTGATGAGGGAGGTCCGATCTCTTCCTTCCTGTTTCATCTCCCACCACCAGGGATATCTCCCACCACCAAGATACCATGGCATCTTGCTACTGAAACACCTGTTATAATAATAGCAATATCTTAGGTACAGTACTTGCTAGATAATGCAAGATCAGACAATGTTCATGAGGTTGCCTTGACCAATGAAAAATTCACAAATCTTTCCTGTGGGAATTTCAAAATATGTTCACAAACTCTTTGGTACTCCTTTGATAACGTGGGGCCTTATTCTTCTCACCTTGTGTATTAAATTGACTTAGTGACTCACTTCTAACTAATAGAATAAATAAAGTGATGTGTCACTTCTAAAATCAGGTCATAAAAGAGACTGTGGCTTGGGCAATCTCTTGGGTTGCTTCTTATGGAGGGAGGTAGCCAGCAGGTTGAGAGCACTCTCAAGAGCCTATGGAGAGTCTCATACGGCAAGGAAGTGGATTTTCCTACCAATATCCTGTGAGGAGCTGAGGCCTCTTGCCACAACCGTATGAATGAGCCATCTTGAAGGTCGATCCTCCAGCTCCATCAAGACCAGATAACTGCAACCCCTGCCAACATCCCGACTGCAACTACCGGAAAGATCCCAAGCCAAAATCATCTGGTTTGGCTGCTTCTGAATTTCTGACTAAATTAAATTTGTTGATATTGTAATTAAGAGTTCTGCATCTATATCCACATGGAGTTGCTGCTCCTTCTGCAGATTCCCATGCAGTCCACATGCTCTGAGAGCCTCCTACGCCGTCAGTGTCCAGACCCCCACTGCTTGCCCGTGCTCACTTGCTGACTGCCTGCTCCCACACCTGCATTTGAGACGGTAGCAGCTCCAGACCAGCTTCGGACTGAACAAAGCAGAAAACTTTTATACCATCTTTTGGGCTGAATCACATTCTCTTTAATGAGGTCTGAAGTCCTTCCAAGTTTACCCTTTTTTGTGTACTCCTTCTTGATCTTAAGGTACCCTAGAGTTTCCTTACAGTGACTATTATAGCATAGCTAGTAATTCTTATATTAAACTTCTATTTAACCCACTGTATAGTTTATACCACCTGATTTGATCCAGAATGCTACAACCAAAAAGAACTTCACTAACATCTCTTCCTTGGAGCTCAAGACAGCTAGAGACTCAGGTTACGCCTGAGAGTGAGGTCAGGAAGAAAATCCAGTCTTGCCTGCAACAATGGATCCTCAAGCTATTCTTCTCAGACTGTAATACTGTTCTTTTTAAAGATTCACTAGAAATTGATAATAAATGATTGTTTACATTGAGGCTTTCCCTTTAGTGATGTGTACATATCTTAAAGCAGGTCTGTTCTAAAATATACACTAAACTCTTCTTAAAAACATAATCACTGAGCAAAAAAAGACACATGTGCCCCAACATTCGTAGCAGCACTATTTACAATTGTCAGGGTATATAAGGAACCCAAGTTGCTTCATTCAGCAGGTAAATGGTCAGTCTCTATCTTCTTCAACAGATAGAGATGTGCTAATTATCAGTTCATCAAGAAAACACTGTGAACTGACAGGCACAGTCATCTTTTTAAAAGCATATCTTTCTCTGTTCACTGTACTAGACTCTATTTGGCAGTAAGGAGTGAAAGAAACATGCTGTCTTTCTCGGGTAAAAGCTGTTGAGCATCCCCAAAGAGGTCCTTCACAGTGACATTAATCATTTCAGTGAATATGCCTCAGGCTAAGAAACCTGGGACTGTCAGCACATCAAAATGAACATTTTTCTCAGAAGCAAACTCTTATTAACCAAGCCAGGTGTCTGATGTGCAGACATGTCTGCATGTATGCTGCTTCCCTTATGTGGTTTGGCAGAGCCCTCATTTCTTATTTAGAACTTTATTATCATAGGTGCATGCATGCATGCTGAGCCATGTTCAAAACAGAAAGGGCTTCAGTGCTCGGTAAACATTACTGGCATTGACAAAAGCTATAGTAGCAATGCCCAATATTAATTCAATACTGTGTGCCCAGCATGATACTGAGGGCTTTATAGCATTAGCTCATCGTGAACCTCACAATAACCTTATGGAGTAGTGATGATGCTCATCATCACCAAGGCTTAGAAATGTTAATGTGCCCACAATCCTAGAGTTAAGATGACAAAAACGAGATGCTGTGGCTGAGACTTCTAGATATCTACCAAAGTCTGCCCATCACTTGAGCTTAATGATAGAGCTGCACATGGCCCTCTAGGCAGAAACAATTTCCTCTCTGTCCTTACAACTAGATGTGGCTAGTTGACTAAGAATGGATAAATGAGATTTGAACTGAAGTAATATATACAACTTCTGAGTCCTCTCCAGCTTAAAAGATGAGCCCTTTATCCTACTAACAATCTCTTTCCCTTCCCATGAACAGGAACTGGACTTGGAGACCACCCAGCTTTGATCTAGAGTTGCTCTGTCAAATAAAGTAACCACTAGACATCTATGACTATTTCAATTTAAATTAAGTAAAGTTAAAAATTTAGTTCCTCAGCCACATTTCAACTGCTAGCGACACGTGGCTGTTGACTAGCATATTGTACACCACACATGTAGCACATTTCCATCATCATGGAAAGTTCTACTGGACAGTAATATACAGTTGGTAACCACAAAGAAATAAGATGGTAGGATCTTGGATTCCAAATGACCCCCTGGAACAGAGCTGCCATGCTAGTCTACACCAGTTGAGTTGTTGGAGGAGAAATAAACTTCTGCTTGACTTAAGCTAGTATATTTGGGGGGATATTTGTTACAGCAAATTAGCTTTTCCCCTAATACAGAAAACTAAGGGTGTCACTGCCAGGCAATTCAGCACAACAACCAGTGAGTGACAGGACTTTCTTATTTGCCCCATGCTTTCTAATGCCTGAGGCTTCCCTGATAGCTCAGTTGGTAAAGAATCCACCTGCAATGCAGGAGGCTCCTGTTCAATTCTTTGGTCAGGAAATCCACTGGAGAAGGGATAGGCTACCCACTCCAGTATTCTTGGGCTTCCCTTGTGGCTCAGTTGGTAAAGAATCCACCTGCAATGCAGGAGACCTGGTTTAATCCCTGGGTTGGGAAGATCCCCTGGAGAAGGGAACAGCTGCCCACTCGAGTATCCTAGCCTGGAGAATTCCATGGACTGTATAGTCCATGGGGTCGCAAAGAGTCAGACACCACTGAGAACTTTCACTTTCACTTTTTCACTGCCTAGAGACTGGACATTTGTGTTTGGATTATTTTAGATCTGGTTCATGATGCCCCACATCCTTGACCTGTGCAAATCACCTTCTCCTCACTCTATAACATCTCTCTCTCTTCCTCCACCTGTTGGATGTTGTCACCATCTGATACATTGAAATACTGAATATTTATAGAACTCAATAAATATGGGCATAATGCAGCCTGTGGATTGTTCCAAATATGACCAAAACACCTCAATTCTCTCCTGTATCATTTCCTATAGGAAGTTTACTTCTGATGTGTGTGTGTTCTAGTTGTATGCAATTTTCAAATACATCAGTAATCTACAATGTGGAATAACTCCTTCAAGGAGTATTGTTGTTGTTCAGTCACTCAGTCATGTCCAACTCTTTGCGACCCCATTGACTGCAGCATGCCAGGCCTCCTTGTCCTTCACCATCTCCCAGAGCTTGCTTAAACTTGTGTCCATCAAGTCAGTGATTCCATCCAAGCATCTCATCCTCTGTTGTCCCCTTCTCTTCCTGCTTCAGTCGTTCCCAGCATCAGGGTCTTTTCCAATGATTACTCTTCACATCAGATGGCCAAAATATTGGAGCTTCAGTTTCAGTCCTTCCAGTGAATATTCAGGGTTGATTTCCTTTAGGATTGACTGGTTTGATCTCCTTGCTGTCCAAGGGACTCTCAAGAGTCTTCTCCAGTATCACAATTCAAAGGCATCAGTTCATCAGTGCTCAGCCTTTTTTATTGTCCAACTCTCACAGTTTGTTGTGATCGACACAAAGGCTTTAGCTTAGGCAAGGAAGCAGAAGTAGATGTTTTCCTGGAATTCTCTAGTATTTCAAGGAGTGAAACACTCCCTATGCATAAGGCCACCACATCCTCTTGTTTCCCTACAATGATGCAATGGACAGGCAACTCATATAGCTGGAAATGGCACTATTCATTCATAAAGAGAAATCACTGTCAGAGTGAATGGAAACAGACCAAATTCCTATGATTAGCGCCTTTTCTCCCTGAGGCAGAGCTACCTGGAAAGCCAAGTCAGCAAAAAATCATTGCCTGGGGAACGTGGGCTCTGAACAAATGGAGCTTGATATACAATTCCAGCGGTTGAAGGCACCCCAATAGGACAGGCTATCATGTCTGGTGAATGGGACCACAATACTCAGAGGCACTGGCTCAAGCCACCCTACCTAGTGGAGGATGGGCCCCACCAACATGTCTCTGGGACGCCTTCCTCACTTTCATGACTTAACAGTGCTCCCCACCAGTTGACCCATTCTTCTAGATATATTTGATCAGGCCTAGTTTAATCTGGGAGCAACTCAGCCTCTGAACTCAGCTTGACTTTGAGTTTCCGCTTTTCGCTTTTTGAGTTTTCCTATCCTGTATTTCCAAGTTCTTGAGAAAAACACACCATAGCTCATATACTGAAGCATATTATTATAAGCAAAGGGCTTTCTTTGATCACAGGATTCTGATAAGAGCCTCACACTTGTTCCTCTGAACTGTATGAAATCTTAACAACAGGGAACAACACATTTCTGACGTTCAGATAGCCTCCAGTGAAAGAGAAGTAAGAACTCTGGATAGTGTACTCAATTTATTGCTTGAAAAGAGTTCAGAAGGCTTCTGGGCAAGAATATAGGAAAAGTATGATTGCCATTTCTGAGAAAACTCAAGGGAAACTCCTAAAATTGTCACAGCTTTAACCTGACTTGGCAGAAGAAAGCATGTCCACCAAGAGATGGTATAAAGGGAGGTTGTCTTTACAGAAGGCTTGGGGAGCCAGTCTCCCTCTGCTGGTTATGGCCCAGGAATGCAGGAGCCTCTAAATTCGTAGGCCACCTGCTAGATTTATGCCAACATTTCAGGACCACTTACCATGACAATGGCTGCTTTATTAATGATGAATCAGTTCAATAGACATCATGATGGACCCATGCCCTGCCCTTAGGATTTATAGTTTCCTAGAGACCAGAGGTCTGTGAATCAGTGCCAGGGAAAAAAATTACCTGGGGAATTTGCTTTTCAAAAAGAGAGGTTCTTGGAGCTCCAACATTGAGATTCTGATTCATTAGGTCCAGGGGGTGATATGATCCAGAAACCAATACTTTTAACAAAGGCCACAGATGAATTTGATACACAGTCAGGTTATGGAACTAACATTCAGACCAGTAATCTCCAAACTGAATTTCCATCAGGAAATACAGAGCAGGGGCTGTTCACTCTGTGACACACTTGAGGATACAGCCTTGGTTTGTGTAAGTCTTTTCACACCAGCACTAACTATACCCATAAGCTCCAATTGAGAAAATACATTACAGTGTACATGAAAATGGTCTTACCTAGGAAGAACCTTAAATTGACTCTAATAAATTTATTTTAGAGTCAATTGTTATCAGAAACAGGTCATTTGTGAATGATCTATCAACATATCTATATAACTGAGAACAGCTGTTCCACAGGGGGTTTTGAAGACATATTATCTATCAGTCACCTCCTCTGGAGGCAATGGAAGTTTCCAGGGTAGAAATAAATCCTCAAGGTCTGGGAGATGACTGTCTTTGACTTGAGGTGGGTAGTTTATCTTAATTTCTTCTGGTTGGAATAGAACTCTCCTTTCTCATACTCACGACTTTTGAGTCTCCATGAATACACTACTAAAATACTCATTTGGGTTAGAAAAATGTACTCCCAAGTAGTTGTCCTTCCATGTTCCCATGTCCTGCAGGATCAGAATGGACCTATTCATCTTAGCATCTGTGCTACACAAAATAGTATTTGGTGGACTGGACCTTCGGTTCCCTTCTATCTCTTCCATTTTCACTCAGCCTTTCATGAGATTGCAATGGTCTTTCTTTTCCCAACATTTTATTTTGAAATTTTTAAAAAGAAAAGTCAACTCACCACCCAGATTCTATAATTGCTAACATCTGTTTTATCACATATTTCTTCATCTATCAATCCATCTTATCTTTGACACATTTCAAAGTAGATTGTAAATACCATTACATATTGCCTATAAACACTTCAGTATGCACATCATTAACTAGAATACAAAATTTGCTAATGGGTTTTTTTTTTAAATGTGAACTTTTTAATTCAATGAGATTTGCAGGAACTATGTAATATAAAGCTACACAGATCTCACACTGGTATATAAGATACATAAGAGATATTAAATACCTTAGTTGGAAATCAGTTTCTAAATACACTTGAATCCTGAATATAAATATATATATGTAAATGTATATATATCCATTTATACACATATATATGCATGCATAAATGAATCACTTTGCTGTACACTTAAAACTAACACAACATTGTATTGCTGCTAAGTCGCTTCAGTCGTGTCCGACTCTGTGCAACCCCACAGACGGCAGCCCACCAGGCTCCCCCATCCCTGGGATTTTCCAGGCAAGAACGCTGGAGTGGGTTGCCATTTCCTTCTCCAATGCATGAGAGTGAAAAGTGAAAGCGAAGTCGCTCAGTCATGCCCGACTCTTAGCGACCCCATGGACTGCAGCCTACCAGGCTCCTCCGTTCATGGGAGTTTCCAGGCAAAAGTACTGGAGTGGGGTGCCGTTGCCTTCTCCTTCTCTAACATTGTATTAGGTTGGTACAAAAGTAATTGCAGTTTTGGACCCATGAATTTTAAATCATTATAACTAGGCTCAAACACATTTTTGTTAATCAAAATAGGAACCACTAAAATCAGCACATCTTGCCTACGAGAAATAAGTTTGTTTATCCCTGTAGCATAAAAATCCATGCTTTAAGATTTGACAAACTCTTTGAAAGCATTTTCTGCCTCCTGCTGGTTGTGGAAACATTTTCCCTGTGCATCCATGGGTGCTCCAGACAGAAATATCAACCAGCCATGACCTGAGCTGAAGAAGAAGCTGTTCAAATGCCAGCAAATTTTGAACCAGGATCAGCGACTGAAGCACCAGGTGGTCAGAGCTGTGAGACTGTTTATGCAGTACCACCTCAAGAAATGGGCATCCAGTGCCAACATGACTCTGTCTGGGAAGAAGCAAAGAAAACTCCTTCAGCAGATCAGGCTTGCCCAGAAAGAGAAAGCAGCCATGGAAGTGGACTAGTGAACCACAGCCCAAATCAAAAGAGAAGACAAAAGCCCCCTAGAATGTAGGCATGGAGGACTTTGAAGATAAGAGGTAACTCTGAATCTCACCCTCCTACCAGATTCTTAGCTGGAGCCAGAACTTGATGGTTGTTTCCAAAGACTGAAGAAAGCATTGCTCCTCTTCACTCTCCCCATATTTCTCTTCCCTGATGGTCTACTGTCCTGTTCTGAAGGGATACATTGAGAGGAAGAGTGTAGAAAAGAAAGATTGGAGAGGGAGTTCTAAGCAGTCAACTGCATTTGTAATAAAGCCCTAGCATTCTCACTAAGATGTGTGTGATTAAATGTAGGAATGGGGATGGGCCAGGAAAAGGGATGGTGAGCATGGGAACAATTGGGAAACAGGACCCACAGTGCTTACTTGAGCAAAGGTGACAAGAAATTGATATCCTTGATGGCCTTGTCTCCCCAATGAGTGATACTGCAACCTTCCATTTCTGACAAAAATAAAGATTACTATACAGATGGCAGAGGAGGAAAGGGTCTTGATACCAGCCCTGCCACTTCCCCTGTGTGACCAAAGTGAACAAGTGACTGTGATTATCTTTGCTTCCTTATATTTTTAATAAAATGAACATTCTTTATTACTAAAAAAAAAAGTTGTCAAGATGCTTGAAGAAGTGGTAGTCAGTCAGTTGGCAAGCGGTCAGGTGAACATGGCAGACGGGGCAAAACTTCATAACCAATTCATTCAACTTTCAAAGGATTGGTTGTGCAACGTGTGGTGAGAGAGTGTTGTGGAGAAGAATTGGGCCCATTCTCTTGACTAATGCTGGCTGCAGGCTTTGCAGTTTTCAGTGTATCTCAATCGATTTGCTGAGCACGCTTCTCAGATGTAATGGTTTTGCTGGAATTCAGAAGGCTATAGTGGATCAGACGTGCAGCAGACCACCAAACAGTGACCATGACCTCTTTTTGTTGCAAGTTCAGCTTTAGGAAGTGCTTTGGAGCTTCTTCTCAGTCCAGCCACTGAGCTGGTTGTTGCTGGTTGTTGTATAAAATCCACTTTTTGTCCCATGTCACAAACTGATCAAACAATGGTTCGTTGTTGTCCCATAGGATAAGAGAAGACAGCACATCAAAACGATGATTTTTTAATTTTAAGTCAGGCACCCACTTATCAAGTTTTTTCACCTTTCTTTCAAATATCAAATGTCCATAGAATGGTCAACATTGAGTTCTTGGGCAACTTCTTGTGTAGTTGTAAGAAGACGAGCTTCAATGACTGCTCTCAATTGGTCAATGTCAATTTTTGATGGCCAGTCACTGTGCTCCTCATCTTCAAGGTTCTCGTCTCCTTTACAAAACTTCTTGAACCACCACTGCACTGTACATTCATTAGCAGTTCATGGGCCAAATGCTTTGTTGATGTTGCAAGTTGTCTCCATTGTTTTATGACCCATTTTGAACTTGAATTTAAAAAATCACTTGAATTTACTTTTTGTCTAGCATCACTTCTATAGTCTTGTCCTGAAGATCCTGGATGAATCCCCAAGATGATAGCTTATAGTGAATGATGTCAGATTCATGATCTCTGAAGAAGATACATCTTCAGGACCAGGGACCAGCCTTGATCACTCAAGAGCTTTTGTGTAGCAGAATTTTATTAAGGTATAAAAAGGGACAGAGAAAGCTTCTGACACAGACATCTGAAGGGGGATGGAGAGTGCCCCCCCCCGCTAATGAGTTTTTTTAAGGTAAAATTTACATACAATGAACTGATATAATGTTAAGTGTACCATTTACTGAATTTGATAAACACAAACCTCCATATGACCGACACCTCTGTGGAGATAAAGAACACAGGGCTTCCCTGGTGGCTCAGCTGGTAAAGAATCTGCCTGCAATGTGGGAGATCTGGCTTCAATCTCTGGGTTGGGAAGATCGCCTGGAGAAGAGGACAGTTACCCACTCCAGTATTCTGGTCTAGCGAATTCCATGGACTGTATAGTCTCTTGGGGTCCCAAAGAGTCAGACACAATTGAGTGACTTTCACTTCACTTCTTCCCAGGCAATTCCCACCTCCATCCCCAAGTGACAATAATGTTCTACTTTTTTTTCTGCCATAGTGAATTTTATCTTATCTAGAGCTTTATATAAATGGAATTATATAGTATTACTCTTTTGTGTAACACAGATAAGACAAAATGTAATCTGCCTTCCAGAAAATTGGGATATTTTATCACTCTTGGGAAATTTTAGACAACACTGGGGCAAGCAATCTCAAGCCCAGATCAGAGATTTTAGTGGTTAGTCCCAACCCAATATCAAAAAAGCTCCTAGTTCTGATCCCTCCTCACATCATAACTTGCATATCATAATAAGGAATACAGAAAAAAACAGAGATGAAAGCTCTAAAATTTTTTCCACCATCTAGAAATAACCATCATTAATATTAGGTAGAGAATCACACCAGGTATATTTCCATGAGAAAGTGGGTAGGATGAGGGACACATTCATGATACAAATAAACCCTATACCCCCCAGGTGGGTGACTCACAAACTGGAAAATAATTACATTGCAGTTTCTCCCACAGGAGTGAGAGTTCTCAGCCACACATTAGGCTCCCCAGTCTGGGATTTGGCATTGGGAAGAGGGGCCCCCAGAGCATTTGGCTTTGAAGACCAGTGGGACTTGATCACAGGAACTCCACTGGACTGAGGGAAACATAAATGCCACTCTTGGAGGGCACATATAAGGTTTAGTGCCTACTGGGATCCAGGGGGGGAAAGTTATGACTTCACAGGAGCCTGGGCCAAACCTCATTGCTGGTCTTGGAGGGTCACCTGGGAAGCAGGGGCAACAGGCAGCTACAGCTCACTGTGGAGACAAGGACATTGGTGGCAGGGGTACTGGAGAGTGCTCATTGGCATAAGCTGTCCTGGAGGCCGCCATTTTGACAAGGTCAAATGCAACAATATTTGCATTATAGGAGTCTGAGAAAGGGAATGAGCAAATATTTGAAGATAATAGCTGAAAATTTGGGGAGAGAAAATAGTCACAGAAGATTAGGAAGTGCAGAGCCCCATATAGGATACACCCAAGAAAGAACGCACCAAGACACATATTAATCAAATTGACAAAAATTAAAGACAAAGAGAAAAATATTAAAAGCAACAAGGGAAAGCAATAAATAACATAAAAGGGAATCTCCATAAGGTTATCAGCTAATTTTTCAGCAGAAACTCTATGGACCAGAAAGGAGTGGCAGGTATATTTAAAGTGATGAAAAGGAAAAATCTACAACCAAGAATACTCTATCCAGCATACCTCTCCTCCAGATTTGATAGAGAAATCAAAAGCTTTACAGACTAGCAAAAGCTAAGAGAATTCAGCACTATCAAACCAGCTTTACAACAAATTCTACAGGAAATTTTCTAGATGGGAAAGAAAAGACCAAAACTAGAAACAGGGAAATTACAAATAGAAAAGCTCATCAGTAAAGGCAACCATACAGCAAAGATAGAAAAATCATCTGCACACAAATATTATATCAAAACCAATCATGAGGAGAGTACACATGGAGGATATTGGAAATGTGTTGGAAATAAGAGACCAGCAACTTAAAACAATCTTGTATATATATATATATATATATAGAGAGAGAGAGAGAGAGAGAGACTGCTGTATCAAAACCTCATGGTAACTGTAAACCAAAAATCCACAATAGATATACCCACAAAAAAGAAAAAGGAATCAAAACACAATACTAAAGATGGTCATCAAACCACAAGAGAAGAGAACAAAAGAGGAAGGGAAGGAAAAAGACCTACAAAAACAAACTTAAAACAACAAAATGGCAATAAGAACATACATATTGGTAATATATTGCTAATTACCTTAAATGTAAATGGATTAGCTGCTCCACCCAAAAGACACATTGGCTGAATGGATACAAAAACAAGACCTGAATATTTGCTGTCTACAAGAGAGCCACTTCAGATTTAGACTGTGATGGAATGGAAAAAGATATTCCATACAAATGGAAATCAAAAGAAAGCTAGAGTAGCAATATCAGACAAAATAGCATATCATACAAAATAGATTTTAAAACAGTGTTACAAGAGAGAAAGGACATGCATAATGATTAAGGGGTCAATCCAAGAAGAAGACATAACAATTACAAATACATATACACCCAACATAGGAGCACCTCAATATAAAATGTCAACGCTAACAGCCATAGAGGGAGAAATCGACAGTAACACAATAATAATGGCTGACTTTAACAATCTTTCTTCAATGAACAGATCATCCAAACAGAAAATTAATAAGGAAACAAAGGCCTTAAATGACACATTAGAATAGATGAAGCTATATTTATAGAGCATTCAATCCAAAAGCAGCGGAATACACTTTCTTCTCAAACGCACGTAGAACATTCTCCAGGACAGATCACATCTTGGTTTACAAATCAAGCCTCAGTAAATTTAAGAGAACTGAAATCCTAGCAAGCATCTTTTCTGATCACAACACTATCAGATTAGAAATCAACAAGAAAAAAACTGTTTGCTGTGTGTGCCATATGTGCCGAGTCGATTCAGTTGTGTCTGACTCTTTAAAACCCCATGGACTGTAGCCCATCAGGCTCCTCTGTCCATGGGATTCTCCAGGTAAGAATACTAGAATGGGTTGCCATGCGCTCCTCCAAGGGATCCTCCCAACCAAGGGATCGAAACTGCACTTCTTATGTCTCCCGAATTGGCTAGCAGGTCCTTTACCACTAGCACCACCTGGGAAGCCAGCAATATGCTACTAAACAACTAGTGGATCACTGAAGAAATCAAAGAGCAAATAAGAAATACCTAGAGAAGAATGGAAAGAAAAACACAACTATCCAAAACCTATGAGACACAGCAAAAGCAGTTCTAGCAGGGAAGTTTATAGCAACCCAAGTGCTAACAAGATTGCGTGCATGTAAGTCACTTCAGTTGTGTCCTACTCTGTGCAACCCCATGGACTGTAACCTGGCAGGCTCCTCTGTCCAAATACTGGAGTGGGTTGCCATTTCTTTCTCCTGGGGATCTTCCCGACCCAGGGATCAAACCCTGTCTCTTAGGACTCCTGCATTGGCAGGCAGGTTCTTTACCACTAGTGCCACCTGGGAAGCCCAACAAGAATGCAGAACAACTGAAATTCTCAAACACTGCTGGGATAAATGCACAATGGTACTGGTACTGCGGAAAACAGTTGAGCAGTTTCTTCCCAAGTGGTACTAGTGGTAAAGAATCTGCCTGCCAGTGCAAAAGACACAGGAAACACGGATTCAATCCCTGGGTTGGGAAAATTCCCTGGAGTAGGAAATGGCACAAGCTCCAGTATCCTTGCCTGAAAAATTCCACGGATGGTGGAGCCTGGAGGGCTACAAACCATGGAGCCACAAAGAGTCAGACGTGACTAAGTGACTGAGCACACACACACACACACACACACTTTAGAAAACAGTTGAGCAGTTTCTTCAGAAAGTAAACATGTGTTTACAGTAAGATCCAGCATTCCTACTCCTATGTATTTACCTGAGAGACATGAAAAACCTGCATGCAAATATTTACAACAACCTTCATTCATAATCAACAAAAATTGGCAAATATTCCTCAACAGGGGAAGGGTGAACAAAATGTGGTACATACATTCCATACAATGGAATGCTACACAGAAATTAAAAAAAAAACTACTGATAAATGCAAAATAAATGAATGTCAAGTGCATTATGCTAAATTTATGAAAGTGAAAGTCACTCAGTCATGTCTGACTCTTTGAGACCCCATGAACTATACAGTCCATGGAATTCTCCAGGCCAGAATACTAGAGTGTAGCCTTTCCCTTCTCCAGGGGATCTTCCCAACCCAGGGATTGAAACCAGGTATCCCACATTGCAGGCGATTCTTTACCAGCTGAGTCACAAGAGAAGCCCAAATAAAGGAAGCCAGACTCAAAATCTACATGCTGTATGATTCCTTTTATGAAGGCAAATTATAGGGGCAATAAATAGATCAGTGGTTGCCAGCAGCTGGAGCACTGGTTGGGTGGGAGAGGACCTTAAGAGACAGCATGAGGAAGTTCTTGTAGTGATGTAACTTTTCTAATCCTTGAGATGGTCATTACGTGCTTTTATCAGAACTCATAAAACTATACACTAAAAGGGGTGAATTTTGCTGAAATAGAAAGGCAGTTCATAAAATAAAAATATGTCATATGGAAGAAACTTTAGAATAACCCACTCAACTGATAAGGGGGAAAACTCAGGAAAGGGAAGTGATTAACAGTTTTATCTAAGGTAATAGGAATAGTGAGGTGAGAACCAAACTCTCCTGTCTAGGATCCTTTCCACTACAGCAATATTTTCGAATGTTGTTTTACCTTGATCATTAGTAAGAAACACATCATTACCACAAATTTGGCAGCTTAAACCAATACTTATTTATTATCTCCCAGTTCTGCAGTTTAGCAGTCTGGCACACTGTGACCAGATTATCTGTTCAGGGTCTCACCAGGCCAAAGTGAAGGTGTCAGCTGGCCTGGGCTTTATCTGGAGGCTCTAAGGGACTATCCACTTCCAAGACCAGGCAAGTTACTGACAGAATTCAGTTCAACACAGTTGTGGGACTGAGGTCATGTCCCTGCTGTCAGCCAGAGGTTGTTCTTGGCTTCTGAAGGCTGCCGCATTCCTTGGCTTATGACACTCTCCACCTTCAAAGCCAGCAGCAACAGACCATGTACTTTTCATGCCTTCCCTCTTTTTGACATCGTCTCCTGCCCCATCTCTAACTTCTACCCTCAACCAGGAGAAAGTTCTGTTTTTAAAAGTTTATGATTGCATTTGGCTGACCAGATAATTCAAGATAATCTACTTAATCTATTTAACTCAGGATAAGTCTGCTGATTAGTAACCTTAATTACAACTGCAACTTCCTTCTTGCCATGTAACACACTCACAAGCATGACACCAGAGGCAAAGGCCACAGGGGCCAAAACTGCACCCACCATATAGATTTTACACAATGGCCTAGTACACACACATATAAATGAAACAAAAATACTAACCTTTCACTCAGGTGAACACTCTGGTGCTTTTAATAACAATGGCAACATACTACATTGATGTCATGTCTTATTAATGGGCTGCAACCTCTGTTTATCTTGAAAAAAGGCCTGCATTCCTTTTTTCCTCCATAATTTATTGTGAGATAAATATTAAATAAAATTTTAATTTTTATTACTTGCTTTAATGAACGTCTTCTTGAACAACTCTTCATTTTTCCTTAGAAAACGTTATATGCCACACCTTTGAGGTAATGAAGTTTTTAAGCACCACTGCTAAGGACTTGAACATTCACCTGCAGGTACTTGTCTGCTTGTTACATGCACAGCAGTGATCCTGGTGTTTTCACAGCCATCCTCTATGACAAGTTTTGGAAAACATTTATCACAATGATCTTCATCTTCAACTCATAGGCTCTGCTGCACAGAATGCGACTGAGCAGAAAGCATGGAGGAGAGCTCAAGGTGGCGTCAACCAAGTGGGGGAGGGGAAGGTGGCCTCCTGGGATGACTTGGAGGCCTAGGCCTCGCCGACTGCTGGGCTGTGCCTGGCAATGGATGAAGGCCACTTGGATGGGGGTCCTGGGGGTGGGACCCACAGGGCGGAGGGGCCCGAGGCCAACCTATAGACTATGGCACAGAGTCGGGGTCCCGGGAGAAATAAAAAGATTTAACTTCGTGAGGACTTTCCCCTCGAACAGCCAGGCCCTGCATTCCCTTTTAAATTCCTATCTGCAGTAATTAAATAGGAGGCCCATGTAAGGGCCTCAGAGGTCTGTGCAACCCCTGAAATTATATGCAAAGCTCTGGAACTAATCATAAGAAGAACAGACGAACCCATGATGGGGACAGTCTACAGGATACCTCCCCAGTGCTACTGAAAGCTATCACAGTCATGAAGAAAGAACAGACTAAGAAATTGTCATAGACCAGGAGACTGGGGAGACAGGACAAGTAAATGCAATGTACTGGATTGGATATTAGAATAGGAAAAGGATATTAATGGGAAAATTAAAGAAATCCAAAAAGCCTGGACTCCAGTTAATAGTGATGTCAGTTTCTTAGTTTTGACAAATGTACCTGGCAATGTAAGGTGTTAGAAATGGGGAACTAGCTGAGGAGTATACAAGAACTCTCTACCACCTATGCAGCTTTTCTGTAACATTACAGGACTAAGCATCTCTACATTTTCTAGGGAGATTTAACTTTATACCTTTCATTCATAATCCAAAAACACTTAAGCTCCACTGTTCAAAGCTTCCTGCTGCTTTTCTTAACCACTACTTTCTAAGTACTCTGTCTCCTTCCTCCTATGACACCCACACGTTCCATCAAAACACAAAATTTAGTCAGGGCCTGGGGAAAGAAAGAATAGGTGATTATTTTTTAACGGGTTCAGTTTCAGTATGGGAAGATGAAAAATGCTCTGGAGATGGATAATGGTGATTACAATGGGAATATACTTAATACCACAGAATTATATACTTAAAAATCACTAAAATGACACATTTTATGTTCTGTGTATTTTATCACAATTTTAAAAATAAAGGAATGGGTACTGATACATGCTATAAGATAAAACATTACAAAGATTATCTTAAGTGAAAGAAGTCAGACATAAGATACCACCTATAATTCCTTTAACAATGTTCTAAAATTGACCATAGCAACAGTTGTTATGTATCTGTGAATAAACTAAAATCTACTTAAATGTACACTTTAAATGGGTAAACTGTATGGTGGTTGTTTAGTCGCTAAGTCGTGTTTGACTCTTTTGCAACTCCATGGACTATAGCCTGCATCTGGTGGCTCAATGATGGTAAAGAATGAACCTGCCAATGCAAGAGACAAGTTCAACCCTTGAGTCAGGAAGATCTCCAGGAGAAGGAAATGGCAACCCACTCCAATATTCTTGCCTGGGAAATCCCATGGACAGAGGAGCCTGGCGGGCTAGAGTTAGATATGTCTTAGCAACTGAACGACAACAAAAGCTATTAAAATATTGTAACTGATTTTATATCTAGGATCACATTTATTTGACTTCTGAACACCTTAAGTGACATCCTGTAAATTCTGGAGTCACATTTTGATGTGCTAAAAAAAAAAAAACATGAGCAAATAAATGAAAGACTGAGGTTTACAATGGCTACCAGGGAAGATCAGAAAGATCTATGGCTAGCCATGGTGGCTCTCCAGTCATGAGGCAAGAACACAGACAAGTTTACAAAACACACAAGGCTAAAGGTGATCAGAAATCTTTATTTGGTCCTTATCATTTATTAACCAACCTACACAAACCATTTTCTATATTTCAACCACAAGCAGCTGCATCCAGGCCAGAAATGGAAGACCCAAGTAGTGGAAGACCTTGTAGATTAAAGCTAACAGGCTTATTCAGGCTTAGGTGAACGTAGAACAGAAAAAAATGTGTAAGTTCAATACTTCAAAGACTCTTCTTCAAAGCTGAGGTCTGCAGAGGGTCTAGCTGAAGGATGCAGGTACAGGCTCACAAAACTGCCCAGCTCAACAATCAATCCAAAGTACCTAAAGACACAAAGAGCAATGTTTAAAGCAAGGTGCTTCAAGAACTGGATGAATGTAGCAAAATGGGCAAAGTGAAAGATGCTTTGGTACTAGCAGTTCTTCTAAGACCAAAATATGAATTTTGAGAAATACCCATCCAAAACATCCTTGGGAAAAAAACATGTCACTATGAGGGTGGGCAGTTGAGTCTAGACAATTCAAATTAGTGGTGGAGAAAGGGCTAAGAAGTTGTGTTACTTAATGAGCACCTGTGGAGACTACACAAGGGGTGAATGATACAAAATAAGTAAGTTCTCTAAGTAGAGTTTATAATCTTTTGAAAAAGATGATTAACAAAATCAGCAGGCTCTCTTCTAAAGAACTAAGGGAATTATCTGGAGAAGTAGAGAAGCTTCTGAAAATTCTAGCTTCCCACAGTCAGTTCAGTTCAGTTGCTCAGTCATGTCCGACTCTTTGCGACCCCATGAATCGCAGCACACCAGGCCTCCCTGTCCATCACCAACTCTCGGAGTTTACCCAAACCCATGTCCATCGAGTTAGTGATGCCATCCAACCATCTCATCCTCTGTCGTCCCCTTCTCCTCATGCCCCTAATCCTTCCCAGCATTAGGGTCTTTTCCAATGAGTCAACTCTTCGCATGAGGTGGCCAAAGTATTGGAGTTTAAGCTTCAGCATCAGTCCTTCCAATGAACACCCAGGACTGATCTCCTTTAGGATGGACTGGTTCGATCTCCTTGCAGTCCAAGGGACTCTCAAGAGTCTTCTCCAACACCACAGTTCAAAAGCATCAATTCTTCGGCGCTCAGCTTTCTTCATCGTCCAACTCTCACATCCATACATGACCACTGGAAAAACCATAGCCTTGACTAGATGGACCTTTGTTGGCAAAGTAATGTCTCTGCTTTTAAATATGCTATCTAGGTTGGTCAAAACCTTCCTTTCAAGGAGTAAGCGTCTTTTAATTTCATGGCTGCAATCACCATCAGCAGTGATTTTGGAGCCCAAAAATATAAAGTCTGACACTGTTTCCCCATCTATTTCCCATGAAGTGATGGGACCAGATGCCATGATCTTAGTTTTCTGAACGTTGAGCTTTAAGCCAACTTTTTCACTCTCCTCTTTCACCTTCATCAAGAGGCTCTTTAGTTCTTCTTCACTTTCTGCCATAAGGGTGGTGTCATCTGCATATCTGAGGTTATTGATATTTCTCCAGGCAATCTTGATTCCAGCCTGTGCTTCCTCCAGCCCAGCGTTTCTCATGATGTACCCTGCATATAAGTTAAATAAGCAGGGTGACAATATACAGCCGTGACGTACTCCTTTTCCTATTTGGAACCAGTCTGTTGTTCCATGTCCAGTTCTAACTGCTGCTTCCTGACCTGCATACAGCTTTCTCAAGAGACAGGTCAGATGGTCTGGTATTCCCATCTCTTTCAGAATTTTCCACAGTTTATTGTGATCCACACAGTCAAAGGCTTTGGCGTAGTCAATAAGGCAGAAATAGATGTTTTTCTGGAACTCTCTTGCTTTTTCAATGATCCAGCAGATGTTGGCAATTTGATCTCTGGTTCCTCTGCCTTTTCTAAAACCAGCTTGAACATCTGGAAGTTCACAGTTCACGTATTGCTGAAGCCGGGCTTGGAGATTTTGAACATTACTTTACTAGTGTGTGAGATGAGCGCAATTGTGCGGTAGTTTGAGCATTCTTTGGCATTGCCTTTCTTTGGGATTGGAATGAAAACTGACCTTTTCTAGTCCTGTGGCCACTGCTGAGTTTTCCAGATTTGCTGGCATATCGAGTGCAGCACTTTCACACCATCATCTTTGAGGATTTAGCTCAACTGGAATTCCATCACCTCCACTAGCTTTGTTCGTAGTGATGCTTTCTAAGGCCCACTTGACTTCACATTCCAGGATGTCTGGCTCTAGGTGAGTGATCACACCATGGTGATTATCTGGGTCGTGAAGATCTTTTTTGTACAGTTCTTCTGTGTATTCTTGCCACCTCTTCTTAATATCTTCTGCTTCTGTTAGGTCCATACCATTTCTGTCCTTTATCGAGCCCATCTTTGCATGAAGTGTTCCCTTGGTATCTCTAATTTTCTTGAAGAGATCTCTAGTCTTTCCCAATCTGTTGTTTTCCTCTATTTCTTCGCATTGATCGCTGAGGAAGGCTTTCTTTTCTCTCCTTGCTATTCTTTGGTACTCTGCATTCAGATGGGAATATCTTTCCTTTTCTCCTTTGCTTTTCACTTCTCTTCTTTTCACAGCTATTTGTAAGGCCTCCTCAGACAGCCATTTTGCTTTTTTGCATTTCTTTTCCATGGGGATGGTCTTGATTCCTGTCTCCTGGATAATGTCATGAACCTCCGTCCATAGTTCATCAGGCACTCTCTCTATCAGATCTAGTCCCTTAAATCTATTTGTCACTTCCACTGTATAATCATAAGGGATTTGATTTAGGTCATACCTGAATGGTCTAGTGGTTTTCCCTACTTTCTTAAATTAGTCTGAATTTGGCAATAAGCAGTTCATGATCTGAGCCACAGTCAAGCTTTCTGCAATTCTGGCCTCTGGAGGTCCCCAACATAACATCTGGTTCTACCTCTACCCACACTAATATAAAATTGCAAGGCAAAAACCACCCTCCATACAGATACATACACAAGTTCCAGAGAGCCTTCTTATTCCCACATTCTAAAATAGAATAAAAATTATGAGGCATTTGAAGAACGCCTATCTAGTAAAAGGAAAGTAAAAAGAATAACTCAGGGAAAAAAACATGTGAGGAAACAACAAAACAAAGAAGAAATACCTCCAATTTTTTAATAGCCTCTGCTTTTGATAATGGCAAGTTCCTGCTGAGATCAAACTGATACAGCTGATTTAAAATATTTTTAAAAAGAAAATCCTTCTGCATTAAACATGCCTCATGAAAAGGCAAATCCAAAACTTAGAGTAGGCAAGAACACAAAGGAAACCTAGCCTCCAAAACTGCTTTTACCTCAGGGGAAACTGCCAATCCAAAAGAGAGCTGAGAAATTGTGTTGTGATCTGACTAAGGAAATGAAGAGTCAAATATGAGAATGTGCCCAAGTGGAAAGGTTTGATAATTGCCCCCTCTTTAAAAGCTGGATTCTCAAAAGGCTACACCCTCAGAGACTACACCCTCAGAGAAAGGCTGAACTAGAATTAAATCAATCCCCTCACAGACCTGACATCACAGATTATATCAACAGAGTGATCAAGAAATCCTCAAGTCTTGGATTCAAGAAAAAGGTCCTGCACCAATACCTGCCTCTAGGTGCCTTGCAGAAGCAAAAATCTTTGGAGAAAGGTCTCATTATAAAGGCCTTAAGTGATTATCTAACAAATAACTTTCTCAAATACTATGACCAAATATACCAAGATAACTAGGCATGTAGGGAAAAAAGACCATGATACAGTACCAACAGAAACAATAAAAACAGAAAAGTAAGTAAACCAGCCTTAAAAGGCTTTGAATATTAGATTGGACATAGACTATAAACAAGTGTACAGACTATGTGTAAGGAAATGAAAGACAAGCTTCAAAACATCTGCAGAAAATACAAATAAAAAATGACAAAAAAGATTTGAAAAGTAACGAAATGGAATTCACAAAAACTAAAAACTACAGAAACAAAAAATGCAACTAATAACTCAAGAGAAAAAGTTTAAAGGAGACAAGACCACTGAAGAGAGAATTATAAACTGTAAAGTCTGGAAAATTACACAGAATACATCATGGAGAGGCAAAATTATGGTTAACTTTTAGCATATGCTTAATGTGAATCCCAGAGAGAAAGCAGAAAGAACAAGAGAAAGGAGAGAGGAAGAGACTTCTCCAGGAGAGATGAAAGACTTCAATCCACAGATTTAAAAAGCCTAAGCAAACTCAGGAAATTATTCCTGGATACATCAGAGTGAAACTACAGAAAAATCAAAGACAGATAAAATCTTCAAAACTGGAAAAAGGGGGCCAATTAGCTTCAAAAGAAACAAAAGAAGCCCCAAAAGAGAAGAATGATCACTTCAACCTACTAAAACAAATTTCCACCTAGAATTCTATATTCAGCAAAATATCTTTCAATAAAGGAAGTAAACCAGTGAGCCAGAGCAGGTAGGGAAAAAAAAGACTTTTAAAAAGGTACTTTTAGATCCCCCAACATACAAAAACAAAAAAAACAAAAGCAGAGTTTGCTACCACCAGACCCTTTATGATTTATTTCGGAAACAAAATGATCACAAATGGAGGAGCAGAAATATAACAGGAAAAATGAGCAAAGACAGTATAAATATATGGGTAAATTCATGTATCATTGCCTGTATAACATAGAATAATAATGCTTTATGTGAGTGACAAAGACAAAATAGGTGACAATAACAACATGAGTGCAGACGTGGGACTTGTACATTGAGGTAATGGATTCTAAGATCCTATTTTGTTGAGGATAAAGGGAAAAGTATTAACATTAGGCTCTGATAAATTAAGGATGCATGTAGTAACTGGTAGGATAACAAAAAAGAGATTATAACTCCCAAGATGATAGACAGAATGCGGAATAAATTATACTCAAAAGGCAAAAAATAGAAAAAAACATAAAATAAGGACAGATAGAAAGCACAAAATAAGATGGCACGTTTAACCCATATATATCATTAATTACATTAAATTAAATGCTCCACTTAAAGACAAAGACTATAAGCCGGAGTTTTTTTTTAAACAATTTACATCATACACAGCAAAAATACATCCTCGTGTAGAGAAATTCTCCCTGAAAACTAACTGGAGATTGGCAGAAAAACTCCTGTACAACCAAAGCTGTAAGAAAGATCTCTACAGAGTTAGGAAGGGAAGGGAAGAGGTCAGGTCAGGACCTCTACCCCAGGAGTAGATACACAAGATAAGGCAGATCACACGGTTTGGAGCTTCTCCCTGGGTACTGAGCAGTTTGAATCACAAGGGCACCCCAGCTCTGGGGCCTAACACAGGGAGGATGCTACTGCTACTGCTAAGTCACCTCAGTCGTGTCCGACTCTGTGCAACCCCATAGATGGCAGCACAGCGGGCTCCGCCGTCCCTGGGATTCTCCAGGCAAGAACACTGGAGTGGGTTGCCATTTCCTTCTCCAATGCATGAAAGTGAAAAGTGAAAGTGAAGTCACTCAGTCGTGTCCGACTCTTAGCGACCCCATGGACTGCAGCCTACCAGGCTTCTCCGTTCATGGGATTTTCCAGGCAAGAGTACTGGAGTGGGGTGCCATTGCACAGGGAGGATGAGTCCTTCTTAACTGGTTTGAAATCTTTGGGGACTGACAATGTGGTTGTAAAAAACCTAGACTCCACTCACGACGAATGTACACACACACTCGCTTACTCCCAAAACAAGGCAGAAGCAGCAGACTGAAAGCATGACTACCCAGGGCGTGCCCCAGCCCAAGTCAAGCACCTCCTCCAGCCCCACTTGCTCCACAGTGCAGTTCCACGCTAGGGCAGAGGCTGCCACAGCTGAGGGAGACGCACGGCTGTGAGGGACAGAGCCAGCTTGGATCTGGCACGGCATCTGAGTAGAACAAGGGGGCCCATTACTGGTGGTCACAGGGTGGCAAGTCAGGAGTGATGTGGAGTGCTGACTGGTGCTGGGACCACCCCTGCACGCACCCCAGTCTGTGTCAAGCGCCCACTCTGGTCCTCTTGCCCCACAGGACAGCTCTCCACGAGGGCAAAGGCTGCCACTGCTGAGGAACGTGCACAACTGCGGAGGACAGCAGGCTCAAGCCTAGCACAGCATCCAAACAAGGGGGGGCACCCATCTCCAGCGTTCACAAGCAGCAGGGGCTCACAAGCAGCCTACAGCTCCGAAGGATGCCAGGACCATCCAAGCACAGGCCCCAGCTTCCACTCAGTGCCCAGTTTAGCCCTTCTGGTTCTAGCACTGCACTCCTTTGGAGCAACAGTGCTGATGCCTGGAGGAAGAAAGAACATGCACTCAACATGAACAGAACCAAGCTGGACATTCCTCTAAAGGCTTCTGCTCCAGCAATTTGGGACCAGACATCACTCGTGATAGGGTAGTATTGGCAACTGATGAGTGAAGATGACCCAGGTCACACCTCCCTTTGGCTCTGGCCCCTCCATGTCCAGCCCCACCTTCTACTAAGGTGATAGTGCTGATAGCTGCCAGCACACTGAGGTAAGATGTGACCTGTTTAAAATCCAACTCTCCCATCAAAGTCACTGAGCACACAGACTGTAGAGATGCTCCCAAACAAGCACTCCCCTTCAAGACCAGGATGGGTAACTGTTTCACCTAATTTCACAGAGACAGAGAAATCCTGAGCAAAATGAATTTCTTTAAAATGAAAGAACAAGGAAAAAAACCCTGAAAGAACTAATGAAACAAAAATAAATAATTTACCAGATAAAGAGTTCAAAGCATTAGTAATAAGAATGCTAACTGAACTAGGGAAAAGAATAAATGAAGAGTGAAAATTTTAACAAGGATACATTTCTACTAACAGAAAACATTCCAAGATTGAATGAGGAAGAAAAGATAATCTGAATAGCTGGACCACCAGTAGTAAAACTGAACCAATAATCAAAAAATATGCAGCAAACAAAAAGTCCAGGACCAGACAGCTTCAGAGAAATTCTACCAAACATACAAGCAACAGCTAATACCTATCCTTCTCAAACTATTCCAAAAAACTGGAGAAGGAAACACTCCCGAATTCATTCTACAGTAAGACCACCATTATTACCCTGATACCAAAACGAGACAAACTAAAAAAAAAAAAAAATTACAGCCCAATAACACTGATGAATATCAACACAAACATTCTCAAAAAATATTAGCAAACCAAATCCAACAATATATTAAAAAGAATCATAAGCCACGATCAAGTGGACTTTATTCCAGGGATACAAGGACAGTTCAATATTCACATTAACAAAAGAAAAGATTAAAAACCACATGATCATTTTAATAGATGCAGGAAAAGCGTTTAACAAAATTCAACACTCTTTCATGATAAAACGTCCCAGCAATGTTGTTCCTACCAAACTTGCAAAAATAAAACTCTGATAATACCAAGTATTGGTGAGAATGGGGAGCAACGGGAACTGTCATACACTCCTGGTAGAAATGTGAATCAGGTATACAGGATGTTTGACAGAATCCACAAAAGAAAAAGATACATATTCTATGCTATATTCTTTCATAAGGGAAGGTTCTTAGAAAAGAATACATACACACATACATATAAACATATTTGCATAAAATACCCAGAAGATTACAAAAGAGATGAAAAACAGTTGCCTGAAAGGAGGGGACCTATATAAGAGATTAAAGGACAGAGAGGTTAGAGGAAGACTGTTCATAACACTATTTTTCAACTTCTAAACTCAACCTATTAAGCATGGAAGATTTAATTATGATAAGGAGGTATGTTTTCAGTCTTGACACAAAGTTAGAGCTAGAAGTGAGCTAATAATGGGAAAGGAAGGAATAAGGGCACTAATAGTCCTACCTTACAAAGTGAGTTGTCAACAAAAAATACGTATTTCAGCATGTTACATAAATTGTAAAGGTAACAGAGGAACAAAAAATAATGATAAAACTACCAAAAACAAAAAAGAGGGAAAGGATCAATGGGGTAGTATAGGTTAACCAAAACTTCATTTATCATTCCTGGAAGTCAAAAGACAACATCTAGAGTTGATAAACCAACAACAAAGCATACTATTCAAAAATATAAGAAATCATCTGAAAAGCTAAAAACAGAAATAATGACAAGATGAGGGGCAGCAGCTGCATTGCATTGTAAGTCATAAGGTAACTATCTGACTTTTAATCATGAATATATACTGTCTCAATTAAAAACAAAATTCCACTTAGAACATACACATCTAAGGACATAAGAACATTTACTTTACCAAGTACAAAATAATGTAATACTGACTAAATTCTAGGGGGCTAAAATGACCAGCCAAAAGGATTCAATTACTGAGATTATTGAATCCAAAGATGAAAATGAACACATCCACCACTTATTAAATGGTCATTTATTAAAAATCCAAGCCAAGCATTATGCCTGGTATAGGCTAAAGTGGAAAACTTCATAAGTTCTCTACACTTCTACTCCTAGTACCCTCCAATTTATCATCCTGGCACCACAGGTTGGTACTCTTATGTCTTTTTTTTAAGACAGAAACTTAAATAAATTGCTCATCTCTTTGAAAAGATGGTAATTAAAAATAAACAGAAGTGCTCACTTCAGCAGCACAATTACTAAAATTTAACAATACAAGGAAGATTAGCATGGCTCCTGAGCAAGGACAACACACAAATTCATGAAGCATTCCATATTTTAAAATAAAAATAAACAGCTAGTTAGGCTCCAAACATTTTTCATTGAGGAACTGACAAGATGTCAATCACAAGCAGGTGCCCACCTTAGGCAGACAGCCAACAAGTTATTTTTTAGATGAGTATGCAGAAAAGAGGCTTAAAAAAAGATCTACAAATTAAGAGAATACTCAATAATCTAGGCTTAAAGCTAGCCATAAGAATGTATCTTAAAAGACTTTTAAAATAATATATCCATACAGTCAAAGCTACAGCTTTTCCAGTAGTCATGTACAGATATGAGAGTTGGGCCATAAAGAAGGCTGAGTACCAATGAATTGATGCCTTCAAATTGTGGTGCTGGAGAAGACTCTTGAGAGTCCCTTGGACTGCAAGGAGATCAAACCAGTCAACCCTAAAGAAAATCAACCTTGAATACTCATTGGAACCACTAATGCTGAAGCTCCAATACTCTGGCCATCTGAAGTGAAGAGCCAACTCACTGGAAAAGATCCTGAGGCGGGAAAGATTGAAGGCAATAGGAGAAGAGGGCGACAGAGGATGAGATGGTTAAATAGCATCACCAATTCAATGGACATGAATTTAAGCAAACTCCAGAAGTGGAGGACAGAGGAGCCGGACATGCTATAGTACGTGGGGTCGCAAAGAGTTAGACATGACTTAGTGACTGAGTAACGACAACAACCAAAAGGGCCAGAGACTAGGCTGATTACAGTTGCAGAACGAAGGAGTGTAAAAAAAAAAACCAAAAACTGCAATAATTCAAAAAAAGATTTCTGGAAGTGAAAAGGCTTCAGGGAGGTAGAGAGAACATCCTGGTATGGTAAAGGTGAGAATGAACTGAAGGTACACAGCTTTCACAAAGCTCTTCAATCAGAATACATGTAGGAAATAGTAAGCTGATCAAATTTAGGAATTAAGTAGGAGTGAGAGCTCTGAGAAAAGTTAGCTAAAATGAGGAATTTCAAATATTTTCTATTTCTATTATGAGATTTAGTCAGAAAACAGTAGTTAACCTGAAATTCCTAAAGAAAAAAATAACACAGGCCAGAGCAGTATCTCACAGCAACAAAATAATTACTTTACACAGATTGCTGAAGAAACAAGAACAAGAAACAATCCTTTAAATGCTGGCAATCATTTCCGATCTCCAGCATTATGATGAGGGGTAAGATTTATATCTAAGGATGGCAATCAAAGTAAGAATCAAACTTCTGAATCCACCTAACTCCACTGGGTTCTTCACAGTCCTTCCCATTTTCTATGGTTAAGCAGTTTTCAGGAGGAAGTTCTAATTATTCAAGGGAATTTGAATTAGAATTTGTTTTTCCTATCTTAAATAGGAAACAGAGAGAAAAATTATTCCTACATGAAGAAAAAAGAACCAGGCCATTCGTTTTATAAGGTTTTGAACTCAGATCGTTTTGAACTCAGATCGTTAGCACAGGAAAGACAGATGGAAATGATTAACTACTGACAGAGAACTCACCTTCCAGAAAAGCAAATTCATCCACAGCTTCTATTGCATTATCTGAAACATAAAGTAAAGGGACATCTGACTAACTTTGGTCATTTGGGCATCAATTTCTTACAAAAGCACAACCCACACAGTGACTAGCATGAGGCTTTATGCAATGAGGGAATTTATAAAATTTGCCCCTTGCTATCTTGAAATCCGAATCTACTCCACCATCAAATCCTACACATAAGCTATCTCTCTACAAGAGTAAGAAAAGGGACTTCCCTGGTCGTCCAGTGGTTAATTAAGACTCTGGGCCCCAATGCAAGGGGCAAGGGTTTTATCCCAGTCAGGGAACTAAAATTTAAAAAAAGAGAGAGAGAGTAAGAAAATAAGAAAAGCCTGGGTAAATACTGTTCATGGAGGGAAACATCTTTGCTCTGAAAGGTATCAGAGAAGAGTTTGGCTATATAGCAGGGCAAGGGAGATTATGGTATATGAGTTTACACATGTTCTAGTGTTACTAGCTACAAGGCAGAGTAAAAAATCGAACATCTACATGAAAAAAAAGTCATGCCTGGTACAACATGGCAGAAGGTATAAAGGGATCTAGTCAGCTTTGTCAACACCTAGACTCCTTTGGTTCTCTGTCCCAGCATCTCTCCAGACACCCAAAGCATACAGACTAAAAAAGGAGGGTTTTCTGGCACTGTGGTAGCCCAACAGAAAACATCATAGGAAGAGACTTGGGGCACCTCTCATCCTATAGCGATGCCATCTCTGGAGTAAGCGAAAACCTCACGGGCCCAGCCCAGCCCTCCCTTGTCTGCCTCCAGATCCAAGATACCACAGCGACACTCTACCCAAATCTCTCCTCTGAAGAGTTTTCCTCTTCCCTTGTTGAGCACAACAGTAGGCATCTTTTGCAATGGTTTCCACAAACAGTTCCTGTGAAGAAAATAAGCAGGAAAAAAAAAACTGAAAAAGTTATAATAAATGAAAATTTGGAGACAAAACAAAAAAACAAAGAGAACTGTATCCATGGGTTCCAGTACAAGTCTTGTGCGTGCTTCTTTTGGGGGAGGGGCGGTGAAAGGGAGGTTCTCAGGGAAGCTGAAGGTTTTCCTGGACTTCATGAAGGTCTACTCCCCTTACCCCTCCCGCAACTGCTCAAGACGCATCCGACCCTCCCTCACTTGTAGATCCACTCCACTCACTTACTTGAGACTCCTACAAGTTCTGTTAGACTAGAAATGCCAATTATAAATTCGCATCCAGGCCCTCATGAAGACGTACTGTATCTGTATGTGATCCTTTTTCTGTCTTCCCTTCCTATACTCACCATCTCAGAATCCGCCCTAGCACCTTTCTCTCCTCGGGGTCCTCAGAACACCCCGCCCTACGCTCCCGGCGCTCCCCAAACCAGGTCCAAAGGATCGCTAAGCCCCGCCCTTCGGAAGAGCCCCGAGCCCCGCCCGTCGCCACGCACTGCGCCCCCCCATCCCCGCCCCATTGTGCCCAAGCCGCACCGCGGCGCGTGCCAGAATGAAGATGGCTTCCTGTCCCGCGAGAGTTACGTCGGGGTCCGCCTTCACCAAGGCCTTCACTCGCGCCAGAGGCAACCTCGAGAGACGAGCTCCGGGCGCACTCGTCGGGGCTGGGGGCTGCGGAGTGGCTGCGTCCCCACCGGTGCCCTCCTCCTCCCGGGAAGCCCCGCTTCCAGGCGCCACCGCCGCCATTCCGGCCCTGAGCGTCCTGCGCGCGGCCGCCAACTGTGTGCGCGCAGGCGGTGCCGGCCCCTTTCCCGCGCGCGCTGGAAGCCACGCCCTCTATGGGCGCGTGACTCCGCCCCTCACGCGGCAGGGCGCTGCAGCGAGTTCTTCTAGGCACCTGTCGAGTCTTACTGCATAACTCACATCTTCTGGGGTCTGGGGCTCTGTCTTGCTGTGCCTGATGACTCTCACGCGCCATCTTGCCTCTTATGAGAAACTTGATTGTAAAATACAGCAGTATTAGAAATATGTAGGAGAAACTTGAACACGTTTATATGCAACTGGAGGAAATAGAAGCAATAAAAATGTGGGAGGGAAAGGAAAAGTGATGGACAATATTTTAACAATTCTTCCCTCTTTCTGTGATAAAACCTCATCTGTATCAGAGTCCAATTAGGAGAAAGAAACCACACAGAGTTTGAACAGTAAAGTTTAAAAATTCGTAACTATAATAGGGGATTGACTATTAAGGTGCAAAGAGAACTGTAAAGAACAGGAATTGCATGTGTGCTCCCACGCTAACGTAGAAAACCCAAGGATGAAATGAACACGAAAGAGCACCCCATCCCACCAGAGCTGCGGTCAAGGTCTTGTTGCGGAGGGTGCAGCCATGACTCCCTGAGCAGCAAAGTCGCTTAAGTGCCCTGTGGCTGGACTCATGGGCAATTCACCTTCTGGGGTGCTTTGGAAACATGCCTAAGGAGAGGTGCTGCACACTGCTGGCCACTGTGCACTACAAAAACCTGCTCTCAAAAAAGCACACTGGGACCAAGAAGTGCCCCCACTTGTCCTCCAATGCACGCTACTGATACAGCATAAAATCATAATCAGGTGGCTGAAGAGAAACCTTCCGACCTCGCCAGCAAGCAGTGAAGGTGGATCTAGTAGTCAGACGCAATCGGTTGATAATGGCACACCAGTTCGGTCAGTTCAGTCGCTCAGTCATGTCCGACTCTTGGTGACCCCATGTACTGTAGCATGCCAGGCCTCCCTGTCCATCACCAACTCCCAGAGCTTGCTCAAACTCACGTCCATCGAGTCAGTGATGCCGTCCAATCATCTGATCCTCTGTCCTCCCCTTCTCCTCCTGCCTTCAGTCTTTCCCAACATCAGGGTCTTTTCCTATGAGTCACTTCTTTGGATCAGGTGGCCAAAGTGTTGGAGCTTCATTTTCAGCATCAGTCCCTCCAATGAATATTCAGGACTGATTTCCTTTATGATTGACTGGTTTGATCTCCTTGCAGTCCAAGGGACTCTCAAGAGTCTTCTCCAACACCACAGTTTAAAAGCATCAATTTTGGGGCGCTCAGTCTTCTTTATGATCCAGTTCTCACATCTGTACATGACACACCAACCTGAGTTAAATCATTTCTTATGTCTATTCTGCACTGACACTGACGCAGCTGATGCAGATTGAGAGAACAACAAAAACCAAACTGACTGGTCTTAAAAGTCTTATGGTCAGCCTCAAGTGAAAATCAGAGCAGCCAGCAATCCCACCACATTCTGCCCACTTGCCTACTCACCAGATGAGTATTTGACACCTTCTCTTTACTCCTCAAACATATCACACCTTCCCAATCCTTTGGCTCTCTGCCGATGACCTCGGTTGCTATTTCACAGAGAAACTAGAAGCAGTGAGATTGGAGATTCTGCCCACTCTCATCACCACACCTACTCACCGAACAGTACCTACAGCCAGGTACTCTGCCTTCCCAGCTGCTACTAGACTGAAATATCAGTGCTTCTCTCCAAGGCCATTCCCTCCACCTTTGTCCATTAGATTTCCAACCCTTCTTGCTTTTTCAAAGAAGTCACTGTGGCATCTCTTCTCTCTCTTCATCTCACTCTCTTTCTTTTCCTCTCCTACAGCATCTACTTTTCCTCTTTCTGCTGAACCATTCCTGTTAGTAAATGTGTGCTAAGTCGCTTCAGTCATGTTCAACTCTTTGCAACCCTATGGACTGTAGCCCACCAGACTCCTCTGTCCATGGGATTCTCTAGGCAAGAATACTGGAGTGGGTTGCCATATCCTCCTCCAGGGGATCTTCCCAACCCAGGGAGCAAACCCGTGTCTCATGTCTCCTGCATTGGCAGGCAGATTCTTTACCACTAGCACCACCTGGAAAGCCCTCCTATTAGCATACATCTTTACTAAAAAATTTGCTCTTGACCCACACACCCCTCCAACTTCTGCCTCATTTCTTTGCTATTATTTGGAAAAAAAAAAAAAAACACTTCTTCAAACTTATCTATATTCATTATGTCCAATTTCTCTTTTTTCACTCCCTCTTGCACTTACTCCAGTGAAGTATTTAATACCACCATCCACTGAGATTGCATTTTCAAGATCATCAATGACCAGGGCCACCCCTGGTGTACAGGAACTTGGAAAGATAGTTTTTTCACGGCTCTTGTCTATCTAAACAATTTGATCTTAAAATGTATTTCAAAAGTTATGGACCCTTGTGAAGTGCTAGTATTCTAAATCAGTGAAGATTTAGGATCATCAATAGAGAATTTGTTTGTTGTATTAAGAATGCACATGAAGACTCTTCATAGAGTCCAGGCACCAATTATTCCTGTTGAGGTGCAAGGAAACATCTATTTATGCTGTCTAGGCTAATATTATATCTCTCGCAATGAGAAAAAGGCAGGAACACAATAGGAATAACAATTGCTCACAATGTCAGAGCTCTCTGAAACCTGTTTGTTTTGAAACAATATGGCTTTGGGTTTGGGGTTTTTGTCCACTGTTTATGCCTCTGCAGTCCTCTAATACCATTTATTTAATGCTGGTTGCATCGTTACTCATGACACTGCAACATAGATTGTGGCACCTATGCATACTCTCTCAGAAGGTGTCTCTGTGCTTCATTGATGATGACCAAAAATGAAAGCCTCTCCAAGCCCTATATATATGAAAGTATGAATGATAATCCAATTTCTGATTATATTAAATTTTCTGTTTGGAATTTTATAGTATTAACATAGAACAACACATCTTCAAATCACCTTTTCTCTTGAATTCTTTAGGCTATAATCACTGCATTTTTAGAATATGATCATTTTAGCGTTGTCTGCAGTCCTGCTTTCAAACACACAACCATCAAAAGGGAAGAGAGGTAAGGAGACATGAATGGAGCAAGAAAAATAGTCCCAGTAACACAAGAAATGTCCATTCCTTAGGCGCAGTTGAAGACTGACCTGGGAAAGTATACTATCACCATATCATTTGGAGGCAAGAGAGGACACTGGTTGGAAGAGCCTGCTGTCATTGCAAAGCAATAGTCTTAAAAGCCCTCAAAGGAGTTATGCACAGTCACCCCTGGAGGACTCATGTGTGATGTGAAGCCTGAGGAGGGCGTGGGATGAAAGCTCCTAGTGGCAAGGGGGCATGCAGGGTAAAGGATGCCTGCCACTGTCCTATACCTTTGAGGGCTATAAATCAGAGATGACACTATGGTTGGAACACAGATGGGTAAGAGCTGAGGTGTGCACACATATGCAACTCAAGTCAAAATGTTGGCACTGGATCGTCAGTAGCCCAGGGGCCAGTGTCTGATGTGAGAGTCACCCTAAATCAGTGTGTCAGTGCCATTCTGGTGACCCAGTCTTACACAAAATCACATCAGCCAGTAGGAGCAATCCAGTTGTCAGGCTGCCCTCCCAGACCAGGGCCCAACCCTCAGAGGACCCTGTGGGCACAAATCTTGGGGTTCCTCAAGGCAACATGTCAACCCTACATGTGGAGTAGAGGTTCAGAGAGTGACCCCAGGGGCAGAAAACAAGGATTGGGCTCACACATGTCACTGTCTAAAGACCGGGGCTGTCATCTGTGCCCAACCTCTGGGTCTACCATGACTAAATGAGTCCTACTGGAAAGAGATCAGATAACCCCATTTATATATTTTCAACTTGTACTGTTGACTAAGCTTCTCTCCAGGGATCCTTATTTTTGTACTAGACTTGATGTTACGTGTGTTCACTTTAAGGACAAGATACAAAATTCCTCATTGCCAAGAATTAATTTTTATAGTCTTTGGAGATACCCAACAATTCATCAGGAAGTTTGTTTTTCCAAAGATGAAGTTGAATCACAGAATTTCCAATCTAGAAGGGATTTGAGATGTTCATAAAATCATAGACATCGAGATATGAAAAAGCTTTAAGGTCGTTTAGATCAGTTCTTTATTTCTGAATTCCCTCTTTCTAAACCTCCTCTCTTGGATTCTGTGACACCCAATACCCTAGTTTCCCACCTTCTCTTTCTAGTCACTCTCTCTCAGTCTCCTTTCTAGGTTGCTTTTCCCAGGGCTAAACCTTCATACTATTTTTCTCACTCTAAGTCCCTAAATGAGCTCATCCAGGCCCATGGCTTTAAATACCATCTATAGGCTAAGGAGTCCCAAATTTATATTTCCAGCCCCACACTCTCCACTGTGTTTCAAGCTTGTGTATCCAGCTATCATTGTTCCTTGCCACTAGTATATCCCTCAGATGTCTCAAACTTGAAATGCTTAAAAATAGACTCTAGATTTTACCTTTCACACATACCAGTGAGTTCCCCCCTCCTAGCATTTCAAACAAATTGTTTTGCTATCCATACTGATGCCAGAGCCTTAAACCCAAGAATCCTTTTTCTTACCTACCTTCTTTTCCTTCAGCCTCACGTTCACTCTGTTAATAAATTCTCTCTATTTTTCTCACCTTTTTTCAAATGCCTCTACTTCTTTTCATCTCCAATGCCAACATTCTTACCCAAATCATCATCATCTCTTCTCTGGACCATTCCAATAGTGTCCTAACTGGTTTTCCCTATTCTAACGTCGGCTCAATCTATGCTCTGTTTAGCAACTGGAGGATTATTCCAAGGTATGAATTTGAATCTTAAATCATTCAATGGCTCCCCTGTAACCAGAATAAATTTCAAACTCATATAATTGCTTCATATGGCTTGGTCACCTCTGATGTCATCTCACATATGCCCTCTTGCTCACCATGCTCCAGCATTGCTGTTCTTTCGTTGCCTTGAACACACCAAGGTTTTCCCACCCTCAGGGCGTTCACATACCAAGACCTTTTCCAGGAATGCTCTCCTACTGATTTCTTCTTTAGGTGATGGTTTTAAACACATCTGCAAATTCTTAGACTTTAATCTCTTAAAAAGTGGAATCTCATTTTCCTTCCTCTTGCTTCCAATGAATAAAATGCTGCAGAAGTAACTCTGTATAACTTGCTACAACTAGCTCAAAAAAGGTGATAAAACTTCCAGCTTCATTCTCCTTCTTGGGAGGCTTATCCTTGGAATCCAGCCATCATTTAGGCAGCCTCGTGGAGAGGCTACAGGAAGGCATTTTTGCTGACTGCCCCAGTTCCGGTCCCTGGCAACAGCCAACATCAATCACTAGACACGTAAATAAGGAAGACTTCAGATAAGTCCAGTCCCCATCCTCCAAGCTGCTCCAGTTGATGCTTAGGTAGAGCAGAGACATGCTTTACCAACCCCCACCTAAATGACAGATATGTAAGCAAAACAACTGCTACCATTGTTTTAAGCCACTAAGTTTTGGGGTGGTTTGTTGCATAGCAGTAGATGTCTGGAATACACTGAAATGTCCCCTTCTCAGAAACGCCTTTCCTGACCATCTTATTTAAGTGTCTACTGGTTCCATCCAGCACTAATACATGATTAATCATTATTATTAATGCCCAGCCTAGTGCTTGATACATAGGAGGTGCTCAGTGAATATTTCTGGAATGATCAATTAGATGAGTGAATCCTCTTGTCACATTTGAAGTTATCAGTCATTAATAAGATAGAAGCTTATTTAATTATTTGCAGTGTGGTGACATCAAACATCCATTCAGATAGAGGAAAGGGGCTTTACAGAGTTGCTCTTCTGGTGCTGCTGCATGAGGAGGATGGGGAGACTTGATGGCCACCTCTCAGGGGCCTAGATAACTGGAAGTCAGTGGGGCCTGGGAAAGTGGAGAGGGAGTCCCAAAGACACTAGCCCTGTTGTCAATGCAGCAGACTGTCTGCCTCATCTGTTATTGAGGAAGAAAGTGACTCCATTTGTTATCTCATGCTTACCAGCACATCTTTCACAGAGGTGGGCATATTCCCAACTTGGGAAACAGAAGTCAGGTGGATTGAGGCAGGAGAATTTCAGGGAATCATTCTTGCAAGAGATGCTGCACTTTGGCCTAGTTGATCATGACAAACGTGCCAGATGATTGAGTTTCAGGCTGGTTCCTGGGGGCCCTGTTTTCACTCTGACTTGTGGTTTCCTTGGTGACAGGACAGCTGCTGGGCAGATGGCAGTTTGGGGGCCACCTGACTAGCTTCGAAGCTAACTGACTCTGGCAGTTTTGATTGAAATGAAAAGACTTAGGGCTCCTACTGGCTTTCTTAAATTAACCTTCCCTCCTGGAGTGAGTTTGTTTATAAATGTTGAATTAGATTAGGGGGTTTTCTGGTGACAAGAGAGTTTCTTTACCAGCGAGGTTGACTTGTTGGTGTTGCTGGCAGAGTTTCTGCAGTTGGGCTTCTCAAAGCAGCCCAGCAAGGCAAGGCTACACCTTCAATCTGTTCCCCAAGTGATGTTTCTCAGGAGTGTCTACATGCCTATCAAGTCTCAATAGGAAAACAGAAACCACACCAGTCATTCTGACAGAAATAATTTAACCTAGGCAGGTACTAGAAGGTGAAAAGACAAACAAGGAATGTCAGGATAAACACAGAGGCAGTAAATGCAGCAGGCAGCTGGGACTGGAGAGCAAAAGAAAGAAACTGGGGTCCTAATCAATTAGAAGTTTGGCAGAGGGGCCCTGCAGAGCTGGAACCCAGACCTCCAACGAGAGGTAACTAACTGCCTTGTATCTCTGAGGCTGATGCTGGGAGTGTAGACAGAAAGACACTGCTTTTCGAAAGAGCTGTCATTGTTGCAGTTATGCTCAGTGAGGAAGGGGAAAGTCCCTGCTCCTTCCTACAGCCTTGCTGACAGAGCCTAACCTGGAGTTAGTTGGCCACAGAGAATTATAGTTTGCAGAGTCGTAGCCCCAGTGCCACAGAGTAGAGTATAAAAGGGTGGGTGTAAGCTGAGAGACGTTGGTTTCATAACCAGCACAGGGGTCTGAACGAAAGGATCAGGGTAGATGACAAGATAGAATAACCAGGCCACAAGTATCCACATCTTCTCTTTCGCTGGTGGATGTCACCCACGTTTACTTAGTTCTTTGCACATCACAGAGACCTTCTTACATTGTCTTATTTAAAGGCAGATGATGATGGTAACACGGAGAAGCTGCCTATGTATTCTGGCCCTGAGGAGAGTGGGAGACTGTCCTGGGCCCAGCATTGGTCTACTTTGCCCCCACTTTGTCCCTGAGCTCCTGTCCTCAGGGCCTAGAACAGCCTGGTGCAGCTTGATCTGTGCTTCTCTCATCTAGCATATTTCTCTAGATCTGGAAGTTTCCAACTTGTTCCTCAGGAGCAGGTGGGGGGGTCACCAAGCAGGACAGTCACCCTGCTCTCCAACCCTGTTTCAGCCAGAATAGCTCCACAGCATTTATTTATCACATTTGGTTTCCAAGTCACTTTACTTTTGAAGAGGAGGTTATACAGGGAATAATAGGTGGTAGACCCTTACCCTAGAGGGAAAGCCTTTCAACTGCCAGCACCAAGATGCCAACAAGGCTGACTTCCAATGATCTTCCCCTCTGAGATGTCCTCTCTCCCTATCAGTCTTAGGCAGTTTATCCCCTTCAGAGGCTAACCCTTCCCCAAACCTCTTAAGGGTGTCCCTTCAAAGGCATGTCGGTGGGTGGTCCATTAAATGGTCAACGTCTGGGTGCGTGGATTGCACTCATTTGCAATGTAGGTATAATCTGAGGTCTTGTTTTTTGTTCATATGTTGGTTGATGTATTTTTCTGCAAGAAGTCTTTTAATCCACCCTAGAGGAAGAGAAAGGGTGGGAAGGAGTGACTCAATACGAAGGAAGGAATAGTATTTTTCCTTTCCCAAAGGGACCCTGGACTCATACCTGCCACTAACTTTGAAAGTATAAACATGGAGACAGTTGGCCCACACTCCCACCTTCTCTTGCCACTCCCAACCCCACCCCGCAGGCACTGAAGCGTACCTCAACCCGCAAGTCTAAATCCTATTCAAAAGCCCTCTGCCTTTGGCTACCCCTAAGACATAGGTGAGCTCACCATAGGCAAGACAGATAGGGGATGAGGCTCATGCAGCTCTGGAAGAGGCTGGAGCATTTAAGCAAGAAATTTTGAGTCCCATGTACCCAAATATGGTCTAAATGGAGGGACTGACCTTGTTTGGCTATATAGGAGTTTTTGCAAAAAGACCAGGTAGTTGGAACATCAAAATATTACTGTTACTTAAAATCAGACCTCTCAGGTTAGGAAATTTAGCACTTTTCTATGTATGGAAAGATGCAAAAGTCTGGGCTCACTGAAATCATTTATTTTTAGATTCCACATATAAGGGATGTCATATGATACTTCTTCTCTGTCTGACTTACTTCACTCAGTATGACACTCTGTAGGTCTATCCAATTGCTGCAAATGGCATAATTTCATTCTTTTTAATGGCTGAGTTAAAAAGGTCAGGTTGTTTGAGATTTTTCTTGTTTCTTGAGGGAAGATTGTATTGCTATAAACTTCCCTCTTAGAACGGCTTCTGCTGCATCTCATAAGTTTTGGACTATTGTGCTTCCATTTTCATTTGTCTCTGTTGTTGTTCAGTCACCAATATATTAATCTTTATATTCGCAGAGATAAAATTTTCATATCTTAGATGGTATTTGGGATATTTATATGATGTATAGTGAAAGTGTCTACACTTATTGACAAGCTTAAATGGTAAAATGTCCTGATTTTAATAATCTTTTAAAAAATAGTCTCACAGCAAAAGAGACACAGATGTATAGAACAGTATTTTGGACTCTATGGGAGAGAGCAAGTGTGGGATGATATAGGAGAATGGCATTGAAGCACATAAATTATCATATGTGAAACAAATCGCCAGTCCAGGTTCGATGCATGATACAGGGCGCTCGGGGCTGGTGCACCAGGATGACCTGGAGGGATGGGATGGGGAGGGAGGTGGGAGCGGGGTTCTGGAAGGGGAACACATGTACACCCATGGCGGATTCATGTCTATGTATGGCAAAACCAATACGATATTGTAAAGTTAAAAAATAGATAAATAAATAAATTTTGAAAAAGGTCTCAACGTCAAAATTTATGCTCTTGTTTTTTATGCTCTTCTTTCCTTAAATAGTACAAATTAATAATAATCTCATTTTCTAATTCTTTTATAATTTTCATTATTTATTTCACTTTTTCTGCCCTAATTTAGTATAAGGATAAATTCAGAATTTTTGTAGTGAGCTACATGAAAGTGGAGCTGCTTGCCCCCTCTTTTCCCTCCAGTGTCTTAGACTCGTTTTGCTTTCGTGTCCATGTGCCTGGGTTTTTTACTTTTATCACCGTTCTATTTACTATTGGGCTGTTATCTATCCTTCATTCTTTCTTGTATCTATTTATATAGTTTTAAAACCATTCCCAAAAAAATAATGCTGAGAGACTTGTGATGATCCTCAGACACAGCATCTCTCTATACCAAAGCTCAACTTGGGCAAATCACTTCTGCTATTATTTGTGGGGGCGAAGTGGAGGCATTGTGGTTGACAAGAATAAATGAAATGGCATATGATAGAAAAGTACCAAACTTCTAGTGATATTCAATTGCTTTTGTATTAATTACCCAAAGGCTCCCCTTATCAGTAACAAACTATCCTCCAGATAATTGAAATTTGCCAAATATTTTTAAAAATCACTGTATTTTGATTTTATATACCAAGAATGATACATCTGAAGAGTCTCACAGCCCCTTACTCAAGGCAAGGAGTAATGCCTGTTGTGTGTGTTTATTTACTCCAGAAAAAAGAGGCAGGGGCTAGAAAGATGATTTCATGAGCTGTTAAATATTATCACAACTACCACAAAACCCATTGTTGTTGTTCAGTGGGTCAGTCATGTGTAAATCTTTGTGACTTCATGGACTGCAGCGCGCCACATTTCCCTGTCCTTCACTATCTCTCAGAGTTTGTTCAAACTCATGCCCATGGAGTTGATGATGCCATCCAACCATCTCATCCACTGTTGCCCGTTCTCCTCCTGCCCTCAAACTTTCCCAGCATCAGGGTCTTTCCAATGAATCAGCTATTCACATCAGGTGACCAAAGTATTGGCGCTTCAACTTTAGCATCAGTCTTTCCCATGAATATTCAGGACTGATTTCCTTTAGGATTGACTGGTTTGATCTCCTTGCTCTCCAAGGGACTCTCAAGAGTCTTCTCCAATATCACAATTCAAAAGCATCAAGTCTTCAGCACTCAGCCTTCTTTATGGTCCAACTCTCACATACGTACATGGCTACCAAAAAAACATAGCTTTGACTAAATGGACCTTTGTTGGAAGAGTGATGTCTCTGCTTTTTAATATGCTGTCTAGTTTTGTCAAAGCTTTTCTTCTAAGGAGCAAGCATCTTTTAATTTTGTGGCTGCAGTCACTGTCCGCAGTGATTTTGGAGCCCAAGAAAATAAAGTGTCACTGTTTCCATCGCTTCCCCATCTGTTTGCCATGAAGTGATGGGACCAGATGCCATGATCTTAGTTTTTCGAATTTTGAGTTTTAAGCTAGATTTTGCACTCTGCTCTTTCACCTTCATCAAGAGGCTCTTTAGTTCCTCTTCACTTTCTGCCATTAGGGTGGTATCATCTGCATATCTGAGGTTATTGATATTTCCCCCAGCAATCTTGATTTCAGCTTGTGCTTCATCCAGCCTGGCATTTCACACAATGTGCTCTGCATAAAAGTTAGACGAGCAGGGTGACAATGTACAGCCTTGATGTACTCCTTTCCCGATTTTGATCCAGTCCATTGTTCCATGTCTGATTCTAAGTGTTCCTTCTTGACTTGCATACAGGTTTCTTAGGAGGCAGGTAAAGTGGTCTGATATTCCCATCTCTTGAAGAATTTTTCACAGTTTGTTGTGATCCACAGAGTCAAAGGCTTTAGCACAGTCAATGAAGCAGAAGTAGATGTTTTTCTGGAATTCTCTTGCTTTTTCTGTGATCCACCGGATGTTGGCAATTTGATTTCTGATTCCTCTGCCTTTTCTAAATTCAGCTTGTATATCTGAAAGTTCTCAGTTCACATACTGTTGAACCCTAGCTTGAAGGATTTTGAGTATTACCTTGCTAGCATGTGAAATGAGCACAATCGTGCAGTAGTTTGAATATTCTTTGGCATTGCCTTTCTTTGGGATTAGAATGAAAACTAACCTTTTCCAGTCCTGTGGCCACTGCTGAGTTTTCTAAATTTGCGGGCATATTGAGAGAAGCACTTAAACAGCATCATCTTTTAGGATTTGAAATAGCTCAACTGGCATTCCATCACCTCTACTAGCTTTGTTCATAGTAATGCTTCCTAAGACCCATTTGACTTTGCACTCCAGGATGTCTGGCTCTAGGTGAGTGATCACACCATCATGATTATCTGGGTCATGAAGATCTTTTTTGTACAGTTCTTCTGTGTATTCTTGCCACCTCTTCTTAATATCTTCTGCTTCTGTTAGGCCCATACTGTTTCTGCCCTTTATTTTATCCATTTTTACATGAAATGTTCCCTTGGTATCTCTAATTTTCTTGAAGAGATCTCTAGTCTTTCCCATTCTATTGTTTTCCTCTATTTCTTTGCATTGTTAGCTTAGGAAGGTTTTTCTTATCTCACCTTGCTCTTCTTTGGAACTCTGCATTCAGATGAGTATATCTTTCCTTTTCTCCTTTGCCATTCACTTCTCTTCTTTTCTCCCCTAATTGTGAGGCTTCCTCAGACAACCACTTGGCCTTTTTGTATTTCTTTTTCTTGGGGACGGTTTTGATCACTGCCTCCTGTAGAATGTTATGAACCTCCAACCATAGATCTTCAGGAACTCTATCAGATCTAATCTCTTGAATCTATTTGCCTCACAAGTAGGGTCAATGGGAGACAATGCAGAAAATTAGAAAGAAGTCAGGTATTTCTTATCACCTCCTACCCCAGCTCTACGGTTCTAGCTTCTGACCCAAGCATTAGGATAGAAGTGGGGTTGTTTGATGTTGCTAATCTCTGGTTGCTCCTCTACACTGTGGAACTTCTTAGCTCTACTATTACCTCTGTAACCAAATCCCTGTGTTAAAATCTGTTTGAATTAATTGTAGTAGATTGTCTTCCTGACCAGATCGTGGTACGAGTTAGGCAGACCCCTATTTTGTTATTTTAAGTCATTCTATCACAAATACCCTTAAAGATAAATCTTGGTCTCCAACTATGTGTATTTCCTCTCACAAATTTCTAGAAAAGTATACAGAACATTGTTTTTTTTTTAATGGATATTGCCTATTCCTCTCTTAAATGACTGTACCTTGCACTTCTACCAATAGTATATAAGTATGCTCCTATAAGCTCACCATGGAGAAGGCGATGGCACCCCACTCCAGTACTCTTGCCTGGAAAATCCCATGGATGGAGGAGCCTGGTAGGCTGCAGCCCATGGGGTCGCTAAGAGTCGGATACGACTGAGCAACTTCACTTTCAATTTTCCCTTTCATGCGCCAGAGAAGGAAACGGCAACCCACTCCAGTGTTCTTGCCTGGAAAATCCCAGGGACGGGGGAGCCTGGTGGGCCGCCGTCTATGAGGTCGCACAGAGTCGGACACGACTGAAGCAACTTAGCAGCAGCAGCAGCATAAGCTCACCAACTTGAAGTCTGAAAAATAGGGTCTAATTTTAATTTTTTTTCCTTCACCACTAGCAAGTTTGAATTTTGTATTCTGCCTATCTCTATCATTCTGTTAGCCTTTATCTGCTCCTCCTTCAGTTATTGTCAAGCAGGGCCACGTCAATATCAATATCAGTGGGTATCACCAAGAACTTGTAAGAAGTTTATTTACCATATTTGTATTTTGCTTATTAAGGAAAGGGTTTTAAAAGATGGTAAGGAGAGGATAGAGGCAAGTGCTTTTTAGATTTCATATAAGTAAGGGCTTTATATATATATATATGCAGATGACATCACCCTTACGGCAGAAAGTGAAGAAGAACTAAAGAGCCTCTTGATGAAAGTGAAAGAGGAGACTGAAAGAGTTGGCTTAAAGCTCAACGTTCAGAAAACTAAGATCATGGCATCTGGTCCCATCACTTCATGGGAAATAGATGGGCAAACAGTGGAAACAGTGTCGGACTTTATTTTTTGGGCTCCAAAATCACTGGTGATGGTGATTGCAGCCATGAAATTATAAGACGCTTACTCCTTGGAAGGAAGGTTATGGCCAACCTAGATAGCATATTTAAAAGCAGAGACATTACTTTGCCAACAAAAAGTTCGTCTAGTCAAGGCTATGGTTTTTCCAGTGGTCGTGTATGGACGTGAGAGTTGGATGGTGAAGAAAGCTAAGCGCCGCAGAATTGATGCTTTTGAACTGTGGTGTTGGAGAAGACTCTTGGGAGTCCCTTGGACTGCAAGGAGATCCAATCAATCCATCCTAAAGGAGATCATCCTGGGTATTCATTGGAAGGACTGATGTTGAAGCTGAAACTCCAATACTTTGGCCACCTCGTGCAAAGAGCTGACTCATTGGAAAAGACCCTAATGCTGGATAGGATTGGGGGCAGGAGGAGAAGGGGACGACAGAGGATGAGATGGTTGGATGTCATCACCGACTCGATGGACATGGGTTTGGGTAGACTCCGCGAGTTGGCGATGGACAGAGAGGCCTGGGGTGCTGCAATTCACGGGGTCGCAAAGAGTCGGACACAACTGAGCAACTGAACTGAACTGAACTGAAGGGCTTTATATCTTGAATGTGAATCATATATACCTACAGAGTTAGCCAGAGTCCCTGAGGGTTCTGCTTCCTCTCAGCCAAACTGCTTAAACAGTAGACTGCTGCACAAGCCATGGTTTCAGCAGTGCTTGAAATCCAGGGGCTCAAACACAGCCTAGGAAAAATCATCTAGCTTCCCATTCCATTGGCACTGTGTTTCTGGAGTGAAAAATATCTGGGGTCAAGGCCAAGTGTTGGCCACATGCCTGTCAAGCACGTATAGTCAAAATCAAAACACTCAGCAATTACCCAGATGGGTTAGGAAATACTAATATGCTTGAAAGATGACTGCACTCTTGAAAAGTCTCAAGAATCACACATGGAATATTTGAAAAATGTTAAAATTTATTAATAATAGTTAACATCACACAGTTAATCCACCTAATTTTTTATTGTACATGACAACATCTTCACTAGACTGAGTGCTCAAGAGTTTGAGATGATCTGCTGAGATGATTGAGCACATTGCAGTCATAGATTGAGAGTCAATATATTTACACAGGCAAAGCAGCATCAGCAAGGAACTATCACTTAACTGTGGGAACACAACCATTCAAAACACATTTTCCAGCGTTCCGTTTTAGAAGCCACACACACAGCTCTACCTTTTAAAAATGTGCAATTTCATAGATGGTGCCTAATTTTTCAAGTTTAAAAGTTAAAGTTCACTTCTATTTCTTGGGCATCCCTTAGTGATACACAAATCTAGATACTGCTCTCACTACAAGTTTGATAAACGTGCAAAACGTGGGTGCTTTGAGTTGTGTCGTTCCATTTTTGTTTTGATCCTTGTATCCTACTCAACATTGTTAAAAGGCCTTCCCCTCTGTATTACGAAGTATTTGGGTTTAATAAAAATATTAAAATGATTTAATATTTTAGGGCAGAAGTGGGCTCTCAGATTCAGGATTAACTGCACTCTAAAAAGTAGGATAAGGAAGGTTTTAAGTCCCTTCCCCTCTCCACCCAAGCAGTTTGAAATAAATACTTCTTGTAAAAACAGCTCAGCCTAGGAAGTCTGTGGACAATACCTCTTATAGAACATTTACAAAACAAACCCAAGGTGAAATTTGCTAGAAGGGTACAAACCCACCAAACGTGTTGTCCCTGAAGTTTTGCATGTTATGCCAATAGTTTTGTTTTGGTTTGCTATCAACAATTAGACCATTTTGCAAATATTTTTGGTGGTTTCCTTTATCTTGTTAGAGAGGTTTAAAATACTATTAGCTGCCCTAAGAATGAAGATTGCTAAGCAGTTTATGTGAAATGATTTCTGTTTCCTTTGTTAACATCTCATGTAATATTGTGCCAGACAAGTTTCTAGACTGAGCAACCAGTTGCTGTGGTTTCTTCAGGCCATAGTCCCAATTTCCTTCACGCTATCCCCAGACACCTTCCAAGTTTCTGAGTCTGCAGGGAAAGGAGGAGCTGCTTGACCATTTGCTCACTTTAATGATGTTTTCCTTCTCTTCCTGCAGATGAATGAGGTATTTCTAGTAATTGATCAGTATCTTCATCTCCCATCCTTTAACTACATTGATCTATTGAGACCCTGTGTATTTATAGACATAGCAAATTAACATATAAATACATTACATACAAAGGATCATACAGTGTCAAGATGAAGGAGCAGATGTACTTCATGAACTAAATACATTTCAAATATAAATTAAAATGAAAATACAGTGTTTCCACTTCTGCAGGAAAAAATTTTAAAACAGATCAAAAAGTCTTCCCGCTCCCAAAGGTCCACTGCTTATTGACGACCTGTGAACCCACTCCCAGGACTCTAGGCTTTGGTTTTGCTTGATCAGACTCAGGATGCTTTGATTCCAGGAACAGCATCCATTGGAACCCATTAGGCAAATGCTTAATAGATGAGGTTGAAGAGGGGCTGCCACATGGCTATCCATGGATTTCCTCTCCATTGCTGCCCCTCCTCCCTGCCTATGGGAGAATCAGGCTCAAGTCAGCGGAGACCTCTCAGCTCTCTGAGAGGAGAAATAGCACCAACTTTCAGGCTGGGGGACGTCTTGCACCTAGAAATGTCATGTTCAGGCTTCAAGGTGAAGCAAACATATTTTTTATTATTGTCCCCATCCTGTAGGATTATACAGGGACATGGAATTTGGACAGGGGGATTACTAAAGATTAAATCTTTTTGTCAAGTTTTAAGAAAATCAGTGGTAACGGTTGTGACAAGTGTGAACAAATCCTTACTTCAAATTGTATTTATCTCAGGAGGGCCAAGGCTTGGGTACCAAACTCTACAATAAGTAGACAGAGACAAAACCTAGTCCAATGAGGTCCTCTCTGCCAAGGAAAAGCCAAGGGGTCTGTTTCTGACACAAGGGAATGGGCGCTTATAATTTAAAGCAGGAAAGAAGGGAAACCAGAGGAAGTCCTTCCAATTGCGGGGCTCTACCGTTGTCCAGCCTCTCGGATGCGGCAGGCCACAGCAGTGATGAGAGCTGCCCCCTTCCCACTGCCATCTTCTGACTCCAAGAAGGATACATCACATTTTGGAGCCAAGTCCTTCACCGTCTCATGCATGACTTTGGCAAAGCTGAAAAAGTTGGGAGGATGACAGAATAAAATATCTTAGTCACGATAGATTTGTGTCCTCAAAGATAGGGCCCTAAGAAGTGATGCTGGAAACCTGGGAATAACTGAGATGGAGAAGAGGATGAGAGCTACCATGTATTAAACACTATGTATTGTGTTTCAGAAAACTGAGGTTTGGAAAGACTAGCAACATGCCTAAATTCTACGTCACAATGGGCAAGAGAAGCTAAGTGAGAAGCTAAGATTCAACTCTAGGACAAAAGCCTGAGATTATGGCCAGCTGCATTCTTAAAAGAGCAGTCATTTATGCATGCCTTGCAGAAGTGCCTGTTCATCAGCTCTAGAGGGGAGGACCAAGTCCCATACATGTGATATTCCATTTTCTAGAGATATTAACTCATATCAGACTCATGTCTAACCCAAAATTTCATTAAAGGCAAAAGGAGCAGACTTAGGAGGGTGTGGTTGGAGATGACAAGAATCAAAGATTCTTCCTGATATGGGACTAGAGAAAGAGACCATTTGTCATTATCTACCCACTAGAGCTGGGTCAAGTTGCTCCTCCCCATTGGCAGAGCTGAGAATAGAGGCTCCTAACATCCAGCCCCAGCGCTAGTGGCTGGACTTCTGTCCCACTCCCAACCCTCACTTGGGACTGAGGTTCCCATTTTCACAATGACACTGAACATCAATAAAAGAAATTTAGAACTTCTCAGGGTCCACTCTTTGCACTAACTGTAGTCTCTGGGCAAGCTTCTCAACTCCTTGAAACAATCATGGTGACATAGGTAACAATTCAATCAATGAGTCTCTCCATCCTACCTTCTGCTGAGCAAGGAGCACAGCTCTGTTCTTTTAAGTTTTAGTTGAAGAGCTTCTAAGGGAAAGGGACTGAGGTATATCCTGATTTTAAAACAATTTATTCAAAATATATGCAAGTGAGAGAAGAAAGGAGAAGAGAAATAGTGATGAGAGGACAAAAGGGGGAAGAGATGGACAAAGACTGGAAAAAGAGTAAAAAGAAAAGGGAATTCAATGTTTCCATACTAGAGATGAGGGTGGCAAACTGCTTCTATAGAGGGCTAGACAGTTGATACTTTGAGCTTTGTGGGTCATATAGTCTGCTGGCAATAGCTGAAAGCAGCCAAAGACAGCACATAAACAAGTGGGCATGGCTATGTTTCAATAAAAGTTAATTTACAAAAACAGTGTGGCTATAATCTGCCAACTCCTACCCGAGACTATAGGTAGAAATGCTCCAGGTTTCCAGCATACATTTACTAGAACATTGGCAGAAGCACTGTTTGTTATAGTCAAAATCTAGAAATAACCCAAATATTCATCATTAGGATAAATTATAGCTTACTCACTCAAAGGTTACAGCCCTGAAAATTAATGAACTATGATTGCAGACTTCAGTGTTGATGCATCTAAAAGCCATACATGAAGTGTGAGAAAAACCAGTCACAAAAGAAAAGATGCCGTATGATTCCCCTTATGGTAAATTCAAAATTGAGTAAAACTGGGACTTCCCTGGTGGTCCTGTGGCTAAGACTGCACTTCCAATGCAGGGGGCTCAGGTTCAATCCCTGGTCCAGGAACTAAGATCCCATATGCTGCTCAGTGCAGCCAAAAACAATTAATAAAAATAAACATTGTAGATGCATACATAAAATATGGGAGGAAAAAAGTGATAGACTTAATCACCTCAGCACTTACTCATGGTGGGGAAAATGAAGAGGAGCAACTGGGAGGAGCTCACAGGGGGCTTCCAAGCTGATGGTAAAACGCAGACCTACTTCTAGTTATTAATTTTTAAACTATAATACATGCATTATATAGACTCTTTAGAATGTCTGATAATTTGCCATAAAAGAAAGAGAGAGAGAGAGAAAGGAAAGCAGGAAAAGAATGAAGAGATGTGGGGAGAAAGATGGGCAGGCAGAGTGGAGATCAGGCACTCACTGAGGATGTAGCTTGTAGAGGGTCCCGTCCACACCCACTGTCACTTTGAGGGTGTCCAGCCCCCGGTTTTCTCGTATTTTGTCCACTACAGCGGCCATGCCTGCACCACAGAGCTGGGCTGCCCGTCGAGCCACCACGGTGCACACCTCCTTGACGATGATGCTGTCATCGCATGTGCTCTCGAGCCCTAAGTGGTGTAGGATGGCACGGACCTGCAGCAGGGCCAGGCAGTCACTGGGGCAAGAGGAGACAGCCAGGGGTCAGTGATGTACCAAGAAGGCCTGACGGCTTGCCACTCCAGGGCCTGGCTCCTTCATCAGAAGCACTTCTGGGGGACCTGGACTTCCAAGGGCTGGGGGTAAAAGCTACCGTCCGTGAGAGGTGGTTCCATTTGTAAACTCAATTCAGGAACTAGCGCTTATTACACTGGCCCACATGGACAGGAACACAAAGAAACAGCTCCTTATGCCAATTTACCCAGGCAAGGTGCACACTGCTGCTACAAAACTGATACTCAAAAGGAAATTCACTGGCCATGATTCCACTTATTTGGAAATAGCAAAGACAGTGATGATGCTAATACAGTTTTCAGTTGCAAAGCCCTTTCCTGTCCAATCTCTCATTGTTCACAGGCCAGCAGGACAAGCATCAACAACCAACATTAGATGCCTGTTCTACTTCTACTCCCCCACTCCAGGTGGTCTGAAATCTACTTGTGCTCTATTTATAGAAGAAGAAAACAGACATGTAAACTAGAACACTATTCTGTTTACTGGTGCAGATAACTTAGGGCCCCCTTTCTGTAGGCTGTCCAGTTCCTGTTTTTCAATATGCCTGAGAGTAATATTAATGACACAGCATTAAATTTCAGAAGGCTCTGAAACTCAGCATTCTAATTTAGAGCAGACTTCTTTTCTCCACCATTAAACTGGAGGAAGAAGGCCTTGCTTTAATGAGCCACCACAGGACACCACTTGATCCTGGTTGCCTTATTGCTGCAGCCAGCAGTTGAGAAGATCCTTCTTGCCAAGCACAGGTGCTTTAGTGAGTAATCTTCTGCCGTGCAGTCCCATCTACATTCTGTGAGCAGCTATCTTTCTTTCTACCTTTGAAATTGGTCTAGAACCAGCAATATTGCTTTGCACAGGCTTATCCAGCTTAGCATGATTTTTCACAAGAATATCATATATTTTCCCTTAAAATGCCAACTGTTCACAAAGTACCTTAAAACAATACTATATAGATATAAACATGTTAGCCACTAAACTGACCTTTATGTAAGCCACACCTTGATCTTACCTGAACTGTGAAAATCCCAGCTTGTCTGTCCATGAAAAGGATATATGGTCCATCCTACTCCAGGCCCTAAATTCTCACCTCTCAATCTGAGACAGGAACTTGGTTTCAAAGATTCCCCTTGTCTTGAGCCGCTCTGAGATGCGGCCACGGAAAAGCAGCCCACGCTTGGTGAAATCGATGAGGATGTTACGAACAATCTCGCCCAAGTACATGCCGCTGATCATCTTCTCAAATCTGCAATGCAGATAATGTTCATGGAGGTTAAAAAATGTAGGATGTGCTGAGACAGACCAGCCTCCAACGCATTAGAAGGTAGAGAGCATACAGATTCCCATTGGTGGAAAAGGAAATGCTATTTGACTCACTTAGGCAGGATTCCTGGCATCCACGCATATTGACTCACAGCGTTCAGTAAAATGTGTCCTGAGGCCCAAGGAGTTCCCTGAATTGACTCCATTTAATGGGTTCATTTTCCTTCCAAGGCTTATTCCTGACTTCTCAAGAAGAAACTCACACCAAACCCCACCCTACTTCCAGAAGAGCAGGATACTGAATCTTAATCCCTGATGTTGCTGAGAATGTAGCATGCTTTCTCTTCAACCTAATCATTTATTGCTTAAGTAACTAGTGCCAGCTGAGAACTAAACTGGCCAAGAGAACTAAATATGATTACTCAATAGCTTGAGGGTCTTCTGGCTCTTTAGTGCCTTTAAAAATATCAACATTCTCAATTTAAACCAAGACTCCATCATCATTTAATCTTGTCTTACTCCAGCCTGTTTTCTTTCATTAATGTTGTCTGGCTGGTTCCTGGAGGCACTTTAGTCTGTGACCTCTACTATAGACAAATGTTTTGCAAAGGATATTCTGCAGAAGTACGGTCCCTGGTTAATCAAATTAGGAAACACTACATTCCACCTCTTCCTGATGGGACCCCACCACACCAAGGGCTTGGTGATGCTGAGGCTGCCCCCTTGTCCAGTATGACAATAGAGGATGCTACACACTGGATGGATGGAGAAAGGCTTGCTCCTGTTCGCTTCCTGGTCTTACCTGCCTCGCCCCAGCAATGCTTCTTCACCCTGATGGCAACAAGTGGTTCAACTGTCTGTTTTTCCTCAAGTCCCACACCTAGGTTTTAACACTTTCTCTCACCTGTCCAGTCCTCACAGTAGGAGCTGCCTCCTACAAGTATACTAACTTCTGTGCTACTCAGCAACCCCCTTTTATCTTTTCATCCCTCTAAAACCTGTGTGACCAACTCCAATTCTCCTTGCAACATAACTGTTGTGACTTTGTTTTCCCAACTGGACTTCAAGACCATCACAGTTCAGCAGGGCAAAAAGGACTTAACCCAGAACTTCCCAGATGTATCTGACAAGAAGCCCTTTCCAAAGAGATCTCTTCTATTAACATCTCAAGAGAATGAGCATCCTGGGATTTGTTGTTGTGGGTGACTCATCACTGTTCAGTTCTGAGATAAACAAACTGGAGCCCACATGCAGCTGGGCACCTACCTCTGTCTGCCAGGGTTGAGGGAAAGTTCATCCACAGCTGCATCAAATTCTGTGCGGAAGTCATCAAGGCATCCGTTGTCCCCGAAGGCCCCCCACTCCATGTTGACACACATCCGCCCCTCTTCCCCTTCCACCAGCTCAACATTCCGCATCTCCTCCATGTAGCAGGCATTGCTGCCTGTGCCTGCCAATCAAGAGACGTCAGTCAGGGCCTCCCTCGGCACTGTCCCCCCGCCCACCCTAGGCTATGTGACCCCACAGGGGAAGGACGGCCCAAGTCCTCACCAACAATGAGGCCGACTTCACAGTGAGGGTCTTCATAGCCACAGGTCATCATAGTCCCAACTGTATCGTTCACCACAGCAACCACGTCCAGGTCAAACTCCTGAGAACAACAGCAGATCCCAGTCCCCAAATGAGCCACAATATTCCCCCTCAGACACTTGCAAGGGAGATTTAGAGGTGTATAAAGCTTATATAGCAGGGCTTATTTGCTCTGCTCAAATGTCACCTCCTCAGAGACCTTCCCTGGTTATACTATTTAAAAGAATGCGCTTCCCCAGCCCCACTCACTCTGTCCTCACCCAACTTCATTTTCCTTCAAAGCACAAGAGCACCGGACATTAGCTCACGGTTTGTTTATAGAACAAGAGCTTGTGGCCATTCCTGAATCCCCAGTTGCCAAGAACAAGGCTTGACATACCATGGACACTCACAAACTGCTGAAGGACTAGAATAATTATCCCTGTGACCAACACAATTGCACTTAACAGTTCTCCCCACTTTTGTACACACAGATCCCTTCAGGCCTCCTGCTATGCCTCACCTACCTCTCGCCGGTGGATGGCTTCCTTCAGCAGCATAACTACGTCCTCACCCTCACAGCCAGACGCCTTGAAGCCTTTAGTCCACTTCAGGAGGATGCTCTAAAAATCACACATGGGCAGGGAGGTGGATATCAGAGAAGGACTCTTGGCTCATTCTCTAGTTGTCAACCTCACAGGTTATCAGAGGCCCTTTGAAAACCAATCATCTCACCCACAAGTTACTCTAAACCTGTTTCACCTACTAGAAGGGCCTACTATGCACCAGGTATTGGGCTAAGCACAACACATGTGTTACACCATTTAATCCTCACAGCAACTGTGTGAATGCTTATCATTATCATGCCCATTTTACAGGTAACTCTGGCCCTGAAGTAAACTGCCCAAGGCCTGCAGCTTGGAAGAGGGGAGGCACTCACCCCCAGGCTCATCAACTCCAATGGACAGGCTCATAAGCACCACACAACTGCCTCTGCCAAGGAACTAACTATATACTCGTTTCCTTCACCAGGAAAAACAGTTTGCCCTGTACATCACACAGAGGGGTCGGTTTGTGTCTCTGAATTTTCAGACTCCACTATGAAGTGAACAAGTACCCTCTGCTGAGTTACAGGGCCTTTCAGGAGCAGATATATGATGGCTTTGAATATGGGGGACTGTTTCATATACTGTTCCCTGGTTCCCTCTGTGCTGCTTCAGCCCATCAGGGAATAGGCATCCAGGACCCCCAGACCACTCTTGAGAGGCCTGAACCCCAAAAAAGGGACATGTGCTCACTATCTACCCACTGGCATGGTTTCCCCAGGACTTGCTTGATTTCCCATGGCCCAGGAGTTTTGTATCACAAGTCCCATTGTGTTCAGAGCCCAGGAAACTCAGAAAAACAAAGTTCAATATCAGCAGTGACCTAGTTTACACACCTATATCCAAATCACTCTGATTTTCTTGTTTACAAATTAGCTTGACATCTCTGATGAAATTTTCTATTTGGCACTTTCAAGCATTCAGAATGTTGAGTAACATTACTGTAAGTGGTCCTTAAATAATACGGCATGCAGAGGCCCCAAGAGCTGGGGAGAACTGCCCGTGGCCACCAGCTAAGCCAGGCAGCTTGAGGCCTCTGGGCTTCAGAACCTGCTGATTTCTCCATCAACAGACTGATCTCAGCAGAGCAGAACCCAACTTACAGACAGGACAACAGACAGAACCCAGCTTCTGCTTCTCTTGTTCTTAACTTTCACAGTTCTAGACTGAATACCTGCTGCTTACAGAAACTTAGAACATACGGCATAAATTCAATATAATGACCTGGAATTTTACAATTCAGGCACTAACAGAAACAGTTGACATGTCTTGGGGGCCACCAGATAAATATATAAGCATATATATATATATATATATATATATATATATATATATATATATATATATATATAAGAATATATATATGTATATATGCATATAAGCATATATATATACACGCTATACTTGAAAAGTCTGTTAAAAATATTTCAGTACAGAAGTCTGGAAGCATATAAACTGGAATTTTTTTTATCTTCCTATTAATCACATTTTGTACATTTCTGTATTATAGAGATCACACTTTTCTTAAAAATATTACCACCAGTGTTTTCCCAAATCATTGAGATTCCTTCCAAAAAACTCGTCGCTAATATGAGGCAGTGAATGACTCATGACTTAACTATTTCCCTACTGTTGAATAACTTAGTTTGTTTCTAATGACTGTTATAATAAGCAGTGTTTCATTAAATATCACATAAATATTTATATACATGTTTGATAACTACTTTTGGTAAACTGATGCAAATGAGAAGGCTTTGAACACCAATGCATTAATACTGAAAAAAATAATATGTTGAGACAAAGACGCTGGAAAAACTAAAAGCAATCCTAGACTAGTTCACACTGGACAAATGTTAACAGATATTGGGAAACACTGGATTAGGCAGGGTTTTTACCAGGACTTCCTAACACCTGACCGGTGCTAGTAGTGCACGTGGTAAATTTAACTCTCAGAAGGGAGAACTAGGAGGTATTTACAGAACTCAACTGAGTGACATAAGGGCTGCTGTGAGAGCATCAGATCTTTATCCCCTGCTTCATTCATCCAAGGCAAGTTGACAGGGAATAAAAAGCAAAGGTGATACTAGGGAAATATCATGACATCCAAACAGGAGATGGAGTGAAATGTCCTGAGCCCAAAACAGGGGCTTCAGGAACAGCTGAGCATAACTGACAGCATGGACTCATGTGTCGGGAAACTGGAATGAAATCATGGCTTAGCCACCAGCAGGCTATATGACCTGTAAGATACTCGGCATCTTTGTAGACTTTGTTTTCCTTTCTGCAAAATGGGCACACAAACATCTACTTTATATGGTTGCTGTGAGGGTTAAATGAGGAAACCTAGTAGAGTACCTTGCATAAAATACTTTTAAAAAATACCAGTTGTTGATATTATTAGCATCGTCATCATTATCCCCAAGATTGTTACCTACTTGACTCTCACCAGCTCTGACTTGCTCATTCCCATCAACAAGCCCTTCCCCATGACTGATCACTAATGCCCTTCTTTTCTTCCTCTTGGGTCAGCTTTCTCCCTTGCTCAAAACTCTGGCTGGTTCAGAGTTAGTACAGCCCATAGGAGAGCCCTCTAGGAAAGCACTGTTACCTCGTCCAGGCTGTTCTGCTGGCAGGGGAAGGAGAAAGTGAAACCTAGAGGCAGGGACACACCCTTCATGCCCATGTACTCCAGGAAGTCCGCAATGCACTGGACGATGTGGTCAAAGAGCTGTAAGGAGAAGTTGGGCTCTGAGTTGGGTTGTGGATGGGGGTGGGAGGGTGGGTTGGCCAGGGCAGGCTGCACCCAGCAGGGCCTGAACACCGGCTCTGGGCCTCTACCCAAGAGAAATGCCAGCTCAGGCACATACTTAAGTAAAGGCCAGCCAGAGCCCTAGCCCACCTACTCCTCCCCAGGACCACGGGTGAAAGCAGAGAAAGCACTGTCCTCCTGGGTGAGAAGGGGGTGTCTCCTGGAGTCCCCTCCCAGAGGTGTCCCCGTCTTACCTCGTCCCCTGTGCCGTGCATGACCTCCTGCGGGATAGAGTAGATCTTGTTGTGCATCTCCACTCCGCGTCGCTTCCCGTTCCGTACACGCACCAGCAGGACCCGGAAATTGGTACCCCCAAGGTCCAAGGCCAGGAAGTCTCCTTTCTCTGGAAAACAAGCCCAGGAAGATAATTTACTGGGGCTAAAGAGAGTGACAGTCACCTTCCCCTAATGGGGAGCTCTCCCAGGAGGCCCTGGACAACCTCAGGATAATAGACAGTGATTTAGTCACTAAGTTGTGTCCGATTCTTGCAACCCCATGAACTGTAGCCTGCCAGGCTCCTCTGTCCATGAGATTTTCCAGGCAAGAATACTGGAGTGGGTTGCCATTTCCTTCTCCATGATAGACAGTAAGCTCCACCTAATGATAAAGAAAATAAGAACCCCAGGATTAGAGATTTCCTGGCTCCTTTGTGGTTCTCAAATGAATTCAAGTTGCGGGATCCCAGGAATTACAATGAGCTCCAGAATACAGGAAAGAAATGGTGATAAGGTACACTCCAAAATATCCAAACATGCCACCTGTACAAAATCAAAGGCCACCTTACATAAGGTTCCAGATTAGAGAAGAGAGAGGAACAACAGAGTCCAACTCTTTGAAGAAAACTGAAGGGAAATTTTTCTAAATGAGAAAATCCTCCTTTTTAGGACAGTCACAATGTACTACATGCCTCAATCACAGTTTCTATGCAACCCTCAGGCAGCTGCAAGAAGGAAGCACTGCATTCCCCTCTATAGAGGAGTGAGACCTAGCTGAACTAGTGTGCCACAATACAACCTGTCCCTGGTAGCACAAAGCAGCCATAAACAATATGTAAGGAAATGGGCATGGCTGTGTACTAATAAAACTTTATTTGTAAAAATAGGCAGTGGGCTAGATTTAGACCACGGATTTTAGTTTGCCAACCCCTGACCTTATAAGAGCTAATCCTGGAACCAAAATTCCTAGATTTGAATCCCAGCTCTACCATCTTCTAGCTGTGTGAAGCTGGGCAGGTTTCTTAATTTCCCTGTGCCTAGGTTTTGTGTAAAACATAATAGCTTGTTAACAAATAAAATTAACTACTAGTCTCTGTTAGCAGTTGAAGATTAAATGAATTAACACGTGTGGACTGCTTAGAGAAGCGTTTGACACATAGTAAGCATTCATTAAGTATTTACTACGATCACTGCTCAGTTTTAGCAAAGGAGTACCTTGGTTGAGCTCATGGAACAGCAGAATTTCCCAGTACTACAGCTGAAGAAACACATTCGACAATCTGACCTGAACACCTGTGCTAAGGCTGAGGGAGTCCTCTTGGAGGATGAGCCCTGTGGTGAACTGGGGGGCAGCCCTGCTGCGTACCTGTGCCATCAGGGGTGGCGCACACGTAGGTGGGCAGCATCTTGACAGGAGCAATGGCGTGAGTCTCCTTGCTCAGACCTCGCTCCATTTCCATCTTCATCCTCCTCTTGACCTCCAGCAGCTGCTCGCGGCTCAGCTTCAGAGACTCCAGGGTCTTCTGGCGGGCCCGGTGCTGATCGGCCAGCCGATAGGCCACCGCCGTCACCATGGCTGCCCCTTTGCCGCTGCCATCCTCAGAGCGGAGGAAGCGCACGTCACAGTCAGGCACCAGGCGCCGCACGGTCTTGTGAAGACGCTTGGCGAAACTGCAGTCACAGAGACGGGGTAAGAGCTGGGTGCCCACAGGTAGGGCCAGTGGTACAAATGTTTGGGGCAGTAGCTCACCACCTCAGCCCAAAATGACACCCTAAACACTCTTTCCCTACTCTTTCCCAGGTTAGGGGTCACTGTATAAAAGCTCAAAATATTTAACCGCAACCACCCTGTGAAGAGGAAAGGAGGCTTCTGGGAAGCCACCATCTCCTGCACACACTCACAGAAGACCCCCCTTCTCACAGGCCCCAGCTCCTCTGCCCAACTTATCAGCCTCAGGTGATTCTGACACCAACTACTATTCATGTTTCATCATTTCAGCAGATGCTGCCTAGGAAAGACCCAAAAACAGAAATGTCAAAATGCTCTTCTAGACTTCGGCCTCTCTTTGGCTGATTTCTGCCAAGAACCTCAGAGGTGTCTGAACAGCTAAGGATTTGTGTGGTGGCTGCTTGGAGCCACGGTCTCCAAGGCGTTACTACTCCAAGTGTGGCCTATGGGCCAGCAGCATCACTGGGTGCTATTAGAGACATAGGATCTCAGGCTGAATCCAGACCTTCTGAACCAGAATCTGCCTCTTAATTAGATCCTCTAGTAATCTGTGCACACTTTAAAGTTTCTGAAGCACTGGATGAGGAGCCTAGGGCATGGAAGGGCTGAGACCCTCCACATTCACCTTCAGTTAATGAAGGGCCATTGACCTGGCGTTTTTATTAGGTGAAAATGATAAGTGGGTACCATAGAAAAACATCTTTCAAGCCCCAACTAAAATTTGAATATTTGAGCACTTATGACCAAGGGATCAAACCATAGACGGCAGGGCAGGATTAATTCAATACCTAGGTGAGCCAGAGAAGCTGGAAGTAAGAAAGTACAGAAAAAGAGCCCCCAGAAGCCAGGAGAGCTCCGAGTAAAGCCTCCGCCCCTGCACACTTCCAGCCCCCACTCGTCCAGCGGGGAGCTTTCATTCCACAAAGAACCTGGACTCTGTGGTCCATCTCCACCACCCCCACAGTGCAACACAGAGCCCCTGCGGAGGCAAGCCTCTCAGCGGCCTCGCGTGCTGACTCACTGGGGGTGCTTCTTGTAAACTGAGCCATCGACCCCGACAGTGGAGCGCAGCCGATCCACGCCCTTGTTCTCCTTGATGCGCCGCAACACGGCTGCCAGCGTGGCAGCGCACAGGCTGGCTGAGCGTGTGGACACGATCTGGCAGACCCGGTGAGTGGCCACACAGTCCTCATGGGTCGGGTCCAGGCCCAGCCGCAACAGGATCTCATGGGCCTTCCGGATGCCATCCTTCTCCCTGGGGAACAGAAACACTGAGTGAGCAGGCGTCTACTCACCTGGCCAGTGGGATGGAGGATGTGTGCCGACAAAGAAAGCCCTCGGCCCCAGCAAATGCCATGTCCCAGTGAAGGCAGACATCCGCCTGACTGCTCTGCCCACCTATGGAGGAGTGGGGTGAACAAGGAGGGGAGGAAAGCACAAGCTGAGGTCTTCTTTCCCCCCACCCCCCACCCACACGCAGTACTTCAGGCGCCCCTGTTTCCCCAGTGAAAACAACCAAGTTTCCTTATGCACACACTATGGGAGGACGAGGCCTTGTTCCTGGGGCTTTACACACCAAGCTGTGTGTGTATGAGTTTGCTCATCTCAAGATGGTGGGACTATTGTCCCTGCCACCAACTATCTCTGACCACAGGAACCCAGCTGTGGAGCCCACCCTATTTTCTCTCTATAAAGCAGTCAGTCTGTTGCACTTCACAACGGAGTTGGCACTGCTTTAACTTGCATCTAAAGATGTTGATCCAGGGTTGATGCTTTGAGATTACCTCTCTTCTTAGGGGAACTGCTGCTAAGTCACTTCAGTCGTGTCCGACTCTGTGTGACCCCATAGACGGCAGCCTACCAGGCTCCTCCGTCCATGGGATTTTCCAGGCAAGAGTACTGGAGCGGGGTGGCATCGCCTTCTCCATTAACTGTCCACAAATATCGAGCACTGTCATTTCCTCCAAGTTTAACAAGGAGGTACAGTTCATTCAAGTATTCCACTAAAAACAAAGTCATTTGGACTGTCTCACTGCTCCTGTTAGCACCAAAATTATCTCCTCTCCACCATCTAGTGCCTGGAACAAGGCCTCCTCAAGTGACAAGTGGAAGTCTCAAGAAGAGGAAACCAGGGCTTCCCTGGTGGCTCAGAGGTAAAGAATCCACCTGCTGATGCAGGAGACACGGGTTCGATCCCTGGTCTGGGTAGATCCCACATGCCACAGAGACTCTAAGCCTGTGTGCCACTACTATTGAACCTGTACTCTAGAGCCCGGGAACTACAACCATTTTGCCCATGTGCTACTGAGGCCCATGAGTCCACGCTCCACAACAAGAGAAGCCACCACAATGAAAAGCCCATGCACAGGAATGAAAAGCAGCCCCTACTCACTAAAACTAGAGCAAAGTCTGCACAGCAATGAAGATACAGGACAGTCAGAAATAAATAAATAAAGCTGCAGTTTAAAAAAAAAACAACCAGGAAACCAAGTCCAACTTTTTGGATATTGTTGATTGAAAAACAAAAATCAGGCCATGCTCACTCCCACTCCCGCTGCTCTGTGAAAATGCAGGCCTCAACTCTAACTTTCGGAACTAATGCCGTCCAAGGACCTCTTTTTCTGTTATGAAGCAGGAGTCAGGATAGAGCCCTTTCTGAAAGTCGCCAGTAGGGAATGATTGTCTGAGGAGGTCTTACAACCTGACAAGTGAAAGACAAAGGAGAAAGGGAAAGATAAACCCAACTAAATCAGTTCCAGCGGATACCAACGAGAGAGAAGAAAGCCTTCTTAAGTGACCAATGCAAAGAAATAGAGAAAAACAATAGACTGGGAAAGACTAGAGATCTCCTCAAGATAACTGGAGATATCAAGGGAACATTCCATGCAAAGATGGGCTCAATAAAGAACAGAGATGGAAAGCACCTAAAAGAAGCAGCAGAGATTTAGAAAGATGGCAAGAATTCACTGAAGAATTTCACAAATGTCTCAATGATCCAGATAACCACGATGGTGTGGTCACTCACCTAGAGCCAGACATCCTAGAGGTGAAGTCAAGTAGGCCTTAGGAAGCATCACTACAAAGTTAGTGATGGTGATGGAATTCCAGCTGAGCTATTTCAAATCCTAAAAGATGATGCTGTGAAAGTGCTGGCCTCAATATGTCAGCAAACCTGGAAAACTCAGCAATGGCCACAGGACTGGAAAAGGTCAGTTTTCATTCCAATCCCAAAGAAGGACAATGCCAAAGAATGTTCAAACTATCACACAATTGTGTTCACTTCACATGCTCGCAAGATAATGCTCAAAATGCTTCAAAACAGGTTCAACAGTATGTGAGCCAAGAACTTCCAGATGTACAATCTGGATTTAGGAGAGACAGAGGAATCAGAGATCAAATTGCCAACATCCACTGAATCATAAAAAACTCAAGGAAATTCCAGAAAAATATGTACTTTTGCTTCATTGACTATGCTAACGCCTTTGTGTAGATCACAACAAACTGTGGAAATTCTTAAAGAGATGGGAATATCAGACCACCTACCTGCCTCCTGAGAAACCTGTATGCAGGTCAAGAAGCAACAGTTAGAACTGGACATAGAACAACAGACTGGTTCAAAACCGGGAAAAGAGTACGTCAAGACCGTATATTGTCACCCTGTTTATTTAACTTCTATGCAGAGTACATTATGTGAAATGCAGGGCTGGATGAATCACAAGCTGGAGTCAAGATTGCCAAGAGAAATATCAGTAACCTCAGATATGCAGATGGTCCCATCCTAATGGCAGAGAGCAAAGAGGAACTAAAGAGCCTCTTGATGAAGGTGATAGAGGAGAGTAGAAAAGCTGGCTTAAAACTCAACGTCCAAAATACAAAGATCATAACATCCGGTCCCATCATTTCATGGCAAATAGATGGGCAAAGAAATGAAAACAGTGGCAGATTTTATTTTCTTGGGCTCCAAAATCACTGCAGATGGTGACTGCAGCCATGAAATTAAAAGACACTTGCTTCTTGGTAGAAAAGCTATGACAAACCTAGACAGCATATTAAAAGCAGAGAGATCACTTTGTAGACAAAGGTCTGTATAATCAAACCTGTGGTTTTTCCAGTAGTCACATACAGATGTGAGAGTTGGATCATAAAGAAGGCTAAGTGCTGAAGAATTGATGCTTTCAAATTGTGGTGCTGGAGAAGACTCTTGAGAGTCCCTTGGATTGCAAGGAGATCAAACCAGTCAATCCTAAAGGAAATCAGTCCTGAATATTCATTGGAAGGACTGATGCTGAAGCTGAATCTCCAATACTTTGACCACCTGATATGAAGAGCCAATTTATTGGAAAAGTTCCTGATTCTGAGAAAGACTGAGGGCAGGAGAGGAAGGGGGCATCAGAGGATGAGATGGTTGGATGACATCACTGAATCAATGGACATGAGTTTGAGCAAACTCCAGGAGATAGTGAAGGACAGGGAAGTCTGCGTGCTGCAGTCCATGGAGTCGCAGAGGCCAGACACCACTTAGCAACTGAACAACAAAAGGGAATGAAATGCCAGGGCTTCAGGAAAAGAGAAGTAGATGAAAATGAATCATTAAAGGGTCCACAGGGAGCCTCTAGCATAAAGCTGAGATCCCTGTGCCGGGCAGGAACACGAGTGCAAAAGTGAAAGTCCTTGTATGGGGGCCAGTTGTCCCCAAGACCATGAGTCACTCTGGTAGTAGGCACGTTCAAAACAGACACAAGTGGAAAATATCTGGCAAGTGACATCAAGCCATAGGCCTGCCATGTGAGGCCAAGGCCTCACGCTGGGTGAGACCCTCCTGGACCCTCCTGCTGTCCATATCTGAAGGGTCAACAGCCTGTGCCTCTTCCTCATTCCCCAGCCATCTGTCCACCCTTCTGAGGTCCCAGTGAACAGAGAAGGACCCAAAGCTTACCCTTCAATATCTGAAACATCTTTGGTCTCAAAATGGCCTGTGGCAAGAAGTTCAGGGCTGAGCTTCCCCCCAAAAAGCAGCTCCTCCTTGGCCATCTTCACTAGGATAAGCCTCACCAGTTCCCCCATGTACATTCCACTGATCATCTTCTCAAATCTGCAGAGAGAGATACAGCAAAAATAATAAGTCTCTGCTGCCAGTAAACTTGACACGTCCTTGTGGAAGCAGTATGCACACATGGCGCCTATGCAGAACAAAGTGCAAACTTGTGTGGCACTGACTAGGCGTGAGATGTGTAGAGAAGTGACAGCTGGGCACAAATGGGGTTGGAGGCACTGGGAGCTTAGGCTGTCTCTGCAGGCAGGTGGGCCTTGACCTATGGAGAAGGAGGGTCCTTTAGCAGCCAAACCAAACATCCAGGGAGTGTGGGACACTCTACCAAAGCTTGAATTTGAGGTGAAGTGGGTTATGTGGTAGGGTAGCAATTTTTAATAAATTTTTTCTCTAGCAAGGAAATGCTCTTTTAAAATGAATTCTTATGCAAAACCTCAGTATTTATCTCAATCAGAAAAAAAAAAAACCAAACAGGTCATTCTAATTAAATTTGGGAGCACAGGGCTAGCAACCTGTCATCTCAAACTTCCTTCCCCTTTCAGGCCATTTGTGGCTTCCTGAGAAAACTGAGAACAATGTGGGATGGAAGGGGGATTGGGCAAGAATAGAAGGGCAGGTTGGGACAGATGAGAAAGAGCTCTAAGTGTCATGTGGTTTGGAGAATCTGGAAGTGAGACATATTGGGCATTTCTGAGCAGGAAAGTGACAAGATAGCTGAGAGGGAAGTTGGGTAATTTATTTTTTCAACACTAGGTGACACTGTTTTCTTTATAGGACAGTCTTTCTGGCTGAGATATATAACAGGAGAAACCAAGCCCTTACAATTCTTTCTAGCAAAAAAAAAAAGGCCCTTTCATGGTATCTTAGAAAGGATCTAGACCCTAGAGAGAAGAGGCAGACAGGGCCTTTGGGTACTAACTACACGGGCCTTCAGAGAAGGCCTAGAGCAGGGTGTGGAAGAAATTCCGAAGTCACCTGGTGCAAACTACAAGAGAGGAAGCCGGGCCCTCAGGAAGTGACTTGCCCAAGACCCAGAAACAGGTATGGCAGAACTAGAGCTAAGTGGAGAGTTGGTAAAACTGCTTGAGCAGGAGGTATGTTTAAAATGTTTAAGCGCCAGCACAGGCACGCTGCCTGAGAGGCAGCCCAGCTTCAGCAGTAAGGAACTCACGTGTCTACTTCTGTACCTTCTCCAAAATAGCTGGTTCTGTGAGAGATAACGGAGGGGGCCAGTGGGGCTCTGAAGTGTGAGTGGTAAAAGTTTTTATTTCAGGCTTTAAAAACACTTTGTTTCAGTCACTGTTTGGAACACATTTATTTAGAAATATAACGAGTGAGAAAAAAGTTCGTATTCAAGCCCAGCAATAACTTCAGGGACAGCTGATGCACTTGTAATATGTCCTCCCAGCCATTTTTGTTTGTTTGTTTGTCTTTTGAGCAGTTTTTTCAGTCCATGAATTTCTCACCAGCCGTGGCAGACACAGCCAGTATTCTATAAATTGACTCACTTTCAACATGTAAGAGAAGCTTGTGACTTAAATAAGCTGTGCTTTGAGGAAGCAAGAACACCCCCCTGTAAAGCAAAAGACTCTTATAAAGCTGGTTCATAAGGTTGGATTTTCCTCTCCAAGCAGGGATAAGTACTAGATTTCCTACAACAGTCACAGCACCAATAAGGCCATAGAGGACCTAGGAATTCCCTCGTGGTACAGTTGTTGGGACTCCGAGCTTTCAGGGCTGAGGGCCCTGGTTCAGTCCCTGGCCAGGGAACTAAGATCCTGCAAGGCTCAAAAAAAAGGCCAGAGAGGACTTGATTGCTCAAAATGTTTTGTAATTGCCTTTAGAGCTTGCGGCAATCCCTGTTTCAAGATCTCTAATAAGGACATTAGGCAAATGTTTGTGGGACTGAATTAATGTTTTGTAAGAGTCAGAAGTAACTAAAAACCTAAGTCTGACCAGGTTGGAGAATATAACATCCAGGGACCAAAAAAAAAGTTAGAGCCCCTCCTCCAGTCCACTCAAGGACCCTGGTTGGACCACAGGTCCAGAAAAGGCGGCCAAAGGGGCTCCTTAAGCAGCTTTTCTACAGGCTTTGGGTCTGCCTACAGCTATAGCAACAGGCCCTGGGACTCTGGCAACTCAGCCTAGCTCATAACAGGCAGCAATTAGGAGCCAACTCGCAGCCTCATGCCCTGGGTAGTGACAGAGGTGGGAGCTATGAAATGAGCTTTCAGATCCCTTATCTTTGCCATCTAAACATGACTTTTCTTATGTGGTGCACAAATTGTTTCTATGGACAACATACAGACTGAAGGCAGAGAGAAAGAGCAGGGCAACAGACTTAGAATACAATCTTCTAAAATGACCACTCTTGAGAGTCAAATTATTAGCCATAATATGGTTTGTCCACTTGCTCTATCTTTTGTAGACAGCTCTCAGCAACTGATAGTCACAATATATGTAATAAGCACATTTCCATAAGCAGTGGGTGCCTTGGCAACTTTAGGGGCCAAATATAAAGCTGTAAAATAAAGATAGGAACCACCCCCTAGCCCTGGCCAGCTCCTGAACCCAACCCTTGAGCCCACTGCACACAGGGGGCTGCTCACAGTTGCTTCCCGGGGTTCAGAGAGCCCATGTCGATCTCCTGATCAAACTCCGTCCGGATGTCATCAAGTGCTCCGTCATCGCCAAAGGCCCCCCACTCCATATTGATACACATTCGGCCCTCATCGCCCTCCACAGTGTCGATGTGGCGCATCTCTTCCATGTAGCAAGCGTTGCTGCCCGTGCCTGGACAAAACAAGAGACTGCTCAGCACCCACTCACACTGTCCTCCCCCAGCCCCCATCTCCCTCTAAAAACTCTCCTCAGACCGCTCAGTGTGACTGGGATTCCTCCCTGCAGACTCCTGGGGCATCTTGACATGGTTCCACCCACTACCACCCACAACTCCTCAAGTCCTGGCTCAGCCCTCAAAAGTGACCACACCATTATCTTCTAGCAGGAAGTACAAAGGAAGATCCAGGCCATGGACTCCTCCTCTCTTTGCAGCCCACGCGCTCAATCTGTTGGCCAGCACTGTGTTCACATACCCACAGTGCTCACATGCAGTGTTCACGTACCCACAATGCTCACACCTAGGGTTCACATACCCACAATGAGACCAATCTCACAGTTCTGGTCATCATAGCCACAGGTCATCATGGTCCCAACGGTATCATTCACCACAGCCACAATATCAATATCAAAGTCCTGCAGGGATAAAAGGGGGACCCTAACTTTCACTGTCACAGAAAGACTACAGATGTGAAGATGAACGGTAATAAGACACACAGCCCAAGTGCAGGGCTAGAGCTGGAAGTTGGGTCCAGATCCAGTCTAATGGCAGCATCTCACTTCCCACCCCACTGGTCTTCATCATAGACGACTTCCCTGGCAGCAGGCCTGCAGTCTAGTTCACAGCCATTACTACGCTAAGAAGAGCCTGTCTTCTGATCATCGTCTTCTCATTCTCTTTCTTCTTTTCTTTCTCTATCTCTCTCTCCCTCCCAGTAAGTCTTGCCCTTCTGTGACTAGACCTTTATCATGTCCTTTCTCTGCCCCATTCCACCCTCATACCAACATAAATCCCAAACTTCTCATTTGAAAATGAGGGTTTTTCTTTCACCAAGGCTAAGATTAGTTGTCCATCATGCTAATCTAAAGACCCCAAAGGCATCTGATCATATATAAGATCACTGGTGTGCTTATTGTCTCTCAATATAGAGGCGTGTCATTATGCAGCACACCTTATACTTTATTGAGAGCTAACTCTCAATAAAATTGGGGAAAAAAACAAAGATTTTTGGGTAACATAACAGAGAAGAAGAAAAGAAAACCTCTCCTTAAGACCCACAAAAAAATTCTCATGCCGATTTGAGGACCGACAAGGCAAGACTACAGAGTGGACTCAAAAGAATATAAAGGGCCTCCAGACCCCAAGCCCCTGCATCTCCCTCTGCTGCCCCTACTCACCCCTCTCTTCTGGATGGCCTTCCGGATCAGAGTAACCACATCTTTCCCTTCCACACCACTGGACTTGAACCCCTTGGTCCACGAGACCAGGAAACTCTGGAAAAGGACCAAGGGATATTGATTTCCCACAAAACTCAGTCCATACTCCTCATCATTAGGAGACCTCTGCCATGGGGCTAAACTAAAATCATGACTGAATTTATATAGGTCTTCCTTATTAGCCTACGAAGGAGAAACTATGTTAGAGACCAAGTAAGGAGGTTAAATGAATGATTTACTGTCCCCAAGAAGCAGGCTGTAGAACTGCCAAAATAAGATTCTTGTGTCCTAATATTGTAAACTTTCAAGGATGTTTATTATGACACTTTAGAACAAAGGGGTCCCTGACTAGTTTCTCACTCCTGTTTCCCTAAGAGGGATATGGATAATGTGCAATGTACATAGGCCTGCATTTAGTCATCTGAGGGGACAGTGATTAAGACTCCCCACTTCTCCAATACCTCTTTACCATCCCTCTCACATACACCTACACACACTCTCCTAGAAGGACAGATCTCCCATACTCAAACATTGTCCATGCAACCCATCAGAGCAAGCTCCATCACCATAGTAGCAAGTGGCTCAGAGTTCTTTCCAGTCCTCCCAGTCCAAAGAATGAAGCAACAAAAATGTCTGAAGGATTCATCTTACCTCATCTAGTTTTGTTTGGATGCAGGGGAATGAGAAGGTAAAACCCAAAGGGAGCTTCTTATCTTTGATTTGTAGCTTATCCATGAAGTTGGCCAGGCATTCAGCAATGTGATCAAACAGCTAAGGGCACACAATACAGGAAGATGAGCAGGGAGGCAGAAAGGCATAGAGACTAAGAGCATGGACTTTGGGCTCAGAAAGGAACTAGCTTGGCTGAGTACATGCAAGATATGTATCCCTTCTGAAGTTTTAATTTGTTTATCTATAAAATAGGGGTGATAACTGGACCCGCTCACAAGTTACCAAAAGGATTAAATGAGTCAACACATATAAGGACTTAACACTCATTAGTGATTATTAAATTCTGTCTTCCACTTAGACCATTTATCCAAACCACAATGCAGTTATCAAAATAACCACATTAGGCAGGGAAAAATCACAGCCAAAGCTAATCAGAAAGTCATCGCAAAACCTAGAAACAGAATACCCTTTAGTGGCTCTGTCAGAACCTCCCTGACATGGATGCACAGCTGATTATCTTACCAGAAAGGGCAACCCATCTGACTGCCAACAAGTATTTTAGCATCCCGGTCTCTTGTGACTGGGGGAGGGGATGGGACATTCTCTGTTGGCATTCTATAAATGAACTTAACAAAAGTAACTTTTAGATCTTTCCTCCATTCTAGAAAACCAATCTTCTGGGGGCAATTCCAAGAAGTTATCTTTGTTTTCTAACTTCAATATGAGAACCTAAGTGAGTCCACAAAGAGCACTGAAAAAGAAATAGGGTTTGTGGATGGGCAGCCTCACAACCTTAACTATTGTAAACAGGATCCGAAGCTCCTAAGAAAAATCCTAAGCCTAAGAAATCATCCACTTTCAATTTGTCCCAAAGCCCATAGCCTCTTAGTTTCCTTTTTCCCCAGTCAATATCCTCAAAGAGAAATTGGTGACCCCTTCAACACAGAGGTGGAGGCTAGGAACGTTCTGGTGCAAAAAGTAAGCAAAGGTCCAAAAGACTGAGAAGATTCAAAGAGCCAGGTTGACCAGATGGCAAAATCTAAAAGCCAAGACAAATGAAAGAAGATAATGTTCCTTTTCCTTTCCAGGCAGAAGCAAGGAAGATTCCACTAGTCCAGGGACCCCCAAAGTGTAGTCCACAGCATCATCATCATCATGTCCAAACCTAAACCTCCTGAATCAGAAGGTGGTAGTAGAGCCTTCAAAGTAACCCTGAAGCAGTGGTTTGAGAACCACTGCACTAAACCACCAAAAGTATTTGCATTTACAAAGGGACTGAGAGGCTTGGGGTGACAGGGTAGGTTAAGAGGTGCACTGGCCCCCCAGATGTCTGGGTTATGCTCAGTCAGTGGAAATAATCTAGGAAGACAAGGCCAGCCCCTTCTAGAAGGGGACTGGCTCTAACTGAACTTCCCAGTGGATCCTGTCTCTGTCTGATCATGTGTAAAATTAACCTCAGGTAATGCTGAAACACTCGATTTCCAAGCCAAAACTTTTTCAAGAGTACATGCTGGGTAATGACAGGGCTCTCTCACTAAGAGGATCCCCAATGCCTAAGTGCCAACTCCCTTGAGCAGAGATCAAGGATTTTAATGTGGAAATAGGGTTTCTGGAGAGATATTCAGCAAGTTCTGTTCTGTTGGCAAGCTGATCAGGGACACAATTTACAATAGGGTTAAACAAATTCCCAGCACCTTCTTCCTGGTACTCTAATCAAAATTATCTTTAGTGCAATAGTTTTACCCAAAAAAAGGAAGTTACAGAAGCTGTGCAAAGAGATAAGGGCAATCATCAGAGATAGGGGGAGGGTTTGAAGAAAGAAAAATGGTTTCCCCTCTCCCAGCCCTGATCATTGCTCTTTCCAATTGCACTACTAACAGGGGTAGGCAGGAAAAAAAGATAGGCAGTGAAGAGGCATTAGATAATGTGTTACACAATACAGTAGCCACTAGCCATCTGTAGCTATTTCAATTAATAAGAATTTTTAAAAATTAAAAAGTCACTTCCTCAGTCACACTAGTCATAAGCAAGTGCTTAATACTGCAAGTAGCTAGTGGTTGCCTCACAGTACAGGGCAGATACCGAACAGTTCTACCACTCTGAAAAGTGCTATTGGACAGTGTTGGGTTAGAAGAACCTGCAGCTCTTTAAAAGAGGGGAGGAGGAGACCATCTGCTTCCTTTAAAGGGAGATTATCTCCTTTTCTGTTAGCTGATGATCTAAGGATAAGATACTGGGAGAAAGGGCTAACACTTTCCTGCCATAAAAAGGCTCAAAGGGCATTATTTTATGAAGGGAGAAAGGCTTCCTTTCCCTTATTGGTCTGAGAATCTGCTCACTCCCCTTCTCACAGGAAACACTAAAAAATCTAAACTGGCTGCTATTACAATTTGCAATTCACTGTTCCCAAGTGGAAGTTCAGGGGCCATGAGACAGACTTTGTCCAGGACTCATACTACCCAGGTTCACAGATCTTCAAAAACCTTTGCAAGTTTTGAGTATGGTGATTTGGTCATGGTATCCAGGTGTACTGGCCCAGCCTCCTGACATCAGACTCCTCAATCACCAGTGCATGCAAGCAGAGCTCAGATGAGACAGAAAATCAAAATCCCTCCCACTAAAGCACATCCAGACCCTGGGGTCTCATGCATATGCTCTCTGGCCACATGTACTTCTCTTGATGGAGGCCCCCACCTAGTCTCCAGGCGTTGAGGGGCATCACCTGGCAAAGAGGGGAGTCAAGGTCTCCTCCCTCCAAGGCCACAGAGAAGGAGCATTATCTGCTTCTGTGGGGCCCAGAGCCCCAGTGGCCACCCCAAGAGAAGGGTCATACCTGGGTGCCACTGCCTCGCATGATGTCCTCGGGGATGGCATAGATTTGGTTCTCCATCTCAACCTTCTGGAGTCCATTGTCTGTTACTCTCACCCAAAGCACACGGAAGTTGGTCCCTCCAAGGTCCAGAGCCAAGAACTCTCCATGTTCTACAGAGAGAAGGGCCAGTATTAGTTCAGGAAAGACAAGGCCTAACTGTTTTACAGAGACCAAAACTTAAAACCCAAGAATCCTGCCATAAACACTGGTCACCTCTGGGTGATGAGATGTGGGTGAAAAAAGTGGGTTTTACTTTTTTCTACACACTTTTATATATTGCCTTATTCTTTTTCTTAATGCTAAGCACTTGTATATTACTTTTAGGATACACATGAAGAATCAGTTTCATATCCAATGACGGGGTGCCCACCCCCTCACAAAAGCTATTTCCCAAGAGCTTTCACCCAAGTCCCCATTGAGCTCACAGGGCCCATCAAGCCCTGCATCAAGAGACCAGGCCTTGGTTTTGTTCTTCATGTCCCCAAGACACCCAACATACTGCTACAAGCTTGTGGCCCCCCTGGGCCTTTTCCCAAATTGTGATCTCTAAACAAAACGTAGTCTTTAATGTTTGTACACAGTGACAGCAAAATCCCTCGCAGGAATGAGAGTCACACAAGGGAGTGGAATGGGATCCAGCTAACTATAAGTTAAGATGCCTTGTAAATAAGTCTAGCAGGTGCCCCCTGCCAAAAAAATTCCCAGGCTTACTCAAGTGTGAGAGAATGCTGACCTGAGTCTATGAGATAAGAGTCAGACCACTCAGACAAGCCACAGGGCAGGGGCAAGAGGGGAGAGAGGGAGACTCTACAGACACAGGTGGGTCAAGAGCTCTAGGAGTCACGGGAAGGCGCAGTCCAGTCCCTCCAGGAAGTAAGCAGAGCAGAACAGCAAACATCCAGACTCTAGACGATAACAGGGGCTGCGGGGACACACACCATTGTAGGGTGCAGAATGGAAGTGCTGAAGAGGCGCGGAGGCCAGAGCCGTGGCTGGGGCTCAGGGGGCAGGCCAGGACTGGGAACAAGGTGGACTTGTCCCCTGAGCAGTCTCCTCAACCAGTCCTGCTCCACCAGTCTTCCAGTGCCCTGCTACACGCCTTCTGAAAGGATACATGATTACTTCTGGGGGGTGGGGGGTGGCGATTCACTTATTGAAATGTTTGTCAATACTCAGCCCCTCTCCTGATGGGAGACTTGCCACTGAAGTAAGGGAGCACGGATCAGAGGGTCCGGGAACCACTCTAACTAAAAGAAACAAGGGTTTATTCTGACCCACATGCTCTCAGCAGCAAGGACTGTTTGGTCCTGAGAAAAGCCAACATCTGCCCAGCTCCTTGAGGGCACTTACCAACACAGCCCCTACCATTCAGAGGGGCAGCCTGAAGTGGACATCATCCCCCCGAGATTACATGGGGCCTTATCTCCACACAACCCTGGTCTACTGTAACAATACATAGAGAGACTGGCTCTGGCACCCGCATTATCCACACCAGAACTCCAGCCACTTTGGAGACATGGCAGATTCCTGAGCCTCTGAGCTTCAGCTGCCTCATCTCCAGAGCAGGAGCTTCCTACCTGACGTGGCTAAGGTGAGGAGAACCAAGTAACACGCCTCAAGTACCCAGCACAATACCAAGAACTCAGAACATACTCAATAAGGACTAGAAACTTTCCATCCAGGCTCTTGGCAAACACAGCCTGACACTCACACTTGAGTCTCCCAGGCCCAGTGTCAGGGCTGCCTCTCAGACTGAAAAAAAGTAAAAACAACCTTCTGAGGGGAGACTGAAAACATTTGTCTAAGAAAAGCCACCAGAATCTTTGCCAGTGACTTCAGCACTCCTCCTCAGGGAGTACTAATTTTCTGTCCCTTTCATGGCATCTAGCGGTCCCCCAGCTCTTTAGCCACCGTTGCTAGATAGCTAGGGCAACCTCAACCCCATCTAGAGAGACTGCTCCCCTTGTGGCCCTGAGTGACTTTTCCAGGCATACCAGTTCTGAGCCTCCCCTGGTAGTGGGATGTCAGCCAGTTTGTAGGGAAAACTATGTGAGGCTCTCATGGGGGATGAAAAGGAAAATCAAAGATGAATTGCCTGCATCAGCATTCTGCAGCCCAGGATACATGAATCTGCTGAATCGGCGACCGTGGGGGATTGAGGCGGCCGAGGCTGCCCCTGGTTGGTCACGATTCAAGGCTAGCCCAGCCGGATTCACTGGAGGGGACAGCTCCATCAAGAATGGTGGTTTTGCAGTATTTCCTGATGGACTGAAGGGAAATCAAAAATAATAAAGTACTGATGATAATTCCATTCCCAAGAAGGAATGTCATTCTTTTCAGACTCCGCCAGATCAGACATTCCTCTTCATCTCTCTTGCCTGATGCCCCTCCACAAACAGGCATAATCACAACTAACACAGCCGAAGACTTTAGTCCTTCCAGAGTCCAATATCTCTGAGACAGGCCCAGCATCATGACTCCTGGAGCTAAATTCTAAGGTGATCCCTTGAGACAGTGAATGGACCCCTTGCCTAGTGCCACCTCCCCACCATGCATGAGCGGTCCTCACACAGAGCAGCACCAGGCTTTGTTTTGAATTCCAGCTCAGCTGCTTCAGGATCTGTATGGGCTCTATGAGCATGTCTCGCCTGCAGAACAGGGCTCATAACGCTGACTTTCCCAGGGTTCATGAGCTTACATAAAATACAGAACACATTATAACTGAATATACAGATACACAGTAAGCCATCAATCAGTAGCTACTGCTGTCACTGTCATTGCTTCTTTGATTACGTAGCTCCTCTCCTAGTTCTCAGCCCTTCTAATTCTTGCCTACTCCTATCCTACTCCTGGCCCAAGTCCTACCACCACTGTTTACCAGGACATCCTAGAAGTCCAGAGCAGAGGGTATGTGACGTGGTATGAAAGCAGATGGTATCTGTGGGTCCAGGACAGTCAGACTGGATGGGCAGGAGCAAGGCTCTGGGGCAGGAGAACCTACAGGAGAAACCTATAGCTGGTTTCTTAAGTACACAGCCACAGGGCATAGGACCCAGTGAGGCCCAGCAAGATTATTCTGCTGAATGATTATATTTGGTGTATGAGGCAATGGATTAAGAAAACATCTTATATTTCACTTGCTCATTGATGGTTCACTTGTTAAACAAAATATTTAAGAAGATCCTAAGACCAGAGGTAAGATTTATTTTATTGTTAAGCAAGTTGTTATGTCTAGAAAATAATTTTAACATCTGGTTTTTAAAATGTTCAACCAGTACAAAAGTGGAAAAAAATGAAAAGCAGACATCTCTTTTCTTCTCCACATCCCCAAAGCAACCATTATTAATGTTTCCTGAGTGTCCTTGGGTGTGCTCAGTCGTTTCAGTCGTGTCTGACTCTTTGAGACCCTATGGACTGGAGCCCACTGGGCTCCTCTGTCCATGGGATTTTCCAGGCAAGAATACTGGAGTGGGGGAGCCCTCCTCCAGGGGATCTTTCCAAGGATTGAACCCGCGTCTCTTATGACTCCTGCATTGCAGGTGGATTCTTTACCCACTGAGTCACCTGGGAAGCCCTGAGTGTCCTTAGATATATTTATACTATAAAAACAGGGAAGACTAGGGACTTCCCTGGTGGTCCAGTGGCTAAGACTTCATGCTCCCAGTGCAGGGGGCCCAGGTTCCATCCTTGGTCAGGGAACTAGATCCCACATGTTGCAGCTAAAGATCTGGCATCCCACAACTGAAAAGATCCCATGTGCCACAGGTAAGAATCAACACAGCCAAATAAATACATAAATACTAAAAATAACAAACAACAACCAAAAAAGCAAACAGGGTTTCCCTGGTAGCTCAGTGGTAAAGAAGCTGACCAGCAATGCAGCAGACACAGGTTTGATCCCTGGTCCGGGAGGATCTCACATACCACGGAGCAACTAAGTCCCTGCACCACAACTACCGAGCCTGTGCCCTCAAGCCTGGGAGCCACACCTACTGAGCCTACACGTTGCAACTACTGAAGCCTTCGTGCCCTAGATCCCGGGTTCCACAACAAGAGAAGCCACCACAATGAGAAGCCCACACACCCCAACTAGAGAGTAGCCCTCGCTCGCAATAACTAGTGAAAAACTCTCGCAGCAACAAAGACCCAGCACAGTCAAAAATAAAGAAATAAATAAAATTATTAAAAAAAAAAACAGAGAAGACTGTTAGCTGACACATTTTATGAAAAGGATTTGAATTGCTGGTTGTAAGGATTTATGTTTTTAACTACCAAGTGTGTTAGTCACGCAGTCGTGTCCGACTCTTAATGACCCCCATGGACAGTAGCCCATTAGGCTCTTCTGTCCGTGGGATTTCCAAGGCATGAATAATAGCATGGGTAGCCATTTCCTTCTCCAGAGGATCTTCCCAACCCAGGGATTGAACCTGGGTCTCCTGAATTGCAGGCAGATTCTTTACCATCTGAGCCACCAGGAAAACCAAAGATATTACCAAATTATCTTCCTAAAAATTCTTTCCAGATAAACCAACAAATGGGTTTCATTGTCACCAGTGTCCTATGTCACATACAATTAATCTTTGCCAACCTCTTGGTCAGAGAAGCACCTCATTTTTTAAACTTCATTTCTTTCCTTTGTGTAGGTTAGACACTTTTAATTACTGACTGGCAGTGTAAATTCTTTTTTCCGTGAATTTTCTACTCACATGTCTTGCCTTTTAAACATACATATTCTTTATTTATTAATAACTTCAAAGAACTAAAAATAATAGTTTTATTGGTTGTATATCTGCAATTTTTTTTCCAGTTGGATGTTTGCATTCACTCTCCTTTATAAGTCTCTTTCTCCAGTTACTTCTAAATGGTGTCACCACTACTACAAAAACTCAAAGAAGGTTTTACTATAGGTTTATTCGAAAGTTCAAATTCATCTTATACTTTCTTATGTGACTTTTTCAAAAAACTGAAGCCCAGAACCTTGCCTTTACCTCTGGTCTCTGGGACACAGCTAAGACTTCCCTACTTGCATCTGAATTATTGTGGTAATAAAACAATGAAAAGACAGAGCCAGGTGTGGAGGAGATTCAGTTAATTTAAGGCCCAACATGTAGATATTTTTAATAGAAGAGAAATTTGTTAAACGATATTTATAAACATAATCTCATTAATCATCAATGACCCCCATTTCCAGATAAGAAAACCAAGGCTCAAGTCAAGTAAAACTAAAACCAAGATTTAAATTCAGGTCTAGTTTTCCAGCAAAATTTTCTACTGTAATGAGCAAGGAGGCTGCTCATGAGAAAATTATAAATTCTCAAATAAGGAATTATTCATTACTGGGGCTCCCCTGACAGCCCAGTAGTTAGGGCTCTGAGTTTTTGCTGCTGAGGGCCTGGGTTCAGTCCCTGGTTGGAGAACTAAGATCCCACCAGCTGCATGGCGTGGCCAAAAAAGCTGGGGGTGGGAAGGGGTGGGAGGGTGAGACTCTTCATTATCAATGCCAAGAGCACAAAACCCAGAGGTTGCCACAGGCTCTAAGCTGGTCTGGGTGGCAAAGGAAGTGAGAGTGTGGCTCAGAAGTTGAGTCACTTGGTTAAGATCGTTTAGGGGTAAAGGCCTGCTAGATGTGACCCCAAGTTCATCTGACCCCAACACCCATGCCTGTCCCTACGCACCTCACCCATATTTCTCATGTTGCTGTTTCCTTGAAGCTGAGGATTACCTGACGCAGAATCTAGGAAGGAAGCAAATAAGCCATGAAGTGTTGAAAAAGAAAGCAAAAACACCCTTATCTCTATCAGTAATGTGGCCCATCCCTCTAGGCCAAATGATCTCAAAATTGAGTGGGAGGTGGCAGACAGACATCCACTGGCAAGAGGTGACACACCCTTGTCCTCACAGGAACCCAGGACCTACTAAAGCTTTCTGAGGCAGGTGCGTTTGCTAGCCGCAAATTGGTGCTGTCTCATACAATTATACCAAACCCCCGTTCCCAACTTATTGGACACTCCCCAAGCCCTCTCCGATGAAGGACCTCCTACTTAAGAACATGCCCCTCCAAAAACAGACAAAAGAAGGGGTGACAACCCTCTATCAAAAGAAAATAACTCACAGTGAAGAGGAACGGGCCAGGCTTCCCTGATCCTGAACTCTGGTGCAGCGGTTAAGAATCTGTCCTGCAATGCAAGGGATGCAGATTCGATCCCTAGTCAGGGAACGAAGATCCCACATGCCATGGGGCAACTAAGCCTGCGCACTGGAGCTAGAGCACCGCAGCTGGGGAGCCTTCCTGCCACAATTACTGAAGACCAAGGGCCACAACTAGTGAGTCCATGAGCCACAGCAAAAGATCCTGCACGATGCAATTGAGACCTGATGCAGACAAATCAATAAAAAAAAAAAAAAGAGCTAGCAATAGAGTATTAGGTCTTGCCACCCTCCATCAAACTGCCCTTTCAAGTTGTTCCCTCTGGCAGAGTTTGTTTGCTGACTCATTTCCCATCCTGACTACCACTGTGCCCACTTTTAGTGAGTGTTAGTCACTCAGTCGTGTTCCACGCTTTGTGACCCCACAGACTATAGCCCGCTAGGCTCTTCTGTCCATTGGATTTCCTAGACAAGAATACTGGAGTGGGTTACCATTTCCTCCTGCAGGGGCTCTTCCTGACTCAGGGATCAAACCCAGGTCTTGTGCATTGCAGACGGATTCTTTACTATCTGAGCCACCAGGGAAGCCCCACTTTCAGTGAGGTTCTTATCAAATACCTAAGGTCAGCAAGATAAAGAGATTTCAATTACTCCTGGGAACTCACCCATCCCAGGGAAAGGCTGAAGAGGACTAAAACAGCATCTGAGTAACTAACGGCCTGAACGTGATACTCACCATCATCTTGGCTGATGGGATATCAGTAATGTGTGTGAGCAGGCCATAAATCCTGCATTGTTCAAGTCACCCACTCCCAATACCCAAGTAATTTGTGAGGGGTGAAAGCCAGGTGAATTTCCCAACAGTTTATTTTCAATCATTAGGTACTTGCCACTAATTAAAATAGATCACCACCTGCCCCTCCCATAGGGAGCTCAGAGCAGTGTGCCAACCCATGCATAAACAGTGACTTACAAATAGAACAGGTCTGGTTTTGTTCTGAATTTTTAAGTAGCAGTACCCTTTTGTCAAAGGCAACTGTGTTCAGAATTGGCAATGCCCTGCCTTGTTAAGGCTGAATACTGGGCCCACCTCCTGACCCTGGGGCTTCCTCAGATGACTAAATGGACTTCTTCAGAACCACAAGCTCCAGAAGCTTTCTTTAAATAAGTAGCTTCGATGCTCCCAGAGCTCTGAGGATCCTAGAAGATGGCATGGTGCCATGACAGACTGCTCTAAGAACGTATGGCATGGACTCCAATTGAGATGACAACTAAAAATCTCCAGGTCTTGGGTATGTAAGCCAGCAAAACTAACTTTGCCAGACAAACGTTTCAAGGCACATATTTCCTACATACTTGGAAACACCACAGTCATTACCACATCTGGCAGTCTCTTTATAAGTTCCAAGATTTCAGATACTTCATTATAGCACACCAACAGGATGCTGAATGCAAAAATGTACAAACAGAGAAACATAAACCTGCTCCAATTAAAGGGGCCTGGAGCACATAACACTTTTTAAGTGCCCCCCAGAACTCCCAAAACACCATCAGAAAGCACCACTCTGGTACTTTTATACTCAGGAAATGTTTCTTAAGAAACTCAGAGCTATTATACTAGTTCCACAGATGCGAAACCACTCTTCAAAGGATTAAAATATGATTGCTACAATACTGTGTAGGTATTGAGTGTGTAAAGGTTTTCAGGCAGGCCAACCTGGGTTCAAATCCCATTTTAACATTTAGCCATATTATTAGCCATATAATTGGGCAAATTATTAGAAATCTGACATTGAGATTTCATCATCTGTTAAAAAGGGATAGTAATAATATCCTATCTAGCCAGCACCTCCCCATCTCTCCCTAGGACACAGGCACAAAGACACACAGACACATATAGTTTTTGGTCAAGGATCAATGCAATGAAGGTGTAAGGTGTTTGGCACAATGCCTGGCACATATAAATGTTTAATAAACTCCAGTTATATGATTACATGACTATATGGAGGCTAATCAACACAATCTTCATTTTATATTGTAGGTACCATATAAATCCACTTATTAAGCTGCATGTATGAAAGCTATTGATCTATGTCTTCACTATGCAGCTGTTGATACAATGCTGAGCAACCAAGATAAGAGCTCCTTACAGGGTTCCATGCCAGCTTCCATGCACCCTATCACCAGTCTAGTCTCTCTTTATCACATCACGTGCTTGCATTATGTGACCCCATATCACTGAATAATCATTTCATCTGTTCAAGCCTTATGTCCCCAGGATAATTTTCACTCTTCAAAGATGGGACACAAGGTAGTTCAGCACACTGCTGCCCCATAGAGGACCAGACTCAGTGGGGACTCTATTAAATGAACTGAATAGCTAGGCCTAAGTTACTAACACAAGAATGAATGCATTGTGCTAGCAATGTTGGGGGTAGATAAGCACAAATGCAGCACTAGCGATATGCCTAACAGCCCAGGCGTTGAAACACAACTGGCTGGGTTCAAATCCCAATGCTTCAATTTGCTCACTATGCAACTTAGATTAGTTGCCTAATATAAGTCTAGTTTCTTCATCATCATCATCATTCTCTGCTCTGGAGGGAATTAAGTCTAGCTAGAGGATGGCTTAGACAGTAAAGAATCTGCCTGCCATGCAGGAGACCTGAGTTTGATCCCTGGGTCAGGAAGACCCCTTGGAAAAGGGAATGGCTATCCACTCCAGTATTCTTGAAGCTTCCCTGGTGGCTCAGACAGTAAAGAATCTGCCTGCAATGCGGGAGACCCAGGTTTGATCCCTGGGTTAGGAAGATCCCCTGGAGAAGGATTCTGTGGACAGAGGAATCTGGAAGGTTATAATCGATGGGTTCGCAAAGATTCAAATACAACTGAGTGACTAACACTTTCACTTTTTCAGAGAGTAGAGATATACTCATCTGTAATAAACAATTCACAATTCAGGTAAAAGGGGAACTATCAAAAGATCAATACAGCCTTCATCTATATTGATGAATCAAATACCTTCATCAATCAAAGGTACTTTCATCAATCAAACACTTTCATCAACCAAGATCAATCAAAACCTTCATCTTACTCTGCCTTGTTGTTGTTCAGTTGCTAAGTCACGTTCGACTCTGTAACTCCATGGATGGCAGCACCCCAGGCCTCCCTGCCCCCTCTATCTCCCAGAGTTTCCCCAAGTTCATGTCCATTGAGTCGGTGATGCTATCCAACCATCTCATCTACTCTGCCTTAAGACATGCTTGTATCTAAACAAACTTGCCAAGACAACAAGGGCAATAAAAACACACTACAAAGATTGCTTGTTTCTAAGTTGGAATGCTGGGGTAAAAAGAACTTGCTAAAAATGTAAATTATTTAACAAATAATTAATTGGAATGCTGGAATATTTGTAGATTTTTAGTTGGGTTCTACTTGAGCTTCTTATTATAACGGTACAAAGCAAATTCATGTTTATGGTCAATTTTAAAAGATAATAATTTGATTTGCTTTAGAAACTTCTGTTCAGCAAAATGAGCCAATGTAAACATGAATCTTATGGCCTTTGAGTCAAGACTACCTACGCTTAAAGTCCAATTCTGTCACTAACTGGACTCAGGTGACTTTGGCAATCTCTTTTAGCCTTAGCTGTCTTATTTTTAAATTGGGAATATCTCTCTTGTAGAGTTTGCATGGAGCATAAAATATATTGTTTACATAAACAGACATCATGGGTGATCATTAAATGGTATCAATTCTTGCATTTCCTCTCAAGATGAAACTGCCCCTGAAAGCCATATCCCTGTGATGCATGTAGTAGGTCCCAATCGGGCTGTATTTGGGGCTAGTACCGCAATCACATGCACAGCCAAACTTAGGTTAGGGCTGCCTACTGCAGCTCAAGATGGTGAGATTTCTGGCAGATACAAATAAACACTTTCTCTATTCAACTCTGCACTGCCAAAAGCAAAACAGGTAGGGGGAGTTACAGACAATAATTATTGGGGCAAGTGGAACTCTCATACAGCATTGGTGGGAGTATAGAATAGCTTAACCACTTTGGAAGAGAAGGCAATGGAACCCCACTCCAGTACTCTTGCCTGGAAAATCCCATGGACGGAGGAGCCGGGTAGGCTACAGCCCATGGGGTCGCTAAGAGTCGGACATGACTGAGCGACTTCACTTTCACTTTTCCCTTTCATGCACTGGAGAAGGAAATGGCAACCCACTCCAGTATTCTTGCCTGGAGAATCTCAGGGACGGCAGAGCCTGGTGGGCTGCTGTCTATGGGGTCGCACAGAGTCGGACACGACTGAAGCGACTTAGCAGCAGTACCACTTTGGAAACCAAAACTCAAACCATTTTGGTCCGGGAGGTTCTTATGAGTTAAACACATCCCAAACCCTATAACCCAGAAATTCCACTCTTAGTTGTTTACTCAAGAGAAGGAAGAAAATGGAAACATATTTCCACACAGAGGCTTGTGCAACAATGTTTATAGTAGCTTTCATCAGTTCAGTTCAGTTGCTCAGTCGTGTTGGATTTGCGACCCTATGAATTGCAGCACGCCAGGCCTCCCTGTCCATCACTAACTCCCTAAGTCCACCCAAACTCATGTCCATCGAGTCGGTGATGCCATCCAACCATCTCATCCTCTGTCATCCCCTTCTCCTCCTGCCCCCAATCCTTCCCAGCATCAGGGTCTTTTCCAATGAGTCAACTCTTCGCATGAGGTGGCCAAAGTATTGGAGTTTCAGCTTCAACATCAGTCCTTCCAATGAACACCCAGGACTGATCTCCTTTAGGATGGACTGGTTGGATCTCCTTGCAGTCCAAGGGACTCTCAAGAGTCTTCTTCAACACCACAGTTCAAAAGCATCAATTCTTCAGTGCTCAGCTTTCTTCACCATCCAACTCTCACATCCATACATGACTAGTGGAGCTTTCATCACCTTAGGGAAAAACTGGAAACAGCCCAGGTGTCCATAGAATTCATATCATACAGGATTCTAATCACACCAGAAAATCAGCAACCAAAAAGGAACTACTGATATACACAACATGGATAAAGCCTGCATTATGATGGGTAAATGAAGCCTTGTATAAAGAGTAACTACTGTATGATTGTATATAACGGAAGTTCTAAAACAAGAAAAACTAGTAATACATGTGGATTTAAAACAGGGGCTGCTTCTGGGGGTTGGGGACAGGAGCTGCCTGGGAAAGTGCACCAGGGAACTTCCGGGCTGATGGTAATGTTTTCTATCCTGATAGATGTTGTATTAAATAGGTGTATGTATTTGTCAGTTCATCAGATGATATTTAAGGTTTGCATCTCATATGAAATTTTACATCAAAAGATAAAAGAGTAACATTGAACTCTAGTTAATAATGAGCATGCTGAAGTTTTAGGGTTGAAATGAACTGATTTCTACAATTTACTTTGCAACGCCTCAAATAAAACAAGCTAGACTGAGAGACAAAAGGATAGAGGAATGTGATAAAACAGATTTGGTTAAAATATAAATGTAGACTCTAGGTAGTCTGTATATGGATGGTCATTATATTATTCTTTCAACTCCCTAAAACTGTCTTAGAGAAAAAAACAAATCAGGAGCATTTTTCATATACATACTCTGCTGACACCAAATTCAGTCACCAAGCAAGATATTTTTGTTATTGTTTAGTCGCTAAGTTGTGTCTGACTCTTTTGTGACCTCATGGACTGTAGCCCGACAGGCTCCTCTGTCCATGGGATTTCCCAGGCAAGAATACTGGAGTGTGTTGCCATTTCTTCCTCCAGGAGATCTTCCCAACCCAGGGATCAAACCCTAATCTCCTGCATTGGCAGACAGATTCTTTACTACTGAGTCACCAGGGGCAGACTACAATCCACAGGGTTCCAAAAGAGTCAGACACAACTTAGCAGCTAAAACAACAACAAAGATATCCTTGGATCATGTATAAATATTTCACTTTTATCTGTCCCAACTATGTTTCTTTGCACTGCATGGTCTACACAACCTATGAAGCACAGATATTTTCGAGTCAGCGGCCATGGGGATCTGGCTGTTGACATTCCCTTCCTTCTCACGGAGAACTCAAATCATAATTTGGAGATTCTTTTTTTCTTGTGTGTAATGGAGGCCTCCATCATAAATGAATGGCCTGAAATTTCCTGAAGTCTCTCCCACATTCTCTTACCAGATCTCTGATTACCATTAGATAGCTGAGACCTGATTTATGAAAGCTGGAACTTGGTCCATGCTCCAAAATGCAGGACCACCAATGATGGGGATGAACCCTCACACCTGCTCCCTGAGCAAGAAAAATCAGTGCTGGGTGTGCATCTTGCTGTCGTGGCTACACATGACTGGGTTCACAACACATTGAGAAAGTTACATAACTGACTCCCCCTTAATTCTGAGAGCCAACCCCCTGATGTTTCTTCTTTTTACAAACGAGAAAATGGAGGATTGGGGCATAAATGAATTACTCGAAAGCATATAACATGAATTCACACTCTTTTAAACCTAGAATTCTCATCTTTGCCCCTTACCACACACTGCCCTGAAACCACCTCTCACCTCTGGCAAGAAATAGCCAATTTTACAAAGGCTTGACCAGGACAAAACTGGGTGAGGAACATTTAAGATAGTGGCTTTCACACTGCAAGCTGAAAAAAATTAGTAAGTCCTGACTACAGACAGTTCTAAAGTATAGAAGATAATAGATCTGTGTCACATTTAAGAATAAACATTAATTCCTGAAACTCGTTTCAGCTGTCTATCAACATTCCTATGTATGAGTTCCTTGCTGTGAGTATGTAGTCCAGAAAAGTTAGAGAGCCACTGACTACATCCCTCTAGATCACAGCTTTAGATTTGAGGTTTAATTTCCCAGATTAGAAAAGTAACACTGGAAAGGGGTGATCAAGGTGCTGAAGAAGGCTAGCCTGGATCAGGCACCACTTGCGCAAGGCCTCTAGCCCTCTGCAGCAGAGAATCACAATCACCAACTGCAGCAACAGTGTCTGGATTGCAGCCTTGACCAGCGAGCGGGTGCACCAGCCAAGCCTCACAGGCTGTGTGACCACGTCCAGAGAAACGCAGCGGTCCTGCATACAATTCTCCCTCATTTCTTCTCTCAGCACTTCACTGGGATGCCAATAACAAAGGAGAATCTTCATTTTGGCAAGTTTTATTGACTGAAGAGTTAGCGGTCCTCACGGCCACGTTCCAGAACTCACAGCCCCCAATTAACAAAACATAAGACTCAAAGCCTTGATGTTGACCACTTTCAGTTATATTCCCTCATGTTCCCCTCCCCAGTTCAATTTTCTTTCTCTCCAGAAGCAACTCTATCATTTATCTGGTACACATTTTCCAGTTTATACCCTAACAATTTTAGGATGTGTACATGAGCAACATATAGCATTGCTTGGAGGGATTTTTTTTAAATTACATTCAACTACTGTGAGGTACATGTCCTGCTGTTTTCATTCATTTTTTTTCAGATGTATCCATATTTATACATTTTTTTTTGAATATGCTGTATAGTATCCCATCACACACCGTCTATAAACGGTTCCCAATACACTGTTATTATAAGCAGCACTGCCACGAACATTCTTAGACATGTCTCCTCGAGTTCATATGGAAATTTGTTTAAGGTATAGTTGGAAGTAGAATTGCTGAGTTGTCATATACACTTATATGTAGTCACTGCCAACTTTATATTCCAGGCAAACCCTACAATAACTTAATACATGTCCTTGAGACTTAACACACCTGTACACACACATATATATATATGATCTTAACATGAATTTAGATAAAACTATTTCATGGTTTATGCGGATTACAGAGGACTGTTTTCTGCATTAATTGACCAGTGCCCAACTGATGGACATTACGGGTTTTTCCTTCATTACAGTGACACACTAGTTCCAGGATGTGTAGAACAGACCAGAACTGCTGGATCTACCTCTTATTTTTACAAAGGAAAAAAGGCTGAGTCTCAGACAGCTGGGGTGAGGAGCTGACTCATGGACTCCTTAGGAAATGAGAAATGATGGGGCTGGGGACCCCATTTCCTACAATCTGGTCTCCAGTACTCTAGGGGGCACCTGTTCTGCTTAAGTGAATAAAACATTCCAATACACAGTTGGGGCTTCCCTTGTGGCTCAGACTGTAAAGAATCTGCCTACAATGCAGGAGATGCAGGTTCAAACCCTGGGTTGGGAAGATTCCCTGGAGTAGGGAATGGCAACCCACTCCAGTATTCTTGCCTGGAGAATTCCATGGTCAGAGGAGCCTGGCAAGTTACAGTCAACTGGGTCACAAAGAGTTGGACATGACTGAGCAACTAACATAACACACAGTATTCCTTTTACATGTTAGGTGCTGTCTCCATTAGCACTGTAGAATCTGTGACCACACAGTATAGCAATGTGTTCAAACTCTAAGAGGCAAGGGGAGATCTCCATGCTCCAATCTCAGGAAAGCAAGAACAGAAAAAGTTGGCCCCATACCTAGTTCTCCCCCATAAGCTTATTCACCTGCCTATAATCCAGGCCAGACATCCACCCCCAACTCCATTTCAAAAAATTTTAACTGAGCATGTGCTGTGTGCTCTGTTGCTGATGCGTGCACGTACACACATAATGCATCAAGCACAGCAGCCTTGATGCCTAGCCTTTGGCATTTATGAGTTTGAATCCTGACTCAGCTTCTCATTAGCTGTGTGACCGTAGACAAATTATCTGACCATTCAGGCTCCCAACTCCTCATCATAAAAAAATATATATATATATATATATATATGTATATATATATATAGGTAAAATTTGTACATATCTTATAGGGTTTTGTGAAAAGTAAATAAATTACTACATTAAGTGCTCAGAAAAATCCCTTAGCCCATAATATATATTTAGAAAATATTTAGGATACTTGCTTAGTGCTAGTGCCTGAAACAAAGACAAGGTCCCTTGACTAAAAGAGCTAGTAAATTTATCAGAAAGTCAAATAAAAACAATAAAAGCGGGTGTGGCTGCCAGTCAGAGGCAGTGGCAGGTAGAGTAAACGTGCCATTCCAGAGGGCACACAAGAGATGCAGGAGAACTGGAGGAGGCTCCTCAACTCAAGGAGCTTTCTGAAAGGCTGAGACATACTCACTCAGAACAATCCTGAACAAGCACACACCCTCAGCGCTGGGACACAAGGCTTTAGCAAACACATACTTCTTTTAGGTACTGTAGAAAGGTAAGCCTCGGGGACACAGACATGAGGGAAATACTGAAAGCACGTCGTGCATGAACAAGCCCAGTCCTGTGCCTTTCCCCACCCCTGGAGCTTCTCTGCAAATACGGATCTTCACCAAGCATCAGCTTCTTGGCCTTGTCTCCTCTCTCGGGTGGCTCAGGCTCTGACTTCCTAGTTCCTCCACTACCCTGGCAGCTGCCTCCAGGCTCTTTCTCTGACCCTCTATATGCAGGTAGCCATCACACATCCTTCACTCCTTATGGCCCCAGAGATACTTTATGTCTAAAATGGAGGGTTGTCATGAAGATTAAATGAAACAAACTGTGTGGCAAGTTTGTCTGCGGAAAGCACTGGCACAACTTAGTTCCATTCCCTTCTCTGAGGATGTTGCCACCCTGGGACAGGTGTGCTCCACACCCTGGTATGATCTTTGAATTCTCTCTGGTCTCTGCCCACTACATTCCACCAGGGCCATGCCCCGTGCTCTACTAACCACCCATCCATCACCCCACACGCACACACTCACTCTACATAAACTGCTGACAATGTGCGTTACCAAGACAGCTCTGCTCACATCTCTCAAAAACTTTCAGCTACTCCCCAATGCGTATTACTGAAGAAAGACTCAGTGTTTCAGGTATGCATGCAAGGTTTCTGAATCTAGCCCGAACCCACCTTCCAACTTCAGTCTCCCCATGACCTTTTTCTCCAGTTTAGTTAAATCACTTTTGGGGAGGTGCATCATGAAATACAGACTGTATCCAAATAAGGGGATAAAACAAAGCTTGACAAGTTCTAATTGCACCCTTTCAGAGATTTTCATACCTTAATATGTACCATGTCTCTTTTACATTATCCCAAGTTTATTTGGATTTCGAGTAGTCTTTATCCATGGAGTTCAAGAAACAATCTAGAACAATCTGTACCGCAATGATTCTCCAGCAAGCCTGTGGAGTGTACCAGTTAGGTGGGCTCAAGAGTGACTGCCATGGCATGTGGCTGTAAGCATCTTAGGCATATTTGCTGTTTATGACCCTCACTGTATGCAGTCTCTGTGAAGGGATGGAATCAAATGGCTAACAGCAGTACCCCAGCGGGAATGACAAAGATTTACTTCTCCATTGACTGCCAAGGCTGCCTCCTTTCCCAGTCTTCCCCTCTATCCCATGCCATAGACTTCCATTCAAATCCCTACATGCTTAAATTAGCCAGCGTTGGCTTCTGAGGCTTAAAACCAAAGAACCGTCATTGACATATATAGTTCTTTGGGTCCCTGAGCAAAGTCATCCAAGACTCCCCCAGGCAAGGGAGCTCCCAGACCCCTCCCCATGGGTACAGTACCTGTCCCGTCTGGTGTAGACCTCACAAAGGTAGGCAGCATCTTTACTGAAGCTGTGGGGTGAGTGGTGGCTCCAAGCCCTTTCTCCATCTCCTTGCGAAACCGCTTAGCAATCTCCAGAAGGGTTTCATCAGAAAGACGCATGTGGTAGAGATACTGGTCAACCTGAAAGATGGGAAAGTGAATAGTGACATATATGCTAAATGAATTATGGTATTCATTTATGTCATGGAACATCATTCAGCTTCTCAAAAGGATAAAATCTATTAGGTACAGAAGGTTATTATTAAAGACCATTGAACCAGAATCTGTGACAGGACTTTGTCTTAAAAAAAAAAAAACAAAACTAAAAATTAAAATTAGAAAAATGGCCTAATTTTATTTCTGGAGAATGGTGAAGACCAGGGGAAAGGCCAGCTAGGGGAGAGGCTCATCTCTTGTCCCCCACACTCAAGGCCAGTTGTGCCAACCCTATCACCCCTCACCACAGGCCAAATAGCCACGCCTCCTCCCTAGACTAATAAGAGTCCCTGATTCTACTTTTACTTCTGCCATCCATTTTCCATCCACAGACAGAGTCTATACTATTCCCATGCTTAAAACCTTTCTGTGACTTCCCATTGGCACCAAATCTGAAATCCTTCCAAGGCCCTACCATACAGCCTGGCCTCTCCCACTCCTCCTCATCTTACTGGGTGCCTCTGCACTCCTTGTGCAGACCAGCCTTGGCTCAGTCCCCCAACACACCAGCTTTGCCCTTCCCTGCCTGTAAGACTGTTCACACAAGCCACACAGCACCTCACTCTGCTCTTCGTCGAAAGATCCCTTACCAATCCTTCAGGTCTCTCTGCACAGAGGCCTTCTCTGATCTTCCTAATTAAACAATCAGGCCTCCCTGTTTTTTCCATGAACTCAGACTTTTCCCTTCATATCACCAACCTCAGTTTGGAAACATATATTCATTAGTGTCCAAATCATAATCACCGAGGGCAAGAACCATGACTATTGTTCACGCTTGCATCCCTGAAGCCTAGCACAGTGTGTGACACATTGACGGAGGCTTGATACACATGGTAAAGCAAAGGTCCTCCCCTATCCTCAGAGGCAGAGGCAGCTCTCCCTAGTCATTTCATTTATCTTGTTTTCAACATAAATTTACGTGAACTGTTTCCAGATTTAACACTAAGAGAAGGAAAAACAACAGGAGTTCCCCTCAGACAGTCTGCTTCTTGAAGGCTCTCATCTGCTCTGGCTGTGGATATTCCCAGTTTTCTTCTATCAGAAAAAGATCTGATAGAAATCCATCCAAGGAGGCACTCAAGTTTCCACAATATCCCAGTTCTCAGCAGCAATGTCCAGGCCAGGTGGGGTTGCTGGCCATGGAGATGGGGGTCGATCAGGACCCTTGGACCAGGCTACAGCTGTGCCCTGAGGTATGAGGGTCATAGGTCTGGTACTCCCAGCCTCATTAGCAAACTGGGGGATGAAGAGGCCCTGTTCTTTCCAGCTCTCAAACTTCAAGATTCCCAGGGGAATCCTGATTGGCTTGGTTTGGCTGATGACCTCTACCACTGTTACTCCTGTGGGAAACACAAGTAAATGCCCACCTGTCCTTTGCCCAACTCTGACCAAGGAGCATAAACATTTATAATTAGCTTTCCCAGACAAATGTGCTCATTAGTATTAATAGACTATTCTATTTTCCAGCACTTTTTTTGGTCAGATCTTCTTAGAACCAAACTTTTTTGGTTCTAAGTTAAAACCAAAGTTTTTTAACCCAATTTTGAAGCTTGGGATTTCCAGAGGAACGGCAAAAGTTGTTTAATACTTTAAGGAAGGAACAGACCCATTGCCCTCTTTTGGGTTGGAGGGTGGGGAGAATCAGACAGAGAGCGAGAGACACAGTCCTCTTACTCACATGTTCTCTCTTCCAGGCCACATCCTAACTCCCTGTGGGGTTTGGGGTCCATCCCTCTCTCCTGAGGAATTATGAGCTTGGCCCTTCTCAGATCATTTCAAACATCCTGACCACTACTAATCTTTCACCATTCTTCTAAAATCCCAAACGTTGAAAGATCAGAGACTGGATAAAATGCTGAAAGAAGCTGTAAGCGAGACAAAGAAGAGACTGTGGTTGATCAGCCCACCCCCCTCTGGGTAACTGCAATGTGGTTAAAATATGACAAAACTGACAGACACAGTCCTCACATGGGATGGAGAAGGAGGACAAAGCAGGGCTAGAGGAGTGAAAGCCCCTCAGCCACTTCTCTACTCCCTCCCCAGCCAGCAGAGGGACTAGGCTTGTCATAGAGAGTTTTAAATTTGCAGAAATGAGGATATCCCCAAGTTCCCTTGCTGCCAGCATTTATTAGAGAGCTACCGTAGACATCTAACTCCTTTGGTCTAAATCAGAAAGACTTCAATCATCCACTCTATTTCCTAATTTCAGGTTCATGGCACCTCAGGTTCATGGCAAACCCCCTGTTTGCCTTAGCCTCCCAGGTCTGTGGGGCACTAGCCTGCTTCCCTGAGCAGGGTCACTGATCTGGGCTTCCTACAATACTGGGGAGCCAGGGTGTTCCTTAGGAGGTTGGCCTCCCCTACAACAACATGTGAGGCTCCCAGGAGGAAAAGGCGTATAGTCTCAGACAAGTCCTCTCTCTCCCTATTGGCACAGTGGGAGACAAAACGTGGGAGACTCTGGGCCCAGAGCAACTATAATCACCACAGAGCCCTCCTGCTTCAGACCCAGTGATGCCTGGCTTGGCCTAGGAACACTACATTATGGCTTAATGCATCTCAGTGCTAATGTACAAGTCCTAGCCACCAGGCCAAACAAAGGCTCTTAAAGCCAAGCCACATCCAAGTACAGCTTCATAGGCAATAGTAATAATAGCAAACCCTTCAGCAAAACCTGTTCTCAAGGTTTTATACCCATTAACTCACTGAATCCTCATAACAACCCTTTGAGGTGTTATTTTCTCTATTCAACTGAAAGGGGAAGGCAACAGGCCCAAAATCACACAGATGCGAAAGATTAAGCCAGGACTGGAGGGGGCAGCCCACTGAGCTCTTGTCCACTCTACTAGATGAATGCCCCTCTCTGCTGAACAGCAAGGTCTATACAGCTCAAACGGCACTACAGTGCATTCAGGCTGGCCACATCCACTAAAAGGCTATCTTCTGAACCAGTCATCCCACCACACAGACCCGCACAGGGCTGCCCTGGCAGGTCAGAGCGCAGCAGACATATCTCTGGACATTATCATGAGTTTGACACGTGACTAAGTTGGAGCTCCTGCATTACTACTTTCCCAAAAAGAAGAGAGGTCCAGAGGCCTCACTGCCACCCACTGCCACCTCCACAGATGCCTCTAGATGTTGCAAAGGCTCCAGATGTTCCTCTGTGGGAAAGCTGAGCCTGTGGTGCTGCCCTGTTAAGGAGCTGCCCTGTCACTTCCTGGAGTGTGAGGTCATGTACACAAAAGACCAAGATAGGATGGCCATAATTCTACTGTGGTCATGCTTAATTTAACTTTGATGTTTAAGCTGCTACAAGGCTTGTTGGAAATCTAGTCAACACTCCTCATCCTTAACTCTCAAAACGACCTAACAAGTTAAAGGGTCAGTCAGGCTCTACTCAAATCATGTTGCCCCTTACCCAAGAGATGATAATCATTCTTCAGTGTTCAGTAACAGATGAAAACGGTCATGATGATTACCATTACAGTAGCTAAACATTTACCAGGCATTTCTTACCTCCCAAAACCCATCCTACAAGTTTACTGACATGAAGTCCATTGTTCTTTTGTAAAACTTCTATATCCCTGTTTTATAGATCACTTGGTGAGGAGCACAGGTGTCTGGCTCTAAAGCTAGGCCCTTAGGACTACCACTCTCACTTTTCCTGTGGACCCTCCTCATCTGAGTGGGGACTCTCTGCTCTGCAGTTTCTTGGATAACCTCAGTACTTTGATTTACTCTCCATCAGATGAGACCAAGAAAAAGGATACGAGACAGCTATGAAAAATGCAACTACAGCACCTTGGCCCAGACTTCCTCTCTTTGGGCCATAATGATGGACATGATGATGTATACACCCTGAGTTTCTTAGGGCCACTCAGGAAGGAATGATTAATCACTTGATGTTAAAACTTCCTAAACACACTACTGAGGCCCACCCAGCCTTGGCCAGCACTATTGCATTGAGTTAAGGGTGGCCAAGGGAAGCAGGAGTCGGAAACAAGAAGCAGCCTCCATACGAAGACCTTTCTCCTGGATTGGGAAGGAAGTAAATGCACTCGGCAGAATCCTGCCAACTTTCACTCACAGTGCAACCAGAGGGAGGGAACACAAGGAAGGCCCAAAGTCATAGGAGAATGTCATTTAGGAGTTACCAAATGTACACAGCACAGTAACACTATGGCTAAAAATTACTAAGTCCTAGAAAGAACCCTGGGGTAATGACAATTCAAAATCCCATTGACCGTAGACAGCATTTGAGTTTATCTCGTTTGTCCCTCTCACCCCAATAGTCATCAGGCCTAGATCTGAATGTTTCCAACCATGACAGGCTCCTCACTTCTCAAAATTGGTTAGCTTCTACTGTTGGTCAGCTCTAGTTGTTAGAAAGCTTTTTCTCTGAGATAAATCTACTTTCTGACAACTTCTGTCTATGTTCTGCCACTTGGGATAAGTTTCTGAACTTGGCTAGACATTAGAATAACCTATTAAGAATCCCAAAGACCCATTCCAGACTAATCAAATTGACACCTCTATTACTGTCTGGGTGCTCAAACATCTTCCCCTCTCCTTGGGCTGGTATCTACCTTACCAATAATGTGATAATAACGGACTGTGTTCTAGTCAACATTGCTCAAGGTCATTTGTTACCACTTTCTGCCTGGGATCTTTGAAAGTTGGTACTTAAGACATTAGGCTAAACTGTGAAATAGTCCTTCATCAATCCTGGGTGTTGAGAGTTGGATAGACAAATCTGAACTTCTTGGAAAAAAGTTTCAATTGTTGGAAGCTATCAAAGTAGAATCATTCAGGTTAGCCCTTATTTAGTAGCTGGTGGTGGGGAACTGTAGGCTGTGGCATCAGAAAAATCAGTGTTCAAATCCTGGCTCTAGCATTTGCACAGGCATCTGAGTCCTAGTTTCCTCCCTATAAAATGGGAGGACTAGTGCTCACAACAGAGTCACTGGCATAAATGAGGTGGCAAATGGAAAGCTATCTACTAATATCTAACCTTTTTGTCTATCCCCTTTCCTCTTTTTCTCCCAGACTCCCCTGTGCCAAGTGGCACCTTCAGAGGATCAAAGACATTTCTTAACCCTACTTAGTCACACTGGGGTTAGCAAAACAGGAGCTGTTTCCCCAAAGTCTTCCCTCTCTTTCTGTGGTGAGTATGTAGCCTATCACCCTGGACTACTTCTCTTTAAATATCTATTAGGAAAAAAGATGGAAAGGAGGGGGCATTCCAGGCTAGGGATAAAGAGGCAGGCCAAAAGCAAAGCTTGGTTGAGGTATGAGAAGGTCACTTGCCTAACCAGAGGCAAGGGTGTGTATTAAAGAGAGATAGTAGTTTTAGACACATCTATTTAGCAATCCCAAGAACAGAAATTCCCCATTGGGCAATTTTGGTCAATTTCTTTTTTCGCATAACACACTAGTCCATGCCTGCCTCCTCTCCAGAACTGTGGGTTCAGGCAAGAGAAGTTCTAAAGAGAAACTGAAAACAAGCCAGATCCTGTGGGGCCTTCCCAGGTACAAAAGCCTTTCCAAGTCCCCATCAACCTCCTAGACTTCCCCAGAGTTCTAAAGGACAGAATCAAACAGTTACTAACCAAGGAAGGGAGGGAATTTGGAAACGAAGGAGGAGCAGCCAAGAAATAACAGCACAGCAATAAAGGAGTGTCCTGGTTCCTCCTCAAGGGATACAATAACAATTAACTCTTGAGTTCTCCTGAGCTTTTCTGCAAGAACTAAGGCCCCCATCTAGGTAGAAAACAGTAACTTCAGGCTCAGCTAAAGATAAGTGAAAGAGGAGAGTGAAAAATTTGGCTTAAAAGTCGACATTCAAAAAACTAAGATCATGGCATCTGGTCCCATCACTGCATGGCAAATAGATGGGGAAACAATGGAAACAGTGAGAGACTTTATTTTGGGGGGCTCCAAAATCACTGCAGATGGTGACTGCCACCATCAAATTAAAAGATGCTTTCTCCTTGGAAGAAAATCTATGACCAACCTAGACAGCATATTAAAAAGCAGAGACATTACTTTGACAACAAAGCTCCGTTTAGTCAAAGTGATGGTTTTTCCAGTGGTCATGTATGGATGTGAGAGTTGGTCTATAAAGAAAGCTGAGCACTGAAGAATTGATGCTTTTGAACTGTGGTGTTGGAGAAGACTCTTGAGAGTCCCTTGGAGAGCAAGGAGATCCAACCAGTCCATCCTAAAGGAACTCGGTCCTGAATATTCATTGGAAGGACTGATGCTGAAGCTGAAGCTCCAATACTTTGGCTACCTGATGCGAAGAGCTGATTCATTAGAAAAGACCCTGATGCTGAGAAAGAATGAAGGTGGGAGGAGAAGGGGACAACAGAGGACAAGATAGTTGGATGGCATCACCAACTCAATGGACATGAGTTTGAGTAAGCTCCAGGAGATGGTGAAGGACAGGGAAACCTGGCGTGCTGCAGTCCATGGGGTCGCAAACAGTCAGACACGACTGAGCAACTGAACAACACAGCCAAATGGAAAGCTCATCTCCTTAAGTGCCCACAGTTTCCTCTAGTCCAGCACTAAAAGGAGAAATTGTGTCATAGCAACAATGCAAGGAATGGAGGGAGCAGAAGATCACTGTTGCAGAGGCTCCACTTCAAAGTGTGAAGTGGCTCAGGTGTGGCAGACACAGCCCCAGTCAGGTATGAGGAAGCCCAGAAAGGAAAGGCCTGGAGGTGAGAGCCAGAAAGGAAACTCACAGAAACTGAGGTCAGGGGAACAGCCTTGACCAAGGTCACAGGGTTAAAACCAGAATCTGGACTGCCCAGATCCCTTACTATAGTGTCAGAAATAGTAAATGACAATCCTACCCCCAAGTGTCCTCAGGAACCTACTGTCATCTTGCAGGCCAATTTCAATTGAATGACTAGTGGCCCTCCCTGAGCCCAACCTAACAGGTCCCAGGGAAGAAATGGCCCTCATCAAGCTACTTACATCCAGAAAAGAACAACATTCCAACTTTGTTACATAAAGTGCCATAAATCCTACCTTGAATACCTTAAGAGGTCTCAAAAGAAAGTATAAAAGAAACCTTAAATTTCAACATCTAAATCTGTAAGATTCCTTTCTATCATTCAATTGCTGAATCCCTGACCCCAGCTTCTCTCATTTTAAGCCTTTGTTGAAAATCAATTACATGCAAAGCACTATAGTATACAAGAATATAATTTTAAAAGAAATCAATTGCAGAGATAGTGGTGATAGTTGTACAACAATGTGATGTACTTAATGCCACTGAATTGTACACTCTAAACATATATACAGTGGGTCTTTGAACTACACACAGGTTAGGGTACTGATCCTCCACAGTTGGCACTCCTTATATATAGTTCACATCCACAGATTCAACCAACTGTGAATAATGCAGTGATATAGTACCATAGCACATTATTATTGAAAAAATCCACACATAAGTGGACCCGTACAGTTCAAACACATATTGTTCAAGGGTCAACTGATGCACACAAATGTTTTTTAAATTTTTTTTAAGAAACCAAGACTCTTGTTCTCTAGGACTTTATAAGATAGCACAGAACTCAACTCACTGTAGACTCAATGTTTCTGAAATGAATGGAAGATGGGTATTAATGTAAAATGGCCCATGGTAAGTGTCACAGGTGTGAGTAAGTGGCCTGTGAGACTAGCATTCAGAGGCAATTGGTTCTGGGCTAAGAACATACATATCCAACATACATGTGTCAATGGATGTATATTGACATCAAGATAGTAGAGAGATCATGTGAAAATGCTCAGAAGGTGTGGACAAGCCCAGGATACTGGAAGGAGGTTATGAACTTTAGGACCAGAAAGCCACTCACCTCACTTCCCTGCATTAGCTGCCTATTGCAGTGCCTTCGTATTAGTATGACTTAATCCTAGTCACCTTTAATCAAGGGGTCACAGGAAGGGAGAATCATAAAGATCGCCCCACTGCATGAATTTGCTGTGTTGGTCACTGGCCAGTCAACTCCCTGTAGGATTTAGTGTCAGGAGAAAGTCTTGCTGCCCAGAGTCACTGTACTTCCTGATACAGGCCAATGAAATTAAAACAACTGACTCAGGAAGAGTCAGTTTTGGTTGTTGTTTTTTTTGCTTTGGCTATTAGGAAGCTCAGGGCTCTGTACTCAACTTTAATGAACTAAGTTTTAATCATTCCCGCCTGTTCCATGACTCTTATTCTAGAAGTCCTTTCAATGAAAGTTAAACCATATCATCTAATCCTTTCAGTAAGTAGGTAGAAAATAAATAATACATGAACAAGCAAATGCTCATCAGTCAATCCCTACAGGATACACCCTCCGGGTAGAAGGGCAAATTCAAGTGACCAAATTGGATAAGAAAGCAACTCCATAAGCATAGTTGGGCCAAGGACACAGGGATACCCTGAGGTACTGCTGTACTGCCAAACTGCTTTCTCCAGTCTTTGGGTATTTCTGATTTAGTACCTAGAACCTTCTCTCCAGGAGCTGCTGAATGAACACTAGCTAATTCCTATGTTTTGGATTCTTCTAGACCCCAAGCAAACCAACTGACTGAATTTCAACTTTCCTGGCACTTTTGTATTTGTCCCAAAGATACAATCAGGTGTATATATATATTAAAGAATGTATTAGGGCAGACTCCAGGGCTCTAGTCTCCTAGGAAGAAAGTTAGCAAGGACCACGCCCCCTCGAAGTGAAGGACTTTGGCTAGTTTCATCTACTTTAACTCAACTACAGTTAAAACAGGGTTTCAGGGGCAGGGGCAGGGTACTATACAGCAATGAGAATGCACCACCTGTCATTACATGCCTATATAGATGAATCTCACAATATAAAGTTTAGTAAAAGAAGCCAGATACAAAAGGGAACAGATCATATGAGTCTATTTATAATAAGTACAGAACAGATCTACACCAGTAGAAGTCAGGATAGTGATTACATTTATTAATTACATTTAGTGGGGATATACTTGCTGTTGGGACTTCCCAGCTGCTGCTAGTGGTAAAGAGCCTGTCTGCCAATGCAGGAGACGTAAGAAACTCCGGTTCAAACCCTGGGTCCAATCCCTAGGTTGGGAAGATCCCCTGGAGGAGGGCATGGCAACCCACTCTAGTATTCTTGCCTGGAGAATCCCACGGACAGAGGAGCCTGGTACAGTCCATAGGGTTGCAAAGAGCCCAACATGACTGAAGTGACGTAGCACACACACACACACACGCACACTTGCTATTGCTGGTAATAATTTGTTACTGGATCTAGGTGGTGGTTACTTAGTGTTTTCAGTTCTCTATCCAAATTCTACTTTACTTTAAAAATAAAGAAAGGAAAAATGACAAGGTACTGACTAGGTCCTAGTCTTTGGCACATGGTAGGGCCAAAGAGGTCAAATCGGAGGGGAAAGCCATAACCTAAATGCAGCCACACAAAGCCTTCCAGTGACTCTACGTGCTAATATATGCTTACAACTTAGTTTCGAAAGAATTTCATATTTTCACATTATTCCTTTGCCAGTGTTTTACTGCAAATCTTTGACAAGGAAACCAAGGTCTGAAGAAGCTTCCCCAAACCATAGGCCAAGTTCCTAACAGGTCCCGTAACATCCAGGCCAGATGAATGCCCTGACCTGGGGCACAGGTGTGCGCTCATCCAGGGAAAGCTAGGTAACTGCTATCTGTGACCTCATTAATACTAATGTCGTCACAGACTCCTCTTTGTACAAAGAGCAGCAGGCTTATCCTGTCAAGTTGCCAAGCCAAGGCCAGATGTTCCCAATAAGATAACAACAACAAAAAAAGGATGAGTTGGGGAGGAAAAGACACAGTAGATTCTGGATTCCTTAAGGCTCCTGTCCTCTGAAATGCAGCTAACCGAAAGCTACTGATCTGCCTTGACACTTTTTTCAGATGGGACAAAGCAGACCCCCACTAGGGTCATGATGCCACCTCAGGGAGATGCCAGCTGACACACTCACAGCCTGGAAGGCAGGGTGAGTGTGGAGCGAGGCTTACAGGCCACTCCTCCAGGATGCTGTTGCTCGTGAGTCACAGGGTTTCCCGTGAGTCACAGGGTTTCCCGTTCTTCCAGTTCTTGCTCTCAGCTGCATCAGGTTACAGCCAGACACACCTCAGGCAATAGCACCTGTCAGGGGTCAGGGAGACAGGCCTTTGGGATACCTGTCCTGGGACCCTCCTATCCTCAGACTGTAGGACATCAGTTCAAAGGAATAATATGTCCCAGGTGTGCATGACCCTGCAACAGTTCTTTCACCCACACATACTGACTGCTGAATTGAGTGTGCCAGGCACTTTGGATACTGGGATAAAGGAGATCCTTCTGCCTGCAAATGCTCAGACTATCAGTAGGAGGCAAAATGTCAACAACTAATTACAAACTGAAGCAGTAAGGACAGAGAGTAAGCAGTTTCTTTCACTACAATAAGATATAGATTCATAATCACTTAAATTGCACACATCAATTCCAAGTTTTGTATTGTTTTTTTCTTGAAAAGATTAGAGATGTGTGTTGACCCTGTACCTAGAATGTTCTCCTACTCTAGCCTAACAAATTCCCAGTTGTTCTTCAGGGGCCCAATACAGAGGGCCTCTCCACAAATATCTTCCCCAAGTTCCCAGCTGGTTATCCTAACACACTTCTGACTAAAAAGTATCTCTTGCTCTCACTGGCCCCAGAGGACTGAAGGCACTGACTACATGTTCCCAACTTCGTATTTGTGATACCAGAGTTATTTCAGTATTGAGATACAGTAGGTGCTCAAGACACACCTGTTATGGTGACATAAAGGGGCAAAGGGAACCCCAAGGGGAGGAGAGAGAGTAACAGAAGTGCTGGCCACTGCAGACTGCCCAGGTGCTCAGACTGGCCTTGCTCTTCAGGATCACTGCATGTGATCCTGGCAGCAGAGTTTCCTCCCCATCTACCTGGCTGCCCTGGCCTGTACCCCAGATCCCTTACTCAGCCTCCTCTGGACAGCCATATGCCAGGGACCAGACAGACTCTGCGCCTAAGCCCAGATTCCCACAGGGGCATCTGAACTTCCCATTCCTGTGTGCTGCCAACTGTCACCTGCTGGATCAAACCCCTTTGGGTCTGTCCCTTTGTACTATGTCCAGCCCCAGACCTTCCCACCCACCCTCGTCACACCCACCATAAGTAGGGCAACCATATATCCCAGTGTGCCCAGGATAATCTGCCTGGCGTGCTAGCAGCATAACTGTTAACAATGTCCCCTTTTACTCCCAAGTGATCCAGTTTGGACAAAAAAAGTACAGGGTTATCATAGGAATAGGCCACAGAGCAAATTCTGCTTGTGGTTCTTGGGAAGCCCACATCTGAATGATGGGAAGAGCTCATGCTATACCAATGGTGCTGAAAGGAAACAGGATAGGCGGGGGTAGAGGGTGGGGGGTGGGGAATGAAAGTGGGTTCCTGGCTGGGCCCTTAGTACAAGACACCTGGTTTCCTCAGATGTAAAATGAAGGGTTTGGACTAGATGAGCTCAAAGGTCCCTTTCAATGGACACTGGTCTCAACCCCATGAAACTGAAAGACAATTGGCCACTCCCAGCTGCCCCAGGCAGCCCCACGCTGGGGCTAAAGGCCAGGGCTCTGGAATCAGACTGCTTGGGTGTGAAGGCTGGCTTGCCCTTGAGCAAGGTACTGTCCCTCTCTGTGTCTTGGTGTCTTCATCTGACTAATAGGCAGTACTAATGGCTACCCTGGAGGGCTGCCGGAGGATGGCCTGAGTTGTGGTCAAGTTCCTAGACAGAGTCCAGCACTTAGTAAGTGGTGCACATGTTTGTTATTTTAAGGCCTTTGGGAATTGAGGGGAAAAGAGAACTGATAGGAAATGGCTGGAAGACTTCATTAGAAGGGGTTGAAACAGGAAAATCTGGGAGGAAAAAGTCCTTCAAATGGCAAAAAGGAAAAGTGACAGCTTCAAATTCCCTTATTTAGCCCAAATTAAAGGTGTTCAATAGCTTATCTGGATTCATTCCTTTATCAGACAATATGGAGATGCCAGAAGGAAGAGGTTGGGAATAAAGCCTTCCAAGGACATAGACCATATCCAAGCCTCCAGGACAGGGCTGCTAAGCTGAGGAGAGGGAAGTAGGCTGGGTGGGTAGGTACCAAGGTTTCCCAGAGCCAGGTCCTCAGACCTGACTCACTCTCTTAACTCTAAGATTACTCTGTCAACAAAGGTCCATATAGTCAAGGCTATAGTCTTCCCAGTGGTCAGGTATGGTTGTGAGAGCTGGACCATTAAGATGGCAGAGTGCCAAAGAACTGATGCCTTTGAACTGTGGTGCTGGAGAAGACACTTGAGAGTCCCCAGGACAGCAAGAAGATCAAACCAGTCAAATAAAATCTTTGATTTTAAAAGGAAATCAACTCTGAATACTCATTGGAAGGACTGATGCTAAAGCTGAAGCTCCAGTATTTTGGTCACCTGATGCAAATAGCCAACTAATTGGAAAAGTCCCTGATGCTGGGAAAGACTGACAGCAGAAGAACAAGGCATCAGAGAGTGAGATGGCTGGATAGCATCACCGAACCAATGGACATGAACTTGGGCAAACTTAGGGAGATGATGAGGAAAGGGAGGCCTGGCGTGCTACAGTCCACGGGGTCCCAAAGAGTTGCACATGACTGGGCGACTGAACAACGACAACAACAATGCTGCTCCAGAGAAGAACTATTAAGGAAGTGATCCTTAGAGATCCACTGACAAAAATGCAAAAAGCATGACACTTCTGGGAAAAAGGAGATTGTCTAGCCATGACAATCTAGACAAGACAAAGGCTGTACAGGAATGAGAGAAGTACAGCGTGGGTCCCACACAGAGGGTCCTCTCTGGCTTTGTCAAGAACCCCAGGCACCCTAATTTCAGAAGAGGTCAAACTGGACAGCCCAGAGTCTGTATATGAAGGGCAAAGAGCTCTCTGCTGAGAACCAAGATGGCCAGGGACTCTACACTCAATGTGCCAAAAAAAAAAAGGAAGAATGGCCATTCAGTTCATTGAAACTCCAGGGTCAGTGGGGCTGAAACCTACTATGACCCAGCCCTATGACTCAATAGCACAAGATACCTCAAGTGGTTCCCCCAGTGGGAAGCCAGAGTCTGTGGCAGATGTGAGGAAGTGTGAGCAAGCATCTCACAAGCCAACTTCAGCATAAGTACCCTCAGCAACTGCCCTTGGAGCCTGTGCAATTCTGCCCTCCAGGGGAGGTGCCAATGGGGAGGGGACCAGGCTTCTACAAGGAAAAGAGGTTGAACTAATGCTACGACTATTCAGTGCAACTGTGTCTCTCATGACTTCCCAAGGATGCTTCAACTAAGGTGCACCAAAACAGCCCAGGCATCCCAAAGACCCACCCACCCAACGGGGTTGCTACCTCCTCCCCAGAGGATCAGGAGGAAAGCAAGTTAGAAGAAGAGTTCAAAAGTGGGTCTCCTCTGCCCAGGAAAAAGAAGGTTTTAGAAGTTGGAGGGAGCAGTGAGGATGCTTCCTTATTCTTCAGCTTTAGGAACTTTCCATCCTTCTATCCTCCCTGTCCTCTGCTCTAGTCTGACATCAGACAGAGAACATAAATGGGCCAGAACCCACCCACCCTGAAAGCTCTTAGGAAAAAAGAAACAGGGCCTCTTTTGCTCCCACCCAGCACAGCTGGGTATCTGAGAATATCTTTATGTACTAATATTTGACAGCTGTCTAGGAAATCCCACAGACAGAGGAACCTGGCAGGGGCTACAGTCCATGGGGTAGGAATAAGTAGGACACAACTTAGTGACTAAACCACCACCATCAATATGTGACACGTTAAGTGTTGACTCTGGCAGGTACAGCTCTAAGAACTTCACATATATTCACTCTCTTAAATCCTTACAAAGAATCTATTAAGGTGCTATCCACTCTCCATTTCACAAGCAGAAGAAACTGAGGCCTAGAGAGGTTAAATAACTGCCCCAAGTTCACACAGCTGGTTTGTGGGGAGCCAGGATTCAACCCCAGGAAGCCTGGCTCTACTTGTCACCACAGAGACCCTCCTAGAGGCTGCTGGACTGTCCCTCAGTGGGTACTGACAGCCCCTTTCCTCTGTTCCCAGCGATAGTAGTTCCACCACCTCACATGCCTGCCTTGCTCAGAAGCCTGGCAATGCCTGGCCTTCAGGGAGACCCCAACAAAAGTCAGGGTGAGATTCTCCTGGGATCAGCTGAGCAAACTTCTCTCCTGTGGCTGCCTGGAGTTCTCACCTTGCCCACATTTCTCTGGTTGAAGACAGAAAAACAGTAACTCAGGTAACCCACACTTCAGCCAAGGGCCATGGACATGTTAATTATTGTGGTCTGCAGACCTCACTGTAAATTCACCTTTTGTAAAAGGCCACTTCCCCCCATGACTATCCCACGACATGGGACACTGAGAGCTAAGAACTATGGTCCTCATCAGAGCTACTACTAAGTAGCTTTATGACCATTTAGCGATGCACTATAATACTAGAATGGGGGATAGACTATTCCATTTGATGCAGCTTCTATTGATATAGCTTCTCAATCCATAGATATTTGAGGTCAGAAATGTCTTTGTTTTGCGGGGGAGGGGAACCTGTCCTGGGCGTTGTACGATGTTTACCATCATCCTTTGCCTCTACTTACTAGATGCAATAACACATCTTCATCCACCTGCTTGTGACAACCAAAAACGTCTCCAGACACCACCAAAGTACACCTGGGGGACAAAATCACTAATAGTTGAAAACCATTGCTCTAAAGGAGTAGTTAAAAACAAATAAAAAAAAACACAGTCTTTGCCCCTGTAAATTGGACTAGGAGAAAAACTCTTGCTCTTTATGATAGGTTAGGTAGCCCCTCACAAGATTATCCAGCCCAAAATGTCAACAGCACTGAGGCTGAGAGAATTGCTTTAAAAGTAAGCAGAAATAGCCACCTGTGATCAATGCTGTGAGATATTAAGTCACAGCCAATGAACTCTGTGATTTGCTTTGCCCCGTCTCCAACCCAACTGCTTTGGAAAGTCAAAGACAGGTAACATGCAGTGTTGGAAAACGAACCAAACTTGCTGACTTCAAAACTTAACAATGATAAAGAGGAACCAGTTATCAGAAGCCATCTTTTAAACCGGAAGTATGTGAACAAAGGAAGCCAGTTTTCTGGGGTTCCTGAGTTCTTTTAATGTACCAGATCTCCTTACCAAGGCTGCTAGTTTTTGAGAAAACTGTTACGGCTTGTGCAGTTTTGAGGCCCCCTGGAAAATGGACCCTGCCTGCCCTCAAACTCTTCAGGGTGATAGAAAAGTTCAACTTTGAAAAGTTCAACGTAAAAATATATGTTGGCTTTGTCTGAGGAGGCTCAGAGAGAATATTAATTCATTCAGGGGTAAAGAAAAAAGTGCTTCTTGGCCACTCTCCAAAATATAAATTTGACAATACAAAACAAATGGATGATGAGTAAAAGCTACAAAATAACACTGTAAAATTTTTTTCCAAAAAATATTTAAATAAATTTAAAAAGCATATTAAAAAAGCTACAAAACACTCTTGTTAGCATCAGTTGTCTTCTGAGCAGGAAAGGGGCTTAGTATTAAGATACTAAGTACTAGGTTAAAGTTGAACAAATGTGCCAAATTGTACCTACCTGTCAATGTCAGTTAACTCAGCCAAAAATAATCTTACGTGTCCCTGTGCTAAGTTGTTTCAGTCGTGTCCGACTCTTAAAGATTCCATGGACTGTAGCCCGCCAGGCTCCTCTGTCCACGGGATTCTCCAGGCAAGAATACTGGAGTGGGTTGCCATTCCCTTCTCCAGGAGATCTTCCCAACCCAGGGATTGAACTCACATCTCCTGTGTCTTCTGCTTTGCAAGCAGATTCTTTAGTGCTGAGCTATTACGGTTTTAATTAATCCTTTTACTCCCACAATTTCATCCCCTATCTGAAGATTAATGACACAGAGTAGGTGCTCAAAAATACCAGTCAACATTCCCTCGAGGCCCTTAACTCCCCATCCCACGGGAATAACTGCCACAACCCTTCAGTGGATGTAAAGTATCTATTCCTGGAGCCTTATCTCACCAGAGAGCTGAAAGGTGTCTTAGTCTCAATTTTCAACATACTATCTAGAGGGCCTTGTACACACAGCAGGTTCTCAAAAAACATTAAACTCTTATCTCCTGGGGGTTCTGTTAAACCTCTCTGCTTCCAAGATATTCCCCCCTCTCATTAAGTTCAGAGTTGAAAGCTACCCCTCATTAATCTAGTGAAGAGCCTAAATTAACGATCTGTATTCCAAGATTGCATGTCACCAGTCTATGCTATTAAAACAACTGGTTAATGACTAAAGCAAGGCATGCATACTTCATTTCACTTCCATGGTAAATCCTGATTCTCATCCTTAGGAGACAAAAAATCCTGTATCTTGTATATTAATTATAGTTCAATTAATTAAAAGAATCCTCTAAGTCTCCAGACAGGACAAAAAGCTTTGACTGGTAGAAGACAGAAAACACCCTCTTTATCCTTCCATCTCTCCCTGCCACTCTTTCTCCTCAGGATCAGCCTCACACCATACCTCAGGACTTGATGAGGGAATAGCTCACAAACCAATGGTCCACCCATCCACTCACCCCTTCAGTCCAGTGCCAGCACTTCCCCCAGCTGCTTCTCACCCTCCTCCACTTCCTGCCGCAGTTACTCAGGTTCTTTTTCCAGAAAGGTCTACTCCTTCATTCTTGCATTCACTGAGCACCTCTCTAGTAGCTACAAACTGGCTATAAAGGTGAACAGCTAGGATTCTCCATTCTCTGAAACTACCAACTCCAGTGTACAATGGGATGATACAAACACCACACAAAAGCACCTAGTGTGAACAGGTGTGACACTTAAGAGGAATGGTGATGCAAGTCTCTGGGGAATGGACGAAAGAGAAGATGAGGCTGATGTGGGAGCTGGGGTCAGAGGGCAATCAGTGCAAAGTCTTTTTTTTTTTTTAAGTATAATTGATTTACAATGTTGTGTTAGTTTCTGGTATACAGCAAAGTAATTCAGATAAATATATTCTTTTTCATATTCTCTTCCTTTATGGTTTATTATAGGATATTATTTAAAGCATTGTTAAAAATTTATTTATTTATTTTTGGCCATGCTGGCTGTTTGATACTGCATAGGTTTTCCTCCAGTTTCAGGGAGCAGGGGTTACTCTCTAGATGCAATATGTGGACTTCTCATCGCTGTGGCTTCTCTTGTGGCGGAGCACAGGCTCTAGGGCGTGAAGGCTTCAGTAGTTGCGGCTCCAGGGCTCTAGAGCACAAGCTCAATAGTTGTGGTGAATGAGCCTAGTTGCTCTGCCGCATGTGGGGTCTTCCGGGATCAGGGATCAAACCCATGTCCTCTACATTGGCAGGTGGATTCTTTACCACTGAGCCACCAGAGAAGCCCTATTACAGAATACTGAATATAGTTCCTATGCTATACAATAGGACTTTGTTTATCTATTTTATATACAGTTTGTATCTGCTAACCACAAACTCCTAATTTACCCTTCCCCACCCCTTTTCCCCTTTGGTAACCATAAGATTGTTTTCTGTCTGTGAGTCTGTTTGTTTCATAAATAAGTTCATTTGTGTCATATTTTAGATTCCACATATAAAGTTATAGTACAAGGTCTTAAAAGGCTTCTGAAATGATCTAGTCCAACTCTAGAAAGAGACTAGAAACAAACTCCATGAGGCCTCTGAAGTAACCCAGAGACCAGCTGACAAAGGTATAGCAATCAGAAAGGAAATTCAATTAAATGAGTCCAGGGATCTCAGCCAGAAAAATCAGAGAGTACTGGTGCCATTAATCTGACCAAGAGGAGAGCTAGCTGCATTCCTGGACATGCTGGATGAAGATGCTGCCAGCATCCAAAAGTGAACACAGACATAGACCAGGATGGAGTTTTCTAATGGTCCCAGAGGCAGGGAGTGTGGTCATGAGCAAGGGCCTCTGGAACCCAACTGGCTTGGCTTCAATTCCCTGCTCTTACAAAAAAGTTAGTGACCTTGAACAAGTCACCTGTGCCTCAATTGCTTACCAGTAAAACAGGGATGCTGATAATAGTATCTACTTCATGGTGTTGCTGTGAACGTTAAAGAGCAGATGTAAAGAGCAAATGCTAATAACAGATGTAAAGAGCTTAAAACTGCCTGGTACACAGTAAATGCTATACGTGTTTGCTCTTGAGTTTCAAACTCTCAAATTAGCAAAAGTGAGCAAATAACCCTTACTCTCCTAACAGCACAAAACACTGGACTTGTCTATCAGGAGACAAGTGATTCTGATGGGGCTAGTTTTGGGCAGATGAACCTAAACTTTCCCTGCCCCAGACTACAACCCAGTATATATAAAATGATAGAGATTTCAGAAGAGTTCAAATCAAGGCCTTTTCAAAAAACTCTAAAATTCAAGCTTCAACCTTCTCTCCTAATTCTTCCTTCAAGGATCAACTTTAAAAGATATTTCCAAAATATTTTCTCTGATTCTCTTCCTATTTCCCAAATGCAGCTGGAATCAAACAGCTTTGCTCACCTAAGTTCAGTTCTGTTCAGTTGCTCAATCGTGTTTGACTCTTTGTGACCCCATGGACTATAGCATGCTAGGCTTCCCTGTCCATCACCAACTCCAAGAGCCTACTCAAACTCATGTCCACTGAGTTGGTGATGCCATCCAACCATCTCATCCTCTGTCATCCCCTTCTCCTCCTGCCTTCAATCTTTCCCAACATCAGGGTCTTTTCCAGTGAGTCAGCTCTTCGCATCAGGTGGCCAAAGTATTGGAGTTTCAGCTTTAGCATCAGTCCTTCCAATGAATATTCAGGACTGATCTCCTTTAGGATGGACTGGCTGGATCTCCTTGCAGTCCAAGGGACTCTCAAGAGTTTTCTCCAATACCACAGTTCAAAAGCATCAATTCTTCAGTGCTCAGCTTTCTTTATAGTCCAACTCTCACATCCATACATGACTACTGGAAAAATCATAGCTTTGACTAGACGGACATTTGTTGGTAAAGTAATGTCTCTGCTTTTTAATATGCTGTCTAGGTTGGTTATAGTTTTTCTTCCAAGGAGCAAGCGTCTTTTAATTTCATGGCTGCAGTCACCATCTGCGGTGATTTTGGAACCCAAGAAAATAAAGTTGCTCACTGTTTGCATTGTTTCCTCATCTATTTGCCATGAAGTGATGGGACTGGATGCCATGATCTTTGTTTTCTGAATGTTGAATTTTAAGCCAACTTTTTCACTCTCATCTTTTTTCTCCAACTTTTTTACTGCTCACCTAAACTGGGAGACAATGGCACTCCACTCCAGTACTCTTGCCTGGAAAATCCCACGGACGGAGAAGCCTGGTAGGCTGCAGTCCATGGGGTCGCTAAGAGTCGGACATGACTGAGCGACTTCACTTTCACTTTTCCCTTTCATGCATTGGAGAAGGAAATGGCAACCCACTCCAGTATTCTTGCCTGGAGAATCCCAGGGACGGCGGAGCCTGGTGGGCTGCCGTCTATGGGGTCGCACAGAGTCGGACACGACTTTAGCGACTTAGCAGCAGCAGCAGCAAACTGGGAGACTAAATTCCAGCTTCCACAACTACTGAGTTAAGGCCTGACTCAATTCTGCCCCCACTGGTAATTTAGAGGAAATACACCCAAGTGTCCCTGAGACTCTTCACCCGCTGAAAGGTAGCTGCAAGTGCAGAGAAACCCACAATAAAGAACTTTTTACATTGTTGTGCTTAATCATCATAATTTCCTAAAGTGGAGAAACTTGAGGTTTATCATCCTTGTTTTCCAAAATAAAAAAAAGTTGGCGGTCCAAAGAAGCACAGTGACTTGCTCAGGGTCCTGTGGTTAATAAACCACAAAACAGAGATTAGAACTCATTTCTACATATCCTGGGTAATTCTCTTTACAATCTGGGACTAAAGGGATGACCACTCCCCATTCCAGGCCAGTAAGGTTCCAGTCCTAGCTTTCATCCTCTGGCTTGGGGAGGGTAAATTTGTGGACCTAGGTTCCATCCTCTGAACAAGGAGTGAGTAAATTTAAAAGTCCTGGGGCAATACTTCACCCAACTGAGAAGACCACCCCTGGCTTAATAACCCTCCAGTTCAAAGGAAATCAACCCTGACTATTCATCCGAAGGTGGGCTGCTGAACCTGAAGCTCCAACACCTTTGGCCACCTGATGCAAAATCAACTCATCAGAAAGACCCTGATGCTGGGAGAGTCTAAAGACGAAAGAAGTGGCGGCAGAGAATGAGATGGTAAGATAGCATCACCAATTAGTGGATGCTTAGTTGTTCAGTCGTGTTCAACTCTGCTACCCCATGGACTGTAGCCCACAAGGTTACAACCAAGCTCCTCAGTCCATGGAATTTTCCAGGCAAGAATACTGGAGCAGGTTGCCATTTCCTCCTCCAAGGGGTCTTCCCGACTCAGATAATTTAGAGGAATTACCTAAATTTAGAGGAATCACACATTTACTGCGTCTCCCGCATTGGCAGGCAGATTCTTTACCACTGAGCCACCTGGGAAGCCCCAGCATCACCAACTTAATGGACATGAATTTGAGCAAACTCCGGGAGACAGTGAAGGACAGAGGAGCCTGACATCCTGAAGTTGTAAAGAGTGGGACACGACTTGGGTGACTGAACAACAGCAAGCTTTGAATTCTAGGACTTGCCAAGAAATGACAGTCTTCCACAAGGGTTAACTCACTTCTTGGTTAGATAAGCCCAAAGCTAAGAGGCTGCCTCTGACAGACAGGTACTTAAACTAAAGTGCTGAGCCTCCTCCCAGGATTGAGTTAGAGAGTAACAGTCACTCACAAGCAGAGTAAAACTCAACTAAACCAGCTGCCGTCTGCTCCCTACTCCAGTTTGAGGCTAGGAAACTTCATGTTATATTGGAATTCATATGCCACGGCTCTGAAAACACTGTGATGGCAACCCACCATTCTCTCCTTCGCTCTCAGGATCAACCAGAAAGAGAGTATGAGCAGGTCGCCCCACAGAAAGATAATGTCAAAACATTTTCCCCCAAATGTGTTCCCACTAAGACAGAAATTTCAAGTATGTAATTGAGCAACGTTTCGTCATTGACTCACAGATCTGGACACCCTCCACTCCCGCCCACCCCTTCCTCTCAAATCCTAGCTGAGGCCCAGGGCAGGAGCCAATCCCGCAATCTCCAGCATTTCAGAAACTCAATTCTCCCCCAGAGAGCGCCTGGGGCCCTGGCTAGCCCCACCCCCACCCCATACCCGGAGGCACAGAGAGCGAGGCTCCAGGGGAGGCAGGAGGCTTCGTCTTACGTAAACGACCTGGCCCGAGCAAGAGCTCCGATTTGGGGGCACTGCTGAGAGAGAAAGTGGGCAGACAGGTCGAGGCCTACAACTGGAAGAAGCTCGTTTCCAGAACGACAAAAATCCCCAGGAAGACGGCAAAGGAACGAGGGGGTTGTGGAGTTGGTCCTCTTGGAGAAACTTTTGGGAACACCAAAAGTTATATATCCAAAGTCCGCCCCCCATTTGGAGGCGGGCCCAGGGGTGGGGTGCTCGAGGCGGGGCGGTCCGGAGACGGGCGCCGGGGATGAGGGGAGGAGGGGGCGTACGTCCCTAGCTGAGCCTCGGTTCCGGGCGCCTCAGTTCCGGAAAAGGGGCGCGGCGGGCGAAGTTCCTCTGCCCGTTTCCCAGCTTTTTCCCGTATGGTCTTTTCCCACGAGGCCGTGAGGAACGCTAGAGGGAATCGCAGGTCCCCGAAATGCCGTCTTTAGCGCGGGAGGAACCCAGGCAGCCCCGCGCGGCGAGTCTTCTCCCCAGCCCAGCCACGATTCTCCCCACGTGCTCTGGCCGGAACACAGGCTGCGAAAGGGGGGTTCCTCCCACGTGGAACCAGCAGTCACAGACTACGTGCTGGGTGGCCCGCCCCCCAGGGGCGGGGGGTGGGGGGAAGCGCGAGCGCGAGCGCGCTCGGGATAGCAGAGAGGGAGAGCCGCGCGGTGCACGAGCCCCAGAGCCTCGCACGCGCGCACACGCCTGCCGGTGCCTAGCGGACGTGGCTCCTCCAGCCCAGGGCTTTTCCCCGCCGTCCTGATACTTTCCGCGTCCGCGGCGCAGAATGGGGAGAAAGCGGGTCCCCGCACGGTTTAAGAGGAGATTCCTAGTCGGCCGGGACCCCGGAGAGAGAGCCGCGAACAAAGTAAGGTTCTCAGAGGCGAGCCAGCCGCCCCTCCCGCGCTTACTTACCTTCTGCACTTGGTCGTGGTTGAGCTCCGTAAAGAAGTAGGCGAGCAGATGTGAGGCAATCATTCTGCCAACTCCCGACAGAACAGAGTTGGGAAACCGAGGCCGGAGCGCGTGCGGGGTAGGAGAGCGGCGCGGTCGGACCGCTTTGTACCTGGACTTGGCGGCCCGGCCGGGATTGGTGAGTCCGGGAGGCACACAAAGAAAGCACACGATGGCGCGCACAGCTGGAGGGTTTCGGGTCGCTAAAAACAGGTTTTGGTAGTCGCAACTGCTGAAAGGAGACCAAGAGTCACTCCCGGCGACGTGTTGGGATGTCCCACTGTCAAAGTACTAACTTCAGCCACAAGATCACTAAGGCTCAACTTGAGAAAGAATCGAAGTCCGGCTTCACTAGGGCGACCGGACTTCTCCGGCTCATACGTGGGCTGCGCTCGCCCGCGGATCTTCTCGGCTAGGTGTCACGGCGGTGCTAGCGGCGTCCTGTGCTGGAGTTTCGTGCAACAATGTGGCTTATTGAGGGATTGCCGGCTCGCGGGCCGCCGGGTCAGTGACGCGCGCACGCCCATTGGCTGCGCGGGGAGGGTGTGTGCGCCTACGGGCCGCCCGCCGCCGCGGCGCAGCCAGTCGGAGCTTACGGCCCGCGGGCGCGGCCGCTCAGACAAGGAGTAGGCAAGCTGAAGAGGCGCGCCTGGGGCGGGGGGCGGGGCCAGGCGCCGAGGATGAGACGTGTGGTCCGTGGCAAGAGGCTGCCGCGGAAAGGCGCATGAGCCAACGCGGCGTCAGGCTCAGCTATGGGTGGGGGGTGCATGATCACAGACCCGGAGTGTGGGGTGACTGGAAAGACGGGTCAGCGGACCTGCACACGCCCTGGGCGGGGAGAGAGACACTGTCTGGCATCTCGGGGTCATGTGAGGGGCCCCTGCTACCGGGTCACATTTCTGAAGCATCTTAGTTCTCACCTACTGGGGCTACAGGCGTCCGCGCAATGCTGACACAAAGTTAGCCGCCACAACTACTGCTTTACTTTATGCCAAGCTTCACAAAACTGAATGGATGTGAGTTTTACTTTGTTTTACAGATGAGGATACAGAGCTCTTAAGAAACTTGCCCAAGATCACCCGGTTAATGAGTGGCAGATAAGGGAAGGAACCCATGTCCCTCTGACTTTGAGGCCCTATTCTTTCCCCTATTAGTTGTCCCATCTTGCCATTCTAAGAGCCGGGAAGTGGAAAGCAGAAAAGAACTTTTGTCTGCTACTGTGGGACTGATGCGTGAGTGAAACTGGGTGAGTGGTAAGTGTGTAACCAAATGACCGTGGCCATGTGTGGAGTGGAGTGGCTTAGGGATTCTGAGACAAATAGGAGCCACAGCTAATGTCTAGCATCAAACTTTTTTTTCCTTTTTCTAGAAATTTTATTGAAATATATCTGATTTACCAAGTTGTGTAGATTTCTGCTGTATGGCAAAGTGATGCTGTTATATATGTATATTCTTTTTCCTATTCTTTTCCATTATGCTTTATCACAAGATATTGAATACAGTTCCCTGTGTTATACAGTTGGACTTTATTATTTATCCATACTACATATAATAGTCTGCATATCCTAATCCTGAACTCCCAATACTTCCCTCCCCTTGCCCTCCTGCTTAGCAACCACAAGTCTATTCTTTGTATCTGTGAGTCTGTTTCATTTGTGTCATAGTTTAGCTTCCACATATAAGTGATATTATATGGTATTTGTGATATTATATGGTATTGGTCTTTCTCTCTCTCTCTCTCTGTCTTTCTCTTTCTGACTTATTTCACTTAGTATGATAATCTCTAGGTCTACCCATGTTACTGCAAATGGCATTATTTCATTCTTTTTATGGCTGAGGAATCCATTATACATACATACCATGTCTTCTTTGTCCATTCATTTGTAGATGGGTGTTTAAGTTGTTTCCATGTTTGGGCTGTTGTAAATAGAGGTGCATGTATCTTTTCGAACCACAGTTTTGTCTGGGTATATGCTCAGGAGTGGGATTGCTGGATCATATGCTGGCACCAGACTTTTATTCATGCTGGAAGCCAGCAAGAGGGACTGCAGCCTATGGGAGATCAGTGATTGTGGAAAACAGCAAGCCTGAGGTTGGAAAGATCACAGAGGAGGGAAGATGCGGGTTTGCAGTGTTCTACTGAGGAGTTTGTCCTTCTCTTATAAGCAAAGGGGTGCCATCTGCAATCTATAATAATAATAAAACAGAAGTATTAAATGTTCATTCTTGGGAAGTAAGAATATACAAACAGAAAAAACAAAAACATCGACGATTTAGCCTCTCAGCAAAACTCAGAAGCTATGTACTCTTGCCAACTACACGTTCTCACTCTTCCCTCCCTATACTCCAGTCAGGCTTAGGTCCAAAACTGTTTTGGTCATAGTCACCACAATGATGTACATGTTGTCAAATCCTCTGTTCCTATCTCTTTTCTATCATTTAAAATGTTTTATTGACATGTATTTGATTTATGGGCTTCCCTGGTGGCTCAGCGGTAAAGAATCTGCCTGCCAATGCAGGAGACATGGGTTCAATCCCTGGGTCAGGAAGATCCTCTGGAGAAGGAAATGGCAACCCTCTCCAGTATTCTTACCTGGGAAATCCCATGGACAGAGGAGCCTGGTGGGCTACAGTCCATGGGGTCACAAAGAGTTGGCTACGACTTAGCAACTAAACAACAACAGCACAATAGTTGATTTACAATGTCATGTTAGTTTCTAATGTACAGCACAGTGGTTCAGTTTTATATATGTTTTATATATATATATATAACTATTGTGTATATATTCAATTCTATATATATATGTATATTTTTCAGATTCTTTGATAGGTTATTCCAAAATATGGAGTATTTGGAATACTGTGCCATACAGTAGGTCCTTGTTGGTTATCCAGTCCTATCTCTTTTAGACCCTTGTCTTACTCCATCTCTCAGGGATGTTGAGCACAGCTGACCAAGTCCCTCATCTGGACACACCTTCCTCTACTGAGCCAGGGAAGCTTTACCTTTCTGGTTTCCCTTGAACCTCACTCCAGGTTCCTTAGCCCCTGTTTTCTCTACTGGTAAATGCTGGCATATTCAAGGGCTGTCCTCCACCCTCTTCTCTGATCTATTTACACTCTCTCCCTGGTATTCCCTGCCAGCCCCATGACTATTATATCATTTACATGCTGATGACTCACAAATGTAGATCTACAGCAAGGACCTCTCCCGGAGTTCCAGACTAATTTCTCCAACTGCCATTTGTCATCTCCCACTGAAGTGACTAGCATCTCTCATTTAACATGTCCAAAGCCGAACTCAACTTGTCTTTTCAAATCTATTCCTTTTCCTGTTGTCTCACCATATTGCATCATCATTCACCCTAAATCATCCTTGATTCCTTCCTACTACTCACCTTCATGTCCAGCCAATCTGTCAGCGAGCAGTCAATCTGACCCATAGCCAAGCCACCAACAACTCAGCCAGAGCCAAAATCATGTTGTCCTGCCTTGCTCCCTGCTTCCATTCACGCCTATCTCCACCCAACCCCTATAGTCAGTTCTTGACTCAGAGGCCAAAGTGACCTATAAAATACAAACCATTCTATGTACTGTGAACTACAAGAAGGCAGGATCTGTACCTATGTTATTTCCTCACATCCACAGGGCCTAGAATGGTGCCTGTCACATGGTAGGCATGTAATAAATATTTGTTTGATAAATGAATACAAAAAAATTAGAGATAACCATTGTCCACATTTTGTATAACAATTCACACACCTAACATCTCTCACTGGACTGCAATAGTCTCATAACTGGGTTTCCCTCTTTAGATATAAAAACGCCACAGATAAATAGGTTTAGCTATCCAACAGAGATTCTTAGAGATGTGATGTGATCTTATTTGCTTTTTTATAGCAATAATTGCCCTCCATGTGGATACAGGGGAAGGAGGTCAGAGACCAGAGGCAGAAAAAGGCTGAAGCTGTAAGATAGCATCAGGACCTGAACCAAGGTAAAGGTAGGTTAGGGAGTCAGGCTATAGGGTTAGGTGTTTTAAAGTCTGAGGTGGTATTGATGGCTTTGGCTAGGAGTGGGAGATGAAGAGGAGGATGCCTGCTGCCTAGAAATACTGTCTAGAGACCCAGTAGTACAGTGTAACAAAACCTTTTGGCCCCAGGCAGGTGGGACCAAATCCAGTCAGTTAGTCAGTCAGTTCAATTGCTCAGTCATGTCTGACTCTTTGCAACCCCATGGACTGCAGCATGCCAGGCTTCCCTGTTCATCACCAACTCCCAGAGCTTGCTCAAACTCATGTCCATAGAGTCAGTGATGCCATCCAACCATCTCATCCTCTGTCGTCCCCTTCTCCTCCTGCCTTCAATCTTTCCCAGCATTGGGGGCTTTTCCAGTGAGTCAGTTCTTCACATCAGGTGGCCAAAGTACTGCAGTTTCAGCTTCAGCATCAGTCCTTCCAATGAATATTCAGGACTGATTTCCTTTAGGATTGCCTGGTTGGATCTCCTTGCAGTCCAAGAGACTCTCAAGAGCCTTCTCCAACACCACAGTTCAAAAGCATCAATTCTTCAGCACTCAGTTTTCTTTATAGTCCAACTCTCACACCCATACTTGACTACTGGAAAAACCATCACTTTGACTAGACGGACCTTTGTTGGTAAAGTAATGTCTCTGCTTTTTAATATGCTGTCTAGGTTGGTCATAGCTTTTCTTCCAAGGAGCAAGTGTCTTTTAATTTCATGGCTGCAGTCACTGTCTGCCCAGTAGATCATGTCATCTATGATTCTTTCTCCACACGGTAATAGAAGAGCCTCTTCCCCACTCCCCTCTTTGGTTCCATTTCTTGTGGACCAGATAACAGTCGCGAGGTACTTCAAGTGCCTGTTATCTCACAAAGCTCCCAATCCTGGGAGGTGGTTGGAGTGGGTATTGTTATAAGCCCCCACACATACACGACAAAGTAAAGAGTATTGCTCACTCAAGGCCAGGACTTACATCTTCAACTTTTCTGGCTCCAAACTCTACAACTGGAATTTATTATTTATTGATCCTCAGATCCCACCCCCACACACAAACACACACAAATGTTGAAGAGTCATGACACCTCCACGTAGTTTACATTCCATAACCCAAAGATAAATCAATCAGCAAATACATATTAAACAAACCCTTGCTGTGTTCAGGACAGTCTGTTCAGTGCTGTGAGAAGTACAAAAGAAACACAAAATGTGTTTCTTACCTCTGAGGAATTAACTGTTCAATCAAAGATATAAAAGCATTATTACAGAATGGAAAAATCTATCACTAAGAGCAAAACGGGCTTCCCTCATAGCTCAGTTGGTAAAGAATCTGCCTGCAATGCAGGAGACCCCGGTTTGATTCCTGGGTTGGGAAGATTACGCTGGAGAAGGGAATAGGCTACCCACTCCAGTATTCTTCGGCTTCCCTTGTGGCTCAGCTGGTAAAGAAACCGCCTGCAATGCAGGAGACCTGGGTTCAATCCTTGTGTGGGGAAGATTACCCTGGAGAAGGGAAAGGCTACCCACTCCAGCATTCTGGCCTGGAGAATTCCATGGACTGTATGGTCCATGGGGTTGCAAAGAGTCGAACATGACTGAGCGACCTTCACTTTCACTTTCAAGAGCAAAACGTGTGTGTTTATATGTGATGGAGTTTTGGAGGAGGAAGAGACAGAGCCACAGGCCAAAGTCAGCCAAGGAGTGTCTGATAGATTTGATGCCAGCTTTTACACAAGGCTGCCTCTTGCCTCATACAGGACTGACCTGAGCCTGACCATTAGGCTTCAAGGAGCTGCCCTGGGAAGAGACCACTTTGGGAAGAGGCCACTTTGGCAAGAGGCCACTCTATTTGCCAAATATTCCTTTTACTAGTTGGGATTTATCAAGTTTGCAACATGTTGTAAGTGATGGGATTACTTAAAGAATTTTAAGACTGAGAGCGGGCCTGCCCTGAATATAAATGTTTAGGACTACTTGCATTGTGTTGTCTTTAATGTTGGGCCCTAATGATATGCATACATTTCTTATGTTTCATAGTTCAATTGTAATGTACGAATTTGAGAGATTGGGGAAAAGAGTCATTTAAAAGCAGTTACAATTTAAAAATTGAAGCCACAGGGTATACAACAATCTAATTTTATCTGTCACAGTTGCAAACTGAACACCGTCAAGCTAATTTAAGCAGAAAAAGAGTTTATTGAAGAATCTGTGGTCCCTTTTAAGATCTTCAGCAGGACCAGAGAATCAAATTCAGAGACTAGCCAGCTAAGCATAATGTGCAAATTATACCATCAAACTCTGCTGGTGAATATGCTATTACTGTGGCTACTGGGCTCAGGCCTTTCTGCCCAACACCTGATGATAAGCATAGGGTTTTACAGCTGGGATATGCCACAGTCACCTTTGATGATTAGGTGTCTATCTGTCAGCATCCTTGCTAGAAGGAATTCTGCATGGCACCCCTTTCTTTATGGTATTTGCCTCTGAACTGACATCTTACAACTGGTTGCCAGAGCCTGAGCCACATGCTAATGCCCTAGATTCAAGGGAAGCTGGGGAAACAGGCCCACAGGGTCAGGAGTCACAACTTGGAGAAGTCCTAAATTAAGAAGGGTGTTCAAAGGGGCTGGGCAGACCCAAAGCTTGGCAACACATTCACCACACCCGTAGTCACTAAATGTGCAGCATTGCAAAGTTTAAAACAATCTACAGATTCAATGCAATCCCTATCAAATACCAATAGCATTTTTCACAGAAATAGAATGAAAAATTCTAAAATTTTCTAAAACTATGGAAACACAAAAGACCTCAAGTAACCAAAATGATCTGAGAAAGAACAAAACTGGAGGTATCCCACTCCCTGATTTCAAACTGTACCACAAGCTACAGCAGTCCTCAAAACAGTATGGTACTGGTACAGGAATAGAACATAGATCAATGGAATAGAATAGAGAGCCCAGACATAAACCCACACTTACATGGCCAATAAATCTATGACAAAGGAAGCAAACATATAATATGGAGGAAAGACCTCTTTAATAAATGATGTTAGGAAAACTAGACCACTACATGCTAAAGAATCAAACTGGGCCACTTTCTCACACCATATACAAAAATAAACTCAAACTGGATTAAAGACTTAAGTATAAGACCATAAAACTCCTAGAATATAACACAGGCAGTGTCAGTCTTAGCAATATTTTCTTGGATATGTCTCTTCACACAAGGGAAACAAAAGGAAAAATAAACGACATTACATCAAACTAAAAAGCTTTTGCACGGTGAATGAAACTATCAACAAAATGAAAAAGCTATCTAGTAAATGGGAGGAGATATTTGCAAACAATATATCTGTGAAGGGATTAATATCCAAAATGCACAAAAATCCATACGACTCAACAAACAATCCATTTTAAAAATGGGCAGAAGACCTGAATAGACATTTTTCCAAAGAAAACATGCAGTTGGCCAACAGACAGAAGAAAAGATGATCAGCATCACTAATCATCAGGGAAATGCAAATCCAAACGACATTAAGGTATCACCTCACACTTGTCAGGATGGCTGTCATTAAAAAGACGACAAATAAATGTTGGTGAAGATGAGAAGAAAAGTGAACACTCATGTACTGTTGGTGGGAATGTTAATTGGTGCAGTCAGTGTGAAAAACTGTATGGATGTTCTTCAAAAAATTAAAAATTAAAAACTATGATAGGATCCACTATTTCCATTTTGGTTCTTTTTTCAAGGAAGACAAAAACATTAATTTGAACAGATATATGCATCCCTATGTTCATTGCAGCATTGTTTACAATAGCTAAGATACAGAAGCAACATAAGCGCCCATCCATAGATGAATGGTTAAGGAAGATGTGTGTACGTGCAATGGAATATTACCCAACCTTTAAAAAAGAATGAAATCTTGCCAGTTGCAACAACATGGATGGGCCTGAAGTGTATTATGCTTAGTGAAATAAGTCAGACCCATATGATTTCACTTATATGTGAAATCTAAAAAAAGCGAACATTAAAAATAGGGCATTTATATTCAATGGGAAGAAGAAGGTGGTCAGTAGGCTAAATGACAGCAGGAAAACCATAAATGAATTGACCTGGCTGGAAGATTCACTCTCTCCACAATACTCTGAAACCCAGTTTCTGTCTACAGATATAGTCAATGTCAACAGTAAATGGGGAAAAGGCCACTATGAAATATTGCCAGGAAGCCCCCCTGCAGTGCCATTCTAAATGTGAGGGCTATTGTGTCTGATCCCCTTATCCCAAAGGCCACAGGGCTTTTATCCCCCAAACAGTTTGCCTTCTAAGAGCATGGCAGCATGCTGAAACTGACATGGGAACACTGTGTGGTCTTAAGCCTTTCTGAGCTCTGCTTTTCTTATCTCCAAAGTGGAGATCATGAGACACAATATGCAAAGACTTTAGTTCAGAGCCTGGTACATGGTGGATCTTGGATCAGTTACCTAAGCATATTACTCATAATATCAAGTTTTCTATCCGATAAGAACTCAGTGATTAAAGAAAATTCCACATGTCAGAAACAGCAAATGCCAAGTCTTGGGGTCATGGAAAGGATTAGTGCGTTCTTTTTTTTTTTTTTTTTTATGGCATGCAGTGCTCTGGTCTAGAGAGCAGATTTCAGTGGGGATTGGCAGGAGGGAAGCTGGGCAGGTAGGCAAGGAAGGCTCAGACAAATGGGAAGGAATAGAATCCCATTAGCACTCAAAAGCATAGTGCTACAGCTGGAAGCAATGTGGACAGATTGGTGGGAAGTGAGACCAGAGTCCTGGAGAAAGATGCTGAATGCCACTACTAGGCTTGTGACAGAAGACAAAGGTGTGAAATTAGTGAGAAAAGCATGAAGTAGCCCAAACAGGACATGATTAATGATTGAATGTGAGGGATGGAGACAGGAAAAACTCTTAAGACAGTGATTCTCACCCTTGGACTGCTCTTTGAAAGAGTGGTGACTATATAAAGAGCGTCTTCAAGTTAATAAGAAAATGAAATCAAGAACTCTTAGGTAAAGGATACAAACAGAAGTTCATAGGAAAGAACAAATGACTATTTGGCAAATGAAAAGATGATTAACATCACTCAGAGTAGTAAAAATGCAAATTTTAAATATATTATTGTACCATTTTTTCACCCATTAGTTCAGTAGAAATCAAATAATGATAACATTCCTTACCACAGGGACAGAGGTACTCTTTCTTTTCGGGGGGGAGGGTAGAGGCACGGACCGCAGCATGTGGGATTGTGGTTCCCCGACCAGGGATCAAACCCAAACCCCGTGCAATGGAAGCGCAGAATCTTAACTACTGGACCAGCAGGGAAGTCTAGGAGGTGCTCTTTCTTCCAGCACATTTGCTGACAGGAGAACACAGCCTCCATGAGGTCAGTTTAACACAGTCCCTCAATTACAAGCACTCCTACCCATTGATCTTGAGATCCCATTTTTCTTACAGACATACCTACATATGCATGTAAGTTTATACACTGGGGTATAATTTGTCATAGTAAGTCTGGGACCAACCTGAGCCCTATCAATTGTGGACTGGTTAGGTAAATTAAACCACATCCGTACAATGGAATTACTTAGTCATCACATAATAAAAAACAAAGACGTTAGGTATTAATATCAAATGATCTATAAGATACAGATAAGTCAAAAACTCAAGATATAGAGCAGTACGCATACAAAATTATCATTAGTGTATAAAAAAGAACCAAAAATAAACATATACCTGTGAAGTACAGTCATAAACTTTCCTCTAGGTAGAGGACCTAGGTAATTGGGAGACAGGCATGGGAAAGAAACTGTATTGTGTAGTCTTTTCGTGTGTCTGTGTAGTTTTTGCACCAGGTGCAAGAATTATCTATTCACACACACACACAAAGATAGAAATAAGAAACGTACCTATGAGTGTAAAGGCAACACAATAGAATGGAAAGCACTTGGGGTTAGACACCTAAATCCACCAACTGTGAAAGTTTCAGGTTTTAAAAAAATGATGTTCAGCCCACACAGCAGTCCAATTATATAAGAAGCTTGCAGGGATGGTGGAGGGAACCCAGGCATCAACATTGTTTAAAGTTCCGTGAGTGATTCCAATATGCAGCCAATGGTGTAAAAAAAAAAAAAAAAAAGCATGGTATAAGCAAACCTGGGTGTTTTGGCTTCAGTGCGGGGGGGATCAGCTGAGCCTGCATCAGTCTTGGCATTGAATCTGACTCCTCCACCCACTAAGCACAGCTTGACCTGTTTGCATTTCTCTGATCTTTGTATCTGTTCCTGGCCCAGCATCATCTAGTCCTTATCTTTGTAGCTGCCTTATCCCTGTCCTCTAGACAGCAGGAGCTCAGTTTATTTATAAACTTGCCAAAAATCCAAGTAAACTTCCTAATGTCCTATCACTTCAATGATGGGAAATGTGGTGGTGGTTTAGTCACTAAGTCGTGTCTGGGCTGTAGCCCGCCAGGCTCCTCTGTCCGTGGGATTTCCCAGGCAAGAATACTGGAGTGGGTTGCCATTATGGGAAATCTGTTACTTTTAATTAAGAAGGCAATTGTCTACAGTATACTAATGCATATATATGGAATTTGAAAGATGGTAACGATAACCCTATATGCGAGACAGAATAAGAGACACAGATGCATGGAACAATTTTTATGGACTCTGAGGGAGAAGGTGAGGGTGGGATGTTCTGGGAGAATAGCATTGAAACATGTATATTATCATATGTGAAACAGAACACCATTCCATGTTCGATGCATGTGACAAGGGCTCAGGGCAGGGGCAATGGGATGATCCAGAGGGATGGGATGGGGAGGGAGGTGGGTGGGGTGTCCAGGAAGGGGAACACATGTAAACCCATGGCTGATTCATGTCAATGTATGGCAAAAACTATTACAATATTGTAAAGTAATTAGCCCCCAACTAAAATAAATAAATTTATAAAAAAAAAAAAAAAGAAGGCAATTGTCCCAGCAGGAATGAGGGAAGGCCCTACCTCTCTCTGTGCCACTCTCCCCTGATGACTTCAGTTCGGATGATTTCAGGTGCAAGGAACAAAACACTCTGGCTCTAACAATAAAAATACTTGTTGTTTCTAATAAAAATCTGCCTGATGGTGGGCTGGGCTCCAGGCTGGGTGTATCAGGGCTCTTGCCCCACTCCTCGGAGAATCTCTTGGTTTTGTCTTTCTCTCTGAGTTTGTTTCATCTTCATGCTGCAACATATCCAGATTTCATCTACAAACTACAAAATCAGAGAAAGAGAAAGGAATTGTCTCCTCCTGGATCTCTTTCTTATATGGGAATAAAACATATCCTGAAACTCCCCAGTAGCCTTCTTTTCCCTTAATTTCATTAGTCAAATTGCCATATGTATGCTTAGTCACTCAGTCGTGTCCGACTCTTGTGACCCCATATACTGTAGCCTGCCAGGTTCCTCTGTCCATGGGATTCTCCAGGCAAGAATACTGGAGTGCGTTGCCATTTTCTTCTCCAGGGGATCTTCCAGACCCAGGAATCGAACCCAGGTCTCCTGCATTGCAGACAGACTCTTTACCAACTGAGCTACGAGGGAAGCCCCAATACCCATTCTAAACTCAGTTATCTTGAAAGAAGAGTAAGATTATCATGGCTGATTTACATCAGTGGTTCTCTACTAGGGGGGTGATTTTGCCTCCTAGGAGACATTTGACAATATCTGAAGACATTTTGGGTTGTTTCAACTAAGGTTGGAAATACTACTAGCAAAGATGCTGCCCAACATCCTATAATCACACAAAAGCCCCCACAACAAAGAATTATCCAGTTCAATACGTCAAGAGTACCAAGACTGAGACACCTGGCTTAGATCAGTCAGGGCCCATCCCTGGAGCTGATGACAAGGTTACCTTCCCCTAGTCATTTGGTGGATCCCAAACAATATCAGATTTTTTAGGGAAAAGAATGGATGTGATAGGCAGGCAACATTGTCTCCTATATGACTGCTTCAAAGGTCTTGGGGTCCAGCATCTGCTTTCTTCAAAGTAATCCAAACAGGAAATTTATAAACTGATGGCCTAATCACAATAGATGATATAGATCTGTAGTCCCAAAACCCAGAGAGGCTAACATTTGTGATTTAATATTTATATTTCTGCAGAACTAGTAGGATGGCACTCAAAATAGCCACAGGACCCTTGCTCATTGGTCAATCCAAGAACATTAAAACTTTGCTTCTCTAAATCATATCAGAGAAGACAGTGTAACATCACTCGACAGGGTTTTAGCCATCAGAGAAAGTGTGTGGTTGGCTGCTTCCACTTGCAATACTGGTTGGAATCTCAAGGAGACATGGGAGTTCAGGGAGTCAAGATTAAAGTATCAGCTAAAACATCCAGAACAATACATCACTGTTCTTTGTTTTATAGCTGAGACAGTTATTTATCCAGTATCTTGGCCTGAAAACAAAACCATTAATTACAAAGACCAACTTTTTAGGACACAGGGTAGGGTTGATACACCATCCTGGAAATTGTGTGTGTCTGTGTAGATTTCTGATTACTAAGCCTCTAGAAATATCTTGAGAACTAACTCATGCCTACAGAATAGGCACAAGCTTCTGGTGTCATCAGGACTCAGCCATCACCAGTGGATGGCAGCTGTTTTCCATGTCAACATGACTCTCTCCCAGAGCTCTGTTCTGCAACTTAATTTCATTAAACCTAAAACTTCATCCACCCCATGGCTCACATCCCCACAAATTATAGTCACTCTCTGTGGTAGTCATTAGTTCTAGTCACAAAATATTTCTAGTTCTCCAAGTTCATGGTAGAATTGCATAACCTCTTTCCTTTAAATTTAGATGTGATCATGTGACTTGCTTTGGTCAATGAAGAATTCAGCAAGTGTACACCAAAAATTGAACTTTGGCTATATCATGGAAACACAGAGACAGCTTCTGTCAACCTGGATCCCAAAGTGAAGATGACATGAAACAGAAGTAATGTCAACCTGTAATGTTGGTGTTAAGGAGTGTAACCCACTTTATCCTTACTGATACTGTTCCCCAAATATTGGCTTCCCTCCAGCCATTTCCTCCTACATCTTTTCCATGGATTACTCCAAGTTTGCTGTCCTCCATCTAATTTTCTACTTCTCTTTTCAAATCTCAGTATCTACAGTGTGCCTTGTGGAACCTCATTTTGTACCAGGAAATTCTCCTGCATCCTCAACTTCCCCACAGAATGTGTCCTTTACCTCTGGACCTTACCTGAATCCTAGCTCTCTAGAGGCTTCTCTTCCCACACACTTCAGACCTGAGGGTGGGTAAGTGACATTGGCATTCCCATGGCCGATGATGGCTCTATCCTTGAGTAAATGTCCCACTCCATTAAGACTCATGGCATCCTGCTGGGTCACCCCCAGTCTTTCATTTTATTGACATCCTTCCCTTTTGGGCTCATGGAATATAGTCTTCTTGTCTTCTCCACATCTTGCAGAATCCTGGTAGTCTTCAACAGCCCTAAGGACAACTACCAAACACCCTGGCCTCATAGCTTCCAGACCTTTCCAAATCCAGTGACTTGTATCCTCTTTGTATTCTGATCACTTTCTCTGAGGCTACATCCTGAACCCTCTCAAACTTGTTTCCCTTCTGCACTAAAAGCTATGAGGACCACCATAGATGGACAATGAAATGGCTCAGTAGGTTGAGTTGTACTGGATCCTAAGCAACATTCCTCTTCCCAAACTATATCCTAGAGCAGAAGTTCTCACATTTTAATGATTTCTGCCCATTACCTGTGTATCTTATTAAAAGGCAGACTCTGATTAAGGAAGTCTGGCATGAGACCTGAGATTCTGCATTTCTAACAAGCTCCCAGGTGATAGCTATGCCTCTGGTTCATGGACTTTACTTTGAGTCACAAGGAGCTAAGTGTCCATGAGACCTGGCTGCCCTGTTCTTTCTATTCTTCCTATAAGAAGAGCTCACCACTGTCTCATTGAGTTCTAATCAATACTTGTATAACCTGCCCCCCAAATGGAGACCTATCTTAAGGAGTCAAGTGAACTGCCTAGAGTTTCACATTTTGACTTTTAATTCATTGTTGTTGTTAATATTTATTTATTTTTAATTGCTGATTGGTTTACAATGTTGGTTTGATTTCTGTCATACATCAGCATGGATTAATCATAGGTGTACATATGTCCCCTCCCTCTTGAATCTCTCTCCTACCTTCCACCCATTCTCCTACCCCTAGGTTATTACAGAGCCCTGGTTTGAGTTCCCTGAGTTATACAGCAAATTCCCACTGGCTACATATGTTCATGTATATGCATCCATGCTACTCTCTCCATTTATCTCACCCTCTCCTTCTCCCCAACCCTTACCCCAATGTTCATTGCAGCAAGCCATGGAAGCAACCTAGATGTCCATCAACAGATGAATGGATAAACAAGCTGTGGTACGTATATACGATGGAATACTACTCAACCATTAAAAGGAATGCATTTGAGTCCGTTCTAATGGGGTGGATGAACCTAGAGCCTAGTATACAGAGTGAAGTAAGTCAGAAAGAGAAAAAGAGGTATCATATATTAACTCATATATATGGAATCTAGAAGGTTGATACTGATGAATTGATGTGCGGAGCAGCAATGGAGATGCAGATATACAGAATAGACTTATAACTTTTAATTTTTAGAAGAATCTCAGATGCAAATGATTCACAATTCTTCAATGCAAAGCATACTCACATCAGCTTATGAAAAGTCCCATTACTTTCAGTTTGTTTCTTTTCATTTTCATTTCTTTAACCCTTCCATCTTGATACTTGCACCTTTTCCCCCCTCAGCTTTTGTCATAGGCCAGCACTCTAGTATGTTTGCTATAGGTCATTAAGTATGCATGCATTGAATCTTGGAAGGTGAGTTGTGTATGTTTATGTTTTTAAACTACATAAATGATGTGCACTTTACAAAGAAAAAGCACGAGATCTTCCTGGGAGATCTTGTTGTGGGCTTTTCCTGATGAGGTGGCTGAGATTCATATCCCCCTTATTTATATAGGAAAAGAATGATCCCCTTATTATTTGAATCAGCTCCAGAGAATCTCTATTTCTTGTGATCAAAATAACTCAAGGAGCACCCTACATCATAGGGTGATTGTGAGCTTAATGGAGAGGAGGATGTGGTGTCTAGACATCCCTAACCCATTGCTCCTTAAGTGTCAGACCCTCTCTTGTTGTAGTTGGCAAAGGTCTAGATGATGAATGATTTAGGCCAGGATTAAGAATTGTCTCCATATGGCCTGGTTAGCTTTGCTATATACTAGCAGCGCCCCTAACACTAGCCTAAAATACTGTTGTAACCCCTTTGACATAATAATAGAAGTTATAGAGTTTAAATCATGATTAGACAGACCAGAGATCCAGAAACAGATCCAGAGAGTTATAGGGGTTTAGTATATGTTAAAGGTGGTTTGTCAAGTCAGTGAGGAAAAGATGGAATAACTAATATATAAATGGTATTAGAACATCAGGGTGATGATCAGTGAAGAAAAATTAATTTGGATTCTTAGGTTAGTGCTTACAACAAAATTAATTCCAGATGAAACAAAGATTTATATGTTAAAAATTATCAGAAAAAATCATGGGAAAATTTTTTGCAGTAACCTCCAATTAAAGCTTTTCTAAGCATCACACAAAACCCAGATGCCTTAAAAGAAAGATGAATTTAGATACATCTAAAAAATTTTAATTGCTCAAGTCAAACCTGCCATAAACAAACTTCTTTAAACATCAGTAATAAGAGCGTTACCCTATTTGAAAAATGGGAAAGAATATGAAGAGTTCATAGAAAAGAAAATATAAATGCTCTAAATATGTGAAAACATACTTGAGATCACTTATAATAAAAAATGTAAATTAGAGTTACAATGTTGATACATTTTTCAGCTCACATCAATTGACAACTTTGAAAGATTTTAGAAACCATACTAACAAAGACATATGGGGACAGGCACTCTTGTAAATTACTGCAGACAGCAATTTGACATTATATCAAATTAAAAATGAACATACCCTTTGAATTCTAGGAAAGTAGTCACAAATATACTTGAATATGTATGAAATTATACATAATTTTATTAATGCAAATTATGATTTGCCTAAATAAGGGAATACTATAAAGAGCTATAAAAAGTTGCAAAGATTTTGGATTATTTACAGAACATGTTCAGAGTAAAGAAAAAGCTGCAGAACAGTGTAAGAGTTGGGGGAGGGGAAGGAGAGTGAAAATACATATATATTTGTAAGTACATAGAAGATCTCCAGAAGGTTGTGCCAGAACCTTACAGAGGGGAAGTGGGGGCAGTGGGGGCAGTGTGGGCAGGAGAGGGAGACTGAACATTTTGTTTACCTTTTCACACCCACTGAATTTTATATCATGCACATCATTATAAAATGCAATTAAATTTTTAAATGATAATAAATTATCAAATGCTACCAGTTTTTTCAGCAGAAACTTTGATGTCCATTGAGTTATGGTTCTAATTTTCTACTGACTGTAGATAAAAAGAAATAGAAAAGGAAGTTTAAAAAGGAAGTAGAAAAAAGAAATAAAAATTAAAAAAAAATTTTTTTTAAGGAAGTAGAGACTATAGAGAGGGTTCTGTTTTTATTCTGGAATTTGGTTTCTCTAGGCATTTAGTGATAAAGTAATGCCTGCTTTTTTAAATCCACAAGAGCATAAGGACTAGCTCTCCCTCCCTGATCAGAGACAGCTACAATGTAGCCTTAGAGAGTGGGTGTCCTGTCACAAAGCTGACATACTGTTGGTGAGAGCAGTGTTGGCCAGTGAGGGCAGGCAAGTGGTGGGGGCTCTCCAGCCAAGACTGTCAGCAAGCCCTGAGGGGAAGGTCTCAGCACAGAGTTGATTCAGCAGTCATCCTCAAGGAAAGGGCCAGAATGTTCCTGCAAGGCAGGGGCCAAAAAGAGAGGGCAGCCTTCTGGGTATGGAGTGCACCAAAAAGATAAATAGTAGTAAAAGTAGAACACAACAGCTTGAAGGGACAAAGATATCAGGGTACAGAATGGAGATGTAAGAGGAGGAGGAAAGGCAGAGATTCCTAATGGCTGAATGATCTGCTGTTGTCATCTTAAAATTCTTAACAATTTTATCTTTGTGTTTAATTCCTGTGTTACAGGTTGATATTACCTCTGTTTCATGTCATCTTCACTTAGGGATCCAGGTTGACAGAAGCTGTCTCTGTGTTTCCATGATATAGCCAAAGTTCAATTTTTGGTGTACACTTGCTGAATTCTTCATTGACCAAAGCAAGTCACATGATCACATCTAAATTTAAAGGAATGAGGTTATGCAATCCTACCATGAATTTGGAGAACTAGAAATATTTTGTGACTAGAACTAATGACTACCACAGAGAGTGACTATAATTTGTGGGGATGTGAGCCATGGGGTGGATGAAGTTTTAGGTTTAATGAAATTAAGTTGCAGAACAGAGCTCTGGGAGAGAGTCATGTTGACATGGAAAACAGCTGCCATCCACTGGTAGTGGCTGAATCCTGATAACACCCGAAGCTTGTGCCTATTCTGTAGGCATGAGTTAGTTCTCAAGATATTTCTAGAGGCTTAGTAATCAGAAATCTACACAGACACACACAATTTCCAGGATGGTATATCAACCCTACTCTGTGTCCTAAAAAGTTGGTCTTTGTAATTAATGGTTTTGTTTTCAGGTCAACAAGATACTGGATAAATAACTGTCTCAGCTTAAAAACAAAAAACGGGGATATACCCATCTCTCTTCATTTGTGTCTGGTGATCATCTCAAGAGACAAGGCCTAGTATTGTACAGGTTGAGTTCACATTCAGCGTAATAATGGTGTGTTAATATTATCCCTATTTAGAGAATGATCAGTACACATTCTAAGAGCATTGACAGATGGGACTCTCAGAGAAGGACCCAGTATGTCACATCCTCATGCTTCAAGTTCTCTCAGTATTGGTGCCATGCTGCCACTTAATTCTTCATTACCCAGACTGTAAGACCCTGTTCCCCTTACCCTGTCAGCTTTCATTTATTCATCCATCCATTCAACCGGAATTTATTGAGTACCTGCTATACCAAGCACTGTATTAAGCCCACAGAGACAGTGGTTAACATGTCAAATATGATTTCTACCTTCATGGAACTTACCCCCTTCTTCAGACAGTTAAAAAGTAAAAACTGAAATACGTGTATAATACAAATTATGATACATGCTATGAGGGAAGAGTGTGGTGCTCTGCAACTGAGAAGCTGACAGCCCATTCTGAATTGTGTGATAATGAAGGAGGGCTGCCTGGGTGCACAGCCTCAGCAGACATTGCATAATGTGCATGGCATCTCAGATGCCACCAGGCAGAGGGGAGCCAAAAAGCCTTCCAGGAGAGGGAACAGCATGCTCAAAGGCAACAGAATAGGAAACAGTTTGGCAAGGACAAGTCCCTGTGGGAAGTACAGAGTAAGGGCAGCATGAAGGAAGGAGTGTGAGATGAGGCTCTGGAGGGCTACGAGAGGAAATTTTGTCCAAGTTCTAAAGGGTACTAAGCAAGTGAGTTACCTGATTCAATGTATGGGGTTGGCCTAAAGGTTTCTTCAGTTTTTAAGTAAAAATGAAAGACAAATTTTTCATTTTCACCAGGAACTTTATTAAACAACAAGTTCACTATTTTGTTCCACTACCTTCTGCCATCTTCAAGCAACTTCATAATTCCATCTTCCCATAACTTTTTCTTTTTGAGCAAAGAACTATTCCAGGTACCTTTTATTCTTCCAGGGAATTGAAGTTTTTCCGTCAAGAGAAATTTGTAAAGACAGAAACAAAGGGAAACCTGAAGGTACAATGGCAGATGAATCAGAACTCCCCAGCCAAACTGCAACAGCTTTTGCATGGTCATCAAAGAAACATGTAGTCTTGCATTATCATGATGGAAGATCGTGCGTTTGCTGCTGACTAATTCTGGATGCAGCCTCCACTTTAGCCCTCTAGCCTCAAAAGAGGCTGAGGATATACCTTTCGTTAGAGCATCGGTCTGGGCTGTTGCTGTAACTCACCCTCATCTGAAGGTGACAGAGTGAGAACCTCCATTCCAGCGAGATTATAAAGTGTCCAGAGCAGTGACTTAGAAAGACATTCCAGGTGTGAAGCTTGCTCTCTCAAACTACATCATAAAATCTTCCATCAGGATGTATTGCTCTGTTTTACAACTCTTTTTCTGCCAAGTTCTATATGCATTTTATTTCTCTTAAACTTGAAAAAAATCTTTAGAAGTGGTTTTTGTTTTTTTTTTTTTATAAATTTATTTATTTTAGTTGGGGGCTAATTACTTTACAATATTGTAGTAGTTTTTGCCATACATTGACATGAATCAGCCATGGGTTTACATGTGTTCCCCTTCCTGGACCCCCCACCCACCTCCCTCCCCATCCCATCCCTCTGGGTCATCCCATTGCCCCGGCCCCGAGCCCTTGTCTCATGCATCGAACACGGAATGGTGTTCTGTTTCACATATGATAATATACATGTTTCAATGCTATTGTCCCAGAATGTCCCACCCTCACCTTCTCCCTCAGAGTCCATAAGACTCTTCTATGCATCTGTGTCTCTTATTCTGTCTCGCATATAGGGTTATCGTTACCATCTTTCAAATTCCATATATATGCATTAGTATACTGTATTGTTGTTTTTCTTTCTGGCTTACTTCACTCTGTATAATGGAGCCCATTATACAGAGTGAAGTAAGCCAGAAAGAAAAACAACTTCATACTTCACTCTGAAACTGGAGCCCATATACTTCACTCTGAAACTGGAGCCCATATACTTCACTCTGAAACTGGAGCCCATATACTTCACTCTGAAACTGGAGCCCATATACTTCACTCTGAAACTGGAGCCCATATACTTCACTCTGAAACTGGAGCCCATTATACAGAGTGAAGTAAGCCAGAAAGAAAAACAACTTCATACTTCACTCTGAAACTGGAGCCCATATACTTCACTCTGAAACTGGAGCCCATATACTTCACTCTGAAACTGGAGCCCATATACTTCACTCTGAAACTGGAGCCCATTATACAGAGTGAAGTAAGCCAGAAAGAAAAACAACAATACAGTATACTAATGCATATATATGCAATTTGAAAGATGGTAACGATAACCCTATATGCGAGACAGAATAGAAGTGGTTTTGAGCATTCCTATGCATCTCTTAATTATAAGCTCAGGATTTGAGTCTAAGTAAATAAAACTGGACTAAGTAAATAAAACCACAGGACTGGAAAAGGTCAGTTTTCATCCCAATCCCAAAGAAAGGCAATGCCAAAGAATGCTCAAACTACTGCACAATTGCACTCATCTTACACACTAATAAAGTAATGCTCAAAATTCTCCAAGCCAGGCTTCAGCAATACATGAACCGTGAACTTCCAGATGTTCAAGCTGGTTTTGGAAAAGGCAGAGGAACCAGAGATCAAATCGCCAACATCCACTGGATCATCGAAAGAGCAAGAGAGTTCCAGAAAAACATCTATTTCTGCTTTATTGACTATGCCAAAGCCTTTGACTGTGTGGATCGCAATAAACTGTGGAAAATTCTGAAAGAGATGGGAATACCAGACCACCTGACCTGCCTCTTGAGAAACCTGTATGCAGGTCAGGAAGCAACAGTTAGAACTGGACATGGAACAACAGACGGTTCCAAATAGGAAAAGGAGTATGTCAGGGCTGTATATTGTCACCCTGCTTATTTAACTTATATGCAGAGTATATCATGAGAAACGCTGGGCTGGAGGAAGCACAAGCTGGAATCAAGATTGCCATGAGAAATATCAATAACCTCAGATATGCAGATGACACCACCCTTATGGCAGAAAGTGAAGAAGAACTAAAAAGCCTATTGATGAAAGTGAGAGAGGAGAGGGGAAAAGTTGGCTTAAAGCTCAACATTCAGAAAACTAAGATCGTGGCCTCTGGTCCCACCACTTCATGGGAAATAGATGGGGAAACAGTGGAAACAGTGTCAGACTTTATTTTTTTGGGCTCCAAAATACTGCAGATGGTGACTGCAGCCATGAAATTAAAAGACACTTACTCCTTGGAAGGAAAGTTATGACCAACCTAGACAGCATATTAAAAAGCAGACACATTACTTTGCCAACAAAGGTCCGCCTAGTCAAGGCTATGGTTTTTCCAGTAGTCATGTATGGATATGAGAGTTGGACTGTGAAGAAAGCTGAGTGCCGAAGAATTGATGCTTTTGAACTGTGGTGTTGGAGAAGACTCTTGAGAGTCCCTTGGACTGCAAGGAGATCCAACCAGTCCATCCTAAAGGAGATCAGCCCTGGGTGTTCATTGGAAGGACTGATGTTGAAGCTGAAACTCCAATACTTTGCCCACCTCGTGCAAAGTGTTGACTCATTGGAAAAGACCCTAATGCTGGGAAGGATTGGGGGCAGGAGGAGAAGGGGAAGACAGAAGATGAGATGGTTGGATGGCATCACCGACTCGATGGACAAGAGTTTCGGTAAACTCCAGGAGTTGGTGATGGAGAGGGAGGCCTAGCATGCTGCGATTCATGGGGTCACAAAGAGTCGGACACGACTGAGCAACTGAACTGAACTGAACTGAACTGAAATAAAACTGATCAAGTTTCACCATATTTCAAGCTAACAAAGCACCTGAGAGCTTTGAAGTAAGACGAATCAAAGTAGCCTAAGGAACTGATCAGTGAAGGATCATTTGAACTTCCCTTTAGGAGACAACTTCAAATACATAGTGATCAAAAGAATGCAGTAATAGAAGAAGGTTTGACCTTTTTAGGTCAACTGGAAAAGTCACCTGTGTATTACGGGTGCAGTGGGAGAAAGAGTAATACAATGGGAGAAAGAGATAGAAAGTGAAGGGAAATTAATCACCCCATTAGCTCATCATTATCAGAGCCTTGTCATGTTAGGGGACAAGTCTACACATTCTCTGGCATTTCTGCATATCTTGGGATCAGAGCTCTACTTGCCTTTATTCCAGATATCATTTCAAGGATGTCTATATAGCAGACAGCCTTGAAAACAGAGATGGTGTCTCCCTCCAGAACATGAGGCAAATTTGTTTATTGTCCAGTATGATCAAGATAGTGTCTCCCTAAAGGGAACATTTGTATGTTGTTGGTAAATAAATGTAGCCACTATGAAAAACAGAGTGGAGTTTCCTTTTTTAAAAAGCTTAAAATAGAGCTGCCGTTTGACCCAGCGATTCCACTACTGGGTATTCATCTGGGAAAAAAAGGAAAACTCTAATTTAAAAAGATATGGGCACCCCAATGTTCATAGCAGCACTATTTATAATAGCCAAGACATAGAAATAACCAAAGTGTCCATTAACAGATGATTGGCTTAAGATGTGATGTATATATACATATAATGGAATATTACTCAGGCTTTAAAAAGAATGAAATATTGTCTTTTGCAGCAACATGGATGGTCCTAGAGAATATCATACTTAGTTGAAGTAAGCCAGACAGACAAATGATATCACTTATATGTGGGATCTGAAAATATACCAATAAATCCACATACACAGAAACAGGTTCATAGACACAGAAAACAACTTACGGTTACCAAAGGGGAGAGGGAGGGAGGGAAAAATAAGAGTATGGGATTCACAGATACAATCACCATACATAAAATAGGTAAGCAACAAGGATATATTGTATGACACAGGGAATTATGTTCAATATCTTGCAATAAAGTACAATGGACCAATTTGAAAAAAAAATTGAATCACTTTGCTGTACACTTGAAACTAACACAATATTGTAAATCAACTATACTTCAATATAAATTTTTTTAATTTAAAAAATAAAAAAGATATTGTCTCCCTTCAGGACAAAGTTCAGGTAAGCTTGCTATTCATTACAATAGATCATCGTGTCTGACTATTTGTAACCCCATGGACTGTAGCCTGCCAAGCTCCTCTGTCCATGCAGTTCTCCTGGCAAGAATACTGAAGTGGGTTGCCATTTCCTCCTCCAGGGGATCTCCTCACCCATGGATTGAACCCACATCTCTTGCATTGTAGGCAGATGCTTTACTGCTGAACCACCGGGAAAGCCCCACACGAGATCCAAGTTCCCCAAACTTGGGGTTCCTCTGTTAAAGTGTACCCACTACATGTGCAGGCATTGCTTTGCAGGCATTGCTTGGCTTTTTCATGTCATCCTGTGGAAATTGGGTTTTGATTAACCAATGCAAAAAGGATGTAATTGTAGCTACTACTATTGCTGTGAGTAATAAGCTGTCCTTTGTTTCTCACCCAGGAATCTTGTGTCTTCTGCCAGCATCCATGAGGCGGTCTTGTAGCTTTCAAGTCAGGTAAAATCTCAAACCCTTAAGTATTCTTGACTACTGGGAACCTGTAAGGGCAATTTTAGCACAGGACTTAACAGCAGTGTTAGCGGTACCAAGAACTATGTTGGGTCTTTCAAATAAAACTTTCCTGACAGCCCAGATGTAGTTCTTTTACTTCTTCAGACTGTCAGACTGCATGAACAAATACATAGTACTGCACTTTTCACGAGACTAAATTCAAAAACTTCTTTTAAAAGTTCTTCCAAAACGTTCCACCACTGAACAAAGTTTTGGGGACAAGAAATAATGAACACCTGTAACAGTGGCCATACAGCTGGACCAGATGTTTTTAAGTTCTCCTCCCTGATAGCAGCCAAGAACCTCAGCCCACCACCACACCAAGGGCTCTCCTTCCTCCCTCCTGAATGAAACTGGACTCTCTCCTCCACCACACCCACGCCCATTGCTTATTCCTCCGACATCCTTCAAATCTACCTGCTCCTTTCATCTCTCCTCCATAGTCCACACTCTCATCTCTTTCTAACCTTCCTCTCAGCTTTCATCCTCTTCCCTTCCAACATGGTCCTATATGGACATCAGAGTTTACAACTCCTCAGATCTTCCTCACCTTCACCAGGGGCTTTCAAACAAGGCAAATGTGATATATTTGATATATTGTATCCATTTGATATATTGACTTCTGTTAAGATTATTTTCAGGGAAAAAAAAGAAGTAGTTCCACTGCTACAAAATTTTTGAAAAGTGCTAGCCTGAAAGATAAACTTCAAACCTTTAGGTTTTCATTCAAAGCCCTTGTCTCCTAATCCACCCTCAGAAGCCCTACACTTTAGTAAATGTGCCTATATCCATATTACCTGAAGTCTTCTTGTTTTAACCACACTGTCACTTTCATCAAGCCTCACTACACATGGGATCAAGTCCAGACTACTTAAGTTTGTATTCATCACTCTCTCTGTTTCACCCTGTCCTAGTCTCCTCCCTGAAACAAACTCTAAGATGCAGTTCAGTCACCACCTTTTTGTCCAGCCCAAGTTCTGTGTCATCCTATACAACAACCTCAACCATGAGGCTGATTCATGCTATGTCTAAATTCAAAGCTTCTTGATCTTATGGTTGACTTAATAGACCCTTACCAAATTTTGTATCCTACAGACAGATGTGTGTGTGTGTGTTAGTCGCTCAGTCGTGTCCAACTCTTTGCAACCCCTGGCTACTCTTTGTAGCCCTCCAGTCCCCTCTGTCCATGGAATTCTCCAGGCAAGAATACTGGACTGGGTTGCCATTCCTTCTCCAGGGAATCTTCCCAACCCAGGGATTGAACCCAGGTCTCCTGCATTATAGGCAAATCCTTTACCAACTGAGCCACCAAGGGAAGCCCAAACAGATAATTCCTCTATAGACCTTTCCATCGTAGCACTTACCACCTCATATTACAAATGTCTTTGCTTCTATATCTACCTCACTCTAAGAGTCAATGAACTCCTTAGGAGGATAGGGAAGATGTCTTTTATCCAGCTTTGTCTTTCCTTTACACAGCATATTCTTCATGCTCAATAAATATTTGCTAAATGAAAATGTGAGATTTTGCAACTGCTCCACTGTGATTGTTAGTTTTATGTGTTAACTTGACTAGGCTATGGTATCCTGATGCTTAGTCAAACTATCTTTTAAATGTAGTTACATTTAAATCAATAGACTTTGAGTAAAGAAGATTACTGTTTATAGTCATTTGATTAATTGACAAGAGAAAAATACCAATATCCCCCAGAGGAATACTAGAAGTGAAGGAGTGAAGGCAGCAGTTGTCTAGGATGATTCAGAGTTAGAGATTGGTAGGGCAGCTATGCTAAAGTCTTTGACTGTGTGGATCACAACAAACTGTGGAAAATTCTTAAAGAGATAAGAATACCAAACCACCTTACCTGCCTCCTGAGAAACCTGTGTACAGGTCAAGAAGTAACAGTTAGAACCAGACATGGAAAAATGGACTAGTTGAAAATTGGGAAAAGAGTACGTGAAGGCTGTGTATTGTCACCCTGCTTATTTAACTTATATGCAGAGTACATCATGTGAAATGCCAGGCTGGATGAAACACAAGCTGGAATCAAGATTGCTGGGGAAAATATCAATAACCTCAGATATGCAGATGACACTACCCTAATGGCAGAAAGCTAAGAGAAACTAAAGAGTCTCTTGATGAAAGTGAAAGAGAAAAGTGAAAACACTGGCTTAAAACTCAACATTCAAAAAACTAAGATCATGGCATCTGATCCCATCACCTCGTGGCAAATAGATGGGGGGGAAATGGAAACAGTGACAGACTTTATTTTCTTGAGCTCCAAAATCACTGCAGATGGTGACTGCAGTCATGAAATTAAAAGACGCTTGCTCCTTGGAAGAAAAGCTATGACCAACCTAGGCAGCATATTAAAAAGCAGACATCACTTTGCCGACAAAGGTCCATAAAGTCAAAGCTATGGCTTTTCCAGCAGTCATGTATGGATGTGAGAGTTGGACCATAAAGAAAACTGAGCACTGAAGAATTGATGCTTTTACTACAGATGGTGACTGCAGCCATGAAATTAAAAGACGCTTACTCCTTGGAAGGAAAGCTATGACCAACCTAGACAGCATATTAAAAAGCAGAGACATTCATGTCAATGTATGGCAAAACAAATACAATATTGTAAAGTTAAAAAAATAGATAAATAAACTAATTAAAAAAAAAAAAGCAGAGACATTACTTTGCCAACAAAAAGTTCCATCTAGTTAAGGCTATGGTTTTTCCAGTAGTCATATATGGATGTGAGAGTTGGACTGTGAAGAAAGCTGAGCGCCGAAGAATTGATGCTTTTGAACTGTGGTGTTGGAGAAGACTCTTGAGAGTCCCTTGGACTGCAAGGAGATCCAACCAGTCCATCCTAAAGGAGATCACTGGTGATGAATGGCATCATCGACTCAATAGACATGAGTTTGTGTAAACTCCGGGAGTTGGTGATGGACAGGGAGGCCTGGCATGCTGCAGTCCATGGGGTCACAAAGAGTTGGACATGACTGAGTGACTGAACAACAACAACAAGGGCAGTTGGAGCAAAAGGGCAAAGGTAAGGGAATTGAAATTTTTAGCATGAGAGTGACTGAAATAATGGGTTGTGGAAGCTTAAGCTAGGTGGGAAGGACAAAGGAGTCAATCAGAATAGGGTAGATGGATGGTGAGAAAATACAAGGATGACAGGACTAGAGATGTCAATGAGACTGATGAAATAGGTGTGTAGACGCAGGTCTATGAGTAAGAGAAGAGTGGCATCTGAGGTGCTGAATGGGTAGGGGGCAATCATGCTGCTTCTGATCATGACGTGGTCTAGATTTAGTTACAGAAATGCACAAGCAAATAAAAGCATAGAAACTTCTGTTAGTAAGGTTTCTCCAGGGAAGCAGAACCAATAGGATGTCTGTGGATAAAGAGAGGAATTTATTTTAAGGAATCGGCTCATGTGATTATTGGGACTGGCAAATTTGAAATCTGTAGGACAGAGACCCAGGGAAGAGTTGATGTTCCATTCCATATACATTATATACCATATACATTGTTTCAAATTTTTACTATAGTAAGAAGTATTGGAATAAACATTGTTATCTAAAATAGGTCAATTTTTCTAACTCTTTCATGAATATACAACTTTATATCTTAAGACAATACACGATCTTTTTCCAAAACATATACCTCTGGACTGTGACTCAATCAAACGAATGTTGAAATTGCAGAGCTTGATGCTAGATGAAGAGGAATCATATGGGCCTTGATCCTAAATTGATAAAGCTATCTTTTCCCCCACGTTCTCTCTTGACTTGCCATGATGTTTTTCATTTGCTATTTAATGTCACTCTAAATACAAAAAATAAAAAATTTAACTTATTAGTATGAAGTTTACTGTTCATCTTTATGTGCAATGCCAATTTAAATGTGAACACAAGAGCATTTAATTCATGTAACGCATATGCAGAATCACTAAAATTACAGAATCTGTATTTTGTAGTTGGTAAATGCTACAGAATGTGTATTTCATCTTATCAGAACAAAACTAACTCACCTGTTTTAACTTCACTTCTTAATGTATACAATTCCACCTACCTTAGGCTTAGCGACAAGTAAGAGAGGACTGTAAGGAGGAACTATGGGTTAACCAATCTTTGCTTTCTATGCCATCATTTTCAGAGTAAGTGGCGGGCAGTAAGAAATGATATGAAAATGTTCCTCAATTGTTTCTGTTTCTTAAAATGCCTTCTTTTCTGCATTTGAAGCAAGTTCTAGTTGAAATGGAAAATATGGCCTCTGGGGCTATAAAATAAAATTATATGCCCATCGGGCATCATGAATGCCATATGAATGGGCAGCAAGGAATGGCAGACACATGTTGTGAGTATCTTCTCTGTTTATGTTCATGCTCCATCATCTCATTGGACATCACTTACTAAACACAAGTTCAAAGATAAAATTATGAAGAATTTCAAGATGACAACAGCAGATCATTAAGCCAAGTATGGGGCCCCTCTGAGCAAGGAGCCCTGTTGTGGCCATCCAGGTCACATGCCCAAATCATCAGTGTCAGTGAAGGGACAAAAAGATGTGGTTCTCAAAAGAGTTGGTTTCTGAAAAACAAAGAAGATAGAAGAGTAATATATTAGGAAAATTTTGGAGAGCAATGATAAGTTTTGCTTCATGTTTAATTAAAAAAAAAACAGGAATTCTGGAAAATACAGTGTATTCTCTGTTTATAGGGTACAAAATTTAACACATTAATAGATCTATTGAATATATCATTAGATCAGGGAACTTTGAATCCAGATATAGGTCTGTCGACTTTACGGTTAAGGTAGTGCAAGATGGCACAGAACTTGAGCTAGGCAGGAACACAATGATCTGGGTCTCTAGAACCTCAAGGACTAGGAATAGGAACCACAGAACACACTGCTAAGACAGACAGGTACTGTTCCTAAGGAGAAAGGGTTTTAGAAGAAGATAAAGAAAAATTTGGGGGCAAGAGCAACAAAATGCTAGAAGACTTCTGACAATGTGCCCCAGCTCCTCAGATGACAGCTGGTGAATGAACAGCCCAGTGCTCTCCGGAGAGAATCAGATTTCCAAAAGGCAGGGGAAGGTTTTGTTGTTTGTTCTTTGTTTATTTTTAAAGAAATCCAGGCTGTAAGGAGGTTTGTTTACCATAACCAGTGGTTCCAGAGACATATTGGAATGGGTCTCGAATTCTGAGTGTGAAAGACATTTCAAACTTGTTGAGACTAGCTAGGCTTGGGTCCAAAAGAAAGTCTAATATTTCTAAAGTTATTATCTTTCTAAAATTCAACTGCCAATAGTTTTGCCTGGCTCACAATGCTCCTCTAAATTGTTCTTATTCAGTTGCTAAGTTGTGTCTGACTCTTTGTGACCTCATGGACTGCAGCACACCAGGCTCCTCTGTCCTTCACTGTCTCCTAGAGTTTTCTCAAATTCATATCCATTGAGTTGGTGATGCCATCCAACCATCTCCTCTGTCGCCCCCTACTCCTCCTGTAGGATGACTTCTCAGCCCTCTGGCTAGGGCTCACATTTTCACTTTGTACTAGGCCTACAAATTATGTAGCTGACCCTGCTATTTCCTCTGACTGGGATGCCCTCCACCTCTTCTCTCCCTGTTTAACACAAAATAATAATGACAATAATTTTAACTATTATTTACTGAACTCTTTACTATATACTAGGCACTTTAGACTGTAAAGAAGATAAGATCCACAGGGATAATTGTATTTCTAGGTAAGAGTTTCAGAGTAAAGTAAGTGCAGGTAAAGCATAGATTGTTTCCAGCGGAGGGATCTGAGAGTCAAAGATGTTGGAGCTGTTGGCCCTGAGGGATTTATAGCAAATTCAATGCACCCCTGGCCTCTTTGTTCTCAGCCAGGAGGCCCAGGTGGGAGGCTCTGTCCTTGGATAATGGGAACAGGTAGGGATCAACAGCAGAAAAACCAGCAAGGAACATATTGTAACACCCTAGAACTAGATGACCCAGTGCCTCTGAGGACCTCCTTTGGGTTCCTTCCAGACATTCCTTAACCCAAAGTGAGAAGCAACTAAATTTGAGCAAGCACTGTAAAGGCTGTCCCTCCCAGACACTTCTCTGACTGTAAATAAAATCCTGGCTAGTTATTAAACAACAAGGCTTCACTTACACTGCCATTATGTCAGAGAAGAGGACCTCTCTAGGGCTTGGAAAAACAATCCATGGGACCCCACACAACAGAGTGGGCTAATAGATGATTGAGGCAACTGACTTTTCTTACCAGTTCACCAAGAGCAAGGAGCACTGGCCCAGTTTTGTTGTTCTTGTTCAGTCATTAAGTTGTGTCCAACTCTTTGTGACCCCATGGACTACTGCACGCCTGGCTTTCCTTCTTTCACTAACTCCCAGAGTTTGCTGAAACTTAGGTCCATTGAGTCGGTGATGCCATCCAACCATCTCATCCTCTCTCACCCTCTTTTCATCCTGCCCTCAATCTTTCCAAGCATCAGTGTCTTTTCCAATGTGTTGGCTCTTCTCAACAGGTGGCCAAAGTATTGGAGCTTCAGCTTTAGCATCAGTCCTTCCAATGAATATTCAGGGTTGGTTTCCTTTAGGATTGACTGGTTTGATCTCTTTACTGTCCAAGGGACTCAAGAGTCTTCTCCAGCACCACAATTTGAAAGCATCAGTTCGGCGCTCAGCCTTCTTTATGGTCCAACTCTCACATCCATACATGACTACTGGAAAAACTATAGCTTTGACTATATAGACCTTTGTCAGCAAAGTGATGTCTCTGCTTTTCAATATGCTGTCTAGGTTTGTCATAGCTTTCCTTCCAAGGAGCAAGCGTCTTTTAATTTCATGGCTGCAGTCACCATCTGCAGTGATTTTGGAGCTCAAGAAAATAAAGTCTGTCACTGTTTCCATTGTTTCCCCATCTATTTGCTATGAGGTGATGGGACCAGATGCCATAATATTTGCCTTTTTGAATGTTGAGTTTTAAGTCAGCTTTTTTCACTTTAAACCAGTGGTTTTCAGGCTTCAACTCGCAGGCTTATTAAAACAGAGCTGGGCTCTAGCCCCAGTGTTTCAGCTGCAATACACCGGGGCTGGGGCCTAAGAATTTGCGTTTCTAATGAGTTCCTAGGCAAGGCAAATGCTGCTGGTCTGGAGATCACATTTTGAGGCCCAGAGCTTTAAACCCAGAGCAGAGTAGACTCAGGGCTTTTGAAAAGAGGACTTCATAAGCACAGTCCCTAGCCTGGCTGTCATCAAGTTCCTGCCCTATCTCCTTCTGCAAATACCCCAACTTCCAGACACACCTGACCTCTTGTAGTTCCCCCAAACCTCCCCACTATTTCAATGTCTATGTCTTTGTTTTCTTAAATGCAGAACCATACAAAAAGTAAAATAAGAATTCCGCTGTAATTCTGCTACCCAAGAGATAACTGACACTGACATCTGGCTGTAGCCTGGTTAGAATCAGTGAGTTGCCAGCAAGTTACTTTGGATCAAAGACCACAAATAAATCTTTCAAGTGCCTGTTTTTAAATGCTCAAGTGTAGAGCAGCAGCACGTTGCCTCAGGAAAGGTGGTACAAGACTCCTTCATTCATTTCTTTCATTTCACAAAGACTGCTCTTCTAATGAAAGTTTGCCAAATTTTGGAATCAAATCTCATTCCTGTGTAGCATTTTATAAAACACATTGGAATATGTCACTTCATTTGTGTTGTTTGCTGAAAGAGGGTCTGTAACTTGTTCAAGGTTTAATAAACATAAGTCCAGGCAGAAATCCCGGTCTCCCAGCTCCATGGTCTTCCTCTTCCCACATGGTGAGGTTTTCTACCAAGGTCTCATATTTGTGACCATCGTGTGCCGTCCGTCCCCTGAGGTGGTCTCCTGACAATTACAGTCACACCGTCTGCCACTTCTAGCAGCTTTTCCTCTTGTATAGATATAACTTCCCCAGCTCTGCCCCTCACAGTCCCCAGCCAAATACCCCAAGGCAGAAACTGCAGGGAGCTCAAAACCTTCCCTTCCATGTCACTCTCTCCTGGTCACCTCTGTGCCCTGTTGCCAGTCCCCCTCACCCCACCACCCTTTTCCCTCCTCACTCTGATTGGTGGTCACAGAGGAAATAGACTCTTAGATGGTGAGGGGTAGTGGGAAATTATGGAAGCCATCTGGCCCAGGAGATGCTGGAGCCGGAGGCCTCAAAGCTACCCACTTACTCACTGGGTAAACTGGGACAAGAATCCTATTTCTTTGTAGGTTCTTGTATCCACTCAAGGTGGATAATAATAGGGTACAACATTGAGGAATTGAGCAGTAGATTTAAGCAACTCTCATTAACAGCCAATGAAAACAGCAAGGTCCCTATAGCCCAAGGTGAAGGGATAAGCCTCTAATGGGGGAGAGGCTTCGGAGTCACAGGGGGAAAAATGGTAGAGAAGATAGTTGAAGCCGAAGGTAACAGTTATCCACAAATTCTAAGCTCTCCCAAAGTTGTTTGGGCCCAGATTATCTAAGGATATTAAAATCTCATAGATTTCCTCCCTGTTCTACTTGCACTTGTCCCCACACCTTCCCCCCCAGCCTCCTTCCTGCAAACAGAAGAGAGACAGACACACACACACACATACACGCACAGAGATAGTGCCTCCTGTGTGCACACACACATTCCTGCTAAAGACCCCTCTTTTAAACCAATGATTTTCAAACTCTTTTATACATTAAAATCACTCCTCTGCTCTTCAGCCACCTCGTGGAAAAAGATCCTGTCACAGCTGCCTGTGAGTGACCCCACTGTTCCCTCCCCTGACAAGGAGAGCTGGGGGCTCAGGGCTCCACCACTGTGGTAGAGTGACCTGCACAGAAGGAGCCATAAGAACTCAAGACACAAGGACCGTGTCTATCCCAAGTCATAGCTTAGTTATCCTCTCCCCATGTCCAGGTATTGTTTTAAAACAGCTTTACTGATTTAAGGTTTAAACATTCTCTCACCATGTGATCCAGAAATCCTGTGTGTGTGCATGCTAAGTCATTTCAGTCTTGTCCAACTTTTTGCGACCCTATGGACCATAGCCCGCCAGTCTCCTCTGTCCATGGGATTCTCCTATTAAGTTAAATTTACTAATTTTAAATGTACAATTTAAAGAATTTTGACAGAAGTATATAGTCATGTAAGGACCACTACAATCACGCAGAATTATATCTCACCCCTCCAAAATTCACCCAGGTAGCTGGGTTGCCCTTAGCAACCACCAGTCTATTTATATCCTTATAGTTTTGCCTTTTCAAAAAGTCATGGGGTATACAGTGTGTAGTTTGTGTTTTTTGGTTTCTTTCACTAGCATAATGCTTTTGAGAGTCATCCATTTTGTTGCATATAATGATAATTCCTTCTCTTTTCTGAGTAGTATTCCACTGAGTGGATATGCCATGGCTTGTTCATCTGCTCACCAACTGAGAGACATTGGGTTGTTTCCAGCTTGAGACAGTATGAATAGAGCTGCTATAAACATCCCTACCCAGGTCCTTCAGTAAAGCATTTTTATTTTTCTTGGCTTAATAGTTAAGAGTAAGATTGCTGGATCATATGCTAAGAGTATGCTTAAACCTTATAAATATCTATCAAACTGTTGTCCCAGGTGGCCATTCCAACCAGCAGTGTATGAGATTTCTATTGCTCTGAATTCCTGCACACACTTGGTATTGTCAGTTTTTTAAAAGCCATTCTAGTAGGTAAGTATATAGTGATAGCTCATTATGGTTTTAATTTGCATTCTTAGTTACTAATGATGTTGAACATTCTTTTGTGTGCTTGTTTGTCATCGGTACCTTGTCTAATGTGAAGTAGCTGTTCAAATCTTTTGCCTATGTGTTACTTAGATGGTTTATGTATTCTGGATACAAGCCTCTATCAGATAAGTGTTTTACAAACTGTTTCTCCAAGTCTTTGGCTTTTGTTTTCCTTTTTTGAACAACGTCTTTTAAATAACAAAGATTGTTTTAAATGTTCACCCTTGATAATATAAGTGGGGTTACTTCAGAAAGGACCTGCCAACTACTTTGCTGACATGATTTCCTTTTCTGACAAGAATCATAAACTGAGGGGTTAGGAGGAGGTCTGTATCTTGGTTTCAGGAAGACAATTTGGATTTGTATGAGTTCACTAGGGCTGCCTCATAAACTGAGGGGTTAGGAGGAGGTCTGTATCTTGGTTTCAGGAAGACAATTTGGATTTGTATGAGTTCACTAGGGCTGCCACAACCAAATACCATAGCCTGGGTGGCTTAACAATGTATTTCTTCAAGTTCTGGAAGCTGGAAGTTCAAGATCATGGTTTTGGCACAGGTGGTTTCTCCTGAGGCCTCTCTGCTTGGGTCAGAGGTGGCCACCTCCTCACTGTGTCCTCACAGGGTCTTTTCTCTGTGCATGTACATCCCTGGTGTCTCTTCATTCAACCAAGCTTCCACTTCTCATAAAGAAACCAGTCACAGGGATTAGGGCCCAGTCTAACAGGCTCATTTTAGCTTAATCATGTTTTTGAAGGCCCTGTATTCAAATATTGCCACATTCTGAGGTATCAGGGATTAGGGCTTCAACACAGAAATTTAAGGGGCCAAAATTCAGCCCATAACAGAATTACATGCTCACTTTTGTGACAACAGACAACAAGGTCCTTAAAAGTTAAACATTGACTCTGACACAATAACTAATTTTCCTGTTCCCATTCTTGCCACCACAAAACTATTTTCAAAACAGCAGCCAGGACTTCCCTGGTGATCCAGTGGTTAAGAGTCCACGTGCCAATGCATTAGACATGGGTTTGATCCCTGTTCAGAAAGATTCCACATGCCACAGAGCAACTAAGCCCGTGCACCACAACTACTGGAAGCCTGCATGCCTAGACCCTATACTTCACAACAAGAGAAGCCACGGTAATGAGAAGCCTGCACACCTCCACTAGAGAGTAGCTCCTCTTCTCTGTAACTAGAGAAAGACTAAACACAGCAATGATGACTCAGAACAGCCAAAAAATTTTAAAAATATTTTTAAAGCAGCAACCATGCTGCTGCTAAGTCGCTTCAGTCGTGTCCTACTCGGTGCGACCCCATAGACGGCAGCCCACCAGGCTCCCCCGTCCCTGGGATTCTCCAGGCAAGAACACTGGAGTGGGTTGCCATTTCCTTCTCCAATGCATGAAAGGGAAAAGTGAAAGTGAAGTCGCTCAGTCGTGTCCGACTCTTCGCGACCCCATGGTCTGCAGCCTACCAGGCTCCTCCGTCCATGGGATTTTCCAGGCAAGAGTACTGGAGTGGGGGCAGCAGCCATAATTACCCTTAAAATGTTTGTCAAGAGCTTCCCTGGTGGTTCGGTGATAAAGAAACACGTTTGATCCCTGGTCTGGGAAGATCCCACATACCAAGGAGCAACTAAGCCCATGTACCACAATTATTGAGCTTGTGATCTAGAGCCTGGGAACCACAACTACTGGAGCCCATGTGCCCTGGAGCCCGTGTTTCACAACAAGAGAAGCAAACACTTGACCCAACTAGAGAAAAGCCTGAGCAGCAATGAAGGCCCAGCACAGCCAAAAAATAAACAAATAAAATTATTTTTTTAATGAGTGTCAAATTGTGTCACTGCTCTAATGGCTTCCTGTAATTGGCTGAATAGTGGGCCCCCCAAAATGTCACATCCTAATTCCCAGAACCTGCAAATAAATTACCTTACATGGTAAAATGGATGTTGTAGATGTGCTTCTGTTCAGAATCTTGAGATGGATAGACTATCTTGGATTATCTGGGTGGACCCAATGTAATCACAAGTGTTCTTAGAGGAAGGAGGCAGGAGTGTCAGATTCAGAGAATGATATGATGACAATAGAAGCAATGTTTAGAGTGATGTAGCCATAAGCTAAGGAATGCCACCCCCAGAATTTCTTTTTCCTTTTCTGGCCATGCTATGTAGCTTGCAGTATCTTAGTTCCCCAATTAGGGATTAAACCAGGCCCCCCTGCAGCAGAAACGTGAAATTCTGATCACTGGATTGCCAGGGAATTCCCACCCCAAAGTTTCTGATTCAGTATGTCTGAGCAGGACTGAGGTTCTGCACTGCTAACAACCTCCGAGTAATACAGATGCTCTCAATCCCAAAATCATACTGTAAATAGCAAGTGTTTGGAATAGGAAGCTAGATGTTACTAAGCACTGGGGTCCTAAATCCCATAGCACAGTTCCTACCTGACACTAGCTTGTTGCCAACTCAGTTCACCTTTCATCTATCTCCCTCCAGAATCTGTTCACTCTGCCTTGCCTTAAATTTCGGCTTGAATTTTCCCTGATAGGCCCTAGGCAGACCAGGAGGCCATCAAGTGGTAATGATGAGGCCTTGCTTTAGTTCTAGCTGAGCTGGGCCCCAGCCCCCTGAGCACTGGATCTCTGCCACCAGTCTCTTCTACACCCTCAGCTAGACTCCAAATTCATCCTTTCCTCCTGTCCTTCTTTTCTTCCTTCCCCTACCACTGCTTTTCAATCACTAAAAAGCCCTCACCACCTTCATGGATTTGCCTATCAGGTTCTCTCTCTGGGTCCATGGTCTAGGTCAAGTCCAAAACACAAGTAAAGTTCACCGGTTTCAAACAGCAGTGGTGAGCTCCACCACAGGCCCACTAAAGAACCAGGAAACTGGAGAAAACCTGATGCTCAATGTGAGCAGAATCTTGAAGGTCTGGGGTAGAAGAAGCAAGGAGAGAACTGAATAGAGTTTGTTGTGGGGACCAGTGGCATGAAAAGTTTATAGGAGAAATGAACAGAATGTATTCAGCAAAGGATTTGAAAGCCAAAGACCAGCAATCTAGATCTGTAAATCTTACAGTTACAAATGATCTTGTGAGGAACACCAAATGTTGAGTGCCAAGGCAAGACATTTCAGACCCATTCCTGGTATCTTCTTATCTTGACCTCTCCAAATGCTTGGCTCAGAGAGCCAGCCCACTCTCAAGAATTCCTGTACTGCTGACATGCACAAGATTCAAGTCTTATTACAGAATTTATGCTGGCTGCCCTTTGACATTTATGGCTCGGTGATTGTAGACTTTAATTTTTCACAATTTTATTTTATATCTATGGTTCATTTTTTCAGGTAGAGGGTAAAGTTTTTCAAGGTCAGACCACCTATCACGTGGAATAAGTTGAATACTAATTTAGAGACTGAGCTGACTTTGAACCTAAACTTATTTTGTTTAATCCTTACAGCAGCAAGTGAATCCTTTAATGAGATTTAAGCTATGAAAATTAATGGTAATATAGAACAGGAAAATTGAAGTGTTTATGGATGAACTATTAATATGCCTGTGAAATGCTTTAAAATACTCCAAGAGAAAGAAAGAGAGAAAGAGAGGAAAGCTAGAGGGCTATATAATTAAGAACAGGAAAAGTTGATGGTTGTTAAAGCTGGGACCCAGATTCAAAGAGGGGTCGTTGTTCAATCCTCTCCACTTTTTACATGTGTTTTAAAATTTTTATAATAAAAAGTTCAATAAGAAAAAGGTCACAATGTAATAAATCCTGCAGACAAGTCAAGAGCTCTTTGAAATTGACTACCCATCCTCCTTTTGGAGGTTAAAGGGAATTATTTAAATGTCCCACATCCACATATAGATTTGCCTTTTATCACATACTCGAGTCCAGTTAAATGGTTCTTTTTGGGAGGAGCAGGAGGTGGTAATATACATATAACATAAAATGTATCATTTTTAAGTGTGCTATTCAGTGGCAGTCATTACATTTCTAAGACTGCACCACCATCATTAGTGGCTCTTAAGTGTTAAATGTCAGTGTACAAATGAATTCCTAAGCAGAGTGAAATATGCCTATCCTGGATGTTGGACTTCACAGGCAGATACAAGCCATTGAAAGGAATTTTTCTCAACATATATATTTTATTGAAGTACAGTTGGCTTACTGTGTTTCAGGTGCACAGCAAGGTGATTCGGTTATACACATACACATGTATTATTTTTGAGATTATTTTCCATTATAAGTTATTACAAGATATTGACTGTAGTTCCCTTTGATACTTGTTGCGTATCTATTGTTTTAATTAGAAGTGTAGCATTCTATTCATACTAAGTCAAACAAGTGGAATCAAATGTCATATTATACATACTATTTGTATATATGTGTACAAAAGCTTGGAGAAGGCAATGGCACCCCACTCCAGTACTCTTGCCTGGAAAATCCCATGGACAGAGGAGCCTGGTAGGCTACAGTCCATGGGGTCGCTAAGAGTCGGACACGACTGAGCGACTTCATTTTCACTTTTCCCATTCATGCACTGGAGAAGGAAATGGCAACCCACTCCAGTATTCTTGCCTGGAGAATCCTAGGGACAGCGAAGCCTGGTAAGCTGCCGTCTATGGGGTCGCACAGAGTCGGACACGACTGAAGCGATTTAGCAGCAGCAGCAGCAGCAGCAGCATACAAAAGCTTTTCCGCTACACTTGATAAAAGCTTGTGAAAGAACAACAAAAAAAGAGATGGAGAAATTGGAAAACATAAACTAAATGAAATGGGAGCACTGAATATGAAATAGAAAAAGTGAAACAAGCTAGATAAAAGTGAAAGATCACCATATATCCCAGTTGTTTTTAAACATGACTGATCATTAGAAACATATCTGGAGCTTTGGAGAAACAAAGCAATACCTGAGCATTTGTATTTTTCAAAAATTCCAAGATAATTCTGAAATGCATCTGGATTTTGAAAAGTAATTACACGTTTTTCTATTAAATGGTAGTTTTGGTGATATAGAATTCTATTATTTTTCTGTTGACCAATCATGATACAATGGTATTAAGTGAGTAATAATTACATAATCAAAAAGTAAAAGATATTTATCAGTTTTCATAATCAATGGCCAGACAAAAAATAAATGGATAATTACAATTGCAAGCCATAATGGGAACATGATTAACCTAACAATATAAAATGGTAGTGGTTTAGTAACTAAGTCATGTCCAGCTCTTTGTGACCCCATGGACGGTAGGCCACCAGGCTACCCTGTCCATGGAATTTTCCAGGCAAGAATAATAGAGTGGGTTACAATTTTCCTTCTCCAGAGGATCTTCCCCTCCAAGAGATTGAACCTGGGTCTTCTGCATTGCAGATGGATTCTTTGCCAACTGAACCACTAGGGAAAACCCCTTCCCAATTCCTACAATATGAATAATTACATACAATATGGGGGGGGGGTCAAGCAGAGTGATGCGGTAAGTGGAGGTGCGTACATGCACATGTTTTCATCTGACAAGCCAGTCTATGTGTTTTTGTTGGTGCATTAAATCTATTTACATTTAAGGTAATTATCAACATGTATGACCCTATTACCATTTTCTTAACTGTTTTGGGTTTACTTTCTGTAAGTCTTTTACTTCCTTATGTTTCCTGCCCAGACAAGTTCCTTCAGCATTTGTTGTAAAGGTTGTTTGGTGGTGGTGAATTCTCTTAACTTCTACTTGTCTGGAAAGCTTTTGATTTCTCCATCAAATCTAAATGAGAGTCTTGCTGGTGATAGCTTACAGTGAACGATGTCGAATTCGTGATCTCCAAAGAAGATTTAGCTTTAGGACCAGGGAACAGTGTGATCACTCAAAAACTTTTGTGTAGCACAGTTTTATTAAAGTGAAAAAGGGACAGAGAAAGCTTCTGACATACACATCAGAAGGGGGACGGAGAGTGCCCCACTCACTAGTCTTATCAAGGCCTTATATATTTTTGATGTCATGTAAGGCCACCCAAGACAAACGGGAGGTCCACTGGAGAAGGAAATAGCAAACCACATCAGTATTCTAGCCTTGAGAACCCCATGAACAGTATTAAAAGGCAAAAAGATAGGACACTGAAAGATGAACTCCCCAAGTCGGTAGGTGCCCAATATGCTACTGGAGATCAGTGGAGAAATAACTCCAGAAAGAATGAAGGGATGGAGTTAAAGCAAAAACAACACCCAGTGGTAGATGGGACTGGTGATAGAAGCAAGGTCTGATGCTGTAAAGAGCAATAATGCATAGGAACCTGGAATGTTAGGTCCATGAATCAAGGCAAATTGGAAGTGGTCAAACAGGAGATGGCAAGAGTGGACGTCGACATTCTAGGAATCAGCGAACTAAGATGGACTGGAATGGGTGAATTTAACTCAGATGACCATTATATCTAATACTGTGGGCAGGAATCCCTTAGAAGAAATGGAGTAGCTGTCGTAGTCAAGAAAAGAGTCCGAAATGCAGTACTTGGATGCAATCTCAAAAACGACAGAATGATCTCTGTTCCTTTCCAAAGCAAACCATTCAATATCGCAGTAATCCAAGTCTATGCCCCGACCAGTAATGCTGAAGAAACTGAAGTTGAACGGTTTTATGAAGACCTACAAGACCTTTCAGAACTAACACCCAAAAAAGATGTCCTTTTCATTATAGGGGACTAGAATGCAAAAGCAGGAAGTCAGGAAACACCTGGAGTAACAGGCAAATTTGGCCTTGGAGTACAGAATGAAGCAGGGCAAGAGCTAATAGAGTTTTGCCAAGAGACTGCACTGGTCATAGCAAACACCCTCTTCCAACAACACAAGAGATGACTCTACACATGGACATCACCAGATGGTCAATACCAAAATCAGACTGATTATATTCTTTGCAGCCAAAGATGGAGAAACTCTATACAGTCAGCAAAAACAAGATTGGGAGCTGACTGTGGCTCAGATCATGAACTCCATGTTGCCAAATTCAGACTTAAATTGAAGAAAGTGGGGAAAACCACTAGACCATTCACGTATGACCTAAATCAAATCCCTTATGACTATACTGTGGAAGTGAGAAGTAGATTTAGGGACTAGATCTGATAGACAGACTGCCTGATGAACTATGGATGGAGGTTCGTGACACTGTACAGGAGACAGGAATCAAGACCATCCCCGAGAAAACGAAATGCAAAAAAGCAAAATGGCTGTCTGAAGAAGCCTTACAAATAGCTGTGAAAAGAAGGGAAGCGAAAAGCAAAGGAGAAAAGGAAAGATATACACACTTGAATGCAGATTTCCAAAGAATAGCAAGGAGAAATAAGAAAGCCTTCCTCAGCGATCAATGCAACATCTATTGGATCATCGAAAAAGCAAGAGAGTTCCAGAAAAACATCTACTTTTGCTTTATTGACTATGCCAAAGCCTTTAACTGGGTGGATCACAACAAACTGTGGAAAATTCTTGAAGAGATGGGAATACCAGACCACCTTACCTACCTCCTGAGAAATCTGTATGCAGGTCAAGAAGCAACAGTTAGAACTGGACATGGAACAATAGACTGGTTCCAAATTGGGAAAGGAGTAAGTTAAGGCTGTATTTTGTCACCCTGCTTATTTAACTTATATGCAAAGTACATCATGAGAAACACTGGGCTGGCAAAAGCACAAGCTGGAATCAAGATTTCTGGGAGAAACATCAATAATCTCAGATATACAGATGACACCACCCTTATGGCAGAAAGTGAAGAAGAACTAAAGAGCCTCTTGATGAAAGTGAAAGAGGAGAGTGAAAAAGTTGGCTTAAAGCTCAACATTCAAAAAACAAAAATCATGGCATCTGGTCCCATCACTTCATGGCAAATCGATGGAGAAACAGTGGAAACAGTGTCAAACTTTATTTCTTTGGGCTCCAAAATCACTGCAGATGGTGACTTCAGCCATGAAATTAAAAGACGCTTACTCCTTGGAAGGAAAGTTATGACCAACCTAGACAGCATATTTAAAAGCAGAGACATTACTTTGCCAACAAAGGTCCATCTAGTCAAGGCTATGGTTTTTCCAGTAGTCATGTATGGATGTGAGAGTTGGACGGTGAAGAAAGCTGAGCGCCGAAGAATTGATGCTTTTGAACTGTGGTGTTGGAGAAGACTCTTGAGAGTCCCTTGGACTGCAAAGTGATCCAACCAGTCCATCCTAGGTGTTCATTGGAAGGACTGATGTTGAAGCTGAAACTCCAATACTTTGGCCACCTCATGTGAAGAGTTGCCTCATTGGAAAAGACCCTAATGCTAGGAAGGATTGGGGGCAGGAGAAGAAGGGGACGACAGAGGATGACATGGTTGGATGGCATCACTGACTCAATGGACATGAGTTTGGGTAAACTCCAGGAGTTGGTGATGGACAGGGAGGCCTGGTGTGCTGTGATTCATGGGGTCGCAAAGAGTCGGAAATGACTGAACGACTGAACTGAACTTTCATCACCTTAAACATATTGTGCCATTCCCCTCTAGCTTATAGAGTTTCTATTGAGAATTTAGCTGATAATCTGATGGGTATTCCCTTGTATGTTATCTGTTGTTTTTCCCTTATTGCTTTTAATATTCTATATTTGTCTTTATTTTTGTCAGTTTGATTACTATGTGTCTTGGTGTGTCCCTCCTTGGGTTTATCCTGTCTGAGACTCTGCATTTCCTGGACTTAGATGAATGTTTTCTTTCCCATGTTAGAGGAGTTTTCAGCTACTATCTCTTCAAATATTTTCTCGAGTCCTTTCTCTCTCTGTTTTCCTTCTGGAACCTCTATAAGGCAAATGTTGGTGCATTTAATGTTGTTTCAGAGGTTTTTTAAGGCTGTCTTGATTTTTTTTTTAATTCATTTTTTCATATTCTGTTTTGCAGCAATGATTTCCACCATTCTATCCCCCAGGTCATTTATCCATTCTTTTGCCTCCATTATTCTTTTCTACTGATTCCTCCTAGTATGTTGTTCATCTCTGTTTGTTCTTTAGTTCTTCTAGGTCTTTGGTAAACATTTCTTGCATCTTCTCCAATCTGTTTCAGAGATCCTAGATCTTCACTAACATTATTCTGAATTCCTTTTCTGGAAGGTTGCCTATCTCTACTTCATTTAGTTGTTTTTCTGCGGGTTTATCTTGTCCCTTCATATGAGACACAACTTTCTGCTTTTTCTTTCTTTCTTTTTTTTTTTTATAAATTTATTTATTTTAGTTGGGGGCTAATTACTTTACAATATTGTAATAGTTTTTGCCATACATTGACATGAATCAGCCATGGGTTTACATGTGTTCGCCTTCCTGGACCCCCCACCCACCTCCCTCCCCATCCCATCCCTCTGGGTCATCCCATTGCCCCGGCCCTGAGCCCTTGTCTCATGCATCGAACATGGAATGGTGTTCTGTTTCACATATGATAATATACATGTTTCAATGCTATTCTCCCAGAACGTCCCACCCTCACCTTCTCCCTCAGGAGATGCTTTTTCATCCTGATTAACTTTCTGTAATGTGATTTTTGTTCTAGCCTCCACTGTTGGATTGTGGTTCTTCTTTATTCTTCTGTCTTCCCCCTGGTGAATGAGGCTAAGAGGCTTCTGTAAGCTTCTTGATGGGAGGTTGTTGTTGTTCAGTCGCTCAGTCGTGTCCGACTTTGCAACCCCATGGACTGCGGCATGCCAGGCTTCCCTGTCCTTCACTGCCTCCCAAAGTTTGCTCAAACTCATGTCCATTGAGTCGGTGATGCCATCCAACCATCTCATCCTCTGTCATCCCCTTCTCCTCCTGCTTTCAATCTTTCTCAGCATTGGGGTCTTTTCCAATGAGTCAACTCTTTGCATCAGGTGACCAAAGTATTGGAGCTTCAGCATCAGTCCTTCCAATGAATATTTAGGGTTGATTTCCTTTAGGATTGACTAGTTTGATCTCCTTGCAGTCCAAGGGACTCCCAAGAGTCTTCTCCAATGCCGCAAGCTTCCTGATTGGAGGGACTGGCTGTAGGGAAAACTGGGTCTTGTTCTGGTGGGCAAGACCATGCTCAGTAAATTTTTAATACAATTTTCTGCTGATGGGTGGGCCTGTGTTCCATCCCTGTAGTTTGGCCTGAGGCAAAACTATAGTAGGGGTAATGGCAACCTCCTCCAAAAGGACTTATGCCTCCCAGGACAACCCACCCCTCCGCCAGAGACTCCTGAACACACACAGGCAACTATGACTCAGTCTCTCATGGGGTCACTGCTCCTTTCTCCTGGGTCCTGGTGTGCGCAAGATTTTGTTTGTGCCCTCCAAGAGTCTGTTTCCCGGTCCTGTGGAAGTTCTGTAATCAAATCCCATTGGCCTTCAAAGTCAAATTCCCTGGGGGTTCTCAGTCCCTTTGCCGAATCCCCAGGTTGGGAAATCTGTTGTGGGCCCTAGGACTTTTACAATGAGAATTTCTTTGGTATAATTGTTCTACAGTTTGAGTTGCCTGCTCGGCAACTCTACAGTGGAGCTAATGGCGACCTTCTCCAAGACGACTTATGCACACACTGCGCCACCCAGGTCTGCTTCAGCCAGAGCCCCTGTCCACGTGGCAGGCCACTGCTCACCTGTGCCTCTGCAGGAGACCCTCAAACATTCACAGGCATCTGGCAGTCTCAGCCTACATTGCTACTAAAACAACAACCTTCCCATCCACGGATAGGAAGTCCTCACTTCATGGAGTCCCTGCTTTTCACTTCACTAGGCAACTGTCTACTTTGGAGCTGATGCAAGTTTGAGCCACACAGCACTCATGACCACAGATGTCACAACTGCCAGGCCACAAATCTGTCAGAACTACTGCTGCTGCTGCTGCTAAGTCGCCAGAAGACTCTTAAAAATTACCCCTTCCTGGACCTATGGAAGCAAAATCGTTAGGGTAGAGGGGAACTTTTAAAAGCCAAGAGGGTGGAGTGTGGTGAGCCCTGGGAAGAGTGGGACAAGATAAGCTTACAAAGTTAGGGGCTGGATCACTCAGGGTATTGAAGGCCACGTTAAAGAGTCTGGATTTCATTCTGCTCTAGTTTCCTCTTTAATGAGCTACAAGGTACCAAGATATTCTATACTACCAGCTTACATATCTTTAAGGCAAACCACTCTATCATTGCCCATTGTTATAGGGCATGGCAACCCACTCCAATATTCTTGCCTGGAGAATTCCCATGGACAGAGGAGCCTGATGGGCTACAGGCCATGGGGTCGCAAAGAGTCGGACATGACTGAGCAACTAAGAACGTTGTAATAATCAGTTCAGTTCAGTCGCTCAGTCATGTCCGACTCTTTGCGACCCATGGACTGCAGCACACCAGGCTTCCCTCTCCATCACCAACTCCAAGAACCTACTCAAACTCATGTTCCCTAAGTTGGTGATGCCATCCAACCATCTCATCCTAGTCGTCCCCTTCTCCTCCTGCCTTCAATCTTTCCCTACATCAGGGTCTTTTTCAATAAGTCAGTTCTTCACATCAGGTGGCCAAAGTGTGGGAGTTTCAATTTCAGCATCAGTCTTTCCAATGAATATTCAGGATTGATTTCCTTTAGGATGGACTGGTTGGATCTCCTTGCTGTCCAAAGGACTCTCAAGAGTCTTCTCCAACACCACACTTCAAAAGCATCAACTCTTCAGCACTCAGCTTTCTTTATAGTCCAACTCTCACATCCATACATTACTACTGGAAAAACCATAGCTTTACTAGATGGACCTTTGTTGGCAAAGCAATATCTCTGCTTTTTTAATATGCTAGACGTCTAGGTTGGTCATAGCTTTTCTTCCAAGGAGTAAACGTCTCTTAATTTGATGGCTGCAGTCACCATCTGCAGTGATTTTGGAGCCCAGAAAAATAAAGTCAGCCACTGTTTCCACTGTTTCCCCATCTATTTCCCATGAAGTGATGGGACCGGATGCCATGATCTTAGTTTTTTGGATGTTGAGCTTTAAGACAACTTTTTCACTCTCCTCTTTCACTTTCAGCAAGAGACTCTTTAGTTCTTCTTCGCTTTCTGCCATAGAGTGGTGTCATCTGCATATCTGAGGTTATTGATATTTCTCCTGGCAATCTTGATTCCGGCTTGTGCTTCATCCAGCCTGGCATTACACAAGATGTACTCTGCATATAAGCTAAATAAGCAGGGTGACAAAATACAGCGTTTACTTACTCCTTGCCTGATTTGGAACCAGTCTATTTTTCCTTATCCAGTTCTAACGGACATGTTGCTTCTTGATCTGCAGACAGATTTCTCAGGAGGTGGGTAAGGTGGTCAGATATTCCCATCTCTTCAAGAATTTTCCCCAGTTTGTTGTGATCCACACAGTCAAAGGCTTTGTTGTAGTCAATAAAGCAAAAATAGATGTTTTCTCTTGCTATTTCGATGATCCAACGGATGTTGGCAATTTGATCTCTGATTCCTCTGCCTTTTTAAATCCAGCTTGAACATCTGGAATTTCACAGTTCATGCACTGTTGAAGCTTGGCTTGGAGAATTTTGACCATTACTTTGCTAGTATGTGAGATGAATGCAATTGTGCAGTAGTTTGAGCATTCTTTGGCATTGTGTTACTTTGGGATGAAAACCGACCTTTTCCTGTGGCCACTGCTCAGTTTTCCAAATTTGCTGGCATATTGAGTGCAGCACTTTCACAGCATCATCTTTTAGGATTTGAAACAGCTCAACTGGAATTCTATCACCTCCTCTAGCTTTGTTCATAATGATGCTTCCTAAGGCCCACTTGACTTCACCTTCCAGGATGTCTGGCTCTAGGTGAATGATCACACCATCATGACTATCTGGGTCATGAAGATCTTTTTTGTACAGTTCTTCTCTGTATTCTTCCACCTCTTCTTAATATCTTCTGCTTCTGTTAGGTCCATACCATTTCTGTTCTTTATTGTGCCCATCTTTACATGAAATATTCCCTTGGTACCTCTAATTTTCTTGAAAGGATCTCTAGTCTTTCCCATTCTATTGTTTTCCTCTATTTCTTTGCACTGATCACTGAGGAAGGCTTTATTATCTCTCCTTGCTATTCTTTGGAATTCCGCGTTCAAATAGTTATAGCTTTCCTTTTATCTTTTGCTTTTTGCTTCTCTTCTTTTCACAGCTATTTGTAAGACCTCCTCAGACAGCTATTTTGCTTTTTTGCATTTCTTTTCCTTGGGGATGGTCTTGATCCCTGCCTCGTGTACAATGTCACGAACCTCCATCCATAGTCCATCATGCACTCTGTCTATAAGATCTGGTCCCCTAAATCTATTTCTCACTTCCACTGTATAATTGTAAGGGATTTGATTTACATCATACCTGAATGGTCTAGTGGTTTTCCCTACTTTCTTCAATTTAAGCCTGAATTTGGCAATAAGAAGTTCATGATCTGAGCCACAGTCAACTCCTGGTCTTGTTTTTGCTGATTGTATAGAGCTTCTCCATCTTTGGCTGCAAAGAATATAATCTATCTGATTCAGTGTTGACTGTCTGGTGCTGTCCATGTGTAGAGTCTTCTCTTGTGTTGTTGGAAGAGGGTGTTTGCTATGACCAGTGCGTTCTCTTGGCAAAACTCTATTAGCCTTTGCCCTGCTTCATTCTGTACTCCAAGGCCTAATTTGCCTGTTACTCCAGGTGTTTCTTGGCATCCTACTTTTGCATTGCAGTCCCCTATAATGAAAAGGACATCTTTTGGGGGGTGTTAGTTCTAGAAGGTCTTGTATGTCTTCATAGGACCGTTCAACTTCAGCTTCTTCAGCATTACTGGTCAGGGCACAGACTTGGATTACTGTGATGTTGAATGGTTTGCCTTGGAAAGGAACAGAGATCATTCTGTCATTTTTGAGATTGCATCCAAGTACTGTATTTTGGACTCTTTTTTTTACTATCATGTCTACTCCATTTCTTCTAAGGGATTCTTGCCCACAGTAGTAGATGCAATGGCCATCTGAGTTAAATTCACCCATTCCAGTCCATTTTAGTTCGCTGATTCCTAAAATATTGATATTCACTCTTGCCATCTTCTGTTTGACCACTTCCAATTTGCCTTGATTCATGGACCTAACATTCTATATTTCTATGCAATATCGCTTTTTACAGCATTGAACATTACTTCCATCACCGGTCACATCCACAGCTGGGTGTTGTTTTTGCTTTGGCTCCATGTCTTCATTCTTTCCAGAGTTATTTCTCCACTGACCTCCAGTAGCATATTGGGCACCTACCGACCTGGGGAGTTCATCTTTCAGTGTCCTATCTTTTTGCCTTTTCATACTGTTCATGAGGTTCTCAAGGCAAGAATACTGAAGTGGTTTGCCATTCCCTTCTCTAGTGGACCACGTTTTGTCAGAACTCCCCACCAGGACCCATCCATCTTTGGTGGCCCTACACGGCATGGCTCATAGTTTCATTGAGTTAGACAAGGCTGTGGTCCACGTGATCAGATTGGTTAGTTTTCTGTGATTGTGGTTTTCAGTCTATCTGCCCTCTGATGGAGAACGGTAAGGGGCTTATGGAAGCTTCCTGATGGGAGAGACTGACTGAGGGGGAAACTGGGTCTTGTTCTGATGGGCGAGGCCATGCTCAGTAAATCTTTAATCCAATGTTATGTTGATGGGCGGGGCTGTGTTCCCTCCCTGTTATTTGACCTGAGGCCAGACTATGGTGAAGATAATGAAGATAATGGCGGCCTCCTTCAGAAGGTCCCATGCACGCTCTGCTGCACTCAGTGCCCCCAACCCTGTAGCAGGCCACTACCACCCCACGCCTCCACCAGAGATTCCTGGACACTCACGGCCAAGTCTGGGTCAGTCTCTTGTGGGGTCACTGCTCCTTTTTCCTGGGTCCTGGTGCACCCAAGTTTATGTTGTGCCCTCCAAGTGTCAGTTTCCCAGTCCTGTGTAAATTCTGTCAGCTCTACGTTGGGGTCAATGGCAATCTCCTCCAAGAGGGCTTATGCCATACACAGATCTGCTGTACCCAGAGCCCCTGTCCCTGCAGCAGTCCACTGCTGACTCAGACCTCCATAGAAGACACTCAAACACGGTTCTGACTCAGTCTCTGTGGCATCTCTGGGCCCTGGTGCACACAGGGTTTGTTTGAGCCCTCTGAGCCTCTCTGGTGGGTATGGGGTTTGATTCGAAACATGATTTTACCCCTCCTACCATCCTGTTGGGGCTTTTCCTTTGCGCTTGGACATGGGATATCTCCTCAAAGTTGCTCCAGCACCATGCAGCCACTGCCCCAGCACCTACCATCAATAATGACAGAACTAACAATTAATTGTTTGTTTTGTTTCAGCCATAAGGCTAAATGCATTCTCCATCACACTGTGGAGCACATGCTCAGAAACGGATTCAGTTTTCAGTCTTTATTGATTATATCTTGACCTTGGATACTGCAGCCCCAAAATAGTAAAGCTCGGGGCTCTGAGCAATATTCATGTATTTGAAACCTGAGATTTAGAGCCACCTCCAGGGTCAAAGTTGGTAGGAACAACCTGGAAGATCAGAGAATAGTTTAAAACTATTAAGTTAAATAAGTTAATTCTAGCACATTTTAGCCCCAATCCGTATCCTTGACTGTTTCCACTGTTTCCCCATCTATTTGCCATGAAGTGATGGGATCGGATGTCATGATCTTAGTTTTCTGAATGTTGAGCTCTAAGCCAACTTTTTCACTCTCCTCTTTCACTTTCCTCAAGAGGCTCTTTAGTTCTTCACTTTCTGCCATAAGGGTGGTGTCATCAGCATATCTGAGGTTATTGAAATCCTGGCAATCTTGATTCCAGCTTGTGCTTCCTCCACCCCAGTGTTTCTCATGATGTACTCTGCATATAAGTTAAATAAGCAGGGTGACAATATACAGCCTTGACGTACTCCTTTTCCTATTTGCCATCACTTCATGGCAAATAGATAGGAAAACAGTGGAAACAGTGTCGGACTTTATTTTTGGGGGCTCCAAAATCACTGCAGATGGTGATTGCAGCAATGAAATTAAAAGACACGTACTCCTTGGAAGGAAAGTTATGACCAACCTAGATAGCATATTAAAAAGCAGAGACATTACTTTGCCAACAAAGGTCCGTCTAGTCAAGGCTATGGTTTTTCCCGTGGTCATGTATGGATGTGAGAGTTGGACTGTGAAGAAAGCTGAGCACAGAAGAATTGATGCTTTTGAAATGTGGTGTTGGAGAAGACCCTTGAGAGTCCCTTGGACTGCAAGGAGATCCAACCAGTCCATCCTAAAGGAGATCAGTTCTGGGTGTTCATTGGAAGGACTGATGTTGAAGCTGAAACTCCAATACTTTGGCCACCTGATGTGAAGAGCTGACTCATTTGAAAAGACCCTAATGCTGGGAAAGATTGAGAGCAGGAGGAGAAGGGGATGACAGAGGATGAGATGGTTAGATGGCATCACCGACTCTATGGACATGGGTTTGGGTGGACTCCAGGAGTTGGTGATGGACAGGGAGGCCTGGCGTACTGTGGTTCATGGGGTCGCAAAGAGTCGAACACAATTGAGTGACTGAACTGACTGATATCCTTGACATGAAACCATTTTGAGAAGTGTAGCTAAATACCCTCTTGCTACTGAGAACAAGGAATGTATTGAAGGCAGCTATTCTTGTCTATGCTGCTGATGGAGTGTCATCTTTTACCAAGAGAGGTCTTAGCCCATGTCCTAATCATTGTCAGAAAGCATGACACAAGACCAACCATTCTAGAATTAACATTTTTATTTATGTTTACACCTCTGATATTTAGTTGGCTCATTTTAAACAATTTTATTCAATAAGTTCTATCATTTAGTTACACAGTGGTTCTCAACTCAGGACACTTTTGCCCTCAGGGACACTTGGCAATGTCCAAGAACATTTTTGGTTCTCACAACTGAGGAAGGGTGGATTGGCATCTAGTGTATAGAGGCCAGGGAAGTTGCTAATTTCCTATAATGCGCAGGTAAGCCCACAACAATTATCTAGCCCAAAAGGTAAAGAATACCAAAGCTGAGAATCCTTGCGTTACCTGGAAATACATTTTAAGATGACTGCATTTTGGAAGGTTCAACAGGAGGTTGTATTGCTTAATATTATAGATTCCCTGAGTGCTTTGTTGATTTTTTATGGCCATATTGGATAATAGGTTACCACTCTTTGAAGCTTTTCCAGACAAAATATGTTATAGTCATGATTCTGCATGAAGAATGTTGAGACTTCCACCACCCGCATGTTAGAATTTGTATTGAGCACACCCAGAGTGATTTTCAGAGAAAAATCTTGGCCCTCCGTGTACTTCAGGCGCATGGCCTGGTCAATAGCTTTAACTTTCATAAAAGAATGTCCTCTTTATACTCAACTTGGTTCACAGAACCACCTTTAATCAGCGTCACAATCAACACTCAAGTTCTTGCCCAAGATGGTCACTGTGGTAGGGCAGCTAGTAACCCAACAAATTTACACTCTCTTCCACAGGGGAGCAGCATTACCAGACATGGCCAGTGACTGTCTTTCTCAGCATTTCCACCATCCACCCTTTTGCACCTAAACATGGCCTGGTTGTAGGTGCCGCTCCTGGGCTGAAATGGTTGAGAAGCAGCCCTATCTCCAACTTGTCTTTCCCCATCTGCTGACTGGGAGTAGAGCCAGAAAGTGTATGGAGCCCTGGTCTCTGAGTCACCCTTTGGAAGAAAGCTGCCTACCCTTTAGGAATACCTGTTTGGACTCTATGTAAGCAGAAATACACTCATGGTAAGCTACTGAGATTCTGAAGTTTGTCTGTAACAGTAGCTAGTGTTATCCAAACTCTTCAACATCTGATTTCTTAATCAGATATAGGAATTAATCTTTGGGCGTCACTGGTGGTCCAGTGGTAAAGAATCCACCTACCAATTCAGGGGACCTGGGTTTGATTCCTAGTCCAGGAAGATCCTACATGCTGAGGGACAACTAAGCCTGTGGGCCACAGCTACTTAAGCCAGCACCTAGAACCAGTGCTCTGCAACAAGAGAAGCCACCACAATGAGAAGCGCATTCTCCACAACAAAGAGTAGCCCCCGCTCAGCGAAACTAGAGAAAGCCCTCACACAGCAACAAAGACCCAGCACAGCCAAAAATAATTAATTAACATTTTTTAATTAAAAAAAATTACTCTTTATGGAGGAACACCTGAAGCAGAAGTCAGCAAACAACGGCACATGAACCAAATCAGCGTGCTGCCTGTTTTTGTATACCTGCAGCCCGCAAGCCAAGAATGGTTTTTACACATTTAAATCGTTGTGGAAAAAAAATAAAAAACTTCCAAATAACATTTTGTGACATATGGAAAGTATAAGAAAGGCAAAGTTCAGTGTTCCATAACAAATAAAGTCTTACTAGAACCCAACCACACTCATTTGTTTACAGATTCTCTATCTCTGCTTTTACCCGATGACAGTATTGAGTAGTTGTAATAGAGATCTAGGGCTTCCCTGGTGGCTCAGACAGTAAAGAATCTGCCTGAAATGCAGGAGACCCAGGTTCCATCCCTGGGTCGGGAAGATCCCCTGGAGAAGGGAATGGCTACCCACTCCAGGTATTCTTACCTGGAGAATCCCATGGACAGAGGAGACTGGCAGACTGCAGTCCATGGGGGTTGCAAAGAGTCGGACACAACTGAGTGACTAACACACAATAGACACCTAATGGCCCTAAAGTCTAAAATATTTACTATCTTTCCCTTTACAGAAGTTCATCAGACCCTGGCTTGACGGTATGCAAATCACCCATTCATCTAGATATAATGTTTAGAAGTCATCTCTTGCCCCTACTCTGGCAGGAGAGTTTGGAAATCACCAAGAGATCCTGGAGTTAAGGTAAGTCTACTTTGTTTTAACTGCTCCTACTACAGCTTTCATTGAGCAGTTTCAAGTCGTTCTACAAAACTATTTCTGAGCACCCCAGGAGGTATTTCTCTTAGGCCTTGGGGCCAGGAAAATCTGTGCTACTTCCTTTGCGACAATCCATGTCTCTGTTCATGCCTGATGTCCTATTCAGTCTCCCAGTTTCCCTGCCCAAGACCCCATTCTAGTTTATGCCCTAGGACCCTGATGCTGATCCACATGACCACTGCTGGATTCATGGAATACATATCTACCTACCTCTCTAGTTTTTATCTGCATATCAAGATATCCATCTATTTCAAGCTCTTTGGAGTTATCTGGATGCTGATCGCCCTCCAATCTGAACTTCTCGCCACCAACTCTGAGATTTTTCCTGCCAGGGCCACCTTCTTTTCCTCAATCTATCCAGTGTACTGGTCATGGCGAACCTTGTTATACTCCATCTCTGCCAATAAATGCCATAATGTCTGAGTAAAGCTGAGCTTTGGAGAATGCTCATACTCAGAGGCAGGAGAAGGGCAAGAAGATATTTGGAGTCCACCTGGGTGGAGAACCCCTGTAGTTACCTTCATAGCACTCATGACATCATATTATATTTGACCTACAGCCCTGTCTTTGTCTCTCCAGTGCCCAGCACAGAGTCTAACTGCATATAAGCATTCAATCAATATTTGTTGAATAAATAAATGAAAAAATTCCTTCCCCCAGGAAAGACTCAGAGGAAACTGACTAACTAAAGTGAAATAAGGAAAGTTTCAAGAAATTATTAGTAATTCTGTTCTTTGCCCCTTCCCTCTTGCAGCTCTGGTGTGCCAGTTGGTGAGTGACAGTCATCATTCCTGAGGCAAAGTACACCCTTGAAGTTACTCCTGCCTAAGAGGGTTTCAGTTTTGGTCTTTTTCTCTTGTACCAAAAGATACTACATAATGAGGTAGGTGGAATCACTGCCATTAAAGCCTGGGACTAATCAAATAACATACTCTTAGCGTATATACTCTCTGCAGTTATCTGAGTATCCTTGACATTTATCCCTCAGATTCACAGTCCTGGTATGATTGCTCTCAAGGTGTCTCTGTCTTAAGTATATTAACAGACTAGATTACCAGGGCCCACCCCAGATGTATTTAATACAAATTCCTGGAGTTGAGCCTAGAAATAGGCATTTCTTAATAAAGATTCTTGGACGGATCTGGTATCACACTCCAGAATCATTGCTCTACTCCAGTCCTCTCATTTTCCAAATGAGTAAACAGCCAGGGAGGGTGGAAAAGTTAAGACATTGTCACATTGTGCCAGGATTAGGGCCAGAATGCAGGCCTCCTGACTCCAATTCCAGTGTTCTCTCAATTATAGTGCTCTGCTTCAGAGGCTCCTGGACCCTTGTGCTTGGCTTCTTGGGAAGCTGAGCAAGGCTTAATCACAGCAATCCTGCTCTGCCTGGCCTTGTTCCCAAATGCCGTGCAGCCTGTGGGGGCAGGGAGAGGGGCGGGCAGTGGGTGTGATGCAATGTGGTCAGCTCTGAGGGGCTTCTCCAGCCACTGTGGCAGAGCTGTAAACCTGGAGCGAGCCACCATCCCACCGGTCTGCTGGGAGCACCGCCCCGCTCCCCGCCCCCGCCCCACAGCTGTTTTCCTACCCAGGCTGCGTTCAACCTCTCCCCAGGTCTCTTGCCGACAACTCCTCCTCAACTTTGTTGCTTCCCAGAGATGAGAAAAAGGAGGAGAGACAGCTGTGCAAGCGTCTCCTTGGAATAAAGGGTTTCGAAGAAAGGAACCTAGAGGTGCTGGAAAGGAAAGGCTGCCGGGGCCGTTTCCGTAGCAACGCCTCCATTGTGCCCTAGCAGCTACGTGCTGCCTGGCACGTGCACTTTGCCGGGCCCCTGGAGGGCACTGCTGTCTCTCACTGGCTCATAGTTCAGCAGTGAGTTTCTAATACTGGTATCCTAAAGGTATTTGTGGGCCCTTGAACCATCTGGGGCTGGACGCATGTGTCTGCAGGCCATCTCGGTAGTGTACAGGACTTGGGCACCTCTCCCTTTCTACTCCTACCACAGAGCTGGCATGTAGCAGCTGCTTAAAAACTGTTAAATGAATGGCTGAACAAATCAGTTTCTCTGAGTCTAAGCTCTTCTGCTTATAGAAGTGAGAGAAAACCAAAGGCTGGAGGAGAGGAAGCTTGGCCCTCTCCAATTACAGAAGACACATTTTGGTCTCCAAATCATCTCTAAGGGCCTCCCCACTTCACTTCTCACAAATCGAGTGCCTGTTGACCCCTACGAGCTGCAAGACTCCAATACTGAGTCAGTACCAAAGTGTTCCCCCTCCCAGGGGTATGGGCTCCCCTCCCTCTGCAAAACCCTCCTCCCCTACCAGCCCCTTTCCCCAAAAAAATCATACACACACACTTTGGGAGAGAGGTAGGCAGCGATGAATCATCATCGCTGGAATGGAGTGGAATATTAAACTCAGTGATGAAAATGTTTTTAGCAAAGGCGAGGGGATGCTTGGAATCCTGCAAATTATTTGTCATCATTATTGTAGCCTGTTTTTCGGTGGAGCATATGTAAAAACATAGATCTTCAATATCTTTGAGAGTGGTTTTCATATTTGAAAACAGCAAACTCTGGTGTACAAAGTAGGTAAATAAATGGGATAAGGTTATTTGGGATAAAAGGCTCTTTACAGGTTTAATAAAGTGAGACTTGAATTTTGTTTGTTTTTATTTTTGCAAAGTCAATGAATAATGCAGGAAACATTCTGTAGATGTGTCCCATGATAGGGCACCCTATCAGACCCTGAGGACAATGAAAAATACACCTGGGATGGGATGGGGCTCCCTGCCCTAGGGATAAATGGGGTCCCAGTCCACTGAGCAGACGAAATGTACCTAACTCATCTGCTCCCCTCCTTGGCCTCAGACCTCATCCACTCTGACACCCCATAACTGCCATCCCCTTTGCTCTTCACTCTGCTGACCCTCTGCCCGGTGTCCCGGGTTGTTCAAAACTGCTAGAGAAAACTTAGCCACTCAGACTCCCATCACTGAAGGTTTATGAGACCCTCAAAGCTGTCCGCTATGTCCACTGCTACCTTCTGAGCCTCCTCAATTCTTGCTTGCTTTCACAAACTGCTTTAAAGTTTAACCACTCTCCTCATGCCCCTGGGGCCACCATCTCCTCCCTCACTAGCAACAGATATCTTATATTTTTCAGAGAAAATAGAGACCTTGAGGCTGGAGCTCCTTCAACCCCACTCCATGCACCCAGTTTCATCTTTTTAAGTACCAATCCTTCCTTACCTCACTTGGCCCAGGGAAGGAGGTGTGTCTGCTCCTGCCCAAAGCTAAGGCCTCCTGCCTGATCTTAATTTCACTCCTCCAATAACTGGCTCCAGGAGACTTTTCCTTTCGATTGGTGTTATCCCTGCATCACATGAACATGCTCCCATCTTCCCAGCTGTTTAAAAACAAATACGCAGACAACAACAGATCCTTGACCCTTTGTCATTTCTAGATGCTGTTTTATATTGCTCTTTTGCTCCCCAGTGAAGTTTTATTTAAAGAAAAAAAAAAGTTAGGGGCTTCACTGGTGGCTCAGTGGTAAAGAATCTGCCTGCCAATGCAAGAGTCGTGGGTTTGATCCCTGGTCTGGGAAGTTTCCACATGCTGGGGAGCAACTAAGTCCATGTGCCACAACTATTGAGCCTGTGCTCTAGAGACCAGAAACTGCAACTACTGAGGCTGCATGCCACAACTACAGAAGCCCACACACCCCGGAGCCTGAGCTCCACAACAAGAGAAGCCACGGCAATGAGGAGACCACACACTGCATCTGGAGAGTGGCCTCCACTCGCTGCAATTAGAGAAAAGCCCTCACAGCAACAAAGATCCACCACAGCCAAAAATAAATAATTAAGTAAAAATTTTTAAAAGAAAAAAGGTTAAATATTCATAAGCATCTTTTTAAATCAATATTTTAAGAAGTACAAAATGTCTTCTTTATATCTCAGTCCTCTTCCCAGAGGCTACTTTTTTTTGAAACCATTTCCATACAAGCATAGATTTACATCTATCTTTACCTTTTCTCTTGCTGTTTTCACATGACAATCATTCCGTATTAGCATGTGTAGAGCTGCCTTATTTTCCCTAACATCTCACAGAGGACTTCAAAGTACACAAAATAGACATATCAACATTTATTTGACATGTCTTCTTTTTTTTTTAATTTAAATTAGTTTATTTATCTATTTTTTAACTTTACAATATTGTATTGGTTTTGCCACACATTGACATGAATCCGCCATGGCTGTACATGTGTTCCCCTTCCAGAACCCCCCTCCCACTTCCCTCCGCATCCCATCCCTCTGAGTCATCCCGGTGCACCAGCCCCGAGCACCCTGTATCATGCATCGAAACTGGACTGGCGATTCGTTTCACATATGATAATTTACGTGCTTCAATGCCATTCTCCCATATCATCCCACCCTCACCCTCTCCCATAGAGTTCATAATGCTGTTGTATATATCTGTGTCTCTTTTGCTGTCTCGCATACAGGGTTATCTTTACCAATTTACTAAATTCTATATATATGTGTTAGTATACTGTACTGGTGTTTTTCTTTCTGGCTTACTTCACTTTGTATAATAGGCTCCAGTTTCATCCACCTCATTAGAACTGATTTGAATGTATTCGTTTTAATGGCTGAGTAATATTCCATTGTGTATATGTACCACAGCTTCCTTATCCATTCGTCTGCTGATGGGCATCTAGGCTGCTTCCATTTGACACATATTCTATTGCTAGGTGTTTGGATCATCTTTTGCTATTTCAAATAATATTGCAGTTTTATTTATGTTATTTTGAATATGAATGTTTCTATAGCATAAATTCTTAGAAGTGAAATTATGGGATCAAATTGTACGCACATTGGGGATTTCAATAGATGTTGCCAAATAAGCCCACTCTAGAAAATATACCAATTTATACTCCCACCAAGAAGTATTCCCAGCAAGGAATAAGAATGACTGTTTCCTAAGGTCCTTACCAACAAACGAGTTGTCCAATATTTTTTTTACCTTTCTCAGTCTAAGTGAAAATGATATTTCAGTGTCAGTCAGTTCAGTTCAGTCACTCAGTCGTATCCGACTCTTTGCGACCCCATGAATCATAGCATGCCAGGCCTCCCTGTCCATCACCAACTCCCGGAGTTTACCCAAACTCATGTCCATCGAGTCAGTGATGCCATCCAACCATCTCATCCTCTGTCGTCCCCTTCTCCTCCTGCCCCCAATCCTTCCTAGCATTAGGGTCTTTTCCAATGAGTCAACTTTTCGCATGAGGTGGCCAAAGTATTGGAGTTTCAGCTTCAACATCGGTCCTCCCAGTGAACACCCAGGACTGATCTCCTTTAGGATGGACTGGTTGGATCTCCTTGCAGTCCAAGGGACTCTCAAGGGTCTTCTCCAACACCACAGTTCAAAAGCATCAATTCTTTGGTGCTCAGCTTTCTTCACCGTCCAACTCTCACATCCATACATGACCACTGGAAAAACCATAGCCTTGACTAGACGGACTTTTGTTGGCAAAGTAATGTCTCTGCTTTTAAATATGCCATCTAGGTTGGTCATAACCTTCCTTTCAAGGAGTAAGCGTCTTTTAATTTCATGGCTGAAGTCACCATCTGCAGTGATTTTGGAGCCTAAAGAAATAAAGTCTGACATTGTTTCCACTGTTTCCCCATCTATTTCCCATGAAGTGATGGGACCAGAGGCCATGATCTTAGTTTTCTGAACGTTGAGCTTTAAGCCAACTTTTTCACTCTCCTCTTTCACTTTCATCAAGAGGCACTTTAGTTCTTCTTCACTTTCTGCCATAAGGGTGGTGTCATCTGCATATCTGAGATTATTGATATTTCTCCCGGCAATCTTGATTCCAGCTTGTGTTTCTTCCAGCCCAGCATTTCTCATGATGTACTCTGCATGTAAGTTAAATAAGCAGGGTGACAATATACAGCCCTGACTTACTCCTTTTCCTATTTGGAACCAGTCTGTTGTTCCATGTCCAGTTCTAACTGTTGCTTCCTGACCTGCATACAGGTTTCTCAAGAGGCAGGTCAGATGGTCTGGTATTCCCATCTCTTTCAGAATTTTCCACAGTTTATTGTGATCCACACAGTCAAAGGCTTTGGCATAGTCAATAAAGCAGAAATAGTTGTTTTTCTGGAACTCTCTTGCTTTTTCAATGATCCAGCGGATACTGGCAATTTGATCTCTTGTTCCTCTGCCTTTTCTAAAACCAGCTTGAACATCTGGAAGTTCACGGTTCACGTATTGCTGAAGCCTGGCTTGGAGAATTTTGAGCATTACTTTACTAGCGTGTGAGATGAGTGCAATTGTGCGGTAGTTTGAGCATTCTTTGGCATTGCCTTTCTTTGGGATTGGGATGAAAACTGACCTTTTCCAATCCTGTGGCCACTGATGAGCTTTCCAGATTTGCTGGCGTATCGAGTGCAGCACTTTCACAGCAGCATCTTTCAGGATTTGAAATAGCTCAACTGGAGTTCCATCACCTCCACTAGCTTTGTTCGTAGTGATGCTTTCTAAGGCCCATTTGACTTCACATTCCAGGATGTCTGGCTCTAGGTGAGTGATCACACCAACGTGATTATCTGGGTCGTGAAGATCTTTTTTGTACAGTTCTTCTGTGTATTCTTGCCACCTCTTCTTAATATCTTCTGCTTCTGTTAGTGATATTTCAGTGTAGGTTTAATTTTATTTTCTCTTGCAATTATTGAGAGTAATCTTTTTATTCATGTGTTTAAGAATATTTTGTATTTCCTTTTCTCTAAACTGCCTGTTTGTCTCTTTTACCAGTTTTTACATTGGGTTGCTCTTATTGGTTTCTAGAAGTTCTTTGTAAGTCCCTTTTTAAGATGGGTTAACTTATTTTTTCCAATTTGTTGTTTGTGTCTTGATTGTGCCTATGATGTTTTGTAATGAAATTTTTATTGTGGAAATGTATATACAGCATGCAGTTTGTCATTTTAACTACGTTTAAGTGTACAATTCAATGGCATTAAATGCATTCACGTTGTGCAACCATTGTCACCATCCATCTCCAAAACTTCGCATCTCCCCAACCTGAAACTCCATATCCATTAAACAGTAACTCCCCTCTACTGTATTGATCCCTTTTGCTTTTGAACTTTTGAATTTTATGTAATACATAGAAAAGATTTCTCTTTTCCCAGATATGTATGTTTTAATCTACATATTTTTTCTTTTGGTCAGTGCTTCTTAGTCCTGACTGCATTACAATTACCAGGGGAACTTTTGAAAAATAAAAGTGCCTAGGCTTCACCTCTAGAGATTTTGATTTAAATAGCTTGGGATGGGAGCCAAACACTTAAAATTCTTTTTTTTTTTTTAAGTGTAGTTGATGTACAATGTTGTATAATTTACAAATGTACAATACAGTGATTCACAATTTTTAAAGTTTATACTTTATTTATAGTTATTATAAAATATTGGCTATATTTCCATATTGTACAATATAGACTATCCTTGTAACATATTTTATACCTAATGGTTTGTGCATCTTAATCCCCTACCCCTTTTCTGCCCCTCCCCCTTCCCTCTCTCCACTAGTAACTACCATAGTTTCTCTATATCTGTGAATCTGCTTCTTTTTTTTGTTAGATTCACTAGTTTGTTGTATTTTTTAAATTCCACATATAAGTGATATCACACAGTCTTTGTCTTTCTTTGTTTGACTAATTTCATTTAGCATGCTGTGCTGTGCTCTGCTGTGCTTCGTCACTCAGTCGTGTCTGACTCTTTTCAACCCCAAGGACCGTAGCGCACCAGGCTCCTTTGTCCATGGGGATTCTCCAGGCAAGAATACTGGAGTGGGTTGCCAAGTCCTCCTCCAGGGGATCTTCCTGACTCAGGGATCAAACCCAGGTCTCCCGCATTGTAGGCGGATTCTTTACCATCTGAGCCACCAAGGAAGCTTCTGAATACTGAAGTGGATAGCCTATTCCTTCTCCAGGGGATCTTCCTGACCCAAGAATTGAATTGCAGGTGGATTCTTTACCAGCTAAACTACCAGGGAAGCGCTCATTTTTCATAATGCCCTCCAAATCTATTCATTTTGCAAATGGCAAAATTGTGTTCTTTTTATGGTTTTTCTTAAATTCCAGTTGTTATTCAGTTGCTAAGTTGTGTCCAATTCTTTGTGACTTCATGAACTGCAACACACCAGGCTTCCCTGTTCTTCACTATCTCCCAGAGTTTGCTCAAACTCATGTCCATTGAGTTGGTGATGTCATGCAACCATCTCATCCTCTATAGCCCCTCTTTTCCTCCTGCCTTTAATCTTTCCCAGCATCAGGATCTTTTCCAACAAGGTGATTCTAAAGCTCAGCCAGGATTGAGAACTACTGTTTGTGCATGTTTACAATTTCATCTTCTATATTTAAGTCTTTGGTTTATATGTAATTTTAAGGTAAAGTATGATGTGAAAGCCAACCTCATTTTTTCCAAATGATTGTTCAGTTATTCCAATACCATTTAATAAATATGGACTATCAAAACTGACTTCAATAAAGAGAGAAATTCCTGCTCCCACCAATTAATATTTGGGTGATTTGGGGAAAATGAAACGCTCTCTGCCTCAGTTTCTTCAGCTATAAAATGGGGATAATAATAATAGAGTTGCTTTGAGGATTTCAAAATTTCATAAATTTAAAGCACTTAGAACAGTATCTAGGCCTTAGTAAACAACCATTTCAATATGCCACTTTTAAAAACTTTTAAAAAAATATTTTTATACATTTATTTGGCTGCACCCGGACTTACTTAGAGCACATGGGATCTTTAGTTGTGACATACAGACTGTTAGCTGCAGCACGTGAACTCTTTACAGGGATTGAGCCCAGGCTCCGTGTATTGGAAACACGGAATCTTAGTCACTGAACCACCAGAGAAGTTCTGATAAGGCACTGTTAATATTATTATTATTTGTTTCAGTTCAACAAATGAACACATGCAGCGTCAACACAGATATCATGTAATGTTACATAATCATTACAAATCAGACCTTAAAAGAGTTCAGTTTCAGTGAAAAGAGAATATAAAATGAACTTAACCAGATAAAAAATCAGTATACATTAAGTAAAGCAAAAAAATACACCAATATATTAGCCATGGTTATGTTACCTAAAAGCTGGATTTGCCACTTAATGGGTGTCAGAGCAAAAGATACAACCAAGCCAAATATCAGGAGAAGGATTTATTAGTTGCAGCAAGTAAGGAGACCACCAGGGATCTTTCCCAAAGCAGTGTCTCCCTGCACAGCAAATTGAGAACATTTTCTTGCTTGTTTTAATTTTTTCCCCTCCTTTGAGGAAAGTTTATGGGGACATGCATATTCATGAAGGGACTTGGGCAGGATGGAGTCTAAGCTCTAGCTGATGGAAGTCACTGGGTCAGAGAAGGTCAACATCATCATCCCTTGGGTTCCAGTTGCTCTGGTGGTTGAGGACTTTAAGCTAATCTTTATCATTGAAACAGAACTGGGAGTCTTTACAACTGATATGTTATCTTTGCTATCGTTAGTTCTCTTGCTTGCCATAACAATTTCTGTGTTCTTTTGTTCCCTCGAAAGTGAAAGTGAAAGTTCCTCAGTCGTGTCTGACTCTTTGTGACTCCATGGACTGTAGCCCGCCAGGCTCCTCTCCATGGGGTTTCTCCAAGCAAGAATACTGGAGTGGGTGGCCTTGCCCAGGGTAACGTCCCAACCCAGGGATTGAACAAATATCTCCCTCGTTGCAGGCAGATTCTTTACCGTATGAGTCACCAGGGTAGCCTATATACATATGTATGCCTCCGTGTGTGTTAATCCTTGTGCACAAGGACCCAGGAGAAAGGAGCAGTGACCCCGCAAGAGACTGACCCAGACTTGCCTGTGAGTCTCCAGAAGTTTCCAGTGGAGGCGTGGGTTGATGATGGCCTGCTGCAGGGTTGGAGGCACTGAGTGTAGCAGTGCATACATAGAATCTTTAGAAGGAGGTCACCATTATCTTCATTATCTCCACCATAGTTTGGCCCCAGGTAAATAGCAGGGAGGGAACCCAGCTCCACCCATCAACATAACATTGGATTAAAGATTTCCTGAGCATGGCGCCGCCCATCAGAACAAGATCCACTTTCCCCCTCAGTCAGTCTCTCCCATCAGGAAGCTTCCATAAGCTCCTTATTGTTCTACATCAGAGGGCAGACAGACTGAAAACCACAATCACAGAAAACTAACCAATCTGATCACATGGACCACAGCCTTGTCTAACTCAATGAAACTATGAGCCATGCCCTGTAGGCCACCCAAGATGGACGGGTCATGGTGGGGAGTTCTGACAAAACGTGGCCCACTAGAGAAGGGAACGGCAAACCACTTCAGTATTCTCACCTTGAAAACCCTACGAACAGTATGAAAAGGCAAAAAGATAGGGCACTGAAAGATGAACTCCCCAGGTCGGTAGGTGCCCAGCTACTGGAGATCAGTGGAGAAATAACTCCAGAAAGAGTAAAGAGATGGAGCCAAAGCAAAAACAACACCCAGTTGTGGATGTGACTGGAGATGGAAGTAAAGTCCAATGCTGTAAAGAGCAACATTGTATAGGAATCTGGAATGTTAGATCCATGAATTAAGGCAAATTGAAAGTGGTCAAACAGGAGATGGCAAGAGTGAACATCAACATTTTAGGAATCAGCAAACTAAAATGGACTGGAATGGGTGAATTTAATTCAGATGACCATTACATCTACTACTGTGGGCAAGAATCCCTTAGAAGAAATGGAGTAGACATCACGGTCAACAGAAGAGTCCGAAATGCAGTACTTGGATGCAATCTCAAAAAAGACAGAATGATCTCTGTTCATTTCCAAGGCAAACCATTCAATATCACAGTAGTCCAAGTCTATGCCCCGACCAGTAATGCTGAAGAAGCTGAGGTTGAATGGCTCTATGAAGACCTACAAGACCTTTCAGAACTAACACCCAAAAGAGATGTCATTTTCATTATAGGGGACTGGAATGCAAAAGTAGGAAGTCAAGAAACACCTGGAGTAACAGGCAAATTTGGCCTTGGAGTACAGAATGAAGCAGGGCAAAGGCTAATAGAGTTTTGCCAAGAGAATGTACTGGTCATAGCAAACACCCTCTTCCAACAACACAAGAGAAGACTCTACACATGGACTTCACCAGATGGTCGACACTGAAATCAGATTGAATTTATTCTTTGCAGCCAAAGATGGAGAAGCTCTATACAATCAGCAAAAACAAGACCGGGAGCAGACTCTGGCTCAGATCATGAACTCCTTATTGTCAAATTCAGACTGAAATTGAAGAAAGTGGAGAAAACCACTACACCATTCAGGTATGACCTAAATCAAATCCCTTATGACTATACAGTGGAAGTGAGAAATAGATTTAGGGGACTAGATCTTATAGCTGCTAAGTTGCCTCAGTCGTGTCCGACTCTGTGCGACCCCATAGATGGCAGCCCACCAGGCTCCGCCATCCCTGGGATTCTCTAGGCAGGAATACTGGAGTGGGTTCATTTCCTTCTCCAGTGCATGAAAGGGAAAAGTGAAAGTGAAGTTGCTCAGTCGTGTCCGACTCTTAGCAACCCCACGGACTGTAGCCTACCAGGCTCCTTTGTCCATGGGATTTTCCAGGCAAGAGTACTGGAGTTGGGTGCCATTGCCTTCTCCGAGATCTTATAGACAGAGTGCCTGATGAACTATGGATGGAGGTTCATGACATTGTACATGAGGCAGGGATCAAAACCATCCCCAAGAAAAAGAAATGCAAAAAAGCAAAATGGCTGTCTGAGGAGGCCTTACAAATAGCTGTGAAAAGAAGAGAAGCAAAAAGTAAAGGAGAAAAGGGAAAATATACCCATTTGAATACAGAGTTCCAAAGAATAGCAAGGAGAGATAATAAAGCCTTCCTCGGTGATCAGTGCAAAGAAATAGAGGAAAACAATAGAGTGGGAAAGACTAGAGATGTCTTCAAGAAAATTAGAGATACCAAGGGAATATTTCATGCAAAGATTGGCTCAATAAAGGACAGAAATGGTATGGACCTAACAAAAGCAGAAGATAAATACACAGAAGAACCGTACAAAAAAGATCTTCATGACCCAGATAATCATGATGGTGTGATCTCTCACCTAGAGCCAGATATCCTGGAATATGAAGTCACTGCAGATGGTGACTGCAGCCATGAAATTAAAAGATGCTTACTCCTTGGAAGGAAAGTCATGATCAACCTAGTTCAGCTCAGTTCAGTTAAGTCACTCAGTCGTGTCCGACTCTTTGCAACCCCATGAACCGCAACACACCAGGCCTCCCTGTCCATCACCAACTCCCGGAGTTTACCCAAACTCATGTCCATTGAGTCAGTGATGCCATCTAACCATCTCATCCTCTGTTGTCCCCTTCTCCTCCTGCCCTCAATCTTTCCCAACATCAGGGTCTTTTCAAATGAGTCAGCTCTTCGCATGAGGTGGCCAAAGTATTGGAGTTTCAGCTTCAACATCAGTCCTTCCAATGAACACCTAGGACCGATTTCCCTTAGGATGGACTGGTGGGACCTCCTTGCAGTCCAAGGGACCCTCAAGAGTCTTCTCCAACACCACAGTTCAAAGCATTAACTCTTCTTCACTCAGCTCTCTTTATAGTCCAACTTTCACATCCATACATGACCACTGGAAAAACCATAGCCTTGACTAGAAGGAACTTTGTTGGCAAAGTAATGTCTCTGCTTTTTAATATGCTGTCTAGGTTGGCCATAACTTTCCTTCCAAGAAGTAAGCGTCTTTTAATTTCATGGCTGCAATCACCATCTGCAGTGATTTTGGAGCCCAAAAAAATAAAGTCTGACACTGTTTCCACTGTTTCCCCATCTATTTCCCATGAAGTGATGGGACCAGAGGCCATGATCTTAGTTTTCTGAATGTTGAGCTTTAAGCCAACTTTTTCACTCTCCTCCTTCACTTTCATCAAGAAGCTCTTTAGTTCTTCTTCACTCTCTGCCATAAGGGTAGTGTCATCTGCATATCTGAGATTATTGATATTTCTCCTGGCAATCTTGATTCCAGCTTGTGCTTCATCCAGCCCAACATTTCTCATGATGTACTCTGCATATAAGTTAAATAAGCAGGGTGACAATATACAGCCCTGACTTACTCCTTTTCCTATTTGGAACCAGTCTGTTGTTCCATGTCCAGTTCTAACTGTTGCTTCCTGACCTGCATACAGGTTTCTTAAGAGGCAGGTCAGGTGATCTGGTTTTCCCATATCTTTCAGAATTTTCCAGAGTTTATTGTAATCCACACAGTCAAAGGCTTTGGCGTAGTTAATAAAGCAGAAATAGATGTTTCTCTGGAACTCTCATGCTTTTTCAATGATCCAGCGAATGTTGGCAATTTGATCTCTGGTTCCTCTGCCTTTTCTAAAACCAGCTTGAACATCAAGTTCAAGTTCATGGTTCACATATTGCTGAAGCCTGGCTTGGAGAATTTTGAGCTTTATTTTACTAGCGTGTGAGATGAGTGCAACCTAGACGGCCTATTAAAAAGCAGAGACATTATTTTGCCAAGAAACGTCCGTCTAGTCAAGGCTATGGTTTTTCCAGTAGTCATGTATGGATGTGAGAGTTGGACTATAAAGCAAGCTGAGCGCAGAAGAATTAATGCTTTTGAACTGTGGTGTTGGAGAAGACTCTTGAGAGTCCCTTGGACTGCAAGGAGATCCAACCAGTCCATCCTAAAGGAGATCAGTCCTGGGTGTTCATTGGAAGGACTGATGTTGAAGCTGAAACTCCAATACTTTGGCCACCTCATGCGAAGAGCTGACTCATTGGAAAAGACCCTGATGCTGGGAAGGACTCAGGCAGGAGAAACAGGGACAACAGAGGATGCGATGATTGGATAGCATCACCGACTCAGTGGACATGCTGCTGCTGCTGCTAAGTCGCTTCAGTCGTGTTCGACTCTGTGCGACCCCATAGACGGCAGCCCACCAGGCTCCCCCGTCCCTGGGATTCTCCAGGCAAGAACACTGGAGTGGGTTGCCATTTCCTTCTCCAATGCATTAAAGTGAAAAGTGAAAGTGAAGTCACTCAGTCGTGTCCGACTCTTCGCGACCCCATGGACTGCAGCCTACCAGGCTCCTCCGTCCATGGGATTTTCCAGGCAAGAGTACTGGAGTGGGTCGCCATAGTTGGGGTAAACTCCAGGAGTTGGTGATGGACAGGGAGGCCTGGCATGCTGCAGTCCATTGGGGTCACAAAGAGTCGGACAGGACTGAGTGACTTAACTGAACGGAACTGTGTTAATCACTCAGTCCTGTCCGACTCTTTGCAAATCCACAGACTGTAGCCCACCAGGCTTCTCTGTCCATGGAATTCTCCAGGCAAGGATACTGAAATGGATTGCCATTCTGTTCTCCAGAAGATCTTCAGAACCCAGGGATCGAACCCTGGTCTCCTACATCACAGGCAGATTCTTTAACGTTTGAGCTACAGGGAAGTCTTGTATATGCCTATCATATATATATATATATGTGTGTGTGTGTGTGTGTGTGTGTGTACAGACACACATATATATGTACATATATATATTTTTTGAAAACTTATGAATTTTTGCTTAGCTAAAAACTATGACATTTTGGTTCCAGTTGTTTGATTAAGTAGAATATCATACTAGATTTCTAATCCATATTCACTCAAAACTTTGATATAATTCCATTTTTTCTGTCATTTAGTATAACTGTTAAAAGTCTCAAAAGCTTATTATCTTAGTGATTTTTTAAAAAATTTTTGAATGAGTCTTGAAACTTCTAAACCAATTCTGAGACTCTAAAGAAATATTAAATTGTAAGTAAACAAAGCAGGAAACTTGGGAAATGGAAATAAAGGATAAGTAACAACAGCAACAACAAACCTAGGAAATTAATATGTGCTACAGTATCATTAACTAAAGTAAGATTTTGCTCAAATTTCACAAAAATTTATGCTAGTGTAAATTATTTGTTTTCATATCTTATTCAAGATTCCACTTTGTATTTAGTTGCATTGAGCAGCTTCAGCTGCATGCAACAAATTCTGATAAATACACTTTTCATTTTTGTTTTGTTACAAATATTTTCTAATTCTCCTTGCTATGGCTTCTTAGATATACCCATAATTTAAAAGTGGACATTTAACTTTCAAATATATGGGTTTTTTTAAGTATCCTTGATATTAATTTCTCATTTAATTACTTTCTTCTCTGCAATCACCCTCCGTGTTTTTTTCAGTCTTTTAACTCTGTTGAGACTGTCAATGGCTAAATCAAAGATCTCTTTTAGCAAATGTCACATTGCACTTGAAGTATGTGGGATATTTTCAATTATCTTTTGATATTGATTTTTAACATAATTCCACAGTGATAAAAGAACAAACTCATTTGATTTCAGTACCTTTAGACCATGAAACTTTTGCATCTCACTTTATGTCCCTGGATATGTTCCAGTGTCTCCTGATTTATAGTCTATAGGAACTTGAATAGAATTTGTATTCTGCTATTGTATGAAAATAAATAGATCTTAATTACATTGAACTGGTTCATAGTGCTTTTCTGGTCTACTGTATCCTTCTACTTTTTTGTCTATTTATTCTATTAATTTTTGAGAGTTTGGTATTAAAACTCCAACTAAAAATCTTGTCTACTTAAAAAATAATTGTAATATATAGTAGAACTTGAGAGTCCTTTGGACTGCAAGGAGATCATACCAGTCAATCCTAAAGAAAATCAACCCTGAATATTCATTGGAAGAACTGTTGTTGAAGCTCCAATACCCTGGCCAGCTGATGAGAAGGCAGCTGACTCATTGGAAAAGACCCTGGTGCTGGGAAAGACTGAAGGCAAAAGAAGGGGGTGGCAGAGGATGAGATGGTTAGATTAGCATCACCAATCAATGGACATGAATTTGAGCAAACTCCAGGAGATAGTGAAAGACAGGTGAGCCTGCATGCTGCAGTCCATGGGTTGCAAAGAGTTGGACAAGATTTAGCAACTCAACAACAACATAGTAGAACTATATGTAACTTTGTTCTGTGTTTTCCAAGTCTCTATAAATGTGTTGTCATACTTTCATAATTAAAAAATAAAAAATAGCTAAAATGAAACAGTGTTGTACTTTAAGGTATATGGATGGGGCAACAAGAAAAACTCACATAATAGAAAATGTCAACACTTAGATTAAAGTAGTCATATGATTTAATTGCTGCAAGAAACAATTTAAGATTTGATTCATATATTGCATATATAATAAACATCAAATAATATCATAGGCATACTCAGGTTATTTAAAACAGATATCCGGCGAGATCAGGTTAGATAACATCCAACATCATGGCTAAATGCTGCCCATCTATTATTCACCACACATTCATGTATTAGCCCACTTCCTGATGTCTGCTAAAGGCCTGCTGCTGCTGCTACTGCTGCTGCTAAGTCGCTTCAGTCGTGTCCGACTCTGTGCGACCCCATAGACGGCAGCCCACCAGGCTCTGCCATCCTTGGGATTCTCCAGGCAAGAATACTGGAGTGGGTTGCTATTTCCTTCTCCAGTGCATGAATGGGAAAAGTGAAAGTGAAGTCGCTCAGTCGTGTCCGACTCTTAGCGACCCCATGGACTGTAGCCTACCAGGCTCCTCCGTCCATGGGATTTTCCAGGCAAGAGTACTGGAGTGGGGTGCCATTGCCTTCTCCAGCTAAAGGCCTACAATGACCCAAATGCTAGGGATGCAGTGTTGAGTAAAAAGACACAGACCCTGCCTTCTTGGTAATTATAGCCTAGGATCAGTTATCCTCTACTGAAGGCAGTAGCATTCATATCCCCAGGGGACACCTGGACCTAAGGGAGCACTCTTATTTGCATACTAAGGACCCCACTGGCCATTGTACAGTCTCTAAGTCCAGATCAATAGCACCTGCGTCAGGAAATACTAGTCGTGTAAAATATGACACCATTTTTAGAGGCAGATTTTTTTTTTCATGATAACAAGGCACAGTACATAATGTTTATTTTCAAAGCACAAAATTTTCAAATGCCTTTGTAGAATCCCTATTCAAATGTCACTGGATACTTATTTTCTGAACGACATACTTTAGAAAACACAAGAACAGAGGTTAACAGAGGACACTCCTAGGTTTGAATGCCAACTATCATCACCTTGTTGTTTGGACCATGAGAAAGCTAAACAACTCTGAGCTTCCTAACATGAGGTAAATAATGGCTAGCTCACTGAGGTATTGTTGGATTGTTGAGAGGACTAAACGCAGTGATTCTAGATATTGCCTTGCACAGTGTCTGAAAATCTGGATATTAAAAAGAGATGGTCAGTGTAGACAACATAGTCCAAAGAGTTTGGGTGTGGAAAAAGATAATGTAGGGTGAATTGGGAACAGAAAATGGCTTCTTGAAGAATAAGGACACCTGGGATAGTAAAGGGCACTGAAGAATGAGAAGGGGAGAAGGCCCAGTAGGTGAAGGCAGAGGCCAAAAGGGAGATGATCCAGGCAAGAAGGTACACACAGATGTTATTCCTAGTTCATGGCATACCCAAAGTGTGGCTTCATTTCCTACACAGATTCCCCTAAGCAAACAGATCCTTCATGATGCCTCACCCTACTTTTACCTTCATCTGTTTAGTGAATCTAGTGCCACTCCAGAGGAGACGTGCAAACCTATTCTCTTGCTGGTTCTGCCTCAGATGATTCACCCACAGAGAGACCCATTGGAGGGAGCAAGCAGAATCTCAGCACTGTCTAACTGAGCTATTTGCCTAACCTCTCTTGGAAGTTCATCAAAGAGCCTCATCACTGTATTATGAGGTCAGGAGCAGGGACAAGAGCAGGGAATTCAAGCAAATGGAGAGTTTACTTCTACTCTATGGTTTTGCTTCTTTGTTTGCTTGACATGTTAACTATCTTGACAAGATTTCTGCGATGTTCCTTCAGATCACTTCTGTTGTGCAGAATTCTGCCTCTTGGCCAAAGACTTTCCTCCACTGGCCATGAGCAGTGTTCTGTTCTCAGGTACTCATGTATCAGTTGCATGTTCTTGGGCAGTGCTTCGGGTATGTGATGGAGGAGGAAGCAGAACAATGGGAAGCACTCTCTGCTTCTTGACATTTATTCCCATGCAGGCCGTTGTAAGTTTTAAATACTTGGTGGCTCTTGCTTGTTGCAGGAAGCCCCACTTTACAATTTAAGTGTTAGTGCCCACTCTTTAATGAAAGGCAACATCCCAACTGCTATCCCTACCCTATTTGCCTCCTTCCCCATATATTGTATTGGCCAAAATGTTCATTTGGTTTTTTCTGTAAAATGGCCCTAGTAGTGCTTAGTTGTCCTTAACTTCATTTGAAACAATTTTGTTAGATTGTATTGGGAGAGCTGTCATATCAGCATACATTAAAAAAAAACTTAATATTGGTGAATTTTTGTGTGGCCACTTTAATAGTAAAGATAGAAGAAAAAAATCAATATTTTGGCTTTACTATTTCAACAAAGGTAAAAACACAACTGAAATGCAAAAACAGATTTGTGTAGTGTATGAAGAAGGTGCTGTGACTGGTCTTACAAGTCAAAAGTGGTTTACGAAGTTTCATGCTAGAGATTTCTCACTGGATGATACCCCATGGTCAAGTAGACCAGTTGAGGTTGATAGGGATCAAATCAAGACATTGATTGAGAACAATCAATCTCAAACCATGCAGGAGATAGTCAACATACTCAATGTATCCAAATCAAGTGCTTAAAATCATTTGCACAAGCTTGGTTATGTTCATTGCTTTAATGTTGGGATTCCACATAAGTAAAACAAAAGCTACTTGACTGTATTTCTGCATGCGATTCTCTACTGAAGCGTAACAAAAATATTCCCTCTTTAAAACAAATTGTGACAGGTGATGAAAAGAAGATACTGTCCACTAATGTGGAATGGAGGAGATTGTGGAGCACGTGAAATGAACCACCACCAACCACCCAAAGACCAGTCCTCAACCAAAGAAGGCGATGCTGTGTTTATGGTAGGATTGGAAAGGAGTCCTCTATTATATGAGCTCCTTCCAGAAAACCAAGTGATTAATTCCAACAAGTACAGCTCCCAATTAGACCAACTGAAAGCAGCGCTTGACAAAAAGCACCCAGAATTAAACATAAAAAGCATAATCTTCCATTAGGGTAATGCAAGAGCACATGCTTCTGACTGGGAAGTTCTGGTTTATCCAACATATTCACCAGACATTGCACCTTTGGATGTCCATTTATTTCGGCCTTTACAAAATTTCTTAATGGAAAAAAATTCAATTTCCTGGAAGACTGTAATAGGCACTTGGAACAGTTCTTTGTTCAGAAAGGTCAAAAGTTTTGGGAAGATGGAATTATGAAGTTGCCTGAAAAATGGCAGAAGGTAGTGGAACAAAGTGGTAAATATGCTGTTCAATAAAGTTCTTGATGAAAATGAAAACATGTGTCTTTTATTTTTACATAAAAAACCAAAGGAACTTTTTGGCCAACCCAATAAAAACATTCAGAAACTGGCAAAGAGTCGCCCCATTCTGAGTCTCACCCATGCTTTCTTTTCATTCTCCCTGTTCTATCCAAGTACGTCTCTGAAGCCAGCAGCTCTTCAAATAGGTGAGTTACAGCTGCTAGTCCTTGCCAGTGGGGCATATTTCTGTCTAGTACTTTTGGAAGTCACCAGGCAGGTTTTCTTGACTTGGTTCTGACATCTGCCTTTAGCTAAATGCTGCGCTCCCTAACTGCTCCCCTTGATCAGTGCACGTGTAGTGAATGAACTGTGGTGTCCTTTGGTTTGTTTAGGAAGGGAAAAAAGTAAAAGTAAAGTCATGAAACTATTTCTTTCTTTTCCTTGTTTGCAGTCTAGAGTTGATAATCAGGCAGCATTATTTATAGAAGGACTTTGGCCTTCCGTATTAATAAGGTTTTCCCCCAACACTGTTTTTCTAGGGAAAAATCTCATCCTTCCACTTGAACTATGGATTCATTAATCAGAGAGGAAGTAGACACTCTATGTAAGAAAACAAACTGTGATATGTTAGTGATGTCTGTCTTAGAATCAGAATGGGGAAGTGACAAAGTGTACGCCATGTGCTTGCCATCCTTGGTCTATAACCAACTAGATTACGGCATTGCCTTCTCTATTATTCCTAGGATTACGGTTCAGCCTCTGTCCTTGGAATCTATAATTACCTTTGAAAGAAATCTATTTTTACATTAGAAATTATATCCCATATTTTCATGCCACTCAACCTCTTGCAGTCAGTCAAGAAGTACTCATTGAGCCCTAGCTATGTGCCAAATACTATTCTAGGACTATGATGAAATAACAGTGAACAAGGAAGACAAGATCTCTCCCTTCATGGAGCTAATTTCTTAGATTAGGAAGGAAAACAATAAGCAAATACATACATAAGAACATTCAAATAATAAGTGCTTTAAAGAAACTGAACATACCAATGTGATAAAGAGTGACTTGAAGATTTTATGTTTTTAAAATGAGAGATACACTACGGCATGCTTGTATGACATTGGGAGAATGTATAGAAAGAGAAGGTGATGATGCAGGAGACAAAAGGAATAAGAACTATGTGAATGCTCCTTTCTCTTCTACATACACTTTGTTTACCTAAGCAGATCAGTTTTTCTCTTTATAGTCTTTTTTCTTTCTCTTTATAGTCTGTAATCATCAGTTTCTCTTTGCTTCCAGGGTTATTTTCCATCACATATGCCAAGACCATCAGCTTCCCAAAGAAAGTCATGCATGACAGCCTGAGATAGCCATGATTCAAGTATTTTCATACAGATTTAGGTGTTTTTTTTTAACTCTTTGGATTCACTTGTGTGTTATTTAAGTCAATCCAACTGTCTAGTGAGCTGTCATCAAGGATTGGTTTCTCTCTGTCATATTTCTTCAAGAGAATCCATTTCTTGATCCTTTCCGTCAAATAATCCTCTCTATTTTTGGCAACAACAACAACAAAAACCCTCAGCAAACTATTTTGTTCATATAATGTTAATCTTTCCTAATAGAAAGTGAGAGAGATTCCTATAACACCAAATCTCCAAATGTATGTTCAGCTACTCATCTTTCCATAAGCTTCTGAGAAAATAAACACATATAGTATATTATGAGAGGATTTTGTCCCCCTAATTGCCACATGGATTTCCTAAACTTTGTGAACTCAGCCAGGTCATTCATAGACACAATAAAGATTTTGAACCCCATAGTCCAAAGCCCAGACTAAATCCAGAGCCAAACTTAATCCTGGACCAAACTTAGTTTTAACCCAAGTAGTAGTGTTTTTTTCTAACTTCTAAGACAAAACCAGCCAAGGCCTGTCCCAGAGCAGAGAGTCTTTAATTAAGCCAGCTGCTCTAAAGAAAGAGGACCAAAAGCCAAGAGGTCCCAAAAGAAAGAATCTAAAGAAATAGCAAGAGGTAAAAAGAACTAATGCAGGAAACTTTTAATCCTTTACTGATTCTAGCACTGTGGCCCAATTGTTTCCTTGACTTTGACTTACATCAAAACTCCTCTTTCCCTCTTTCTTCTACTCTTCCTTTCTCCCCTCCAACGTGTATATGAAAGTTTTGGCATGGAGATTCATTGGCCCTTACTAGAGATTTTAGCATGCCATAAACATGAAGCTGACATTTTGCTATTAAGACAATCAAATTTCCAACTTTAGTAACTATTCCCAAAGGGGTCTTTACATTTTCTTGCCCTTACTTTCTAGATATAAGACTATGACCTGGATCCCTGAAATCTGTGGGGGTTCCCCAATGGCTCAAGCAGTAAAGAATCCTCCTGCAATGCAGGAGATACAGGAGACCTTGGTTTGATCCCTGGGTTGGGAAGATACCCTGGAAGAGGAAATGACAACCCACTCTGGTATTCTTGCCTGGAAAATCCCATGGACCGAGGAGCCTGGCAGGCTACAGGCCATAGCGTTGCAGAAAGTCAGACACAACTGAGCACACATGCGTACCCTGAGATCCGCATCCCACCACAAGGCATTTTTTTGGATTCATAAATGGAGGAATGTGTCACTGATCCTGTTCATGACGCCAGTTGTCTCACTGTTCACACTGTCCACACTGTTCACTGAACCCAGGGTAGGCAAGGTGCAAGCTAAGAGACTGGAAGGAGATTCAAGGAGCCGTAGGAACTGCAGACACATTTATTCTCTTCTGGCGGGCATAGCAACCATAGCAGCATACCATAGCATAACACAACGCAACCTCTCTCCTGGCTGGCTCAGCACCGTAGCAGTAGACACACCATATTCTCTCCTCTCATGACTGACCCAATGGACACAGCCGTGATGCCGCAGTAAAATGCCACCTCTTTCTAGGTGGAGTTCACAGACATGCGTACCGCACAAAGACCAAGCAAGTATCTCATGATGCATATGCATGGTGCTACAAATGACCTCAGCTGTTACATAGTCATTATTTGCAACACATGGGGCGGAGAGTCTGAACATGCCATCTTGGCTAATTTGCTCTCTCCACACACCCCTCCCCCCAAGGAACAATTCAGAAGAGTTCTTCAGGCAGCCAGGTAGAAAATGAGCTCATTCAGAAACTTTCCATTTGTTACAGGTCAAAATCTTCACTGAAAATGAAGTACAGTGCTTAAGAGCTTCTCCAATGGTTCAGTGGTAAAGAATCCACCTGCAGTGCAGGAGACGCAGGTCTGATCCTTGGGTCAGGAAGATCCCCTAGAGGAGGAAATGGTAACCCACTCCAGTATTCTTGCCTGAAAAATCCCACAGACAGAGGCACCTGGAAGGCTACAGTCCAAAGGGTCATAGAGTCAGACATGACTCAGCGACTGGACAAACACATATGCAGTGTTTAAATTCTCATACCCCAAAGCATATCTTTTGTTTCTTCACATCCTACCCTTAACCTTAACTCATATTAATTAATAGTTTCAGGTAGAATCTATTTGGTGACCTCTGTCGGTCAATTCTCTCTACAAGCAGATGGCAGTTAAATTAAAGCTAGCCACCATATTTGTCAGTGGATTAGTTTCAAATGCTTCTCAAGCATGTTCAAAAAGGACCAAGTTAAAAAAATCACAACCAAAACTATCCCATTCTTATCACACAAATTTTGACATCATGATCTACCCCATGTTAATTCAAGGAGATGTTCCTCAGTATTAGAAAACACATTAAGGATGTATGTGTATGTGTGTGTGTGTGTGTGTATATATATATATATATATATATATATATATATATATATAAAGTTGTTAGTCACTGAGTCGTGGCTGACTCTTTGTGACCCCATGGACTGTAGCTCTCCAGGCTTCTCTGTCCATAGAAGTCTCCAGGAAAAAATTCTGAAGTGGCTAGCCATTCCCTTCTTCAGGGGATCTTTCTGACCCAGGGATCAAACTCAGGTCTCCTGCAATTCTTTACCATCTGAGCCACAAGGGAAGCTATATATATGTGTGTGTGTATATATACACACACACATATATACATATGTAAATATATACATACGTTTATATGTATGTACATAAACTATTTCTAGGCTATATAGAGTTTTAAAATTTTAAACATAACTATTTTTCAAATCATGTTTCTTCTTTCACTCTTAGTACTAATCATGAAACAAAACTTAATTATCAGATTTAATCCTAAACCAAATAAATATTACTCTGTCTTTAAGGGGGAGAAAAAGCAAGGAAATGAAAAGCGCAAAAATGGATAGAGGTTCTCTCTTGGTAGCACTAAGTCAGGAGAATGAAAGCAGCATGCACGGATCTTCAACAGAAAGGGGAATAATCTAGTTTATAAACTGGGTGGTGGCCTCACAGATTTATGATTACCATGCTTTATTTTGTACCAACATGTGAATAATATTCTTTCATATTTATCAAATGTTACATTAAAAATTGTTCCTGCCTGAGTTATAAGCAAAGAATGCATTCTTTTTTCTTGTACAGGATACCATTATTTTAAAAATAAAATTCAAACACATTGTTCTGGTTTTGTGGCTTATTCCCAGCAGGATTTCTTAAAAGGTTTTTCATGAGTTGACTTCAGTTCAGTTCAGTCACTCAATCATGTCCAATTCTTTGTGACCCCAAGGACTGCAGCACGCCAGGCCTCCCTGTCCATCACCAAATCCCAGAGCCTGCTCAAATTCATGTCAATCACGTTGGTGACGCCATCCAACCACCTCATCCTCTGTCATCCCCTTCTCCCCCCACTTTCAATCTTTCTCAGCATCAAGGTCTTTTCCAGTGAGTTGGCTCTTCGCATCACGTGACCAGAGTTTGGAGTTTCAGCTTCAGCATCAGTCCTTCCAATGAACACCCAGGATTGATCTCCTTAAGATGGATTGATTGGATCTCCTTGCAGTCCAAGGGACTCTCAAGAGTCTTCTCCAACACCACAGTTCAAAAGCATCAATAGACAGTGTCAAACTGGCCTGAAACCTAATTGTGTTCCTGGCTCAGGATATCCATAGTAAATTCATAAACCCAAAATAAGACACAAAAAGAAACTAGGATGTGTAGTATAAAAACAAACTAGGGTGTGTCATATAAAAAACTTTTCACAGGAGAGTAAAAATAACATTAAAATGTTACCAAATTTTTTTTTATTAATTTATTTTAGTTGGGGGCTAATTACTGTACAATATGGTAGTGGTTTTTGCCATACATTGACATGAATCAGCCATGGGTTTACATGCGTTCCCCGTCCTGAACCCCACTCCCACCTCCCTCCCCATGCCATCCCTCTGGGTCATCCCATTGCCACAGCCCGGAGCATTTGTCTCATGCATCGAACCTGGAATGGCGTTCTGTTTCACATATGATAATATACATGTTTCAATGCTATTCTCTCAGAACATCCCACCCTCACCTTCTCCCTCGGAGTCCATAGACTGTTCTATGCATCTGTGTCTCTTATTCTGTCTCACGTATAGGGTTATCGTTACCATCTTTCAAATTCCATATATATGCATTAGTATACTGTATTGGTGTTTTTCTTTCTGGCTTACTTCACTCTGTATAATGGTCTCCACTTTCATCCATCTCAATAGAACTGATTCAAATGTATTCTTTTTAATGGCTGAGTCATATTCCATTGTGTTATGTAACACAGCTTCCTTATCCATTAATCTGCTGATGGACAGCTAGGTTGCTTCCATGTCCTGGCTATTATAAACAGTGCTGCAATGAACTAAAATGTTACCAAATTTAACAATATTATTTGTGGTATTTTATTCAATGAGGTTTCAAAATGCCTGAATAATTGAATTAAATGCAAATAACTTTATATAAGGTTTTTTTTAAGTTTTCCCAGCACTTCAAAATGGTTATGGAATTAATATAATTTTTAAATGTCAAAACGTGCTATAAATATTGCACTTTTCTGCTGGGCTGGGCTAGTATCTTCCATGGTGAGATATCAAAATTCTTGAATATAATACACTTTAAGTCAATAGGTACTTGATTAATTTTCCTGAAATTATCAACATCATTACCAAAATCTCCCAGAATTTTGTAAGATTTGGTTCTTGAAATACAGTGTGAAGGTTTAACTTAAGGAGGGAAAAGAATTCTTATGTATTAATGTGAAAAAGGTTTTAGCTCTTAAAAAATTAGATTATCAATCTTTTACTTTATTTTTTGCCTTTACATTGATAGTCTCATTCACCCTAAGATTATGAAATTATCCATCTAAATTTTCTTATAGTATGTTTATTGTTTTATTTATGTTTGTATATGGCATATGTTAACAAACTGTAGCCCTTGGGTTAAATCCAGTCAGCTGCTTTTTTTTTTGTAAATAAAGATTTATTGGGATGCAGCCAGCCTCATTTGTTTATGTATTAACCACGTCTGCTCTCACTCTACAGTTTCAGTCAAGAAGTTGTAAGAGAGACGGTGTGGCTCACAAAACCTAAGATACTTACTATCTGATATTTTTACTGAAAATTTTTGTCAACTTTTGGCATTAAAACTTATTCTAGTTCTATGTATTAAATAGCCAATACTTTTTCCTACTAATTTAAGTGTCATACTTATTAGGTATAAAAGCACATACACACATATAGCAAAGAAAGCAAGAATATATGATGGAGAAAATTCAATCTTCAATAAGTAATAAGTGGCATTAGGAAAACTGCACAGCTTCATGTAAAAGAATGAAATTAGAACATTTTCTCACACCATACATAAAAAAAAAAAGGATTAAATGCCTAAATAAATGTAGGACCTGCAAATCATAAAACTCTCAGAAGAAAACATCTGCAGTACACTCTTTGACATCAGTTTTAGCTATATATATATATATATTTTTTTTAATCTGTCTCCTTAGACAAGGGAAATGAAAGTAAAAAATTTTAAATGGGACTGCATCAAACTTACACACTTTTGCACAGGGAAGGAAACCATCAACAAAATGAAAAGACAGTCTTCTGAATGGGAGACGATATTTGCAAAATGATATGTCTGATAGGGACTAATATCTGAAATACATGAAAAACTCATAAAACTCAATTGAAAAATAATCCAATTAAAAAATGGACAGAAGACCTGAAGACATTTTTCCAAAGAAGACATAGAGATGACCACCAGACACATGAAAAGATGTTAAACATCACTAATCATCAGAGAAAGGCAAATCAGAATCATGAGATACCACTCCTGTCAGATGGCTACCATCAAAAAGACAATAACAAGTGTTGTTGAGGATATGGAGAAGAGGAAACTGGGTTCACCATTATTGGCAAAGGAAATTGATGCAGCCACTATGGAAACAGTATGGAGGGTTCCCAACAAGATAAAAAATAGAATTACTATATTATCCGGCAATTCTATTCCTAGGTATATATCCAAAGAAAACAAAAGCACTAATTTGAAAATACATATGCACCTGCACTCCAGTATTCATAGTGATGTTAGTTATAATAGCCAAAATACGGAAGTAACCTAAGCATTCATCAGCAGATGAATGAATAAAGACAATGTGGTAGATATATACAGCAGAATATTACTCAGCCATAAAAAGAATGAAATTTTGCTATTTATACAACATGGATAGATCTGAAGGGCATTATGTTTGTTGAAGTAAGACAGAGAAATACAAATATTATATGTAGTCACACATTTTTGAAATCTAAAACATAAAGCAAAGAATTAACATAACAAAACAGAAACAGACTCACGGGGTTAGAGGACAAACTAGTGTTTACCAGTGGGAAGAGGATGGAAGAGGAGCAAAATGGGGGGAGGATTAAGAGGTACAAACTACTAAGTACAATATAGATAAATTATAAGGATGCACTGTACAAGACAAGGAAAAAAAGTAATATCTTAAAATAACTTTAAATGAAGTATGATCTATGAGAATATCAAATTACTATGCTGTATACCTGAAACTAACATAATATTGCCAAGTCAACTATATTTCAATTTAACAAAACATATACACATTATAGGCTCTCTATTTTGCTCTACTAATCTACTGACTTATTTCTAAAACAGTATCATACTGTTTTAGAAAAATGTAGTTTTAAAATATGTTTAAAATACTAATGGTTAAAGTTCTTCCATTATCACTTTGAAAACCTTATTATCTTTAAATCTATTCTTTGAATGAAGTATAGGATTATTTTGTCAAACCCCTATATCTGTTATGAGCATTCATACACCACTTCCCTGGTGGCCCGGATGGTAAAGTATCTGTCTGCAATGCTGGAGACCCAGGTTTAATCCCTGGGTTGGGAAGACCCCCTGGAGAAGGCAATGGCACCCCACTCCAGTACTCTTGCCTGGAAAATCTCATGGACAGAGGAGCCTGGTAGGCTACAGTCCATGGGGTCGCAAAGAGTAGGACACAGCTGAGCAACTTTACTTTACTTTACTTTATGTGGACATGTTTTCATTTATTCTGGTAAATACCTAGGAGTGGATAGAATTGCTGTGTCATATGGTAAGGGTATATTTAATTTCATTAGAAACGACCTGTTTGATATAGAGAACAAACTAGTGGTTACGGAGGAGAAGGGAAAGGGGCACTATAGGGGTAGAGGATTAAGAGGATTTATAAAAACTATTATGTATAAAATAAGCTCAAAAATATATTGTAAAACAGAGAATATAATCAATATTTTATAATAACTATAAATGGAATATAATCTTTAAAAATTGTGAATCACTATATTTTACACCTGTAACATATAATATTGTACATCAACTGTAGTTCAATTTAAAAAAAGAAATAAACCACCTGTTTTTCTTCTATTATATTTTAAATATTTTTTCTTTGTTTTGATTTTCTTTTTCAGGGAAATCAATTCTGCCTATGATGGATCTCCTCTGTTTTCTACGTCTGCTATTTTCTCTTTACTTCTTTTTAATCTTTATTTCCTTTACACTGTACTATTTCTTCATTCTTATCTCATGCTCTGCCACAATCATCTCCTCTTCATTGCCTATCAGGGCTTTTCTAGTTGCTTCCCCTCTAATCTCAGGATTTCTAACTAAGTTTGGTTTACAATGTAGCCCTCTTCCTAGTAACTTTTACTCCAGCTATTGTACTTTGGGGTACTTATTTTAGATAACTTATTCTATCTAAACTTATATCTCTTATTTCAGATAACTGATACCAGTTATCATTATCTACCAAAGTTGAAGCTGTACATACCCTAAGATTCTATGAACCCTGGATCTTTATATGTATTGTTTTATATCCTACATATATTCAAAGCAATATAAGCCCTTTGTTAGTCATATGTGTTGCATATTCTCCCTCTATTGATTTCCTTTTTATTTTCTTAATATCATTTTTGATGAACAGAAGTTTTTATTTTAATGTATTCATATACATGAAAATGTTCCCTTATGGTTAGTATTTATGTTCTGTTTAAGAAGTCATTCCTTATCCTGAGATCATGAAGATATTCTTTTATACTGTTTTTTTATTGTTTTGTCTTTCTTCAAAATGATAGTTTTCCTGAATTTTATTTTTGTGTATGTGTGAGGCTGAAATTAATTTTCATCTTTTTCCTAATGGGTATTCCAATATCCTAGAATATTCATTGAAAAAACTTTCCTTTTCCTACTGCTATACAATGCCACCTTTGACACAATCAAGGTTTCATATCCATTGATACATTTGTTCATTCTGAGTCAATACCACAAAATCTTAATTACTATCGTTTTTAATAAATATTGATGCTGCTAGCTAGTTTCTCCCACATTATTCTTATTTACATATACATATATAATTCTATGTGCTATATTATTTAATTTTATATCAATATGTATTTGTTTAATATATATTGTTTCACACATTTATTTATGTTAAATACATAAATTTACATAAATATAATGAAAGTGTTAGTTCCTCAGTCATATCCGACTCTTTGTGACTCCATGGACTATAGCTCACCAGGTTCCTCTGTCCATGGAATTCTCCAGGCAAGAATACTGTAGTAGGTAGCCAGTCCCTTCTCTAGGGGATCTTCCCAACCCAGGGATCAAACCCAGGTCTCCCACATTATAGGCAAATTCTTTACCATCTGAGCCACCAGGGATATTATGTTATAAATATCTGTATAATTATGTACATTATATGTTATTTATATATATTTACATATAAATTTTCTCTAGGCACAGCTATCTGCAATGTACAACATTGGATGTACATATAGTATTTTTATTATTATTCTACTAAAAATATTTTATAAAATTAGAGGCATACGTATTTAGCATTGCTACATCTTTCTAGTGAATTACACCTTTAGTTATCTCTTTTCCTAGAATGAGTTTACTTTTGCCTTGTGCCTAGAAGCACTAGTAACCTGGTATCACCCTAACCCAATTTCAGCGACTGAATACTTAAGGCTCAGTAGCAATCCCCCTGAAAGCCTATTTATGCCTAGTTCAACCTTACTCCTAGGGTACAGACACCCCTTTGAGGTCTCAATCTAAAGGGAGGTGCATTCATCAGACTTGCTTTTGGTGGTTCTGGAATCCAGGCCTTGTTCTATAGTCCTGTGAGAGATGTCACTCAGCCTCCTAGCCACCCGCTCCAGGACAGGCAAACACTCCAGTAAACTGCTTATTGCTGGCAAGTAAGAAATTGTTATTTTTGCAAAGTAGTTTAAAAGATGATCATGGTGCTAAACTTGGTTATAAATTTTGGGAAAGTTTTTCTCTGACTTCTGTATTAACAGAATTTAATTTTCTAGATAGATAATAACATCATTGACAAACTGTCATGCTTTTGTCTAAGTGTTTAGTACTACAAAGGTGATATGTATAGCCAGTCTAATTTTTAAGCATACCTCCTTGCCCTGGATGCTTTGAAAATTTTTCTGGTGTGTGCCTAACTGTGAGTCTCTTATCATTGATTTGGTACAGAAGGAGCAAATTATTTTCATCAACATAGAGGTCTCTCTTTCTGGCAGTCAGAAGATATTCTTTTACTTCATAGTGAAGTATTCTGTCCCATTTGTTCTGTTTTCTGCTTCAGAGTCAATTGTTCATAGGTCATGTCTCAAATTTCTGTTCTCTACAGCCATTATATTCTCCCACGTGATTTGTTTCTATTTCCCTTTGTGCCCTGGAAGAATTCCTCAAGTTTGTTCTCCACAAATTCCTGCTTTCATCTTCTATGTTATCAGTTCTGTTCATTGGCTCAACATACATTTTAAAGTTTTGTTATCTCTCGTTGTGGGTTTCTGTCCTGTTTTGTAAAGATCACGTCTTATTTTACCCTGCTGAAGATACCAAAGAGCTTCCTGAAATTTTCTTTTAGAGCCTACAGTACATTATTTCTGAAGATATATTTGACCTCTGAATCTTCAGCCAGCTATTTTCTTTCCCTTGTTTCTGTAATTTATTTATAAGTTCTATATTAAATTGTTTTTCTCTTTAATCATAATCTTCATCATTATAATACAGGTCACACTTATTGAGGGCTTACTATGTACTGTCCTAAACATTTCTCGTATATTGACTCATGCAATCCTCACAACAACAGTGAAGAAAGAAACATTGCTAACCTCATTTTATAGCTGTGAATGCTGAGACACCAAGGTTAGGTAATTTACCCAAGGTCACAGAGCTGTAAATGCTGGAGTCAGGATTTGAACACAGACAGTCTGGCTCCAGAGTGTCAATGCCATCCTGTCTCAGTCATATTTAAATCATTTTTAAAGGTAAATGCTATTTAAACTTTTTGTATTTAACAACGGATAATTTGTGTAGATTTTCCCTGGCTCCATTTCTATTTGTGTGAAGGTCACACTCCACAGCTGAGAAACATGTTGGCGTACATAACATCTGGCCCAGTTCTGATTTCCAGTGGGTATCCATCCATTTAAACCTAGCACACTCCAACCAATGTGATTCTTGAGAAGCTACAGTTCTGATTGGTTCCAACAAAGTTCTTTCTCTCAATGCCAACTCTAATAGCTCTTTACTTGTAAGGATTACATCCCCCGGAATGTAGGCGCTACGGCAGCCCCTCACCCCAGTGCATCCCAACACACACACACACACACACACACACACACACACACACAATCCCACTATTTACTGCTAGTTAACTTCTGTGGTGGTGTTATCTTTAAATATACACAGAAAGGAGAGAGGAAGAGAATCAACCTTTATTACTTCACAGTAACCCCACAGCTGGGGGTCAGCTGGGTCTTTTGAGTTAAGAGGTAAACAATGGGGAAGTCTAAAGAGTCATGTTTTTCACCTATGCTGTTTCATGGTCCAAATGACATGAAGATTTGTCTTAACCTTCATTTGTCTAATGTCTATGTTAAAGATTCCTTTGAAATTTTAGGTTTGTGCTGCCTGTTATATTTCATTTCTGGGATAGATATAAGCTTTCCCATCATTACTTCTTGCCATGGCTTTACACTTTATTGAAAAGGTGAGAGATGCTGTACTGGGGCTGTTAATCCAAAATTCCCCTCAGTTATTTTTTTTAACACTTACCAAACAGAGCAGATCAATTTTCAAAAGAATTCATAAAGTATTGAAGAGCCCTATTAATTTCTGCACCTGATTACGGTTCCATCAGTGGCCTTCATGTATCTACGGATACTTTTCATCTCAGCATTTTTCCAAATTCTCAACATATGAAGATAACTAATCAAGACTATCTAAACGTACAACCTTACTGTGCTGGATATAACTAGGCAACAACAACTGTTTGTCTACACAACCAGTATTACTCTCCTCTTCTTCCTGAGTAAAGCAACCCCACTTTAATTATTTAGAATGACTATGTTTTTAGCCTCTTTAAAACCATATGGCTATGTGACACTATTTTAGCTAAAGAAATGGGAGTAGAAGCTGTTGTGGAGGCAGTTTTGTTCAGTCCCTCAGTCATGTCTGACATCTTGCAACCACACGGACTGCAGCACACCAGGCTTTCCTGTCTTTGCTCAAACTCATGTCCATTGAGTCGGTGATGCCATCCAACCATCTCATCCTCTATCATCCCCTTCTGCTCCTGCCTTCAATCTTTCCCAGCATCAGGGTCTTTTCCAGTGAGTCGGCTCTTTGCATCAGGTGGCCAAAGTATTGGAGCTTCAGCTTAAGCATCAGTCCTTTCAGTGCACAGAAAAAAAAAAGCTAAAGGGAAACAGGCAGCTAGAGATTGCTTCTCTCTTTTTGTTCTCCCACGCTTCCTTCTGCTTCCTGCCTGGAACATTAATATGATGGCTGGATCTTCAGCAGCTCCACTAGACCATGAACAACACAGAGATGGAAGCCATGAGCTATGGATGGCAGAACAGATGGACAGAGTGACTATCATGGGTTCCACTTACCAATTTTGGACTTTATACCTCCAGACTTACTTTACCACCAAATAAGAAGAAGAAGAATGAAAATAATAATAAAGCTCATATTATCATATCATAGTTACAGACTTTACTAGCAGTCCAGTGTGATTTCTGAGACCTTTTATTAAATAGTAAAAGTAATTTAAAAAACGAATGCTTGTTAAGTGCCTGCTAGATGCTGGGTATGGAGAAGGTAATGACAACCCAGTCCAGTGTTTTTGCCTGGAGAATCCCAGGGACAGGGGAGTATGGTGGGCTGCCATCTATGGGGTTGCACAGAGTCGGATATGACTGAAGCGACTTAGCAGCAGCAGCAGCAGCAGCAGCAGGTGCTGGGTAATCTTTTAGTGATATTAATTCCTTTCTTCCTCATAGCAACATTATTATCTTACTGCACGAGTAAGGAAATCCAGATCAGAATGCTTACGTAACCTCCCCAAGTTCACACAGCTAGCAAGTAATAGACATAAGAAGCTGATTCCAAGCAAGGCTTCAAAATCTGCACTCTTATCCACACACTGACTGCCTCTAACATCCCAGTCTAAGCAACAAAAATGGCCCAGAAAATACACTGGGCCCTGCATTTGGGCAACTGCAGGCCCAACAACTTGAGCTGGGTAGTTTCCAGGCTTCTTTGTGTCTTACATGATTGTCTCTGACTTTTTCTAAACATCAGATTACAAATGTTGAAAAAACTCCAAACTGACGACCTGCTGCACAGGCTGAGCTGAACTCTTGGATGGGGTTCACAGGCACTGTTGCATCCAGGTGCTGGGCCTCACACTGCCTTCAGGCATCCCAGCCATAGTTTCACATTCATATCCTATTCAGGAATCTTGCAGTATAAATCACCCTTTGACAAAATCTCAATTTTTTTCCCAAGTAAAATGGAAGCAGAGCAGTTCTAAAACTTACATGTTAGCAATGTTTTAGTGTTTCTATCATATTAGTAACACAGTTAGGTATATATGTTTGGATCATTTGTGTATATCAAACATTCCAGAAAAATATTTCCAGTTTTTCTGTCTGCAACTCTATTACATTCACAGTTCATGACAGAGTAATAATTTAGTTCATTTCTAAGAAATTACCAGATTCTCTGGGACATTTATGGATATATTCATTTAATGTGTTTTATAGCCCTTTCTTAGTCAACTTCATATTAAAAAAGCTTACAGAAAAGTGTTGTTTTTCCTCTTCTTTTCTCTTTCTCACCCACAATATGTTAAACAGTCAAGTTGAGAGCATCTCACTGAAAAGACAGAGTTGGATATACAACAGTTTCAACAGATGGGGGAATATGCTGAGAATTTTACCAGACCTCAAACACGCATTAGCCAGTATTGCAATAGCACCCTGTTTGAACACATGCATTTCTGAGCTCAGGGTTTCAGAAGCCTGGAGAGATGAGCCCGAGTACAGGGAATCTGGGTAATTCTCTAGGCAATCTGGGTAATTCTCCTGATGCAAAGCTTGATTTGATAGTGAATAGAGGAAGACTCCTCTAATTGCAGACTTTCTCCCAACTGACCTAACGACAATGAAGGAGAGCCTATCACCATAGAGCTTTCTTGGTTCTTACAGTTAGGGGGCACAGATGTTACTGGGAATGATAGCAATACACAACAATGATTTTCTTCCCCAGGTAGAGTGACCTAGTTTGTCAGTGCCCTTCCAACCCAACGGCTACCTGAAAGGTAATACTGATAAATCAGGACACCAGAAAAGTGTGTGCCCGCGTGCCTGTGAGTAAGCCAAGAGGAGACATGCAAGGAAGACATGGAAGGGTATGGGGTATGCAGAGGAAGGGCTTGGAAAGAGGTGAGATGCACAGAGAAAGTGTAAGGAAGGGTGGGGCCAAGTGAGGAAGTTGAGAAGAGGAGAGCTGGGCACATAGTTTTCAGCCCCGGGTGGGGACTAGGTAGAAGATCTGACCACTGGGGAGAAGGGAGCAGCCACATGTGGCCCTGGACTCCAGAGGGTGGGGGAGGGGTGGATCAGAGGAGTAAGAGGGAAAAGAACACATAATCTGTAGTCTCTTATTTCATGCATACACCCTCCTGGGTGAGCACCTGATGGGTGCTGTTCCCAGTCAGCCCTGAGTCACATCTCACCGCTCCTCTTGCCAAGGTCAGCCTCCAAAAACTGGTTGCCCAATCACGTGGCCATGAGTCAGGGCCCTGCCGGTCTGAGTAGGATGCGGGTGTGGGAGGAAGCAGAGACTTGCACAACCCTGAAGCACTGAGGTCACCAGAGAAAGCCCAGCTGCAGGTGAAGCCCCAGAGTGGCCCCTTTAAAGCCTTGGAGAGGGGGGCCACTGGGCAGTAGGATCTCTGGCTTCTCTGCTGGGTTGAACCTCTTACATGCCCTGTCACTTCCCAGACCAGAGCATTAACAGGGATAATGTGTCCTGATTGTGTCTGCCCCTGTGGGTAAGCGGAGGGCCTAGGAAGTGTTAGAGCCAGCACCCCTGACATCCCAAGCTTGACTTTCTGTCCCACTGGCTGGCACTGGGCACTCCTTAGTTGGAGGCTGAGGTCATCGCATCTCAAGGGGGCTTCCACAAGCCTCTGGCAGAGTGGAATAGGGCACCCTTCTAAAGACCACTGCCCTTCAGCTCCTAGGCCAGCTTGAGTCTGAGGTGAGGAAGATGAGGGATGCTGAATCTCTAATCCAGTTCAGCTCAATGTTGGGGGCTTAAGAACCAGCCCAAGCTTGTGGCAAGTTCAGGGCACAAACACCTCAGTCCTCCAAAACCATCTGCTGACCAAAGGCAGGGAACCAAGCTGATAGGAATAAAAGCATATAGTACTGGAGAAAGCAGCAAGTTGAAAACAGAGGAATCTACCCCTCCTCATATCTAGAGCTTGTCACCTCGGTGCTAAAGTCACCAAAGGAACTCTAGGGCAGTGATTCCAAGAGGACATGCCTCTAAGGGGACATGGGGGCATTTGTGATTCTCAGTAGGAGGAGGGGAGAATTTTTAAATCCCTCCAACCACCACCACACCCACCCACAGAAATCCTGAATCATCTTCCAGGTAAGAATGGCTACAGTATCTGCAGCCAAAATGGTTCAGTAACTATTTACTGAGCATCTCCTATGTGCTGGTGCCATGAGTAGATCCCTCAGGGCCCTGGGAAGACACAGGTAAAGAACTATTGCTCTGTTGGATCATCACTCTGGACTTGTCTGAACGTGACACTTTGTTTACTCACAGGACAGTCCTGCAGGGAGGGTCTGAGCCAGCACAACTTTACTACTGGGGTGTATGGGTGCTGCGGGAAGTGACCCTTTGGCCCAACCTGATCCCACATGCCCAGCCAGGCAGATGAGGCCCGGAATCACTGTCATGGGTAGTCCCCAGCTCTGGTGGAAGCAGATTGCAAATCATGCAGAAGCAAGCAGCAGGTAGCTTCATGGTGGGTAGGGTGCAGGCAATATCAACAAAGCCACACTTGGAAGTCTGGTCAGACAGGTTGTCCACAGCCAGAAATCTGTGGCTAAGCTTCAGATTTAAGAGAATTCTCCAGTCTTGGGGCTGGGGAACTGGAAGGTATAAGCAGGAGTCCTAGGAGGTTACCCGAAAAGGAACCCAGGAACAGAGGCCACAGGTAAAGGAAATGGGGTTCCGACCTTGGACCTTGGGAGTTGGCCCTGGATCACCTTGTCTATGATCAGATGAGGGAGGGCAGGAGATGGGGAGTCATGGGAGAATATGCAAGGGATGAGCCTGCCAGGGAGGGGACTCAGGGGCCCAGACAAAGAGGAGAATTGGGAGCTGGAGATAGCAGTTGCGTTCCCGGGCAGCAAAGGAGTCTGCCATCTGTCTTTTTAGGTTACCAAACCAGGGCCCCTCTAGCCTACATGGTGCCCCCATATGAACTGAAAATGATGCACGTCTAGAAAGACCAGTTGGGTTGATGAACCAGAGGGACTCAGACGGCACCTTTGTATGCCTACTTACTCCTCTGGTCACCATCTGTGTGCAGTCTACAAACTGCATGCCTTGTACACAAATGTCTTGGAAACTGCTCAGGGGAGAGGGTGTCAAACCCTTTGGTTCTCGCTGGTACAGAGTCAGCCTGGACCTCCCAACAGGAGCAGGGGCTGTGGGTGAGTTTAACTCCACGGTGAGAGGAGGGAGTGTTGAAATAAACTAGTCTGTGCCTTTGCAAACTGGCCCCACACCTCAGTTACCACCCCGCTGCGTTGTCTAAATGATTCTTTGTTCACATCATGTTGGAATGTCAAGAATCAGTGCTAGTGACAACCCCTCTCCATCTAGAGGCCACCAGAGTCATAGCTGGAGAGAGACTGACAAACTGGTAGCCTCCACCACAGGCTGATGGCTTGGCTCCTGACCTGCAGGTTAGAGTAATTACTAGTAACAACTAACATTTATAGAGCACGTTGCAATTTACCAAGTGCTTTCCCACACATGATCTCACTTGTTCCCTGTGAGGCAGCAATGACTGGCAGGCCTCTCACCAATGACAAGAAGTGGCTGGGGGAAGGGCGGGGGGTTAGATGGGACTATTCTCTCTGGAGTAGGACTGCCTATGGCTTCCATCCCAGTCCTGCTATTCCCTGGACACAGAGCAAGTTGCTTCACCTTTATGTGCCTCAGTTTCTCCATGATGAAAGGGGGCTATTGGTAGCTATCTCACACAGGTGGTGGTTGTGGCAGTTAAAATACTTAGAACACGGAACAAGTGATCCCAGCATAGAGGGCCTGATTTCATAGTCAGTTCTGGAAAATAAGATCCACCAATACAAACAAAATCTCACATCTTTTGGCAGCTTCTTTGTGGTACAATTAATATTGGGTCAGATTGCAGTCACATTTAGGAATTTTAATTGTCTGTAAGTTTGTTGATCATGACTCAGCTCCTGCAGAGATGGACACAGTGGGCTGAATACTAGGGTAACATGCCCACAAATGCAAGTGACAGAGAAGAGGGAAGTAAGCAGAGCAGACCCTGGAATGGACTGGGCAGTGTGACCCCCTAATGAAGGGGCATCTGACAAAAGATAGCCAAGTAGGAATACAGGGTTAATGCCCCTTCCTAATTTTCAACAGAACCCCAAAGCACTGACTTTTAACGTTCAATTTCTTTAAAACACTGTGTGGTCCCGACCAGACCCACGTGCAGGCTACCTGCTTGTGCTGGCTCTCTGGGCTGTCTGACTGTGACCCCTTGGAGTCTTCAGTGTCTGCTGACCACACGCCTCTCTTCAGGCCTGTCCTTGCCTGTCCCCTTGGTGGATACCACCTGTCTGTTTTGCTCCTTGAGGCCCGTAGGTGGTAAAATTTTTGCTTTCAAAGTGATAGGGGTTCTGCCTCAAGGTGCCAGAAAAATTCATTACTCAGTTACCATGTAATATGAAAAATAACTGCTGTGTAAAATAAGCTAAAATGCACTTTCAAATGCAAACAAGCAATGGAAAGTATTAATGAAGCTCTACACACATGTAAGCTACTGTGTGCTCACAGTAAATTTTTAATAATGCTTGTCTCAAGGGAGAGATTCAACACCATATGAAAACCTCTCATTAAAGAAAGGAACTTAAAGTCATCTCTCCCAAAATGGAGAAATGGGGAGAAAGCTGCCTAAGATCCCAGAGCTGGCTCGCAGCCTCTCAGCACCAACAAGCCACTCCCCACATGCTCACTAAGACCAATCTTCCAACTGTAATGTGCAATTCCTGCTTCCAAGGCCTGTTATCCCCCTTCCTCAGGGTACCTCCACATGCAGGTCACTCCAAGAATGTTCATTGGGAGCCTACTGCAAGTGCAGGGTAGCCCTGGAGCCATGGGAAGGTAAAGATACAGTAGGGCATCTCATGTGGTTATCCAAGAACCCTCATATGTTCTTCTGCTTTTCTGAAAGGGGTATAAAGCATGCCAGAGACAGCCTGGGCTCAGGGTGAGGCAGATCACTTATGAACATCATTTACAATTCAAGTGACTCTGGGTGAGGCAGTTGGCCTCCCAGAGCCTCCTATTTCCTCTCTCTGGATATGCATGGATACCAGCTTCCACTCAGTATTGGTTTAATTATTATGAGATTCCTCTTGGGGATCCACAAAGTCCCTGAGTCCTAGGGATAATTACACACAGAGAGACACAACCAAGCATACACAAGCATAAGTGTACAGGCTCTGCCGAGTACCCACAGTCAGAGGGCTGCTGAGGAGGTGGCCCTTGAGAACCCACCCCCAGCAGCCAAGCCAGACATTAGGTCATCCAGGCCTTCTTGTCACCAGGGGCAGCAAATGACTTGTGTGGCAGGGTCTGGTGGCCCCTGTACCTGGCTAACCACTGGCACTGGGATGCCTTCTCCTTGACTTCTGAATCCATTTGGCTATCCCAGTGCACCAAACTGTTTTAGCAGTGAATTGCAGAGACAATGATCTCAGCAAGACCGAGGCAACCGAATTAGAACTAAACAGCGATCCTATTCACACTTACACAGATAAAGTCATGCACCCTAGTAATGCTAAACTTGAAAAGTCTGACATTCAGGGTAGGAGAGATTTTCCAGAGAGGAACAGCGAGATACTGATGAAGAGCAATGTTTGCAAGACTTTGTGGGCAAGGATTGAATAGGCTATGGCCTTGGGTCCTAATTAGCTTAAGAAAATAGCCTAGTCTTCTTGGCTATTGTCTTCTCCATTTATAAAAAGGGTAAAATACCTACTTGTTAACATCTAGTAAAGGCACACAATATGCCAGGATGTGTGTTAAGCACTTTTCGTGTGTGTTTCATTTAATCCTTACAATGAAGTAGGTTCCATTATCATTTCCATTGTCCAGATGCAGAAATTGAAGCTTGTGGAAGTTTATTTCCTACCAAAAAGGAGTAATAAGTTATCGCAGGAGTTGCTAGGGGAGACTTCACAGAAGAGGTGATGTTGGAACTGTCTTTAAACATGAGTCGATGTTTGCTGAGTGGGCAACACGAGGGAGAGGGAGAGAGCCCAGTATATTCTTTTTTATGGAATAAAACCTTTTCAGAGATTTATTAGTTTGTTAAAACATGTTTTCCAAAGTCTTTTGTTTTTCAGTATATGATTAAGAAAACATTAAATCTCTTTTAAAATAATTCACCACTTGAAGTAAATGGAAACAAAGCAGAGATTTGAAATTTACTTCACAGTGTAGCTTCCGGAAAGTTTTTTGTCAAGTTTCATTCCACCATGTTGTATCAATATTTGCTTTGTGATTTTTAAACAGCAGATGGTCCAGGGAGAATCTGAGCCCTGGTAAGGAAAGACGTGCATGTAGTCTATGTAATGGTCCATACATAGAAATGCTTATCCTCAGAAACAATTTTAGTTTTTGTATGCATATGTTCAGGTTTACTAAACACTGACAAACAATTTGCCAAAATAATTGTACCAATTTACACCTCTATCAGCAGTTTAGGAGAATTCACTTTGCTCTGCATTCTTACTAGGCTTGATTTGGAACTTTCCATTGTCTTTTTAAGCTATTTTAGTGGGTGTGCAGTGGTACATTGTGGCTATAATTTATATTTCCTTGGTGATTAATGAAGTTTAGTATCTTTTCATATAGTTGTTTTAGGGTCACTCTTTTTCTGTTTGTTGAGCACAGTATATTCTAAGCAGAGGACTCAGCTGTACCAAGGTCCAAGAGTAGTAAATGAGCTGGAAAAGCAAGCTGGGATCCAAGTATGAAAGTCTATGGGGACTTCCCTGGTGGTCCAGTGGTTAAGAATCTGCCTTGCAATGCAAGGGATGCGAGTTCGATCCCTGCAGAACTAAGATCCCACATGCTGTGGAGCAAATAAGCCTGCATGCCACAACCACCAAAGCCCACACCCTCTGGAGCCATCACACCACCACTAGAGAGCCTGTGGGCCACAACGAAAGATCCTGCATGACACAACTAAGATCCTGTGTGTCTAAACTAAGACCCAAGGCAGCCAAATGAATAAACAAATAAAAGGCTAAGCTAAGGAGTTGAGCAATAATGGGTACTCAAGGACTTTTTGATGGGAAAGTCATACAATCAGATTTGTTGGGTAGACTAATGCTCTTATAGCACCTTTTGGATAAAGTTTTGCATTCTTCATTTATTATGACTACAATTTGCTCTTCCCCACCACTTCCATCTCATTCCCCTTTTTGCTACTCTAATGAAGTGTATATGTCTGTAGTCTGTTTAAATTCTTTTCAGGAGAAGACAGGGGCTCAGTACTTCCCTGCTTACAAATGAGGAGATCTGAGTTCAATCCCTGGGTCAGAAAGATCCTCTGGGGAAGGGAATGGTATTCTTGCCTGGAGAATCCCATGGACAGAGGAACCTGGTGGGCTACAGTCCATGGGGTCGCAACGAGTCGGACACAACTGAGCAATGAACACACATGTGTAGGTACACATATATGTTGTGTCCATGCCAGGGAAGAAAAAATGGCAAGAAAGACTGAGAAAGAGGTGATTATTTCTGAGGGATAGGTGAAGCAGTAAAAAAAATTGGTCACAGAAGCCAAGAGGAGAGAAGGTGCAGCTGTCTGGCATGTCACATGTTGTCAAAGGTTAAATTGAATGAGGACTGAAAAAAGGTCTTGGGATTGAGTGATGAGAAGGTCACGGGGGACCATGAGGACAGTTCCCTGCCCTGTAGAGTCAGATGCAAATGGGAGATGATGAAGTGAAGACAGCAAGGACAGACCCATGCATTCAAGAAATTTGCAAAAGGAGAGGCAGAGAAAGTGATGGTTAAGTGAGGGAGGAGACTCATATTTGGTTTTTAATTTGTTTGTTTTCTTGTAGTTTGTAGGGAATGGATGAGGAAGATGAGCTTCAGATAGGTGAAGAGACACAAAGAGAAATAAATCCAGAGGTAAAATGAATCTTTGACCTCCCCCCAGAAAACGATGTCAGGCCATGGAGATGGGGAGAAAGCTAGCATCTAAGCTACAGTCTTCACTTGGAATGACAGCTGAGGTTGAAGTCTGCAATCTGATTGGAGGAACCAAAGAAGAAATATTGTTGAGGTCGTTGCCCCAGCAGCACCATTCTGGCTCCTATTCCTCCCCATCCACACACATACTCACTCGCTTCTTGTCCCCAAGGATGGTCACTTCTTGGGAGGGGGTCTCATTTTCCTGAGGCTCCTGGTGAGAGTGGGGCTACCTCACAGGGGTCAGCGAGGGAAGGTAGACCACACGAGTAAGAGGGAGGGAAGAAGGCAGGGAGGCAAAGAGACCAGTAAGCCAGGGCTAAACAACACAGGCTCAAGGCCCAGGGATTCCATATTCTAATTGTAGCTCAATCGATGGGCAATTCCTGTTCTGCCTGTTCCACAGTAATGCTTTCATTTCCATTCCAAAGATGAGCTCAAAGAAGCTTGTATCCAAGAGAAGGATTTAAAAAAAAAAAAAAATTAGTAGTGAATCTGATGGGAGAAGTCCGGTGCTGCCTGTTCCCGGGTGTTTACTTAATCACAGTGAGTCACAGCTGCCAGCCAGCAAAGCTGAAAGAGTCAGTCCTTAGAACCCCTCAGCCTGAAGCAGAGCAGGGTATATTACTTAACCCTTCTGTTTCCACAGCCTAGCACAGGAGAGGCCTGCTCTTGGGTAGACAGAAACTTAAGATGCTCAAATTCAGGATATTAGGAAGGGACCTCTGACCTAAAAAGTACCTCCCTGAAACATCAAGAAAAGGCCTTTTATTCCACATCACAAATACCTCTGGGGGAAGTAATACATGGAATCCCAGCATTTTAAAGTTGAGAAAAACTGTAGGCCTGTCTGGTCAAATCTTACCCCTCTGTGTGCAGGAAGAAATAGCCACCACTCAAAGCCACACAGGGAGATTGTAGCAGACCAGGAACTTGAACCTGGGTCACCTGATGGCAAGCCCATGATGTGACAGACACACTGATCTAGTGAGACTACTGCCTGTGTGTATCTTGGGCAGGGAGCCAAGTGCTTCCTGCCACGCTATTGCCTGTGCAGGCCTGCTTTCCTCATACAGCCCTAGCCAGGATGACTTCCAAAGAGTTTTCCCTTAATTCCCATTCTACTTAAAATTCTCACAGCTAGTTTTTAAGGGGATAGTATTTGAATTCAGGTGGAATCTCCAGCTCTGGACCCTGTCTGTCTGGATGTGGTTCTGTCTCAGTGACTTTGGGCACATTCAGTTCAGTTCAGTCGCTCAGTCGTGTCCGACTCTTTGCAACCCCATGAACTGCAGCACACCAGGCCTCCCTGTCCATCACCAACTCCCAGAGTTTACCCAAACTCATGTCCATTGAGTCGGTGATGCCATCCAACCATCTCATCCTCTGTTGTGTCCTTTTCCTCCTGCCCTCAATCTTTCCCAGCATCAGGGTCTTTTCAAATGAGTCAGCTCTTTGCATCAGGTAGCCAAAATATTGGAGTTTCAGCTTCAACATCAGTCCTTCCAATGAACATCCAGGACTGATCTCCTTTAGGATGGACTGGTTGGATCTCCTTGAAGTCCAAGGGACTCTCAAGAGTCTTCTCCAACACTGCAGTTCAAAGCATCAATTCTTCTGTGCTCAGCTTTCTTTATAGTCCAACTCTCACATCCATACATGACCACTGGAAAAACCACAGCCTTGACTAGACAGACTTTTGTTGACAAAGTAATGTCTCTGCTTTTTAATATGCTGTCTAGGTTGGTCATAACTTTCCTTTCAAGGAGTAAGCATCTTTTAATTTCATGGCTGCAATCACCACCTGCAGTGATTTTGGAGCCAAAAATATACAGTCAGCCACTGTTTCCACTGTTTTCCCATCTATTTGCCATGAAGTGATGGGACCGGATGCCATGATCTTAGTTTTCTGAATGTTAAGTTTAAGCCAACTTTTTCACTCTCCTCTTTCACTTTCATCAAGAGGCTCTTTAGTTCTTCACTTTCTGCCATAAGGGTGGTGTCATCTGCATATCTTTGAGTCTCAGTAGCCTCATCTGTGAAGTGAAGTGAAGTGAAGTGAAAGTTGTGTCCAACTGTTTGCGACCCCATGGACTATACAGTCCATGGAATTCTCCAGGCCAGAATACTAGAATTGGTAGCCTTTCCCTTCTCCAGGGGTTCTTCCCAAACCAAGGATCGAACCCAGGTCTCCAGCATTTCAGTCGGATTCATTGCAGGCACAAGGGAAGCCCAGCCACAAACTCAGGGAGAAGTGGAGGACAGAGGAGACTGATATGCTATAGTCCATGGGATCAAAAAGAGTTGGACTCAACTTAGCAACTGAACAATGTCAACAACCATTTGGTAAGCAATTATTCTGTGCCAGGCACCTTGCTAAGCACTTTTCATAAATTATTTCAGTTACTTCACATGAATCCTACTGAATAATAGGAGTGCTTAGCACCCCATGGACAATAGTATATCAGGCTTCTCTGTCCTCCACTATCTCCTTAAGTTTGCTCAAATTCGTATCCATTGAATCAGTGATGCTATCTGAACATCTCATCCTCTGCTGCTCTCTTATCCTTTTGCCTTCAATCTTTCCCAGCATCAGGGTCTTTATTCTAGTGAGTCCGCTCTTCACATCAGATGGCCAAAGTATTGGAGTTTTGGCTTCAGCATCAGTCCTTCCAATGAATATTCAAGGTTGATTTCCTTTAGGCTTGACTGACTTGATCTCCTTACAGTCCAAGGGACTCTCAGTGAGAGTCTTCTCCAGCACTGCAATTCGCAACCATCAATTCTTCGGCGCTCAGCCTTCTTTATGGTACAACTCTTATATCCGTATATAGCTACTGGAAAAATCATAGCTATACAGACCTTTGTCAGCAAAGCAAGGTCTCTGCTTTTTAATGCGCTAAGTTTGTCATAGCTTTCCTTCCAAAGAGCAAACATCGTTTAATTTTATGGCTATAGTCACTGTCTGCAGTGATTTTGGAAAGAAAAATCTGCAACTGCTTCCTCTTTTTCCACATCTATTTGCCATGAAGTGATAGGACCAGATGACATGATTTTAGTGTTTGAATGTTGAGTTTTAAGCCAGCTTTTTCACTGTCCTCTTTCACTTTCATCAAGAGGCTTTCTAGTTCCTCTTCACTCTCTCCTGTTAAAGTGGTATCAGCTGCATATCTGAGGTTGTTGATATTTCTCCGGACTATCTTGATTCCAGCTTGTGATTGATCTAGCCTGGCATTTCACATGATGTACACTGCATAGAAGTTAAATAAGCAGTGTGACAATACACAGCCTTGTTTACTCCTCTCCCAATTTGGAACCAGACAGTTGTTCCCTGGTCCAGTTGTCACTTTTGCTTCTTGACCCACATACAGGTTTCTCAGGAGACAGGTGAGGTGGTCTGTTACTTCCATCTCTTGAAGAATTTTCCACAGTTTGTTGTGATCCATGCAACCAAAGGGTTTAGCATAGTCAATGAAGCAGAAATAGATGTTTTTCTGGAACTCCCTTGCTTTCTCCACGATCCAACAAATGTTGGCAATTTGATCTCTGATTCTTCTGCCTCTTTGAAACCCAGCTTGTACATCTGGAAGTTCTTGGTTCATGTACTACTAAAGCCTAGCTTGAAGGATTTTGAGCATAATCTTACTAGCATGTGAAATACGTGCAATTGTACAGTAGTTTGTACATCCTTTGGTATTGCCCTTCTTTGGGATTGGAGTGAAAACTGACCTTTTCCAGTCCTGTGGCCACTGCTGAGTTTTCCCAATTTGCTGACATATTGAGTGCAGCACTTTAAGAGCATCATCTTTTAGGACTTTAAGCAGCTCAGCTGGAAGTGCATCACCTTCACTAGCCTTCTTCAGAATAACGCTTCCTAAGGCCCACTTGACTTCACACTCCAGAACATCCAGCTCTAGTTGAGCGACCACATCATCATGGTTGTCCTGGTCATTAACAGCTTATTTTGTATAGTTCTTTTGTGTATTCTTGCCACCTCTTCTTAATCTCTTCTGCTTCTGTTGGGCCCTAAGCTAATCTTTTTTGTCCTTTATCGTATCCAACCTTGCATGAAATGTTCCCTTGATATCTCCAGTTTTCTTGGAGAGATCTCTAGTATTTCCCATTCTATTGTTTTCTTCTATTTCTTTGCATTGTTCATTTAAGAAGGCCTTCTCTCTTCTTGCAATTCTCTGAAACTCTGCATTCAGTTGAGTATATCTTTCCCTTTCTCCCTTGCCTTTCACTTCTCTTCTTTCCTCAGCTATTTGTAAAAGCTCCTCAGACAACCACTTTGCTTTCTTGCGTTTCTTTTTCTTTGGGATGGTTTTGGTCACTGCCTCCTGTATGAGGTTATGAACCTCTGTCCATAGTTCATCAGGCACTCTGTTTACCAGATCTAATCCCTCGAATCTATTCATCACCTCCACTGTATAATCATAAGGATTTTGATTTAGGTCATACTTGAATGGCCTAGTAATTTTCCCTACTTTCTTCAATTTAAGTCTGAATTTTGCAATAAGGAGCTCATGATATGAGCCACAGTCAGCTCCAGGTCTTGTTTTTACTAACTGTATAGAGCTTCACCATCTTTGGATGCAAAGAACATGTGCTGACCTGTGCTTAGTTGCTCAGTCGTGTCTGACTCTGCAACTGCATGGGCTGTAACCTGCCAGTCTCCTCTGTCCATGGGGATTCTCTTGGAGTGGACAACTTCCAACCCAGTTTATTCATTGCTTTCTGGCTAAACAGAGTCCACTGAAAACTTCTCAGTACTCTGTTCAGTATTTCTTCACCTCCTGAAAATCTTTGGCCAGGCTTACCATGTCAGTTCCTAACTCATGGTCACTCAATTCAAATTTCTCTGCTTCTTATCCTTTGTTGTAGAGGATTCTTATAAGAGGTTGCAGACTCAAGTTGGCCCTTGCTGATGGGCCTCTCACTTCTTAATGATTTCTTCCTTTCATACTGCCCAGATCATTTATTTCAGATCTACTCTTCTCTCCTCATGTTCTCATTTCCAAATCATTTCTCTAATCAGTGGCTTACCCATCTCTGGCTATGTGGAGAAGCGTGGGCTGCACATATACTTTTAACTTCATTTCTCTTATCTCAGGGGAAGACAGCTCTCCTCTATTTCTAAATTCAATTTATTTAACCTAAAATACAAACAGTTTGCTCGTTTCTCCTGCTCCCCAATCCCCATCTCTGACAACCACCAATTTGTTCTCTATAAATGTGGGTTGGGGGCAGGGGTTCTTTTAATTTTTTAGATTTCACATATAAGAGAGAAACAACAGTATTTATGTTTCTCTTTCTGACTTATTTTACTTAACATAATGCCCACAAGGTCAATCTATGTTGTCACAAATGGCAAGATTTCATTCATTTTTTATGGCTGAATGATATTCCATTGAATTTATATACCACAATTTATTTATTTATTCCTCTATCAATGGACACTTAGGTTGTTTCTGTATCTTGGTTATTGTAAACAATGCTTCAATGAACATGGAGGTGCCTATATCCTTTTGAGTTAATGTTTTCATCTTCTTCAGATTAATATCCATAAGTATAATTGCTGGATAATATGGTAGCTCTATTTTTAATTTTTTGAAGAACTTTCCCAGTGGCCATATCAATTTATATTCCCAACAGCATAAAAGATATCCCTTTTCTCCACATCTTCACTGAAACTTGTTATTTCTGACTTTTTCTGGTAATATCTATTCTAACAAGTATAAGGTGACATGGATAGGCAGTTTTGATTGGCATCTTCCTGATGATTAATGATGTAGAGTATCTTCTTATCATGTACATGGTAACCATCAGTATGTCTTTGGAAAATACGTCTATTCTGATCTTCTGCCCATTTTTTAATTGGATTGTTTGTGGGGAGTTTTATATAAGGTCTTTATATACTCTGGATATTAGTCCCTTATCAGATATATGATTTGCAAGTATTTTTTCCTGTTCAGTAGGTTGAATTTAATATTGTTGTTGATTTCCTCTACTGTGCAGAAGCTTTTTAATTTGATATGACCACACTTGTTTATTTTTGCTTTCATTGTTTTTGTTGTTGGTGGTGGTGTCAGATTCAAAAACCATCATCAAGACCAATGTCAAGGAGTTTACCACTTATGTTTTCTTTTGGGAATTGTATGGTTTCAGGTCTTATATTTAAGTTTTTAATCTATTTTGAATTAATTTTGTATATGGTATAAGACTGGTCCATTTTCATCCTTTTCCATGTGACTGTCCAATTTTCCCATTGTGTATTCTTGGCTCCTTTGTCATAAATTAGTTGACTATACATACATATATATATATATATATATATATATATATATATATATGGTTTATTTCTGAGCTCCCTATTCTGATAAGATTGGGTCCATTCAGGGTGGTATGGCTATAAACTGGGCTCCTATTCTGATCCCTTCAGAATTCTGATCCATGGATCTATGTGTCAGTTTTTATGCCAATACCATACTACTTTGATTACTATTGCTTGTAATATAATTTGAAATCAGGAAGCATGATGCCTCCAGCTTTGCTCTTCTTTCTCAAGGTTACTTTGGCTATTTAGAGTATTTCATAGTTTCATACAAATTTTAGGATTGTTTTTTCAATTTCTATGGAAAATGTCATTGGGATTTTGATAAGGATTGCACTGAATGTGTAGATTGCTTTGAGTATTAGGGACATTTTAACATTATTAATTATTTCTGTCCATAAGCATGAAATATCTTTCCATTTATTTGGATCTTCTTTAATTTCTTTCATTAATGTCTTGTGCCTTTCAGTACATAGGTCTTCCACCTCCTTAGCTAAATTTACTCCTAGATATTTTATTCTTTTTGGTGCAATTGCATATGGAATTGTTTTATTAATTTCCCTTTCCAATAGCTCATTATTACTGTTTTAGAAATGCAACATATTTTTGTGTACTGATTTTGTATCCTACAAATTTCATGAATTTGTTCATTAGATAACTAATTTTTTTGTTCATTAGATAACAATTTTTTGATGGAGTCTTTAGAGTTTTCTGCATATAATATCATGTCAAATAGTGACAGTTTTACTTCTTCCTTTCCAATTTGGACAAACTTTATTTCTTCTTCTTGCCTAACTGCTCTGGCTAAGACTTTCAATACTATGTTAAACAAAATTGATGAGGGGAAATTCTTGTCTTGTTCCTGATCTTAGATAAAAAGTTTTCAGCTTTCACCATTAAGTATGATGCTAGTTATGGACTTGTCATATATGGCCTTTTTATGTTTAGGCATGTTTCCTCTATACCCACTTTGTTGAGAGTTTTTAATCATAAGTTGAATTTCGTTAAATGCTTTTTCTGCATCTATTGAGATGATCATACAATGTTTACCTTGCATTTTGTCAATGTAGTATATCACATTGACTGATTTGTGGATGATGAGCCATCTTTGCATTCCTGGGATAAATCCCACTTAATAATGGTGAATGGTCATTTTAAAGTATTGTTGAATTTGATTTGCTAATATTTTGTTGAGAATTTTGACTCTATGTTCATCAGGGATATTGGCATGTAATTTTCTTTTCTTGTGGAATCCTTGTCTTATTTTGACATCAGGGTAATGCTGGCCTCATAAAATGAGTTTGGAAGAGTCCTTCCTCTTCTGTTTTTTGACAAGTTTGAGAAAGATTGGTGCTAATTCTTCTTTGAATGTTTGGTTGAATTTACCAGTGAAGACATCTGGCCCTGAATTTTCTCTTGTTGAGAGGTTTGTTTGTTTGTTTTAATCCACACTTTTATTCATTTTTCAATAAATTTAAATCTTTGAAGGAAAAAGCATCACATGAATTCTGTGTCCAATGGCCTTAGCACGAAAGTTGCTTCAGAATTTGACATGAACTCTGCCACTGTTCCTGAGTATGAGTTATCTTTTCCCAGATAACTCTGGTTTTGTTGGATTTTTCTGCCAGGAGTTACTGTGTTGTTCTTTGCTTTGTACACATAAGCACATCTCTTGCCTAGATAGAATTCAATTTCATCTTGGACATATACACCTTCAACTTTCAGGAGAACTGTGTGCTCCCCCTGGTTCCATAGACCCTGATTAAAACGAGCAAAAATAGCCTTGGACCACAGCCTTCCAGACATATTTATTGTTTTAGAAGTCCTGTTCCCAGCAGGCCGAAGGTCAGGGGACCAGCACCATCAGTCCCATATCTCCTCAATCCTGTCTTCTCTGTTGCTGAAATCCACAGAAATCAATAGCTGGTAGAGTCTTGGAGCCACACCAGTGTCTCAGCAGGAGCAAACAGTTGAGCCTCAAGAGGTTTTTTTATTAATCATTCAACCTCCTTACTAGTAATTACCCTGTTCATATTTTCTATTGCATCATGGTTCAGTCCTGACAGATTTGTTGTTTTTAGGAATTTATTCATTTCTTCTAGGTTGTTCAATTTGTTGGAGTGTAATTGTTACTAGTAGTCGCTTATGATTCTTTGTATTTCATATATTTGAATCACCATATAAGACAACTACAACTGCAGGCTAATATCAGCGTATTTGATCACAAGTAGGGCTATTGTCAGTGATAAGTCTCTCTAAATGGTGAACAGCAACCTCTGATTAAGTTCAAAACAAGACAAAGTCCAGTCAGCCCTTGTTTTATATGGTAGCTACATTCTTAGAAATGAAAAAAAAAAGAAATGAAAATCTATAGAAATCTCAAGGTACAGCAAATCTATGCAAAAAATAATTGGTGTGTTTATATTAAATAGTGTTGATATCCTGAGTCAAATCACTAAAAATGACTTCATAACTGTCCAGGAGGACATTAAGAGTGAAATAGAACACAGATGAAGTTGCCAGATAAAAAGGCAATATTTGAGACATACTGATACAAAAAATATATTTGTTGCTTATCTGAAATTTGAAATTCAACTGAGTGGCCTTATTTTATCTGGCAACACTAGACTCATGGCAGTCTTTGTTTTATGGGACTGTTCGGCAAGTCAGCTAGCATTTGTGTCCCCCATATACTATATACTAGCAGGCCACTTCATTTCTCTACATTCATAACATTCTGTCGCCAAATGGGTGGGGTTCCCCCCCACACCTACTAATTCTCCAACACCAACTAGCTATACTACAATTCAGTTTTGACACTAAGTACTCAGAATAAGTGTAGACCCCACAAGTTAACATCTTAGTCTTACAAGACTGCCCCCAGTTTCAACACCAATCACAAGCCCTAGGTTGTCACCTGTACTTCTGATCAAATCGGGATTCCCACAACCCCCTCGTGAGGTTTTATAATTTTCTGTAGTGGCTCACAAAACTCAGAGAAACATTAGCTGACATTTAAAAGTTTATTTTTTAGAGTATGATAAGGGATAGAGACAAACAGCAAGAAGAAGAAGTGCATAAGGTGAATTCTGGAAGGGTCCTGAGCACTGGAGCTTCTGTCCCCAAGGAATTTGGGATGCATCACCCTCCCAACCCTTGGAGAAGGGAACGGCTACCCACTCCAGTATTCTTGCCTGGAGAATTCCAAGAACAGAGGAGCCTGGAGGGTTACATCCATAAGCTACAGTCCATGGGGTAGGACACAACTGAGCAACTAACACACACGCACAGTTTCCCAACACCTCATTGTGTTTGCCAACCCAGAAACATTCTGAACACTGTAGTTTAGGAATCTTTATAGCAACTTCAGCATGTGATTGATTATTAATTGACAATTAATCAATTATTAATAATGATTGATTATTAATTCAATATCTAACCCTTCTTCTCTCCCCAGATAATAGGAGGTGAGGAAATTTCCAAGCCTCTAATCATGACTTGGACCTTCTGGTGACCATCCTGCATCATGAGTAAGACACTCCTAGCATGCTTATTACTCAGGAAATTGGAAAGGTTTTTGGAGCTTTGTGTCAGGAACCAGAAGCAAAGACCAAATATGTATATCTCTTTTTATGTCACAGAACCCCAATAACTCTTTTAAAAATTCTCACAACTTCCAAAATGCCTTTTATGGGATCTGTCCCTATTAGAACCACTGTCCTACAGTGAAGATCACCAGAAGACTCCTACATATGCACACAGAGCCCTGATTAACTTTTTAGTGATTGAATCAAACCTTAACAAACAGCTAAAGATTCACAGACATTTGAAAAAGATCCTCCAGGTGAAAAACAATGATGAGAACAAGTGGAATTCTAGAAATAGAAAACAGAAAATTGAGAAAGGAAGATATTCATCAAGCAAATAATTTACAAACAATTCTTTGTAACAAAAAACTTGAGTTTCAAGATTAAAAGAGCTCATTGAGTGCCAATACAAAGAATACAGTCCACATCATGATAACATTTAAGAACACCAGGGATGAATAGAGATTTCTAAAGTGAAAGAAAAAGTTATATCAAAATAACTACGAATAAGAAGGGCCATTCCTCCACTATAATACAGGGAACTAGAAAATATGGAAGAATGTGTTCAAAATTCTGAGGGAAAAAAAAAAAACATTTTCAGTCCATTCTACATCCAGTTGAATTATCTATCAGCTATGAAGATAAAGGAAAATTCAGGCTTGAAAAGTCTCAAAAGACTTCTCTCCCATGTTTTTTTTTCTCAAGAAGCTATTTGAAAATGTGATCCATGAAAAATGAGGGAATTAATAAATCCCAAAAGAGAAAGTCATGTCATCTAGGTATCGGATTCAGACGCAGGCAATTTCTAGGTTTATGAAGGGAAGTTCCAGAGCTGTAGCTACATAACTGGCCCAGAGAGAAAGATGTTTGCTTGGATCAAGATAATGGAGGCAGACAAGTTGTCTGAAAGTTATCTGAGAAGTTATCTGATACATTTAACTATGTGAACAATTGTGTTAAGAATCCGACCATTAGAACCAAGACATTTAAGCAAAAGAGGGCAGAGGGGCGGAGGAGCAATTATTAACTCTAATAATATCAAAATGTTTACAGGAAAGGAGGAATAAATAGTTTTTGGCTTTGCAATGAACAGTATTTATATAGTCATAATAATTACAATACTGGAAACAGATTTAACCAAGAATTTGAGTACCGGCAGAAAGAAGGAAGTAGCAAGAAAGCAATATCCATTTAACTAATGAGAAAGCCCATACTTAAGTCACCCAACCAATTACACATATGCATAACCATAGAAAAATAGAGATAAACAGTAAAGAAAAGAAGCAACTAAAAATAGTTTTAAAGTTAACTGGACCAGGGTAGCTGTTTTTCCTTATGAGACTGTTGGAATAACTTAATATTTAAAGTTGTATGTTTCTAACTCCTTAAAAAACTGGGAATAGAACTGCCATATGACCCAGCAATCCCACTGCTGGGCATACACACCAAGGAAACCAGAATTGAAAGAGACGCGTGTACCCCAATGTTCATCGCAGCACTGTTTACAATAGCCAGGACATGGAAGCAACCTAGATGTCCATCAGCAGACGAATGGATAAGGAAGCTGTGGTACATATACACAATAGAATATTACTCAGCCATTAAAAAAAAATACATTTGAATCAGTTCTATTGAGATGGATGAAACTGGAGCCCATTATACAGAGTGAAGTAAGCCAGAAAGAAAAACACCAATACAGTATACTAATGCATATATATGGAATTTGAAAAATGGTAACGATAACCCTATATGCGAGACAGAATAAGAGACACAGATGCATAGAACAGTCTTATGGACTCTGAGGGAGAAAAGGGTGGGACGTTCTGGGAGAATAGCATTGAAACATGTGTATTATCATATGTGAAACAGAACACCATTCCAGGTTCAATACATGAGACAAATGCTCAGGGCTGGGGCAATGGGATGACCCAGAGGGATGGGATGGGGAGGGAAGTGGGAGGGGGGTTCAGGATGGGGAACACATGTAAATCCATGGCTGATTCATGTCAGTGTATGGCAAAAACCACTACAATATTGTAAAGTAATTAGCCCCCAACTAAAATAAATAAATTTATTTAAAAAATTAAAATGCAAAAAAAAAAAAATTAATATGGCTGTGGTAGAAGTAGTCTGGAGGACTTCCCTGGTGGTCTAGTGGTTAAGAATCCCCCTGTCAATGCAGGGAACATGGGTTCCTTCCCTAGTCTGGGAAGATTCCACACGCCATGGGACAACTGAGTCTGTGCACCACATGTACTGAGCACAAGCTCTGGAGACCACAGGCTGCAACTACTGAACCTGCTCGCCGCAGCTAGAGAAAGCCTGTGCAGAGCAGCCACCAAAATAAAATAAAATTGGTAATCTTTTTTAAAAAAGTAATCTAGAAACTTTTTTTGTTTTGTTCTGTGTGTGTTTTTGGGTTTTGTTTCTTTTTCTGTGCTGGTCTTGGCTGCTAGCCCAGGCTTTCTCTAGTTTTGGTGGATGGGGCGGGCGGGGCGGGGCTACTCTTCCTTGTGGTGTGCAGGCTTCTCATTGCCATGGCTTCTCCTGTTGGGGAGCACAGGCTCGAGACTCAGGGGCTCAGTAGTTGCAGTACACAGGCTTAGTTGTTCCTCAGCAGTTGTTCTCAGACCAGGGATTGAATCTGTGTCCCCTGCATTGGCAGGTGGATTGTTAACCACTGGACCACCAGAGAAGGCCTGGAAACTTTTGAAAGTAGGACAATCTTCTGCATTCCAATAGTAAATTCATTCATTAAGCTACTCTCTGTCTCATGATGGGACAAAATAGATCAGCCTCTTTAAATAGGGAAAACAATGACTCCTGTTTAGAAAAGGACCACAGGGAAGGAGTTTGGAAGAACCCTGCTGTACACACCTGCTATGACCATAACCTTGCTCTCTTATTCAGGGTTTTGCCAAGTCACCAAGTCCGGAGCAGGAAATTGCTTTCTTTACCACATAGAGCAGCAAGAAAGAAATGAGTGGTTTGATAACAAGGACTGATAAATGTCTCACTCAGAGGAAGCCTGGGCCCCCCAAAAGTTATAAATTACAACTTTGGTGACACTTATTGCAACTGTGACATGGAGAAACCACAAAAGACTAGTATTTTTTTCAAACACAAAGAAAGACCTGCAGTCAGCTTAAACAAAGATTCCCATCTATTGAAGCAGATTGGTAAGAAAAAAGTCTAAGAGATGTGTCTACCTCTTTAAATCTTGCTCTAAATTGCAGGTTGCCTTTCATGCATAAGCTTAGAGATTTAAGATTAGAAATTGTCCAATTACTGTTCAGTTTTAATGGAGAGTTTTATTTTGGTAGGAAAAAAGACACACAAATGGACTGAGTGGGATGCTATAGTTTGTGATTCAAATGGGTGGCAGCTCTACCTGCACTACAGAACTAGTGTGTAAAAAGAGACATCATCTTATGGCCTCACCATCCTGTCTCTGGGACTTCATGAGAAATGGTACTTTCCTTTTGGGGCCTATAGGCCACCTAGGCCACCTCAAGCCATATCTGAAGATTTGTACGTGTTGGTTCATCACAAATTCTGGTTGAGGCATTGACATTGATTTGGTTCCGAGACAAGAATGGACTATATCCCGGTGTGCTTTAATAAGTATTTCATTAAGAAACTTTGAATTTTTAGTAAGAGAAGTTGAAAAACCTATGAATTAGAGATTTCAGGCAATCATTTCTGGAAATGTTTTTACCAAGTTTTGATTGGTTTTTCATTACATATTTATTAAGTAGACCCTAAAGACGAAAACATAGACATAGGACACAAGCAACATGTGTGAGTGTACTGTTGGGGCCCAGGACAGGTCATCCCAAAATATGTCTCAATGGCATATTATTTTTGAATTAAAGTTACTTAAGAAATGGATTATGCAAGAGGGACACTTTGACCTTCCTTTCTGTCTCTCTGAAAGTAGGAAATAAATCTCCCATATGAAAAGTGCCCTCCCTATACTAAGAGGTAGAAAGTGAAAGTGAAGTCACTCAGTCATGTCCGACTCTTTGTGACCCCATGGACTGCAGCCCACCAGGCTTCTCCATCCATGGGATCCTCCAGGCAAGAGTACTGGAGTGGGTTGCCATTTCCTTCTCCAAAAAGTAGGACATCCTTATGACCAGAGACAGGGAATTCAAAGCCAAGAAGCCTATGTAGACAAACTTTATTACTTAACTAATCTTCCACCCAAACACAAACTTTGCTTAAATTCCTAACTAATTAAGCACCCAGACATAAGTTTCTTTCTCCTGCCAGTTCCTCTCAAATTTAATGTTTCTTTTCTAAAAAGTATAAAAGCTGTCTTCTTTGGCTACTTCTTAGGTCCCATTTCAATGAGACCTCCATGAACATGAATTAAACTCATCTCTTGTGTCGATTTTATTATTAGCTCAGCCACAAGAACTCAAGAGGGATAGAGGGGGAAACTTCTTTCTTCCTAACGGTACCCTGGGGAGAAGGAAGAGCTTTAAACTCTCAGAGGTGTCTGACACAGGTTTCGGCATCTTTTTGGGATGTAGAAACCACCATCTCAAACTGCAGAGTTCTCAGCTCTCCAGGTAAGCTCTGGCAAAGTCTCCCTTCACAACTGATGAACTATGGAGTTTTCCTGGACTCTGGCTATGGAAGTCTGCCTGTTAATCAGGAAATAGTCACTCGGGGCATTGTGGGTAAGATAGGACGTCAGTGCACAGCTGTCCACACCAGCAATCCATGCACGGTCGTGGTGGACTTCATGAGGATAAGAACACATGAGAAGGAAAGCTTTGCCTCATTCCCCCTGTTTCCTGCCTTTCAACTTCCTCTAGTAGTAAAATGCTAGCCATACAACTTTCCCCACTCTTCAAGAAACCAAATACTATTTAATTACTACAGATACTAGCACCATTCATGGAGTGGTTACTATGTGCCAGGCACATGCCTCATTTCCCTGTAACAACCTCACAAGAAGAGAGGTGCCATTTTCCAGATGAGGAAGCAGAGGCTTTAAGAGGTAGTAACATGCTAAAGATCATGTAGTGCTGGCATTCAAATTTACACAGTTTGAGCAGACATCCTATTTCTATTTTTGTGTAAATAAACTTGAGTTGGTTTTTTTGTCACTTACAACCAAAGAGTGTTATCCAGTAGGGATGATTAATGTGACACTGTACGTCAACCGTGGCAAAACATGAAACCACCAAGCACCAAGAATGACAGGCTTTGTGTCTCAGAATCTTCTGGAACTGGAGCTTCACATGCTTCAGTGCTTCATTCCTTATTTCTATTCTTGGTTTCTTCCATTGAATGGTTGATGGTATGTTAGAGTAGGGGGATTATTTCTGAGATTTCAAGTAATTTTTAATTTAATCTAATATTTGTCTTTTTATTTTTCTACACTGAATATATATTTCATACATAGTTTTTTAAAAATATGAGGAAGCCAAAATCAAAATGAACTTCTGAATGCTAATTACTCATCACCACTTAATTGCTCATGATCCCAGAAATATGTATAATATATATATAAATATATACAGACTCCTGCATGCAAGAAGAGTGGATTTAAATGTGGCTGGATAAAATGTTGAAATGTCCATTATTTTTCTCTCTCTCATTTTCTCTTTCCCTTTTTCTTTCACCCCAGCTTAAGGGGTAGCCTGCTCTACTTCAAGGGAGGTATGTGGTAGGACAGAAAATAAAAATAGTATGCAAAATACTTTCCTTTCTGGCTTTTATTTCCAAAAAGGTAAAGGCCAGAAAGAGAAGAGGAATTGTGGGTGGAAGCAGAATATGTGGAAGAACCATGAACAGAAAATGATCTCCTCAATACTAAGAAAAGACTCACCAGGGAGAAGAGTAGCAAGTTGATAGTATCAGAGTAATGGCACCAAAAATTAAGCTTTTTTTTCCCTAATATTAAATAATTATCTAAAAATTTAAAAAACTTTTTTAGTAATTCATACACCAATGAATATAAAAGTAGAGGTGGAAATCACTGACATAAGACAATATTTAACATAAACAAGAGTCACCTAAACAGACATCTCCACCAAAAACTTTTAGAAAGTCTAAAGTGAGGAAAAAGTCATTGAATCAAGGATCTGGACTTATTCCTACTTTGAAGCCACTCCTTTAATTTTAAAGCTCTCTAGAGACAGAGATGAAACAAGAAGTAAAGTTCTGTGAAGATATTTTTAGTACTCTGCTGTCTTAAAAACTTAAGGGAATTGGAACGTTCATATTTTTTATGTGTAAACGGTCTGTCCTGGTTTCTGCTTTTCAGCTTCTGGATGTCATTCACCAAGGATCAGTGAGCTGGATGTTCCATAGGTGTGATCCAAAATTCTTCCCTACCAGCCTTTTCCCTTCCATCTGGGGATTAGCCCAGGCCCATGGGTAAATCATGTCTTTCTTCCAGGTAAATAACCCACTGTTCAAACCCAGAAAAGGCTGCAGGGCTGGAAGTTGGGAGTAAAGAAAGGGCAAGATCTTACCACCTGATTCAGTTTTCTGGTTGTTTCAAATTTTTCTTAAATAAATTTTTTATCCTGGAATAATTTTAGATGTACTGAGAAGTTGTAAATATAATATAGAGAATTAGTATATACCTTTCATCCAGTTTTACCTAATGTTAACATTTTATAGTACACGATAGGTTTGTCAAACTAAGAAAATAGCATTAGCACATTTTGATTGTATAGACTTTATTCAGATTTTACCAGCTTTTCCTCTAATGTCATTTTTCTGTTCCAGGATCCAATTCAAGGTACCATATTGCAATTTGTAATTCATTATTTTAAATTTTAATTGTATGAAATTGATACATATCCATGGTTTAAAAAGTCAAAAGATTGTATATCACTTAAAACAAAGAAAAGCAATCTGCCCAAACCTTCCTCACCTCAAGTTCCTTTCTCCCAGAGGTAAACAATTTTATCTTTCTCTCCCTTTCATCCTCCCTCCCTTCAATCCAGTCACACTGACCTCTGGACTGTTCCTTGAAGATGGCAAGTCTACTTTCATTTTAAGGCCAAGTCTTTACTCAAATATCTTCTCCCCAAAGAACTCTACCATGCTGTTGCTGCTGCTGTTAAGTAACTTCTGTCGTGTCCGATTCTGTGCGACCCCATAGACGGCAGCCCACCAGGCTCCCCCGTCCCTGGGATTCTCCAGGCAAGAACACTGGAGTGGGCTGCCATTTCCTTCTCCAATGCATGAAAGTGAAAAGTGAAAGTGAAGTCGCTCAGTCGTGTCTGACTCTACCATGACCACCCTATTTAAAATTGTAACACTCATGCACTCCCAGTCAACTCTTACTTTGCTTTGTTCTTTCCTTTTTTCTACAACACTGTTGTTTATTATGCACATTGTTTATTATCTCTCTCTACTAGAAGATAAGCTCTGTGGAGGCAGAAATATTATCACTGATGAATTTTAAACACCTAGAACAGTGCTTGGCATGCAATAGTCACTCAAATCTTTGTCAATAATTGAATGAATTAATGAATATTGAGAGAAAAGGAAGCCAGTAGGGATGTATAAGCTTGTTTCTCCTCCAGTTCTGCAATATTCTTCTTGTTCCCATGTTGACAGAGACTAACATGGAGCCAGCTGGCAAGGGAAAATTGTGGTGTGCAGGGTTCTAGTCCCAGCATTACAGAGAAAAGTGCAGAAGGGTGGGTTTGAAGCTGAGACATAATCATGTAATAACTGGCATGTATACACACACACAGATACACACACACCGACACACATTTAGCTTGCCCTAATGCTTATAATATAGTGTACATTTCTATTTTTGGTTAAGTCAATGTTCATCACTTATGTTATGATTAGTATATACTATTGTTTACAGCTGAGTCATGTACTGTGAATGATAACATTTCCTTTCTTATACAACTTTCTCTTTTTCTTGAATTTAATAATTGTCTTATCTTTCTGTGTCTCAATTTTATCCCCAAATTTCTTACATAGAACTATATAAAACTCTTCTCAAAAGAAACACATCAAGAGTCTATGAGCTCAGTTCTTTTCTTGACCACATCCTTCTTGTCCTCCTACCTTATGTTTTCATCTATTTAGTTTCTTTATTTCTATGGTTAAGTCTTCCCATATTCCATAAGAGCCTCTGTGTGTGTGTGTGTGTGTGTGTGTGTGTGTGTGTGAGAGAGAGAGAGAGAGAGAGAGAGAGGAAGGGGGGGTGGGCTTTTACTACAATAGTCCACAAAATCAAATGTATCAGATGATCCATTAGTACTTTAAATTTTCTCCTCCCAGAGCCCTATACCCTGCTCCAGGTTGGCTGTTTCTTCTTGAGGCCTATTGCTTGGTTGTTGTGCTGGAACTTTCCTTCTCTATCATCCTGAATGTCTTCTCACTTACGTTGAATCCTCTATATTTTAAATTCTAGGCTTCTTCTTCTTGGTTTAATTGTTTTTTGAGACTCACATGTTGCAATATCTTCCTGAGAAAGTATGGCATGGGAGAGGAGTATTTGTCTGAATTGGCCTAGTCTCAGTCTTGATAGATAGTTTGTCTGGGTAAGAAAATTTAAGTTGAAAACTATTTTCCTCAGAATATTGAAGGTAATGTTCCATTATCTTCTATTTTCCAAGTTGCAGTTGAAAAGTCCTATGTTATTCCACCTCCTAGTCCTTTATATGTAACCTATTTTTCTTTCTCGTACTCCTCTTCAGAAAAGCTTTGGCTGTTTGTTTGTGTCTCTGATGATCATGACTATTTACTCACATGTGAAAATAAGAAACCAAAAGGGTGATCAGTGTGTATGGGTGGAGCATGTTGAAAACTAGCCAAGTTTTTTTAAAAATAAATCCATTCCGTCAGTATTTCTTTTTGGACTGGTCAGTTTCTCCAGATAGAAGTAATTTAGTTTTTTATTTTAGGTATTTCTGATGATTGGAGAGCCTGCTAAGTATACGGATTCTCACTTAATGGCACTCTTCTCAATATGGCACTCTGCTCTGCCCTGTGCTGTACCTGAGTTCTCAACTCCAGAGCTTCTTTGCAACAGTCTCTGCAGAAAATATATTTGCTCCAGTTCCCTGTCAGTCAATAATTGCTTGGTTGTGTGTAGTAGGAAAAAGGATATGAAGCCCAAGCATTTTATTCAGTTCTCTTGTTTGAAGTCATACCCTGAACCATTTCTTGTTTTCTACTACTGTGTGTCCCTGAGCATATCATGTTGAGGCCACCACTTTTTCCTCTGAACTCTGAGGACGTTTGAGACACACGTGTTCGCTAAGGTCTTCTCAGCCCTGGCCTTCTCAGCCCTAGCCTATGAACCTTCACAAGGTAGAGCTCTCTGCCTAGCAAGTAGCACAGATAAGAATATATAGGAGGTCAAGAAAGGGGTGGTAACAATAAGACAGAGTTGTAGGGAGACGTCAAAGAAAAGATGGGACTTGAGAATGACTAGAGACAGTTGGAGAAGTAGGTCAGGAGAGGGAACCTCTTCAGGTGGTCCAACATGAAGATATATTGGGGCAGAATTGTCAGTAATTTTGGAGCCTTAAATAGACAGAGGATTCTAGAGGATTGTGAAGTTGGAGAGTAAATTTTGATCAGATTGTGAGGAATTTGATTCTCTTCTCTAAATCAGTTGTTCTGATGATTAAAATTATCTGGAGATCTTTGAAAAAAAGGCTAGGCCTTATAAATCAAAATGTTAGAGAGTCGAGCCCAAGAACCTGTATTTCTTTAAACTTGCCACTTGACTCTGCCAAACCAGGAAGTTTTGGAACCACTACTTCAGGCAATGGGCCATGGATGATTTGTAATCAAGAATCATGATTGGGGATTCTAGAAAAGATGAATTTGATGAACCATATGCAAGGTAGACTGGAGTTGAGGAACAGGAGACAAGGAATCATTGGAAACAATTTCAGTTCCCCCAGCAGAAGGTCATGAGGGCCTACAGAAGGGAGGTGGGTAGGGAGAGAGAAGAAAGGGAGTGTGCCAATTCATCTGTTATGGTAAACTGTGTCCATCCCCCACCCCAATTCACATGTTGATGTCCTAACCCCTGGTACCTCAGAATGTGACTTCATTTGGAATTAGGGTCATTGAAGATGTAATTAGTTAAGTCAGGATGGTATTATTAGGGTGAGGCCTAATCTAACATGATGTGTTTCTTATAAAAAGGGGAAATTTGGTCACTGGCACAGACACACATAGAGGGAAGATGGTGTGATGAGTAATAGGGAAAAGATGGCTAATTACAGACCAAGGAGAGAGGCCTAGAACACATTCCTCCTTCAGTCCTTGTAAGGAACCAATCCTGCCAACACCTTGATCTTGATCTTTTAGCTTCCAGAACTATGAGACAGTTAATTTCTGTATAAGCCATCCAGTTTGTTTTACTTGGTTATGGCAGTACTAGCAAAGTAAAATACACCATCTTTTTGGAAACATATTCCTGAATTCAAGGTACCTCTTCTTCACTTTTTCATGAGCAATGATTCCCCAAAGCCACATGCAGAGAGGACTAGAAGCAGTGGTTGCATGTACAAGATCCTCTTCTACCTGAACAGTGAATGGGGTTGGCTTTTCTGGGTCATTGGTCAATTGTTCCCAGAACCCACCTGAAAATTCAAAGAACCAACTCTAGTGATTGGAAACTGCTGGGAAGAAATGCCCATTCTCCCCAACAGAGAAAGTAATCAGTGCCAAGAATCTCAGACAATGGGTAAACCACAGAGGAGAAAGGAAACTCATCTCTGTGGAGCCATTAACATCTCACTGGTGGCTCATCCAGAATCAGAGCTGCAAAGGTGGAACAACCTACAAAAAAAGGTAAACCCTGGCTCTGTAATTTTATAACTTGGCCTTTGCTGAAATAACTATCCCCCTTGGCTAGACAAAGAATTTCCAAGAACTCTATATATCAAGGTCAATGGCATGATGACAAGGGGCAGGCAAGTCTACCAGAGAGATCTTGGCCCCCAGCCAATCAGTGCTGCCATTGCTAACATCGTTGGCCTCCTCAGCCCTTTTACCTGCCAGTGTTCTCAACACCAACTCTCACTGTAGGTCATTGGTCATCTGCTCTCTTCAGAGCTGCCAAGTTTTGCTAGAGAAAGTATCACAACCATTCCACAGGACCTGCTAAACATTCCCACTTCCCAACCACATCTGGGCCCTCCCTGCTTTCACAGCTATCCACCTGAAGTCAGATTCCTGTTGCTTCTCTCCCAGACCTTGCACCATGGGAATATCATCAGCAAAATCCATACTGTAGATTTCTTCAGAAAAGAAATTCAAGGAACAACAGAAGAAGTAAAGAGGTAGCTTTAAAAAGATTTATGAGCTAGTGTAACCAATTGCAGTGTGTAAACTATGGATCTCAATTTAAATAAACTAAAAAAAAATTATTAAAAAACAATTGACAAATCGTAAAGGCTGAATATTTGGTAATCTAAGGAATTATTGATGGTTTCTAAGTGTGATAATGTTTATGTTTAAAGGACTTTTATTTTAGAGATACCTGTTGCAATATTTATAGATGATATGACTGCTTCAAAGTAATGAAGTAGCATGGAGGAGCATGTGGGGGTACATATGAAACAGATTGGCCATGTACTAATAATTGTTGAAGCTGAGTGAATCAGGTTTATTAAAGTATTTTCTCAACTTTTGTGAATGCATGGAAGTTTTCCATCATTAAATGCTTTTTTAAAAAAGAAGATTTGTCTATACAACATTCAAAATTCATTAAAAATGAATTTCAACTTTTGCTTCAGTTTTTCAAAAAAGTACACAAGGAATCACATTGTTTGAGACATGGCAAAAATCTGAAGACTTTTGTGTCTCCTCCAAGTCCCACTAACTCAGGCCATGTCTCTCTTCTCTGATTCCCTGTCAAACTCTTTGCCCTACTTGGGCTCATCTGCCTTTTTCACCACCCTTTCACTCTTGCCTCTTCCTGATCTTCCCTGATCCTTCATGTAAGTAGCTCCAAGTCCTTTTCAATCTAGTCTTCTGAACTCCTTCCAGTTCTCACCGCTACATATAACCCTGCTTAGCTCAACAAGAGCAGAAGAGCCTGGCAGAAAATACAGGAAAGCACTCCAATATATGTTAATATTTTATTCATGTAAAAAAGAAATGAAGACTAAATAAGATTAGGATCATGTTATATATAGTTTGTGTCCTCTCTCTAGATCTTATTTTATCTATGTATTTATTGCTTAATATTACATTATAAGCACTTTCCCAAATCCTTGAGTATTCTTAGAAAACCTGGATTTTTTTATGTCCACAGAATATTCCACCATATATATGTGCTATAATGTATGTGTCTCATTCTTTTGTTAGATCCGGTGATCCCTTAGTTGCCAAAGCATTCAGTCCTCTTTCTGTTTGACTTTCCACAGTACATGACACTGCTGATCATCATTCTGCCTTGAAAATTTCCTCCACTTGCTTTTGTAAAGTCCCCTTGGTCTCCCTTCTCACTGAAGCCCTACTACAAGTCAGGGAGAGAGACTTTATCCTAGCTGTTGGCTAGAGATTGGCTTTCAAAGACAAACTTCTACTCTTTATCACTGTTAGCAGTTTTCTAGGACTGCCATAACAGAATACCACAGACTGGGAAGCATCAACAACAGAAATGTCTTTCACAATTCTGGTGGCTGACATCAAGGGGTCATCAGGGTTGTTTTCTCCAAAAGCCTCTTTCCCTGGCCCTACACCCTCAGCCCTAACCTCTTTCCAAGGTCCCAGACCTGCATCTCCCCTGTCTATTGTGCATGACCACCAAAATATAGTCCATTAGAGAATCACCAACTCCACTGACCAACCTAAGGGAGCCATCTTTAACTAGCTCTGCTTGCCTCCCTATGTCGCTGCCACTTCCTCAGGGTTCAGCTTGATGTCTCAGGGTCACTGTCCACTCTTTCCTTTATACTCCACTTCACCAAGTGACAAGCCCTACAGAAATCTATTTCTGAGATATTTCCCACAACAGTTTCTTATGTCTCATTCTCACTGCTCCACTCAGACTTTGAATTTTCATCTCCCACTTGCATTCACCACCTACTTGATCTTTTATCTTCTATTTCTGTTCTCTCCAATCTATGTTACATCCAATCACCATATTAATCTTCCAAAAGTTTGGCCTTACCTGTTCAATAATCTTCAGCAGCTCCACATTACTTACCAAACTGAGTTTTGACATTTAAGGCCCAATTTGATATGACATGCCAAATAACATCCCCAATCTTATTTTTCACTTCCTCCCACACACATCTTGGAGGGGGGAATAGTATAGCTCCAGAGTCAGAACCCAACCTAGTGCTTTGGCCTTGGGTAAATTATCTTGAGCCTCTGCTTCACCATCCATAAAATAGGAGTATTAGCGGCGCTTACCTCATGTGTTGTTGGGAGGATAGGATGAGATAAAGTACGCAAAGCATAAAATCAGACATAAATAAACATCAGATATTGTTACTATTATGACATCAGTGCAATCAAACTGAATCTCTTGGTTTCCCCATACAAGTTTTGAGATTTATTTTTCATCCCCCCACTTTTGCTCATACTGTTCCCTTGCCTGCAGTTTTTACCCACCATCTTCACCTTCTGAAATTCTATTCAAGGCCCTGTTCAGATGCTCTTTCTCTGAGCTTTTTCTCAACCACAAGCTTTAAGAGCTTTATCCTCACCCCTCTCAGTTTTGCTTCCAATACTTCTAAGGCATTTACACCGCCTTCTGGTAACCTGTGTGAATGCTTTATCTTCCTACAAATTAAGACAGCGCATGTCTTCCTTATATTTAATAACCTCTACACAGCCCAGCACAGGGTCTGTCACAGAGCTGAAACTCAGGAAACTTTAATCAAAAGTTTAAGTGGATGATATTTCCTGTTTCTCAACAATAAAGTTGCTTCCCAATACCTGTTTATTAATCAAATATTTATTAAGCGTCCTATTAATCTTGTTAATACCTCTTATTATAAGTCTAGGATTAATGAATATGGTTCTTGCCCTATCAAAACTTACAGCCTAGTTCAGAAGATTATGCTTTCAGAAATAAAACTGAAAACATGTCACGGCAATATTTAGTGCTTAATCAACTATAATCAAATTTCACAACATATAATCCAGACAGTTTCCTGGGTGGTCAAGCTGGAGAGGAGTCTTTGAAGGAGCCAGAAAGTGGGGAGGGGAGAGACAAAGACAGAAATCTTCACTAGAAGGTTGAGCTCACTGGAAGGCAGATGAATTTAGATAGAGAAAGTAGAGGGAGGAGTAATTTTACAACAGGATAATTATTATACCTGCTTTATTGGGGAGGGAGATAAGCTAATTGGAACATGATACCTACTAAGTTAATGATTCTTTGCTATGAAGTATCAGTAGATGACAATGGATACCAGCTACAGTGTTCGCATATAGTAATTATCATAACTATAAACACCAGGGATTAGCATTTACCTGTCAGAAGTCCATATGAATAATGGGCATTTCCCAAACCTGTAGCTGAATAAAAGTAGCTACAGTTTCTGGGGAGTCAACTTTGATTGAAGAAGTTTTTGAGTTTTTTGCCTTTTTTATTTTGAGGCTCTAAGTTGCTATTCAGATTACTAAAGTCACCCATACTTCATCCAAGAGAAGGTTTGCAGGGAAGTCAGACTTCCCTCTACATCACATATATATGGTCTTTTTTTTTTCTCAAACATTTTATTGTATATATAAATTTATTTATTTTAATTGGAGGCTAATTACTTTACAATATTGAATTGGTTTTGACATACATTGACATGAATCCGCCATGGGTATACATGCGTTCTCCATCCTGAACCCCCCTCCTACCTCCCTCCCCATCCCACCCCTCTGGGTCATCCCAGTGCAACAGCCCCAAGCACCTTGTATCATGCATCGAATCTGGACTGGCAATTCATTTCACATATGATAATATACATGTTTCTATTTTTTTTAATTTATTTATTTTAGTTGGGGGCTACTTACTTAACAATATTGTAGTGGTTTTTGCCATACATTGACATGAATCAGCCATGGGTTTACATGTGTTCCCCTTCCTGAAGCCCCCTCCCACATCCCTCCCCATCCCATCCCTCTGAGTCATCCCATTGCCCCAGCCCTGAGCATTTGTCTCATGCATCAAACCTGGAATGGTGTTCTGTTTCACATATGATAGTATACATCTTTCAATGCTATTCTCTCAGAACGTCCCACCATCATCTTCTCCCGCAGAGTCCATAAGACTGTTCTATGCATCTGTGTCTCTTATTCTGTCTCGCATATAGGGTTATCGTTACCATCTTTCTAAATTCCATATATATGCTTTAGTATATTGTATTGGTGTTTTTCTTTCTGGCTTACTTCACTCTGTATAATGGGCTCCAGTTTCATCCATCTCAATAGAACTGATTCAAATGTATTCTTTTTAATGGCTGAGTAATATTCCATTATGTATATGTACCACAGCTTCCTTATCCATTCGTCTGCTGATGGACATCTAAGTTGCTTCCATGTCCTGGCTATTATAAACAGTACTGTGATGAACACTGGGGTACCTGTGTCTCTTTCATTTCTGGTTTCCTCAGTGTGTATGCCCAGCAGTGGGATTGCTGGGTCATATGGCAGTTCTACTTCCAGTTTTTTGAGGAATCTCCACACTGTTCTCCATAGTGGCTGTACTAGTTTGCATTCCCACCAACAGTGTAAGAGGGTTCCCTTTTCTCCACACCCTCTCCAGCATTTACTGCTTGTAGACTTTTGGATTGCAGCCATTCTGACTGGTGTGAAATGGTACCTCATTGTGGTTTTGATTTGCATTTCTGTGATAATGAGTGATGTTGAGCATCTTTTCATGTGTTTGTTAGCCATCTGTATGTCTTCTTTGGAGAAACGACTCTTTAGTTCTTTGGCCCACTTTTTGATTGGGTTGTTTATTTTTCTGGAATTGAGCTGCAAGAGTTGCTTATATATTTTTGAGATTAATTGTTTGTCCATTGCTTCATTTGCTATAATTTTCTCCCATTCTGAAGGCTGTCTTTTCACCTTACTTATAGTTTCCTTTGTTGTGCAGAAGCTTTTAAGTTTAATTAGGCCCCATTTGTTTATTTTTGCTTTTATTTCCAATATTCTGGGAGGTGGGTCATGGAGGATCCTGCTGTGATTTATGTCGGAGAATGTTTTGCCTATGTTTTCCTCTAGGAGTTTTATAGTTTCTGGTCTTACGTTTAGATCTTTAACCCATTTTGAGTTTATTTTTGTGTATGGTCTTAGAAAGTGTTCTAGTTTCATTCTTTTACAAGTGGTTGACCAGTTTTCCCAGCACCACTTGTTAAAGAGATTATCTTTTCTCCATTGTATATTCTTGCCTGCTTTGTCGAAGATAAGGTGTCCATAGGTGCGTGGATTTATCTATGGGCTTTCTATTTTGTTCCATTGATCTATATTTCTGTCCTTGTGCCAGTACCATACTGTCTTGATGACTGTGGCTTTGTAGTAGAGACTGAAGTCAGGCAGGCTGATTCCTCCAGTTCCATTCTTCTTTCTCAAGATTGCTTTGGCTATTCGAGGCTTCTTATATTTCCATACAAATTGTGAAATTATTTGTTCTAGTTCTCTGAAAAATACCATTGGTACCTTAATAGGGATTGCATTGAATCTATAGACTGCTTTGGGTAGTATACTCATTTTCACTATGTTAATTCTTGCAATCCATGAACACGATATATTTCTCCATCTATTTGTGTTCTCTTTGATTTCTTTTATCAGTGTTTTATAGTTTTCTATATATAGGTCTTTTGTTTATTTAGGTAGATATATTCCTAAGTATTTTATTCTTTTCATTGCAATGGTGAATGGAATTGTTTCCTTAATTTCTCTTTCTGTTTTCTCATTGTTAGTGTGTAGGAATGCAAGGCATTTCTGTGCATTAATTTTATATCCTGCAACTTTACTATATTCATTGATTAGCTCTAGTAATTTCTGGTGGAGTGTTTAGGGTTTTCTATGTAGAGGATCATGTCATCTGCAAACAGTGAGAGTTTTACTTCTTCTTTTCCTATCTGGATTCCTTTTATTTCTTTTTCTGCTCTGATTGCTGTGGCCAAAACTTCCAAAACTATGTTGAATAGTAGTGGTGAGAGTGGGCACCCTTGCTTTGTTCCTGACATTAGGGGAAATGCTTCCAATTTTTCACCATTGAGGATAATGTTTGCTGTGAGTTTGTCATATATAGCTTTTATTATGTTGAGGTATGTTCCTTCTATTCCTGCTTTCTGTAGAGTTTTTATCATAAATGGATGTTGAACTTTGTCAAAGGCTTTTTCTGCATCTATTGAGATAATCATATGGTTTTTATCTTTCATTTTGTTAATGTGGTGTATTACATTGATTGATTTGTGGATATTAAAGAAACCTTGCATTCCTGGGATAAAGCCCACTTGGTCATGATGTATGATCTTTTTAACATGTTGTTGGATTCTGTTTGCTAGAATTTTATTAAGGATTTTTGCATCTATGTTCATCAGTGATATTGGCCTGTAGTTTTCTTTTTTTGTGGCATCTTTGTCAGGTTTTGGAATTAGGGTGATGGTGGCCTCATAGAATGAGTTTGGAAGTTTACCTTCTTCTGCAATTTTCTGGAAGAGTTTGAGTAGGATAGGTGTTAGCTCTTCTCTAAATTTTTGGTAGAATTCAGCTGTGAAGCCATCTGATCCTGGGCTTTTGCTTGCTGGAAAATTTCTGATTACAGTTTAAATTTCCGTGCTTGTGATGGGTCTGCTAAGATCTTCTATTTCTTCCTGGTTCAGTTTTGGAAAGTTATAATTTTCTAAGAATTTTTCCATTTCTTCCAAGTTGTCCATTTTATTGGCATATAGCTGTTGGTAGTAGTCTCTTGTGATCCTTTGTATTTCTGTGTAGTCTGTTGTGATCTCTCCATTTTCATTTCTAATTTTGTTGATTTGATTCTTCTCCCTTTGTTTCTTGATGAGTCTGGCTAATGGTTTGTCAATTTTGTTTATATTCTTGAAAAACCAGCTTTTAGTTTTGTTGATTTTTGCTATGGTCTTTTTTGTTTCTTTTGCATTTATTTCTGCCATAATTTTAAAGATTTCTTTCCTTCTACTAACCCTGGGGTTCTTCATCTCTTCCTTCTCTAGTTGCTTTAGGTGTAGAGTTAGGTTATTTATTTGATTTTTTTCTTGTCTTGTGGTATGCCTGTATTGCTATGAACTTTCCCCTTAGCACTACTTTTACAGTGTCCCATAGGTTTTTGGTTGTTGTGTTTTCATTTTCATTCATTTCTATGAATATTTTGATTTCTTTTTTGATTTCTTTTGTGATTTGTTGGTTATTCAGAAGTGTGTTGTTTAGCCTCCATATGTTGGAATTTTTAATAGTTTTTTTCCTGTAATTGAGGTCTAGTCTTACTGCATTGTGGTCAGAGAAGATGATTGGGATGATTTCAATTTGTTTGAATTTACCAAGGCTAGATTTATGGCCCAAGATGTGATCTATCCTGGAGAAGGTTTCGTGTGCACTTGAGAAAAAAGTAAAATTGATTGTTTTGGGGTGAAGTGTCCTGTAAATATCAATTAAATCTAGCTGGTCTATTGCTTCATTTAAAGTTTGTGTTTTCTTGTTAATTTTCTGTTTAGCTGACCTAGCCATAGGTATGAGTGGGGTATTAAAGTTTCCCACTATTATTGTGTTGTTGTTAATTTCCCCTTTCATACTTGTTAGCATTTGCCTTACATATTGTGGTGCTCCTATGTTGGGTGCATACATTTTTATAATTGTTATATCTTCTTCTTGGATTGATCCTTTGATTAATAGGTAGTGTCCTTCTTTGTCTATTTTCACAGCCTTTATTTTAAAGTCTATTTTATCTGAAATGAGTATTGTGACTCCTGCTTTCTTTTGGTCTCCGTATGCTTGAAATATCTTTTTCCAGTCCTTCACTTTCAGTCTGAATATGTCCCTTGTTTTGAGGTGGGTCTCTTGTAGACAGCATATATAGGGGTCTTGTTTTTGTATCCATTCAGCCAGTCTTTGTCTTTTCGTTGGGGCATTCAAACAATTTACATTTAAGGTAATTATTGATAGTATGATCCAGTTGCCATTTACTTTGTTGTTTTGAGTTCGTGTTTATACACCCTTTCTGTGTTTCCTGTCTAGAGAAGATCCTTTAGCATTTGTTAGAGAGCTGGTTTGGTGGTGCTGAATTCTCTCAGATTTTTCTTGTCTGTAAAGCTTTTGAATTCTCCTTCATATCTGAATGAGATCCTTGCTGGGTACAGTAATCTGGGTTGCAGATTATTCTCTTTCATTACTTTAAGTATGTCCTGCCATTCCCTTCTAGCCTGAAGAGTTTCTATCGAAAGATCAGCTGTTATCCTTATGGGAATCCCCTTGTGTTATTTGTTGTTTTTCCCTTGCTGCTTTTAATATTTGTTCTTTGTGTTTGATCTTTGTTAATTTGATTAATATGTGTCTTGGGGTGTTTCGCCTTGGGTTTATCCTGTTTGGGACTCTCTGGGTTTCTTGGACTTGCGTGACAATTTCCTTCCCCATTTTAGGGAAATTTTCAACTATTATCTCCTCGAGTATTTTTTCATGGCCTTTCCTTTTGTCTGCTTCTTCTGGGACTCCTATGATTCGAATGTTGGGGTGTTTCATATTGTCCCAGAGGTCCCTGAGGTTTTCCTCATTTCTTTTGATTCTTTTTTCCTCTCTGCCTCATTTATTTCTACCATTCTATCTTCTATCTCACTTATCCTATCTTCTGCCTCCGTTATTCTACTGTTGGTTCCCTCCAGAGTGTTTTTGATCTCATTTATTTTATTATTCATTATATATTGACTCTTTTTTATTTCCTCTAGGTCCTTGTTAAACATTTCTTGCATCTTCTCAATCCTTGTCTCCAGGTTATTTATCTGTAACTCCATTTTGTTTTCAAGATTTTGGATCACTTTTATTATCATTATTCTAAGTTCTTTTTCAGATAGATTTCCTATCTCTTCCTCTTTTTTTGGTTTGGTGGGCATTTATCATTTTCCTTTACTTGCTGAGTATTTCTCTGCCTTTCTTCTTGTTTAGATTGCTGTGTTTGGGGTGGCCTTTCTGTATTCTGGTTGTTTGGAGTTCCTCTTTGTTGTGGAGGTTCCTCCCTGTGGGTGGGGTTGGACGATTGGCTTGTCAAGGTTTCCTGATTGGGGAAGCTTGCTTTGGTGTTCTGGTGCGTGGAGCTGGATTTCTTCTCTCTGGAGTGCAATGGAGTGCCCAGTAGTGAGTTTTGAGATGTCTGTGCGTTTGGTGTGACTTTGGGCAGCCTGTATATTGATGCTCAGGGCTATGTTCCTGCGTTGCTGGAGAATTTGTGTGGTATGTCTTGCTCTGGAACTTATTGGCTCTTGGGTGGAGCTTGGTTACAATGTATGTATGGAGGCTTTTGGATGATCTCTTATTAATTACTGTTTCCTGGAGTCAGGAGTTCTCTGGTGTTCTCAGGGTTTTGGACTTAAGCCTCCTGCCTCTGGTTTTCAGTCTTATTCTTGCAGTAGCCTCAAGACTTCTCCATCCATACAGCACTGATAATAAAACTTCTAGGTTAATGGTGAAAAGATTCTCCACAGTGAGGGATACCTAGAGAGGTTCACTGAGTTACATGGAGAAGTTAAGAGGGAGAAGGGAGATAGAGGTGAACAGGAGAAGAGGGGGACTCAAACGTGGAGAGAGCAATCTAGCCAGTAACCACTTCCCTATGTGCTCTCCACAGTCTGGAACCCTCAGAGAGGTTCAGGGAGTTACATAGAGAGGAGGGAGGAAAGTGATAGAGATGAGCATGAGTAGAAAGGGGGGAATCAAGAGGAGAGAGAGAGATCTGGGCAGTACTATGTTCCCTAAGTGTTCTCTGGTGCCCAGAACACCCACAGAGATTCACAGAATTGGGTTGAGAAGAGAAGGGGGGGGTAGAGGTGCCCTGGGGTAGAAGAAAGAGAATCAGTAGGGGGAGAGAGTAATCAAGCCAGTACTCACACTCCTTAGTAAAAATGGGTACTAAAGATTGGGTTCTTAAATGTACAAAATTGATAACAAATACTATAAAACAAAGATTAAAAATCTAGAGTAGAGGTTAGACTCTTAAAAAAAATACAGTATTAAAAAAACCCAAAATCAAAAATGTATAAGATACATGTATGCAGCTTGCTTTAAAAATAGGGTCTTTTTTTTGGGGCAAGGTAATAGTGGGTTATAAAAATGAAAATTAAAGGTGTAATAGAGGACTTAAAGAAAAAAGAAAAAAAAATTTTTAATTAAAAAAAATGATAATAGTAAAAATATATCCAGGACTTTCTCTGGAGCTGTTGCAAGCAGTGTGGGGTCAGTTCAGTTTCAGATAGTTCCTTGTTCCTGCTTATACTTTTCAAGATCTATAGGCCCCTTTCAATGTAGTTGATGTTAACTACAGGGATTTTAACCTGTTGACCTGTCACTTCCAAAGCGGTTCCCTCCGTTTATTTGGCTTCTGTTTGGAGGTCTCTTCAGTGTCTAATTTCCACTCTGACACAAGGGGGCGGAGGAGGTCTCTTTAGGTTCCCTTGTTCAGTCGTGCTGTGGGGAGGGAGGAACACTGCAGACCAATATCACTGGCGTGTGTGTGGAGAGCTCGCAGTGTCTCGGCCGCACTGGGTTTGCCAACGCTCACGGCGTGTGTGCTTTCCCAGTCTACCCTGCTCAGGCTTCAGGTTTTTCTGCCAGGGAGCAGGCCCTGAGATGCACGCACTTCCCAGGTCTAAGCCACTCAGGTTCAGGTTCTCAGGTACTCCACAAAGGCACAGACTCGGTTGGGCCCACGGTTTGTGCCGATCCCCCGTCGGAGCAGCTCAGGCAGCCAGGTGTTTGGCAAACGCACTCTCCCCTGTTGGGGCGGTGCGACTTATCACCTCCCTGGTCCCAGCCTCGGTGTCTAGGTGCGCCCGGCTCCAGTGTGCATTGTGTCACTTCTGGGTAGCTGGCCTCTGTCTGCGACCCTCCCGGCGGATGTCAACCCTCTGGAATCTCAAGAAGTCTTTGCTCTCTGGGGCTGAGTTTGCCCCTTTCCAGCTCTGGCTGGCCCCACCTGCCCGCTGCGTCTGGGGTGGGGGATGGAGCAGTCCGCAGCTGCCTAGCTCTTTTCTGGTATTGCTCATTCCTTTGTTTTGTGAGCGAGACGGCTGTGCCTTAGATTTGGGCTTTTCGCAGGATAGTTCTCTCTCTCTGGCTGTCCCACAGTTTAGGTTGCTATCTCATGTTAGCTCCCTCAGATTTCCCTCAGGGCATTCGGGCCGGGTCCTTACACTAAGCAGCCGCCCGCTCCTCTCCGTTCAGCCCCCACTTGCTGTTGGCGGATACGAGCGTCTGGGGTACTTCACTGGGAGTTGCCTTTAGGCACGTAATCTGTGGGTTTTATTTATTTATTTTTCCTCCCGGTTATGTTGCCCTCTGAAATTCGAAAACTTCCCCCAAACCCGCCAGCGAGAGGGTTTCCTGGTGTTTGGAAACTTCTCCTCTTTTACCACTCCCTCCCTGGGACGGGTCTCCGTCCCTAACTCTTTTGTCTCTCTTTTTATCTTTTTTATTTTGTCCTGCCTCCTTTCGAAGACAATGGGCTGTTTCTCTGGATGCCTGATGTCCTCTGCCAGCGTTCAGAAGTTGTTTTGTGAAGTTTGCTCAACGTTCAGATGTTCTTTTGATGAATTTGTGGGGGACAGAGTGGTCTCCCCGGACTATTCCTCCGCCATCTTAGCCCCCTCCTCCTAATATACATGTTTCAATGCCATTCTCCCAAATCATCCCACCCACACCTTCTCCCACAGAGTCCAAAAGACTGTTCTATACATCTGTGTCTCTTTCTGTCTCGCATATAGGGTTATTGTTACCATCTTTTTAAATTCCATATATATGCATTAGTATACTGTATTGGTGTTTTTCTTTCTGGCTTACTTCACTCTGTATAATAGGCTCCAGTTTTATCCACCTCGTTAGAACTGCTTCGAATGTATTCTTTTTAATGACTGAGTAATATTCCATTGTGTATATGTACCACAGCTTCCTTATCCATTCATCTGCTGATGGGCATCTAGGCTGCTTCCATGTCCTGGCTATTGTAAACAGTGCTGCGATGAACATCGGGGTACACGCGTCTCTTTCAATTCTGGTTTCCTCGGTGTATATGCCCAGCAGTGGGATTGCTGTGTCATATGGCAGTTCTATTTCCAGTTTTTTAAGGAATCTCCACACTGTTCTCCATAGTGGCTGTACTAGTTTGCATTCCCACCAACAGTGTAAGAGGGTTCCCTTTTCTCCGCACCCTCTCTAGCATTTATTGCTTGTAGACTTTTGGATCGCAGCCATTCTGACTGGTGTGAAATGGTACCTCATTTTGGGTTTGATTTGCATTTCTGTGATAATGAGTGATGTTGAGCATCTTTTCATGTGTTTGTTAGCCATTTGTATGTCTTCCTTGGAGAAGTGTCTGTTTAGTTCTTTGGCCCATTTTTTGATTGGGTCATTTATTTTCCTGGAATTGAGCTGCAGGAGTTGCTTGTATATTTTTGAGATTAATTCTTTGTCAGTTGCTTCGTTTGCTATTATTTTCTCCCATTCTGAAGGTGGTCTTTTCACCTTACTTATAGTTTCCTTTGTTGTGCAGAAGCTTTTAAGTTTAATTAGGCCCATTTGTTTATTTTTGCTTTTATTTCCAATATTCTGGGAGGTGGGTCATGGAGGATCCTGCTGTGATTTATGTCGGAGAATGTTTTGCCTATGTTTTCCTCTAGGAGTTTTATAGTTTCTGGTCTTACGTTTAGATCTTTAACCCATTTTGAGTTTATTTTTGTGTATGGTCTTAGAAAGTGTTCTAGTTTCATTCTTTTACAAGTGGTTGACCAGTTTTCCCAGCACCACTTGTTAAAGACATTATCTTTTCTCCATTGTATATTCTTGCCTCCTTTGTCAAAGATAAGGTGTCCATAGGTGCATGGATTTATCTATGGGCTTTCTATATTGTTCCATCGATCTATATTTCTGTCTTTGTGCCCGTACCATATTGTCTTGATGACTATGGCTTTGTAGTAGAGACTGAAGTCAGGCAGGTTGATTCCTCCAGTTCCATTCTTCTTTCTCAAGATTTCTTTGGCTATTCGAGGTTTTTTATATTTCCATACAAATTGTGAAATTATTTGTTCTCGTTCTCTGAAAAATACCATTGGTAGCTTGATAGGGATTGCATTGAATCTATAGATGGCTTTGGGTAGTATACTCATTTTCACTATATTGATTCTTCTGATCCATGAACGTGGTATATTTCTCCATCTATTTGTGTGCTCTTTGATTTCTTTCACCAGTGTTTTATAGTTTTCTATATATAGGTCTTTTGTTTCTTTAGGTAGATATATTCCTAAGTATTTTATTCTTTTCATTGCAATGGTGAATGGAATTGTTTCCTTAATTTCTCTTTCTGTTTTCTCATTGTTAGTGTATAGGAATGCAAGGCATTTCTGTGTGTTAATTTTATATCCTGCAACTTTACTATATTCATTGATTAGCTCTAGTAATTTTCTGGTGGAGTGTTTAGGGTTTTCTATGTAGAGGATCATGTCATCTGCAAACAGTGAAAGTTTTACTTCTTCTTTTCCTATCTGGATTCCTTTTATTTCTTTTACTGCTCTGATTGCTGTGGCCAAAACTTCCAAAACTATGTTGAATAGTAGTGGTGAGAGAGGGCACCCTTGTCTTGTTCCTGACTTTAGGGGAAATGCTTCCAATTTTTCACCATTGAGAATAATGTTTTTGTGAGTTTGTCATACATAGCTTTTATTATGTTGAGGTATGTTCCTTCTGTTCCTGCTTTCTGTAGGGTTTTTATCATAAATGGATGTTGAACTTTTTCAAAAGCTTTTTCTGCATCTATTGAGATAATCATATGGTTTTTATCTTTCAATTTGTTAATGTGGTGTCTTACATTGATTGATTTGTGGATATTGAAGAATCCTTGCATTCATGGGATAAAGCCCACTTGGTCATGATGTATGACCTTTTTAATATGTTGTTGGATTCTGTTTGCTAGAATTTTATTAAGGATTCTTGCATCTATGTTCATCAGTGATATTGGCCTGTAGTTTTTTTTTTGTGGCATCTTTGTCAGGTTTTGGTATTAGGGTGTCGGTGGCCTCATAGAATGAGTTTGGAAGTTTACCTTCCTCTGTAATTTTCTGGAAGAGTTTGAGTAGGATAGGTGTTAGCTCTTCTCTAAATTTTTGGTAGAATTCATCTGTGAAGCCATCTGGTCCTGGGCTTTTGTTTGCTGGAAGATTTCTGATTACAGTTTCAACTTCCATGCTTGTGATGGGTCCGTTGAGATTTTCTATTTCTTCCTGGTTCAGTTTTGAAAAGTTGCACTTTTCTGAGAATTTGTCCATTTCTTCCAAGTTGTCCATTTTATTGGCATGTAGTTGCTGATAATAGTCTCTTATGATCCTTTGTATTTCTGTGTTGTCTATTGTGATCTCTTTTTCATTTCTAATTTTGTTGATTTGATTCTTCTCCCTTTGTTTCTTGATAAGTCTGGCTAACGGTTTGTCAATTTTATTTATCTTCTCTAAGAACCAGCTGTTGGCTTTGTTGATTTTTGCTATGGTCTTTTTTGTTTCTTTTGCATTTATTTCTGCCATAATTTTAAAGATTTCTTTCCTTCTACTAACCCTGGGGTTCTTCATTTCTTCCTTTTCTGGTTGTTTTAGGTGTTGAGTTAGGTTATTTGACTTTTTTCTTGTTTCTTGAGGTAAGCCTGTATTGCTATGAACCTTCCCCTTGGCACTACTTTTACAGTGTCCCATAGGTTTTTGGTTGTTGTGTTTTCATTTTCATTCGTTTCTATGCATATTTTGATTTCTTTTTTGATTTCTTCTGTGATTTGTTGGTTATTCAGCAATGTGTTGTTCAGCCTCCATATGTTGGAATTTTTAATAGTTTTTCTCCTGTAGTTGACATCTAATCTTACTGCATTGTGGTCAGAAAAGATGCTTGGAATGATTTCAATTTATTTGAATTTACCAAGGCTATATTTATGGCCCAGGAAGTGATCTATCCTGGAGAAGGTTCCGTGTGCACTTGAGAAAAGGGTGAAATTCATTGTTTTGGGATGAAATGTCCTATAGATATCAATTAGGTCTAACTGGTATATTGTATCATTTAAAGTTTGTGTTTCCTTGTTAATTTTCTGTTTAGTTGATCTAGCCATAGGTGTGAGTGGGGTATTAAAGTCTCCCACTATTATTGTGTTATTGTTAATTTCCCCTTTCATACTTGTTAGCATTTGTCTTACATATTGCGGTGCTCCTATGTTGGGTGCATATATATTTATAATTGTTATATCTTCTTCTTGGATTGATCCTTTGATGATTATGTAGTGTCCATCTTTGTCTCTTTTCACAACCTTTGTTTTAAAGCCTATTTTATCTGATATGAGTATTGCTACTCCTGCTTTCTTTTGGTCTTTATTTGCATGGAATAGTTTTTTCCAGCCCTTCACTTTCAGTCTGGATGTGTCCCTTGTTTTGAGGTGGGTCTCTTGTAGACAGCATATATAGGGGTCTTGTTTTTGTATCCATTCAGCCAGTCTGTCTTTTGGTTGGGGCACTCAACCCATTTACATTTAAAGTAATTATTGATAACTATGATCCCATTGCCATTTACTTTATTATTTTGGGTTCAAGTTTATACAACCTTTCTGTGTTTCCTGTCTAGAGAAAATCCTTTAGTATTTGTTGGAGCGCTCACTCTGGAGGGAACCAACAGTAGAATAACAGAGGCAGAAGATAGGATAAGTGAGATAGAAGATAGAATTGTAGAAATAAATGAAACAGAGAGGAAAAAAGTAAAAAGAATTAAAAGAAATGAGAACAACCTCAGAGACTTCTGGGACAATGTTAAACGCCCCAACATTCGAATCATACGAGTCCCAGAAGAAGACAAAAAGAAAGACCATGAGAAAATACTTTAGGAGATAATAGTTGAAAACTTCCCTAAAATGGGGAAGGAAATAATCACCCAAGTCCAAGAAACCCAGAGAGTCCCAAACACGATAAACCCAAGGTGAAACACCGCAAGATACATATTAATCAAATTAACAAAGATCAAACACAAAGAACAAATATTAAAAGCAGCAAGGGAAAAACAACAAATAACACACAAGGAGATTCCCATAAGGATAACAGCTGATCTTTCAATAGAAACTCTTCAGGCCAGAAGGGAATGGTAGGACATACTTAAAGTGTCGAAAAAAAAAATAACCTGCAGCCCAGATTACTGTACCCAGCAAGGATCTCATACATCACATACATATGGTCTTAAGTAAAGGTGGGATTCCCTGAGAGTTCAGCTGGTAAAGAATCCGCCTGCAATGTGGGAGACCTGGGTTTGATCCCTGGGTTAGGAAGATCCCCTGGAGAAGGGAAAGGCTACCCACTCCAGGATTCTGGCCTGGAGAATTCCACGAACTGTACAGTCCATGGGGTCACAAAGAGTCGGACACGACTGAGCGACTTTCACTCACATACTCAAAGGCTTGAGCCAGTTGTGAGTTAGGAGATGCAAGGTGAGGCATCCTAGAAAGAAAACAATTGCCCTAAAAGATCTCCCCGAAAAGCCTGTCCACAAGCCTGAAGCGACACCATTATACACCATGCAGTTGTATCCAGTTCTTTCCTTCCTGAGGAAGGCCACATTTAGTCTCCAATCTTTTGGTTTGGATGGGATTAGCATTCATTTGAGAGGAGGAAAGAGGACATAGAGACTGAGGATGAGCCCCTGCCAGGAAAATTGGGAACAAAATAACTGGGAAAAGGGAAAAATAACTTGGTAAAGGGAAAAGCCTCCTGTCCCGAGACGACTGAGCCCGGGGCGCTTCCTCCGCTCTGCGGGCGCCTGCAGTAAGTGGGAAGGACTGGCGGCCGAGCCCGTCGGCGCCCAGCCCTCAGATGTGCCGAGCGGAAGGCTGCGCCTGTGCCCTGGGCGGGGAGCACGTGAGAGGGCGGCTGGCCCGCCCTGGTCCGGGTAGCAGAGGATGCCTTTCTATCCGGTCTTACGAAATGGGAATGGCCGGCCCTGGCGCTGCAGTTTGGCCGCGAAGGGACTGATATCCACGCAGGATATTGCTCAGCTACCTTACCCACCGCGACTTTCGCAAAGGCTTCCTGTGGGCGGGGGAAAGGATGCTGCGCCTGCCCTCCCTGGGCCGGCCCCGCACTGCACGTCTCCTGGGCCCACAAGGCCTGCTCACCGGGAGTTTCAAGTTCAGCCGGATGGGAAGGGTTTAAATGAATGACATATTTTATCCGAAGTCAGAATTCATGGGTCTTATTTCTGTATCTAACTCGTTTCTCATCTTCCAGTTTTCTGTCTCATGAACTCCACAGCCCAGAGCGTCCTGACCAGACCGAGATCGGCTCGTGCTGCCACCTGCAGGTGAAAGAGCTCGTGCGGCCTACCGACTGTCGCTGGGTGGCCAGTGACTGGAAGGAGGATTTCAAGACAGGATAGGGTATATTCCAGATGACTGGAGCTACTGACGTTTAAACGTATTATTTCCAAAGAGTGCAACACTTGACAAAAGACTTGGTCTAGGCTCCACGGGTCCTCTGGAGGTTTCTCTTTGGTTTCCTTTTCCGTCTTGTGGATTTAGAAGGGGATTGATATTTGCACAAGTGCAGTTTAGTGCAATAAAACAGATGTTCACCACCAAAGCATGTAATGGATCCACATGGGTCAGAGCTGGTGTATTACTAATGCCACCTCCATGATGTCACTGTGATTTCCATCACAGTTGGCTCTGCCCTGCCTAAATTGCTCAGGGTGCCCCTGTGACATACCAGTGGTCATCATCTGGGTAGTTCACAGCCCAGTGGGTTATCTCATTGCCCTGTATTCTGGGCCATAGTGACTCTTTCTTCAGGCACCCTGATAGTATGATTTTGAAAGTGAATGATTATTTTAAAAATAATTTTAGAACCATTCCATTAGAGTGGTGGTTAAGAGTATAGACCCTGAGGTCAAGCTGCCTGGTTTAAATCCTGACTCAAACTTTTAAACTTTCTGGCCTTGATAAAGTCACTAATTCTCTCTATGCCTTACTTTCCTTGTCTACTAAATGGAAGTGATAATACAGTCCTCATAGAACTGTTGTGCAGTTTAGATGAGATCATGCACATGAGTGCATGCAGTGAGTCTACTAAAAAAGAGGATGTGCTCTAAGCTCAAATCACCCAAGTGTGTGTTCAGGCTTTGACACTTGCTAGTTTGGGGGATATGGGATGAGTTACCTCACTTCTCTGTGCCTTGGGTTTATCATCTGTAAAATACCTATGGTAAGAGCATTATCTCACAGGTTATTTATGAAAATTAAATTAAATAGGTCTACTATGGTTCTTACACAGTAAGAAATCAAATGACAGTCTGTTAAGCCTGAACTAGATTTTGCTATATTCAGCATTTTATTGCTTGGAAATTCTGGTTTTTAAATTCCCAGATAAACAATTTCCCATTTGTTCGTCATTTTATAGTTGTCTTCAGTACAATTGTATGTATTCTTTCCATTTCCTTGGGTGGTAGATGTCCTCATCCCCATTTTACAGATGAATAAACAGAGGCTTAGAGTGGTTTAGTGACATACCCTATGTCATACAGTAAGTAGGCCAGAATGCACACCCAGCTCTTCTCTCCCGAAGACCAGGGCTTTACTTACTGTATCACTCGTGCCTTTATAATTCTTCTAAATGTGATGAGTACATATGTCATAACTGTTTGTCAAGTATCTATGCAGTGCCTGCGATTTTTCAAGTTTTAGTAACTTCCTAAAACCAGACATCCAAATTTCAAGGAAATTGAGAGAAATACATGTATTATTAATAACTGATCCCAATCCCCTCACATTCCCCTTTTGAAATGCTCCCCTGCAGAGCTGAAATTGCTTCTTTCTTCTTTCTTCCCTGCAGACTGAGAGCTCTGTGAAACTCAAGACTGAATATGTCGGTTCAATTTTCTTTCTGTAAAATAGAAATGCAGAGAAGAAACACTTTTCACTGAAAGGAGTCAGGAAACAAGATGAAATTTCTTTAAACTCTTGATAGCAGGTCCATCCCAGTCTGTAGGGAAAGAGATTAAGGATAGATTTAATAATTGGGGGCCAAATACTTCATTGAAGATCTTTCTTTCCTGGTTAGTAAAGTAATAATAACAACGAACAATTATCAAATGTCAACCACGAGCAGGCACTAAACTAAGCATGTTACATGTATAAGCTCCATTCACATTCTGCAGCAACCCTACATGCAGGTACTTTAGTTATCCTCATTTTACTGATAAAGAAGCAGTCTGAGAAAGAACTTGGGTTTGCCAGCATCACACAACTAGTAAGTAAAGTAGCAGAAAAGGAACTTGAACCCAGGTCTGTCTAACACTAAGAGAAGAGGCTCTACCCTCTGCCTGGCCTGCCCCCCAAGAAGGAGCAGGGCAGCTGCTGCTAGGCTTGTACGGGGAAGGTGCTTCGTGTGGAGCAACAGATGGGGATAGTGAGTGCACACTCCCCACCACAACCATCTCCATTCCTTCTCTTTGACTTATTTTCCACCCTAAGTGGCCAGGGTTTATACCAGAGTCATCTTCTTTGGCTCCTTCCCTGGTTGTGCCTGGCATTCTTGGCCCTCACTCATGCCCCAGAGAACTCTCTCCCTTAGTTTCTGGCAGCAGGGCAGGGGGGATATCCAGTGTCAGAGATCAGTAAAGCCCTTCATGTGACAGACAGCCACTCGCCTTCCCAGTGAACAGCACCTGTGTCTCCAGAGAGTGGTTTCAATGACATCAGCCCGCCCAGAACTTGTCTTTCCTTCCACAAGTCTCTAGGGTCCAGCTCACAGGGAGCAGCTGCTCCTTGCAGCTCGCCAAACATTTCTACTCAATTCATGCAGTTCTGAGCCTCCCCATTCTCTTCCCATGTCCCTGTTTGTCCCTACCCATCAGGATCTCCCAGAGCCAGATCTTTTTATGACTAATGGCACAGCCAATCTGTTTAGGGATTTGATTTCCAAATAGTCAACAGCTCCAGTAATGTCAATAATAACTGCACAAGTAGCCCCAGATGATTCATGGCTTCTGGTCCCAAGATTTTTTTTTTTTAATTTTTCAAAGGTTGTTTAGAATTCCAAGCTCATTTTCCCATCATATCTGGTTCTAGTCTGCCATATCTGTGGCAGACTGTAAAAACCAACTATCACATACTGAACATCTGTAGTGGAAGTCAATGGAAGACTGAACACCTCTACAGGACTTGAAGAAAAGCAAGTAAAACAAAGGAGGGAAAGAAGATGAGGATTCTGAGAGGTTAAAGTTCTGAGGAACTTCAGAAGCAATAGAAAAAAGAGTTTCCTAGCTCCCAGGTGTGAAGGGACAAGAGGAGACCTTGTTGAAAAGCAGATTCCAGGGTCCCTCCCCCAGGTCTGATATGGGGCAAGAACTCTCAGGGTCAACAGAGAGTTCTTCCAATGCAGGAGGTTCACGGAAAACAGTCAGAGAAAGGCTCACTTGCAGGACCAAGAACACCTGCTAGAGGGAGACTTCACCCTTGAGGGAAGAGGACTCATGGAGCAAGGGGAGAAAAAAGGGCTTCCTGAGGAAAGTGTTCAGAAAGCAGAACAATCAGGAAGGAAGAGAGAGAAGGAATGTGCTGCAGATGAGAACGAGGTCAAGACCCCCAGAGGTTATATCATGAAGGGATCTAAAAGTTCAGTTCAGATCAGTCGCTCAGTCATGTCCGACTCTTTGCAACCCCATGGGCTGCAGCACGCCAGGCTTCCCTGTCCATCACCAACTCCCAGACCTTACTCAAACTCATGTCCATCGAGTTGGTGATGCCATCCAACCATCTCATCCTCTGTTGTCCCCTTCTCCTTCTGCCTTCAATCTTTCCCAGCATCAGGGTCTTTTCCAATGAGTCAGTTCTTCACATCAGGTGGCCAAAGTATTGGAATTTCAACTTCAGCATCAGTCCTTCCAATGAATATTCAGGACCAATTTCCTTTAGGATTGACTGGTTTGATCTCCTTGCAGTCCAAGGAACTCTCAAGAGTCTTCTCCAACACCACAGTTCAAAAGCATCAATTCTTCAGCATTCAGCTTGCATTATCATCCAACTCTCGCATCCATACGTGACTACTGGAAAAACCATAGCTTTGGGTAGACAAACCTTTGTCGGAAAACTAATGTCTCTGCTTTTTTATATGCTGTTTAGGTTGGTCATAGCTTTTCTCCCAAGGAGCAAGCATCTTTTAATTTCATGGCTGCAGTCACCATCTACAGTGATTTTGGAGCCCAGGAAGATAAAGTCTCTCACTGTTTCCTTTGTTTTCTCATCTATTTGCCATGAAGTGATAGGACCAGATGTCATGATCTTAGTTTTCTGAATGTTGAGCTTTAAGCCAGCTTTTTCACTCTCCTCTTTACTTTCATCAAGAGGCTATTTAGTGCCTCTTCACTTTCTGCCATAACAGTGGTGTCATCTGCATATATGAGGTTATTGATATTTCTCCCAGCAATCTTGATTCCAGCTTGTCCTTCATCCAGCCCAGCATTTCGCATGATGTACTTTTCATGTAAGTTAAATAAGCAAGGTGACAATATACAGCCTTGACATACTCCTTTCCCAATTTGGAACCAGTCTGTTGTTCCATGTCCAGTTCTACCTGTTGCTTCTTGACCTGCATACTGGTTTTTCAGGAGACAAGTAAGGTGGTCTGATATTCTCATCTCTTGAAGAATTTCACACAGTTTGTTGTGATTCACACAGTCAAAGGTTTTAGTGTAGTCAATGAAGCAGAAGTAGATGTTTTTCTGGAATTCCCTTGTTTTTTTTCTCTCTCTTTCTCTTTTTTTTTTTTGGTCTCCTGTCAATATTTTTATTTTTTTAGTTAATTTGTTTTAATTGGAGAATAATTACTTTACAATATTGTGACAGTTTTTGCCATACATCAACATGAATTGGCCACAGGTACACATATGTCCCCTCCCATCTTGAACTCCCCTCCCATCTTCTTTCCCACCTTATCCCTCTGGGTTGTCCCAGAGCACCAACTTTGGGTGCCCTACTTCACGCATCAAACTTGCAAAGGCCATCTACTTTACATACAGTATGTATGATCCAACAGATGTTGGCAATCTGATTTCTGGTTCCTCTGCCTTTTCTAAAACCAGCTTGAACATCTGGAAGTTCTCAGTTCATGTACTGTTGAAGCCTCGCTTGAAGGATTTTGGGATTACCTTGTTAGTGTGTGAGATGAGTGCAATTGCGCAGTAGTTTGAACATTCTTTGCATTGCCCTTCTTTGGGATTGGAATGAAAACTGATCTTTTCCAGTCCTGTGGCTACTGCTGAGTTTTCCAAATTTGCTGACATATTGATGCAGCACTTTCACAGCATTATCTTTTAGGATTTGAAATAACTCAGCTGGAATTCCATCACCTCCACTAACTTTGCTCATAGTAATACTTCCTAAGTTCCACTTGACTTCACATTCCAGGATGTCTGGCTCTAGGTGAGTGATCACACCATCATGGTTATCTGGGTCATTAAGACCTTTTTTGTCCAGTTTTTCTGTGTATGTTGCCACCTCTTAATATCTGCTTTTGTTAGGTCCAAACTGTTTATGTCCTTTATTGTGTCCATATTTGCATGAAATGTTCCTTGGAATCTCTAATTTTCTTGAAGAGATCTCTAGTCTTTCCCAGTCTACTGATTCCCTCTATTTCTTTGCATTGTTCACTTAAGAAGGCTTTAATTTCTCTCCTTGCTATCCTCTGCAACTCTACATTCAGGTGAGTATATCTTTCCTTTTCTCCTTTGCCTTTCACTTCTCATCTTTTCTCAGCTATTTGTAAGACAACCATTTGTTGTCTGAGGAGTCAGCCTGGTTGTGAATTTTCTCTCGCTAAACCCCAGCAGAGAAAATGAATAGTAGGATGCCTTCAGGATTGGGAAACAGCCTGACAGTTACATAGGGAAAGCAAGTGGTGGGTTGTTGATGAGAATATGGCTGAAACAATTGCCAGTTGGCCCCAGGCTGGAAAGGGGAGGGAGGTAAAGCCAGGAGGATCTGATACCCAGAGTGTCCCAACTCAGACAAACTGTGGGTGAATCTATGAGGATCTCAAAGGAATGAAGCATAGGGCACTAGAGAAGACAAGTCGAGGACAGAGAAAACTAACACTGAGAAAACTGACACTCCCATGCCCAATCTGGCTCAGTAACCCATGCAGCCTCATCTCCTCCCATAAGCAAGACAGCAGAAATCCTACACAATCCCCTGTGGCCATGCCACATCCTCCTCATCAAAGCCTCCTGGATATCAGGGCTAGTGAAACCTTAGCTTCCCAAGAACAACTCAGGCCCTCCAGCTACATCTCTCCAGTTTCACCTTTTATTATGACACGGGGTATCTCACAGTATCAGAAGCATGGCTGAAGAATTAAGGCTCAAGAAAACAAGACCCAGGAAAGCCTGGACCTCAAGAACTATAACCAGGAGCTCAAAACTATTTGGACCCTTCTCTCTTTAGATTCTTTCTATCCTTTGCTGTACAAGTTCTCTTCATTCTCTCTCACTAAAGGAACTTAAGAGCTTGGACTCTGGAACCAGCTACCTGATATTCTTATCCTAATACTGCTCATCCATTTCCCAGCTGAATGACATTAAGCAAGTTACTTACCCTCTCTGTGCCTCGGTTTCCTTGTGGAGACAATAATAGGGCCTACCTCATAGTGTTGCTTGAGGAGTAAATCCTTTAATATTCTTAGAGCACTTGGAAGAGTCCCTGACCCCCCAGGTTCTTTCTCATCCAAGAGAAGAGTTTGGGCACCAGGGATTTAATCAGATATTTGTCCTCAAGGATGACGGTAATAAACCAGGATCCCACTCAAGTCAATGGTGGGATCCACAGTTATCCAATCTTGTGGGTGGGTGGAAGGACAGCAGGAGCTGCGGTGCAACTCAGGACCAGGCAGGAGATATATCATTTTGTTAGGAGCAGGGCAATATATTCCTCACCCTGGTAATTATTCTACCATTGCACCTACTCTACCATTGCACCCCTTGATCATCAGCGCATGATGATACCTTCTACGTCAAGAAAAAACTGGATATCTTGTCCTTAACTCTCTTCCCCAACGTTCAGATTCATCTGCTTTGAAACCCATCCACATTGTCTTTTTTCCATCTTTGTGAATGAGGTGCCCATTCCAGTCCATAAAGAATTCCTCCTCATGTCCTTCATTATCCCCCACAGTCTTCCTCAGGACCATCGTTCCATCAACCATCTTCTATCTCTCCACCCGCCACTTCTCTTCCATGTCTCCCTCTGTCCCAGTCCTTTCCCGTAGAATTGAAACAAGCTCAGGTCTCTCCCACTCTAAAGATATATAGATCTCCCTAGACTTCCCCTTCCTTAGGGCTCCACTTCCCCTCCCAGCCTAGCATCTCAAAAATTCATCTCCACTCACTTGACTCTACTTCTTTGCCTCCCATTCTCAATTCTCTGTTTTCTAGCTCTCACTTCTCCTAAGAAACTGACATCTCCCTCAACTAGCAAAAGACTGGACCTTTGCTACATTAGGCATCACTGCTACCCCTACTTTAAACTTTCTCCTCCATGGGTTTCTATAGTAACACTCTCCCTGGTCATTTTCCTGCCTCTCCAACCACTCCTTCTCCACTGAACCTTGAACAATCCATTCTTTCCTTACCTCACAGCCCCCCAGGGTGACCTAATCTATGCTCAAAGTTTCAATCACCCCTTACACAAGCTAATAATTCTCAAATCTATATCCATTAGCTTAGTTGTTTCTCTTGAATATCAGATTATCCATCCAACAGCCACCACAACATCTTCACTTGGGGAACCTCTGAAACATTGCAAATTTAGCATATGGATTTAGGGAATAGTCCCTAAAACTATATCATATGGAAAATGGTTGAAGATACTAAAGGTGGCTAATCCACAGAGGTGATTCAGCTGGATTACAATGGTAAACTGGGCCATGGCAGTCAACTGGTAAAGGAATTGAAGATATTCTGTACAGACCCCAAGGGGTCAGATTCAAACTAATGATTGGGAAATTGGAGAATTTACATTTCGGCCAAACCTAAAGAAGACCCTTTGAAAGTCAATGACTCAAATGTGGACTTCGCTACCTTACAAGGTTGTGAGACCTTGGTTACTGAGAGCATTTAAGTACCAGGATTTAAATTCCTTCTAACTTCAGGAATCAATAACTTTGTGAGAAAGTGAAACCAAGCTTATGAAGACTTAAGCAAATGCAGTAAAAACCTGATAATATTGATCCTGGTGCCAGTCAGGCATTGACTTGCTGGCTGGATTGGAATCACCCAAAATGGAAATAATAGTAGGAACATTTTAGGATAGCTGAAAGGACAAAATAATTGGGATAAACCCTCAAGGAGGGAAGGACGGATAGTCAAAGAAAACTCACCATGGCATGATTTTCTTGGAGGTATTTTGTGCTTAGTTATATTTTTATGGAACCACTCAGCTGACAGAGTTTTTGCATTACCCATATTGCAGAGGGATCCTTGAGTTAAAGTTCTGCTTCAACAAACCCAACCACGTATTGCTTGAAGTAAAAGCCTCCAAATCTGGGCGGAACAAGGTGGCTTGACAACTAGGCTGGAAAAGACTTTTGCCCCTGAGTCTACAGACACCTCTGCCTTCTGAGTAGAGGACAGAAGGCTGGAATTACTGTCTGAAAAAGCATGGTTCCCACCTACAGCCAGTGCCATGTACCTTCATGTGACAGGATACTCCAGCTCGAAGACGGCTCCCTCCCTGCCCATCCCTGGACCATCCCATTCCAGAACACGTGTTGTATTTGTGTTTTCCTGCTTCCTGAGCTTCTACAAGCTCTGCCTCCCTTCTCCCTTCTGCCTCTTCAAACCCTTTTTACTATGAATATATTTCACTGACTCCCATCTGGTTTGTTCGTACCTGAATTTTCTATCTCTCACTGATGCCTGCAGATGGATAATTTGATTGAACTCTTTCCCATAGTACTACCTGTAGGCCCTATATCTTGGAAGGTTCTGCTCTGGCAAGAAACCTATGGGCCCAAAGGGGTGTGCTCACCTGGAGTCTCAACCTCCCTCTAGGCCATCCTCCAAGTACCTGAGATGTTGGAATTCCATATCCACATAGCCCTAAGCCTGCTTCCAGGGTCTGGACAGGCCTTTTCCTTGGGTCTGTACAGTGGATCTTACTGCCTGTGTGTGAAATTCTAGGCCTGAGGAGGTGGCTGAGGCCAGTGCACAGGGCTCCTTGAGAAACAGGGATGGGACCACCGCTAGGATTGGAAAGGGACAGCTGGAGGCTGATATCTTCTTTTTGTACTCTTGTCCTGAGCTCTGCAAATCCTAGAAGTACCAAGTATGAAGGTGAAGAAGGCCCAGTTCCTGGTCTGTAGAAACATTAAGGATGTAAGCAAACCAGGTTGCCATGTAGCACTTGAAGAGTCTTTCTTTCTCCTCTTTTAAGCCTAGAGCCTAGAGCCATCCTTCAGTGGGCTGCTCTCTGCTCCCTCTGCATGACCTACAGCTCCTCTGCAGGAGGCAGCCCCAGCTCAAAATGCCCCCATCTCAAACTGAAGCCCCCAATCTTACATCTGAGCCCCCTACCCTAGGAGAGGAGCAGGCAGTAAGAGAGTGCTGTCTCACTCTTTTGTGCTGCGGTTTCTTCATCTGTCAAGTGGAAATTATAATTACACCTCACATCCCACAAGATCATTTTGAGAATAAAATTAGAATTGCCTACCTGATTACCTAATATCCAAGGTTATTCCAAGCAAGGGTCTCTCAAAGAGAAGTGCAGGAAAGAGCTAATTTAGAGCAAGAAACACTGACACTTGTGGGACTATGTATTATGTATTAGCTGTGCCAAGTTTTTAAGTCTAAGCTGGTTCCCCATGTTATCCAACATGCCTTGGGAGGATAGCAATTGATATCAATGGTATTTACTCAAAAGATGAAATAAAATTCCATATTAGTTCAAGTAGAATATAACTTGGGAAAACAGATCACTAGCAAGGATCAACTCTGTGGGGGAAGAAAGCATGTTTCTACTCTGCTAAATGGAATGCAAAACAGGTACAGGTCCTATGGAAGGCAGTCTGACGATTTATCAAAATTATACATGCAGTTATCCTTTGACCTCATAAATCCACATCTGGGAATTTATTCTACAGATACACCTATATTCCTACAAGATGACATGTGTACAGGGATATTTATGGCAGCACAGGTTGTAAAAGCAAAAGACTGGAAATAACCCAAGGGCCCATAAAAAGGAACTAGTTAAATACACTATCATACATTCTTACAGTGAAATATCTTAAACAAGGAAGGTTTCTATGCATTGATGTGCAAAGATCTTCTTAACACGTTGTTAGAAAGAGTAAGAAATAAGAAAGCATTTTAATATTTTTAGATTTACTTGTATTTCCACAAAGGAAATACAAGGATGCATAAGAAATTAAAGAAGGATGCATAAGAAATTAACAAAAGTGCTAGGAGGGAATCGTTTCAATGTACATCTTTTGATAATGTTTTTGTTTCTAAATCATATGAATATTTTAACTTTGCAAAATAGAAATGAATTCAGGACCAAAAAAAATCCCCTCTAGAATGTATTCCAGGACAAAGAGTACTGGACTGAGCAACAGAAGATCAGATTTGATCCTGGCTGGACCTCTGGCCACCCTGAATTTCCTCAGCTGAAAGACAAGCAGGGGTGGCCCTGTCTGCTCTCTGTCCTTCTAGCCTCACACTTCTATAAATAAAATCCTTTCCTGGATCATGCCTTGTTTTTTATGGTTGCTACCTTCTGTGCCCTTTTGCTTATTCAGACAATTTCAAGATAACTGAGCATGTTTAGCACCATTTTCCAGGGAATTCCAGATCTAACAAGTCATATTCCTCTCTCTTGGATTAATTTGTCAATTGTCCATGCCCTTATGCTCCTCTCTCAAGCTTTATTCAGAGGCTTTTAAATTTTCACTTTAACCTGGATTAATCCTTCTGTGTGTGTTGGTCGCTCAGTCGTGTCCAGCTCTTTGCAACACCATGGACTGTAGCCACCAGGCTCCTCTGTCCATGGGATTCTCCAGGCAAGAATACTGGAGTAGCCATTCCCTTCTCCAGGGGATCCTCCCAACCCAGGGATCGAACAAACCCAGGTCTCCTGCATTGCAAGCGGATTCTTTACTGTCTGAGCTACCAGGGAAGCCCCTTCTAGGAAGCAGCTGGGTCATGTAAAAGATGAATCATAAAAATTTAATGCAGCATCCTGTTTCTCAGGTAATTACCCTCTACATAACAAAGTCCAGTTCTGTTCTGTTCATTCATTTGGAATTACTTCTCTTAAGGGTTACAGGAACGAGGGAACAGGAGCTGAACAAGGGAGTGCAGTGTATCTGAGAGCTTTTGGAGCTGCAGGCAGGACAGAGGACTGTGCTAGGGAGATGCCCTGCATGAGAGTCAGGCAGAGGGCCTAGGCTACAGGCTGACGAAGGAGTGACAATCTGAATGGAAGGCACCAGCTCTGGGTGAGGTCTGCGCCCACTACAGAGGTGGTGGCTCCACTGTCCCATCTAGCCAACTGTCTAAGCTGGTGTAGACAACGTTGGCATAACCCACTGAGATGCCCAAAGAACCCAACACCACAATTTTCTTTTTTTTCTTTAAAAATAATTTTTGACCATGTACACTCTGCTATATTTAAAATGGATAACCAACAAGTTCTTACTATATAGTACAGGGAACTCTGCTCGATGTTATGGGGCAGTCTGGATGGGAGGGGAGTTTGGGGGAGAATGGATACATGTATACATATGGCTGAGTCCCTTTGCTGTCCACCTGAAACTAACACAATATTGTGAGTTGGCTATATTCCTGTACAAAATAAAAAGTTTAAAAAAATCATTCTTGACCAGAAACTAAATTTTTTAATTAAAAAATCCTGATTATATTTACCCAAATACAACTCTACTGATTTTTCCATATTTACTTCTAAGCATTAATCATAAAAACTTACTTTCCCAGAAGCAGAATAATTGTGTAGGTAAATTTTTGCTGTTTTCATTTATCATTACTCTATTAGCCTGTGGCCTCAAAGTCTTCACAATGATTATTTTAATGACTAAATAATATCCCATTGCATAGATCTACTATAGTTTGCTCAACCACTTCTGTATTATGGTGAAGCACCTTGCACATTTAGATTCCTCATCCATAGAACATTTTCCTTAGAATAAATTCTCAGAAAGAGGAAACTAAGTTAAAGAATGTTGAACATTTTCACTATTTTCTTACTTTTTTTTCCTTTCTTGACTTTATCCTAGCTCCAGCAGTAGAGTTTACTAATATCATAAGGCAAATTATCTGTTTACATTTGTTGTCAGTATTTGAAGGTGAGGTATTCCTTTCTTATGTATTTAATAAGCTTTTTAAACCTGGGTTTGAGTTACTGAAGCCAGTTTTTATTTTAAAGGTAATGCTTGCACACTGTAAAACTTTGAATGTCTTTTATAAATTTTTGTATAATTTATCATATTGACTCATACAATCTTTTTTAAAAAATGTATTGGAGTAAAGCTGATTTACAATGTTAGTTTCTGCTGTATAGCAAAGTGAATCAGTTATACACATACATATATCTACTCTTTTTTATTTTTTTAATTTATTTTTGACTGTACTGTGTCTTCACTGCTGTGCACAGGCTTTCTCTGGTTGTGGCAAACAGGGGCTACTCTTCATTGCAATGCTCAGGCTCCTCTTGTTGAAAAGCACAGGCTCTAGGGCACACGGGCTTCAGTAGTTGTGGCTCACAGGCTTCGTTGCCACACGTGAGAGCCTGTGAGAGCTTCCTGGACCAGGGATCGAACCCACGTCCCCTGCATTGCAAGTGGGTTCTTAACCACTGCACCACCAGCAAACTCGCCACCCATTTTTTAGATTCTTTTCTCATATGGGTCATTACAGAGTATGGAGAAGAGTCCCCTGTGCTACATGGTAGGTCCTTATTAATTATCTATTTCATATATAGTAATGTGTATATGACATATAATTTAGTGTATTCTTATTTATTTAAACACTTTTTCAAATTCTCCATTGTTATCTATCGTTCCTACTTTATTTTTCTGTAGCATCAATTCTAATAAGGCTATTCTTCCACAATAAAAATGAATTCTTTAATCTTTGTTAGTTTTTCCATGACTTGAATTAAATTTTTTAATAAGCTTATAGACCAGGAGTTTACATTGGTGTGTGGTGTGAGGGCCTCAGAAAGGAGCAGATCTGTCTGATTGTATATGTTTTCTAATATACACAGTCCCATCCCTGGAAAGTCAGCTTGGTATATATTATCTGGTGGAGTACATATTTTTAAGGTTAAGCAGTCAACTTACATATTGCTTTGCAAGACTGGATTTCAATTTGTCCAGATATGAGTCTTGATTTACACTTCAACATTTCCTACAGCAACTAGCGTTATGCCTTCCACATCGTAAACAGCCCAAAAAACATTTGTTAATTTGACCTGATTCAACATAAAAATAGATACAGTAGCACAGAGCTGCTATTTAAAAGAATAGTCCAGAAGCTGAAAGGTACTGTTTTTAATTAAACATATCCCCACCAGTCAGTCTTTCCCAGCAGAATGGGATGCCAGCAAAGCTGGGCATGGGCATGGGCAAGTTTAACAGAGGAGCAAACACACTTGGCTTCAAATCCTGCCTCTACCACTTCCTAGCTGGGAGCCTTGAGCAAACTAAACTCTGGTTTCCTCCTCTGTAAAAAAGACACCGAAGAGCTCCTGGTGTGCTTGAAGAAATAATATACTCAGAGCACTCAGCACTGTGCCCAGCTCTGGGAAGGTGCTCAATGTGTGATAATGATTACTAGCTTCCTGGTCTCCACCGTGACCTGCATGCTTGCCAAGTCGCTTCAGTCATCTGACTCTTGTGACCCTACAGACTGTAGTCCGCCAGGCTCCTCTGACCATGGGATTCTCCAGGCAAGAATACTGGAATGGGTTGCCATGCCCTCCTCCAGGGCATCTTCCTGACCCAAGGATCGAAACCGCATCTCTTACATCTCCTGCATTGGCAGGTGGGTTCTTTACCAGTAGTGCCACCTGGGAAGCCCAGTATGTGCACAGCTATGGGAAAGCTTGAGTGTCAAGCAAGAAATGTGACAGGTATCCAGCAACCACTCCCCTTCCTCCCCTCCCGACATGTACTTGGGAGAATTCCAGCCCCAACTGTCTTTGCTAGGGCTGTTTTATCAAACCCAGGAATAGATTGTTGCCAAGTTATCTAAACTCTGCTTATCTGAGTTAGATTTTACCAGTCTAATTATCTATCACTAAAAGGCTGAATGCTTCCCAATTCATTCTAACACACACACAGCAGTCCATGTAAAGAGTGGCGTTTGCACACGGCTTGAAACATGCAGCATTTTTAATGAGATTTTCAAGAGTAGCAACTTCCCCTTCCCATGCTGCAAAATCACGAAGACAAGATTCATTCCAAGAAACTAAGGTATTCTCAGCACCAGGACATTAGCAGGCTAAAGGGGAAAATTTGTACCATGTTAATGGATGATAGAAAGGTATTTGACCCAATTCAACATCCATCTTGATTCTCTTACAAGAAAAATATACAACACTGTTCGTGTTTGATATATAGAAGGAGACTCCCTTAATACTATAAATGTATTAGAAACCAACAGAAAACATGAAAAAAATGGTGAATTCTTACAGGCACTGCTACTAAAATTAGATTCAGGTCAAGAATGAGCTGTTTCTGGGCTTGTTTTGGAAGTTCTAGTCAATGTGCTGAAATAATAAACAAATTTATCATTATTCTAGGAAGATATGATGTTAATCAATAGAGGGCTCATTAAAACAAGAAATACCAAGCAAAAGAATCTTATGCAGCTATTAAAATAAAGGTGTAGAATACAGATAGGAAAAGAAGAAGTAAAACTCTCACTGTTTGCAGATGACATGATCCTCTACATAGAAAACCCTAAAGACTCTACTAGAAAATTACTAGAGTTGATCAATGAATATAGTAAAGTTGCAGGATATAAAATTAACACACAGAAATCCCTTGCATTCCTATACTCCAATATTGAGAAAACAGAAAGAGAAATTAAGGAAACAATACCATTCACCATTGCATCAAAAAGAATAAAATACTTAGGAATATATCTACCTAAAGAAACAAAAGACTTATATATAGAAAACTATAAAACACTGATGAAAGAAATCAAAGAGGACACAAACAGATGGAGAAATATACCGTGTTCATGGATAGGAAGAATTAATATAGTGAAAACGAGTATACTACCCAAAGCAATCTATAGATTCAATGCAATCCCTATCAAGCTACCAATGGTATTTTTCACAGAACTAGAACAAATCATCTCACAATTTGTATGGAAATATAAGAAACCTCGAATAGCCAAAGCAATCTTGAGGAAGAAGAATGGAACTGGAGGAATCAACCTGCCTGACTTCAGGCTCTACTACAAAGCCACAATCATCAAGACAGTATGGTACTGGCACAAAGATAGAAATATAGATCAATGGAACAAAATAGAAAGCCCAGAGATAAACCCACGCACATATGGACACCTTATCTTCGACAAAGGAGGCAAGAATATACAATGGAGAAAAGACAATCTCTTTAACAAGTGGTGCTGGGAAAACTGGTCAACCACTTGTAAAAGAATGAAACTAGAACACTTCCTAACACCGTACACAAAAATAAACTCAAAATGGATTAAAGATCTAAACGTAAGACCAGAAACAATAAAACTCCTAGAGGAAAACATAGGCAAAACACTCTCCGACATAAATCACAGCAGGATCCTCCATGACCCACCTCCCAGAATATTGGAAATAAAAGCAAAAATAAACAAATGGGACCTAATTAAAATTAAAAGCTTTTGCACAAAAAAGGAAACTATAAACAAGGGGAAAAGACAGCCTTCAGAATGGGAGAAAATAATAGCAAATGAAGCAACAGACAAACAATTAATATCAAAAATATACAAGCAACTTCTGCAGCTGAATTCCCGAAAAATAAACGACCCAATCAAAAAATGGGCCAAAGAACTAAACAGACATTTCTCCAAAGAAGACATACAGATGGCTAACAAACACATGAAAAGATGCTCAACATCACTCATTATTAGAGAAATGCAAATCAAAACCACAATGAGGTATCATTTCACACCAGTCAGAATGGCTGCTATCCAAAAGTCTACAAGCAATAAATGCTGGAGAGGGTGTGGAGAAAAGGGAACCCTCTTACACTGTTGGTGGGAATGCAAACTAGTACAGCCACTATGGAGAACAGTGTGGAGATTCCTTAAAAAACTGGGACTAGAACTGCCATATGACCCAGCAATCCCACTGCTGGGCATATACACCGAGGAAACCAGAATTGAAAGAGACGCGTGTACCCCAATGTTCATCGCAGCACTGTTTACAATAGCCAGGACATGGAAGCAGCCTAGATGCCCATCAGCAGATGAATGGATAAGGAAGCTGTGGTACATATACACAATGGAATATTACTCAGCCATTAAAAAATATACATTTGAATCGGTTCTACTGAGATGGATGAAACTGGAGCCCATTATACAGAGTGAAGTAAGCCAGAAAGAAAAACAACAATACAGTATACTAATGCATATATATGGAATTTGAAAGATGGTAACGATAACCCTATATGCGAGACAGAATAAGAGACACAGATGCATGGAACAATTTTATGGACTCTGAGGGAGAAGGTGAGGGTGGGACGTTCTGGGACAATAGCATTGAAACATGTATATTATCATATGTGAAACAGAACACCATTCCATGTTCAATACATGTGACAAGGGCTCAGGGCCGGGGCAATGGGATGATCCAGAAGGATGGGATGGGGAGGGAGGTGGGTGGGGAGTCCAGGAAGGGGAACACATGTAAACCCATGGCTGATTCATGTCAATGTATGGCAGAAACTATTACAATATTGTAAAGTAATTAGCCCCCAACTAAAATAAATAAATTTATAAAAAAAATAAAATAAAATAAAATAAAGGTGTAGAACTACATACGTTATTGTGGAAAAATGTCCAAGATATAGTATCAAGTGGAAGAAATAGGATACAAAGAGCATTATAGTATGATTTAATTAAATCTATATTTATATACTTATGTTGAATATATATACGTATATTTGAAGTGAAAGTTGCTCAGTCATGTCTGTCTCTTTGTGACCCCATGGACCATATAGTCCATGGAATTCTCTAGGCCAGAAGACTGGAGTGGGTAGCCTTTCCCTTCTCCAGGGGATCTTCCCAAGCCAGGGATCGAACCCAGGTCTCCCACATTGCAGGCAGATTCTTTACCAGCTGAGCCACAAGGGAAGCCCATATGTATTGAATACATATATATATATACATATATATATATATATATATATATATATGGAGAGAGAGAGAGAGAGAGAGAGAGAGAGAGAAGACTGAAAGGAAATTCACCAAAATATATTTAGAGATAATATTTCTGGCGAGATACAGTGGGGTTCCAGGTGACACTTATTCTCTATACTTTTCTGTATTTTCTGAGTGTTTTACACTGTAATAAACATATTTGTATAATGAGAAGAAAGCAATAAATCTCATTTACCCACAAATATATGCACATTGGACATACATGCAAAATCCATTTCAAAGGCATTAGGATGAGCTGTTTTTCTCCTGAAGTGATTAGTGTTTGTGACCTAAGGCCACTTCCTTACTCACCAGATTGGTCTGTTCTGCCTGGTCCCTTCCCCTCTGGAGAGCCCCAGATCCACGGGTTCCAGAAAGACCTAGCCCTGGGCCTGATTCCCCAAGTGGCTATGGCCCATGGTGTCAGCACCTGCGCATAGTCCTGCCCTATCTAATCTATTTACAAAGAATTTCCGACCCTCTAAGGCTGCCCAGAATCATTGCTGATGGTGACTGCAGCCATGAAATTAAAAGACGCTTACTCCTTGGAAGGAAGGTTATGGCCAACCTAGATAGCATATTTAAAACCAGAGACATCACTTTGCCAACAAAAGTACGTCTAGTCAAGGCTATGGTTTTTCCAGTGGTCATGTATGGATGTGAGAGTTGGACGGTGAAGAAAGCTGAGCATCGAAGAATTGATGCTTTTGAACTGTGGTGTTGGAGAAGACTCTTGAGAGTCCCTTGGACTGCAAGGAGATCCAATCAATCCATCCTAAAAGAGATCAATCCTGGGTGTTCATTGGAAGGTCTGATGTTGAGGCTGAAACTCCAATACTTTGGCCACCTCATGTGAAGGGTTGACTCATTGGAAAAGACCCTGATGCTGGGTAGGATTGGGGGCGGGAGGAGAAGGGGACGACAGAGGATGAGATGGTTGGATGGCATCACTAACTCGATGCACATGGGTTTGGGTGGACTCCGGGAGTTGGTCATGGACAGGGAGGCCTAGCGTGCTGCAGTTCATGGGGTCGCAAAGAGTCGGACATGACTGAGCGACTGAACTGAACTGAAGGCTGCCCACCTTGCCCAAAATTGAGAGGGCTGTTCCTTGCAGTCATCCAGCAGAAGTCTTTGCCTCGTTGGTAGGTGGATTTGGAAACCATTCTGGCAATCTCATATTCCAGGCTTCTTTGCCCCACTTCTGGGCTGAAGGTCATGGGCAGAGTATGCCAGGTCCAGTAACCTTATCCTAGGTTTCCTGGAGACCTTAAGTGTTCCCCACCTGTGCTCCAGCCCTGTACCTCAGATGGTTGGTTGGGTCCATCCTGCTACCTCATTCCTAGTGGCCACAATTTTGTGTCTGAACTCTGCATCTGCCACTGCCCACCTCATCATACATAGACATTATCTGGCATGTGATTCATCCAACCCTCCATTCTGCACCCTGGTGGTTGTAAGAAGGCCCCTAGTGGGTCTCAATGCTTGCTAGGAAGAGGACTGGATCATCTGTCAACTCCCTGTTTCAACCTGAGTCATAATCTAACAGCTCCTCCCCTGAGCCTCTTCTTCTACATTTAACTCACCCCATACTCCACCAGCTTTCCTCCTGGTCCAGAACCCACCAGGCCATCAGAGGTTGTCAGACCAGCTCTATAAGGCTAGATATCCTCACCCCAGCCTGGAGCATACCCTTCAAATCGCTACAGCATTGAAGTGAAAGACCAAGTCCCAGGGTGACTCAGTAGACTGAAATCAAGACTGGTGTTGATTATTGGGATTTTTTAAATTTAAATTAGTTTATCTATTTTTTAACTTTACAAGATTGTATTTGTTTTGCCATACATTGACATGAATCCACCATGGGTGTACATGTTTTCCCCTTCCAGAACACGCCTTCCACCTCCCTCCCCATCCCATACCTCCAGGTCATCCTGGTGCACAAGGCCCGGGCACCCTGTATCATGCATCAAACCTGGACTGGCGATTCGTTTCACATATGATAATTTACATGCTTCAATGCCATTCTCCCATATCATCCCGCCCTCGCCCTCTCCCATAGAGTCCATAATACTGTTCTATTTATCTGTGTCTCTTTTGATGTCTCGCATACAGGGTTATCTTTACCGATTGACTAAATACCATATATATGTGTTAGTATACTGTATTGGTGTTTTTCTTTCTGGCTTACTTCACTCTGTATAATGGGCTCCAGTTTCATCCACCTCATTAGAACTGATTCGAACGTATTCTTTTTAATGGCTGAGTGATATTCCATTGTGTATATGTACCACAGCTTCCTTATCCATTCATCTGCTGATGGGCATCTAGGCTGCTTCCATGTTCTGGCTATTATAAACAGTGCTGCGATGAACATTGGGGTACACGTGTCTCTTTCAATTCTGGTTTCTTCAGTGTGTATGCCCAGCAGTGGCATACACATAGAATGGCAGTTCTACTTCCAGTTTTTTAAGGAATCTCCACACTGTTCTCCATAGTGGCTGTACTAGTTTGCATTCCCACCAACAGTGTAAGAGGGTTCCCTTTTCTCCACACCCTCTCCAGCATTTATTGCTTGTAGTCTTTTGGATAGCAGCCATTCTGACTGGCGTGAAATGGTATCTTTCACCATTGTGGTTTTGATTTGCATTTATCTGATAATGAGTGATGTTGAGCATCTTTTCATGTGTTTGTTAGCCATTTGTATGTCTTCTTCGGAGAAGTGTCTGTTTAGTTCTTTGGCCCACTTTTTGATTGGGTCGTTTATTTTTCGGGAATTCAGCTGCAGGAGTTGCTTGTATATTTTTGAGATTAATTGTTTGTCCATTGCTTCATTTGCTATTATTTTCTCCCATTCCGAAGGCTGTCTTTTCACCTTGCTTATAGTTTCCTTTGTTGTGCAAAAGCTTTTAAGTTTAATTAGGTCCCATTTGCTTATTTTTGTTTTTATTTCCAATATTCTGGGAGGTGGGTCATAGAGGATCCTGCTGTGGTTTATGTCAGAGAGTGTTTTGCCTATGTTTTCCTCTAGGAGTTTTATAGTTTCTGGTCTTACGTTTAGATCTTTAATCCATTTTGAGTTTATTTTTGTGTATGGTCTTAGAAAGTGTCCTAGTTTCATTCTTTTACAAGTGGTTGACCAGTTTTCCCAGCACCACTTGTTAAAGAGATTGTCTTTTCTCCATTGTATATTCTTGCCTCCTTTGTCAAAGATAAGGTGTCCATAGGTGCGTGGATTTATCTCTGGGCTTTCTATTATGTTCCATTGATATATATTCCTGTCTTTGTGCCAGTACCATACTGTCTTGATGATTGTGGCTTTGTAGTAGAGCCTGAAGTCAGGCAGGTTGATTCCTCCAGTTCCATTCTTCTTTCTCAAGATTGCTTTGGCTATTCGAGGTTTTTTGTATTTCCACACAAATTGTGAAATTATTTGTTCTAGTTCTTTGAAAAATACCATTGGTAGCTTGATAGGGATTGCATTGAATCTATAGATTGCTTTGGGTAGTATACTCATTTTCACTATATTGATTCTTCCGATCCATGAACACAGTATATTTCTCCATCTATTTGTGTCCTCTTTGATTTCTTTCACCAGTGTTTTATAGTTTTCTATATATAGGTCTTTTGTTTCTTTAAGTAGATATATTCCTAAGTATTTTATTCTTTTTATTGCGATGGTGAATGGAATTGTTTCCTTAATTTCTCTTTCTGTTTTCTCGTTGTTAGTGTATAGGAATGCTGGGATTTTTTTTTAATTGGCATAGTCAACCCTCATCTCTCCAGAACCAACTCCCTATCAGTTTAACCCAGTAAGTAACATACAAATACAAATGCCTTCAAATAGATTCACTTTGAACTTGCTAACTTCACAGTCATTTCTACCTAGCCTGGGTATTTGATTTATAATTCCATAACATTTGAGGTAAAGTAAACTAGAAAAGGGGGAAATAGCAACTACAAGGCAGGCATCAGGAAGTGGTAACCCAAGAAGAATTGCGTGTAAGATTTGGGAAAATGTAGACCCTCAGAAGGAAAAAGCAAAAACTCTATGTATCTGACATTACCACAAAGCACAATAATGGATGTTTACAATGTAATTCATAGTCACACACAAACATGAGTTACATTCAGCATGCTCCCCAAGGATGCCTAAGTGCTTACAAAGAACTCACAGACTTCTGAAAGCTGCCTACTTGCCCAAATTTCAGGGCTCCACTTTGCAATACATCCATCAGGAGCTTTTGCACAACCACACTGCACAAGCAACATGGGTCAGCTCTCATCATCTGGATGGCAGTTCTTGGAAACAGATTTAAATGTACTTTTACTACTGATACTTCTATATACTGATATATTTAAAGCACAAATAGTGCTGTTTTGCTATACTTGTGCAAGTTTCTAGAATTAGCCAATGGAGGGGAAAGAAACCTGAACCAATGAACTGTTAATGACTTAAGTTTTCTGGTTAACTTCAGTCTCCTCATCTGTACACTGGAGTATATAATACCTGCCTGCAGTACTTCAAACGATTCCTGTAAAGATAGGATGTATATGTGAAAAGGAATAAAGAGTATCTTTTACTACAGTAATTTCTCTTACAGAGACTGAGTCATGGAATAAAATGAGGAGAGGAAGGAAAATTACAAGTACATACTACTCAGAGATTAGATATATCTGGCAGATAGGTTTACAATGAGCACTGCTCAAAGAGGACTTCATTAACAATATGTAGCTCTCTGGGAAGTAGCGACACCTACTGGACCTTGTCCGGTACTGCAACTGATTTGGACTAAAGAAAGCCTTCAAACTTAAATTTAGTCAGGCCCAAAATAGCATTGCAAAAATAAAATTTTTTCTTTTTTTTTTTTTATTCATTATTATTTTTACTGGGATATTAGATCAATAGAACACAATATACTTATCATATATGTTGTTATAAAGCATAACAATACAATGAATACCATGATTCTAGCATACAGTTTAAAACTTTACTGGTATTACTGTATCTATCTACATGCAACTCTGGCTCTTTTATTTCATTCTTGGCCTCTGCGTAAGAGGTAATCACTATCTTGAAATTAGCATTGAATACCTTTGTCTTTTACCCCAATAATTTTTATCAAATGTGTAAATATTTTTATATTTAATTTTGTTTATTTCATTCATTAAAGAGTATCATACTAAATAGAGTCTTCTGAGATATATTTTATCTCAACATTCTGTTTCTCCAGCTCATGTATGGTGGTTCATGTAGCTATGGTGTATTTATTTACTATGGTATTTTCCTTGTTGCAAGCAGTTCTGGAAACTTCTCCTGATAAACATGTTAAAGAGTTTCTCAAAGGATGTCCCTGGCAGTTCAGTGGTTAAGACTCTGTGCTTTCAATGCAGGAGGCACAGGCTCAGTCCTTGGTTGAGGAACTAAGATCCTACATGCTGTGTAGAGTGGCAAAAAGAAAAAAAAGACAGTTGCTCTGAGCTATGTATCATGAATTTCTGTATGATCTATTATTAGAACTGAAATTTTAGAATCATAGAGCATTATAATTTTCAACTTTGCAAAGTAATGTGAATTTATTTTTAGAAAAATTTTTTACCAGTATACACTCTCATCAATATTTAAATTGCTCCATATCATCAACATTTGATATTGTTAGACTTGTTGATTTTTGCCAATCTATTGGGTATAAATGACACTGTGTGTGCATGCTCAGTTGAGTCTGACTCTTTGCAACCACACGGACTATAGCCCGCCAGGCTCCTCTGTCCATGGGATTCTCCAGGCAAGAATACTAGAGTGGGTTGCCATTTTCTCCTCCAAGGAATCTTCTCGACCCAGTGATCAAACTTGTATCTCTTGCCTTGGCAGGTGAATTCTTTACTACTGCACCACCTGGGAATCCCAAAATGACTTTATTGTTAACTATTATTTTTAATGGTCATATCTAACAACACTTCAAATAGTAGAATAGGCATCTACTCACATATTTATTTTCTATCAACTTCTGTTTTCTGAGTTGCCTTTTAAAGTCTGCATTTTTCTACTTTTTTTCCCTTGTTAATTTGAGAATTCTTTCCATCATAGTTGCTAATCTTTTTGTTGAACATATGTGATTTAATATTTTATCTTTGTCCTTTCACTTTCTTTGTAGTGTCTTTTGTTTAACAGAAATTCTTAATTATATTATAGTTGATTTTATCATAGTTTATTTTATCAATATTTTCTTTTTTTTTTTTTAAGACTACTAAAACATTTTTTATAAGCTAAATCAGGGATTTTGCACATAAACACACACATCTTCCCATTTAAATACATGGCACAATAAAAAAAAACTTGGAAAAATGCTTTCATATGCATATATTGCACATTTTCTTTTTTGCTGGTTGATTAATGATTGCAAAGAAATCTGAACTCACTTCATGAAGAGAACACTAGCAAAGAGAAAAGACAAAAGAAATTCTGAAAAATAAGTATATTAAAACAGAGATTCTAAGAGTAAATGTCTTATTACAAAGCTGTTGCTTCTTTTCTGTGATATTTATAATTGGGAATTCAGTATGTGTATTTTATTATTCACCTACTTAATCATTCAATCTATTTGCTTTCTTAATTATTTAGTAAAATTTATCAATCAGAGTTGAAATTCAAGGTGAAATACATTTTAATTTAAGTGGAGAAAGATAAGTTTTGCAACTGAAGGAAAAAACTTCAGCTATTTATAATCTATTTTCTTTTGGAGTTCTCTTGGGTTTTTTTAGATTCTAGAGTCTATTCTTTTTTTTTTGTTTGGTTTTTTTTTGTTTTTATAAATTTATTTATTTTAGTTGGGGGCTAATTACTTTACAATATTGTAATAGTTTTTGCCATACATTGACATGAATCAGCCATGGGTTTACATGTGTTCCCCTTCCTGGACCCCCCACCCACCTCCCTCTCCATCCCATCCTTCTGGATCATCCCATTGCCCCGGCCCTGAGCCCTTGTCACATGCATCGAACATGGAATGGTGTTCTGTTTCACATATGATAATATACATGTTTCAATGCTATTCTCCCAGAACGTCCCACCCTCACCTTCTCCCTCAGAGTCCATAAAATTGTTCCATGCATCTGTGTCTCTTATTCTGTCTCGCATATAGGGTTATCATTACCATCTATCAAATTCCATATATATGCATTAGTATACTGTATTGGTGTTTTTCTTTCTGGCTTACTTCACTCTGTATAATGGGCTCCAGTTTCATCCATCTCAGTAGAACCGATTCAAATGTATTTTTTTAATGGCTGAGTAATATTCCATTGTGTATATGTACCACAGCTTCCTTATCCATTCGTCTGCTGATGGACATCTAGGTTGCTTCCATGTCCTGGCTATTGTAAACAGTGCTGCGATGAACATTGGGGTACACGCGTCTCTTTCAATTCTGGTTTCCTCGGTGTATATGCCCAGCAGTGGGATTGCTGGGTCATATGGCAGTTCTATTCCCAGTTTTTTAAGGAATCTCCACACTGTTCTCCATAGTGGCTGTACTAGCAATGCAAAATAGCATTGCAAAAATAAAATTTTTTCATAGCAGCACTATTTATAATAACCAAGACATGGAAGTAACCCAAGTGTCCATCGATATATGAATGGATAAAGAAGATGTGGCATTTATAATACTATTCAGCCATAAAAAGAACAAAATAATGCCATTTGCAGCAACAAGGATGGACCTAGAAATTACCGTATTAAGTGAAGTAAGTCATACAGATAAAGACAAATATCATATGATATCACTTATATGTGGAATCTAAAAAAATGATGTAAATAAACTTATTTGCAAAACAGAAATAGACTTACAGACATAGAAAACAAATTTTGGTTAGCAAAGGGGATAGTGGATAGGGAGTGGTAGATTACAAATTTGGGGTTAACCTATACACACTACTATATATAAAATAGATAAATAACAAGGATTTACTGTATAGCACAGGAAACCATATTCTATATCTTGTAATAAACCATAAAGGAAAAGAATGAAAAATATATATACATACCTGTATATGTATAATTGAATCACTTTTTTGTACACTTAAAACTAATACAACATTGCAAATTAATTAGCTATTATTCAATTTTTAATTATTTAAATAATTTTAAATGGCCACATAGTATTTTCCTTGGAAAAAATCACAATTTTCTTCCATTTAAAAGTAACTTCTATTATTTTTCATAGACTGTAATGTATATTAATTGGAGAAAATTTAAAAAAGAAAATATAGTCCAATAACATCACCAATACTTAATACATCATTTAGAGCCACTGCCGCTACCACCATCATTCTCTCCTCATTCTTCTCTTTCTTCTTTCCTTTCTTTTCTTTTCTTCTCCTCTCCCCTCAAAAAAAAAAAAAAGTAAAGTAAAATCCCTCACCAGGCTTTGTATAATCCCTCACCATTACCAACAGCTTGGTATGTATTATTCCACGTATTTCTGTAACAATGGCAGTATACATCTATTACAAACAATAATGGACTGGACTGTTTGTCATTGACCTCCAGCCAGAGATTACCAGGAACACAGTGGTAGTTGGGTTTATCACTCTACAGCAAGGGAGAATGCACAGCATGGGCAACTATGGGGTGTTTCAGTAACAGGCTGTTAGGAGGAACTTACTCACACTTGTGTTGGTGGCTTGTAGGAGGGTTTAAGGAAGCAGGGCTTTGCTCTAGATTGGGTGTTGCCAGAAGCAACATAATTCTATGCTGGTATTGAACTGACTGATTGTTGTTCAGTCGTTCAGTGTCAGACTCTTTGAGACCCCATGGACTGCAGTACGCCAGGCTTCCCTGTCCTTCACCATCTCCCGGAGCTTACTCAAACTTATGTCCATTGAGTCGGTGATGCCATCCAACCATCTCATCCTCTGTTGTCCCCTTCTCCTCCTGCGCTCAATCCTTCCCAGCATCACAGTCTTTTCTCATGAGTCGGCTCTTAGCATCAGGTGGCCAAAGTGTTGGAGCTTCAGCTTCAGCATCAGTCCTTCCAATGAATATTTAGGACTGATTTCTTTTTGGATTGACTGGTTTGATCTCCTTGCAGTCCGAGGGATCCTCAAGAGTCTTCTCCAACAACACAGTTTAAAAGCATCAATTCTTTGGCACTCAGCTTTCTTTATAGTCCAACTCTCACATCCATACATGACTGCTAGAAAAACCATAGCTTTGACTAGATGGACCTTTGTCGGCAAAGTAACGTCTCTGCTTTTTATGTCTGTGTCTACATTATGTCTTTATGTCTTCTTTATGTCTGTGTCTACTTTGCTGTGTCTACATTGCTGCTCTGCATGTAGGATCATCGATATCATCTTTCTAAATTCCATATATATGCATTAATATACAGTATTTTTCTTTCTCCTTCTGACTTACTTCACTCTGTATAATAGGTTCTAGATTCATCCGCCTCATTAGAACTGACTCAAACATGTTCCTTTTTATAGCTGAGTAATATTCTATTGTGTACAGAACTTCATTATCCATTCATCTGCCAATGGACATCTAGGTTGCTTCCATGTCCTAGCTATTGTAAACAGTGCTGCAAGTGAACACTGGGGTACATGTATCTCTTTCAGTTCTGGTCTCCTCGGGGTGTAGGCCCAGCAGTGGAACTGCTGGGTTGTATGGCAGCCCTATCCCCAGGACTTTAAGGAATCTTCACACTGTTCTCCATAGTGGCTGTACCAATTTGCACTCCTACCGACAGTGTAAGAGGGTTCCCTTTTTCCACACCCTCTCCAGCATTTATTGTTTGTAGATGTGTTTTTGTTTTTTTGTTTTTTTTTTAGGTGGGGGCTAATTACTTTACAATATTGTAGTGGTTTTTGCCATACATTGACATGAATCAGCCATGGGTTTACATGTGTTCCCCATCCTGAACCCCCCTCCCACCTCCCTCCCCATCCCATCCCTCTGGGTCATCCCATTGCCCCAGCCCTGAGCATTTGTCTCATGCATTGAACCTGGAATGGTGTTCTGTTTCACATATGATAATATACATATTTCAGTGCTATTCTCCCAGAACGTCCCACCCTCACCTTCTCCCTCAGAGTCCATAAGACTCTTCTATGCATCTGTGTCTCTTATTCTGTCTCGCATATAGGGTTATCGTTACCATCTTTCAAATTCCATATATATGCATTAGTATACTGTATTGGTGTTTTTCTTTCTGGCTTACTTCACTCTGTATAATGGGCTCCAGTTTCATCCATCTCAATAGAACTGATTCAAATGTATTCTTTTTAACGGCTGAGTAATATTCCATTGTCTATATGTACCACAGCTTCCTTATCCATTCATCTGCTGATGGACATCTAGGTTGCTTCCATGTCCTGGCTATTGTAAACAGTGCTGCGATGAACATTGGGGTACACGCGTCTCTTTCACTTCTGGTTTCCTCAGTGTGTATGCCCAGCAGTGGGATTGCTGGGTCATATGGCAGTTCTACTTCCAGTTTTTTGAGGAATCTCCACACTGTTCTCCATAGTGGCTGTACTAGTTTGCATTCCCACCAACAGTGTAAGAGGGTTCCCTTTTCTCCACACCCTCTCCAGCATTTATTGCTTGTAGACTTTTGGATATCAGCCATTTTGACTGGTGTGAAATGGTACCTTATTTTGGGTTTGATTTGCATTTATCTGATAATGAGTGATGTTGAGCATCTTTTCATGTGTTTGTTAGCCATCTGTATGTCTTCTTTGGAGAAATGTCTGTTTAGTTCTTTGGCCCATTTTTTGATTGGGTCGTTTATTTTTCTGGAATTGAGCTGCAGGAGTTGCTTGTATATTTTTGAGATTGTTTGTCTGTGGCTTCGTTTGCTATTATTTTTTCCCATTCTGAAGGCTGTCTTTTCACCTTGCTTATAGTTTCCTTTGTTGTGCAAAAGCTTTTAATTTTAATTAGGTCCCATTTGTTTATTTTTGCTTTTATTTCCAATATTCTGGGAGAGGGGGTCACGGAGGATCCTGCTGTGATTTATGTCGGAGAGTGTTTTGCCTATGTTTTCCTCTAGGAGTTTTATAGTTTCTGGTCTTACGGTTAGATCTTTAATCCATTTTGAGTTTATTTTTGTGTATGGTCTTAGAAAGTGTTCTAATTTCATTCTTTTACAAGTGGTTGACCAGTTTTCCCAGCACCACTTGTTAAAGAGATTATCTTTTTTCCATGGTATATTCTTGCCTCCTTTGTCAAAGATAAGGTGTCCATAGGTGCGTGGATTTATCTCTGGGCTTTCTATTTTGTTCCATTGATCTATATTTCTATTTTTGTGCCAGTACCATATTGTCTTGATGACTGTGGCTTTGTAGTATAGCCTGAAGTCAGGCAGGTTGATTCCTCCAGTTCCATTCTTCTTTCTCAAGATTCCTTTGGCTATTCGAGGTTTCTTATATGTTTGTAGACTTTTTGATGATGGCCATTCTGACCATGTGAGATGATGCCTCATTGTGGTTTTGATTTGCAGTTCTCTAATAATGAGTGATGTTGAGCATCTTTTCATGTGTTTATTACCCATCTGGATGTCTTCATTGGAGAAATGTCTGTTTAGGTCTTTTGCCCACTTTTTGATTGAGTTTTTCGCTTTTCTGGTACTGAGCTGCATGAGCTGCTTGTAAATTTTGGAGAGTAATTCTTTGTCAGTTTTTTCCTTTGCTCTTATTTTCTCTCATTCTGAGGGCTGTCTTTTCACCTTGCTTATTGTTTCCTTCATTGTGGACACCAGCATTCTACTTGCTGTCTCTATGAATCTGATCACTCTAAGTACCTCATATAAGTGAAATCATACTGCATTTCTGTGATTGGTTTATTCCACTTATCATAATGTCCTCAAGGTCCATCCATGTTGTAGCATATATCAGAACTTCCTTCCTTTCTAAGTCGTGTAAGAAACATGTTGTTCCAAACCACTAAGAATATGGGGTTGCATATTATTACATCATAGCAAAGCCTGTCCTGAGTAGTACAGTAATAAATATCCAAAAGAATAAGAACTTATCTAATAAAGCTCCTAAGGACAGCTTGGTCATAAAACTTTGTAGTGGTAGCATATGGACAACTTAGTTTGTCAACTAGGAACAGATTCACATTCCCTTCTTTCTAAGAATGTTTACCTGGGAATTACAAAGTGATTACAACACAGTGAGCTATAGTATTATGACGAAACCACAGACAAATTGCCAAAATCCAGTAAATCTGAGAGGTGATGAGTTTTGAGTCTGATTAAAAAAATATTAATTTGGTGGATATGTATCCAGATGAGCTACACTAAGGGGACTGACCCCTGCAAAGGGTTGGAAGAAGCCCCTCCTTCTTCATTTCAGACAACTAGTAGTCTTTCAGTTCTACTCTGTCTACAGTCAGTTCTGCTCTCTCCATCTATAGGTCAGTTCATAATGCAGGCGTTCTAGACTCAGATAGTTTCAGATACACTGGTGTTAGTTATAAGATGCGTGGATTTTTCTCCACAAACTCATAGGTACAAAAACTATTATTTTATCTCTATAAGTCAAATTAACTTGGTTCTGAACTCTGTCACTTCGTGGGGAAAATATTCTATCTCAGCCATTTGGGGATGGTCATCCTTCTTCCTAGAACTGAACATGAATTCAGGGGACTTGTGTGGCTCCCACCAAAGGAAAGAAGAGTCTCTGGTTCCATGATTGCTGCTGATATGCTCATCATCCAACCTCACACAAAAGATAGGCAGTTCCACACTTCCACACCAAAACCTGGGGACACCTGCCCATAATCCTCAAGGCCATGACTGTCTGCAGCATCCATAACTTCTATCGCACCAGAGCAGGAGTCACTCCTGGAGAAGCTGCATGGAAACGGGACACAGTTCTACATCACTGAAAGGAAAAAACAGCCTCTCCATCTTCACCTCTCTTCTGCCTCCTCACTCATTCTAGGAAAGGAATAGCTTACCTACCACACACAATTAAATGTATCTCAAAAGGAGAGTATTGAGGTGTGTGACAAGTCTTTGCCCTCTTGGGCTTGCAGGGGAGAATTCCAGAGGATCCATCTGAAGCTGATTAGAACCTTTCCTGACAGATATGGAGCTTGCTGGCAAAGGCCTGAAGCCTGAGCTTTTCCCAGGAGTTCTCTTCCTCAGCTTCTGATTAGAGGTCTGATCAGCCTCCTCGACATGTAACCTTCAGAGAGTCCCTGGAGTGAACCTCAGCCCCAAGTGGACTATATTCCCAGCCTCTTCAGCCCAAAGTACTTGCTTGAAACTGAAGTTGAGATATTGGTCTTTGGATCCGGCATCAGTTGCTGACTCCTCCTGCCTCAGCCATGGCTCCAGCTGCAGGTGATAAAAGCCTTCAGCCTGTGGTTCAGCAATGCCAAGGCTTAAAGTGCATGAGAAGAGTGCCATACACACTAGTGGGAAGCTCCAGATTCATTTGTAGCCCTAAATCCTAGGCTCAGTGTGTCTAAGGAAAACCCAATCTCATTGGCTGGGAACCCAAGAAAAAAGAGAGGATGACAGTTCCTGGCTTGCATTTATTTCTCCACAGGACCAAAAGCAGTTCTCTGAAACTGACCCCTCATCTGGGCTCTTCCAAATACCCCTCACTCCACCTAACATCCACAGGGAGCTAGATCATTCTCTCTGTTGCTTGCCCTTCCATACCCTAACCCATACCTGGTGTTTTACATCAATCCAGTTGGACTTCACCTCACCTGGGACCACATCTTCTGTCTACTGGTCACACAATTGCCATATCACAGAGAGGTCTGTGCCTGCACTCTACTAGGGAGAATTTTAAACTGCATAAACAAATCTTACTGCTTTTATTGCTAGTTTTTCCTCCATTTTGGTGAAAACTGATCTTTAAAAATTCCAACCCTGGCTCTACTACAAACAAAAAAGGCAAGTCCAATCCTCACACCCTTGAGATAAGAGCTCTGTGCAGTTGACCAAGAACAGTCTGTTGTAGCTATGACTGCCCCCTCTGACAAGGGCACGGTAGTCAGGAGGGACAAGGTCCAGCAGATACCTAATGGAACCCTCTCCTCCCATCACTTGTGGGGCTACTGGGGAAAGGTAGGGAGTCAGGAGACTCCCAGGAAAAGATGTTGGGTAACATCTAAAAGATGTTGGTGCTTGAACCAACCCAACCTCCTGTTGGGTTAGGGCCAGTGATATGTTGGAATTCACTTGGCTCATGACAGTCAACAGTGAGCATCTCTTTCTGGCTCTACTTTCAGTAAGGTCACGTGGATAGTAGCAAACCACTGGTTAGGGTTGACAAGCTAAGAGTCACAATGTATGGACCAGGGACCAGAACCAAAAACAGAGGGGAATTTAAGAGTGAGGGCCAGAAAGTAGATGACCTTTAGAGTCTGGAGTTATACACAAATACAAACCCCATCCCCAACCCTCTCCCCAGCTGCTTTTACGTGCAAAAGCCATCGAGTCTCTGGTAGCCAGAATCCTCAAGGTTCTACCTGCAGGAACCCTGCATACTTCTTCACCTCCCTTATCACTGGATTCTTTCCCACCCCACATCCCCACAGTCCAAAGATAATGCAACCAGTTGTTCACACTATTTCTTTGGGAATGGGTTTCACATTTCTATCCTCTCACTCACTCTTAGGGCTTGAACCTTCCACAGCCTAAGATGTGGCTCCCCTCCATTCATGCCTATTTCCAACTTTCCTCAGTTTTCCTACATATTACTTCTCATTTTCCTCCAACCAGAGCCACTATCCAAGGACAAAATGCCCCAAATCCACTGTGATCTGGCTCTCCCTTCTTGTGAAACTGTTCTCCCCTTTTCCCAGAGACTCCAGGTCCCTCTGAAATCTCCCATTCCCTTCCTTCCTCAAAATAAAACTAGCCCATAACCTCAAGAGAGTACAGTGAGTGAGGATAAACCAAATACAGAGCCCTCCTCCATTCCCACAAGGATTAATAAGGTCACCAAGGTCAGATGCATCTGAAGAGTATAAAAATGACAGTCCCTGCTCCCAAAACCTAGACACTGGCAGCTAAGATCTGACTAGAGATGACCCAGGACAGGATGTTTGTGTGTGGCAATGACTCTTCTCCAACCAAATGAGGCTTAAAGTGACTGCATGTGTCATGGTTATCAGATGGTTAAGCTGTGTGATTATGGCATAATAAGCCAATTTTTACAACAACGACCTCTACTGGTATAGATAGTGCTTTATTGTTTACATGTTCTCGCATTTAATCCTTGCAGCAACCCTGAGGTAGGTATTATTATCCCCACTTTACAGATGCGTGAGCCATTGTTCCAAGGTTAGATTACTCGCTGAAGATCACACACATATTTACGGCAAAGCCACTGATAATCACAACCCAAGGGGACTCTTGAGTAGTTCACAGGCCACTGTCAAGGAAAGTACAGCTGAAAACCTCAACCAGAAAAGGCTGGACCATTTACGAGAGTTCAGGGAGGCCCCTCACCAGGGGTGAATGAGGCACATTCACAGGCCAAGACTGGAACTGAGCAGGAGAAGCCTAGAGCATCTGGGAGTTGTGAAGCAAGAAGAGGTCTTTACATTTGGTGAGAGTTGACATGTCCAGCAGCTGCCAGTCCAGAGGCTAGCCCCAGGGCAAGTGTGGCAGGGCAGGAAGAGCTGCCCCTGCTTGGCACTACTTCAGCTTGGCCAACATGTGTTGACTTTCAGGTAGTGGTCCTTTACTTTTGTTAAGGCTTGAGAATCTGATGAGAGTCATAACCCCCTGCCCCCCGAGAAAAATATAGACACACGTGTACAGACAGCATTTGCATATGGTTTTAGGGAGGCCATGAATCTCAGGCGAAATCCTGCTTTACAGCGAGGATGTCATGAGTAAAGTTACTGAAACAAATCTATCTTTGTGCAGTTTGTATTTACCATGACTGTTCCCATTTTGCTATCCCCTGATATTTAGAATGTTGTGAAGTTTTAACAGAAGTCAAGGAGAGGGTTCTAGCCAGAGAAAAAGTAGCTGTGCATGGCAATGGTGGCAGCCAGGAGGCAAAAACAAAGAGAAAGATAGGGTCATAAGTACTATTCCACCCAGAAGATCACTTCAGGGGTTTTTGTCTACTCAACAGAAGGGCTGTGAGAGGTGATGGTGATAGGGCAGTGGTTTTCTTTTTTCACAAAGGAGAGCCATCCCCTCACTGGCTACAGGGTCTTAAGTCCTATAGGCATTGATCTTATTCCAACCTGACCCTCTCAGCATCCCATGAATACACCTGAGCATTGGCCCAGTCATCCATGCACATGTGGCCAAGTAATTTATGAACACCCATGTATTTACACATGCTCTTTCATGGAAGAAGGAAAACTGGGATGGGGTAGATCTCAGGATAGAGACTGCATGTTGCCGTTTGGGGAGCATGCATTCCCCACAGAGAATCACATAAATTTCAAGAATCAGCAAAAGGAGTCAGGGCACATGAGCCCCTAAACACTTCCACGGTTCCTCCTTCTGGCCAGGGCCCAACCCGAAAGCAAAGTCACAGCGATGTCCTGGGCCCCAGCCCCAAACTAACAGGCCCAAGAGAGTGGGCTGAAGGGGTCACAAGGGTTGAGCGGGCAAGTGCAGGAAAAGTCCTGATTCACTGCGATAGCAGTTCTGATCTCTCAGGGGAATCAGGCAAAGGTCTGACCCTGAACCCATCCAGGCCCAGAGAGAGCAGACAGGGAAGTCAAAGTGACCATTCAAAGGACAAAGAAAACTCAGAGGCTACGGTGACATTCCAGGCCCACTGACCCCACAGAGTCCTAGTGGTCATTCCATCCAGGGGTCACTCATGCACTGGCGGTTATTTGCCCAGCCCTAGATGGATGTCTCTGTGCTGGTGGTTATTTGCCCGGCCCTAGATGGATGTCTCATCACAGGTGGCTAGAGGAGCCCCAGTTAGCCGAACGTGGGCTGGGCTTGGGCAAGGATCAAGTAGAAAGGGTGGAGGGAAGCCACCAAAGCCACTAGCTCTCTTGGCCAGGGCCAGGGGCAGCCGCTCATCTTCAGGAGAAGGAGAGGGAGGATCCTGGCTGTAGCTTGTGGTACCAGACGGTGGGACCCCCAGGTCCAAGCCCACCTTGTCTCTAGCCAGAAGTTCCCTTTGTCGCTGTCGCTGCTGATGCCGACCAATCAGGAGGAGAGTCAGGGATGCTGCCAGAACTCCCAGGAAGAAACCTGCCAGTCCAGCCCCTATTGTGTGAGCCTGGCTCAAGGGGCCCTGCGGGGTGCCCCACACCAAGCTGTAAGCAGCTACCACACGGGCTGCCCCGCCCTCCTGACACTCACAGGCATAAGCACCCATGGCCCCTGGGGAGATCACCACTTCTAGCCCCTCCTGCCCGTGAGTGAGTGCAGTCACTCCGCTGGGCTGGTGCCACACACAGGATGCCCAGGCTGAGCTCGGGGAACACGGCAAGACCACGTGTGCAGCTGTAGCCACAGGAACTTCAAACACCACTGGGTGTTCTGGAGAGAAAGCAAAGGCACAAAAGATGGTGACGCTACAGGTTCAGGGTGACCGAGATGTGGGGTGATATGAGAAGGGGCCGTGGTGGACAAAGCCAAAAAGTGGATTCCCAAAGACAGTAAGGCTGCCGTATCTTCCAGGGTACAAGTTTTAAAGTAGGTCCAAAAAAGACAACTTTCTAGGCCCTTTCCATCTACTCCACCCGTATTTCCCTAAACCATACAGACCTCCAGGTTCTTTAGGACACAAAGACGAGACATCTGCTGACTCTATGTCTTGAACCAGCCTATAAAGAAGAGAACACTTGATAAATCCAGTGTCAACATCCCCTCTACCCTCCTCAGTACTGCTGAACGTTCACTTGCCAATTGCACCTCCCGTCATCTCATAAATCACCTCTAGAATTATCAGTCAACATTCTCTTCATCCCTAAATTTTTCCCCAATACCTTTTATATGCATGACATTTGCCACGTCAAATTCTACAAATATTTCTAGTAGTTGACAGAGAATTAAATTTGCACTAGGTCTGTCAGAAAGACATTTGGTGGGGTACTAAAAGAAACACAGGAGCCTTCCAAGAAGTACAGCTGGTTGTCCACAACACCAAATTTCTCTGGAAATCTCTGTTAAAAGATTTTTCTGTTAAGAGAAAAGCTTCTTTTCTATTACAGTTAATCAAAATTCTGTTAGGGTCAGTGAGATGACTTTCTATTTCATAAAACAGCTCAGCTAAAGGCATGTCTGTGGTTGTCACCAGCACTCAGTACTGAATACAATGGGAATGAAATCACCTTGTAAGTGCATAAAAGTGTAAAGAGAAGGATTAAACCCAGGGGAATATTAGCATTCAAAAACTGGATGGAAAAAGAACCAGAAAGAGAGACATCTAGATAGGTGAGAGAGGTAGGAAGGAAAGCCAGGAGAATGCAGAATCATAGAAGGCAGCAAGATAAAGTTTTTCAAGGAAGGAAGGAGGGAGTGAAACCACTTCTAAGAGCACTTGTAAAATGAAAACTGAGAAGCATATGGCAACATGCAAGTCAACCACAGTCAGGGCAGGTCCAGCAGGGATGAGGACAGACAGGTGAGTTAGTATGGACTGACAGATGGACACACAAGTGATACTAGCACACAAACACACACACACACACACACACAGGGCAACATTAACCCATAAGAATCAGAGCTCGGGAACATCAGGCAATGTAACAGCGCAGCCACCCTCACCCTCCATGCTCTCCAGGGTGGGCCACACACGCAGCTAGCCGCACGCTCCAGGCACAGACAGGGTCTCGGGCGAGAATGCACTCTGAGCAGCTCTGCAGACGGCCACAGTTGGTTGTATTCACTTGTGTCACCTCAGTACGGGAGCCAACCAGGAGCCAGTTCTACAGAAAGGGAAGGAGGGAGAGGAACGTGCTAGATCTCCCAGACCTCAGGGTCACCAATTGTCTCTGGATTCAGACATCTTCCCACCAGACTTGCCAAAATCTACAACTCACTTGATATAACTTCATATTCTCAACTGGCTGAGGCTCTGGGAATAAGGCCAGATCCTCAAGGACACTGAGCTGGGCTCCAATCTGCACCGCTCGGTGGAGGTGTCCGTCCTCTAGGAAGCAGGCAAGGGGCGAGACATTATAACATAACTGTACCTGTGGCTGCGGCTCTGATTACCTGTATGCATGGGACCCTCTCTGTGGCCACAGCCTGTGTGCACTGGATGGGCAACTTGCTTGGCTATTAAACATACCTGTCCCCAGATAGAGCACATCATACTCTTTCCCTGAGAGGCTGGGCACCCTGTGGGCCACAACTCTGAGATAGGCTGTATCTGTAGTGACCAGGAGGGGGCGGCCGTCAGTTGGAAACACTGGCCTGTCCATGAGTGGGTGGTCCCGGATGAAGGTGAGCACACGGTCAGGCAGGAAGAGTGATGAGCCAAACTGCTGGAGCTTCATGTTGTTGGTGATGCACTAGAGGAAACACAGAGTGAGTGACAAAGCTTCGCAGGGGCCAGGAAGTGCCTGTGATGCTTAGCTGGACTCTTATCCTAGTCGGGCAATTCAGTTCTTCACTGTCCCAGCCCCCTCACCTCTCCAGGCCTGGGCTGGGGTACGTCATTATCCATGACAGGCAGTCCCCTGTTGCAGTCATGTTTCAGCTCTCTGAAGGAGCCATTCAGCACAGTCCGAATATCTTGGGGTCGGAAGGAACAGACAGCAGAGATGGCAGCCCCTTCCCTGGAAGAGTCACAGATTGGAGCCAGATATTTGGAGGGAATTGGGAGGAGGCAACTCAGCCCCTGTCAAATGAGATGACCCATGAGAAACACACAGGGAGCTATGCAGCCTGCCCCAGGGCAGAGGAAACAGGGTTCTAGGGAGAATCCACCCCACTCTGGAGGAGACCGCACTGACACTGAACCAGTCCCAGGTATCTTCCACCCTGTAACTCTCCATATCAGGACCCCCTCACCACTGGGAGGAAAAGATGCCGTAAAAGACAGGGGTCCCTGCTCCACGCTCAGGTCGAAGAATGGCCATGTCCTGCAGGACACTGAAGGCCCGGCCATGCTCAGGCCCTGGACACAGCAGATCAGCCTTTAGAAAGGTCGTCCATCTCTGCTGGAGGGTCTTCCGGCCCCCAAGATCACCCTGGGATAACAAGCACGTAGGAAGCTCTCTTTAGAAGACCAACATTAGGGAAGGACCGCGGAGACCAATACATATTCCCCCAGACACAGTCAAGATGCATAGAAATGCAAGGACAGAGATACAGAGTAACTGAGGAGGACAATGAGATATGGAGTGGGCAGGGTCACAATAATTACGGTGACCAAGTTTATTGTGCACTTGTAAAGTACTGCACTAAGTGCTTTACATAAGTTGCTTCATTTAGTCCTCAGAACAGCACCTATTCCTGCCCAGAGTTACACAGGCAGTAAGCAGTGTAGCAAGGACTGGAACCCAGGTCTGTTTGTCAACAGTTCCTGCCTTTAACCTCTACACTGCAGTGTCACTCGGGGTAATAATGGGGTAAAAGAGGCCAGAGCCCTTTCTCCCACATTCCTCAAGCTGCCAGAAAAGTAGTTAAGGCCCAGCAGAAAAGGAGATGGAAGAGAGATACAAAGACAGAGACCAGAGGAAAAGACAGGAGGACAAGCAGAGCAGAAAACAAGGCAGACAGCTGGGATCAGGGCCTCACCGCACACACACGAGCCACCCTCGGGACTTTAATGCGTTCGTATGAATCAAACGCTCGGGAAATCTCCGTAAAGAAGAAGTAGATCTCATCGTCTCCATCTTCATCCCCCCACTCGGCTGGGCTCAAGGCCATGGCTGCAACAAAGGCTGGGGCTGGGGAGACCAGCGGCTTCAGAGCGCACAGACATACCCTGGGGCCACCCAGCCTCCACCCACTCTGTCCCCGGAGCAGCCCCCCTCTCCCCACCGTTAAGCCAGGATGGCAAGGTCTCTGTCCGAATCCAGTCCTCAGCGCGACCCACAGCCCGAGAGATAATCGGCTCCGTCCCCAGGTAGTTTTTCACAGTGGCAGCGTAGAGGACGCCCCCTGCAGGGTGACAGGGAGAAGATGGGCTGTCAGACTCACTGAGGAAGCTTTCAGAAAGGGTCACAGGGGCAGAGTAGGGAATAAAAGCAGGGGCAAGAACCCACAAGGACTGAGCACCCATGTGCCAGGCACGGGGGCATTATCTCACTTAAAATAAACAGAAACAAAGTGTTCCAGGGCAGTAACAGGAACCACGGTTAAGGGGAAAATGCTGGAATGTTCATGTTTAAGAAAAAAGAAAAAAAGCTATCCCTGTGGAAATCAAGATTTTTTGTTGGTCTGTTTCTTGTTGTTGTCATTTTTAATGACTTTTCCGTTCTACAATATGCTAATTACATGATAACTTTCCAGGAAAAGGTCTGCTCTGCAGCATGTGCCCACCTTGCTGAAGCTCTCCCACTATGGTGAATGTCTGAAGGAACTAGTGTTCTTTCTGAGCATTAGTGGCGTATGCTGCCCTGGAACAAACCACGACTTTAGGGTATTCTAGCATCATTTAGAGAACTGATCAAAGTGCAGGTTCCTAAACCTGGGGCCCACAATTCTCACTCAGGAGAGCCGGGGCTTGGTCCAAAAACTACATTTCAAACAAGCCAAGTTCCCATGGTGTGGGCGACTCAAGACCTCACTTTGAAAAACACCAACCCAAGGGGTTTCTGGATGTTTCACAGCCGGCCACAGGAAGCGATGAGGAATTAGATCCTCCCTCCTGGTTCAGTGGCGGAGCAGAGGTGCTCTAGCGATGGTGGAGATTGGAGAAGTGAGGTATCACATGCATTCTGGGAAGAAACGGAAGGTGCAACTCTGTGGGCTGAATATGAGAACTATAGCCATTCTGAGCAACACTGCCAAAGGCTCGGACAAGAGTGGAGAAAATGACTTAGCGAAGGAAAGAAGGTCACAAACCCCCTCCTGGAGTTTTGAGTATTACAGGGACTCCGCAGAGAACAGAGAAGCATTCCTTCACCACCTACTACATGAGAGGCACTGTGCTGGATGCTAAGAACATCACTGCTCCCCCAAAAATTCCCATTTGAGTCTAGAAGACAAATGTAATCAGATACCAGGAGGCATGGACTCCTAGATGTGTGTGGGAGCACAGAGGAGGACCCAGCCAATCTAACTAGGAGAACAGCATCTCAGAGGTCATGTCTGAGCTGGCTTTGAAGAATGAGCAATTTGCCAGGTAGAAGGACTTCAGGGAGAAGACAGGCAAATGGGGAAGGGGGGAGCCATGCTTGGGGATGTGGGGCACTCCCGGTGGCTGAAACTCCCACAGGGCACAGGGCAAGTAAGCAGAGATTGCTAGAGGTACAGTGATAGGCACTCAGTTGTGATGAATCTTCTCTGTATCACCAGGAAAATGTGGACTTTATCCTAAAGGTGAAGGCAAAACCGCAGAGATTTTCTTGAGGAGGAGTGACATAATTAGTTTTGTTTTTTAGGAAGACAATGCTAATTAAAAGGGCCTTCTCACAGTAGAAACTAATACAAAACTGTAAAGCAACTACACTCCAATAAAAGTTAATTGAGGACTTCCCTGGTGGTCCAGTGGTTAAGAATCTGCCTGCCAATGCAGCGGACACAAGTGCTATCCCTGGTCTGGAAAGATTCTACATACCACCACTTGCTGCCACTAAAGTCACCACAACTCATGTCTGCGCACAGCAAGGAAAACCCAGAGCAGCCATTAATTAATTAATCAATTAGTTTTTAAAAAGGACCTTTATACAGTTCTGGCAAGAATGAAGAAGGACTAAGGCACAGCAGAGGAAAGAAAGAGGTTGGATTTGGGAGATATTTCTGAGGTACAGCCCATTAACAAAATTTGAAAATTGAGCATGAGATGTGAAAGAATGTAGTAAGACGATGTCTCTAAGGTGTCCACCTATAAGATGGACAGTAGGAGATGGTGATGTTATGAACCACGTGAAGATATGACAGAAGGCTCATAAAGGAGGTGATCTGAGAGGAGGCAATTTCAGTGTTTGGATGCGCTAAGGTTGAAATGCCTTTGGGACATCTGGTTGGAGTCACTGGAAGACTATCAAACAGAAGGGTGTGGACAATAGGGCCAGAGTCAGGCAACCTGGGAGTCATGTTTAGGTTACTGTATGAACCTAAAAGCCAGGGGGAAAAGGGAGAAGAAAACCCTGCAGCACTGCCATTTGAGAGCAATTGAGAAGATCATGTCAAGGAGGCTAGAGAAACAAGCAAGGCTGGGGTGCTGGAGGCTGGTGTCCAAAAACCCCAGCAAGAGCCACAGGGTCCCGCATGCTGAGGGAGGCAGCAGAGGGCAGGGCCACCTTGAGGGAAGCACTGCATTCCGGGCTCATAGATGCTCCTGTGAAGCTGCGTGTCTCAGGCACTGAAATGATAACCACTAAACTTAAAAACACTTGATGCAGGGCAAAAAAAAGCGGGGGAGAGTCAGGGGGTGGGGGGGAGACTACACCATCACTCAAGCTTGTGAAAGGAATCCAAGCATTTCAGTCAGGAAGGGTTGGGTTTGAACTCTGAATACTTATTAGTAGTATGATCTTAGGAAAATTACCCTCCTTAAGCCTCAGGTTTCTCAAATGTAGAATGTGGATAATACCACCTTCCACTCAGAGGAGTAAGATAAAGTAAAAAAAAAGTGTTAGTCGCTCAGTAGTGTCCATTTCTTTGCGATCCCATGGACTGTAGCCCACCAGGCTCCTCTGTCCATGGAATTCTCCAGGCAAGAATACTGGAGTAGGTTGCCATTCCCTTCTCCAGGTGATCTTCTTGACCCAGGGTTAGAACCTGAGTCTCCTGCATTGCAGGCTTATTCTTTACCATCTGAGCCACCAGGGAAGTCCTACTCAGAGCAGTGCTAAAGGTTAAATGAGATAAACAGAGAAACCCAGGTAGGGCCTGGCACACAGCTGGCATTCACCATGTGTTAGGTGCAGCACCTTAGGAACCTTGGAGGACCATATGCTTGATTTATTGCCATAAGGTAGGAGGCCACAACTATAAAATGGCATCCCATTTCCTTCCAGAATGTTTCAGAAAGGAGAAAATAAGATTTGGGGCATAGGCTCTGGCAGCCAAGGAGCAGCAACTAAAAAAATCTTCAGTAGGGGTGGGGAAGAAGTTGATACAGAAGCCAGAATTGGAATGAAAATTTTTCTGAAAGCATTATATATGAAACACTTTAAAGCCAAAATTCTGACAGAAGCTGTGTCATGGATACCCTGAGAATGGGGGAGACGTGGTGAAAGAGATAGTTATAAATATTTTGGAAGCATAACTTGATGTGTTTGAGGGAGAATAGTCAAAAATATTGTGGAAACAGTAAAGGACCACAGACAACCATGCAAGGACCCAATGGTGGACAGAGGTAAAGTCCCAAGACTTTCTAAGGGGTCAATGGGGGCAGTCAGCAACTCTGGAGCCTAGAACTGCTGAAGAGCACATTCACTCAGGGTGGAAGAGCAGAGTGCCACAAAGGGACCGCAGGAGGGATCAGACACTTTGGGAGGGAGTAGCAGGGCTTCAGGTGTTCTAAGAATACCAAGGGGCTTACAACACAGCATTCACACACACACAGAGGAAACGAAGAGCAGCCATCACAGTCACGAGGGCAGGAGTCCACAGGAGTACAGAGAATCACATGCCCTGAATTTTCCGGAACAGTCCATTTCAAATATTCTATTGTACTGTTTATACAATAAAATATCCCTGTATGAGAAATTGTTTGGGAAATTATTACTGACTAGATCAAGCTAGTAAACATGAAAATATACATCTACTATATTGGCAAAAGATGATATGTCAAAGAGAGTGATGCCCAAAGTGCTGAATTCAGTGAACAAGGTAGTTGGAAAAAAAACACCAGGTGTAATTCAACCCTATTAAAAAAATATACATTTATATCTTTTGTTGCAGGAAAGATTGAAGGAGTTACAACTGTACAGTGTTACTGATGCTTGTTTCTGACTAATGAAATAACAAATAATTTTTATTTTCTCCTCTCTATTGTTTTGTATTCACTGAATGTTTTTTGTAGTTAACATCTTTTATTTTTATAAACCTCTCCCCCAAATTAAGATACTATCATTTTGGAATATGAGGAAAAAACAATTGAAAGCCACAAAGATGAAGAATCACAGCCAAAGAAAGGTGACAATTATGTGCAGAAACAGATCTCTACTTGCTCAAATGTAAAGTCTGTGAACATAGACCTCCCAGATATGCTAATAACTCAACACTGACAGACTAGGATACAAGCCATGGCAGTGAATATTTCACTATACCCTCGAGGGGTTCAAATTTTAACGCTGGTATCAAAATGCTTACTTTTAAAGAAGATTTATAATAAGAATTATCACTCATTGGCTTTAAAAAGAGGGCTTTAAACATATCCTATCCTGCCTTCTTCCCCTCTCTTTTCTTCTCATGGTCAGAGCTTTACAGGGTAGACAGCTGTTGTGTGTGTGTGTATGTGTGTGTGTGCGCGCGCTTAGTGGCTTCAGTCATGTCCGACTCTGTGCAACCCTATGGACTGTAGCCTGACAAGTTCCACTATCCATGGGATTCTCCAGGCAAGAATACTGGAGTGGGTTGCCACGCCTTCCTCCAGGGGATCTTCCCAACCCGGGGACTGAACCGGCATCCCTTAAGTATCCTGCATTGGCAGGTGAGTTCTTTACCACTAGCACCACCTGGGAAGCCCAGGATAGACTGCTATTGACCTAATATTCTCTATTTCCTTATCTAAGGATTATGCTAGCTGGATACTTTTTTTTTAAAGTTTATTATCAGGACATAATTATAGATCATTGGAGATGCAGTTTTTACCCTACCTTTTCCTCTGCTGGCCATATAGGATGTCTATAACTAGTCTCAGAGTACAGACAGACACTCATGGATTTAAGAGATAAGCTGGACCCCAAAATGCAGGCAGCACCCAGTGCATCTGGAACACATACAGGGCTCCTTGACTGATGCAGTAATCAAAAGATGCAATGAGACCAAAAGGAGACAAGAAAAACATGAGATGGGTTCCCAAGAGAAAACAAAAGCTCCCTTCTGCTCTTCTTCGTAAGAGCCCTATTTATTATTGGATGTGATAGGGAGGGCCGAAGATGACACATCGCCTTCTCTAGCTTAGGTACCTTGGTGGGTAATGGCGCTATGCACCCACAGAAGGGGACACTGGTGGAAAAGGTTTGGGGGAGGTGAGTGAAGATGATGAGCTCGGTTTGGGACATGCTGGTTCTGAGATTCCTGTGGGACATCTAAGTGGAGCTGTCTGCAAGGTAGCTGGATGTGTGGTCCGTAGCTCCAGATAGGGTATGGGAGGCATCAGAATTTGGTGGAAATAGAATCCGTAGGGCTGGCTGAGATCACAATCACAAAGAATACAAGGGAAGAGGATCTTGGGAACCCCAACACTTAAAGGATGAACAGAAGACAGACCCTGCAAAAAAGACTGAGAAGGAATTGCTGATGATCTTAGGCTAATGTGAACATTACTGTCAAAATATTTGCATTTTTCCAAATTGGAATAGTGCAAATAGAGACATTGAGATCATTTTTTTTAAATTTTATCTCAGTGCTGCTGCTGCTGCTGCTGCTAAGTCGCTTCAGTCATGTCCGACTCTGTGCGACCCCATGGACGGCGGCTCACCAGGCTCTGCCGTCCCTAGGATTCTCCAGGCAAGAATACTGGAGTGGGTTGCCATTTCCTTCTCCAGTGCATGAAAGGGAAAAGTGAAAGTGAAGTTGCTCAGCCGTGTCCGACTCGTAGCGACCCCATGGACTGTAGCCTACCAGGCTCCTCCATCCATGGGATTTTCTAGGCAAGAGTACTGGAGTGGGGTGCCATTGCTATCTCAGTGCAGTGAAGATAAATGTCAAATTTGAAGATAAGATTTCTGAGACTTTTTCCTAAAGAAATACAAGTACCAATAAACACATGAATAGCTCTTCGATCTAATAGAAATGCTAATCAAAAATATCAAGTTTGACTCTGGAGAAAGTCACTGTTTTATGGTTATTAACTATATTTTTGGTTATAGCTAACAGGGTATAATGAAACAGACCCTCTCATCACTGCTGGTAGGACTAACTGAAGAGCAAATGTGGCCAAATCCATCAAGCACTATAAAAATTGTTTATATCCTTTGGCCCAGCAATCCTACTTTTTGGATTGATTAATGTAATTAATTGCTGTTGTTTAGTTGCCAAGTCATGTCCGACCCTTTTGTGACCTCATATATTATACCCACCAAGTTCCTCTGTCCATGGGATTTCCCAGGCAAGTATACTGGAGTGGGTTGCCATTTCCTTCTCCAGGAGATCTTCCTGATTCAGGGATCAAACTCGTGTCTCCTGCATTAACAGGTGGGTTCTTTACCACTGAGCCAACTGGGAAGCCATGTAACTAATTAGATTCATGTAAAGGATTTACATAAAAATTTATATAAAAGGATTCCTTATGCAGCATTATAAAAGCAATAATTTATTTTAAAATCTGAACCTAGGGGACTTCCCCGGTGGTCCAGTGGCTAAGACTCTGAGCTCCCAATGCAGGGGACCTGGGTTTGATTCTTGGTCAGGGAACTAGCTCCCATATGCCACAACTAAGGCCCAGCACAACCAAATAAATATTAAAATAAAAATAAAAAAATAAAATCTGAACCTATAATTATTTGGAAATAAATAATTGTACTATATTCATAGGATAAAAAAGTATGCAATCACTAAAAAAATCAAATTTTGAATAATTAAGCAAATTCTATGATGATAAAATGCTCAGTATACAATACTAAGTGAAATATACATAATTGCAATTTATTATAAATGTACACATATTATATTTATAATATGTGTACACACAAAGAATAAAAGAAAATACCACAAAATAATAATAGTGGTTACCTGGTGATGACTGAATTACAATAAGCTTTTTACTTTCTTCTTTATACATTTCTGTATTTTCTCAATTTCCCACAATGCACATTGCAATTTTTATAATTTAAACTAAGAAATACTCCTGCCATTATATTCTAATATTTTCATTACTAAGAGCTTTTACTTTTCTTTCAAAATACCTCCATTATCCTTAAAGACATTTGTATGACTCCTAACTGGAAATTTTGGTTCTAATTCTTAAATAACGCAGCCGTTATCATAAAACACTGTGCAATATTTAAATTAAAATTTAAATCATCCACACTATTGATACTCTGTATAAAACAGATAACTAATGAGAACATACTATATAGCAGAGGGAACTCTACTTAATGCTCTGTGGTGACCTGAATGAGAAGGAAATCCAAAAGGAAGCAGATATATGTATGTCTATGGCTGATTCATTTCACTGTATGGTAGAAACTAGCACAACACTGTAAATCAACTATACTTCAATAAAAATTAATTTAAACAAAAAAACAAGTAATACAACTCCTTCCTGCTCTGTCCCATACACTAGCCATCAGGCCAGGGACCTAGCAGAGTTTTGAAGGTTATATTCCCATCTCAATGCAGAAACTCCAAGTAAATGTGCTTGTTTATTTTGAATAAATAGTTTTCATAGTTAAAAATTTTAATTGTCCGATATTTTATAATAAAGTTTGCAGCACCTTTAGTGAAGAAAGAAAAAACAGTATGATGAATGATGCTAAGTCAACTGATTAGCTAGTTGGGGAAAATCAATTTTGATTCCCTTCTCATGCCATTTGAAAAATAAATTTCAAATAGATTAGAGTTAAAATGTTTGGGAAAAAATTTGAGAAGAAAATTTTACCTGCTTTCTAACTGAAGAAGTAGGTTTAGCTTAAAATATATAATCACAAAAGAGAAGATGTAGTTTGGAATACTAATACCTTTCCTGAAAATTGGCCCAAGAACATGAGCAGAGGATTTACCAAAGAAGAAATAAAAGTAAGTACTAAAACATGAAAAATGTTTAACTTCACTAATATTCAAAGAAATACAAATCAAAGCAAGGTGCCATTTTTAGCCTCAAATCAGAAAAAAAGACGAAGTTTAATAACAACAAAACAGTACAGTGAAATTTATGTGAGAAAAAAACTCATTTACTGCTGATTTAGGGTGTAAATTGGTATACTCTTTCTAAAAACTCAATTAGCAACAGATAATGAGCTGTAAAATATTCACACCCTTTAATATAGCAATCCATTTACAGGAGTCTTAAAGAGACGATCTAAAATGAGGATAAAAATGTATATACAAAAGGGTTCATTACAGTGTTATAGTGGTGGTAGTTTAGTTGCTCAATCGTGTCCAACTCTTTGTGATCCCCATGGACTGTAGTCCACGAGGCTCCTCTGTCAATGGGATTTACCAGGCAAGAATACTGGAGTAGGTTGCCATTTCCTTCTCCAGGGGATCTTCCTGACCCAGGGATCAAACCTGGGTCTCCTGCATTGCAGGCAAATTCTTTACCAACTGAGCCACTAGGGAAGCCCCCGGCGTTACAGACAAGTGTTATAGACAATAGTAAAAACTTTGAAGTGAACTAAATAAATTTGAGAATAAGTTTAAATAAATGATTTGGAATTGTTAAATTAGCATATGCTCACGGGTTGAGTAACATAATATCATTCAAATTTTTCTTCACAAAGAATTTTTAAATTATATAGAAATGCCTATGCTATAAAGTCACGGGACAATATTCAAAATTATGTCCATGCAGTATGACATTTTAAAGTTTCATAATACACACACTCATAAAATTTCTATTAACCTGCTTGTCTTAAACTATCATGAGAAAAATGGTTGTGTTCTCACTGAATTTGCAGAGTATATGTGGAGTGGTCTTACCTAATATACAGGCTATGCGGCATACAAACTGTTCGCTTTGTGGCTACCAAAGAATCAGTCAGTCATTCTCCAGAAAAGCTTTAGGCATAATCTGTGATAGAACCATTCAATGCTTGAGCAACTGTATAGGTATAACTTGTTCAAAGGAAGTAACAGAAGAAATTTATTTAATAGTCATTACTGATTCTTCTGAGCAACAAAGGACTGGCCAGCAAAATATACATGCATGAGTATATATGCGTGTGGACATAAAAAGGCTAAAAGGAAATATCCTAAAATACTAGAGTGGTTTTCAGAGTAGAAATACTCTAGAACTGTGTTACTATGGTAGTCACTAGGTATGAATGGCTACTTACATTTAAATGACAATTACATAGAATTTAATATTCTTCCCTTCAGTTGCACTAGTCACATTTCAAGGGCTCAACAGGCCATGTAGCCAGTGGCTACCATATTAGACAGCGAAGATGCAGAACAATTCCATCATCATACAAAGTTCTTTTGAACTGTGCTGTTCTACAAGATTTCTTTATACTTTTTGCAAACTCATTATAATATGCATTGTGGTAGATTCCTCTTCTACTGAGGAAAAAAATGACTAAAAGAAATAAGGTTAACAAAGGAAATGTTCACAATCTACTGTGAAAGCAGACACATTCTCTAGAGAAAAGCAAGGGAAATGACAGTCTGTGGGGAAAAGCAGGAGGACACAAGCACTCTGGGAAGAACAGGAAAAGCTAGAAAGAGATGTGGGAATAATAGACATTCCAAGGAAAGAAAAGAAAGGACACAGAAATTCAAACAGCAGGGTGGGGAAGGAGGCAATTATAGCAAGAAGTCACAGGTTCTGGTCTCTCCCCACTCACCAGCCATTACAGCTGCTGACCGCTGAGCTGGCTCAAAAGGACATTTCCCCCGGCCACTCTCAAGTCTTTCAACCTGCTGGAAACTGGACACATCCTACAGACCAGAAGGGGGCAATTGGTTTAGAGGTCATGGGGAAGTTCATAGTGAGAATTACAAAGATGGTCAGATGAAGAAAAAACCCAATTCCCATTCATCTCTCATTCCCCCACTACCATCCCTGTATTCCCAGTCTGCTGTTCCTGATTCCACCACCCATTCCTCCCTGTCTCTGCCATCCCTCTTTTCATCAGTTTATTCCTTTTCCCTCAATTCCCATAGTACCCAACACCCACACACTCTGATGAAGGAACATCTAGGATGGCACTAGAAGACGCCGAGAGACTGAAAGGTAGATCTCTCTGAAATGCTGCTGAACTGCCAGCTTGACAACTGGCTGGAGAATGTGCATTAGGATAAGGAGAACCAGGGAAGAAAGCAGGCCTCCCAAGGGCAGGAGCCCTTAAGAAGGATAAAGAAAAGGACAGGTTGATACAGGACCATCTGAAGCCCAGGGGTCTAGAGAGAAGGGCCATCCTTCCCCTAATCCCACCCAACAAATAACAGACAGAACCAGAATCAAGGATACACAGGAGGGAAGGGAATCTGCAAAGTCAGTGAAGACCTGAAGCTCAGGTCAGAACCTGAAGATTTGGTGAGTAAGTGTCTTCCTCATCCAGGGATTCCAGAGAGACTGACCTGGGTTGGCAGGTTTCAGGTGAGGACCAGAGGTCTAAGAGTTGCACAGAGTCAGTCAGACAGTACCTTAGCTGAGCATCCAGCACCAAGAGAGGCTTTAAGATAACATCCAAAAATGAAAATCAGGGATGATTTCAAGCTGGACAGGCAGGGAAGTTAAATGTGGCCAGTTAGGAATCAGTTATGACATGAAGTGCCAGCATGATGTATCTAGTTCACAAACTAGGATGGACATATAATGTTGCTGGAGCCTAATTACTGTGAGGGTAGTGGGAGTAGCAACACAGATCTACGTCCCCTGAGCATTAGTGTAACACTGGCCCATTCTGACTACTCATTTATTTGCTGCAGTTGGTAAACAGGGTTTTATTTTATTGAGAGAGGCTTGAAGAAGGCCTATTAAAATCAGATGTTATCTGATGTTCCCTCAAAGGGGACTGCTGTTGTTTTTGTTTAGTCACTAGGTCATGCCTGACTCTTTTGCAACCTTTGTAACCTGCCAGACTCTTCTGTCCATGGGAATACTGGGTTGAGAATCCTCTGGAAAGGAGGACCCCACAGAAGCACAATCACCTACCCTGTGTGGCACTGGGAACATCACAGCTTGAGGAGAGAGATGACAGTTCAGTGAGAGATTACCAAGATGTTTAGGCTCTCTGAACATGGGGTTACTACCCGCTGCTATGGCCTGTCTTTTCACCTCCTTTTCCCCATACTGCCTAGTCTTGTCCCTAATTTACTCTCCATACCCACCCCAGATTAATATTCCAAGACTATTAGTCACTGATTTGATAAACGCTTGAGTCAGAGAAAAACAAAAAAAATGGCTCACCATCGCCTCTCTATCCCAAACTACTAATTCTAATCAAACCTGAATCCCCTGTTATTCCTAGAAAACAATTCCTGAAACTACACCTTTACACGTCACCAAGGACTTAAAAAGGATGAGCCTTTTCTCAGTTCTCATTCTCTTTGATCTTTTTGCACTATTGAATACTTTTGATTCACTCCCTTCCTTGAAATATTCTACTTCTTGACTCCCTTGAAATTCTACCTCCTGGAGCCCCTCCTCCTATCTGTTGTCTGTCTCCTTTGGTTGTTTCTTTTCTTTCTAAGCCTCTAATCATGTATCCTTAGTCATTTTCACATATACCTTCAAGATCTCATTAATTTTTCACATTTCTGCCCAGACTTTCTATGCAAATCATTCCCCTAACTCTCTAAAGCCTGATGTCTTCCAAACTCTAGTCCATATTTGCACTTGACTGCTGGACTTACAAAGATGATCTATTAAAACTCAACATGTCAAAAACTCATCTTCTTCCAGGTTTCCCAAATGGTATCATTATAGTATCTAGGTTTACAGCCTTTGAGTAAGTGAGCCTGTTAACTACATAGGTTATGATTACTGTATGTTCAAAGTGACATTTAATTAGGGTTTGAAAGGATAAGACCACTCTACCACATTACCTGAATGTTGAGATTCTTCATTATATCATCACATGTTAGTCGGCACAGTTTATCAGCATCAGTTGAGATGAAGGCAAGTCCCTCAAGTTGAAAGCCAGAGCAACATAGGTAGGCTTTTATTAAGCTGTGCGGTTGGAACCCATCCTTTGACTTTGGCCAAGAGTGCAAGGCATATAAAAGACCTTTCCTAAAAGATTAGGGGTGAGGGATAGAGGGGAGGTGGTCCCTGTTACATGAAACAAATCAAATGTCACACAAGACTGAAGCCACCTAAAGTCTTCTTCTAGGGTACAGGCTGGATTAGAAGGACAGGGTAGTGGAGCTGAGCCAGACAAATCCTGGGTTTGAATCTTGGCTCTGCCTTGGCCAGCATTATCTCTGACTTTTACCTAACTTTTGAGAACTTCTGTTTCATTCATGTAAACTGGAAATAAATACTATCATGATGTGCTATCACTATCATAATAAATAAATATCATGATATGGTGATAAGAATTAATCTCAACTGTGAATGTAAGTATCTAGCACCAAGCCTGAACAGAGTAGACACTCAGTTAAATTGCAATTCTTCTCACTGTTGTTGGTGCTGCTGTTTTAAGTCTAACATTTATCTTTGTTAATCGCTGGAGCTCTCTCAACAAAACAAATTAAAATATTTTCCTCCAGTGTCTAATGAGCTGTCACTGAAGGGCAGCACTCCACATTTTTAGAGCTGGCAGGTCCTATGCTTTCTTTTGTAATAACCTTCATTCTTCTGAGCAATCAACTTTGAGCAAGTTGTTATGTCTGGATCAGCTAGTCAAAGCTCTCAGATAATAAGTTATACACAGTCTCAAAGTCATCCATCTGGGACATGAGAAGTTCAGCACTAAGGATAAGGCAAGAAGTTGATCAAGCAGATGGGGATTGCCAGGTAGCAGGATAAGACAGGTAAAGGCAGAAGAGAGCTTTCAAGGAGTCTAGAGAGCAGTCTCGGGATGCTTGACGAGTCAGCACAGTTGCTAGTTGTGACTTATATTTTCCTATAAACAACTCTTGGTTAAAGGATAGTCCTTCATTTCATGAGCGTGCTGGATAGGAGGGTTCAGAAAAAGAGCTGAAAGTCATAGGAGTGCAGAACACAGGCCCCTAGCTTCACTCTTGGCTGCTGATATTCCTCAAAAAAAAAAAAAAAAAAAAATGGAGAGGGGTCCAAGTCACACCAGTCCTGACAGATGTGTCCAGAATATTTTCTGTCTAGATACTTATCTAACAACCATTAAGGTCCCACCTGAGAAAGCCAAAGAAGAACAGAAGGCCCTGTGGAACCAGCTTGGAGTGACTGTACCATCTGTAAACCACGGCTCTGGTATTCAAATCCATGGGCTCCCTGATCCTACATATACTGGGAAAGGGCAAATACGGCAAAGGCAGTTCCACTGCTACTTTTGTGAGCTTCAGAGAACCGTAGGGAAACTCGACTCTCAATGTTACCTGAAGGGACACAGAGGTTGTCAACACCATTCTGAACTGGGAAACCTTCCCAGGATGAGGGAACTAGCCATACCTCAACAGGGAGTCTATCACCAGCATGATGAAAATAACTCAACATAAGCCCAACTACCTCTAGGGAGAGCTCAGAGGGACTGACTAAGGCATCAAATATATAGAATTAGAGCATTCTTAAGTCAAAAATACAAGGATGACATTTAACAAAGAGGTTTCAAGGTATATGCTGAGTAGATCCATGTGGCAAGGACTACTGAAGACTGCAGAAGGATCAAGTTAAGATCAAGTATTAATGACCACGGTCAGGAAAGGGAACTGTTGCACTCCCTCCTACCCCTAGCAGAAAGGGATAAGAAGTATCCAGTCATATGAAGGATATTTGAGGCTTTTGACTCATTCCAGGGACTGATCACAAATGTGTGCTGCCAGAATAACAGTAATTGACTACCAGGTAACTGATAGGAAAAGGTGAGGGGTCAAAAACATTAAAACCCTTCCTAAGATGTCACCAACCCCAGGGGTTTTTGAGGCCATGTGATTAGGGGTATCCATGTCCCAAGCCTGCCTGGGTTTGAGGTTGGAGATGCCCAGGGCTTTAGCAGCAATGAAGAGGATTAAGAAGAGAACATTATTGACAGAGTGCCTATCTTGAAGGCAAGATCCAGAGTATGAGGCCAACATGTACTACATTAGTGGGCAGTGACCTCAGAAGCCATGAGAGCAAAGAGTCACAGCCCACACAGAAAGAGGTTGACAGTGGAGGTGGGAGAAAGTGGTGGAAGTCAATCACATGCCATGGGAGGAAGACACAGGTACAGACAGTGCTGTTTGAGAAACGGACCCACGTTACCTGGACAAAGCATGCACAGCGCAAGGAAACCATGAATTACTGGCCTCTGAAGTTCCTCCCCTCAGCCCAGCTAGCATCCTCACTTCCTTCAACATCCCACTACGTCCCTCTTTACACTTCGTATTCCTCACCTTCTACAGACAACCTCCCTCCCCCTCCCTTTCAAACCCTCCTTCAGTGGACAAAGGCTCTACCCTGTGAGGGCATCCTTCACCCACAATGTTCATCATGCACAAGGGTTGTCTTAAGCACGACCCCTGTCACAGCTGCTCACAGAAGACCCCTCCCGTCCACCCACCCCTGTCACTCACAATAACCCCGCACTTCGGATCAAAAGCGAAGGTGCCACAAGTGAGGAGGTGAGAGGCATTGGCAATGGCGAGAATCTGGACAAAATTGTGACATTCGTCCTAGGGGTCAGAGATGGTTAGAGAGAATCAGAAGCAGCAGGTACAAGGAAAGGTAGGGTTAGGACAGTTATATGCAGCTCTGGGTATGGTGTTAGAGTCCTTGCCAGGGTCCATTGGGATGGGAGCATTATGGAGGGCTGACAGAGAGTCAGGGCCGGGCCAAGGCCTCAACTGACACTCAGGACAGCGCCTGGGTTTATACCTACCTCCTTCTTGCCTTTCTTCCTACAGTTCTGTCTGTGGGCCTCAGGCACCATCCAGTCAATCTAGAAAGGAAAAGTGACCATTTCCCCCATATTCTCACCCAAATCCCTCCCAAGTCAGGGTAGGTGACACAATTCCACAACCTCCATCAACTCAGGAACAAAAGAGACAGACCCCCCCCCCTCCCAACCACAGAGTTCTGCTTTTCATACTGGAGGTCTCCACCCATTAATGAGGAGTGAAATCTCAACCAACATTATTTTTAATGAAATAGAATACATCAGAATGTACCACATGTAGGAGAGTAAATCTTGTTTCAAAAAGGTTTTCTTTCAGTACACACTTTGTGCACTGGGTCAAAATGTACCAGATATTTCTTACTAAGGGATGATCAAAAAAGTCTGAAAGCTATTGCCCCAGAGTAATGTGATGTTAATGATTCCTCTGCCCACTGCCACCTGAACCCTGGCCACTGTGGCCTCCTCCACATCATCATGAACCTCCGTTCTAGCCTCTGCAGTCACCAGGACCGCCCCCAATTACCCTCAGCTGAAACAATGAAGTTGATTATCTACCCTTATTCTTTTTCACCCAGCATTCCCCTTCCTACCACAATACCCTCCCTCATATGCCATAAAACCAAGGACCCAATCACATGCTCTGGAATCTGAGGTCCTCCCCACTCTCATCTCTCACCCTTCGAGGTCTCTCCCCTGAAAAGGGCAGGGATATAGCGAAGATCGTGTCCTGGGCGCCAACATAAAGCATGTGAGAAGCAGGATCCACAAGAAGAACTGAGTAATTGTATGTCTGACGGATGGTGAACCGGGTGAGATAGGAGTCAGCCTCTAGCAGGAAGAGGGGGTGAGAGTGAAATGCAACGTCAGCCATCATTTCATAACGGTTAGGTCCACAAGAGCAAAGCCAAAGGGTCCAATTTTTGTTTTCTTCCAAGAACCATTTATTTAGCAGCCTTAAGGGCAAAAACAAAGCCTTGACAGGCCAACCATCTAATTTCCCCAGGGACAGATAACTGATGAGGCCACAGTATTTAGCACACAATAAAGTATGCTTTTTCTATAAAAATAAAACAGTTTATTAAAACAGCATAAATATTAAGTCTATTTAATATTGGGTTGGCCAAAAAGTTCATTTTGTTTCCATAAGCTGGTTATGAAAAACCCAAATGAACTTTTTGGCCAACCCAATATTTATTTCTATTCATAGCAACATGATACATAATTTGAAATACCTTAGAGGGTATGAGTACTTTCCTCTCTAAATTTCCTTTTTTAAAAAAATTATTACTTAATTGTTGTTCAGTAGCTAAGTCAACTCTCTGCCACCGCATGGACTGCAGCACACCAGGCCTCTCTGTCCCTCACCATCTCCTGGAGTTCACCTAAGTTCCTATCCATTGAATCAGTGATGCTATCCAATGATCTCATTCTCTGCCGCCCTCTCCTCCTTCTTCTCTTCCCTTCAATCTTTCCCAGCATCAGTCTTTTCCAATGAGTCAGCTGTTCGCATCAAGTGCAAACTACTGTTACTTAATAGTAACTTCTTTTTACTTAGAAGGGAAATGTCTCACTCTTCTTATCAACACATTAGTAGACCATTTCCTCTCTCTCCCATGACCCTTGATCTCAACTTGATTCTACCCAAAGAAGTAGACAGTAGCGTGGACAAGAAGAGAATGTGCTTTGGAAATAGATTTACCCACAGTTTCAGCCCAAGTTTAAATGTGGCTCTTTCACTTACCAGATGTCTGAATCTTGAGTATGTTACCTGCCCGCTCTGAGCATCACTTTGCTCATTTGTAAACACCACCATCCAGTGTTGTTGAGAATCAAATGAGATAACCTACGTGGAAGCATCTGACACATACTACATATTTCACAAATTGTTCCTTTCTTCCACCCTTAAGCATGTGTTCTGTTTGGGCCAAACCTAAACACATACCAGCATTCAAAACTCTGATCTAGGGCTTCCCTGGTGGTCCCGTGGATAAGAATACACCTACCAATGCAGGGGACCCAGGTTTGATCCCTGGTCCAGGAAGATTCCATGTGCCATGGAGCAATTAAGCCCCATGCACAACTCCTGAAGCCCACAGGCCCTAGAGTCTATGTTCCACAACAAGAGAAGCCACCACAATGAGAAGCCCACACACCGCCTCAAAGACTTACTCACTGCAACTAGCGAAAGCCCACTCACAGCAACAAAGACCCAGTGCAATCAAAAAATAGAGTAAATAATTAATTAATTTTAAAACTCTGGTCTATTTAGAGATTATAACAAATAAGTTAAGATGAATTTACCTTCTTAGCTCAATCTCTGGCTCTGGGTACCTGAATTAATACAGCTCTGCTCTACCTGCTTCATCTGCTCAGCTATCCTCAAGACTGGTAGAATGGCCATGCAGTCTTATATGTGCTGACGTATGGAGCCCCACCCACCTCATCCTCCCACACCCATACTCATATCTCTGCTGTTTCCTGCCGACTATTCCAGGCTTAGTATAAGCCCCAGATCACCCAACCACCCTCATATCTCCGACTCCGCCTCAGCTTGTCATATAGACCTCTCTGGATTCCTGGATATGAACCCAACCTGGCAACCTCAATGCCATGCTGTGGCTATTGCTCTGACAGAAACTGAAATCCAGGCTCTGATCACAACTTTGTCTTCTGGATTCATAGCATCCCTCTATGTCACTGGTCTGAAAGGACACAGTAATTTAGAAAACTCTATTACCCAGTTGTGAGTTTTTACCAACAGGTTGTACTCTTGGTTTCACTGGTTCTGTCTGTACAAGGTACTAATGCTCAGGGCCCACTGAGAAAAACACAAGGTTCACGGCTGCACTCATGCCCAACTCAGCAAAGAGCCTTGAAAGTCTTTATATCACTCCAGTGACCACTTTTAACCTCGTGGCATCCCTTGGCTTCTTTCACATCTTTTGAAAGGATATCTCCCTCCTCCTTTTTTTCCTTCTGAAGATTTTAAAAACCATTTAAACAAAATTTTAAATCAACTCATTGAATCGTTTCCCAGCACTCAATGTAGGGCATGGATAGAGGAACACTGAGGAAGTTAGGAGGGTTATGGTGGATCAGATAATAGGAGACCAGGAGTTGGTGTCAGAGATGAAAGGACTGGGAAGTGGATTAGGGAAATTAGGGCCGTGAGTCGGACAAAAGCTGGGAGGAGGTTAGAACTGAGGATAAGGGAATGAATTTGAGAAGTGGGCAGATGTAAATACTAAGCTGGTAATCAGAAGGATGGGTGTTTGGAGTAGTATGAAAGATCGATGGGTTTGATAGCAGGATGGTCGTCATGCTAGCATGACGGACACAGTGCATGTGAGGGAAGAGGTGAATAAGGGAGAGGAAATTTGTAAACGGACAGTCCCCGGCAACCCCCACTCCCCTCCCTGGGCCTCGGTGTCTGCGTCTACACTGTGAGCGGCGGCTGCATAAGTAAGGGAGAGCCGGAGCCGCCTGGGCGTGTCGTAGGAGCCCAGTCGCCCGGTCGGGTGGAGCGGCACCACGTGGGGGTCCCGCCTGCATTCGGGCGAGGCACGGGCAGCGAAGGAAGCCGCGGGCCGAGCTGAGGGGGCGCGGGGTGCGGCTGCCCGGGTGAGAAGGGCAAGTGGGTTTGGGTACCTGCAGGCGGGATCTGGGCCGGGAGCCAAGCAAGGGCTAAGGGCGAGGACGCCCGCGCCTTACCAGAGATAGGAAGCGAAGTCCTGGGGACCGAATGTGGGACGCCGCCACACACCGGGCCTCTCAGCAACGCCAGCGGCAACAGCAGAAATAAGGGCGAGGTCCGGGAAGGCCGCAGGAGCGGGAGAAGCCGCGCGACAGAGGCCAGCATTTTTGCCACCTCCTGGCCACCGGGGTGTGGCGCGCCCCGCAGCCTCGCTCAGCGGCTGAACAGCCACCAGTCTAGGCCCCCTCAGTTCCCCTCGGTTCGGTTGGGCCTGCGGCTGCCAGTCACAAAGCAACCTGGCTCCACCCCTTCAAGAAGAGACCAATGATTGGGCTAATTTTCTACTCCCCAAAGCGGTTGCGTGGAGGAGGCTGGACTAAGAGAACCCAACCCAGATAGAGGGAGAGCCACACCCAGGGTTAGGTGTTGGTCTACCTCCGAATTGGGCTGGACTTGTCATTCCAGGACCCCCAGTGACAGATTTGAAAAGGCTCTGCAACCTAGAAGAAACAGACAAATTCCTAGAAATGTACGATCTTCTAAGAGTAAACAGAAAGAAATAGAAAACATGAACAGATCGATTACCAGTAATGAAACTGAATCAGTAATAAAACAACTTCTACAAAACAAAAGTCTAGGACCAAATGGCTTCATTCTACCAAACATTTAGAGAAGAGTTAACAGAAGTCTAGGACCAAATGGCTTCACAGGAGAGTCTACCAAACATTTAGAGAAGCATTAACACCTATGCTTTTCAAGCTAGTTCTAAAAAATTTCAGAGGAAGAAATGCTTTCAAACTCATTCTACAAAGCAGGCATCACCCTGATACCAAAACCAAAGATAACACACACAAAAAATGAGAAAATTATAGGCCAATATCACTGATGAACATAGATGCAAAAATCCTCAATAAAATAATAGGAAACTGAATTCAACAATACATTAAAAGGCTCATATGCCATGATCAAGTGGGATTCAGTTCTCACAATTTAATCAATGTGATACACCAAATTCACAAATTGAAGAATAAAAATCATATGATCATCTAAATAGATGCAGAAAAAGTTTTAACAAAAGTAAACATCTATTCATGATAAAAACTCATCAAAAATAATAAATTAAGTAAATAAATAAAATAAAAACTAAAAAAAAATATTTTTAAAAGCTCATCAAAATGAATATAGAGGGAACATATCTCAACACAATAGAGGCCATATATGATAAGCCCACATTTATGTTTCAGTAAAGTTTCAGGATACAAAATTAATATACAGAAATCAGTTGCATTTCTATACACTAAGAACTATAGTAAGTCCACTACATATGAACCAGTTCAGTTCCAAGAGCATGTTCATAAGTCCACTTTATTCATTCAGAAGACATACAGATGGGCAACAGGGACATGAAAAGATGCACACGATTACTAATATCAGGGAAATGCAAACTGAAATCACAATGAGATGTCACCTCACATCTGTCACTATGGCTATTATCAAAAGGACAACAAATAACGTGTTGGCAAGGGTGTGGAGAAAAGGGAACCCTCGTACACTGATGGTGGGAATTTAAATTGGTGCAGGCACTATGGAAACCTGTATGGAGATTCCGAGACAAATTATAAATAGAACTACCGTAGGATTCAGGAATTCCACTCCTGTGTATTTGTCCGAAATGAAAACACTAATTAGAAAAGATACATGCATCTCTATGTTCACTACAGCATTATTTACAATAGCCAAGATATGGAAGACACCCAAGAGCCCATCAATAGATGAATGGATAGAGAATATGTGATATACATATATAAACAAATGTATATATGCACATATATGGGGTTTCCCAGGTGGCGGTAGTGGTAAAGAACCTGCCTGCCAAAGCAGTAGATGTAAGAGACTTGGGTTTGATCCCTGGGTCAGGAAGATTCCTCCTGGAGGAGGGCATGGCCACCCACTCTAGTACTCTTGCCTGGAGAATCCCATGGACATAGGAGCCTGAGGGGCTACAGTCCATTGGGTTGAACAGAGTTGGACACGACTGAAGCAGTTTAGCACACACACACACACAAGCATGCACATACATACAACAGAATACTACTCAACCATTAAATTAATGAAATCTTGCCACTTGCAACAACATGGTTGCACCTAGACAGTGTTAGGCTAAGTGAAATGAGTCAGACAATTACAATATGTTATGATTTCACTTATATGTGGAACCTAAAAACCAAAACAAATGAACAGTCAACCATAATGAAACAGAGTATAGATAGAACAAACAGGGGGTTGCCAGAGGTTGAGGAGGGCAGAGAGGGGAGTATGGAATGAAATAGGTGAGGGAGAGTAACAGGTACAAACTTCTAGTTGCAAAATAAATTAGTTACAGGTATGAAATGTACAGTGTGGAAATATAGTCAGTAACTGTGTAATATCTTTGTACAGTGACAAAAGTAACAATGCATTGTGATGTTCAGTTTGAAATGTATAGAAATACCAAATCACTATGTTGTCTAACAGGAACTAACATAATTTTAAAGGTCAGTTATACTTCAAAAACACAGAAAAAAAAATCATAGTAAAGAGATCAGATTTGTGGTTACCAGAGCCAGAGGCAGGATGGGGTGGATGAAGGCAATCAAAAAGTACAAAATCCCAGTTATAATATAAGTAAGTACTAGGGATATAATGTACAATGTAAATAACACTGCTGTATGTTATATATGGAAGTTGTTAGAATAAATCCTAAGAGGTCTCATCACAAGAATAAATGTGTTTTTTTAAATTTTTTAATTGTGTATCTATGTGAGATGATGGATATTCAGTAAATTTATTGTGGTGAGCCTTTCGTGATGTATGTAAGTTAAAGCATTATGCTGTACACCTTAAACGTATACAGTACTGGATGTCAATCACATATCTCAAAAAGTTGAAAGAAAAAGAGTGACAGACTCAAGGAGTGAACCCAGGAATAAGACTGGGATACCGCTGGGGTTTCATGGGGTAGGAGTAGCTTGAGGAAGTGTCGGGTTTGGCATAATATTCTCAGCACAAATCCGAAACTCTACCTGCCAAACAAGAGCTGTTAACCCTGGTGCAGCCTTGAAGACTGTGATCCCAAAGAGCAGCCTCATGTGGGCCCTGGGGAGGCGTCAGCAGTGAGCCGCCCGGCCTGAGGGGGGCGCCCTCAGAAGCGGTGGAGCACGCCGACAGCCGGAAGGGCCCGGTAGCCGGGTCTTTGCCTTCGCGAAGTGGGGGTTCTCTCCAGGTGTGGGAACAGGGTAGAGGACTGAAAGCTGGGAGCGGGGTTGCGGGCAGCGCTTCGCAGAAAAGGCTTGGGCTGAGCTCGGGCCTGCCCTCAACGGGGGTGCTGGCAGGCAGACCCGGTCAGCTGCCAGGGAAGCCTGACGCCCGGAGGCCCAGGTCAGACGCATGTCTGAAGAGCCTGCCGCTCGCGGTTCTGAGGACAGGGCGGTCAGAGCCGGGTCTCCTCCTCTGCTGCCCGCGCCCGAGGGCTAGGCGGCCAGTCCGTCAGGCCGGGTAGGTGCCCTGCTGACAGCCCAAGACACTTCTAGTGGGAGGGGGGCAGGAAAATATATTAACTTCTTGTAAATCAATAGGAAACAGTGAAACTTTGGGGTCAAAGAAAAGGGGTTTGGTTTGGTTTGGTTTTGTTTTTCTTACAAGGGTAGGGGAATGAAATTTGAGGGCCTACAAAAATGTTTAAATTTTTTTTCTTTTAAATGAGGGTTCACGAAAACAAAGGTGCTTAGGATCATGAAATTTTTAATGCAGCCCAATGGGAGGGAGAACCATTAACTCATAACACATAAAGTGTCCAATATAAAAGTTACAGGTGCTTTTATAGGGGCTTATTAAAGGATCCTAAGCTATTCAGACCTGAAGTTTGAGACATAACGGATGAGTAGGGTTAAGGAGGGGACTACTCAAAAGAGAATATCCAAGGGCAGGATCCAGAGCAAGCAGCCAACCGCCTTGGGGAGGTGAAGGGTGTGGGCAAGGGCAAGGAGGATGGAGCAGGGGAGGGGGTTGGCGGGGTGTTGCATGGCATGAAGATAGAGAGTTGGGAGGAAGATGCCTGCAGAATTTCGGAGCCAGGGTAGAGATTTCGGATTTTGTTCCAAGTGTATGTGGAAGCCATTGAAGGGCTTTTTGGTAAGGGAGTAACTTGATGGCTTTTGGTAGTTCAAGGCCCAGATTTAACCTGTTTACAGAGGAACATCAATAAGTGGGCATTCTTGTCAAAAGTGGAGAATATAGGATCACAGATAGTCAGATGCTGCTTAGAACCATGCCCAGATGCATTAGATGGATTAATTCATCGTGTTTGATGATACAAGGAAGAAAGCTGCCTTTTACTTCATTTAAAGAACAGTATTGGAATTGTACAATCTAAAAATGACTGTGGGGTGGGGCGATGAGTTGGGAGATTGGGATTGACATATATACACTACTGATACTATGTATACAGTAGATAACTATTGAGAGCCTGATGTGAAGAGCTGACTCTGATGCTGGGAAGATTGAGGGCAGGAGAAGGGGGTGACCCAGGATGAGAAGGTTGGATGGCATCACGGACTTAATGGACATGAGTTTGAGCAAACTCTGAGAGATAGCGGAGGACAGGGAAGCCTGGTGTGCTGCAGTCCATGGTGTTGCAAAGAGTTGGACACGACTGAATAGCAAAAATCCAGCACACTTAATCTAGCACACAAAAGAGCATGTCTGACTCTTTGCAACCCCCATGGACTGTATCCCACCAGGCTCCTCTGTCCATGGGATTTACCAGGCAAGAATATTGGAGTGGGTTGCCATTTCCTTCTCCAGGGGATCTTTTCAACCCAGGGATCAAGCCCACACTCCTGCGTTTGTTGTTCAGTCGCTAAGTTTGTCTGATTCCTTGCGACTGCATGGACTGCAGCACACCAGGCTCCGCTCAAACTCAAATCCATTAAGTCGGTGATGCCATCCAACCATCTCATCTTCTGTCAACCCCGTCTCCTCCTGCCCACAATCTTCCTCAGCATCAGGTCTTTTTCAATGAGTCAGCTCCTCACATCAGGTGGCCAGAGTATTGGAGCTTTAGTTTCAGCATCAGTCCTTCCAATGAATATTCAGGGTGGATTTCCTTGGCAGGTGGATTCTTTACCGCTAAGCCACCTAGGAAGCCCATCTCTATGAATAAAATTTAATAAAAGATGAGACCTTTGGGGAAAATTATGAAATTATAAAATCTGTGGATTCTTTTAGATTTTCTCTATGAACAATCAATCATATCATCTTGGCAAATAGTGACAGTTTTATTTCTTCCATTGCAGTGCCTTTTTTTTTAATGCGCCAAGTTTATTTGTCTTGCCTTATTGCTACTTCACTACTGTGTTGAAGTGATGATAGCAGCCTACTTATCTTGGAAAACTTTCAGCATCAACATTAAGAACTGTATTTGCTTGTTTTTATAAACGTTTTATCAGATTATTCCTATTGTCTACTCCTAGTTTACTGAGATTGATTCTTTACCAGGTATGAATGTTGTTTTGCTGCATCTGTTGAGATGATCATATAATATTTCTTATTTAATCTTTTAACCTGATGAATTACAGTGACTTTTTCTAATGTTATGTCAACCTTATGTTCTTGAGATAAACCCAGCTTGGTTATGATGTGTTATTTCTTTTATATATTGCTTTTTTCAATTTGCTTATATTTTGCTTAGGATTCTTACATCTAAGTTCATGGATGAGATTGTCCTATAATTTTTTTCTTATAAAAAATTATCTGATTCTGGTATCAAAGGTTATGCTAACCTACTAAAATGAGTGGTGTTCTCCTGTGCTCTGCAAGAATCTGTTTGAAATTCTTGATCTTTGAGAGTAATATGGAACTCATCAGTGGAATTATGTGCTCCTGTAGTTTACTTCATGGGAACATATTTGACTACCAATTGCATTTTTTCACTGGTTATAGACTATTTATGTTTTTTAAATTTCTCTTTGATTTAGTGTTTGTTAAATATGGTTTCCTAGAAATCTGTCCATTTTATTAAACTTACTGGTATAAAGTTGTTCATTATATCCTTTTGTAACCTTTTCTATGTTTGAGTATTTGTAATGATGTTCCCTTCTCATTGTTGATGTTTGTTACAAGTTTTCATCTGTTCTCCTTGCCATATCTGAGCCCTGGGGATAAGTGTAAGTAGCCAGTAAATAAAAAAGGCAGGGCTGTTGCAGGTAGAGAAAACAGCATGAGCAATTGCACTGAAGTTAATGGTATACTTGGTTTTATTTCAGTGAAAAACTTGAGGTAAAGAATAGCCTCCAATAAGACTGAAGATCAAGTCATAAAGGGTTTTGAGTGAGTCTTGGAGGGTGAAAATGTAGTTATATTTTCATTTTTAAGAATTACTATCTACAAAATAAACACTTTGCTAAGCTCTGATATATAGAGTTGGTAATTTCTCTATCCTTGGGAAGCTCACAATACAGTGGGAGAGGCAGTCATAGAGACAAATTATACTATAGTACGATGCCAATAAAGAAAAAAAGTTCATGAGGGCAGATAGCTTACTTTGAGACTGGAGTTTGACTTTTTTGATTAGTTCCATTCAACATTGCTAATCATCCTCAGCCTTACATTACAGGCAAACATCTAGATACCTTGGTAGCTGTTAAGATTAGAATAGCTTAGAGAAACTTGAGTCCTCACCTGGTTTGACTTCTTTCTAGGCTTAGTCCCCTAGATCTGTGTTCATTATTTCAACCTTCAGTTTTATGAAAGCCAGTGATTTCTCTTTTCTTCCTTACAGGTGTAGAGAATATCTCAGTGGTGGCTACTGTTCCACCTCTGGTCTGGCTGCCATGTATCATGGGCAAATAGCTAGTAAAAGGCCCTCTAATCCCACACAGATGTACCAGCAACCTCCAAGGCTTCTCATTGTGCATATTGCTCTACCATCCTGGGCTGACGTCTGCTCCAACCTCTGTGAGGCTCTGCAGAACTTTTTCTCTCTAGCCTGCAGCTTGATGGGCCCCAGCCGCATCCCTCTCTTCAGCTTATATGTTGTACAAAATCAGCACGAGTGCCTCCTCCCTTTTGTGGTGAGTATATCTGTACTTGTTCATTTTATCAAAAACAGAGGTGAGAGTTCTGGAACAGAGGTCAGTTATTATTACTTACAGCAATAACTGTGCCCATTCCCCATACCCATAACCCACAGGCAACACAATGAGAGCCTCATGTCATCCTACACACAGGGGCTTTGTACTGAAGGAAGAGAACCCCAAAATTATTAATATGAGAGTGTAAATAAGCCATGTCTTGCCCCCCCACGTCTACTCCTGAGAGAGAGAAACCTTGGCATTTACAGTCCTTTGGGATGTAAGCAACTGACCTCTCTCATCCCCCTTTGAAATGTAAACACAAGGAAATAAATCTCTAAATTTCTTCAGAAGTCTCTGGCTACTCTATCACCCTTTAATTTCTGAAACTTGTCCTTTGACCCAGGTTCTAGTTTTTTGCTCAGAAAGCTCCATCTGTGCAGAAACATGAAAATATTTTTTACATAGGACTCAGGTGAAACTCCCCCTAAAGTTTCAGAAGGCAAAGGATGGGCTAAGGGCAATGCTTTTACCAAGCTCCCTCACACGTAGATAACTCTTTTCCTCCTCAAACAAACCCAATTTTTTACTTCCTCCCCTTTACAAAGTTCAGAGTCTCAGGGATGGGAAAGACTTCAGAGGTTCTAGTAAATCCCCTTCCTGAGACAGCCTTGCTGTTGGGATAGTCAGAAAAGACCCAATGGAAAGCCAGGACTTTGATTCCTACCTAGTGTGAATGAGACCTCCTCCCACATAGTGTCCATAAAGCCATATGGTAGCCTGGACTCCCCTCAACCCATTTAACTTTAACAGGGTAACTATCTCACCCCCTCCTTATTGAGGTGGTATTGGAGGCAGCAGAGTGGAGGCCATGTGTGGAGTGGCAGTGAGGCATCTTTTTACCTCCAAGGCAGAGTGGTGTCAGTGAAAGCCTAGTGGGAAGCCAGAAGTTACAGGAATTTCTTCCTAGTGAAATGCGTAATAGTAATGAAGCTTCTCTATTCCCGGGGTGTCAGTGGGGGGCATATGAGGAACCTGAACTTCCACCCCCACCCAGAGATAACGGGACACTCTCCCTTCTGGGATATAATTAGAGACCAAATAGAGTCACACCCCAACCTGGCAATAATTATGTGGAAACCACTTCCTTCACTGGTGCAGGGACAAAAAAGTCCTGCTAAAACAGAAGATTTAAACAGGATTCATTCTTACAGCATAATACCCAAAATGTCCAGAATGCAATTAAAAAAACTAAAACTCCTATGCTTATCAAGAAACAGGAAAATCCAAACTTAAATGAGACAACAAACATTGAGATAACACAGATGTTAGAATTATCTGAGAAGGATTTCAAAGCTGCCATCGTAAAAATGTTCCAACAAGCAGTTATGAACATGCTTAAATGAAAAATATAAAGTCTCACCAAAGAAATAGAAATATAAAGAAAAACCAGATAGAAATTTTAGAACTGAAAAATGCAATACTCAGTTTTAAAAACAAAAATCTACTATAGACAGGCTCAACAGCAAAATGAAGAAGACAAAGGAACTTGAAAACAGAATAGAAATTACCCAATCTGAGTAACATAGAGAAAAGAGACTTAAAAAAAATTTACAAAGCCTCAGGGATCTGTGAGACTATAACAAAAAGCTAACATATCATCACAGTCCAAGAGGAAAGGGAAAGGAGGGTGGGACTAGAAAAATATTTAAAGAAATAATCACTGAAAATTTCCCAAATTTGTCAAGAGTTATAAATCTAAAGATTCAAGAAGCTGCAGAAATCCATTCTAAGACACATCATAATTAAAATCCTTAAAGATAAAGAAAAATTCTTGAGAGCAGAACACTGACACCTTACCTATAAGGGAGAAACAATTCAAGTAATAGATTTTTTTCATTAGAAACCATGAGGCCAGAGGAAGTGTCACATTTTTCAAATGCTGAAAGAAAAGAACTACTAATGTAGAACTCTATCCAGTGAAAATATCCTTAAGGAATGATTCAGAAATCAAGATATTCTCAGATGAAGGAAAGCTAAGAGAGTTTGTCACCAACAGACCTACCTTATCAGAATGACTAAAGGGAGTTCTTGAAACAAAAAAGAAATTATAAAGGCTCTTGGAATATCCAGAAGTAAGAAAAAATAGAATTAAAATATAGACAAATATAATATATTTTCTATAGAATCTTCTAAATTATATTTGACAATTGAAAGAAAAATTATAACATTGTCTGATATGGTTGTTAGTGTATATAGAGGAACTACTTAAGATAATTACACTATAAACGGGAGGATAAAAGGACTTAAGAAAATTAAGATTCTTACACTTCATTCAAAATGATAAAATATTGACAACAGTATACTGTGATAAAGATGTATGTATAATGTAACACTTAAAACAACCACTTAAAAAAATCTGTGTAAAGAGATACACTCAGAAACACTATAGATAAATCAAAATGGAATTTTTAAGAAAATAGTCAAGTAACCCAAAGGTAAAAGAAAACAGAAATGAAAAACTGAGGGAACAAACAAAAAGCAAAAAAGAAATAAAAACACCTGACAGGCTGACATACCAATAATTATATTCAATATAAATAGTTTTAATTAACCAACTGAAAGAGAGAATTCCCTGGCAGTCCAGTGGTTAAGACTCTGTGCTTCCACTGCTAGGAAGCCAAGTTTGATCCCTGCTCAGGGAACTAGGATCCCCCAAGCCACTCAACATGGCAATAAATAAAGAGATTGGTGGATATGGAGAGATGATCCGACTATATTCTATCTACAAGAAACTAACTTCAAACACAATAAAAGTAGGTTGAAAGTAAAAGGATGGGAAAAGATATCCCATGATAACAATCAGAACAGTGTACCTAATAAAATATAGCTTCCTAGGTGGCACTAGTGGTAAAGAATCCACCTGCCAATGCAGGAGATGCTAGAGATGCGGATTTGATCGCTAGGTTTGGAAGATCCCCTGGAGTAGAAAGTGGCACTCCCTCTCCAGTATTCTTGCCTGGAAAATTCCATGGATAGAGGAGCCTGGTGGGCTACAGTCCATGGGGCTGGAACAAGTCAGACATGACCGAGCAATTGAGCACACACACACACACACACACACACACACTGATAAAAGAGTCACAGAACTAGAATAAATAATCCTGAAATTTATAGGGAATCCAAAGGCCTAGGATTGTCAAAGCAATCCTGAGGAAAAAGAACAACCCCACCACCACCCAAGACTTCAGACAATATTACAAAACTACAGGAATCAAAACAGCATGAGGGCTTCCTGATGGTCCAGTGGTTAAGACTCCAGGCTCCCACTGCAGGGGGCCTGGGAAGATCCCACATGCCACGTGGTATAGACAAAAAAAAAAAGCATGGTACTGGCACAAAAACAGACATATGGATTAATGGAACAGACTAAAGAGCCCAGAAATAAGCCCACACACCTGCAGGCAATTAACCTTTAACAAAGGAAGCAAGAATATACAATGGAGCAAAAACCGTGTCTTCAGCAAGTGGTTTTGGAAAAGCTGGACAGCCACATGTAAACCAATGAAGTTAAAACACTCCCTCACACCATATATAAAAATAAACTCAAAAGAGCTTAAAGACTTAAATATGAAGCATGGCAGCACAAAACTCCTAGAAGAGAACATAGGCAAACATTCTCTGAAGTAAATTGCAGCCATGTTTTCTTAGGTCAGTCTCCCAAAGCAAAAGAAATAAGGGCAAAAACAAACAAATGAGACCTAATCAAACTAGGAAACCATAAACAAAATGAAGGGACAACCTACAAAGTGAGGGAAACTGGAAATTATGTGACTGACAAGGGCCTAATGTCCAAAATATACAAACAGCTCAATATCAAACAGTTCTATATAAAAAAAATAAAATGAAAAATGGGCAAAAGACCTAAATAGACATTTCTCCAAAGAAGGCATATAGATGATGAACAAGCACAGGAAAAGATGCTCAATAATGCTAATTATTAGAGAAATGCAAATACTAATGACTGCAGTGAGGTATCACCTCACATCAGTCAGAATGGCCATCATCAAAAAATCTATAAGTAATAAATGCCTGAGAGGTTGTGGAGAAAAAGGAACCTTCCTACACTTTCGTGGGAATGTAAATTGGTGCAGCCGCTATAGAGAACAATATGGAGGTTCTTTAAAAAACTAAAAGTAGTTACCATATGATTCAGCAATACCACTACTGTATAGCTAGGGAACTGTGTTCAATATCTTGTAATAACCTATACATCTGATTCACTTTGCCATACACATGAATCTAACACAACACCGTATATCAACTATAATTAAAAAAAAAAAAATTCCAAAAGAAAAAAAAAAGAGTCAATCCAACAAGAAGACAGCAATCTTTTTTTTTTTAATACTTATTTATTTTTGGCTTCATTGCTGTTCATGGACTTTCTGTAGTTGCAGCAAGCGGGACTACTCTCTAGTTGCAGTGCACAGGCTTCTCATTGTGGTGGCTTCTCTTGTTGTGGAGCACAGACTCGAGGCTCACAGGCTTCAGTAGTTGTGGCTCACAGGCTCTAGAATGCGGGCTCAGTAATTGTGGTGCACGGGCTTCGTTATCCTACGGCAGGCAGCATCTTCCCGGACCAGGGATCAAACCTATGTCCCCGGCATTGGCAGGCTGATTCTTAACCATTGGATCACCAGCCAAGTCCAAGAAGACAGCAATCCTAAATCTGTACCCACTAAACAACAGAGCTGCAAATGTCTATTAACTGGTGAATGACTAAACAAAATGTAAAATTCTCACTCCATAAAACTGGAGTTTCATACAAGCACACTGAGGACAGAGTGAAAGTGATAGTGATGTTTACAGCCATATGACCCATATGACAAGTATGTTCTTCTACTGTGCCATTTTCCTTGTGCATGTCTGTCCCATAACCACATTTGGCTGTAATATCTATCTTCTGTCAGGCATCAGGGGTAGAGAAAAGTTGAGAGTGGTCAGGAAGGGCAAATAGAAAATATCCAGCATTGGAAGCTTCTGGGAAATGAGCTCATGTCCCAAACAAAGGTAAAAGGATTTTTATTTCCTTCTTCTAGTGACTATGTTCTATGCCTCTGGTACTCAGTACATTTGTCTCTAGGTGAATCCCTTGATCCCTTAATCACTCTATTAGGAAAGACAGACAGTTCTAGACTAAAAACCACAGACTAGTAATTCAGGAAAAATTGGAAGTCACAATTTCCCTCCAAAAGATCAATAAGTTCAGCCATGGTCCAAAGTTCAAGAAATCCCTGAGACAACGCCGTTACCGTATGTGTCCCTGTGAGCGCGCTCATGCTCAGTGTGTCTGACCCTTCTGCGACCCCATGGACTGTAGCCCACCAGGCTCTTCTGTCCATGGGATTTTCTAGGCAAGACTACTAGAATGGGTTGCCATTTACTCCTCCAGGGAATCATTTCCAACCAGGAATCGAACCCATGTCTCCTGCGATTCCTGCATTGGCAGGCGGATTCTTTACCACTGGGCCACCTGGGAAGCTCCCCTTGTATATAGAAGAGTCCAATCTTTGTTTAAATCCATTTTCTCTGACCTATGTAAGTATCTGACGTTTTCTATCTGCAGAGTTAGCTCAAAATATAAATGGAGAAAGAGAGCAGGTAGGGAGTCTTGCCTACGTTGAACACTTCAATTTATCTCCTCATATTTGATTTATAAGTACAATAAAATAATTCTGAACTTTTCATGAGGAATCTTGACAAAGGATTCATAATTAAAATATTAGAATTCCATTTATATCCATTGTGCTCTTAATATAAATAAATTCTAAAATGATTAATCTCTCAAAGAGTTTCAGAAGAATTCCATTACTGTGAAGATTTTATCAATTCTTTTACCTTTTTTTTTGAGAGCAAAGAAGTTATTTAAATAATATAAGATCTACAATGGTATTTGAAGATCAGTAACACTGTAATTTGGCTATTACATTTATTTTCTTATCCTTGCTAGCTGATCTTCAATAGAACCATTTAAAAGTGGAGTTTATCTTTATATTACTTTATATAATATATTCTCATTATTTGCCATTAAAAGTGGCAAATAATGAGAATATATTATATAAAGTAATATAAAGATAAACTCCAATACAGATAATATGCTGCTGCTGTTTAGTCACTAGGTTGTGGCCAACTCTTTGCAACCCCAAGGACTGTAGCCCAGTAGGCTCCTCTGTCCATGGGATTTCCCAGGCAAGAATACTGGAGTGGGTTGCTATTTCCTTCTCCAGAGGATCTTTCTGACCCAGGGATCAAACCTACATCTCCTACATTTGAGACAGATTCTTTAGAACTGAGCCACCTTGGAAGCTCAAAGATAATATAATAAACTATAATTGAGGAGGGTGGGGAGAGTAAGAAAAGGAAATATACAAGTTTTATTATTGTATAGTGGAGATTTTCATTGCTCATTAATGGATATTACTAAAGAAATAACTTACAGGAATTATATAAACATGGAATTATAAAGACAACCACTAGAACAAATACAAACCTTTCTAATTATGACAAGAAAAACATAATAGAGCGAACAAATTTACATAGGGTAGTGATTTTTCAAAATTTATGAAAACAGTGTATACCTTAAAATAATATTACTAAAAATAACGATATCTGTCACATTAATAAGTGTGTCCTAAACTTACCTATTAAAACATTTAAAAAACACCAATTTGATTGCAAAGCAAAATTCTGCAGTATTCAAGAGACTGTAACAAAGTGATTCAGAAAAGTTGAAAATAAAAGGAAGGGTAAAGGTATACTAAGCAAATGTACCCCTACAATAAAAAACATGATTTTAATATCAGACCTCATTGAATTTGGAGCAAAAAGCACTGCTGCTGCTGCTGCTGCTAAGTCGCTTCAGTCGTGTCCGACTCTGTGCGACCCCATAGATGACAGCCCATCAGGCTCCCCCGTCCCTGGGATTCTCCAGGCAAGAACACTGGAGTGGGTTGCCATCTCCTTCTTCAATGCATGAAAGTGAAAAGTGAAAGTGAAGTCGCTCAGTCGTGTCCGACTCTCAGCGACCCCATGGACTGCAGCTTACCAGGCTCCTCCATCCATGGGATTCTCCAGGCAAGAGTACTGGAGTGGGGTGCCATTGCCTTCTCCGCAAAAAGCACTAAACAAGACTAAGTATGGCACTATAATATCAACACAAAGCAGGGAAGAGTAGAGAATTATCAAGAGACGCATAAGAAATATATTCAATACAGAGGGCTTGCTGGAGGGGGAGTCTATTAAAAATAAAACAGTTTTGAATACCAATTACCAAATAATACCGTATCAACATTTTAAAAAGAAATATATGTATTAAAAAAAAATCTACACCTTCCTGAAGTGCTCATGGAATATTCACAAAAGTTGACAAGTATGTTAAGCCACAAATAAACCCAAAAACTTAGATGAATTCTAAAAACTACAAATAGATCAGTCAACATTCTCTGAACACAGTGCAGTAAACCTGGAAATAAGTAGCAGACACAGAGAACAAAAAGTCTCTACCACCTGGAAATTTTTATGCTGCTTAATAGCTTTTGAGTCAAAGAGGAAATTCAGGCAAAAATTGTAATGTATCTAGAAAATAATAATAATGAAACACTACATATCAGAACACATGTAATACAAAAAAGGCAATGCTAAGAGAAAAATATCATCTTTAAACTGTATGTTTTATTATTTTTAATTTTATTAGTAAACAAGAAAAACTGAAATGAAGCAAGCAACTCAAGAAGAAAAGAAAAAACAAGCTTAAGGAAAGCTGAAAGAAAGAAAAAAAATATAAAAGCAAAGAGTAATGAATATGAAAATAGAAAATGGTAGAACAAATGAATAAATCTAAATTTGTTCTTTGGGGGAAAAATAGGAAGTATAGATCAACTATTATTAGTTAACTTAGTTTTAGGAAAAGAGCTGTGGGAAAGGCATGCATACACAAAATAAAGTAAAAAGAAAGTTACCATAGATACACTTGTGTGAAATACATAATTCTCCATGAAAATATAATTACCAGAAGTGAATTCAAAGAGATAGAAACTCACCATTTCCCATAAAAGGAATGGGAAAGTTATCAAAGAACTACCCTCTACCAAAATAAACTACTGGAACCAAATAGTTTTACAGGGAAATAATACCAAACTTTTAAAGAACCGATCTTTACATTTTTTTAACTATTTTATACTGCAGAAATAAAAAATTCCCTTCCAGGTTCTTTTTATGAAAATAACATAAGATTGATCTTAAAAAGCAACAAATATTGCAAAGAAAGAAAAACTACAAATCCGTCTCACCCAAAACCCCAACTAAAGTATTAGCAGTAGAATCCAACTTGTATTTAAAAAATCATCTACAGGAATGCAGAGATGGTGCAATATTGAAATCTATTAATATAGTTTACTATGTTAATATATCTAAGAAAAATATGATAGTTTTTTTCCATAGGTACTAAAAAAAAGGTATTTAATAAAATGCAATATCCAATCATTAAAAAAAAAACTTAAAAAACTAGAAATAGGTGTCTATTCCCATAGTGTCTGTCTATGACAACTCAAAAACCCGATCTTACTTAATGAAAGACATTGAATATATTCCTGTGTAAGTCAAATAAATTTACTATCATCTCTGTTATCTAACAGTATTCGAGAGATTTTCACTGATACAATCACACACATAAAACGAAGTTAGAATATAGAAATAAGGAAGTGCGGGACTTAGCTGGCAGTCCAGCGGTTAAGACTCCATGCTTCCACTCCAGGAGGTGTGAGTTTGATCCCTGGTTGAGGAACTAAGACCCCGCATTCCACACGGAATGGCTAAAAAAGAAAAAGAAAGAAGGAAGGGACAGAGAGGGGAGGGAGGCTCAAGAGGGAGTTGATATGTGTATAATTATGGCTGATTTGCATTGTTGTACAGCAGAAACACAATATTGTAAAACCGTTTTCCCTCAACTAAAAATCAATTTAAAAAGGAAGGGAAAGATAAAATGATTATTATTTGCAGATTAATGATAATATATCTACAAAACCCAAAAGAATCAACTAGAAAATTATTTCAAACAACAAAAGAATTCATGACAATGGTCAAGTATAAATATTAATACAGATAATAGTACCCTTTCCCCTTCATGGATCACAGCCTTGTCTTGGATAAGGGGCTTGTGTAACTCAATGAAACTATGAGCCATGCTGTGTAGGGCCACCCAAGATGGACAGGTCATAATGGAGAGTTATGATCCACTGGAGGAGGGAATGGCAAAGCAAAATCCAGTATTCTTAAATGAACAGTGCAAAGAAGTAGAAGGAAGCAATAGGATGGGGAAGACTAGAGATCTCTTCAAGAAAATTGGAGATATCAAGGGAACATTTCATGCAAGGATGCTCTGGTAATAAGGACAGAATAAAGGACAGAAATGATTAGAACCTAACAGAAGCAGAAGCAACTGAAAAGAGGTGGCAAGAATACACTGCTGCTGCTAAGTCGCTTCAGTCGTGTCCGACTCTGTGCGACCCCATAGACGGCAGCCCACCAGGCTCCCCCGTCCCTGGGATTCTCCAGGCAAGAACACTGGAGTGGGTTGCCATTTCCTTCTCCAATGCGTGAAAGTGAAGTCACTCAGTCGTGTCTGACTCTTAGCGACCCCATGGACTGCAGCCTACCAGGCTCCTCTGTCCATAGGATTTTCCAGGCAAGAGTACTGGAGTGGAGTGCCATTGCCTTCTCCCCAAGAATACACAGAACTATACAAAAAAGGGTCTTAATGACCCAGATAACCACAATGGTGTAGTCACTCACCTGGAGCCTGACATCCTGGAGTCTGAAGTCAAGTGGACCTTAGGAAGCATTACTACAAACAAAACTAGTGGAGGTGACAGAGTGCCAGCTGAGCTATTTAAAATCCTAAGAGATGATGATGTTAAAGTGCTGCACTCAATATATCAGCAAATTTGGAAAACTCAGCAGTGGCCACAAGACTAGAAAAGGTCAGTTTTCATTCCAGTCTCAAAGAAGGGCAGTGCCAAATAATGTACAAACTCCTATCCAATTGCGCTCTTTCACATGCTGGTAACATTATGCTCAAAATCCTTCAAGTGAGGCTTCAGCAGTATGTGAACTGAGAACTTCCAAATGTACAAGCTTTGTTTAGAAAAGGCAGAGGAACCAGAAATCAAATTGCCAACATTTGTTGGATCATGGAGAAAGCAAAGGAGTCCAGAAAAACATCTACTTCTGCTTCAGTGACCACACTAAAGCCTTTGACTATGTGGATCACAAACTGGAAAATTGTTAAAGAGATGGGAATACCTGACCACCTTACCTGTCTCCTGAGACATCTGTATGTGGGTCAAGAAGCAACAGTTAGAACCTTACATGGAACAACTGACTGGTTTAAAATTGGGAAAGGAGTATGACAAGGCTGTTTATTTAACTTATACACGGAGTACTTCTTGCAAAAATGCACAAGCTGGAATCAAGATTACTGGGAGAAATATCAACAACCTCAGATACACAGATGGTACCACTCTAATGGCAGAAAGTGAAGAGGAACTAAAGAGCCTCTTGATGAGGGTGCAATAGGAGAGTGAAAAGAACTAGCTTAAAACTCAACATTCAAAAAATGAAAATCATGGCATCCAGTCCCATCACTTCATGGCAAATAGATGGAGGAAAGTGAAAGCTTTTATCAGTGACAGATTTTCTTTTCTTGGCTCCCAAATCACTGAGGATCATGACTGCAGCCATGAAATTAAAAGATGCTTGCTCCTTGGAAGAAAATCTATGACAAACCTAGACAGCATATTAAAAAGCAAAAACATTGCTTTGCAGATAAAAGTCCATATAGTCAAAGCTATGATTTTTTCCAGTAGTCATGTACAGATGTGAAAGTTAGACCATAAAGAAGGCTGAGGGTGGAAGAATTGATGCTTTCAAATTGTGGTGCTGGAGAAGACTCTTGAGAGTCCCTTGGATAGTGATAGCTTACGGTGAACAGTGTCAGATTTGTGATCTCCGAAGAAGATTTAGCTTCAGGACCAAAGACCAGGCTTGATCACTCAAGAACTTTTGTGTAGCAGAGTTTTATTAAAGTATGAAAAAAGACAGAAAGCTTCTGACATAGGCATCAGAAGGGGGACGGAGAATGCCCCCCTCACTAGTCTTAGCAAGGGAATTAAATACTTTTTAAATTGGTTATTACAATAAATCAAAAGAACGTCTCAAGGTTGTAAAGATCTTACTAGACTCACTCCCACAATTTACATTTTAAGATAACAAGATTCACTTCAGTCAGTTCAGTTACTCAGTTGTGTCCGACTCTTTGCGATCCCATGGACTGTAGCATGCCAGGCCTCCCTGTCCATCACCAACTCCCGGAGTTTACTCAAATTCATGTCCATTGAGTCGGTGATGCCATACAACCATTTCATCCTCTGTTGTCTCCTTCTCCTCCCGCCTTCAGTCTTTCCCACATCAGGATCTTTGCAAATGAGTCAACTCTTCGCATCAGGTGGCCAAAGTATTGGAGTTTCAGCTTCAACATCAGTCCTTCCAATGGATAATCTGGACTGATTTTCTTTAGGATGGACTGGTTGGATCTCCAAGGCACTCTCAAGGGCCTTCTCCAACACCACAGTTCAAAAGCATCAATTCTTCAGTGCTCAGCTTTCTTTATAGTCCAGCTCTCACATCCGTACATGACTACAGAAAAACCATATTCTTGACTAGACAGACTTTTGTTAGCAAAGTAATGTCTCTGCTTTTTAATATGCTATCTAGGTTGGTCATAACTTTTCTTCCAAGGAATAAGCGTCTTTTAATTTCATGGCTGCAATCACCATCTGCAGTGATTTTGGAGCCCAAAAAAATAAAGTCTGTCACTGTTTGCACTGTTTCCCCATCTATTTCCCATGGAGTGATGGGACCATTTGCCATGATCTTAGTTTTCTGAATGTTGAGCTTTAAGCCAACTTTTTCACTCTTCTCTTTCACTTTCGTTGAGAGGCTCTTTAGTTCTTCTTCACTTTCTGCCATAAGGGTGGTGTCATCTGCATATCTGAGGTTATTGATATTTCTCCCGGCAATCTTGATTCCAGCTTGTGCTTCTGCCAGCCCAGCGTTTCTCATGATGTACCCTGCATATAAGTTACATAAGCAGGGTGACAATATACAGCCTTGACGTACTCCTTTTCCTATTTGGAACCAGTCTGTTGTTCCATGTCCAGTTCTAACTGTTGCTTCCTGACCTGCAGGCATTCTGACCTTCATAATTTTCCACAGTTTTTGGTGATCCACACAGTCAAAGGCTTTGGCATAGTCAATAAAGCAGAAATAGATGTTTTTCTGGTACTCTCTTGCTTTTTCCACGATCCAACGGATGTTGGCCATTTGATCTCTGGTTCCTCTGCCTTTTCTAAAACCAGCTTGAATATCTGGAAGTTCACGGTTCATGTATTGTTGAAGCTTGGCTTGGAGAATTTTGAGCATTACTTCACTAGCATGTGAGATGAGTGCAATTGTGTGGTAGTTTGAGCATTCTTTGGCATTGCCTTTCTTTGGGATTGGGATGAAAACTGACCTTTTCCAGTCCTGTGGCCACTGCTGCCTTTTCTAAATTTGCTGGAATATTGAGTGCAGCACTTTCACAGCATCATCTTTTAGGATTTGAAATAGCTCAACTGGAATTCCATCACCTCCACTAGTTTTGTTCGTAGTGATGCTTCCTAAGGCCCACTTGACTTCACATTCTAGGATGTCTGGCTCTAGGTGAGTGATCACACCATCGTGATTATCTGCATTGTGATTATAACAGGATTAGTCAGAAGGTTTTCAAGAAGGAGGAACTGTCCTCAAGCAGGATACATTTTTGTTATATAATCCTTAGTACAGAGTTTAAACTGAGTTGCTTGTTGTGTAATCATCAGTTCCAAGCTTAAAGAAAAAAAAAAAAGCTTTATGTGACTAAGACTAAGGAATGTAGAGGGAAAAAAATGTCTTTTCCTCCCCTTGAGAATTCCAGACCCCTATCTCTTCCTTGAGAGCCCCAGACCCCTTTCTCCTCCTTGGGGACCCTGGACTTCTTATCAACCTGCCTAGGGATTGACTCTCTCAATAGCAAAGTGGTCGAGCCAATCAATCCTAAAGAAAATCAACTCTGAATATTAATTAGAAGGACTGATACTGAAACTGAAGCTCCAACAGTTTGGCCACCTGATGCAAAGAACTGACTCATTGGAAAAGACCCTGATGCTGTGAAAGATTGAGGGCAGAAGGAGAAGTGGGTGGGAGAGGATGAGATGGTTAGATAGCATCACTGACTCAATGGACATGAGTTTGAGCAAACTCCGAGAGATAGTGAGGGACAGGGAAGCCTGGTGTGCTGCAGTCCATGCAGTCACAAAGAGACATGACAGAGCAACTGAACAACAACAAAAGTACCCTTTGTATTCTGGTTGTTGTTCCAGAACAACCAACTAGAAGTTAAAATGGCAGAAAAGTTCTCATCGTAATAACCAAAGTGATCAAATAAATGCTTATGAATGAAAATAATAATAAATGTGCAAAATTTATATGAATTGAAATGCTATTGAGAGACACAAAAGAAGACTTGAACAAACAAAAAGTCCTTAGTTCTTGGGAGGACTCAGACCAGAAGGATGTCAGTTATCTCTAAATGAATCTGTAAATCCAATGCAATTTCCAGTAAAATTTCTAGCAGAATATTTGATAATAAAGTTAAAATTAGAAACAAAAAACAAGAATAGCTAGAGATTCTTTCTCTCAAATATTAAACAGGTATTCAAACAGTGTGACACTAGAAATTGAAAAAACAAAGCAATAGAATATAATTTAAACTCTAGAAATAGACCCAAATACATGGCGGGATTTAGTGTATAATAAAGATGCTATTTAACATTAGTTGGAGAAAGTACTCAACAAACTAGGTAGTCGCAGAGAAAAATTAAGTTAGATTCATACTCACAGTTAAGTCACTCGGTCGTGTCCGGCTCTTTGCGACCCCATGGACCACAGCACTCCAGGCTTCCCTGTCCATCACCAACTCTCAGAGCTTACTCAAACTCATGTTCATTGAGTCGGTGATGCCATCCAACTATCTCATCCTCTGTCGTCCCCTTCTCCTCCCGCCTTCAATCTTTCCCAGTATCAGGGTCTTTTCCAACTATTTCTACTTACAACTTGTACCTATATAAATTCCAGATGATCAAAGATTTAAATGTAAAAATTGAAAATGTGTAAGTACTAGAACAGATTGTATCATTTTGGGTTCAATCAGGAGATAGAAACCACAGTAATTTAAAAAAGGAAAATTTATATAGAATATTTTAACATAGTTTAACCTATTCAACTATGCATGCATGCTTGCAGGCTGAGGGAGAGATCTCAAAGAAGGACAAGCTTGAAAAGGGGACCCTTTTCCCAAGGCTGGGGTTTAGAGCCAGTCGGAGAATGTAGCTCACTGGATACAAAGAAGTTCACTGGTTTGCTCAAGCTAGTGCTGGTCCATGGCTCCTGGGAAAACAGGAACCCTTCAGGTATAGGCACAGAGGCCAGTGCACAAGCGTGCAGAGAGTTTAGTGCCAATGTGGGCAGGAGGCCTGGAGTAAGCAGGATCCGTGTTGCAAAGAACAGCAGCATTAGGAGGACCTCCAGAGACAAACCTCTGAGAGGAATGACAGGTGAGCAAAGGGAGTCAGGCATCAGTGCAGGCAAGAGGCCTGAAGCATGCAGTGTCCAGGCTAAGTGAACAGCTGACAGGTGATCAGGCTAGGGCTAAGAAGTTCCTAATGTCTTAGCTCAAGTTGTGACTGACTGGAAGGCCAAGATCAGGGTGCCAACATGATCAGGCTCTGGTGAAAGCCCTCTTCCATCTTGCGGACAGAGGCCTTCTTGCTATGTGCTCACGTGGACTTTCCTTAATGCATGTATTGTACATAAAGAGAGCTCTAGTGTCTATTCCTCTTGTTACAAGACACTAATCCTATCATGGAGGCCCCACTCATGACCTCATCAAAATCTGATTATGTCCCAGAAGCTTTGCCTCTCATCACATTGGGAGTTAGGGCTTCAATACATGAATTTTAAGGGGACACAAACATTCAGTCCATAACATCAAGGGCCTATAAGTTCTGGGCATTTGAGTGGAACACTACAAGGTGGCTTCATACCCCATTGGTTTTAGCAGAAACGTACCTTCCTGCTGCAGTGTCCCTCTAGTACACTCTACTCAGAAAACTTAACATCGTGATTACTGGGAAGGAGAAAGGCTTAAAGCAGAATTCTCTTATTGCCAAGGTACACTGAAAGATGAATTTTGAGCTGAGAGGCAACAAGTTGACAGCATGCAGTGCCTGGGGGGAAATGTAAGAGTAAGAAAGGCCTTTCTAACCATAACACGAAACCCAAAATTCCAAAAGTAAAAGATTAATAAATTCACCTGAGTAAAAATAGAAAATATACACGTGGCCAAAAAAATACTAGGTGTAAAATCTAAAGACCATATGAGGAAAAATATTTGCTTCTGTATCACAAAGGGTTAATTTACATAACTGCATAAAGGTTTCCTTAAAATCAATAAAAATAATGGCCAATAATCTAATAGGAAATGAGATATGATATGTACAGTTTTCAGAAAAGGAAATACACATGACCTTGAAATATTGAATATGTTCAGTCTCACTCATAAAAGAAGTACAAGTTAAAACTACTTTGAGATGCTATTATTTTTCACCTATCTGATTGGTAAAGATTTTTTTAAGTCAAATGACAATGTTTTTGAGGATTTAAAGAAACAGGCACCCTTGTATACCATTTATGGGTATATATTTTAACACAGTTGCTATAGTGGGCAATTTGGTGACAGCATCACAATTTACATACCCTTTAACCTAGCAAGTCTGCTTTTAGAAACTTATCCTACATATATGTTTTCATATGTGCAAAATGGTTTTAGATTATTCATTTTAGAATTGTTTAGAATAGCAAAAGATTGGAAATAACCTACTGTCAATTAATAGAGAATTGGTTAAATAGAGTTATGGTCCATCTATTAATGGAATCCTATTTAGCCATAAAAATTAAGATACTTTTTATCTATTGAATGTAATGATTACCCAAATATACTGTGTAACAAAATATTCAAAAGAGTGTCATAATCTCTTTTGTTTTGGTAAGAAGAAAGATGAAAAGTGAAAGTGATAGTCACTCAGTTGTGTCCAACTCTGCAACCTCATGAACTGTAGCCTGCCAGGCTCCTCTGTCCATCTAATTCTCCAGGTGAGAATATTGGGGTCGGTTGCCATTCCCTTCTCCAGGGGATCTTCCTGACCCAGGGATCCAACCCAGGTCTCCTGCATTGTGGACAGATTCTTTACTGTCTGAGCCACCAGGGAAGCCCATTTATATTTCCTTTTATGTAAAGAAATATCTCTGGAAAGATACCAAATAAGCTAATAATACTGATTGCCTGCAGGAAACTACTGGTTAGCTGAAAAATAAGAGTAGGAAGGTGACTTTTTCTACATGTACTTTTGTAACCTTTGAATGTTTGTTGAATGAGAAGAGAAAAATTGCAACAAAATTTTGGAAACTGTAATACAAGTGAAAAGTGATAATTGACTTAGCAGTCCCAAGAGAGCTAAATCTTAAGCCAGTAGTGGGAAACCCAAGGAAGAAAGCAGTTTAAACCACCAATTTCTCAAAAAGGCAAACTAGCGAAATCAAATACTTTTGAAAGTAAGAATGTAGGTGGAACTAAAAGTAGAAAGATGTCAACCATCTGTTTTAAAAGCAGTTTGACCTCTAGATCCTCTCTTCTACTCCAAAAACAACAAATTGATTCATCACCTTTGATTGGACATTGCGACATGCCCATACCAATGGATAACTAAAACTTTCACTGAAGTAGAAGTCCCCTGAATTTTAGCCGAATTTATTTCCTACATACTGGCTTACAAATGTCTTACCAATAAGTTAGAATAGGTGCTACTTCTTGCTCACTAGGTCCACTCAGCATGTCATTAATATGGGCCAGTGTGATAACTTGTGGAAGGGAATGGCAGTCAAAATTCCTGTGAACTAAATTATGACATAAGGCTGGAGAATTGATACACTCATTAGGTAGGATAGTGAAGGAGGTGTATTGCTGGTCTTGGCAGCTGAAAGCAGACTGCTCCTGTGGGACCTTATAGACAAGAGTGGAGAAAAGGCACTTACCAGATCAATAGCTGTATACCAGGTACCAAGAGATGTGTTAATTTGCTCAAGCAATGAAACTGCATCTAATACAGCAACTGCTGTTGGAGTTACCACCTAAGTAAGTTTATGATAATACACTATCATTCTCCAAGACTCATCTGTCTTCTGCACAGGCCATATAGGCCAAGTTGAATGGCGATGTGATAGAAATCACCAACTCAGCATCTTTCAAGTCCTTGGTGGTACACTAATTTCTACAATTCCTCCAGGAATTCAGTATTGCACTTATTGTTTTCCTAAGTAGAGGCAGCTCTAGAGACTTCCACTTGGCCTTGCCCACCATAGTTGCCTTCACTCCACAGGTCAGAGAACCAATGTGGGGATTCTGCCAGCTGTCAGGCATGCCTATTCCATTTATACTTTCTAAAACTGAAGAAATAGCCATAGGATGCATTTGGGGACTCATCAGACCCAATATAAAATTTCATTGATCACTTGACTGCCATAAGCCCCTGCTCTGATTGGGGGCAACAATAATGTTCAGGACCTCTGGAAATAGTGTCCATTCATAGCCAGTATCCAGTAGATACTGAAAGGTCTGATTATTCCCTTTACTTCAGTGTACAGTTACTCTGGTAATTTTCAAATCTTTTGGGTCATTTTTGATAATTTTTAAATTCTGTATTCATGGCTTTGAATAATCCCTCTTCTTTAAACATCTTAAAGGTACTGAAATATATTTGATATTTCCAATGTCTGAAATGGTATTCTAATTCTCCTCTTTGTTGTTTATGTGGACTCTCACTTGTAATGTTTATTTTCTAACTGATTTTGTAATTTTGGATTATGAGTTTATCTTAAACTGATCTTAATGTGTGAAAATTCTGTGAGGCCTTAAGTTTATGGTGTATGTATGTCTAGAAAGGATTTGTGTTTGCTTCAGTCAGGTGCCCTGAGGTGCTATCACGCCAGGACCACTTTAAGTTATGTTTTAAACTTAGGGTTTCCTAGACCCTGTAGATAAAGACAAATCCTAAACTGACATAAAGGAATGTATGTAGTTTCTAGGTTTTAGCAGTGATTTCTTTCTCATTTCTACTCAGAGCGCACATAAGTCAACAAGTTTTATTGTCATCTCCTTTGACCAGTGAGTGGATTCTTTCTAGCCCACCTTTTCACTGAGAAAATAACCTTTTGAATGGTCATAACTTTTTGAGCCAGGATGGCAGCTCCAACTCTTCTTTACAAGGGCCTAATGCCTTATCTCCTTTTCCCTTTCAACACAAAGCCGTTGGTTCCCAAGATGAGCAAATAAAGTCAAGGCTTTTATACCTATCTAACACTGTAGTTTCCTGTTGACCCCCTTTGGTACTTGGGGATTTCCCTTAATTTCTTATGAATTCAACTATGCATTTAAAAGATACTTGTATTTTCTAAATAGACATTTCTCCAAAGAAGACATACAGATGGCCAAGAGGCAAATGAAAAGATGCTCAGTGTCACTAATTATTAGAGAAATGCAAATCAAAACTATGAGCTATGACCTCATACCAGCCAGAATGGCTATCATCAAAATATTCACAAACAATAAATGCTGGAGGATGTGTGAAGAAAAGGGAAGCCTCCTACACTGTTAGTAGGAATGTAAAGTGATACAGCCATTATGGAGAACAGTACAGAGGTTCCTTAAAAAACTAAAAATAGAGCTACCATATAACCCAGCAATCCCACTCCTGGGCATGTATCCAGAGAAAAACATGATCTGAAAGGATGCATGCACCCCAGTGTTCATTGCAGCACTGTTTACAGTAGCCAAGACATGGGAGCAAACTAAGTGTCCATCAGTATAAATGGATAAGGAAGATGTGGTACATATATGCAATGGAATATTACTCGGCCATTTAAAAGAATGAAATAATGCCATTTACAGCAATATGGATGGACCTAGAGATTTGTCATGGGCTTCCCTGGTAGCTCAGTTGGTAAAGAATCTGCCTGCAATGCAGGAAACCCCAGTTTGATTCCTGGGTCAGGAAGATCCCCTGGAGAAGGGATAGGCTACCCTCTCCAGTATTCTTGGGCTTCCCTGGTGGCTCAGATGGTAAAGAATCCGCCTGCAGTGTGGGAGACCTGGGTTCGATCCCTGAGTTGGGAAGATCCCCTGGAGGAGGGCATGGCAACCCACTCTAGTAGTCTTGCCTGGAGAATCCCCATGGACAGAGGAGCCTGGCGGGCTCCAATCCATGGGGCTTCAAAGAGTCGGACACGACTGAGCAACTAAGCACAGTGCACAGAGATTTGTCATACTGAGTAAAGTAAGTCAGAGAAGGAAAAATATCATATGACATCCCTTATATGTGGAATCTGTAAAGAAATGATACAAATGAACTTATGAAATAGAAGCAAACTCACAGACTCAGAACGAACTTATGGTTGCCAGGGGGATGATGGGGGGAAGGGATAGTTACAGAATTTGGGATGTACATATACACACTGCTATATTTAAAATGGATAACCAACAAGGACGTACTGTATAGCACACAGAACTCTGCTTAACCTTGTGTGGCAGCCTGGAAGGGAGGGGAGTTTAGGGAAGAATGGATACATGTATATGTATACCTTCTCTATTCACCTGAAACTAGCACAACATTGTTAATCTGCTATACCCCAATACAAAATTAAAAGTTTTAAAAAAGATGTTTGTATTTTATCTAGTATATATATTGTTAGCTGGTAGAAGAATGTGTTTCAGATATCTAGTTTATCTGTAAGTGCTTTTTTTACATATTAAGAAGATTAATGTCATGGTGATTATATACGTTGCAAATACTAACCTAGTTTGTTTTTTATCTTTAACCTTACTTGTATTCTCTTTTACTTAACAGAAAAATTTAACTTTTATATGGTCAGATCTTCTCATTTTTCCCTTTGTGGTTTCATACCTTTTTTGTCATGTTTCCAAAGACCTTCCCTACCATAAGATAGTATCCTTTTTTTCCTACTATTTTCCTGGTTTATTTTTTCAATAAATTTCTCATTATTGAGTAATTTTAGATACATCGAAAAAGTTTCAAAGTATAGAATTCCTATATTTTTAACTTGTATTTTCCTCTCCCTGAGATTTTTTATATATGCATCCCTTTACCATTTATTCAAAAATAATTTGTTTAATACAACTGTGTTCCAGGTACTGTTCTAGGCCCTGCAGACATGGCAATGAAGAGAGAGCTCAGATTCCTCCTTTAATATATTATTATATTGAGCTTATATTCTAGTGAGATAGACAGACAATAACTGGTCAGTATACTTCAGAAAAATTTCATTCTTGTGTGGCTCTTATCCATTTGTATTCTGAGGCTATTTATCTCACTTGTTGTAAAGTTAGTAGTGAGTGGAAATTATGTTTTTTTTAAGGTACGTAGTAGAGAAGGCAATGGCACCCCACTCCAGTACTCTTGCCTGGAAAATCCCATGGACGGAGGAGCCTCGTAGGCTATAGTCCATGGGGTCGCTAAGAGTTGGACACGACTGAGCGACTTCACTTTCACTTTTCCCTTGCATGCGCTGGAGAAGGAAATGGCAACCCACTCCAGTATTCTTGCCTGGAGAATCCCAGGGACGGCGGGGCCTGGTGGGCTGCCGTCTATGGGGTCACACAGAGTCGGACACGACTGAAGCGACTTAGCAGCAGCAGCAGCAGTACATCATAAGTGGGCTTCCCGGGTGGTGCTAGTGGTAAAGAACTCGCCTACCAATGCAGGAGACATAAAAGATGCTAGTGCAATTCCTGCGTTGGGAAGATCTCCCAGAGGAGAGCATGACAACCCACTCCTGTGTTCTTGCCTGGAGAATCCCATGGACAGAGGAGCCTGGCAGGCTACAGTCCATAAAGTCGCAAAGAGTCAGACATGACTGAAGCGGCTTAGCATGCAGGCACGCATGCACATCGTAAGCATATAATAATAAATGTTTTTTTTTAATGGATGAGTGAATGGACCTATGTCATTTACATAGACACTATATATTCTTCACTTATTTTTATCAGTTGTAGAATAGGCCCATTAATACAAACCCCTTCTGTTTAATCAGCAATGTCTTAAGTGTTTTTAGAGTTTGATCATCATGATAAAAAATAATAAACAGTTAACACTGAGTACATACTGTGTGCCATGAATTAAGTCATTTAATATTCTTTAAGATAAGTATTTATATTGTCCTCATCTTCTGGTTGAAGAAATTTTAGCTTAAGGACTCATAGCCAATAAGAAGAAGAAAGAGGTTAGGAACTCAAGTTGCATTTGGATTTAAAACTTGAACCAAGACTAGTGCTTCTTTATTCATAAACTGTCCACTACTCTTCAACAAGCACCCTCTACTCTTATCAGGCATATTCCTTCTTTCTCTCTGGCACATTACATTCACTTTCAACCTCCATAGATGCTTATATTGAACTTTCAGCCTCTCTACCAGCCCCCCAACAAACGCACACATATACACCTAAAATACTGTATTCTTTTTACAACCTTTTCCTTTAAATTCTAAGCTCAATCTCACCCCCTTTCCAACAAATCTTTTTCTAAATTTCTAAAGTATCAATAGTCTATAAGTCTCTTCCAACTGTGATACACATACAACTAGGGCTATAAGAGCTCCTAGGGCATAGGAATATATAATTTTCAAGAATTGTTATATAGATCTTCTGTTTCTACTGTATTCTTTTCTAAAACTTCTATAATTATGCCTATGATGAGGGTGTCATGCTCCTTCTTCATTCCTACCATCCCTTTAACAATTACTTGTCTTCCACTTCACAAAGAAGACACAAAATAAAAAAGGATGAGGTGAAAGGAACTTATCTTTCACCCACTATAAACTTTACTGTGATGAATTGAATTTAAAACTTCCGGGGGCACCAAACAAAGGAATAATTCAAAATATTGACATCAGTCTAAGAAAAAAAATGACTTAATGATTGGGTTAAAAATCTTTTGCAACCAGGTAATTTCCAATTTTAACAAAATTGAAGGAAGACTAAGTTGAGTAGCAGCTAATAGATCATTAAAATAATTTTTAATAGTATATCCATATGTAATTTTTGGCATATAATTCAGAATGAATTTGACAGTTTGTTTGGCATCTGTATTTATCAGGATGAGGTTTCTCAGCACTAGAAACCTCCTAGAAAATAGGAATAGGATTAATACTGAATGTTGTGCCATTTAATCAATAATTTGTTTATTCACACATACCTTAGCTAATTAAAAAAAGAACCCAATGTGCTCACCATTGAGATATATTTCTAATTAAATTTTATGCTTAATGTCAATAATTATCAAAATAAATAATATATATGTTGTTTTGATCAATTTATATGAACAATAATTTTTAAAATAGTTCAATCTAGATAACTCCTTAGAGCCTATGGTCGTAGGAAATTTTAAAATCTGATGACACATATTTTTGATGCAGAGAAATATGATAAGATAATCAATAAAAGACTGCTAACCAGAAAGTTCTATTACATTATGATAAAACTATGGGAAATTGAAATGGAAATATGAATTCAAGGAAAAAATGAATAATATTAATTTCCTTCTGTTGAAAAAAGAGCTTGCTCGTGTACTTTTAAAATTGAAAAATGAGAGTATCAAATTCCTGTGATATTAATATTTAGATTAATAAACATAATTAGATTATATTTTAAAGAGTGGTATTATAGTTTTATTTTAAAATATTGATATTTAAATATACTGGAAGTTATATATCCTTAACAACTACTTACACTTAGAATTTTAAAATCTAGATGTCAACATAATATATGATAGAGTATATCATTTTTCATATTCTTTTAGGGAGTACATGAAAAGAAATACTTAAAGGCTACTGGCCTCATTTATTCTCATTTCTTTCTTGAGTAGGTTTCTTATCTTCCTATCTAGATTACAAGTTCTCTTTGTGTAAAAATTATATCCTATTTCTTGTGTTTTCCCCAGAGATTCATGAAGAGGAGCAAGTAAGCAAAGTAACATGCTCATGAATTTTATGTGCGTTTGCAAACATTGCTCAATTCTGCTCTTTGGTCAGGAAAGTTTCTTCATCACAAATATAATTTCTCCCCACCCCACCCCCACCTGCTGTTGATGCTCAGCATTCCTTCAAATAGTGTCACAAATTCTAATTCCACATTTATTCAAAATATATATATTCTTAGGAGATGTAACATTGATCTAGAATCATATTAGATTAAACTACTTCCTGAGAACAAGTTTTTGTGAAGGAGAGTGAGGACAGTCAGATTTACATGTTGACTCCTTGACCTGATTGCAGACTAAGCCAAGTGTCTTTTCTTTACTGAAGTGACCCTGAGGGGCTTATTAGGTAGGACCTTATTGGAAAAGGTAAGTTTTCATTCCAATCCCTAGGAAAGGCAATGCCAAAGTATACTCAAAACTACCGCACAATGTTCAAAATTCTCCAAGCCAGGCTTCAACAATACGTGAACCGTGAACTTCCAGATGTTCAAGCTGGTTTTAGAAAAGGCAGAGGAACCAGAGATCAAATTGCCAACATCCACTGGATCATCGAAAAAGCAAGAGAGTTTCAGAAAAACATCTATTTCTGCTTTATTGACTATGCCAAAGCCTTTGACTGTGGATTACAATAAACTCTGGAAAATTCTGAAAGAGATGGGAATACCAGAGCGCCTGACCTGCCTCTTGTGAAATCTGTATGCAGGTCAGGAAGCAACAGTTAGAACTGGACTTGGAACAACAGACTGGTTCCAAACAGGAAAAGGAGTAAGTCAAGGCTGTATATTGTCACCCTGCTTATTTAACTTATATGCAGAGTACATCATGAGAAACTGGGCTGGCAGAAGCACAAGCTGGAATCAAGATTGCCGGGAGAAATATCAATAACCTCAGATATGCGGATGACACCACCTTTATGGCAGAAAGTGAAGAAGAACTAAAGAGCCTCTTGAAGAAAATGAAAGAGAAGAGTGAAAAACTTGACTTAAAGCTCAACATTCAGAAGACAAAGACCATGGCAAATGGTCCCATCACTTCATGGCAAATAGATAGGGAAACAGTGGAAACAGTGGCTGACTTTATTTTTCTGGGCTCCAAAATCACTGCAGATGGTGACTGCAGCCATGAAATTAAAAGATGCTTACTCCTTGGAAGAAAAGTTATGACCAACCTAGACACCATATTAAAAAGCAGAGACATTACTTTGCCAACAAAGGTCCGTCCAGTTAAGGCTATAGTTTTTCCAGTAGTCATGTACGGATGTGAGAGTTGGACTATAAAGAAAGCTGAGCACCGAAGAATTGATGCTTTTGAACTGTGGTGTTGGAGAAGACTCTTGAGAGTCCCTTGGACTGCAACGAGATCCAACCAGTCCTTCCTAAAGGAAATCAGTCCTGAATATTCATTGGAAGAACTGATGCTGAAGCTGAAACTCCAATACTTTGGCCACCTGATGCAAAGAGCTGACTCATTGGAAAAGACCCTGATGCTGGGAAGGATTGAAGGCAGGAGGAGAAAGGGACGACAGAGGATGAAATGGTTGTATGGCATCACCGACTCAATGGACATGAGTTTGAGTAAACTCCGGGAGTTGGTGATGAACAGGGAGGCCTGGCGTGCTGCAGTCCATGAGGTCACAAAGAGTCAGACATGACTGAGCGACTTAACTATCAGTTTTAAATGATCAACTACATCAAAATCCTCATTTCTGGTAAAATATCACTCTTGAATAGAGTGCCTCCCAGTTCCTAGACTGACTGAGAAATGAAGAGTGACACAATTTAAGAGTGACACTACTAGGCCTCCAATTTGCAATAAAACTGAGAAGTCACAACTGTACCTTCTGTTGGGTGAGGAATGAGTTAAAACACATTTTCTGTTTCTAGTAACTCGACATAATCAATGCCTTTTGGCTGCAAATTTTCCTTCCTTTGGTCTGAGGAAGGTTTTAGTGCAGTGCCGAGAATGGAATATGCATTCCGTAGGTCTTGGTCAAATAAATGGATTTTCAGGAAGGGAAAAGTACTCTTAAGGAATAATTGATAATAAATTAGACTTCCAATTAATCTATAACCTGGTTCATTAAAGATTTTCACCCTTGATTCATTTTTCTTTGCAGCAAGTGAAAGGGAACTTTGCTAGGCTGCAGGCCTGCATCTCAGAACTCCGCATACTGCAAAGAGAAGGTTGTTTCAGACCACAAAGCATTTCCCTGCAGCTGGCAATAAAGGATGGGCTCCAGCAGTTCAAACAGTACAGCAGACATGTGAGCACAGGTGCAGCTCTGACCTACAGTTCCCTGGAGGTAAGAGATGCTGGCCTTAGGACACTAAGCCTTCTTCCCATTTAAGTCCATCTAAATCCTTCATTATTTGCCATCCTTCTATTGTTCTCTGTTTCATTCACATTGAAGGTCATGACTAGGTACTCCATCGGGTGTGTGAGTTAGTTAAAATACATTCAGTCTCTGTAATATCAGGCATCAAACAAATGAGTTTAAAAATAATTATGCTTTCATCCACATGCTTATTCACCAATCAAAATGTCTAAGCACAAAAGGAAATTGCATATGTTTAATACTTGCCTTCCAGAGTTTAATGTTCAGCCTGGATTCAGATTGAGCAAGGAGAGACATCCAATGGAAGTACCACTGAGAAAAGAGCATATAAGCTCTGTGATATTTAGTACACATCTAACAAGTGGAATTTAAAGATTCTGTTTCCTTTGCTTCTTCATGAAATCAAAGCACTTTGAGCAAGAGGGATACTGCCTGTGATTCAAGCAATCTTGAAAGCTGAAACACAGTGGGGGACTTCCCTGGCAGTCCAGTTGTTGAGACTCCGTGCTCCCAATGCAGGTGGTGTGGATTCAGTCCCTGGCTGGGGAATTAATATCCTACATGCTGTGGCATGGCCAAAAAAAAAAAAAATTGAAACAAGGATGGCTTCTCACTAGTCACTTTCTGGGATAGATTCAGTTTGTTTGGAAGGGTGCTGTGATGATCTATCCCACCAGAATGTGTCAAATAAAACTTGATTTGCAAGTTACAATTAAATCCTCTTCTTTGCCCTAAGACGCTACTACCAATTTCTTTCGATGTTATCCTCTAGATCTAACCTGTTACATTCTTCACTCTGTACAGCAGCGAAAGTAGGCACAATGATTCTTTGATTTATTTCCAGATTACTGTTCTGACTTCACAGCCTGGAAAAGAGGTGGTCAAACAGTTGGAGGAAGGATTGAAAGATACAGACCTAGCCAGGATCGGGAAGCTTCAGGTGGTTGAAATCACAAAGGGAGTTCTAGAATGTATGAACTCAGCATCCCCTGTTGAAGAGCCCAGCAATGAGGGTAAGGATTAAATGAAAAGATTAAAAGAATGGTTAGAATTTTAATGAGTAGTCTTTTACAGCTGAGGAAGATTATTTTCCATTATTAAATGAAATAAAGCAAACAGATTTCACTGTGGTCCAGAAAAGTGTTTCTATGTGGTAGAGTTTGATTTTTTAATCTTATTTTTAATTTTAGAAGCAATATATATTAATGTAAAATCTGAAACATTACAGGTAAAGAAAGTAAAAATTCCTTCTTCCTCAAGAGATTGTGGTATCCTTTGTAATGTTCTAATAAATAGATATATAGATAGAAATACTTTATATTTTAATGGGCTCATGACATACATAGTATTCTGTAATCCTCTGTGTGTTGTACAGCTGTCTATGCTAGTATCTGTAGACATGCTTTATTTTTTACTGGATACATGATGTTTTTTACTTTCTGGTTGGATGATAGTTTGTTTGTTTAATTGCTTATTAGTGAATAATTTGGTTTATTACATTTTGCTGTATGAAGAGACTTACATGCAAGGCTGGCTTCATTGGGCCTGTGACCAGTACAGTCATACAAGGCCCTGCATTCTAAAAGGCCCTACGCTTAGAATTTAATACTTTTGAGTAACTGTGTTAAAATGCTTGATAATTTTATTTTTGAATTTGTGCTTTGTAAGTGAAGTTTGATGGAACAATGGAACATGTGCCAAGGGATTATATTCTTGGTTCATATGTGCCCTGCCTACCTCCTGCCTCCCCAGAATGGGTTCTCAGTCACTAGCTTTCCAGTCCTGATGGTCCTAGACTGCCTACCCCTACCAGTCACTGCTGGCACCAGATCCTACACTTCTCAGAAGAGAAAATATTTAAACTGAGTTTTAAAATACAAGTAGGAATTAACAAAGCAGAGGAGAGGAATGGGAGACTCAAAAAGGAGACCAGGGGCATGAGAAAGCAAGATAAATCATCTTTCAGAAATAAACCCATGGTTCCATGTCAGGAGCCTATCGGGCAGAGGCAGGAGTAAGGCTCTAGAGGTAGGCAAAGGTTAGATGAAGAAAGGCCACATATGCCATGCACCCATTCTGAGACATTTGGATTTAATGCTGAAGCATTGGAAATTTATGAAAAGATTTTTGTCAGAAAGTCAAATAGAGATTCTCTAATTATGGAATTTAAGATTTTAACTGATTTTAGTTTATCCAAAACTCAAGTTAAATTCACCCTCCAGCAGTTCTTTCTAGTTATATTGGCTTTCTCCAAGGTTATACACACCTGGAGGTGCTCACTGTTCTGATACCGTTGATCTCTTCCTGGTACCACAAAAATAACCTCACTCTTCACTTCACACCCTAATTGGGTCAGGGAGTTGGTAGCTAAGGGTGTGTTTCCCATCGAATTCTGACCCATGTGGATCCTCCCAGCATCATGGACCTCTGACATTGTGCCAGTTGGGGAAGGAGAGTAACCGGCCTTGCTGTGTGGTATATGATATCTTACCTACTATACACACTCTGCTTTTCCCAAGCCAGTCTCCTCACTGACTATCCTACTTACATCCCTCCACTTGTAGTAATCTTTTCCTCTGAATTTCCTCTTCTTTCCTCTGAATTCCTCCCCCTATCCTCTTACAGCCGAATCCTCTTCATCCTTTAAGGCCTAATTCAGGTTCATGACTACTGTATTGATTTTCCTCTTCTTAGAACAACTACATAGCTTGTGGTCTGCACAATACAAGTTAGCACTTAATTATATACCATATAGAATTATTTATCATTGCTTTATTGTGCTTCCCTAGTAGCTCAGATGATAAAGATTACGCCTGCAATGCAGGAGACCCCGTTTCAATTCCTGGGTCAGGAAGACCACCTGGAGAAGGGATAGGCTACCCACTCCAGTATTCTTGGGCTTCCCTAGTGGCTCAGCTGGTAAAGAATCCACCTGCAATGCGGGAGACCTGGGTTCAATCCCTGTGTTGGGAATATCCCCTGGAGAAGGGAAAGGCTACCCACTCCAGTATTTTGGCATGGAGAATTTCATGGACTGTGTAGTCCATAGGGTCGCAAAGAGTCGAACACGACTGAGTGACTTTCGCTTTCTTTCTTTCTATTGTGTGATAATTTTGTCTTCTCACCTAAACTGTAAACTACTTGATTTTTTAATCTGCATTAAATCTTAAGCTTTAAGCCTTGGCATTACAAATTTATCTTACTTACTAATGTGCCCTACTCTGTAAGCATCTCCTAGATTAGCAGTAAATATTTGTTAAATGAACTGATGACTGTGATACCTGTGGAGCCTGTTCTTGCTCTGCCCAGCATCCCCTGCATCCCCTTTCTCTAGTGACACCTCTACTTTCCTAATCATAGAGTGGGCCATAACCCAGGTAAGGCAATCATACTTCTCCAGGCCAATAATCTAAGAGTCCCTCCCAGTGGGTTCTCAGACTGAATCTGTGAGAGAGAAGCTCCTTTTATTTCTCTTTGGCCATGAACAGATCAGGTAAGGACTATGTCCTTTTCTCCCTTCAATGACTAGAGAAAGGGGATACAGATCTCTCCAATCTTATACAAACTCGTCTAGAAATTAAAAAAGAAAGAAAGAAAGAAAAATGCACTCCTCCTAGTCATGATAGAAAGCCAAACAAGAACAATGGCAGCTGGATGGGAAGGGAGTTTGGGGGAGAATGGATACATGTTTCTGTATGGCTGAGTTCCTTAGCTGTTCACCCGAAACTCACAACATTGTTGATTGACTATACCCCAATACAAAATAAGAAGTTTAAAAAAAAAGAAAATTGTAAGCCAATCCACTCATGAAAATAAGTAAAACCATCTTAAATAATCTAATCATATCTAAAAAGATAATGCAGAGCTGATCAAGTTGAGTTTATCCTTGTAATGCAAGGTGATTTTGCATTAGAAATACATAAATATAAATTTAACCAAGGAGGAAAAAATTTATACTCTGAAAACTATAAGACATTCATGAAGAAGATTAAAGATGATACAAATAAATGGAAAGATATCCTGTGATCATGGATTAGAAGAATTAACATTGTTAAACTATCCATACTGCCCAAAGCAATCTATACATTTAATGCAATCAGTATCAAGATACCCATGACATTTTTCACAAAACTAGAAAAAATAATCTTAAAACTTGTATGGAACCACAAAAGACACCAAATAGCCAAAGCAATCTTGAGAAAAAAGAAAAAAACTAGAGGTATCACACTCCCTTACATCAGACTATACTACAAAGCTACAGTAATCAAAAAAGTATGGTTCTGGCACAAAAACAGACACATAGATCAATGGAACAGAATAGAGAGCCCAGAAATAAACCCACGTACTTACGGTCAGTTAATCTACAACAAAGAAGGAAAAATACATGTTGGAGAAAAGACACTATCTTCAATAACTGGTATTGGAAAAACAGCACAGCTATGCATAAAAGAATTAAATTAGAACATCTTCTCACACCATATACAAAAATAAACTCAAAATGAATTAAAAACCTAAATGTAAAACTGGAAGCCATGAAACTCCTAGAAGAAAATATAGGTAAAACAATTTGACATAAATCATAGCAATATTTTTTAGATCTATCTCTTAAAGTAATGGAAACAAAAGCAAAAATAAATAAATGGGATGTACTTAAACTTAAGAGCTTTTGCACAGTGAAAGAAACCATCAACAAGATGAAAAGACAGCCTACTAAATGGGAGGGGATATTTACAAATGATATCGTTTGATAAGGGATTAATATCCAAACTATATAAAGAGCTCATATAACTGAAAATCAAAAAAAAAAAATTACAAATGGGCAGAAGACCTGAATAGAAATTTTTTCCAAAGAAGACATATAGATGGTCAACAGGCACATAAAAGGATGCTCAGCATCACTAATTATCAGGAAATGCAAATCAAAACCACAATGAGCTATCACCTCACACCTATCAGAATAGCTATCATCAAAAGATAACAAATAATAAATGCTGGCAAGGATATGGAGAAAGGGAACTCTAGTACACTGTCGGTGGAAATGTAAATTGATGTAGCTACTATGGAAAACAGTATGGAAGTTCCTCAAAAAATTGCAAATAAAACTAACACAAGAGGATGTAGAGTTGGCGGTACCTGACAGCGCATCTGACGCGAAGCTGGATGGGGTAGAGAGTAGGGGATGGTAGTGACGGGTGGTGGGAGAAGGAGGAGGCAGTGGTGAATCACTTATAAATGACTCCAAAGCAGGACCTGGAGCCTAAATTCCAGGAGAATAATGGTCATTCATGACGAAGAGGGAAAGGCCTGAGACATGGAATCAGTGATTGCAACCCTTCAATGTGAGTCAGCGGGCCCTGAGAAAGGGGAATGCCTGCCACCTGGCCTTTATTCAACTGCAGCCACTCCAACCACTCCCTATGGTGAACCTAGAGGAAACTCTGAGAATGCAGGATTACAGGCCCCAGTTAGCTAAGATGCCCCGTGACCTACAACCAGAGGATTATACATTCTGAAAAAGACAGTTCAAAGGACTGTCTCAAACCTGAACAGAAAGACCCTTATCAGATGACACAGATTTATATCATGATAAAAATGATGTGCAGAGAAAACCCATGCCCCCAAAGAAATTACAGCCACTCCTCCAAACAGATCCAGCAGGAATAACCACAGAAGTCACCCTGGGGCCCCTTAATAGAACAGGGCGAGAGAGCTCCATGACCCCAGCTAGGTAGGGTCTACGAGTCCTGTGTCAGCATTAAAGAAGTTACAGAAGACTGAACATCTGTCCCTCATTACCCCAATAAAGATTTCTTAGAGTTCACATCTCAAGGAAAATTTGAAGTAGGAGATAGATGGGTCCCTGGGCTGAACAGCTGGTGATTTTCAAATGGAGCAAAACTGAAGTTTGTCTTCAGCCAGACAAGAATGACACGTTTCCCTTCCTCCATTGATATGGAGGGAATAAACTGATGGGGGAATTTGTTGCAGTGAAAAGGAAAAAAGAGGAATGAGTTTTTCTTTTTCACTTCTCTGAGAGCAAAGAAGATAAAGAGAACAGTGAGCAGGCCTGAACATTCCTAGTTTATTTTACTTTAACTGCTCCTAATTCTGCATGTCTGTAACTAAGTTTGCTTTTCTGCCCCCTAACTCTGCAGAGCTACACTTCACTTGACTCTATGCTAAATACATCCTCTCTCTGGTGTTTACCTTTACAACAGCTTTCCTCTTGTAGTTATGTGTCAGAAAGAAGGCCTCAGAGCCACCAAACTGCCAGATGCAGTTACTGGGTTACTGACACCAGTTTATGACTGTCTTTGAAACAATGCAAGAGGAAGAAATCAAGATCCTATCACCTTTGTTCCCTCATCACCTACTGCTGACTGTGAGCACTTACCTTAGGGGCACAGTTCTTGAGGCAGGAGCATACTGTGTTCCCCTCTCCACCAGCTGAGAAATAAAAGCCACCATTCTATTTCTCCCAAAAGAAAAAACTAACACAACATTGTAAAGTAACTGTACCTTAATAAAAAATTAAAAATAGAATTACCGTATGATCCAGCTGTTCCACTCCTGGGTATATATCTGAAGAACACAAAAACACTAATTTGAAAAGATGTGTGCACCCCAATCTTCATAGCAACATTATTTTCAAAAGTTGCTTATGGAAGCAATTTGTGTCCATCACCAAATGAATGGATAAAGGAGATGTGGTATATATATACAGTGGAATATTACTCAGCCATAAAAATGATTGAAATTTTGCATTTGCGCAACATGGATGGACCTAGAAGATATTATGCTAGTGAAGTAAGTCAGACAAAGACAAATACTATACATTAGCACTTACATGTGAAATCTAAAAAAGTAAATGAATGAGTATAATAAAACAGAAACAGACTTATACAGAGAATAAATTAGTGGTTACCAGTGGGGAGAGGGCTTGAGGGGGAAGGAAGATAGGGGAAAGGGATTAAGAGGTACAAACTCCCATTATTAAAGTACAAGGATATAATGTCCAGCACAGGGAAATAGCCAATATTTTTATAGAATATAATCTAGAAATAGAATATAATCTAGAAAAATATTGAATTACTATGTTGTAAACCTGAAATGAATATAACATTGTAAGTCAATTATGTGTGTGCTTGTACGCTCAGTTGCATCTGACTCTTTGTGACCCCAAAGACTATAGCCCACCAGGCTCCTCTGTCCATGGAATTTTCCAAGCAAGAATATGAAGTGGGTCACCATTTCCTATTCCAGGGGATCTTCCCGACCCAGAGATCAAACCCACATTTCTGTGTCTCCTGCATTGTCAGGCAGATTCTTTAACACTGATGCCACCTGGGAAACTATACTTCAATAAAAAGGAAAAAAATGTATAAATATAATTTACCACATCAACAAATAAAGGTAAAAATTGTGTTATCTTAATAGACACAGAAAAAAGCATATGATAAAATAAACATCCATTCATCATTTAAGGAAAAAATCTTAGTAAACCAGGGATAGAAAATAACTTCTGTAACTTGGCAATAATGTTTCCATTAAAAATGTACAATACAGTCCTTACTGGTGAAGTGTTAGAAGGATCACCTTCACGCCTCTGCATGAAGCACCCTATGAACAAGTGAAACTAGAAGAAACACAGAGGAAAAGGAAAAAAAAAAGTGGCTGAGATGGCAGAGTAGAAAGACCCTGAGCTCACCTCCTCTTGCAAGCATAACAAAATCACAACTATCTGTAGAGTAGCCATCAATGAAAAAGACCAGAACCTACCAGAAAAGGTCTTCTACAATTAAAGACATAAAGAGACCACAATCAGATGACTAGCAGGGACAGACTTGCCATGTAATCAAGTCTCATACACACTGGGTGAGCAACCCACAAAATAGAGAATAATTATATTGCAGAGGTTCTTCCACAGGAGTGAGAGTTCTAAGCCCCACGTCAGGCTCCCTGGCCTGGGCTGCTCCAGAAATATAAGCCGCAGAGCACCTGGTTTTGCAGGTTCAGTTCGGTTCTGTTCAGTCGCTCAGTTGTGGCCAACTCTTTGCGACCACATGGACTGAAGCACGCCAGGCTTCCCTGTCCATCACCAACTCCCAGAGCTTGCTCAAACTCATATCCATACAGTCGGTGATGCCATCCAACCACCTCTTCCTCTGTCATCCCCTTTTCCTCCGGCCTTCAAACTTTTCCAGCATCAGAATCTTTTCTAATGAGTCAGTTCTACGAATCAGGTGGCTGAAGTATTGGAGCTTCAGCTTCAGCATCAGTCCTTCCAATGAACACCCAGGGCTGATCTCCTTTAGGATGGACTGGTTGGATCTCCTTGCAGTTCAAGGGACTCTCAAGAGCCTTCACCAACACCACAATTCAAAAGCATCAATTCTTCAGCGCTCAGCTTTCTTTATGGTACAACTCACACGACTACTGGAAAAACCATAGCTTTGACTAGACAGACCTTGGTTGGCAAAGTAGTATCTCAGCTTTTTTAATATGCTGTCTAGGTTTGTCATAGCTTTTCTTTCAAGGAGCAAACGTCTTTTAATTTCATGGCTGCTGTCACCATCTGCAGTGATTTTGGAGCCCAAGAAAATAAAGTCTGTCACTGTTTCCATTGTTTCCCCATGTATTTGTCATGAAGTGATGGGACTGGATGCCATTATTTTCGTTTTCTGAATGTTGAGTTTCAAGCCAACTTTTTCACTCTTCTCTTTCACTTTCATCAAGAGGCTGTTTAATTCCTCTCGCTTTGCAGGTTAGCAGGGCTTAATTTCAGGAATCCCAAGGACTGAGGGAAATAGAGACTTCATTCTTAAAGGACACACACAAAATGTCACACACACCTGGACCCAAGGCAAAAATAGTAATTTGATAGAAGCCTGGGCTAGACCTAGCTGCCAGTCTTGGAGAGTCTCCCAGAGAGATGAGGGGTGACTGCCACTCACCCTGGGGACATAGGCACTGGCAGCAGTCATATTTAGGATCTTTCTACTGTATAGACATTGGTCCAGGCAGGCACCATGGTGGTGTCTTCCTCCTAGCTCATTCACACCAAGACCTGGCCCCACCCAACAACTTGGCACCAATTCTGGTACATCTCAGACCAAACTGGGTGGACCAAACTGGGTGGGGACATAGCCTCACCAATCAGTAGACAGGCTGCCTAAAGACTTCCTGAGCCCACAGCTGCCTCTAGATATGCCTCTAGACACAACCCTGTCCACCAGAGGGCCAAGACCCAGCTCAGCTCACCAGTGAGCAGTCACCCGCCCTATCCTCCAGGAAGCTTGCAGTAGCCTCTAGACCAGCCTCACCCACAGAGGGCAGACACTAAAGGCGAGAACACCACAATTGTGCAGACTGCAGACCCAGCCCACCCACAGCAGGCTAAACCTTACCCTAGGATCAGCTGGGCCCTGGCCCTGCCTACTAGCAGGCCAGCATAAGCTTTTGGACATTCTAGACCCCATCCCCAACGGTATCAGAAATGTCTCCCCTGCTCTGACCCCAGCAATCTGATACCAACTCTGGGATCCCTGGGCTGAGCAGCTAGACTCCAGGACCCAGCTCTGCCTTGCAATAGTCCAGCACTAACCACAAACCTGGCTTCATCCACCAGTGTGCAGGCAACATCCCTGGAGTCTTCTGGACCCTGACTCTATCCACCAGAGGGCCAGCACTAGCCCCAGGGCCCCCAGGGGTTCGGCATTTAGCCACCTTGTGACCAGGCTCTGCTAACCAGCACCTAGTAGCATCCACACAAGGCAAGGCCTGGCAACCAACCTGGCTAGGGGCTAACTTAGCCTACCAGAATGCTCACATAGTCAGCCCACCACAACAGAAGGACCCCTCATGGAGGGAACCCCTCGAGCATATAACTTGGGTAACAAGAGGGATGTGTACCGAGGGGATGCATAGAATATCTCCAACAGAAGGCCACTTCTCCAGGATCAAGGAAAGTAACCTACTACATACATAAAAGTACAAATAACAGCTTGAATAAAATGAGGCAATGGAGGAACATGTTCCAGACAAAGGAACATAATAAAATCCCAGAAGAACTAAGTGAAGTAAAGATAGGCAATCTACCCAAGAGAGAGTTCAGAGTTGTTTTTTGTTTTTTTTAAAATACAATCAAAGAAATCAGGAGAAGAATGGATGTATGGAAAGAGAAGTTGGAAGTTTTTAATAAAGAGTTAGAAAATATAAAGAACAACCAAACAGATGAAGAATACAATAACTGAAATGAAAAATACACTAGGAGGAATCAATAGTAGACTGAATGTTTCAGAGGAATGAATCGGTAATCTGGAAGACAGGGTAGTGGAAATCACTGCCACTGAACAGAAAAAAGATTGAAAGAAAGTTTGAAAGATTGAAAAGGGCAGTTGGAAAGACCTCTGGTACAATATCAGGTGCACTAATATTTGCACTATAGTGGTCCCAGAAGGAGAAGAGGGAGAGAAGGGCTGAGAATATATTTCAAAACATAATAGCTGAAAACTTCCCTAACCTGGGAAAGGAAACAGTCATTCAAAGCCCAGGAAGTAGAGAGAGTCCCATACAAGGTTAACCCATAGAGGAGCACACCAAGGAACGTTGTAATTAAAATGACAAAAGTTACAAATAGAGAACATTAAAGAGGAGTAAGGGAAAAGCAACAAATAACATACAAAGAAATTTCCATATGGCTATCTGCTGATTTTTCAGCAGAAACTCTTCAGGCCAGAACAGGGTGGCACAATATATTTAAAGTGATGAAAAGGAAAAAACTGTAACCAAGAATATTCTACCCAGAAAGATTGCCTTCAAAAATCAGGAATAAGACATGGAGGCCCCATTACTGCTTTGATTCAGCATAGTTAATCATAGTGGTTTCCCAGATGGTGTTAATGGTAAAGAACCCGCCTGCCAATGCCTGATATGTAAGAGACGTGTCAATACCTGAGTAGAGAAGATCCCCTGGAGAAGGGTATGGCAACCCATTCCAGGATTCCTGCCTGGAGAATCCCATGGACAGAGGAGCCTGGCAGGGTACAGTGCATAGCTGGACACAACCGAAGCGACGTAGCACACAGGCATGCAGTTGTCATCAGTTCAGTTCAGTTCAGTCGCTCAGTCATGTCCGACTCTTTGCGACCCCATGAATCGCAGCACGCTAGGCCTCCCTCTCCATCACCAACTCCCGGAACCTACTCAAACTCATGTCCATCAGGTCGTTGATGCCATCCAGCCATCTCATCCTCTGTCATCCCCTTCTCCTCCTGCCCCCAGTCCTTCCCAGCATCAGGGTCTTTTCCAATGAGTCAACTCTTCTCATGAGGTGGCCAAAGTATTGGAGTTCAAGCTTCAACATCAGTCCTTCCAGTGAACACCCAGGACTGATCTCCTTTAGGATGGACTAGTTGGATCTCCTTGCAGTCCAAGGGACTCTCAAGAGCCTTCTCCAACACCACAGTTCAAAAGCATCAATTCTTTGGCACTCAGCTTTCTTCACAGTCCAACTCTCATATCCATACATGACTACTGGAAAAACCATAGCCTTGACTAGACAGACCTTTGTTGGCAAAGTAATGTCTCTGCTTTTTAATATGCTATCTAGGTTGGTCATAACTTTCTTTCTAGGGAGTAAGAGTCTTTTAATTGCATGGCTGCAATCACCATCTGCAGTGATTTTGGAGCCCAAAAAAAATAAAGTCTGACACTGTTTCCCCATTTGTTTCCCATGAAGTGATGGGACCAGATGCCATGATCTTAGTTTTCTGAATGTTGAGCTTTAAGCCAACTTGTTCACTCTCCTCTCTCACTTTCATCAAGAGGCTTTTTAGTTCCTCTTCACTTTCTGCCATAAGGGTGGTGTCATCTGCATATCTGAGGTTATTGATATTTCTCCCGGCAATCTTGATTCCAGCTTGTGCTTCTGCCAGCCCAGCATTTCTCATGATGTACTCTGCATATAAGTTAAATAAGCAGGGTGACAATATACAGCCTTGACGTACTCCTTTTCCTATTTGGAACCAGTCTGTTGTTCCATGTCCAGTTCTAACTGTTGCTTCCTGACCTGCATACAGGTTTCTCAAGAGACAGGTCAGGTGGTCTGGTACTCCCATCTCTTTCAGAATTTTCCACAGTTTATTGTGATCCACACAGTCAAAGGCTTTGGCATAGTCAATAAAGCAGAAATAGATGTTTTTCTGAAACTCTCTTGCTTTTTCGATGATCCAGCGGATATTGGCAATTTGATCTCTGGTTCCTCTGCCTTTTCTAAAACCAGCTTGAACATCTGGAAGTTCACGGTTCACGTATTGCTGAAGCCTGGCTTGGAGAATTTTGAGCATTACTTTACTAGCGTGTGAGATGAGTGCAATTGTGCAGTAGTTTGAGCATTCTTTGGCATTGCCTTTCTTTGGGATTGGAATGAAAACTGACCTTTTCCAGTCCTGTGGCTACTGCTGAGTTTTCCAGATCTACAACCTAGCAGTTGCATCCCTAGAAGAATGCCTTCAGAAAAACTTTCTATAAATGTGCACTTGAAGACATGTACAAGAACCTGAATATTGACATTATTTAAAAAGCCAAAAATTAGAGTATGCAAATGTCCGTTGAATGACTCATGAATAAATGTGTGTGCATGCTCAGTTGCTCCGTGGTGTCTGACTGTTTGCAACTCCGTGGACTGTAGCCTGTCAGGCTCTCTGTCCATGGGATTTTCCAGGCAAGAATACTAGAGTGGGTTGCCTTTCCCTTCTCCAGGGTATCTTCTTGACCAAGGGATCAAACCTATGTCTCCTGCATTGGCAGGCAGATTCTTTTACCATTACAATGTATATTCACAAAGTAGAATATCATACAGTTACAGAAATGAATGAACCACAGCTACCTACAACAATGTTGACAAATCTTTTCAATACTGAGGAAAAAAGCAGATAACCAAGAATGTAGACAATAAGATATCTCTTTAAAAAGCTCAAGCAAATCTAAAATAATAAAGTATTTAATAAAACTAGCTTTAAAAGGAAAGATAAGATTTTTAAAAATTCACTGTAGCAGTGTTTCCCTTAGAGAAAGTCAGAGCAAAGCATATAGATACCTTACCTGCATTGTTGATCCACATCTTAAGTTAAATAAAGGTTTCATGAGTGTTCATTTTGCTGTTATGCTTCATAGCTTAAATATGTGTTGCCTATATTCATTTGCATGTAATAAAATTTTTATAATAGCTTTCCAAAGAATGACTAAGTAATCAATATGACAAAACTAAAACAGCCACTGTGATCAATGCATTTTGGCATCAGAAGATGTCATCCATGTTAACAGCAGTCTGCATTCATTGGGTATGTTAGTCTTTCAACCAGTTACAAATCATCTTAATGATGCTGTCAACTGGCCTCCATTTCTTGGCCTTGGTACCACGAGAATATCAGGTTGCTTTTCTAAGTGCTCACAAACCATCTGTTTAGTATTTCATCCTAGTCTTTGCCAGGGATCGATGTCAAGCTATTTTATCCATATGTGTTCTCAGGAAACACCAAATGTTAACAGCCCAAACATATAAGATAAAGATTCATTGCTTCCTAAAGGATTCTAGGGAAAAAAAAAAATTTCTATGATTCATGCTTCAGTACAGTTGTCAGAATTCTCCTTACTGATTTTTTTCTCTTTTCGGTATCCTTAAAAATACACCAGAAAATGCAGCTATCCATTGAGTTTGTCTTTGAAAATTATATTAAAGTCATTTCCCTGTGGCATTAAGACTAAATTAGAACGACTGTTCTTTTACTACCTAAAGGTTTTTAACACAGAGACATTCATTAACAGGAGGCATGGCCTCAGAAAAATGGCACCTCTTCTCTTCTTAAAAATTGAATTGCATTTTTTTACAGTTCAGTGGAAAACCTAAAATCATTTGAAAATTAGGTCTTTTAATTTTTTCCTTACCTCTTTTGAAGAATAATTTGCATACTAAAAGTTTCATTCCGGCTTCTCCAGTAGCTCAGATGGTAAAGAATCCACCTGGAGACTCTGGTTCAATTCCTGGGTTGGGAAGATATCCTGGAGAAGGGATTGACTACCCACTTCAGTATTCATGGACTTCCCTGGTAGCTTAGATGGTAAAGAATTGGCCTGCAATGTGGGAGACCTGCGTTCGAGCCCTGCATTGAGAAGATCCCCTGGAGGAGGGCATGGCAACCCACTCCAGTATTCTTGCCTGGAGAATCCTCATGGACAGAGGAGCCTGGCGGGCTACAGTCCATAGGGTGGCAAAGAGTTGGACACGACTGAGTGTCTAAGCACAGCACAAGTTTCATCCAAAGTGTACAAGCCAATGAATTTTGACATTTGTATATGCCCACAAATCATCACCACAATCAAGATACAGAACACTTCCATCAACCCCAAAAGATTCTTCTTGTCCCTTTACACTCCATCCCTCACGTATACTACTGATCTGGTTTTTGTCTGTAGATTAGTTTGTATTTTATATAAAAAGGATCGTATAAATGGTATACAATCTTTTGTCTGACTTTTTCATTAGATCTTGAGATTCATTTATGTTGTTTATATCAACAAGTAGTTATCAGTTTCTTTTTATTTCTAAGTAGCATTATATTATATGATTATGCCACATGTTGTTTAACCATTTTCCTGTTAATGGATGTTCAGTTGTTTCTAGTTTTTGACTGTAGTTACTAAAGTTTCTACAAATATCTGTACACATATCTTTGTGTGGGCATATGTTTTTATTTTTCATGAGTCTTAACCATCATCAGTTCAGTTCAGTCGCTCAGTCGTGTCCGACTCTTTGCGACCCCATGAATTGCAGCACGCCAGGCCTCTCTGTCCATCACCAACTCCCGGAGTCTACCCAAACCCATGTCCATCGAGTCGGTGATGCCATCCAACCATCTCATCCTCTGTTGCCCCCTTCTCCTCCCGCCCCCAATCCTACCCAGCATTAGGGTCTTTTCCAATGAGTCAACACTTCGCATGAGGTGGCCAAAGTATTGGAGTTTCAGCCTCAACATCAGACCTTCCAATGAACACCCAGAATTGACCTCTTTTAGGATGGATTGATTGGATCTCCTTGCAGTCCAAGGGACTCTCAAGAGTCTTCTCCAACACCACAGTTCAAAAGCATCAATTCTTCGGTGCTCAGCTTTCTTCACAGCTCAATTCTCACATCCATACATGACCACTGGAAAAACCATAGCCTTGACCAGATGGACCTTTTTTGGCAAAGTAATGTCTCTGTTTTTAAATATGCTATCTAAGTTGGCCATAACCTTCCTTCCAAGGAGTAAGAGTCTTTTAATTTCATGGCTTCAATCACCATCAGCAGTGATTTGGGAGCCCAAAAAAATAAAGTCTGACACTGTTTCCACTGTTTCCCCATCTATTTCCCATGAAGTAATGGGACCAGATGCCATGATCTTAGTTTTCTGAACGTTGAGCTTTAAGTCAACTTTTTCACTCTCCTCTCTCACTTTCATCAAGAGGCTCTTTAGTTCTTCTTCACTTTCTGCCATAAGGCTGGTGTCATCTGCATATCTGAGGTTATTGATATTTCTCCCGACAATCTTGATTCCAGCTTGTGCTTCATCCAGCACATGTGCTTGTGCTTCATCCAGTTTCTCATGATGTACTCTGCATATAAGTTAAATAAGCAGGGGGACAATATACAGCCTTGACGTACTCCTTTTCCTATTTGGAACTGGTCTGTTGTTCCATGTCCAGTTCTAACTGTCGCTTCCTGACCTGCATACAGGTTTCTCAAGAGACAGGTCAGATGGTCTGGTATTCCCATCTCTTTCAGAATTTTCCACAGTTTATGGTTAATCTTTTTCCATCCACTTACTTTCAACCCATTTGTGTCTTTATACTTAAAGTGTATCTTTTATAGACAGAATATAATTGGGTGTTGCTTTTTACCTATTATGCTATTCTCTGCTTTTTTTTTTGAGTATATACTCCATTAACATCTACCATAAATATTGACATTGTTGGATTTACGTATGTTTGTCATTTTATTTTTTGTTTGTCCTCTCTGGTTTTTGTTCACCTTTTCCCTGTTTTCCTGCCTTCCTCTGGATTATCAAACATATTCAGAATTCAATCTTATCTATTATAATTTAACTATATTTCCTTGCATTATTTTTAGTGGCTTCAATAGGGATTACATTATACATTCTTAACTTTTGAAAGTCTACTTTGAGTCAATATAGTACACATCACATAAAATGTAGAAACTTCGAGATTACAGGTCAGTTCAGTTCAGTTCAGTTCAGTCGCTCAGTCGTGTCCGACTCTTTGCGACCCCATGAATTGCAGCACGCCAGGCCTCCCTGTCCACCACCAACTCCCAGAACTTACCCAAACCCATGTCCATCGAGTCAGTGATGCCATCCAACCATCTCATCCTCTGTCGTCCCCTTCTCCTCCTGCCCCCAATCCTACCCAGCATTAGGGTCTTTTCCAATGAGTCAACTCTTCTCATGAGGTGGCCAAAGTATTGGAGTTCAAGCTTCAACATCAGTCCTTCCAATGAACACCCAGGATTGATCTCCCCTAGGATGGATTGATTGGATCTCCTTGCAGTCCAAGGGACTCTCAAGAGTCTTCTCCAACACCACAGTTCAAAAGCATCAATTCTTTGGCACTCAGCTTTCTTCACCATCCAACTCTCACATCCATACATGACCGCTGGAAAAACCATAGCCTTGACTAGACGGACTTTTGTTGGCAAAGTAATGTCTCTGCTTTTAAATATGCTATCTAGGTTGGCCATCACCTTCCTTCCAAGAAGTAAGCGTCTTTTAATTTCATGGCTGCAATCACCATCAGCAGTGATTTTGGAGCCCAAAAAAATAAAGTCTGACACTGTTTCCACTGTTTCCCCATCTATTTCCCATGAAGTGATGGGACCAGATGCCACATAAAATAGAAACCTTGTGGGGATTAAAATATATTTTAACTTGTTTACAGCCTACTTAGAATTAATACACTACTATGTCATGGGTATTAAACAAACTTTGCAACTATATGGGTCCATTTATCCCCCTCCACACACACACACATATACACATTGTCTTTTTATTATAGTTGTCATGTGTGTTAAATCTACATTATAAACTTCACAAGGCAATATTATAAGTTTTTGCTTTAAACAACCATGTGTATATTATAGAAACTGAGAGAAAAATAGTTTTTATATTTACTGTTTCCAGTGTTCTACATTTATTCCTAAAGATCCAGCTTTCCCTTAGGTATCATTTCCTTCAGGTCAAAGAACTTTAATATTTCCTGTAGCTTGCTTCTGGTAATGATAACTTCTCTTAGCTGTTATCTGAAAATGTAAATTTCACTTTCATTCTTGAAGGATGTTTTTATTATACATAGACTTAAGTGTTGACAGGATTCTTTTTTCTTTCAGCACATTAAAGATATTGCTCCATTGTCTTCCTGCTTTCCAGGGTTGCTCAATAAAAATCACAGTCCTTAAATCACCTTCCCCTTTATGTAAAGGATTGATTCTCTGGATGCTTTCAAGAATTTTCTCTTTATGTGTATTTTTTAAGCAGTTTTATAATGATGTGACTGGGCACAGATTTCTTGTTTGGGTTAACTGAACTTCTTTAATCTGTAAATTTATATCCTTAACCCAATTTGAGAAATTTGTAACCATTATTTCTTCAAATTTTTCTTTTCTGTCTCTTTCCCTCTCCTCACTCCTCTGTTACTCCAATTACCCACATGTTAAACCTTTTAAAATTGTTCCACAGTTCCCTAAGGCTCTGTGGTTTTCTGCTTGTTTATTTCATTTTGTCCAAACTCTTTTCTTTCTCTTCTTCAGATCAGATGATCTCTGTTGATCTATCTTTAAATTCACTGATTCTCATCTCTCATCTCCGATAGGCTCATGTGGGGAGTTTTCATTTCAGATAGAATACTTTTCAGTTCTAAAATTTCCATTTGGTATTTTTTTATATTTTCTATTTCTCCATTGATATTTCCTATCTTTTCATTCATATTGAACATATTTTCCATTCCTTATGACCATAATTTTAATTATGCTGCTTTAAAGTCCTTGTCTGATAACTCTAACATCTTTGTCATCTTCTTGCATCTGTTGATTGCATTTTCCTCTGAAATTTGGTCACATTTTCTGATTCTTTGTATGCCAAAAATATTTGGATTGTATTTTCTGTATGTTGTATAGACTCTGAAATCTATTATATTACTCTGAAAAGTGTTTGTTTTAGCAAACAGTTAACTTTGTTAGACTCTAACTGCAACATTCCATGACCTGCAATAGGCCCCTCACTCAAATCTCAGTTCCATTCTTTAAGCTTAAACTAGGAACTGCTTTCAGTTTGCCCTACCTAGGGTCAGCTAGGTATCTGGACTCTCTGACCCTGGCTTTTTCCCTCTGTGGATTTCTTCCTCACTCACCAGAGGCTCTGGTTGCCCCAGGCTGCTTCCCTTGGTAATGTTAGTGAAAGACAGAGGCCTTTGTATTGAAGCTTTAGTTGACCCCACACTGCTGTGATGGAGGCTACCTGCAGGACAAGGGTACAAAAAAATGGGAAACTCCTTCCTTGCTGATCACTTACTCTAAGTTTCAACTCTTCTCACAACTCTATCTTTGTTCAGTCTCAAGAGCCCTCAGGTAGTTATTTTGTTTTGTTTTTTAATATTATCCAGAGTTGGTAGCTGTTATTGACAGGAAGATGAGTTTGTCAGGTATTACATTGGAAGGCCCTTATCACTCTCAGCAGTTTGTTTCCTTCTTTTTACCTCCTCTTCCATCTTCTATTTAGATTAATAGGGTCAAGTTCTTCATCATCTCTCTCTATCTTTAGGAGATTATGACTTAAGTTATTCTGATTAAACTCTAACTCTTCTTTCCTCCTGTTTTTTCCCCCTCATCCACTCACACTCAGATATAAACACACCCCTGCTTTACTTGACAAATGACTTGATTGCTCCCACTCAGTCTTAGTACAATCTGGCTACTTCTCTATCTGAAATCATACCTGTCATATACCCAACACTAGAGCATAGTTAGCACAGTACAAAGATTGACTCCCAAAGGGACTTTCAGTAAAACTGAAAACCATGCCAATGGTAAAAACAAAAAAAAAATGAAGATTGATTGCAGTTAAAAATAGACACAAGTACCTATATAAATTTAGTATAGGATGAAGGTGACAAATCACTAGAGCACAGATGGTTCAAAAAGTGGTCTGGGACAAGTGGTTAGCTATCTAGAAAATATTCCAAATGGACCAGGGACATTAATGTTAAGAATGATTTTTTAAAAGTAGTTAAAGAAAACCCTGGTGAATTTCTTTATAATCACAGCATAGGGAAAGATTTTCTACCTATGACTCAAAATCCAGGTGCAGTAATTTATTTAACTACATAAAAATTCACTATGTAAAAATTAAAACCTTAGGCATGGCAAAGATCACCATAAACAAAATCAAAAAGACAACTGGGACTTTCCTGGTGGTGTAATGGGTAAGAGGCCGCTTGCCAATGCAGGGGACATGGGTTCAGTCCCTGGTCTAGGAAGATTCCACATGCCTTGGAGCAGCTCGGCCTGTGTGCCACAACTTAGCTCACGCTCTAGAGCCCGCAAGCCACAACTACAGAGCCCTTGAGACACAACCGCTGAAACCTATGCGCCACAGAGGCTGTGCTCCACAGCAAGGAGTAGCCTCTGCTCCACACAGCTGGAGAAAGCCAGCGAAAAGCAACGAAGACCCAATGCAGCCAAAAGTAAAAAATTAATGAATTAATTTTTTAAAAAAGACAACTGAAAAACTAGGAGAAAGTATTTGTAATTTGTATCTTGGGGGGAAAGGGACAAATATCTCTAATATATAAAGAATAGTTAAAAATCAAGGGGGGGAAAAAAGACCAAAAGCCCTATAGAAAAGTGAACAAAAGACATATACAGATAATTTCTTTAATTAATAAAAAAATATTTTAAATGGTCCTTAAACACATAAAAATATGCTCAACCTCAATCATAATTAGAGAAATGAAAACTAAGACTATACCAGCATACCATTTCCCACCTTTAAATCGACAAAAGTTAAAAAGTATGACAACAACAAAACAAGTATGACAACATATTCTATTTGTGATGCTACGTTTCCATTCAATGCTGGTAGAATATACAATGGTACAACCCATTGGAAAAACTCTAATGCTGGGAAAGATTGAGGGCAGGAGGAGAAGAGGGCGACAGAGGATGAAATGGTTGGATGGCATCATCGACTCAATGGACATTAGATTGAGCAAACTCCGGGAGACAGTGAAGGACAGGGAAGCCTGGCATGCTGCAGTCCATGGGATCACCAAGAGCTGGACACGCACGACTTAGCAACTGAACAATAATTGGCAATGTCTAACAAAACTACTTAGGCGTTTGCTTTTTTTTTTAGGCATTTACTTTTGACTCACCACTCTCACTTCTAAGAATCTAATACCCTGAAGATATACCTCTAATAATGTAAAAATGCATTCATATATACAGGATTACAAAACTGTTATCTAGATTTTTATTGCTGTTGTTTAGGATATGTTTTAGGACTTTCTGTAGTTTCTGTCCCTTTTTTAAAAAACATTTCCTTACTCTACCTACATCCTCAGTAAGTCTTACAGTCTTTCTTGGTTCCTCCAACTTTTATTTTCACCTCAGAGTAGATCTTTCTCTTAGCTCGCTTGGGCATTAAGAAGGCAAAGCTCCTTGGTCTGAGTTCTCAGGGCCATACCATTTCCTTCTCCAGGGGATCTTCCCGACCCAGGGATCGAGCCCGTGTCTACTGCATTGGCATCAGGGTCATACCAATAGATTTAATGCCCTCCTAATTCCACTTCCTCTTTTTCCTAAATAACCATTTCCCTGCTCTCCTCCCCCACCGCAGTGCCTTTGAAAACACTTCTTCCCAATCCACTTTTCTAATTTGCATTGCAATTTACATTAAATGCTTTTTGTATATAGAATACGTAAATTTGTGCAGAAAAGGAAGATTTTTAAAATACCTTCTAAGTCTTGTGTTTCCCAAGTCAAACTATGTTTTAGATTTTGGTATGTCTCACTCAGTAGTGATCAACCCCTTTTGCATGTGAGTCGTAAGTTTTTTCTCAGTAAAATGAAAATAGAGCTAATTGAGACCCACAGATAAAATGTTTTCTTACAAATTGAATCATATAAGTATGATATAATATATGATTATTGAAGACAAAAATATCACCAAGAAAAGAGGAAAGAAATGGCCCTGGCATTTAGTAACTAAAATGTTCATGTGTAGACAGCTGAGAGGCAGCTTTCTGCTGTTTCACCCCTTATAGTTTCATGATGCTTTTAAGTCCACAAAGTGCTTCCCAGTATCATCATTTTATACCTAAATGAACCCTAAGCCTAGGTATTATCATCATCCACTTCATAGATGAAGAAATTGAACTTAGAGAGAAGTGGTGACTGGTCTAAGATCACGAGGAAGTTAGGAACATATTGGCTATGATTATTTGTGCAGTGAAGCATTTTTCTGAGCTCCCTGTTGTATTCCAGACCCTGTGCTAATGCTAGGTCTATAGAGGTGGGTAAGGTGCTACATCTGGTATCCACAGGCATATAGATACCCATCCATAACCAGAACCCTCTTTATTGCCTCTACAAGATCTCCTCTCTATTTGGGCTGGCCAGGGCAGAGCAAGTCAGGTCTCTCAAAGCAGGATTGGATGGGAGTTCCCTGTTGTCCAGTGGTTAGGACTCTGTGCTTCCACTGCAGGGGGCCCGGGTTTGATCCCTGGTCAGGAACTAGGAAGCCATGTGGCTTCGGCAAAAAAAAAAAAAAAAAAGAGGATTGGATGGCAGGGAATATTGTCAACTCCTTGTCACGGGGTGTTGCTCCCATGGCTCCAGATGTGTGAGGATCCATGCAGCTTCTCCCATTGGGAAGTCCCTCAAACCAGTCACAGGCTTCTGCACCCTTAGGAACAAACAGGCCTGAGAAAGCAATTCTGAAAAGATTACTCTCCCAGCCAAATTAATTGCTCTGGAAATGTTTTCTTTTCTAACTCATCTACTTACTAAGGGCTGAAATTTTACATTTGGAATTATATTAGGACATGTCTCAGAGCTAGAGATGCCCATACACCCCTGTTTTGTCTCTAATAATGTAAACCATCCATTGTGAATTAGTATTACATTCTATTAGTATTACATTCTTTAGTTAACAGTCGAGCCTTTTTTTTTTTTTTAGCCCACCTTAGGCTGCACCAGCTTGACCTTCCATTGTAAAACTCTCTGGGTAACTGGCTAGGGCTGGAAAGGAGGCATGTACACTACAAGCTGAGGCGTCTCTGCTTGAGTTCTGCTCATGGGACTCCCAGATTCCTCTCTAATTTTTCGACCGCTGCCCACTACCACCACAGGACAGGAAAGTATGTGTGGGAAGCCTGGACTAAGACATGGGTATCCCACACAAGCTAACAGTTTGGCACACCTTCAAACAAATATCTTTAGAATACTAATTCAACAATTGTTTAGGAGCCAAGAGCTATAAAGAAGAAAAGGGAAAGGAGTATGGGTTCTCTTCTGCCCCAGTATTGCACACTTCTTCCCTAAGCAGAGTCAAAGGTTTCAATAATGGAACCCACCCTTCTTAGAAACAGGTGTAGTGACTACCTGTTGTTACATAAATGTGTTCCTTTGGGGAGATCTCATCCTTCACCTCGGCTGCTTACCTACCTGTCCTCAGTTCCTCCCTTTTTCTGCTTTAGCCTTCTTGCTAGTCCTCTAATATCCCAAGGTCATTCTTACTTTAAGACCGTTGATCTTGCTGATTCCTCTGCAAGGAACAATCTTTCCACAGATGTTTTCATGACTCCCTCCTTCACTTGGTTCAAGTCTCTGCTCAGCTGTTACCTTCTTAGAGCATGCTTCTTCCCTAGCCAACCAAGAGAAAAGTTCACAGACACACACAAATATCCTGATTTATTTTTCTTCAAAGTTACCTATTATTATCTGTAATTGTCTTCCATTTTATGTGTTTGTTTATTGTCTGTTCTCCCACTGTAAACCATAAAAGCAACGAATTTGTCTTTTTCATTGTTGACCCCAAGCAGTGCCCAGCTCATAGAAGGTACTAATAATCACTTGAATGACAAATTAAATAAGTGAATGAACGAATGAATGGCAATAGTATTCTCCCTGAGAATAGTTCCGAGAAATAAATTTTCTCTATCTCATTCCACTTCTACTGATGTTTTAACCCCTCTTATAGTCAGGGACCCTAAGAGGATGATCACCACTTGGTCAGTCCCATGCTCACTTCTCTACAGAGGACACACTGCCTTAACTCCCACTACCTCACCACCTCCTTTCAACAGGCTTTTCCTTTTTCCCAGGCAGGGTTCAATCATTACCACCACAAATGAGGCTTATAAGTTCAGAAAGACAAGCTGGACTGCCCCTAACATTGTGATGTCATGGAGACTATCCCCTTGCAGTTATTTATTTAAAAACTGTGGTTGAATGAACCTGAACAGTTGTTGAGCAAACTGTCTGCTCTGATTACTTATCCTAGTTGTTAGCATCCTAAAGCCACTCCTGTATTCACAGAGTAGATAGCACTGATTGTAAACTGACCCAGGAAGCTAAGGTACCATGATTACATAGTTTCTGTAGTAGTTCTTGATATTTTGAGGGTCACAGAGCTCTTCTGAGAATCTAATAAAAGCTAAGGACCTAGCCATCTCCTCCACCCCACCAAAATACACCTATGCACTTACAAACTGAGTTGTATTCAATTTCAGGGGTTCCCAGAACCCTTGAAGCCCATCTGTGATACCAAAGGACAGGTAACATCATAGTCATTTAGAAAGAAATAGAATTTGCCTATAGATCAAGACATTTGTGGGACTGGGGGGGTTGTGCAGGACTGTCCAGGAGCACAATTTTCCTGGGCCTCTTCTTTAGACATTCTATGTCATGAGAGAAATATAACCATTACATATGTATGTATGTGTTAGAGTATTAAATTCTCCCATTAACCCTATTTCAATTTTGTAACCCTATTTTAGTGTTGACTTCTGAGAAGCATTGCTTTAGGCATTACCTTATTACCCTTAGGTTTTCTTCAGTTCAGTTCAGTTCAGTCGCTCAGTCATGTCCGACTCTCTGCGACCCCATGAATTGCAGCACGCCAGGCCTCTCTGTCCATCACCAACTCCCGGAGTCTACCCAAACCCATGTTCATCTAGTCGGTGATGCCATCCAACCATCTCATCCTCTGTCATCCCCTTCTCCTCCTGCCCCCAATCCTACCCAGCATTAGGGTCTTTTCCAATGAGTCAACCCTTCGCATGAGGTGCCCAAAGTATTGGAGCTTCAGCTTCAACATCAAACCTTCCAATGAACACCCAGGATTGATCTCTTTCAGGATGGATTGATTGGATCTCCTTGCAGTCCAAGGGACTCTCAAGAGTCTTCTCCAACACCACAGTTCAAAAGCATCAATTCTGCGGCGCTCAGCCTTCTTCACCGTCCAACTCTCACATCCATACATGACCACTGGAAAAACCATAGCCTTGACTAGACGGACTTTTGTTGGCAAAGTAATGTCTCTGCTTTTAAACATGCTATCTAAGTTGGCCATAACCTTCCTTCCAAGGAGTAAGCGTCTTTTAATTTCATGGCTGCAGTCACCATCAGCAGTGATTCTGGAGCCCAAAAACGTAAAGTCTGACACTGTTTCCACTGTTTCCCCATCTATTTCCCATGAAGTGATGGGACCAGATGCCATGATCTTAGTTTTCTGAACGTTGAGCTTTAAGTCAACTTTTTCACTCTCCTCCTTCACCTTCATCAAGAGGCTCTTTAGTTCTTCTTCACTTTCTGCCATAAGGGTGGTGTCATCCGCATATCTGAGGTTATTGATATTTCTCCCAGCAATCTTGATTCCAGCTTGTGTTTCTTCCAGCCCAGCGTTTCTCATGATGTACTCTGCATATAAGTTAAATAAGCAGGGTGACAATATACAGCCTTGACGTACTCCTTTTCCTATTTGGAACCAGTCTGTTGTTCCATGTCCAGTTCTAACTGTTGCTTCCTGACCTGCATACAGGTTTCTCAAGAGACAGGTCAGATGGTCTGGTATTCCCATCTCTTTCAGAATTTTCCACAGTTTATTGTGATCCACACAGTCAAAGGCTTTGGCATAGTCAATAAAGCAGAAATAGATGTTTTTCTGAAACTCTCTTGCTTTTTCGATGATCCAGCGGATATTGGCAATTTGATCTCTGGTTCCTCTGCCTTTTCTAAAACCAGCTTGAACATCTGGAAGTTCACGGTTCACGTATTGCTGAAGCCTGGCTTGGAGAATTTTGAGCATTACTTTGCTAGCATGTGAGATGAGTGCAATTGTGCGGTAGTTTGAGCATTCTTTGGCATTGCCTTTCTTTGGGATTGGAACGAAAACTGACCTTTTCCAGTCCTGTGGCCACTGCTGAGTTTCCCAAATTTGCTGGCATATCGAGTGCAGCACTTTCACAGCATCATCTTTGAGGATTTGAAATAGCTCAACTGGAATTCCATCACCTCCACTAGCTTTGTTTGTAGTGATGCTTTCTAAGGCCCACTTGACTTCACATTCCAGGATGTCTGGCTCTGGTTTTCTTCAGTTCAGTTCAATTGCTCAGTCATGTCCGACTCTTCACAATCCCATGGACTGTAGCATACCAGTCTTCCCTGTCCATCACCAACTCCCGGAGTTTACTCAAATTCATGTCCATTGAGTTGGTGATGTCATCCAACCATTTCATCCTCTGTCGTCCCCTCTCCTCCCACCTTCAATCTTTCCCAGCATCAGAGTCTTTTCAAATGAGTCAGCTCTTCGCATCAGGTGGCCAAAGTATTGGAGTTTCAGCTTCAGCATCAGTTCTTCCAGTGAATAGTCAGGACTGATTTCCTTTAGGATGGACTGGTTGGATCTCCTTGCAGTCCAAAGGACTCTCAAGAGTCTTCTTCAACACTACAGTTCAAAAGCATCACTTCTTTGGCACTCATAGGTTTTCTTAGTCTTTCCCATTATTGTGGCTCTTCCAGAAAAACTTAGCTCAGTGAAGGATATCACTGCTTATGGCCACAGGGAGGCAGAGTAAGTCCAAAAACTGAATGAAAATGCTGGCTACAGCTAAACTGCAACAGACCAGGCCTTCCTCTCTTGTCAGGAACACCCAAACAACTCAGAGCCGTGCTGTGAGAGCCGAGGGTTGACTCCAGTAAACTTCTAGTTCATAACCTCAGTGGGACCAGTCTCGTTGACTACTCTGCTCACCAGTCAATGAGAGCTGATCGTCTGAGAAGTCTCCTCCCCATTCCCCAGGTTTAGTACATTTAGTTGTATTTGTAAAGAGCAAAATACCAAGTGTTGATGTTCTTAATGTTTGTTGGTGGCAAGGAGAAAGTCACCAAGATAAGCAAGTAGGGGGAAAAATAGTTTTTAAAAAGGAAAGTATCTTCTTTTCCTGTAAGAGCAACTCATTTTGTTGATGAGAGAAAAGGAAGAAAATTCCATTTGTTAGACCTGCTATATGCCATTCATAGGTAATCATCTCATTTCTTATGCCTCCTATAACTATGAAATAGGTTGTGCTTTTCCCACTTTGCCCAAAGTAACATAGCTAACAACTTTCAAGCCGTGATTCAAACCCTTGTCTTTCTACTACATTCCACCACCTTTCATTAAACAAACAAACAAGCAAAAAAAAAAAAAAAAAATCAGAAAACCTTTCAGGAGAAACAAAGTAACAAGTATAATTAGCATTGCCCAAATGAAGCCCACACTCAGGGGCTACTGATTAAAGTCAAATGCTGCTGCTGCTGCTAAGTCGCTTCAGTTGTGTCCGACTCTGTGCGACCCCATAGACAGCAGCCCACCAGGCTCCGCCGTCCCTGGGATTCTCCAGGCAAGAATACTCGAGTGGGTTGCCATTTCCTGCTCTGTAAAGTCAAATAGGGAGGATATAATTAAACATGTGCCTGCATGCTAAGTTGCTTCGGTTGTGTCTGACTCTGAGACCCTATGGACCATAGCCTGCCAGTGTCCTCTGTCCATGGGATTCTCCAGGCAAGAACACTGGAGTGGGTTGCTATTTCCTTCTCCAGAGAATCATCCCAACCCAGGGATGGAACCCGCCTCTCTTATGTCTCCTGCATTGGCACATGAGTTCTTTACCACTAGTGCTACCTTGGGAAGCCCATAATTAAGCATAACTTCCTAGAAGAAGTCAGTCTGAGTTGAATTCTGGAGGAATTACAGGCCATAGATTAAAAAAGCACTAAGGAAGGAAATAACATGGCAAGGAGACTAATTTAGTCGAAGCAGAAGAGTTTCAGGAAAAAGGAATAAGAGCTGAGGAACAGGCATTTGCTGAACTTCAGCTCTATGCAAGCTACTAAGCTGGAGGATGGAGGGGCAGGGGTGTTGATAGGCTCTCAACAAGTAGAAAAGAGGAGGAATGTATGATAGGGCTTCCTTGGTGGCTCAGTGGTTAAAAAAAAAAAAATCTGCCTGCCAACACAGGAAACATGGGTTCGATCCCTGGGTCGGGAAGATCCCCTGGAGAAGGAAATGGCAACCCACTCCAGTATTCTTGCCTAGAAAATCCCATGGACAAAGAAGTCTGGTGGGCTATAGTCCATAGGGTCACAAAGAGTCAGACACGACTTAGCAACTTGAGCACATGCACATGGGGGTATTTGAGGAATAATGAGTAGTAACAAGTGGTTCAGAATTAGTGAAGAGAATAAAGAAGCTGACAACAGAAGGGCAGTAAAGCAGTATTATCTGCTCTACTTTTTGAGATCCTTTTCTCTACTTCATTTATTTAGTTCTATATCTGCCTCCTTTTACTTTAGCAAAGGAAGGATCTGGTGAAACTATGTTTTAGAAAAGTAACTGGTGGTAAGAAGTACCAGAGGGGAAAGAATGGAGTTTGATGGGGCAGCTGAGAGGCTACTGCTATAATTTAGGCACAAAGAAATGAATGCTTTGACCAGTGACAGAGAATATGGAAAAGAAATTCCCCCTCAAAAGTGTTCTGGTTTCCACATTACTGTTTAGCTTGGATAATATGACTGTTTCTGAGAAGGTCCCCTCAAACCTGAAGCATAGCACCTCTATGGGGATTACTGAGAACTGTTTCGAAGGAAGAAACTACTCAGTGGCTCTCCCAAGAACCTATAGGTTAAGTTAGAAAGAACTCTCACACCATATATAAAAATAAGCTCAAAATAGATTAAAAAATTAAATGTAAGATCTGAAACCATAAAGCCTCTAGAAGAAAACATAAGCAGTGATCTCTTCAGTATCAATCTTAGCAATATTTTTTGGGATATGTCTACTCAGGCAAGGGAAGCAAGGCAAAAATAAACAAATGGGACTATAGCAAACCGAAAAGTTTTTGCACAGTGAAGGAAACAATCAACAAAATGAAAAGGCAGCCTATTGCCTTTTGCAAATGATATATCTAAAAAAAGGATTAATATTCAAAATATACATAGAACTTATACAACTCAATATCAAAAAACAAACAACTCAATTGAAAAATGTGTAAGGGGCCTAAAAAGACATTTTTCCAAAGAAGACATGCTCTGTCAACAGGCACATGAAAAGATGCTCAGCATCACTAATCAGAGAAATGTAAATCAACACCACAATCATTTGACACCTGCCAGAATGGCTATTATCAAAAAGACAGTAAATAACAAGTGTTGACAAGAATGTGGAGAAAAGGGAACTCTCATGCACTATTAGTGGGAATGCAAATTGGTGCAGCCACTGTGAAGAACAATATGGAGTTTCCTCAAAAAGTTAAAAATAGAGCTACCATATGATCCATCAGTTCCACTCCTGGGTGTTTATTTGAAGAAAAAACACTAATTTTAAAAGATATATGCATCCCTATGTTTATCGTAGCATTATTTACAGCAGCCGAGATATGAAAGAAACCTAAGTGCCCATCAATAGATGAATGGATAAAGAAGATGTGGAATATTCTTTATGGACTATTACTCAGCCATAGTAAAAAAAAAGAAGTAAATCTTGCCATTTGCAGCAACATGGGTGGACCTAGAAGCTATTATTCCAAGTGAAATGAGAAAGACAAATACTTTCAGATTTCACTTATATGTAGAATCCAAACAAGAAAACAAACGAACAAACATAACTAAACAGAAACAGAGGTGTAGATACAGAGAACAAACAGGAAGTGTAGTAAGGAGAGCAGAGAAATAGCTGAGGGAGAGTAAAAGGTACAAACTTTCAATTACAAAACAAAAAGAAGTTGGAAAGAACTTAGCAACATTGATGGTGTGTCTGCAGGGAAGAATGGCATTTTCCTTCACAGAGGTGCCATGTTTCAGACTTGCTTCTTCAGCTTTACAGGATCAGAAAGTTAATCTTATCAACATCCTCTCATAGATATACTCACCTTATCAAGCTCAAGACTAAAGTTGTTGGCCTGAATATTTTAGAGAAAAAACCATAACCACTGTAATCACCAAGAAGAGCAGAAACTTGACAAATGTATCCTGCCTTCCTGTCACTGAGACTCCTCACTGAGCTAGCACACCCTCTCCTTTGAGCTATGCTTGGCTGATCAAGGCCAGCATCTACCGCCGTTCCACCCTTTCTCTGTGCTCCATTTCTGGTCAACCCTCTCTCCTTCTAATGGATCCATTCATTCTTTGGATGAGCCAATACCATCCATAGCCTCCAGCCAAATCTTGCTTTGGTCTGTAAGCCATTCCTTTTTTTTTTTTTTTTGCCATTCTTTTTTAAAGTGACTGTTTTTCATTGACCTCATCACTCTGTATTGACTTTATTTTTTAACTATCTGAGGAAACCCCATTTTTCTTATTTCCAGATTCTTAATGGGGAGATACTTTGCTCTGTCCCCATACCCCTGGTAGGAATTTTCTAATCTTTTACCATTTCACTGGGGAGAAAAAAAGAAACACTTGTCTTCTCCAAAATTCTGTTGTTTGAACTCAAAGCAGTATTATCTGCTCTACTTTTTGACATCCTTTTCTCTACTTCATTTATTTAGTTCTATATCTGCCTCCTTTTACTTTAGTAACTGTTTTGCTTCTTTGAAGAGAAGCTGTTCAGTCATTTCCCTACTTATTACTCAAGTTGAAGTCCAGACTCAGAAAAATTACTTCTTGTTTTTCCTATGACACAATAAGTTTCCCATTGTTAAAAAGAACATTTCTGCTCACTTATGAGGAGCATTTATTTGACAATGACTTCATATTTATCACTGTAGTACCTGAAAACATAGTGGAGTAGATGAGAGTTTAAGGATAAATGGTCAAGAATAATGTTGCTTTATAAACTCATTAAGGTAAATATAGTAGTTCACCTTCTATGTAGTACATAATTAATATTATTGCCTGATGAAATGAGTTCATTAGCTAATGAATCCTTATAACTATTCACAGGAGATGGTAGAAGTTTTTTTTTTTTAAGTGAAAGCAAGTTTATTTAGAGAGATTCACATCCCATAGGCAGAATATGGTCCACCTCAGAAGGCGAGCATAACCATTGGTAAAGTTTTAATTATACTGGGTCAAAGAGAAATGCATTTGGTGCCCCTTTCCAGCCACATAATAAGTTGATAAATATGACATGAAGTCACTTAAGTCTCACCACACTTTCCCTGTGTGGATGCCAACACGTTGGACTGAAGCCCTTTGTTCCCTGTGGAGAGTCTGCCACCTCTGCAGACTTGTCCTCAGGAATGTCGTTCTAGAAATAAACCAGTGTTCTCCTTGGGGTCCATGAGTCATACATAGAAGTTAATTCATTGGAGCAACTGACTTTTCTTAGGCCCTTTGTAAAAGTATTTCTGAGAGTCCCTCATGGTGAGGCAAAAAAAGCCAGGTTCCTCTTCAGTGTCTTTCCAACTCTTGTCTCATTTCCTCTCTCTGTGCTTCCTCTGTCACCTTACATTTGGCTTTTACTGACAAACTTTATGTCCAGATCCACATCCCAATTACTGAGCTAATGTTGCCTAAAGAAGGAAATAGACCAGCAAAGTCTCATCACCCCACCTACCTAGTCCCATTCATTCAGATTGGGAATCAAATCACACTCCACCAGACCATCCCTCTCTTCTTGGCTGCTAATCACACTTGTGAGATATAGTATGCCAATGGCAAACCTGTATAATTCTGTATCAGAAGGTGGAGCTTATAATTCATCTTTTCTCATTTAGTCTATTTAACAGAGGAAATAATTGAATGTTTTTATAACAGAGGAAATAATTGAATGCATTTTCACTGTGAAACAATAACATAAAATTGAAGACCTCATTAACTAAGTATTTAACTTGCATTGTGGATGTGAAAGTTGGACCATAAAGAAAGCTGAGCACTGGAGAACTGATGCTTTTGGACTACGGTGTTGAAGACTCTTGAGAGTCTCAGACTGCAAGGAAATCCAACCAGTCCATCCTAAAGGAAATCAGTCCTGAATATTCACTGGAATGACTGATGCTGAAGCTGAAGCTCCAATACTTTGGCCACCTGATGCTAAGAACTGACTCACTGAAAAAGACTTTGATGCTAGGAAAGACTGAAGGCAGGAAGAGAAGGGAACGACAGAGGATGAGATGGTTGGATGGCATCACTGACGCGATGGACATGAGTTTGAGCAACCTCCGGGAGTTGGTGATGGACAGGGAAGCCCGCCATGCTGCAGTGCATGTGATTGCAAAGAGTCGCACACAACTGAGTGACTGAACTGAACTGAACTTGAATTGCTATATTATTTTTGGCTGTTTTTGTATTCTAAATTTTAATACAGAAAACACATAAATGCAATAACATTCAAATGTATAGAAGTATGAATAATAAAAAGTGAGTGTATCCCAGAATTCTGCCCCATTGCTACTCCTGTCCACTATTAACAATTTAACAGTAGACTTCCAGAGCTCTGTAAAAGGCATTTCCATACATATGTATGTACTTAGGCTAACAGTTTTATTTTTTTATAAATGAGTCACACTATACTCTGTTCTAGAACTTTCTTTATTCACTGTCTCCTAGCTTTCCATGTCAGTACATTTAACTTTGTTAACAGCTGCATAATACTCCATAGTCTATGCCATAATTTATTTAAATATTTCCCTATTGATGGACATTTGAATTGCTTCCAGTTTGGGGCTTTGATTATTTGTTTTTGCAACAATGCTGTGCTGAACATCTTTGCATATGTCTCTTTGGGTACTATCCAAGAATGTCTCTAGGCTAGATATCTAGAGGTGGAATCTATAGGTTCAAAAATGGGTGCTTTTAATATTTTATATTTTCCAAAATTTGTAACTAAAGAATTAAACACTGTAACTACTGTTTCCCTTTCTTCTGCAGAGAGTTCTATCCTGGCAACTGACATTGATCTTCAGACTATAGACAGCGATATTGTCAGCATGGAGATTTTCTTCAAAGCCTGGCTGCATAACAGCGGAACAGATCAAGAACATGTACACCTTTTTCTTCCTTCACGGAGTATCAGCAGCATTTCCAGAACCAGAGATAATTCAAGTACACTCTCCCTAAAAGATATATTACATAGACAATGATTATCCTAGTCTAGAATTAGGATTGGAAAGTCATCAGAATACAGAGTAGTTGAGGTTTAGGGACTGGAGGAGGAGTGGATGAGGCTGTCCAATGTCAGCATGAGAATTTCTAAACTTCTAATTTTCAGTTAGGAAACTGAACCTGATTAAACCCAGACAGCAAGAGCCAGTTGGTTTCAGTGTAAAGACTTAAACACCTCAATAATAGGGCATCAGCTACACTACATGAGAGAACAATGAATCATGTGTTTTCTCAAGTTTTCATTTTTGATGTAGCACATATTCTTGACATAATTTCAGGTAAGCTGGTACCTCAATAACATGAATAGGGCCTGTCAGGAGAGGAAAAGAACCAAAATTAAATGATTAAATAGAGATCTTCTCAATAGGAAGACACCAAATTGAGGGGAACTAAAGCAACTACAGAACAAGCCCCAGGGAGTTCAACTAGTGGCCCTAGACAATGTTAACAAAGTACATTCTGGCAATTGTGGAAACCAAGAGGTCAATCCAGTGTTATAGGCATGCCAGCAAGGTCCTGGATACTGTTCCAGCTGGCAGTGATACCTAATTCAGGTCCCACTAGACTGTAGGGGTAAAGCCATTTCTACTCTCCACCCCCTTAGAAGATGGGCCTAAGACCTGGGTGGCAGGGCCTGCAAATGGACCCATCAGTATAGTCAGCCACAGCTTCAAAGGGAAAAGACTAACTTGTGTCTTCCCCTTTAGGAGTAGGCGCTTAATGAGAAAAATGGATACCGACTTCTGTCCCCAAAGGGGAGGATACACCTTGGTCCTTTCTTTATAGAGATAGCCATTGGGTTCTTAATTTATCTCCCCTTCCCCCCCATTTCAGTCTAGGGCCTGGGATGCCTTTAACAACTTCTCTTGATTTTACTGTCTTTCCTTTGTGTGTAAAATCTTCCCAAGGCCTCCGTTCCACCTGCTTTGCCCAAGATCAATTGCTCACTTCTTATCTATTTTTCCCAAATACTGTGTTAACTCCTTTCCTTGCGTTATCCTATTTCATCTTCATAACAATAACATGATGCAGGTACTGTTATCATATGCCATTGAATCTAAAAGTGAAAGTGTTAGTCACCTCAGTTGTGTCTGACTCTTTACGACCCCATAAACTGTAGCCCACCAGGCTCCTCTGTCCATAGAATTCTCCAGGCAAGAATACTGGAGTGGGTTGCCATTTTCTTCTCCAGGGGATCTTCCCAACCCAGGGATAGAACCCAGGTCTTCTGCATTGCAGGCAGATTCTTTATCGTCTGAGCTACCAGGGAAGCCTAGACGGTGTCAATTATAAGATATACCATTATTTTATGTACCACTAAGAAAGAAAAACAATTCCAATTAAATGTGACACATTGCTTTTTATCACTTAGAAATATTATTTTATTCTTACAGAGAGAGTTCTTTTAGATTAGAGTAGTAAGTAAGGGTTAAGAGTGTCTGCCTGGTCCATGGTGACTGTAAGACATATATAGAGACACTAGTAAGTGAAAAAAAATGTATCTTAAAATTAATAAATATAATATTATCCCTGTTTACAGATGAGAAAACTGACACTCAGAGGAATTAAACATTTCCCCCAGGGCTGCACAGAAAATTAATAGCCAAGCCAAAATCTAAAGCCAGGCAACTCCGAATCCCATTCTTAACCCTTAGGATTAGAAATCTATGTTTTATACATTTGATTACTCTCAGCCCAGAGGATATTCATCAAACCCTGGTCTGTCACCTCCAGAGCCTAGGCCCTTACGCACCATGCAACCTGCATCCTGCTGGGCACTTCTCTCAATAGGAGGGCTAGGGCCGTCCAGAGCCAGAATCTCCTGCAACCAGCCTTTCTTCTGCTGCTGCATGGCATTTGCCCATGATAATATTGTGAATTCTCTGCTTTGCCCTCTCTTTTCCCATGGCTTTCAACATCAGGGTCAGACCCAGAATGTTTATCTCCATCTGCAGTTATGTTTTGGAAATTCACAGGTCTTCAGGGTGGGTGGTAGAACTTAGATCTAGGATGGTGGTAGAACTGCTGAAAACATCTTCACTGAAATCCAGATGCTCAGGCACAAGTTGGAATGAGGTCCAAAGAAGGTAGGCCTCTCCTGGGGTGGGTATGACCCACATGAGAGTTTAAACAAGCAAAATAAAGACCATGTTATAGTTACCAATTGTTTACAAAACTGATGCATTGCTCTTTATGTGGATTTCTAGAAATGTGTTTCCCTAAGGGAAAAAAAAGGCTAATTAAAACCCTGAGCTCTCCTAATATATAATCTTTTGAGGACTGCTCCTCAGATGTTCGGAGAAGGCAATGGCACCCCACTCCAGTACTCTTGCCTGGAAAATCCCACGGACGGAGAAGCCTGGTAGGCTGCAGTCCATGGGGTCGCTAAGAGTTGGACACGACTGAGCGACTTCACTTTTCACTTTTCCCTTTCATGCACTGGAGAAGGAAATGGCAACCCACGCCAGTATTCTTGCCTGGAGAATCCCAGGGACGGCGGAGCCTGGTGGGCTGCTGTCTATGCGGTCGCACAGAGTTGGACACGACTGAAGCGACTTAGCAGTAGCAGCCTCAGATGTTCACTCTGACTTCTCCTTACAAGGTTCTCCACCCAACACTACCTGCTTCTGTAGCCACCTCGGGTCCTTCACCCTCTCCCTAGATGCTTCCCCAGAGGCCTCTTTCTGACAGAGGATAGTCTGCCTCGGATGAACTTCTTTTCTCATTCTTGGTTTCTGCTGCCTCTGCACCCGGGTCTGAGTGATGAGAAGCATACCTGATTCTAGACTCAAACCCTGCTAAAACATCTTTCCCAGCTTTGGAACATTGCTGAGACTACAGTTCCAGTAGTTCTCAGTCCTGGCTACAGTAAGAATCAAATGAGGAACTTTTAAAAATACCAATATCAGCTCCAGCCCCAGAGATCCTAGTTTTGCTAGTGTGAGGTAGGGGCCAGACATCCGTACCTTTTACAAATTCACTAGGTGATTCTTACTGCAGCCAGAGTCAAGAACCTCAGCCAGATGAGCACAGCTGTCTAATCCTAAAGCCCAAGGACCCAACAATGAAGCAGTCAGGCACAGAGGAAATAAGGGGAAGCTGGAGTCCTAGGCAGAGTCCCTCCTAATGACTTCCTGGGCTCTGGGACACACCTGGCCAAGAGCTGTCTCATCCAGAAATGATGTCCAGGTCTGGTTGCCAGGCCCAGCTAGACCTATTTTTTCTACATTATTTCTAGTTTTGTTTTTACCTCATGTAGCAGGTACTTCAGTCATTTCATCAATCACTGACATCAACAGCTAACCTTCTCACAAGTACGGAACACTCATATATTCATAGTTTGTTAACAATACTTAAACCCAATATACATTTCATTTAAAACCTTCATAATATCAAGGATTCAAATCTAAAGCAACAGAACATTGTACACTGTGACATGTGAATATGCCTGCTGGAAAAGAAGCTTACGGAAGCATAAAAAACCTCCATGAATAACCCATACATAGTTGAAACACCCTCAGAACTGTTGTATGTTGCCACAGTGATGTTGCAAGGTCCGAAAGGTTCTATTCACTTGAGGAATTATAAAATAAACTGTTTCAGGAACTTAGTCCTCCCCCTCCCTGAATGTCCTAGAAGAGCTCACAGAGAAGCAGTAGCTGTCAGCTGACTGCCTGACTTCTGCTTTCCTGCTCTTCCTTCATCTGACCTGCAGTCTTGCCAAAGCTTAGCCACAGGGAAGCAGGAGGGGCAAAATTTCCTTCTATGATTGCCAAAAGGCCCTGCATATTGCAGTGTTAATGGCCTCCTCCACAGAGGACACACATTCCTCTCGGACTCAGTCACAAGCCAGATCTCTCACTATGAGGAAACTGCTCAGCCATCCCAGAAGTAAAACAAGAAAAAAATCATGTCACACCCAGAAAATAAAATTACCTGTTATGTAGAGCAATATTATTTCAGACCCGCTCCTCTGTCCACTTCCCTACCTCTCCCAACCCTTACTTGCCTGGTGAACATGGAGTGGGTGGCAGATGATCTCTCTTAACCGTATAGCCTGAGGAAACTTGTGACAAACAATCCCTCCCCAAATGCCGTTTTTATTGTAGTGTGCCTGAAATGTGATCTCCAAGAGCGCCTTCTCAGCCCGTCCCTACTCCCAGGAACAGCTGATGGCTCCTTGAGGATGGATGACCCCAAAGGAGACTTCAGCACCCTCTACCAGATGGTTTCCCAGTCATCAGCCTCTTGTTACAAGCTCCGGGTGATCAAGTATGGTCCAAGAGAACCTCCCTAATCCATGCAAATATTTATTCTTATTGGTTCCATCTAGGAAGACTAAGATAGAGGGAGAGCATGGGCATCCCCAAGTGTCAGGCAGCAGGGGGTCAGTTCCAGAGTAGCAACTACAGGTGTGGGCATGAAATAACAAGGTCAGGCTGCTCAATATGTGGAGATGAATGAGGAGACAGTGAAAGATATGTCTCAGTAGAATATTCTAAAGTCTGGACGAAGACTGGAAATCCAGAAAGTCTCTGAGAATGCAGAGGGAAAAAAAGATAAACAGAACTATGTTTATCCATTCAGCAAATGTTTATTGAACACCTACTATGTTTAGACATCGGGACAGAGATCTGATCTTCAAGGAATGAGTGGCACCTAGGATCTACCCCACCTTTCCATTTCTTTAAGTACTAGAATTCTTGTTTCCAAGAGAATCAGTTCCAGAGCTGAATTAGGAATGATGGCAAAGACCAGGTTTACTGCTTCTTAGTTCTATCACAGTGCCCACGTACAGGTATCTGAGTAAGCTTGTCTATGGACTTGGGACCATGGATGCTACTGGGGAAACTGCTTAAACGCAATCTCTTCTTAACTGTGTCTTCCATCAGCATCTTGCCACAGAAGAACCAGGTCTGGGATGCAGATCATTAGCATACTGTTGTGTAATGTGGTTGCTGCAGCAGGAATGAATGGGACAGAATGAGCTCAGGAGAGGAAATGCCCATCAGAGTCTTGAGGTCTCAGGATAGGTGCTACAGTCCTTAATTCACAGACTTTGAGGCTCTGCTGTGTGCCACATACCCTGACAGGTACATCCTAAGGTGAATAATTCACAGGCCCTAACCTAAAAGATTTCACAATAGGGTCTTAGGCTTAAGCTAAATTTAAGTGGATCTGGGTCAAGGTTCTGGATATCACTAAAGAGCCTCACACTTCCATTGTCTCTTCCCAGGGCTCTAAAATCCGGTGGGGTCTGCGAATCATTGACCTATGGACTCCCCTTCATCCTCAGACCCACAAGCTGTTGGAAGCTGGAATGGGATGAGCTGGAAACAAATCAGCAGCATTTTCATGCTTTGTGTCACAGCCTACTGGTGAGTACCCATGTCACCAGGTGATGAAGAGAAGAGTGTTAATGGTAAGAGCCCATGTCACCAGATGATGAAGAGTGTTAAAGTACCCACCATAGGAAAGCAGCTAATTAAATCTGTCCCAGTCTTCCAGAGGATAGAGAAAAACTGAACATACTTTGAAATATGGATTAAGTATGACTTGCTTTGTTGGTTTCAAGCTATAGAGGATAATTCCTGAATTCAGTTATATGACACTAAACCTGAAAATCCCTGATTTTACATTTTAATGGCAACAGGGAATTGTCCTTTAGTAACTATATCTTAAACCCTATTTTCTTCCTATCACTATGCTGGATATTATGGTTTATTTCAATGAAGAACACTTAGTTTATACTAGAAATTGTGCTAAGTCCCAGATATTCAGTCTATTATGGTAGACATTATCTGTGGTCTCAAAAAACTTTCTAATGAGAGAGACAGAATTAAATATGTATATTCTTAATTGTGAGAAGTTTATGAAGGAAAACAAGGGCTTGCTATAATAGAGCCTCTCTATGAAAGTGACAGTTAAACTGAGATCTGCCAGATGAATGGGAATCAGCTAGGTGAAGGGTGGTAGGAAGACCATTCCAGGTGCAGAGAAATGCATGTGCAAAGACCCAAAGGCCAGAAAGAGCTGATCCTCAAATCAAGAATGGAATGATCATTGTGACTGAAACAAAATGAGCAAGGAAAGAGAGAGCCAAAAGGTGAGGAGCTAAAAGTGAGCAGGGTCAAATCATACAAGGATCTGTAGCCCAAACTAAGGACGTGGCACTTTATGTACAGAAAGAAATCATTAGAAATGACATCATCTGTTTAAATGTTTAAATGATTAACTGTGCCAAAATTTAGAAATGAACTTTCCAAAGCAAAAATGAAAACAAGAAAATGAGGTAGGAGGGCACTGTAGTCTAGGCAAGAGACAATTTTGGCTTGGAATTGGATATTGAAGTCAAGATGAGAAAAGTAAACAAATTAAAGTAGTATTTTAGAGAAAGAGAACTTGTGAAGGATTGGATATAGGGAGAGAGGAAGAGGAAAGTATCAAATAACTGCGTGGTTTCTGGTTTACCATTTCCTGAAATGAAAAATCTAAAAAGATCCTATACATGAAACAGTAATACAACACTGAGAAAGCAAAATGAAAAAACTGCAAATACAATTCAAGGTTGAGTATAACTGCTTAGTGAATACAGAATAACAGTTTGACCCAGTAGGATATGGGAGATCAAGACAGCACAATAATGTGTCTCTTTCACTATCAGAAGCAGACTTCTTTTTTCCTGTTTCAAAGCCCACACTCCCTTTTAGGTCCACCCACTGAGTTCCTGTTTCCTATCTGACGAACACCCATCTCCTATCTTTGCAGAGCAGAGGCAACAGATACCTTCTGACTGTTAAAGCCCAACCGGTCAGTTTACTATACTCTACCCTCAGGATCTTGGAGATCTACTGGGGAGAAATTTCTCTCAAGGGGCTTCAATACATATGATATCTTAAACAGACATTTGCATTTTAATACACTGATAGAGGGAGTATAAATTTTCTGAAAAGTGGTAACCTTCAACACTTTAATTCCACTACCAGGAATATAGCCCAAGAAAACAATGAGAAAAGAGAGAAAAGATATACGTATGGTCATGTTTATCTCAGTGTTATTTACAATGGTAAAAAACTGGAAACAACTTTAATGTCCTAAATAGAGGAATGGTTAAATTGAAACAGGGGAAAGGTTAGAGGAACAATAATTCACCCAAGCAATGAAGTGTTATGTAGTAATAATTGTTTGTAGTAAGGATGGGAAAGAGTATTCTTTCCATCCTGGCTTACATTACATGAGATTAGAGTCTCTATGCCTCTGAACTTGGGGTGTGAGAATCCATATTTATTCATTCAACAAATATTTATTGAGTGCTTCCCAGGTGGTTCAGTGGTAAAGAACCCACCAGCCGATACAGAAGACATGGAAGACTCGGGCTTGATCCCTGGGTTGGGAAGGTGCTGTGGAGTAGGAAATGGCAACCCACTCCAGTATTCTTTCCTGGAGAATCCCATAGACAGAGGAGCTGGCAGGCTACAGTCCTTAAGGCTACAAAGAGTCAGACAGGACTGAGCAACTAAGCATGCATTTATTGAGCACTCTGTGCCAGGCATAGTTGTAGAGGCCAAAGAGACCTCTTCTTTATCACTCCTCTCTCATGGAAACTCACAAGTATGTAGTTGATCCAAGCCTAACAGATACCCATTTTTGGTAGCACTTATTATAATAAGAGCTAGTGCTTAACCAAGTGCTTTGCATATCTTACCTCATTTAATCCTCACAGTAATTCCATGAAATAGATTGTTATCCCTATTTTTACAGATAGAGAAGACTGAAGAGATCAGGTGACTTACCAAAGGTCACACAGCTACTGAAGTGATCTAGTCAGAATTTGAATGTAGTTCTGCTGACTACATACTTTTTAAAAATATCTCTCATACTTTTAACTCCTTGGCTAAGTTTCTACTACCAGTGTAGCCAGATAAACACAGACTACAACACCAAAGCTAATTCTCCCTTCACTTAACAACCCGTGCTTCTGCACCTCACCGGACTTGAATTCACTTAAACTAGTAGTGAGTACTTGGTTCCTTATCCGTGTTGTGCTTCTTGTGCTCCACTTCATCAGATCAAAGACTACTCTCCTTTTCTAGAAAGGAAAGAAGCAAGATGGTGTTTGAATGGCTCTTCCTTCTTGCTTCTCACATGGCATCTCCAAGCAGCAAAAAGCCTGAAAGGCAGGGTGCTATAGAGGGAAAAATTCACAAGCTTCTGTTTATTCATTCAACACCAGATATTTTTGGAGTCCCTACTATGTGACAAGACTTACTTAGAGTTTTAACCTTCCTGATCCTATTTTTACAAGTTCTCAGCACTTCTTTAAGACCATCCTTGGTTTAATTCTTTCTCACACCTCTCTCATATGCTCTTTCAAAATCTGATGTCATCGGCTCCCCGTGTAGATCTTTGACTTTTTTTTTTTTTAACTTCTGTTTCTCACTTCGTTGTTTCCCCTCCAGCTAACTTCTCATTCTAACTTCTGTCTTTCTGTTAATAGCAGCACCACCACTGTCTACTCACCCAGGCTTGAAACCTCAGTCACTTTCAGCCTTCTCACCCTTTACACCCATTTCATTACTAAGTCACATCAAATTTTTTCTTATGAGCTGTAACTGTTCTTCCCTTTCCCTTCCCACTGCTTGTTCTCAGCAAGACTTCTTCAATAAACTCCTAATTAGCTTCCCTATGTCCAGTCTGTCACTCTTCTGATTTGCTCTGTTCTTTAGGTCAGGTTAATCTTCTTGAAGCATTCCCCTAATGTCACCTGATTACTTGTGTCTTGCCTGCTCTAATACCATAACATCTGTTGTATGTATTTTTTTCCTCTCTATTCTTATTATCATTATCTCAGGTCAAGTCCCCTTCCCCTCTTTCCTTCAATATTACAGTAATCGCTTAACTTGGCTCCATGCTTTTAGTGTTTCCCCTCCCCAATCCATTTTCCATACTGCTGCCAGATTAATCTTCTTGAAACACAGCACTGATCCTGCCACTCTTCAGCTTAAAACTATTTTGTGGCTTACTATTAATCATATTTTAAAGTCTATATTCCTTAGCTAGGTATTCAAACTCCATCCTTGCCTTCCATTATTCTTCCTGTATCATACAGTCCAACCAAATTAATATACAAACTGTAAAATCACCCCACCACTGAACTTTTTTTCAGTTGTCCCTTCTCCTATCTCCATCTATTCAAATTCTACCTCATTCTGAAGGACTCAGCTCAGGTGTTGCTTCTGCAATGAGGCCTTTCTGGATGCCTATATTTACCACTAGACTTTGTGCATTCTTTTTGGGGAAAAGTATATTTCAATTTGTTTTTAAAATATATGAGCCTATGATTTTGGTTAAAGCCTATGATATAAATTTGACTACCCAGACTCTAGGAAAACATGGTTGCCTCTTCCTGAAATTTCTACCACTTCCCCATTTTACCAACTAATTCTTCAGCCTTATTTAAATTTAGGTTTAGAGTAGAAACTCTTCTTTTGCTATCTCTCTTTGTTGGGAGTCAAGACCGGGCAGTCTTCTTTTCTTTTTTCTTTTTCTTTTCTCATTTTCTTTATTTGGTAGGAATATTTTCAATACAATTCAAGCAGTACTTTATGCAGATAATGATTTTATTGAGAACAAGCAGCTTTGCATTTTTCTTTATAGTTCCCATGATTAGAACAGTACATGGAACACAGCAGGTTCTCAATAAATATCCATAAATACCATTTAAATTTTTTATTTTTTAATTTATTTATGTTTAATTGGAGGATAATTGCTTTACAGTATTGTGTTGGTTTCTACCATATATCATGAATGAGCCATAAGTATACATATGTTCCCTCCCTCTTGAACCTCACTCCCACCTCACACCCTATCCCACCCCTGTAGGTTATCACAGAGCATCAGATCTGAGCTACCTGCATCATACAGTAAATTTCTACTGGCTACTTAATTTTACATATGGTAATGTATACATTTCAATGCTACTTTCTTAATTCGTTCCCACCTTCTCCTTCCCCCACTGTGTCCACAAGTCTGTTCTCTATGTCTGCATCACCACTGCTGCCCTGCAGATAGGTTCATCAGTACCATCTTTCTAAATTCCATATATGTGCATTAATATACAATATTTGTCTTTTTCTAAACTTCACTCTGTGTAATAGGCTCTAGATTTATCTACCTTGTTAGAATTCAGTCAAATGTGTTCCTTCTTATGGCTGAGTAATATTCCATTGTGTGTATGTACCACAGCTTCTTTATGCGTCCATCTGTTAGTGGACATCCAGGTTGCCTCCACGTCCTACCTGTTGTAAATAGTGTTGTGATGAACACTGGGGTACATGTGTCTTTTTCAGTTATGACTTCCTCAAGGTGTATGTCCAGCAGTGAGTTTGTTGGGTCATATGGTAGTTTTATTCCTAGTTTTTTAAAGGAATTTCCATAATGTTCTCCATAGTGGCTATATCAATTTGCATTCCCACTAACAGTGCAAGAGAGTTCCCTTTTCTCCACACCCTCTCCAGCACTTACTGTTTATAGATTTTTTTGACAATAACCATTCCAGCCCATGTGAGGTGATACCTCCTCATTGTAGTTAATAATGAGCGATATTGAGCATTGTTTCATGTGTTTATTCGCCATCTGTATTTCTTCTTAGGAGAAATGTCTGTTTAGGTCTTCTGCCCACTTTTTGATTGGATTGTTTGTTTTTCTGGTATTGAACTGAATGAGTTGCTTGTATATTTTGGAGATTAATCTTTTGTCAGTTGTTTCATTTGCTACTATTTTCTCCCATTGTGAGGGTTGTCTTTTCATCTTGTTTATAGTTCCCTTTGCTGTGCAAAAGCTTTTAAGTTAAATTAGGTCCCATTTGTTTATTTTTTATTTTGTTTCCATTACTCTAGGAGGTGAGTTATAGAGGATCTTGCTGTGATTTATGTCAAAGAGTGTTCTGCCTATGTTTTCCCCTAAGAGTTTTATAATTTCTGGTCTTATATTTAGGTCTTTAATCCATTTTGAGTTAATGTTGTGTATGGTGTTAGGAAGTGTTCTAATTTCATTCTTTTACACATAGCTGTCTAGTTTTAGCAGCACCACTTATCGAAGAGACTGTCTTTTCTCCATTGTATATTCTTGCCTCCTTTGTCAAAGATAAGGTGCCCGTAAATGCGTGGGTTTATCTCTGGGCTTTCAATTTTGTTCCATTGGTCTGTATATCTGTTTTTGTGCCAGTGTTCCGTTGGTCTATATTTCTGTTTTGTGCCAGTGTCTTGATGACTGTAGCTTTGTAGTATAGTCTGAAGTTAGGCAGGTTGATTCCTCCAGCTCCATTCTTCTTTTTCAAGATTGCTTTGGCTATTCAGGGTCTTTTGTGTTTCCATACAAATTGTGAAATTTTTTGTTCTAATTCTAGAAAAATACCATTGGTAGTTTGATCAAGATTGAAATTGCATTGAATCTTTATATTGCTTTAGGTAGTATAGCCATTTTCACAATACTGATTCTTCCAATCCAGGAACATTGTATCTCTCCACCTATTTGTGTCGTCTTTGATTTCTTTCATCAGTGTCTTATAGTTTTCTGCATACAGGTCTTTTGTCTCTGTAGGTAGGTTTATTCCTAGGTGTTTTACTCTTATTGCTGCCATGGTAAATGGGATAATTTCTCTTTCTGATTTTTCATTGTTTGTGTATAAGAATGCAAGAGATTTATGTTATTAATTTTATATCCTGTGACTCTGCTATATTCATTGATTAGCTCTAGTAATTTTCTGGTGGCGTCTTTAGGGTTTTCTATGTATAGTATCACGCCATCTGCAAATAGAGTTTTACTTCTTCTTTTCCAATCAAGATTCTTTTTATTTCTTTTTCTTCTCTGATTGCTGTAGCTAGGATTTCCAAAACTATGTTGAATAATAGTGGTGAGAGTGGGCACCCTTGTCTTGTTCCTGATCTTAGAGGAAATGCTTTCAGTTTTTCACCATTGAGAATAATGTTTGCTGTGGGTTTGTCATATATGGCCTTTATTATGTTGAGATTTTTTTTATGCCTACTTTCTAGAGAGTTTTTTTTATCATAAATGTATATTGAATTTTGTCAAAAGCTTTTTCTGCATCTATTGAGGTGATCATATGATTTTTATCTTCCAGTTTGTTAATACGGTGTATCACATTGATTTATTTGCATATATTGAAAAATCCTTGCATCCCTGTGATAAAGCCCTCTTGATCAAGATGTATGATCCTTTTTATATGTTGTTGGATTCTGTTTGCTAGAATTTTGTGGAGGATTTTTGCATCTATGTTCATCAGTGATGTTGGCCTATAATTTTATTTTTTTGTGTAGCATCTTTGGTTTTGGTATCAGGATGATGGTAAGGCCAGGCAGTTTTCTAATCTGTTGTGGTAAAATATAATTCATATTGTCCATGAAAAGTGTGGGCTTTGGAATCAGATGGTCCTAGGTGTCTGAAAGCTTCCCTTATTTTCCAGTTGTGTGAACTTAGGCCATATACTTAACCTCTCTAAACACAGGTGTGTTTATCTATTTGTAAGCCTAACAAATCTAGTGGCCCCATATGCTTTAGTCTCCATATAAATGGCATATAAAGAAGCACTACCCAGAAGACAAATAGTAATTTTAAAATTAATTTATGGGTGCTTTCAAAGAATACCAAAGAGGAAATAGTTCATTACCCACTATGATATTTTTCAAATTTTCTTCCTCTACTCCTCAATCATATCTAACCTGGAGATGTTCCAAGAGCCTTTCACATACATGCACACACAAAAACTAAGACTCTGTTCCAGTCCCTGTTCCTCTATCTCCTTCCTCTCTCAGCCATATATATATACATATATTCTACAGATTGATTTAGCCTCTCTGACATAGTCCCTTCCCTCTTAGGTCCTGTCTCTCTTTACGTCTCTAAAATATACAGGAATAGAATCCACACGGCTTCTCGTTTCATGAGTAGAAGCGGAGTGTGAGAGAGGGGAAAAGAGGGAGAAGGTGCATGACGGACATATTAGTAACCCTTGTCTCTTTCACATGTAAAACAAGACAATAAAAATACCTCATGTGCTCTTTTAAGATGACTAAGTAATATTACATGTGTAAAGCACCTGGCATACATCTGGCATATGATTTGTACATAATGGTTGGTTAGTAGTTCTATGAATTACATATGTTTCTTTTGTATGGATTCTAATTCTCTAGAGAAGTTCTCCACATTTTAACATATTTTTTTAAACAAACTAATCATAGTTATTTTAAGGTACTTTGCTAAACTCAACACCTGGATCACTTGTAGTTCTGTATCTATTGTCTCTTTCTTTATTTGGTTTTTAGACATGTGTCCTGTCTTTTGGTGAACCTGGTAATATTTTAATGAAAGATGCTCATTGTGCCTAAAGAAATTGTAAAGGCTTCAGTTGGTGTTAGTTTCCTCTGAGCAAGTTCATCCTGCCCTGCACTAAGCAGATAGTGTTGACAAATCATCCTTTTCTACTCAGGAGCTGTGCTGAGTCAAAGCTGGACTGCAGTTCTGCTAATACTCAATCTACCCCTGGTTTGCTCCAGGCCCTCTAGAATTTTCCACTGAAAACCTGGTCTATAATACGCATGATGATCCCAACTCTAATCACTGTTTCTCAAGTCTGCTAAAATGCTGTACTTCTAGAGGCTTTCTTCTTGGGTGTTTTTGTCCTCTGCTCCATGCAGCTCCAGTATTTGGCAAATATGCTAAGTGAGAAATTGACTTGACCACCCATCTTACCCCTGTCAAGTCTCCACCAAAAAGTTCTGCTAGTTTCTCTGTTCCCTTGCAAGTTCCTCAGGAGATATAAATCCTAGATTCTCAGTTCCCAACCACCATTCCCTTCAACTCAAAATAAACATATGCCCTCAGGATTACAATACTTCCCTCACTTCTCTGAATTCTTCCTTTTCCAGAAACTTAGCTACCTCTCACTTCTATTGTCTCAGCACTTTCTCACAGCCTTCAAACAAATGGTTTCTATATATTTTTCAGCTTTCACAGACATTCTAGGCAGGAAAACCAGCCTGCCTCTGGCCATTCCAACCCACTCAAATGTAGAAGTTGAAGGTTATTAAATGCTCATTTACTCCCTTTTGCATCCTTTATCTGGCTGGAGAATCTGTAATACATTTTCTGGTTTACCCTCAGTTAGTTGGCTGGTTCCACTGTGTTCTCATTTTCAGGTTCCCGGGCATAGCTTCTAGCAAAAGTGGGCGGTTTGCATTTTTATGATCTTATCTAATCTTGGCTCTACTATCACTCTTCAACCCACTCCAGTATTCTTGCCTGGAAAATTCCATGGACAGAGGAGCCTGGCGGGCTACAGTCCCTGGGGTCGCAAAGAGTCGGACATGACTAAGCAACTGAGCATGGAACAGCACCTTTTATTTCCTTTGTCCAATCCCCCTAATTGTTTATTTTTGTTGTTGTTGTTGCCTTTTTCTAAACTTGGATAACCACTTTGGAGAATGTGGTAGGGAATTATATATATAATTTTTCCAAGTATTTATTAGATGAGTTTATTCATCACCAGGAAAACATCTTTTCAGTTACCAAATCCTACTACATAGTCCTCATTATGTAGCTAGTGACTCACTTTCCACATCCTCATTTCTCTTACAAAGTCATGTCTGTGTGAACTAGGAAAAGAAATGAAAATACCACCTATTTAATAGATCTTTATATTAAATATTTAATAGATCTTTCAGTTTCCAACTTAAAATGTCAGAGTTTCTGGATACACATTCCAGAGCTTTACAGCCCATGTCTGCCCTAATTGGCCACAGAAGTGACAGGATTCAAGCCAAGGTATGCCCAGCAGAAGTTGAAGTACATAGGCAATGACCTGGTTGGGCTGTAAATGGGTGGGGAAATGGAAATTCCTTGGTTATATTAGGCAAAGAGTCAAGAGCAAGAATCTAAGCTGAGAGTGGGGTGATGGCAGGTCAAGAGCCATTTTTTAAAAATGATCAGAATGTAGTTAGAGTATACAGCCTCCAGTGTATACAGACAGGAGCTAGAATAGCAGGATAGCACTGCATCAGTGGCCTTTTTGTGACCCAGCCTCTCGCTTCATCTTTCACCATGTCCCTTCTATCCTCCACACCAGCCATACTTATAAATTACTAAATGCTTCCCAAAGGTGCTAAACTGCTTCACACCACCACACCCTTTTTCATGCTGCTCCCTTCCCCTTCCCTCTATCCACACAACAAATTTTTTTAACTTTTTTCCAGATTCTGCTCAAATACCTTTACTATGAAGCTGTTCCTGCCTCCCACCACAGCCTGCCCCACTCATCCTTTTTTCCCTGTCCCCACCCATGTACCCATTGTCACATCTATTTCGACCTTCACAGAACTGGTAAATGGTATGAATATGCACCTTAGCTCTCTGATGTTAAGAAATGTCACATTATTATATTTTTCTAAATCAAAATTTAAAAATATTAGTCCTAAGTGCTAGGATATTAACGTGCTCATAATCCTAGGGGGCTAATAGTCCAGAAATGTGGGAAATGGCTCTTTGGTCTTCAATACATCTCCAACATTGTTGAATAGAAATGACAAGTGCAGACATCTTTGTCTTGCTCCTAATCTTAGGGGCAAAGCAACCAGTCTTTAACAACTACCTCTGATGTTAACTGTAAGTTTTTTATAGAGGCCTTTGACAGGTTGAGGAAGTGCCATTCTGTTGAATGTTTTTATCATGAATTTTATCAAATGCATTTCCAACCTTTATTGAGATAATTATGTAGTTCCGTCCATTAGTATATTAACATGATGTATTACATTGTTTGGTTTTTCAGATATTATGCCAATCTTGCATTCCTAGAATAAATCCAACTTTTAGTGTATAATCCGTTTTATATTTGCTGGATTTGGTTGGCTGGTATGTTGCTGAGGATTTTTGCATCTATATTTATAAGGAATATCGGTCTGTAATTTTCTTGTGATGTCTTTTTCTAGTTTTAGTATCAGGGTAATACTAGCCTCGTAGATTAGTTGCAACGTTTTCCTTCATATTCTGTTTTCTTGGAAGAATTTGTGAAGGATTAATGATATTTATTTAAAGGTTTGGCACAGTTCACCAGTAAAGCCATCTAGGCCTTGATTTTTTTTGTGGAAAATCTTCTAATTACTAACTGTATATCTTTACTTGTTATAGATTGTGCAAAAAAAAAGTTAATATAGCAGGCCTGAGATTTCTTTCCTTAGAAAGTCCTGCTTACAAGATTAACCCTTGTCTGGCATATGGGAATTTAGATTTAGGGAGTGTTCCCACCATCCCCCAGGGGCTCACTGTGCAAAAGTATGTACTGACATCTGCTTTTTTTACAGGAGTCTAGAACTTTGATATGTGCTGGGTACAAGGTATTCATGTGACCAGCCTCCAAAAAAATGTTGGGCACTGAGTCTCTAATGACTTCTGGTAGACAACGTTTTGCATATGTTGTCACAGTTCAACACTAGAGGAATTAGTATGTTCTGTGATTTTATAGGTGTGTGTGTGCATGTTAAGTCGCTTCAGTTGTGCCCCCAACTCTTTGCGACCATATGGACTGTAGCCCACAGGCTCCTCTGTCCATCAGATTCTCCAGGCAAGAATACTGGAGTGGGTTGCCATGCCTCCTCCAGGGGATCTTCTCAACCCAGGGATCAAACCTGCATCTCCTGCAACTCCTTCATTGCAGGAGGATTCTTTACCGCTGAGCCACCAGGGAAGCCCAACTCTATAGGTAGAGGACTTTTAAAAGCTTACACTTCATTTTCTCTGAACTTCACCCCATAAGCCTTTTCTCCATGCTGATTTTCTTTTGTATTTTCTTGCCATAATAAGTCATATTTATGCTAAGTCTTGTGAGTCCTCTTAGTGAATCACTCAACCCAGGAGTAGTCGTGGGGACTCCTGACACAGATTTATTCAGAAGATTTTCTATTTCCTTTTGAGTCAGTCTTAGCAGTTTGTGTCTTTCTAGGAATCTGTCCATTTCATCTAGGTTACCTAATTTGTTGTCATACAATTGTTTATAATATTCCCTTATAATCCTTTTCATTTCTGTAAGGTCAGTAGTGATGCTACCTCTTTTTTAATATTGATTTTTGTTTGGCAGTGCCAAGTCTTAGGTGCAGCATGTAAACTCTTAGTTGAGGCATGTGGGATCTAGTTTCCTGACCAGGGATTGAATTCAGGCCCCCTGCATTGGGAGCACGGAGTCTTAACCACTGGACCACCCGGAAAGTCCTGATGCTACCTCTTTTATTTTTGATTTTAGTAATTTAGATATTTTATCTTTTTCCCTTATCAATCTAGCTAATAGGTTTTTACATTTCTATTTATCTTTTCAAAGAACCAACTTTGGTTCCATTGATTTTCTCTATTATTTTTATACTATTTTATGTTTTTATACTCCAGTAATTTTTTAATTTCCTTCCTTCTACTTGCTTTAAGTTTAGTTTGGTCTTCTTTTTCTAGTTTCTTAAGGTAGAAGATTAAGCTATTGATTTGAGATCTTTTTTCTTTTTAGTTTAATAGAGGAGTTATCAGCTATAAATTTCCCTCTAAGCACTGCTTTGGCTGTATTTCATAAATTTTGGTATGTTGTGTTTTTAAACTCATCTCAAATTGTTTTCTAATTTCCTTTGTGATTTCTTCCTTGATCCATTGATTATTTAGGAGTATGTTATTTAATTTTCTTATACTTATGAATTTCCCAAATTTCTTTGTTGATTTCTAATTGCATTCTACTGCGATCAGAGAAGATACTTTGGACGATTTTAATTTTTTCAATGTATTACAGTTTGTTTTATGGCCTATCACATTATCTATCCTGGAGAATGTTCCATGTTCATTTGAAAAGAATATACAATCTGCTACTTGGGGGTTTGAAATCTCATTTACCATCTTCCCCTTGTCTCCTCTGTGGAAGCCAGTGTGAGAGTGGCAGAGTAGCTATTATTATAGCTTCTTTTTCTTTCCCTCCTGCATCCTGCCTTCTGGAGCGAGAGAATAAGCAAATAATGCCAAATTAACAACTTCTTCCTGATGCCCTTCCAGATTCCAAAAAACCCCAGGTATGCATGGCTTTACTATAACTGGCTGTAATTTCTCTTCCTAGACACATTATGACAATAAAATGTGTCTCTTCCCACAAGCAATGCAAAATGAGTGCTCTTGGCTCTTCCCCACTCTCAGTGGCTGCCTCAGGAACACTCCCACTCAGGAGTTGGTCAGTGCTTCTTTAATGGATGGATTTGGTCCCAGGTCATTATATTGATGGGCTTCCCTAGTGGCTCAGATGATAAAGAATCTGCCAACAATGTAGGAGACCCAGGTTCAATCCCTAGGTCAGGAAGATCCCCTGGAGAAGGGAATGGCAACCCACTCCAGTATTCTTGCCTGGAGAATTCCACAGACAGAGGAGACTGGCAGGCTACAGTCCATGGAGTTGCAAAGAGTCACACATGACTGAGTGACTAATACTTTCACTTTTTCATCATTGATGGCAAGTCAAGGAAGGAATGGTTTAGTGAGATTAGAGTTTTTACCTGATAATAATAAACTCCCACCTGCCCTTCTAGCAAGGCCTACACCAGGGCCATTGAATTGTCCCTTCTACTCCTGTTTTCCCATATACTAGAAGTAAATAACCACATCCTCTTCTTTTTCTTTGAAATCTGTAAAAGATCCATTTGTCTGTAACTAACAGAAAACCAACCCAACTCTACTTTGAGTAATTAAGAGTTTATTTTTCTCATATAACAAAAGTGCGAGGACAGAATTCTGGGGCTGATGCAGCTGACCAATGCTGTCAAGGACCCAGGCTCTTTCCATTTTCCCCGTAGCACCCATAGCAGGTGTACTTCATCCTTATGCCTGCTGCCTCATGGTCACAAGATGGCTGCTGCGCCTTAAGATCAAGTCTTGCCCTAGGGAGAAAGAAGGGGTAGGGTGCAGACGCAACAAGCCTGCCAGCACATTACAAAGCTTTTCCAGAAGCCACACCTAGCAACTTCTGCTGATGTCTCATTATTTGAGTCCACGTTACATATCACTGAAAGACTAAAAAATGTATAGAGAGAAAGGGGGTGGGGGCAGTGGCCAGGAAACCAACAGTGGCTGCCATACCACACCTTCCTTCATAGCTTTAGTAACTAGAAGTGGGGAGGCTGACTTTAATCAGGCTGAACTTGGAATACAGCATGCCATTCAATTCTCCCCCTGTCACACCTGTTCTAATAAGAATCAACCTCCACTTCCTAAAATCTAAGCTCCCTGGCACCTTACATAGCAAAGTCCCTTACCACAACATAAATATAGAAATTTTTTCACCCACCTTCTGGTAAATGCAGCCTCCAACTCATGCTCCTTTCTTTTGAATTAGCAAAAACATACTCTAAAGTACTCAGCAGTCATCTAACCATTCTAATCCCAAAGAAGGGAAATACCAAAGAATGTTCAAACTACCATACAGTTTTGCTCATTTCACATGCTAGCAAGGTTGTGCTCAAAATCCTTCAAGCTAGGCTTCAATAGTACGTGAACTGAGAACTTCCAGATGTACAAGCTGGGTTTCAAAGAGGCAGAGGAGCCAGAGATCAAATTGCCAACACCTGTTGAATCACAGAAAAAGCAAGGGAATTCCAGAAAAACATCTGCTTCATTTTCTGTGCTAAAGCCTTTGACTGTGTGGATCACAACAAACTATGAGAAATTCTTCAAGAGATGGGAATACCAGACCCCTTACCTGTCTCCTGAGAAGCCTGTATGAGGGTCAAGAAACAAAGTTAGAACCTTACATGGAACAACGGACTGGTTCAGAATTGGGAAAGGAGTACAAGGCTGTATATTGTCACTCTGCTTATTTAACTTCTATGCAGAATACATCACGCGAAATGCCAGGCTGGATGAATCACAAGGTAGAATCAAGACTGCTGGAAGAAGTATCAACAACCTCAGATATGCAGATGATACCAACCTAATGGCAGAAAGTGAAGAGGAACTAAAGAGCCTCTTGATGAGGGTGCAACAGGAGAGTGTAAAGGCTGGCTTGAAACTCAACATTCAAAAAACAAAGATCATGGTATCTGGTCCCATCACTTCATGGCAAATAGAAGGGGAAAAAGTGAAAGCAGTGTCAGATTTTCTTTTCTTGGGCTCCAAAATTACTGTGGATGGTGACTGCAGCTGTGAAATTAAAAGAGGCTTGCTCCTTGGAAGGAAAGCGATGACACACCTAGACAGCATCTTAAAAAGGAGAGACATCACTTCGCCAACAAAGGTCTGTATAGTCAAAGCTATGGTTTTTCCATTTGTCATGTACAGATATGAGAGTTGGTCCATAAAGAAGGCTGAGCACTGGAGAATTGATGCTTTTGAATGGTGGTGCTGGAGAAGACTGTTGAGAGTCCCTTGGACTACAAGGAGATCAACCCTGAATATTCATCGGAAGGACTGTTGCTGAAGCTGAAGCTCTAATACTTTGGTCACCTGATGGGAAAAGCCGACTCACTGGAAAAGTCCCTGATGCTGGGAAAGATTGAAGGCAAAAGGAGAAGGGGGCGGCAGAGGAAGAGATGGTTAAATAGCATCACCAACTAAATGGACATGAATTTGAGCCAACTCCAGGAGACAGTAGAGGACAGAGGAACCTGGCATGCTGCAGTCCATGGGGTCACAAAGAGTCAGACATGACTTAGTGACTGAACAACAGCAACCCAGTCGTTAAGCACTGTTCAATTTGAGGACCCCAAAAGTCTTCTGAGACACCCCCATGCCACTGCCTTTTCTCAACCTCAGATACCTGGTTTGTCAATTAACTATTTCCATCACAGGTACAATGCCTGTAGGAACAAGTCAACCGATGACCTGGGTAACATGTTCAAGCTTGGTTCCAGGACTTCAAATAATCACCGTCCAGGAAGAGGTTAGAAATTCAGAGTCAAAATAGGAGCCTTAAAGTTCAATTTCCCTACCTCTCACTTTCTCAGAATGTTCCTGGGAAATGCAGATAAATTAATATCTTTACCATTCTAATAAGGGTATATTTGCCTGTCTTCTTCCAGAGCCTCTCTCAATCTCTCTGTAAATTAGTCCAGAAATTTTAAAGCACCCTGTAAAATCCTTTCAAATCAATCTTTCCCCAGTCTTCTGATATTTCCCACATCAGGAGTTACTTTTGAGAGATCTCATGTATTTCTACATATCAGTTCTCTAACATAATCTTAGCCATTATCTCCAAAATCAATGGACTCAAATTCTAGGGATCATAATTTTTTTGTGTGCTGCCTTCAAATTTTCTTAGTAATCCCAGGATATAATGGTTGTGAATTTGTCTCATAACCCTGAGGTGTAAGAAATGTCACACTGCCATAGTTTTAGCCCCCAGAGACTTGCCACAGTGGCAAGATATTTTATTCTCCAAGGAGTCTTAGAAAGGTAACCAACTGCTCCAGTTTGCCCAAGACTGAAGTGTCTTCTGGGACACAGGACTTTCAGTGCTAAAGACGGACAAACTGAAACAGTTGGTCATCCTAAATCTTGGACAAACATTAGTTTACAAAGCTTCTGCTTACTATATTATAAGCTCTAAGGAGACAAGGAACATGTCTAATGAATTTCTACATACTCATGCCTAGTGCTTGGGACATAATGGGCATTCAACAAATTCTTAATAAATAAACAAACTAATCTACAAACAAATACATGAACCAGCATGAAAAAAAAAGATTAAAGATAATAATCCAAACCCTGAGCCACATCAGAAGTTACTTGAAGGATTTCCCTGGTGGTCCAGTGGCTAAGACTCCATACTCCCAAAGCAGGGGGCCCAGGTTCAATCCCTGGTCAGGGAACTAGTCCCACATGCTGCAACTAAAAAGCCTGCATGCTGCAACTAAGACCCAGCGCAGTCAAGTAAGTAAATAAATACTTTTTTAAAAAAAGAATTGAGAGTCTAGTAATAAGCCCTCACTTTTTGCTCAAGCCAACTGAAATGGAGTGCCCTGCAATTTCCTAATATCCCTTCCAGCAAACATCCCTTCCAGGCTTAAAAAGGCCATGTCCTTGGACCAGGGGCAAATTCTCCCCATGCACACATATACCATGAGTTCTATATCATTTATTTCCAATTTGACGGACTTGAGAAGCATCAGGTAGACTCTCCAGACATTTTGGATCTGTTCTTCAGGAACACAGTGCATCTCCAGATAATAAGCAAAATGTTAAGAAACCATGAACTTCTGAAGGCACTGACCACCTGCCTGGCTTACCAGACCCCCTCAGAGTTCTGTGCTGCACAAAATGATGGCACTGCTTTAAAGTGTCTAGAACTAGTTGAGGGGAGGGAGAGTGAACAGGCCAGCAATTGGGACTAATCTTCCAAACATGCCAAAGACTGAAGATGAGCCTACATTTATGTATGTCTTTGTTTCAGAAAAGAGAATGGCTGCTATTGGCCAAAGGGGAGCCTCTGAACCAAGAAGACAAACTGAGAGAGCCCAGTAGCACCTTCTACGTGATCCTGCCATCTCACTCTCCCACTCTGCTGGTGAAGGCAGTGGCCACTCGGGAACTGATGCTGCCCAGCCCTTTCCCCCTGCTACCTGAGGACATGCCTGCTGACAGCCTTAAGACTGTGGAGGCAAGTGAGCCCAGATGTCATGGGATAGAGGGGAGAGAAGAGAATGGAGTTCAAGAAAGGGATGAGGGGAACAAGTCAGCCCCAGAAGGAAAGGACCAGGGAGCAGAGGGAGAAGTGGTTCCAAGAGTATGGTAAGAGGAACAGAGAAGAAAGCAAGGAACTGAGGCAAGACGGAAGAAGGCATGCATCTGCATGATGGTGTGTTCTCATGGGTCTTTCTCTGCAATCTCTGAATGCATGTGTGTGTGCCTGTGTTTGTACGCCTCTATCTCTGAGAGAAAGAGGAAAAGGCAGCCAATATAGGTGCTGAGAATAGGAAGAGCTTTAAAATGAGACTATGATGCAAAGGAGGGAACAGCTCTAAAGGCCATTTTCTCCTTCTCTTCCTCTCATCTTGGATTTGGATTCTGGATTTCCTCTGCCAGCTTCACCAGTTGAGGGTGGGAGTGGGGCTCACGGCACAGAGAACTGGAACCACACCCTTGCTGCTAGATTCCTGGCTTACGTGCTGAGCGGACAGAGCCTGGATTGTGCTCTTGGCTTGGCAGCCACAGGGATGCGAGAGAGGTAGGCACGAGTGGCCGTGGCTCACTCAGCGTCTCACTTCAGGGCCAGTTGTTTCCTGGCACAGGATATTGTGGCCGGAAAACCTGACTGCTCAGGAATGCTCTGCTTGCATGTCCTCTGGTTATGCTCGCCTCACAGGCCGAGAACTCAGTGTACTTGCTTTGCAGACTGAGCACCTCAGCCCCCAACTCACCCTCCCTCACAGCCTCACACACTGGATCCCTTGTAACCCTCATGGCACTCTGGCCCCTCTCAGAATCCTGTGACATGGTTCCTGGGGCCAGAATGTTCAGTGTCCCTAACCATTCAGTTGCTGCTACTTCTTGTATCCCTGCCTGACACTTCACAAGCACTCAGACCTGGGGGCCAGAACACCCAAGAGGACATGCATCTCTTTCACATCCTTCAGTGAAGCCCTGGGTCATCACACCTCCTCAGCTTCTCACACTCAGGTCTCTGCCTGACATCTTGGGTTCTGTGACCTCACGTTTCCCAGTGAGGCACCTCCTCTCTCTTCTTTAGAGCATGCTTGATGACCTGGAACTAGAATCCACCTACAACCCCTTGCAAGTTTGGAGCCATCTGTACTCACACCTGAGCAGCACCTTTGCCAACCCTCATGGCCGGTTCCACCCAAGCTCGAAGAGCCGGGCTGTGAGAAAGGTACTTCCCTCCTTCCCCTTTACGCCCAGAGTGCCTGAGTCCTCTTCCCCTGTCCCCCATCCAAGGGAGATCCCCCCGATCTCCTCTGGAAGTACAGACCTATGGGAAGAGAAGCCTTTCGCCCTAGACAAAGAAAATGACAACTTTTACGCAGTACTGGGACTTTTTTTGCTTGGGCATTTACATAAAATATTTAGTTATCTTAATTGTGGTGTTGGGGTAATTCAGTAGTTGTTTAACAGATCGCTGGCCCACTAAGCAAACTGGCTGCACTGGAACCACAACCACAGCCTCTGTTGAAAGAAGGTGGGATAAGAAATGCCCAAGGGAAGGGAAATTAGTATTTACCAAGCAACAGTTATTTGCCAGGTTTTACAACGTGTACTCTCACATATATTTTTCTCATTTAATCCTCACAGCATCCCTACAAGGTAAGTGTTATGCTCATTTTACAGATGAAGAAAGGGAGGCTGACCAAGGTTAGAAGCTTAGAGACATGGCTCCAGTGACAAGAGTTCAAGAGAGAAGAGTAACTGGGGGGGGGGGGGGGATTTATTTTTATGAAATCCATGTTTTCTAGTATATGGGCTTCCTTTTGTGCTCTTATAAATCTTTTCCTTGTTTCTCAGTAACAAAGCCTGTAGAAGAAAAACCTTTGTCTTACCTGAAGTTATAAGAGAAAGAAGTTTCCAAACTACAGACAGTCTAGAGATGGGAATAGAACCCACCATGAGTTGGCTGGTAGGCAAGCAAACAGAGGAGGACACTCAGCCAGGAGACAGGCATCGTGGAGGCTAGAACCCTGGGGACTCCACTGCTCTGCGCCTTGAGGCTGTCACTCATGGGACCCAAGGAGTTAGGGCTGGAGACCCAGCAGGGAATGGAATAGGAAATCAGGACTTGTCTCGTCTTCACAGAAAGCTCTTCTTGCTCTCTTTGCAGGCTGCGCCTTTGCAAAGAAATCGAGTGCGAGCCACAGTGGCCCCTCTGCCTATGACTCCAGCCCCTGGCACAGCCCCCAAGATGCCAGCAGCCAGCAAAGCTTCCTCAGAAGTCTTCTTCCAGCCTTCTATGGAAGAGGAGGAAGAAGAGGCAGAGGAGGAGTATCCCTCAGGGCCCTAAGTCACTAGCGCCATAGCCCAACTGCCCTGCTAAAGCACATCGATGCCAAGGCTCCAGATCTGTCCCACAATGGCTTTCTGTGGCCAGACTTGCCTTCTATCCACCTGACCCTCTGTGAGCTCCAGGTGACTGGGAAACAGAGCCTTCCCCTCCTCTGCCTTCAGTGCTTTCATCAACCCCACTCCTCAGGCTATGAGGAGACACATCTGGCCCTCTTCTTTCTCCAAGAAGGGACTTATTTTTCTTTTGGATCATTTGATACTGTTAACACAAATGAAGAATAAATACCCAGTAGGTCTCCACAATTGTTAGGGACATTCCCAGACCCAAATTTCTCCTTGTAGTTCTGTGTAAGCAGGTGGATGATGTCAGGTCACCTTCAGGAAACTGGACCTCAGGAGAGAAGGATGAGGTTTTCAGAGCTCATGAAAAACAAGTAAGAGTGAAATCTAAGCTTCATTTCAAAGCCTGTGCCCCTCCCTCTACACCACCCATCTCACTGCAATTCCCATCAGCCTTCAAACAGAAAAGTGGCTGGTGCTTGGTACCTACACACAAAGTGTGTGTGTGAGAGAGAGACAGACAGAGAAAGAGAGACAAGGAGGGGGCATGCTAGAGCTGAGAACAGGGGAGAGGGTGGTATGAAAAAGGCCTGTTCCCTCCCTTTTCCCCTTTCCTCACACCCGCCCAGCAGCCTCCTCCATCCACAGAATAACTACCATTTATAAAATGCTTATTCTGCACTTCAAATCAATTAAGTACTTAAGAAATTTAACTCCTTCCATACAAACAACCCTGTGAGGTTGTGCCTATAATTAAGCTTTCCCATTTTACATAAGGGCAACAGGGGCAACTGAGGGTTACCGATGTTGTACCCAGGGTCCCCCCCACCCTAGGTGGGCCTAACTGGACCTTTCAGACTCTGAAGGATCACCCCCTCCCTAGGGCCCTTTCCTCCTTCAGTGGCCCCCAACACCTTTCTGGTTCTCCTAATCCCATGTTTACCCAGCACATCTTGCCACTCTGTCCCCTTTATGACTGTTCACAGACATAGACCTCTTAAATCCAAACTGACTTTAATGAGAATAAAACTTACCCCCACCAAAAAAGAATATATATATATATATATATAGTAAAGAACAATGAAGGGGGAGGGATCCAGACACAGCTCAGTGTCTCCTTTTACTTCCATACAAGCCTCTCAAACCATACCTCCTCTGACCAAATACCCTTTTCTATAGTTCAGCTCCAGCAGCTATCCCTTCCTTTGGTGGGGATGACTTAGGGGTGCTGGCCTCCCCCAGATCCCATCCCTGAGCTCCTTTATGACTCTGTCCCGCTCCCATGACTTCTTGGGACAGATCATCCTTCCCTTGACTCCCCCTGTACCCCGGTCTCTGCACACAGGCCCCTCTGGTTCCTGCTGGTTCTAACAGGTTTCCTTGATCCCCAGTGCCCCTTCCCCATGGTCCTCCTATCAGCAACCTCAGCGTCTCCCTATTTCTCACGTGGAACCCTCTGACTTGGCCCCGGTCCTGTCAGTCCCTGCTCCAGAGAGCCCACAGTCCCAGCTCCCTGAGGCTCCACTTTTCTGGACCTGGCTGTACAGGGCAGCATCTGAGCTATGGCCTTGGCTGCCACTGCCAGTTGCAGCACCAGATTCAGATAAGGCCAGGCCCTGGGGCTTGGGAGCTGGGAAGGGCTTTGTGCTCCGAGGGGGTGGCACAGCATAGTCATCAGTGGCAGGGTTGTAGGGTAGCTCATAGCCCTCCTCCTTCACCCGAGCCTGGCACCACCATGCATCCTTGGGCTCCTGAGGCAGATCATAAAGGCCCCGGAGAGTGGCTGGGGCCAGGCCCTCAGGTTCATCATAAATGGGGTCTTCTTTAGGGTCTGTCAACTTGGCCTTTATCAGCTTTTGCTGCACATGCTCACACAAGTCCCAGTAGAGAGCTTTCTTTAACTGTGTCCCCTCCCCTGCCCGAGCAGGGGTGCTGTCCAAGGGGTCTGAGTATAGGGAATCTTGGGAAGGGCCTGGAAGAATGCGCAGGGAGTCTAAGGGTTCAGCATATAGGGCTGGAGGGCTGCCTGGGAGCTCCAGGGGGGCCGAGGGGGAAGCCAACTTCCCGTCTGCCACTTCTTCTTCATGGGAATCAGCTCTGAGAACATCCTGCCCCTGGCCAGCCCTTCCCTGAGTCTTCTGTCGGTGGATAGCAGTCTCGACTGCCTGAAAGATGTCATTTCCCTGTGCCGACTGGAAAGTGAAGGTTCCAGGGCCGGAGGGACAGCGGCGGCCAGCCTCAAAAGAGAACATGACCTGAAGAGGATGTAGAGGGAAACACATTACCAGGAGCTGTCAGAGGAGGTGAGCCACAGGGCTAGAGCTAGTTAGGGGGCCTACAGAGAAGAGACCACTGGAGAGGGAGGTGGGGTCATGGTCTAGGCAAGAAAGAGTTATCTAGAGTGCAGTCTCCCACCTTCCTGTCCACCCCTCCCACAGGTGCCCAACCCAGGGAGCCAGTCCTGTCTTGACAGCACAGTACCTTATCACGGCCATAGCGACGCAACAGAGTGTAGGGCCAGGAAAGGAGTGGCTCCAGTATCTGACTCTGGGCCCCCACGGCCAGAAGAGTCAGCCTCTCTGCCTCCACTCTCAGCACATAGGAGCCATGCAGGCCACAGCGCTCAGCGGCCTCAGTCTTCTGCACGGTTACCCAGAACTGGGATCCTGGAAGGAATACACAGTTAGACTGGGACCTGGCCAGGACTTGGGTGGGAGAAGGGAGCAGACTGCACACACACACACACACACACACACACACATTCTCTCTCTCTCTCTCTCTCTCTCTAGTGAAAGCCGGCTCTCAGGAGCTTCCTACTTCCCCTCCTAGGACACTCTTTCTTTCCACCCCATCCCTGCTGGGGCTTTTCAGGCCGTCTACCTTCCCAGGAGGGGCTATACAGCGAGTTCTCCAGCATCTCCAGGGCAGAAAGCTTGGGTGGGTTCTCGGCAGGTGCCAGGGCCCAGCTGCCTTTCTGGGGTAAAGAGAAGGTGTATGAAGGAGGCTGTGATTCCCTCACCGCGATTCCCAGGGTCTGAGCCAGCCCAGTTCCTCTGCCGCTGTAACTGCTCCCACCCCGCGTCGCCTCTTGGGCCCAGTGCAGCCCCGGGCCCCTCACCGGAAAGGCGTTTTGGCACAGCGTTTGCACCCAGGCTGCACTGGACGGCGCATCGGCCGCCAGCAAGTGGGATCGCTGTGCGGTGTCCAGGCGAAAAGCTGCGGCGCCAGGCTCAGGGGGGCTCTCCACCGCCACGGGGGCCACGCTCACACACTCTGCCAGACGGATCACCTTGCAGTCCAGGCGGCGCGAGCTCCCTCGGCCACCTCCAGAGCTCGACCCCTTGTGGTCAAAGAACTCGAGCCGCGCGACACCGTGGGGACTGGCCGGGTAGAGAACCGCCCAGGTCTTCCTCCATCTCTGGGGAAAGAGCCGAGAGACGCTGGGGAGGGAGCGGACAAGCACCGGCTGCCCGGCTCCGACGGGGTAAGGAAAGACCTGCGCTGGCCGATTTCAAAACTAAGGCTTCCAGCCGCTGGCGAAGTTTCCCCAGAAGGATGCCGCTCTGTCTCCCCAGGGCTAGACAGGCATACCCGGAGGCCGGCGGGCGCTTCCCCGAAGAATGTGCGAAGCATTTTAGCGGGAACTTCACGGCGCTCTCCAGCTCCCGGCGCCGCTCCGCTACCCGCCGCGCTCCCCCTCCCACCGTTTGGGCTCAGTCGCCCACCCCTAGCTCTGATGAAGTTCGGCAACCCCTGCCCACACTACCTTGGTTCCGAAACGCTGACTCTGCAAAAACAACGGCCCTTCCATCACGGCCCCGTCCATGGCCCCCGGCTGTTCCTTCAGCGCTTCCTGGCGCGGCGGGCCCGGAGGCGGGGCGTGGCGTGGCGGGGCGGGGCTCGCGGGAGACGTTCCACCCCTCCCCAACCTCCGCGAACCGAGAAGCCGGAGGAAGGAGATGGGCCAGAGGAAGGGGAAGGGGTACCACCACCAGACCCCCACCTCCAGACCTCCACCCCCAGCCCTAGGTCTTGCACTAGTGGCTTTACCGAGAGAAACCCTGTGACTTCGGTCAGAGGACTCTGGCTCTTAGGCTTGGGGGCTGCGTACAACGTCAGATGCTCAACGTGACATCAGAGTGAAGGCCGTGACATCATCTTGAAAATGCCTATGGGCACCCTGGGGCATTGGAGGGACTTTCTGGGCCTTCGAGGCTTCAGTTCCCCGGACCTGACCCGACCCCTGCTCCGCGGGAGTTGGGCTATTTACGATCCGCAGAGCCTGGGACGTGGGGGAAGGGCTGGGGCTGGGGACTGAAGACTTCCCGGAGCTCGGAGCCGAGTCGCCCCACGGGGCGCAGCCCGGGATAGTCTGCGGCCCCGTGGCCTCCTGTGTGTCCAGCTCTCTGACCGCAGCTGCCCGGCCCCCAACCTGCGGGAAAAGAGAGCTTTATTAAACAGGCTGGGAGGGGCGAGGAGGGGAGCGGGAGGGAGATCGAGCGGCGGCAGCGGCCAGCTCCAAGGAGGAGGGGAGAAGAGGAGGGAACTGGCCTGGGAGGGATCCTGGGAGAAGGCGGAATGTGGGAGGGCTCAAGGGGACGTGGGAGGAACGAGGAAGGGGGGGGCGGGGGAGAAAGAGGGGCAGTCTCCCAAGTACTTTTTTTTGGAAGTCCTAGGATTGATCTACAGGACCAAGACTCTTCTCCCAGCCGCTAGGGTCCCTGTTCAGCCAAAGGTAGGGGGAGTCACGCTCCTGGTGGGAGGAAGGAGAGTTGTAGATGGAGAGGATGGTGGAGGGACCTGGGGAAAGGGGTGATGTAGGATGGAATCAAAGGAAAGCCAAGCTACTGAGGGTTGTATAGTCAAAGAAGACACAAGAAGAGTGGAGAAAGGAAGCAAATATTGGGGAGTGGGGGCTACAGGGTGTTCCAAATAAGGCATCGGAGTGCCCGAAGGCTGGGGGCTCCTCTGTGAGGCCCTCTCCCTGGGTCCCCAAGCCAAAATGTCCCCAAACAAAGCTTCCCTGTTGTGTTGTTTGTCTGAGTTGGGGGAAGCATGGGGGGGGGACGGGTAGGGGGAGCTCGCTGTAAAGGAACTGTTCTCCTCCCGACAGAGGGAAGGCCTTGGCTGAGAAGCCGACTAGTGCTCTTGCCTCCTGTTGCCTCGGGAAAGAGATGGCTGTGTTGGCAGGAGGCTTGGACAACCCCACCCCACCCCACCCCACCCCCACCTTGAGGCCTGGCCCTTCTGGGCCCCTTGACCCTGCAGGGCATGTAGGATATGTAGCAAATTCTCCAATGCATTCTGGTTCTCTGCCTTTTCTACCTGGAATCTGCCCAGAAAGGACTCTCAGCTTGGCTCCCATTTAGGGGACCTGAGATCTGAGGGTGCCCTAAGCCCCTTCTTGCCTGCCTCTTTCCACAATCTGTAACTATCTGTCCTCTCTCTGGCTGAACAGCATCATATGGGTCCCTCCTGCCTCTACTCTTTGGCTTTTGTCAGTCCCTCTCCTCCTTTTTGCCTTTTCATACTGTTGGTGGGGTTCTCAAGGCAAGAATACTGAGTTTCAGCAAGCTCCGGGAATTGGTGATGGATAGGGAAGCCTGGCGTGCTTCAGTCTGTGGGATCGCAAAGACTGAGCAACTGAACTGAACTCCTTACTCGTTGCCTGCCTTTCTCAGTTGCTCCCCAATTCTGTGTGCCAGACGCTCTCCTGATCCCCTTCTGTCCATTTTCAACACACACTCTCTCTCCACTGTCTGTTTGGTCCCCTTTTATTCCCACAGTTTCCCTTCCTCTCACATCCTGTCTGTCTTGGTCTCCCTCTCTGTGTCTCTTGCTCAGTCTCAACCTATTTATCTTGATGAGCTTCTGATCTTGGTCTCTAATCTCTGTCTTTTGATCACTGGGTCTCCTTGACCCGTGAGTCGGGATATAGAGGTGATGATAGCAGAACTAGGGAAAGGACATTGTGAGACATGACAACTAATAGTGAGAGTTTATTCTTTACAGAAGAGAAGGAGAGCCTTCTCTCTCTCTCTCTCTTCCCCCCTCCACCCTCCCCAATCTGGGTGTCTCAGTCTGTGCCTCTTGTACTGTGTATTTCTCTTATTTAGTATGTATTTCTTTCTGTCTCTCTTAGCCCCTGGCTCTCCCCCTTTCTGTCACACTGGCTCTCTGTCTCTGGTCTTAACCAGTGTCTCTTTTCCTCTCATGACCTCTCTCTCAGACCTGGGCTTCTCAATTTCAGCTTCTCTCTCCCTGGGGCACCCAGGCCTTCCCTGCCATGCGACCTGTCAGCGTTTGGCAGTGGAGCCTGTGGGGGCTGCTGCTGTGCCTGCTGTGCAGTTCGTGCCTGGGATCTCCAACCCCATCCACGGCACCTGAGAAGAGGGCCGGGAGCCAAGGGCTGCGATTTCGGCTAGCTGGTTTCCCCAGGAAGCCATCCGAGGGCCGCGTGGAGATACAGCGGGCTGGTGAATGGGGCACCATCTGCGATGATGACTTCACGCTGCAGGCTGCTCATGTCCTATGCCGGGAGCTGGGCTTCACAGAGGCCACAGGCTGGACCCACAGTGCCAAATATGGCCCTGGAACAGGTGAGCAATGCTTCAGGCACAGCCTAGGTATTGCCAAAGTACAGCCTAAATGTAGGGAGAGGGAACAGCCTTGGGGACACAGAACACCAAGAACAGCCAGTGTCAAGTACACCCGTGGAGGATAAACCAACCAACATACAGCTGTGTGACTTAGGCTGATCAATGCCTTCTCTGAGCCTCAGATGCCCCCATGTGCAAAATGACTAGATGATCTGTAAGTTACTGTCTCCTGCAAAAGTATGATTCTACAAAGCCACAGGCACAGACAGCCCTGACACAGATGAGTACAGCTGGTTTCATGGGAAGCTGAGAGCAGGTAAATGACGTCTGGATGTCCCAAAGACAAAAGTGATCACAGACTGCAGCCAACAAGATCAGATTATAGTTTAGAGCTGAAACCGACAAGCTGGGCTTCCAAAGACAAGTATAAACTTTAGGACAAGTATGATGTGGTTAGTAGGGGCTTAGGAGCAATTCTGAGACCTGGGGGCACTTGCATTGTATAAACTCACAGTGGGATTGATAGAGCTGGTGCAATTTGCAGTTAACCCCCAATTCCCACTGGTTAGACCACATCTGGAATAAAATATCACTTTAGATGCCACATTTTCAAAGAGAAAGTAGAAAATGGAAGTACTGGGCATTTCCTGATGGTCTAGTAGTTAGGACTTTGCGCTTTCACTCCCAAGGGTGCAGGTTTAATCCCTGAATAGGGGACTTAGGTTCCTGGAAATGGAAGTACTTTCAGAGGAGAGCTACCAGGTGTAAAAGATTGGAAGCCACGTTTCAAGGAGGAATAGCTGAAGAAACCAGGGATATTTGATATGAAATGAAAAAGCTTTGCATAATAATTACATGATGGTTGAATTCAAACATGAAGACAGTCAATTTGACTGAAGGATTTTTCTGGGTGGCATCAAAGGACTGAATCAGACCTGGAGTGGAGGAAAGTAATAAAAGAGTCTCAATAGTTTGTGATGGTCCCAACAGCCAAATGGGGTGAGAGGTAGGTATCCCAGCAGAAGATGGGTAAGTCCTGTCAGGATATGCATGAGGGTTCCCTGCACATGGCCCTTTGAAGGGCCACCAGTTCTGAGAGAAAGTCAGTGATACTCATTTCATTTTGGTCCAGGTCAAGAGAAGAACATGGGGCAACATGGCAGTCACATGGGAGAATGTAAGGCTGAGGTGAAAGGATCTTACATTTCCAAGTCTCACAAATGGCTCAAATCCCTAAGCCCTCATGCATTGGCTGTATGGTCCTAGGCAAGTTACTTCACTTCCCTGAACTTCAATTTCTTTATACAAAATGGTGATAACATCTTCTGGCAGCTCTGTTCTAAGAATGATCACATATGTACATACCTTGGCAGAGTGCCTCATGCACACCAGGCGGCTATCACTGAATGGGTAAGGACTGGTCAGAACTTCAGTGTTGACTCTCGGGTTTTTTTATTCACCCTACCAAATTCTTGGGTATCCCCAGAACACTATCAACCCTCCATCAATCCTATGCTCCCTTTCTTATTCCTTTCCAGGGTCCCCTGTCCCTTCCCTACCCATTATCTTACCAGGTGTGAGGCTTCCATGCTTACTCTCACCAACATCCCCATACTACCTCTCCAAGCCTCTCTGTCCCCTTATCTCCCCTCCACACAGGCCGCATCTGGCTGGACAACCTGAGCTGCAGTGGGACTGAGCGGAGTGTGACTGAATGTGCCTCCCGGGGTTGGGGGAACAGTGACTGTACCCACGATGAGGATGCTGGGGTCATCTGCAAGGACGAGCGCCTCCCTGGCTTCTCAGATTCCAATGTCATTGAGGTCTGTAGTTCATAAACACACACACACACATACATACATACCACCCAGGATGGCAAGACAGAAAGGGTTGTGGGGTGGTTATATGTGGAGATACTAGAATGGAGGGGATCCCATGTGCCCAATGGGATAATTGGGGTTGGTGGGAGACTGGGGAGGTGGGCAAAATGATAGAGCTATGAGACACTGTACAGTCCAGGTTTATTTTAGCATTAGCATTCAAGTTACTAAGCCTGGCATAAACCTCTCCAACTTCATCCTTGGTCCCCAGGGCACCTGTGCTCTCTCTCAGCTCAGATATTCCAGAGGGAACCTTTCACTCTTAGTTTCTCCTACTTCTTCAATGCCACTTCCTCTGTGAAGTGTTCCCTCAGGCTCCAAGCAGAGTTATATGCTCCTTCTCCAGCTTCTTCTGGACCCTTAGTCATTTCTCAGAGCACAGCAAGTCCTTACACTCTGGTGGCTGCAGGAAAGTCAACACACCCACACACCTCAGTCAGTACCTCATAGAGAGCAGGCCTGCCTCTCAGCCCCATCTCACCATTGGGTTCACAGCAAGTACGCTCAATCAGGGTTTCTTGAGAGTGGCCAGACATATGAAAGGTGCCACTGGGATTCCTTCCTCTGCTTATGGTCCCATCCCCCAGGTAGAGCATCACCTGCAAGTGGAGGAGGTGCGACTTCGGCCAGCCGTTGGAAGGGGCAGACGGCCCCTGCCCGTGACTGAGGGACTGGTCGAAGTCAGGCTTTCGGATGGCTGGTCGCAAGTGTGTGACAAAGGCTGGAGTGCGCACAACAGCCACGTGATCTGCGGGATGCTGGGCTTCCCGAGCGAAAAGCGGGTCAACGTGGCCTTCTACAGGTGAAGGGACGTGGGCGCTGGTGCAGCCTACTGGAGTTGAGGGGTGCTTGTTAAGGAGTGGTGTTGAGGGACCTCCGAAGGGGTTGGTTCACCTGGGGAGCCGGGGAAAATGAGGAGGCCTCTGTGAAACTAGACAGTTGAGAAATCTTGGACTATGAAGCGGTCCCCGAGGCGGATCTGCTGCGGGACCAGCGAAGCTCTGGCCCCAGTGGCCAGAGCCGGGGCGCGGCGAGCGGCAGCGGTGGAGTCGGGGCCCGAGAGGCCGTCGGTCGACAGGTGGCGTCTCCGCGCCCCGGGGCTAGAGCTGGGCCTCGCCAGGCCACGCCCAACGGCCCGGGAGCCCGCGGGTCCGAGTCGGTGGGTGGGGGTAGCGACCACGCCCGGCCGAGGCAGTACCCGGGCGGGGCCAGACGCCGCGAGTCTGACGGTGACAGGCCTGGGCCGCCCGCGGGGCGGCGGTCCCATCCTGACCGCCAATCCCCGAAGGCCGGAGGGCGCCGGAAGAGGCCGGGGCCCTTCCCTGGGTCCCGGCGGCCCACTAGGCGTCTGTGAGCGCGAGAGCACTCAGGACTTCTGAGCTAGTTTTCCAGAATATCCTTCAGCCCTGGAGGCCGGTCCTCTCCACCTGCACTGGAGCCCTGGTGTATGCGCCGGCCTCCGGGGAATGGATCACACTGGGGACCGGCTCTTTGCTTACTGCGTCTCGCTTCCCTGGAGCATCTAATTCGGCCGTTTTGAGAAATTTGGAAACCTCTTTGTAATTTAAATGATTGTTTTCTTCAGCTCTTCATTAGACCAGTTTTGCAGGAAGAGCTCTTAACATCTGGGTGACCTTCTACTGGGCATGCTACTTCAGATGTGGGGCTGATCGGGGCAGGGTATAGGATAAAAGCTCATTTTTAATGAAAGCATATCTAGATTTTGCACAGCCTTTCCGTTGAGGCAGCATCCCACTGCTCATATTGACCTTGTAATCACCTAAATTAGGTCTTCCCTCCTCCTTGATACTGATAGAAGCAGCCTATTTGAACCTAAATCTGTTGAGTTTACCCTATGAAATGATTGATACATGATCTCATGTTTGATACATCATTTAAAAACCATAATGATCCCATGAGATTATCTTGAATCTTGACATTATTTTGCACTTGTCATCCCTCCCTGCCCCCTCTGTTCAGTAGATACCATAGCTATGCCTCCTGACTTCATCAAAGTGACTGTTAAATTTGTTGAAATCTTTAAAACCAAAGTCTAACTCTCCTTATGAATCCTCCAGATTTACATCAAACCTTTAATCATTAGTTGTGAAATGCTTTTTCAACAGTTGGGACAAACTGAACACTACAGTGATACAGCCAACATTTCATCATCTTATCTATAATGAAGTTATAGGAAATTTTATTAGTCTTTTGCTAAAATCCAGATATACTATGTTCACAGCCATTCTGCAATTTTAGTCATCTTAAAGGAAATCATGGTGGTTTGATTGAGCTGACTTTTACTGAAATCCTTTTAGATTTCTAAGGATCACCATATTTTTTTCCTCAATGCTCACAAACTTTCTACTTAATAACTATTGTAGAACATAAATTATCTGTAAATTGAGGAATCCTTTTCCTCCTTTTTGAAAATCAGTACATTATCCAGCCTCCAGTCTTTTCCATACTTACTGAAATTGTTTTTGCCTTGGCTCTGAGACACATCTGAAAGTTCTTTAGGCCCCAAGGAATATACTTTTGCTGGTATAGCAACTCATAGACAGTTTAAAACATATATGTGCTGGGCTCCTCTGCTATTATCTACCTTGGGCCTATACTTCCCTGTGCTTGTTCTTTACCTTTCCAAATCCAAACTCCAGGTTCTGAAAGATTAGCGTGACTTAAATAGCAGGCATTTCAGATGAAGAGGGTAGCATGAACAAAGGTATAGAGAATAAACATTTATTGAGTGCCTATTGTGTGCCAGGGACTGTTGTAGACGCTAGGAATTCAACAATGAACAACAACAAAAAAGAAAAAAACAAAAATCCTTGATCTCGTGAACTAGGGAAAAATCAGGAAAAAAGTAAAATTACAAAACGTAAGGATGGCAAAGAGTGTAATAGATAAAAAATAAAGCAGAGAAAATGTTAGGAAGTGGGACTGGAATTGCAGTTTTAAAATAAGTCAGAGGAAGCATCATTTGAGAAAATATTTAAAGGGCACAATCTATGCAAAAATCTTGATGAGCATCTCCAGGAAGAGGCATCATAAATGAGAAGATATCATGGTGAGGGATTAGGGGGAATTCTTGTCATACCCCAGGAGGCCACTGGGGCTGGAGCTGAGTGAAAAAGCAGAAAATGACAGGAGATGTAATTTAGGAGGAGATAAGGAAAGAATGAGGAGCCAGATCATGTAAGGCCATTTGAGAGACTTTAATTTTTACTGTGTGAAATGAGGTTTTGAGCAGAGGTGTGACATCTGTCTTCCACTTTTTACATATTATTTGGGCTGTTTTGTTAAGAATAGACTGTAAGGAATGTGTAGAGTCAAGGAGGCAGGGAGACTAGTTAGGCAGTTATTGTCTCCTGAAAGCCAACTAAAGAAAATGAGAGGTGATGTGACCAGTGAAAGTGGTGAAAAAGTGATCAAATTCTGTGTTGAAGATAAAGCCAACAGGATTTGCTGATGGATTCATTATGATATGAGAGAATGAGAGGAATTAGGAATCATTCCAAGGTTTTTGGCCTGAGCTAGATATGGAGTTGGCCTCATTTGATAAGGAAAACAGTGAGTGGGGCATGTTTTGTGTGGGGATGGGGGAGTGGAGATTGTATATTAGGAACTTGTTTTTAGACCAATTAAATTTGAGGTGCTTTAGACACTAAAATGGTGAGTCTATTGGGTATATGACTCTAGAGTTCAGTTGAATACAAGTATCTAAAGCCCTGAAACTGGACAACATTACCAAGGGAGGGAGTGTAAATAGAGAAAAGGAGGTGCAGGGACTGAACTCTAGGGAGTTTAAACATTATGAGGTCAGGAAGATAAGGCAAAATGCAAACAGGGAGGTGAGGTAGAAAGAAAACCAGGTGAGTGTGGAGACCTGGAAGCCAAGTAAAGTGCTTCAAGGAAGAGAGAGAGGGATCAACTGAGTCACTACTGCTGATGCTTCCAAAAACATGAGGACTGAGAAATGAATATGATTTAGTAACTTGGATGTCATTGTTGACCCCAACAGAAATGAAAATGAATAAAATATTTTGAAAGACAGTTGACTAGAGTAGAAGATTGTTGTTTAGTCACTAAGTCATGTCCAACTCTTTTGTGACCCTGTGAACTGTAGCCTGTCAGACTCCTCTGTCCATGGGATTTCCCAACTAAGAATATTGGAGTGGGTTGCCATTTCCTTCTCCAGGGGATCTTCCCAACCCAGAGACTGAACCCATGTCTTCTGCATTGGCAGGCAGATTCTTTACTGCTGAGCCACAAGGGAAGCCAGAGAGAAGATGCATACTGAGAAATAGTGGAAGAAAAATCTGAATGGATAAAGTAAGGCTAGGGAATGGAACATTTTTAATGCCAGATTGGAGAGTTTTACCTTTATCCTGTTAAAAATTTAAAAATAAAAGTACTTGTATGGGACAGTGATAAAATAAGGCCAGTGTTTTTTAAAGTTTGTCTGATAGTAGTGAATTGGAAGAGGAGGTTCTAGATGCAGTAAGATTAATTAGGAATTATAAAAATGAAGCTGATTAGGAGGATGACAACAAAGAGAGAGGAATGAATAGATATAGGGTGACTGATAGAATATAGAAAATAAAAGAATAGATAATTAAAATGATTCTGAAGCTGCTTAAGAGAAGGATGGTGCCCAGCATCTCTGGGCTTCAAGTTAATATGAACTAGCTTTAGACATGGGCCATCCCTGGGAATTTTGAGGCCCAAGAATTGTCCGTAAGTATGCACAGACTCAAGAAAGTTTCAGAAATCAGGAATATATGTGTACATATTGGAATCTCTTACTGAGTCTGGGATATGAAGGCTGGAAAAGGAAATATATATTAAGTACAGAGTTCATTCTTAGTAGGGAAAGAGATTCTAGTGGTCCTGGGAGAGTCTAGTCTCCTCTGATGAGAATTTGATGTAGATATTCCTTCACAGGTCAAGTCAGACAGAGGGAGACTCCTCGTAAGTAATACAATGATAAAAGCTAGGCAGGATAGTTATAAACAACTCTGCCTTCCTTGGAGAAAGAAGATGTATCTGCTAGTTTTTAGAGGAAGTTAGTAAGATTTAGAGAATCAGAAAATCAGAATGTGGTGTGTTTATCATTTTTCAATTTGATTTGGTAAAAGTTGTAGAATTTTAGAAGAGGAAAAGAAGGTACAGATAACTGAACCATTTACTGTCTTTTTGCAAGCAAAGAAATTGAGATTCTAAGAGCTTAAGTGCTATTTAAGAAGGCACTCTTCTAGTTCATTTCAGATATTCTAGTTCATATTCAGATATATTCATTGACAGATATTTATTGAACTCCTGCTATTTGCCAAGCACTGTGCAAGGTGCTGAGAGTACAGAGGTGACGAGAGAGTTAATTAGGCACCAGATCATAGAAGACCTTATGGGCTATGCTAATGATTTGAATCTTTCTGATAAAAGTATTGGAAAGTGACTGAAGTTTTTTAATGAGGAGGGCTGTGAGAGGACATGATCAGGTTTGTGGCTCCCAGAGATCACTTTGACTGCATTTTGAGAATGGTTTAGAGAAGAGCAAGAGCAAATGGATTAGAGAGTCATTCAGGAAGGAACATTGACAGGACTTAGTTATGGATTGACTTTGGGAGCCAAAGAAGAGAAAGATGTCAAGGTTGATTCCTAAGTTTCTGGCATAGATTTTGCTAAAATAATTATGAGTTTATTTTTGGACCCACATTAAATTTTAGATAATTTGAGATATCTAAGTAGGAACATCAAGAAGGCAATGGGATATACAAGGTTAGATGTAAATGAGAACATATAAAGAGAGGATTTGAAGTGAGAAGAATGCCTTAGAGCTCTAAAAATGTAAATGACCATATAGAGGAGGAGCCTGTAAAGAAGACCAAGAAAGAGCATCCAGAATTAGGACTCAAATAAAGCTAGTAGTGTTGTGACAGCTAAGGAGGGAGAGAGAACAGCAGTGTCAGATGCTACCAAGAGAATGGTATGTGAGACCAAAAAAAAAAAAAATTCTAGATTTATTATCACAGAGTGATGGGTGGGGAAAAACAGAAAGGAGTGGATTAAGGAGTGAGTGGGAAAGATGAGTTTTGACACTACTGAAAAGTTTTTCTACTAAGAAGAAATGTGGGGTGGAATGTGTGTGTGTGAGAGAGAGATTTGAATATGTTTAAAAGGGTTCAGTTGAGGAAAGGTTATGTGCAACTTCTCAATTGAGGAGAGAAAGGATCATAGGGGAAGGAATTCAGAAACATTTAGGGGTGGTGGCTTTAGGAAAGAGAGACAATTCAAATGAGAAGAGGATATGCAGATGTAGGTGAGTCTTTATGTTTGGTGGTTGAAGAAACAAATGTTAGCGAAAACAAGCACATTTGTGAATGAAGAAATTTAAATCAAGGCAAATATCAGCACTGGTCCTAAATAAGTACCAGGGCCTCAATGGAACCTGTATGGCCTTATATATATTAATAATTATATATACCATATAATTATAAAGACCTTATAAAGTCCTTAAATAACTAGAGAAGAAGTACTTCTAAATTTCTAGATAATACTACATTTTTCTGAGCACTGTTACATGATTTCTCTTGGTTACTGGTGAAAGAAAGTGCCAGATATATTTCATTTCAGACATGTTTGAGAACAAGACATTTGGAGAAGACGTTTTACACTATACTTATCTGATGAAAGGTTCTAAACTCTTAGCAGTGTCTCAGGAAAGGGACCCAAGAGTTACTGTAGACTCTTTGCTAGGAATGTTGGACGTATTGGATGTTTTGGCAAAGACCATCCTCAGGAAGAAGCCAAGGTAGGAAATACCAAGCAGATTCAGCCCTGTTTAAATCTATATATTAAAATCCTAGCACATCTGCCATAATATACCACATCCAAATATAACTCAAGAGAAACAGCAGAACAGGAACATGTTCAAAGACAAGATAACTAAGAGGATAACAGGGAATTCCATAAATTTTGTAAAGAGAGACAGACAAGACCTGCATTCATCTATATATAGTTGGACAGGACAAAGAGTGGGCAAAATGAAATTCTTTGAAATCAGAGGGAGAATGAGAGGAGAAACAGACCTAGTTTCCATTCATTGGACTTAAGGTAACCTCTTGAAGAGTAAAATAAGTCAAATATTTAGGTCAATTAAAAAGAAATAAGGTTTTAGACCTTAATTCCCTAGAAGTAAGTTTGGGAGATGAGCTGTTTGTGAATGACTAAAGCATATGGGATTTAATTTAGACAGGAAGGATGCTGTCATCTAAGCATCATGGCCTCATGCTCCCCAGTCAGACCAAGTTAATGTCCCTTGCTGTCCAGCCTTGTTCCTTGGTCCTAGTTCACTGGCCTCAGGCCTGGATATGCCAGAAGCCGAGCGCATCCAGAAAAAAAAAATACATAGTCAGTCTCCCTAGGTGTGACCAGGCCAGTTCTCTCTCCTTGCCTAGTCAGTCTGGCAATCTTAACACCCTTCTACTTTAACCTGTGCCCCCAGCCCTCCCCCAGGTTTAGATCAGCCCTAATATCAATCCAAGAATCCTGTTCCCCATCTGCCTTAGCCTAATTTCTGTGGGTCCTAGTACAGGGTCTTTATCAGCCCCGATTCCACGTCCTTCACTGCAACTCACCTGTCTTGTTCATGTGCTTATGAGGCCAAATAGCTGTGAAGGGTAGAGCCTTGGGGACATCTAATGTTATAAGATCCTGCCACCAGGAGACCTCTAACTGCTAAAACAGAAATCTTGCCCCTGGTCCCTGTTCCACCAACTTTTCCCACTTGGTTCTAGACTGTTCCTGACTCTGCTGTTGTCTTATCCTCACAGAAAGTTGAGGAAGCGAGCGGCCAAAGCCTCGGCCCGACGCTCCAAGCCCCTTGGAAGGTAATGGGGCAAGAGCCCCGGGACCTCCTGCTCATCCCTGTGGCCCCAGGAGGTGGATGGATGGAAGGCATCCTATCCATGTCCATCCCAGAACCCAAGCTGATGAATTAGGGATGCGGCTGGAAAATGGCCATTCCAGGAGGGAGGGGAGGGGAGGCAGGCATGGGGATGGGTAAGTTTTGATTTAGGAAACACAAGGAGGAAATAATGTAGGAACGACTAAGGAGAGACCTCTGCATCTTTATGCTGCCCCCAAATAGCTTGGACTCCAGCCTCAGCCACCTGCATGCTTCCTCCCCTCCCCTAACTCCTAACCTCCCTTCATTCACCTACATTCCCACACTCTCTCCTCCCTCTACCATTCCTCTCATCTCCTCTCCCCTCACCACCTGGACTGACATCAACAGATTTCTCATCACTGTTGCTGAATCCAGAGAGCAGCATGTATTCCAAAAATACAGTGAAGTGGTATTCAGCAGTATATGTGGAAAATCTGACTGCCTTTGCTTTGCCCCTTCCCATGCTCTGCATGAAGGGTCCTTCCTAGAAACAGAAAAAAGAAATAGTCCTTTACCTTTCCCGGGTAACGTACCTGACCACTACTTCCACTAACTTCTTTCTCCTTTTTTCAGACCAGTCACCAAGCTTAAAGCCAAACCCAAAACCCGAACGGGCAGGGGGCCAATTAAGAGGTAAATAAAGTTTAGGCTGGGTGGAGAAGAGAGGGAGTGCCCAGCGTTGAGTCGGGGGCATCGGGCTGTGGTTAGGAAGGGGTCCAAGAGACGCTTCCACCAGGAGGTGGAGGAGCAGCAGCAACTGTTACAAGCCACCTTCCAGATGATTCACCAAAATGTAAAGTAAGATTGGCCCTTTTGTTTGGGTTTTTTTTTTTTTTTTTTTGGCTCTTGTGTTTTTTGTGTGAGGAATTATGCTCGTCACAGGATTTTTGAAAAATCTCCATAGAAGTTCACCCATTGACTCCTCTTGTTCCACATGCTTATTTATCTTCCCCAGCAGATTTTAGTAGATACTCTGGCACTCTTGTCCTTCAGATGCCATGCTTGCCTCTCGCCCAAGAAGTTAAGTTTCCCTAAGGGATCAGTGTTCCCATCCTACCTTTATTTGATTAATTGTTAAATGGAATAAGTGCTACTGGGTTGGAAGTGAGACTCAGGATACCCTCTGGAACCTTTCCCAGGGAAGGAGTCAGATGGCAGTCCTGACCCTCTGGCCCAGTTAACACAATTAGGTTTCCAGTTCCATCATTTTCCTCCTGGGTTGCTTCAGAACCCCAGGGAACAAAAAGCTTCCGATCCCAATGAGTGCATCTCACTTGGCTTCTGAAGGCAGTTCGTGCATGAAGTCTCCTGGATAGCTTCTCCAGCAGTGGGTGAGCTATAGAGAATCCAGCCCTTTCTATTGTCTCCTCCTCTCTTCACAGCATTCCAGGCTCACTCGGTGGTCCCAGGTACCCCTTACTCCCCAGCTCCTCCCTCTGGTGCCTTCAACAGGCCTTGGAATTTGGGGGTGTTCCCATAGTACCCTTCTAGCTTAGGGTTGTCTTGCACAACATGGCCATACTCTGGCCTTCCCTGACCCCTACATTAAAGTGACGACCTCTTTCACTTTTATTTTCAGCCAGACAGGACTTTGAAAGAATACCAAGTCTCTTTGAGCTTCAGAGTCCACTTATCTTGAGCTTCCACAGGTATTCTGTAAAGTCTCCAGGCTTCCTGTGTCTGATTTGTCTATAACTTATCCCTCTGTCTGTGTCTTCCTAGCCAGTGGCTTCAAATCATCATATTCCCCCTCTGACATCAAGTAATAGAGCACATAACTGCAGTAATTCACCACCAGACCACCCTCACAGGCCCACTCAACCAACACAAGGCCTCACTGATTCCTTCTCTCTCTGGGTTCAAAGCGACCGTTCTGGGAAGAAAGCACTTCTCTTATCACATGGCTCACTGCAATATTCCATTCTGTTGGTGCTGATAAGCAAGTCCCCTCATTCTCTCCAGCATCTCTCTGCTATATTTCCAAGTTTTAACATCTCTAATCTCGTCCCATTTTCCTGCTCAGGTGGCTATGGAACATTCTTTCTGTTACATTTAAACTACGGAAGCATAGACTACCTCATTAAAGACTCATACAGTTCAGCTTTAGGTCTGGGGTTATCCTTATCCTTCTATTGTTCACATCCACTCTCCTTCTCTGGTCATGTGATCTCTCTTTGTCTTGTACTTGTACATCTTCATTCCTATATATACCAGCTCCAGTCTTTCCTGTGTTCACCATCTGGTCTGTTCTTCCTGTAACTGCACATCATCCTCTGGCCTGGAAGCCCCTCTGGCCTCTAAGAAGCCATGTAGACCCAATACTTACTCACTTCTTTGCATTCTGACTCGTTTAGTTCTTTCAGTCACAGCGTAATAGAAAGATCTGCTTACTCTGGCCATTCAGACTTCCTGTTAGCTACTCCCTCCTGCCTATCTCTTCCAGATGGTCAGTCCTGGCTTCCTAATCTCTTTGCACAGCAGCTTCAGCCTCCATTAGGGCCAGCTCCCTGAAACCACACAGAACAAGGTTTCTGTCAGGCAAGTCAAAACTAGCCTTCCTCCCCACAGGGTTCTTCTGTTGCAGAACATACCCAAGGACCCCCCTGTCTGGGCTCTTTCAGCCTGGAAACTCCCCATTACCATTGTCTCTTTGTCTCTGTGTTTCTGCAGAGAAGAGAAGAAGAAGAACTAAAGCGGTCATGAAAGGTTGGGGGATGGTGGAGGCATGGAGTGGGAGGAGGGTTGTGGGCAAAGAGGCAGGAGCATTGTTTTACCCTACTGCTCCCACTCCTATCCCCCCAGGCTGCTGGCCCAGCGGCAGCAACACTCCTTTGGTCTGCATGGGGTGGCGTGCGTGGGCACGGAGGCCCACCTCTCCCTCTGCTCTTTGGAGTTCTATCGAGCCAATGACACCACCAGGTGCCCTGGGGGGGCCCCTGCGGTGGTGAGCTGTGTGCCAAGCCCTCTCTACGCAGCGTCCAGTGGCCAGAAGAAGCAACAGTCGAAGCCTCAGGGGGAGGTGTGTGAAACACTATGACCTTCCCCACCAGCCAGGTGAAGAACCCCATAGCCTGGCCACCCCTTGATTAAGCATAGCTCTGCCCTTTGAGTACAGAAAGGAACCTTCCAGGGGTTGGGCCACAGACCTGAGACCACCTGGTCCCTCCCACCAGAATCTCATTCATCTCCCAGGTCTACCATCTCTGTGCTGATGTTTCCATTCACTGCTGGGCACTTCTATCTCCTCTACAGGCCCGAGTGCGTCTAAAGGGTGGAGCCCACCCAGCAGAGGGCCGGGTAGAAGTCCTGAAGGCTGGCACATGGGGCACAGTCTGTGATCGCAAGTGGGACCTGCAAGCAGCCAGCGTGGTGTGTCGGGAGCTAGGCTTCGGGAGTGCTCGAGAGGCCCTGAGTGGTGCCCGCATGGGGCAGGGTGAGGGGGGTACAGGTTGGAGGGAGAGGGAGGTAGGAGGTAGATACTCCTGGAGGGGTACCTTCCTTAGGAAGGAGACCCCTGGGCAGACAGTCAAGTTAGAATCTCCTGATCTCTGACTTCTGACCTTAGGCATGGGTGCCATCCACTTAAGTGAAGTTAGATGCTCTGGACAGGAACTCTCTCTCTGGAAGTGCCCCCACAAGAACATCACAGCTGAAGACTGCTCCCATAGCCAAGATGCTGGTGTCCGATGCAACTGGCCCTACACTGGGGTAGAGACCAAGGTCAGTCACTCTTTCCACCTTGGTTCAGGAATCTCATGTCCTATCCAGTCCTGCCTGGTCATGATGCAGTCTGATGGCCCTACTGCCCACTGCCCCAGGCCCCTAGCATCCTGCAGCTCCCCCTTGATGCCACCACTTGCTAGCCCTGTAAGTTCTTCTGAATCACCATTCAGCCATAGGCCCACTACGGACTCCCACTACTCCACCCCAAAAGATTCCACAGCACTTCCATTGCGTCACTACAGATCCGACTCAGTGGGGGCCGCAGCCGACATGAAGGGCGAGTCGAAGTGCAGATAGGGGGACCTGGGTCCTTTCGCTGGGGCCTCATCTGTGGAGATGACTGGGGAACACTGGAAGCCATGGTTGCCTGCAGGCAGCTTGGGCTGGGCTATGCCAACCATGGCCTGCAGGTGAGTGGGAAGGAGAAGGGAACCAAGGCTATTGCCTCCAAAGGTTGTGTTTGGGACAGAGGTCTGTCAAAATGAGTCCCTTGGCTGGGGAGGCTGGATGGTGGCCTCACAAAAACACCTCTGTATGTCCCCAGGAGACCTGGTACTGGGATTCAGGGAATATAACAGAGGTGGTGATGAGTGGAGTGCGCTGCACAGGGACTGAGCTGTCCCTGGACCAATGTGCTCATCATGGCACTCATGTCACCTGCAAGAGGACAGGAAGCCGTTTTACTGCTGGAGTCATTTGTTCTGAAAGTGAGTGAAGTGTAGGGTGATGCAAGCCAGGGAAGGGAGGCTCTGGGTCACCTCTTTGCAAGGAGAGCTGCAATCTGGAAGGGTACACCTTCTCTGTGGAAAGCCAGTCTCACCCCAGTTTTCAGGGGGAGGGGGATGGGAGCACTCCCACCTGTCCCTGCCCCTCACCAGTGATGTCTAACTCTCCTCCCTTCCTTGGTGCAGCCGCATCAGATCTGCTGTTGCACTCAGCACTGGTGCAGGAGACCGCTTACATCGAGGACCGGCCCCTGCACATGTTGTATTGTGCTGCTGAAGAGAACTGCCTGGCCAGCTCGGCCCGCTCAGCCAACTGGCCTTATGGCCACCGGCGTCTGCTCAGATTCTCCTCCCAGATCCACAACCTGGGACGTGCTGACTTCAGACCCAAGGCTGGGCGCCACTCCTGGGTGTGGCATGAGTGTCATGGGTGAGAGGGTCAAGTAGTAGAAGGGCAAGACCACTGGGGAAGAGGCGAGCCTGCTGGGAGCAGGGAAGGAAACAGGGATTCCCTTGTCCCCACAGGCATTATCACAGTATGGACATCTTCACTCACTACGATATCCTGACCCCCAATGGCACCAAGGTGGCTGAGGGTCACAAAGCTAGTTTCTGTCTAGAAGACACCGAATGTCAGGAGGGTGAGTTGGGCCCTAGAATAGACTGCAGTATCTTCATCTCCACGGCCTTGCCTCACACGACATATGCTCATCTCCTCAGATGTCTCCAAGAGGTATGAGTGTGCCAACTTCGGAGAGCAGGGCATCACTGTGGGTTGCTGGGATCTCTACCGGCATGACATCGACTGTCAATGGATTGACATCACAGATGTGAAACCAGGAAACTACATTCTGCAGGTGCCTGGGGTCTGAGATTTCCAGTTGTTGAGTGGGAGGAGTGTTTTGAAGAATGCAGCTCATTTGTTGGCTTTCTCCTACTCACAGGTGGTCATCAACCCCAATTTTGAAGTAGCAGAGAGTGACTTCACCAACAACGCCATGAAATGTAACTGCAAATATGATGGACATCGCATCTGGGTGCACAACTGTCACATTGGTATTTGGTGGGAAGAGAAGCCAGAAGGCCTGGGGGTGGGAGGGAAAGGCCTTCATTCTCATCTCCCTAGGTTCTTTCTGTGTCTCCCCACCCACTTCTGGATCTCCCAGTCTCTCCACTTCCACCCACCCTTCCCCACAATGGGTGTTTTCCTACCCAAACCACCTGTTCACCTTGCAGGGGATGCCTTCAGTGAAGAGGCCAACAGGAGGTTTGAACGCTACCCTGGCCAGACCAGTAACCAGATCATCTAAGGTGCCACCAACTTCCTCTGCAGACCACCACTGGCCCCCAGTGGCAGGGGTCTGAGGCTGCCATTACCTCAGGAGCTTACCAAGGAATCTTTGACGTCAGCAGGCCCACAGCATTGTCCATTGTGCACTGTGGATGTGGAACTGTCCAACAGAAATCACTGCCCTCTTTCTTAGGCCAGCTGTCCTGATCTGTGGCCAGGCACGGGGAATTCTGGTCCCAGGCCCAGCACCAAGCCAAGCACACCACAGAGAGGCACACCTAATTAACTGCCCAGAACAGACAACAGCAGCTCGTTTTCTTGAATAGGGAGGTCAGAATGGTTTAACTCCAGTATCTCCCCTCAGTTCTGGAAGATAAAGCTTTACCTCTAGCCTTTTTGTGGGGGGAAAGAGCAGTGTTCCACCCTTCCCCTCATTTTTCAGTATGACATGTTTTTAGGTATAATTTTATTTTATATAAAAAGTGTTTTTGTGATTCTTCAGAGCCCAGGAATTGGTGCTGGTAGTTAGAGGGACCTGCCCCCAACTGGTTCATTTAATCCTCTGTCCAGGTGCCCTCAGAGCCCAAGCCATGAAACCAAGGTTGAAATCAGGGCAGGAACCTCCTACTCTTGCTGATCCATTCATTCTGTGACTTCAGGGGTTACATATAAGGTCAATGTTTCCTGTCCTCGCCGGATCCGCACTGCCAGTTTGGATTGGGTTCGAACGGCTTCATAAATATCTTCAGCATTTTGTACCAGCTGCTCCCCAATGGCCAAGATCACATCACCAGGTCGTAGACCAGCCCTATGGCAAAAGATAGATAAAGAAGGGACTAGATGGCCCAGTTCAAGGGCACATACACACCCCACCCAACTCCACCTCCTAATGCAGCCTCTCCCTCACCGGTGAGCAGGGGAGTCCAGGATGACTTTATGGATGAGCACACCATGCTGAACATCAGGAAAGCCTGGTTCTCGAAGCTGTAGTTCAGCAAGGATGCTGAAAGGACACAGATCACTCTGTTAATCACAGGGCACTCTCCTCATTTGGGGTTCACCTCAAATCTTTCTTCAGCACACTGACAAGTGTGTGAACAGGGCATGCACTAGATCCTCTTGACACAAAAGCAATTCACTTTCTGCCTTCCAGCAGTTAGGAAGTGGAATACGTATATAAAAGGTAACATTCCAAATGACACACAGGGTTAAATCAATAGCATTAATGTCATTCTAGAATCCTAAGAGAACATATAACTTTAGGAAGTGCTGTAACTTTAGCTTAACCTAGAAGGATCAATTTGATATTTAACTATATAAAATAAGAACAACATAAAAACATGGGATTAGGAATCAAGTTGGCCAGAACAGAAAATACTCATAGGGAAGCCACGTCTGGAAGGTTGGGTACTGTCAATCTAAGCAATAACAGGATGGGAGGTATGCAAAATAGAGTGAGGTGAGAAAAATCAAGATCATGAGAGAGAACAGCCCTTCTGATAGCTCCAAGTATGAGGCAACTCATCTTAGATAAAAACAGAACTAAGAACGAAGCTCAACAGAAGTGCCAAGTACCCACCCCTGGTTACACTGATGGCCCTATGTGTCACTACTCCTAAAGCTCATACCTGGGAGTCAAGGTCAGCATCATCACCCCAATGTAGCGGCGCTGGGACCCACTGATTCCAAACCAGGAATCTGTGTTAGAAGGACAAATGAGCCCCACCAAGGTATATCCTTACTTCCCCTCCTCCCAATAGACACCTCTCCAGCAAACCCTCCCCACCCCTGCCACTTAAAGAAACCCCTTTCCCCGCAAGCCAGGCTTACTCTTCTTTTCTCCACGATGTAGAAACTCTCGAAGGCGATCAGAAGGGATGGCAAAGGAGATTCCAGCTGTGACCTTCATGGTATTCACCCCAATCACCTCCCCATCCTGTTGGGACACAGCCCACTATTCTCTAGCCCAAACAAATAATAGGAGATGAGGGCACCTGAGCAAGAGTGGCAGGGAGTGCTGGGGTAGATCTAGTTGGATCCTGGGAGACAGCCAACAAGAAACTGCTCCGAAACTTGACCAAACATTAGTGAATTAGGGAAAACCCACCCCTTCCCATACTGACCTGGGATAGGGGTTCTTGGAAAGGATGTCGCACTCACCAGGTTAACCAGGGGACCTCCAGAGTTTCCAAACTGCAGGACAAGGAGAAAATATGGGAGAAATCCAGGGACTCTATGCCTGGGGGCACAACCAGGATATAGGCACTTTCTCCAAATCCTCTCCTTTCCCAGCCCATGAAGGAGTGGCCACATTTTTTGCTACCCAATCCGTGTATGTAGGCTCATCCACCATCTATCACAATTGGTGCCTGTACCACACACCCATTCCCCCCTCCCTCAACCTAGTCTTTCATTTCTCTCATATCAGGACGCACATCAATAGCTGCATCAGTCTGGATATACTCCACATTGGTTTGGGGAAGGCCCAGATCTTTGGCTGGACGCTGAGCAGAGCTGACAATGCCGGAGGTGATTGTGTTCTGCAGTGCAAAAGGACTTCCCATAGCAACAACAAACTCCCCTTGCCGGACATCAGCTGAGCGTCCCAGGGGTAGCGTAGGGAGAGGCTCCTAAGGGAGAATGGGCACAAGAAACCAGTCATCTGGAGATGTGAACAAATTCACGGCCCCAAGCAGACATGGCCTGCCCCGACCCCCACCTTGGTCTGAATCCTCAGCGTGGCGATGTCTGCCACGGGATCCACAGCTGTGACAACGGCCTCATACGTGTCGCCGCTAGGCAGCCTTACACGGACTCGGCGCCGATCAGCCACCACATGGGCATTGGTAACGATGAGCCCATCGGCGGCCACCACGAATCCTGAGCCATTCGAGATAGGGACTTCGCGGCCCGAAAAAGGGTGCCTGGAATGGGGGGCGGGGGGAGAGTACGGAGGTGAGGAGGCTCGGACCCATCCTTCTCGCCCGCCCTCTAGCCCGCGGCTTCGGTGCCTTAGTGTTTACCCCCACCGTTACCGGCCCAAGATCTCGATATAAACCACAGCAGGGGCAGTCTTCTCCACCACGTCCGCGATGAAGTTGTACTGGCTCCGGGGTGAGGTGGGCGGCGAGCCAAGGACCGAGGCGAGCACAGACGGGGGACCCCGCCCACCGCCCCAAAACAACAACAGCACTGCCCCTCCAGCGCCCAGCGCCACCGCCAGCCACACGCGCGGACGGGTTCCAGGAGTCCTTGAGTCTTCCGGGGTCCGGGGATCTGGGGTCCCAGCGATCAGCCGTGCTCGGAGATCCGAAGTCCGGGACCTCAGACATGTCCGTGGTTCAGGGACCCCCACAGACAACCGGGCCCTGAAACTGGGGGTCCCATAAGTCACTCGGGTCCGAGGGTCAGGAGTTCCTGACGTCAGCAGGGCCCGGAGGTCAGGGGTCAACAGGGGTCCCTTTCCCCAGCGACCCCCCCACAAAGCCCGCCATTCCCGGAGGCTCCAGCCAGCACCCCGCCCCGCCCTCAGTGCAGCCATCAGCTCCGCCTCGGCAGCTTCCTCGCCCGCCCAGCGCAGAGGCGGCGCCGTAAACGCGAGCAGGAGGACAGCTGGACGCTGAGGACGCCGGTACCTGAAGTCTCCAGAAGTGCACGCTGGGACCCAGGATTCCGGGAGGCCAACTCCGCCCCCGCCCCGCGAATGCCGGGAATTGTGGTCCCTGCGGGACGCGAGTTATGAGGTGGCCCACGGATCCGCGAGGCATGCTGGGACCGCTAGCCCTTCCGGGGCGCCTCAGAATTTCAGGTCCCGGCACCCTGGGCGGATGCCCGAAGACTCCGCCTTCCCAAGAGCCCCTGCGGCGGGGCGCGAAGATGGCGACATCGGCCAGACAACCCTAAAGCAGTGGCAATGGAGCCTCCCTCGTCGCCGGGGCCGGAGCGGCTCTTTGATTCGCACCGGTAAGAGCCCCGGCGGGAAGAGACCGACTTCCGCGTCCACTTGGCCTTCGGCGCCCGATCACCCCGCCTCTCGCCCCCAGGCTCCCAGGTGACGGCTTCCTGCTCCTCGCGCTACTACTCTACGCTCCAGTCGGGTTCTGCCTCCTCGTCCTGCGCCTGTTTCTTGGGATTCACGTCTTCCTGGTCAGCTGCGCGCTACCAGACAGTGTCGTTCGCAGGTTCCGACCCGGGCGCTCGGGGAGGGTCGGGGCTGGGCCTGGCCCGAGGCCAGGTAGTCACCACTGCCTGCGTTCGCAGGTTCGTGGTACGGACCATGTGTGCAGTGCTGGGGCTCGTGGCCCGGCAGGAGGACTCTGGACTCCGGGATCACCGTGTCAGGGTCCTCATTTCCAATCACGTGACACCTTTCGACCACAACATAGTCAACCTGCTCACCAGCTGTAGCACCGTGAGTTAGGGAGGAAGCCAAGAGTGCCACGGAGTGGCTCCCTGGGGCCCAGCTCAAGGCGCCCCTCTCCGTGTTCGGCTTTCCCTTGGGGAGCACAAGATACTGACCCTTACCCCGACCTCGCTTTTCTACCCATATGTCAGTTTTTCTCACTTCACAGCATTCTTTTCTTCTTGGTTTTTCTCCTTCTGGTTCCCAGCCTCTACTCAATAGTCCCCCAAGCTTTGTGTGCTGGTCTAGGGGCTTTGTGGAGATGGATGGTCAGGGGGAGTTGGTGGAGTCACTCAAGAGATTCTGTGCTTCAACAAGGCTTCCCCCTACCCCTCTGCTGCTATTCCCCGAGGAAGAGGCCACCAATGGCCGGGAGGGGCTCCTGCGCTTCAGGTGGGTGAGCACAGGTATCTGTCTCCAGCTGATCAGGCTTGGGGGCCCTTGGGTTTTCACAGCCTTCTTCAGGCCTGCCCCCTACCTTCTTAGTTTATTTACTTTTTGCCCACTTCTAGTTCTCTCCCCTGAATCCGTTTATTTCCCACATTTCTACTTGTACAGTGTGACAGTATCTGTTTTAAGTCAGATATGAGCTGCTGACTAGATTGGCTAGAATTCCATCTTACTTTCTTCACTCTTCTAGTTCCTGGCCATTTTCTATCCAGGATGTGGTACAGCCTCTTACCCTGCGAGTCCAGAGACCCCTTGTCTCCGTGGTGAGTGTGTTCCACAGGGAATCTCTGGGTTTGGAGGGGAAGTTTCCTACTCCTGGCCCTGGTTTAGACCTCACTCATGCCCTCCCCTCAGACGGTGTCAGATGCCTCCTGGGTCTCAGAACTGCTGTGGTCACTTTTCGTCCCTTTCACGGTGTATCAAGTAAGGTATTAACTGTCCTCACTTTTTGGTGGCTGGGAGAAACTCATCTCAAGTCAAGGAAGTAGCTGTCTCTGCCCTGTCCATTTGCAGATCTTTTAATATCAAGGTCCTACCACAGAGGCAGTATAAAGTATTTACTATCTCCCCTACTATCACCACGACTGTTGCAAGAAAAGAGGTATCAGAGTGGAGAGTGGGTGCCCCCAACATGGACCTGGATTGTTTTTTGCAGGTGGCTCCGTCCTGTTCATCGACAGCTGGGGGAGGGGAATGAAGAGTTTGCCCTCCGTGTACAACAGGTGGTAGAGGACACGGGCAGGGTGGAGGTGGGTTCTTTCTTTAGTGGGAAGGAGAAGAACACTTGAGAAACTTCCAATCCTCCAATTCTCCGTAGCTGGTGGCCAAAGAATTGGGCCAGACAGGGACACGACTCACTCCAGCGGACAAAGCAGAGCACATGAAGCGACAGAGACACCCCAGATTGCGCCCTCAGTCAGGTGTGTGGTCGCTGGACATAAAGCTTTTCAACTCTTTTTCAGCCTGTTCTGACTTCCTCCCTGTGCCTGTACTAATCAGCCTCTCTCCTCTAGTTTTCCACTCACCATATTTTGGATTTCTTTTTTGCAGCCCAGTCTTCTTTCCCTCACTCCCCTGGCCCTTCTCCTGATGTGCATCTGGCAACTCTGGCTCAGAGAGTGAAGGAGGTTTTACCCCATGTTCCACTGGGTGTCATCCAGAGAGACCTAGGTATGAGAAAGAGTAGCTTTACCCAAGGAGACAGGCATAGAGAGGGAAAGTGGGTGGTGAAGGGAGAAGGTGAGCAGAGAAATAGACTGTGCTTTCCACTTCTCCCTTCTCCCCAGCCAGGACTGGCTGTGTAGACTTGACCATCACTAATCTGCTTGAGGGAGCTGTAGCTTTCATGCCTGAAGACATCACTGAGGGGACCCAGTCCCTTGCCACAGCCTCCACTCCCAAGGTGAGACCCAGAAAAAGAGCAGGTCCAAGACTTGAGGTGGGATGGGGCAGGCTGCATATTCCCTGTCGTGATGTCTGTTTTTTGATCCTGAGACCCTAGCACAGTACCTCTCTTGCAAAGTAGGCATTCGATGCGTGTTTAATGTGATGACTTCGCAAGCCCTCTGACATTGTGATCACCTCAGTTCCCCAGCTCTGGCCCGGCAACCCCTCAGCCCACAGCCCTAACATTTGCCAAGTCCTCCTGGGCCCGGCAGGAGAGTCTACAGGAGCGAAAGCAGGCGCTGTATGAATATGCAAGAAGGTGAGAAGCTTAGAGGACAACTGGTAGGAAAGGGCAGGTTGGAGAAAGGGAATAATACGGCAAAGCCCATACGATGTCTTCTTGTGTCCCACAGGCGATTCACAGAGAGGCAGGCCCAGGAGGCTGATTGAGTACAGGATGGCACCCAGAGCCGCAGGACGGAGACTGGGGGCAGCCCTCACCCAACTCAAAACAGGCCGGGTGGGTGGGTGCTAAAGGGAGGAACGGGGCTCCCCCCCAGTATCACATTAAATTCAGGGTTTTCACTCAAGGTCTCTGTTGCCTCTTTGGGTCTCAAAAGCCCTGTAGCAGGTCCCTTTTCCCTTGGTTGCGGGGATCAGGAATGAGGGCCTCCTTGTGGGTTTGTGGAGGGTTGGTCAGAATGGAACTGTCTGCAATCACCTCCTCATGTCAAGAGATGAGTGATATTAAGGAAGTATAACTAACCTGAATGCCCAGCAGCAACTGGACCCTGGCCTCAGAATTCAGCCCAGGTGTGTGAGCAAACAGCTGCAGAACTGCAAGTCCCAGGATACCTTTCACTAATGGGCACAGTACACAAAGTCTGTAGAATTCACACATGCTCAGTGTGGTGGCTGGAGCCTGTCTTCCATAGGCTCCTAGCTAGATTAAATAAGGTGGAGCACATGGCCCCACCCCAGAACAGTCTCTAGGATTGTGTTTGATCAGTGCCCCAGGGTGGATCCGGAACTGACCGTTGTACTTCACAGCAGGTCAGGGTTTGTGGGTGACTTGCTGGGTGGGTTTGGAACTGGCTGCCATTCCAACGCGTCTCAGAGCTGCAGGCAGGTTTGAATCCAGGATCCTTGTGGCCCTGCTCCCCAATTCCTGACCCCACTCCTCCTGTTCTTCATTCTTTTCCCCAGGGGACCTTCCCACTGGTTACCAAATCTTTATTTATTTATTTTTGGCTATGTGAGGTCTTAGTTGTGGTGCACGGGCTTTGTTGCCCTGCCACATTTGGGATCTTATGTCTCCAACCAAGGATCGAACCCACGTGCCCTGCATTGGAAGTTGGGTTCTTAACTACTGGACTGCCAGGGAAGTCCCAATAGTCCACTTTTGATAGCCCCTTACTTGGAGACTCAACCCTTCCCTGTTTCCTGGCAGACAAGAAATACTGGGAAGGATGAACCCCAGTGTGTTATCACCTGAGGGTACAGGTTAGGGATCAGGTGGGAAGATGGTGTCAGTTACCAAATACAAGGCCTTGATAACTGCCCTGCCTTCTGTAGGTCCTGCTAGACAGTCACCATGGCCTCTCAGCTTCTCGGGTTGGAAGAAGAGTCTGGCCCAAACCCTGGGGAGTCTGAACTGGCTGTGAATCCCTTTGATGGGCTCCCCTTCTCTTCCCGCTACTACAAACTACTTGAGCAGCGCCGATCCTTGCCTGTCTGGGCTGCTCGCTTTATCTTCTTGGAGCAGTTGGAGAGTAGCCCCAGTGGAGTGGTACTGGTGTCTGGAGAGCCTGGTTGTGGCAAGAGCACCCAGGTGGGGGTGGGGGTGTGGAGGAAGGAAATTCTGACAAAGGGAGGGGGTAGGGAACTGGCTTCTCCTGGGACAAGGCGGGGAATGGGGTGGGAGTTGCTGTGTGGAATAATAGGGGAGGTGGTCAAAAGGAGACGGGCAGTGAAGCACCAGAGGACTCCTCAAATAAGGAGAGATTAAACTGGCCACAGCTCCTCCAGCACTTTTGACTGGAGTTCTGTGTCTCGCTGACGGGTTGTCCTTTCCTATGCTTACCCCAGATCCCACAGTGGTGTGCAGAGTTTGTGCTGGCCAGAGGTTTCCAGAAGGGTTGGGTAACTGTGACTCAGCCTTACCCTCTAGCAGCCCTGAGCTTGGCCCTGCGAGTTGCTGATGAGATGGACCTGACCCTGGGTCATGAGGTTGGATACAGCATACCCCAAGAAGACTGCACTGGGCCTGACACTCTGCTAAGGTGTGGCCCCTTGCAGGCCCAACTCAAATCTCCTTCCCCTCACCCCATAGAAACAAACCCAGCCTTCTGACATCTCACCGTACCCTCCCTCAGCTTAGCTCACCCTTTAAATCATGCATGATGCAACTTCTGAATTCAGCCATTTAACCCTAGCCAGCAATCTCAGACATTCAACCTCACCCTCATCATGAAAGTCTCACTTTCCTAATGAGTACAGCTTATGAACAGTGTCATGAATAGGTCACAGAAAGTCAGTCACAGGATCTTTTTCTGACCTTTACTGTCAGAGTCTAGGTCCCCTGGGGAGAAGCTCCTCTGGACTTCTGGGGCTGGTCAGTGTCCACACTGACTCCTCTGCCCACTGCCAATGTCAACAGGTTCTGCTGGGACAGGCTGCTTCTGCAGGAGGTGGCCTCAACCCGGGGCACTGGAGCACGGGGTGTGCTGGTCCTGGATGAGGCTCAGGAGCGGTCAGTGGCCTCAGATTTGCTCCAGGGACTCCTACGAGATGCCAGGCTGGGAAGCCTTCCAGGGGACCTCAGAGTGGTTGTAGTTACTGACCCAACCCTTGAACCTAAGCTCCAAGACTTCTGGGGCAATCCTCCTATTGTAGGTGTACCCAGAGAGACTGGCAGGTGTCCCACTCCTGTCTACAGGGACTCTTTCCCTACTGATCGAGTAGAAGCTGCCTGCCAAGCTGTGCTTGAATTGTGTCGGAAGGAGGCTCCAGGAGATGTGCTAGTGTACCTGTCCAGTGAGGAGGTAAAAAAATGGGATGCGAAAGGAGGTATTCATGTCAAATGTCTGCCCCTTCCTGTCCCAGGGGAGAATGGGAGCAATGCTTATTAGGAACATTGGAGTTCTAGTACTTATTCTCTGTTGGGGTCTTGAGGAGAAACTCCAGGGTTTTGGGATAAAAACTTTTTGATTCCATACAATGTAGAGATTTGCAGTTCAGTGAGTTCCTGAAATTACAACACCCCAGCTTTATATGAGTATGTGCACTTTTTCAGAGTGAAGGTCCATAGCTCTCATCAGTTTTTCAAAGGGGTCTCTGACCCACAAAGGTGAGAATTACCCTAACACCCCACCTCTCTCTTCAGGAAATTTCCCTGTGCTGTGAGTCCTTGTCCAGGAAGGTAGGGTCCTTGGAAAACCCAGGGCCTCCACCACGGGTGCTGCCCCTTCACCCAGGCTGTGGACAAGCTGTTCAGGCTGTGTACGAGGACGCAGAATCAGGTGCCCGGAAAGTTGTGGTCACTCACTGGCTGGCCGACTTCTCCTTTTCCCTCCCTTCCATTCGACATGTCATTGACTCAGGACTGGAGCTTCGAAGTGTGAGTGAAAGAGAAGTGAGGGGACACGGGCTAAAGATAGAAATAGCCCACTCTCATCTGTCTTGGCCTTGGTTGGGGGTGGTGACAGGTTTACAGTCCTCAGATCCGAGCAGAATCTCAAGTGTTGAGACCAGTCAGCAAGTGTCAGGCAGAGGCAAGACGACTACGGGCAGCAGGGATCCCACCAGGTAAGAGCTTTTGCCCTCAATAGGATCAAACACAAAAAAAATCACCAACCCATAGGCCCTGAGAAATCTACAGTGGTCTTCTTTCCCAGATCTTTCTCCCCTCAGGATCCTGCCTCTGCCTGTATCCTAAGTCCTTCCTAGAACTAGAGGCTCCCTGCCTGCCCCAGCCCAGAGTGTGTGCGGAGAATTTGAGCCCCCTGATGTTACTGCTAAAGAGGAGACAGATTGCAGAGCCAGGGAAGTGTCACTTCCTGGACCGGCCTGGTGAGCACCCCTCCTGCCCACGTCCTACTGCTCTCCAGGTTCCAAGATCCCCTGTCGTGTAAGCCTTGTTCCCTCTCCAGCTCCAGAAGCACTGATGCAGGCCCTGGAAGACTTAGACTATCTGGCCGCCCTGGATGATGATGGGGACCTGTCAGACCTGGGAGTTATCCTATCAGAATTTCCCCTGGCCCCTGAGCTGGCCAAAGCCCTGCTGGCCTCCTGCGAGTTTGACTGTGTGGATGAGATGCTCACCCTGGCCGCCATGCTCACTGGTATAAATCACTTCCCTCTCTGGCTCTTATGACTACTTCAGGCCTTCCCTTTGGTGATTTGGTGCTCCTTAAGCTAGCCCTTTCCCCTTTGCTCTAGTTCCCAGCTCTCACTGTGTCTAAAGAGTTAGGCTTCATCACTTATCCCTCTCCTGCCTCTGTTACTTCTTGTTCCACAACAAGTCTCTCCTACCTGTTTTTACTACAACTGTACCTGTCTTGCTCAACCCTGTAATCCCTTCATTATTCAGAATAATCTCTATCCTGCTCAATCTGGGGTATTCCTCACCCACTGCATTACAGCTTCAGGCCCACCCCAGCAGAAGGGTGACACTTCTGCTCACCAGTGGCCTCCTAGAGACCTAATCCAGTGAGCGCTTTTGAGCCCTGTTCATGACTTTCTTTTGACACTTGAGGATAGCAACCACTCTGACTTTAACATTGCCCCCTCCCTAAGCCTCTCTGATCTGCTCCTTGTGGTTTCACCCTACCTATCTTGCCACTCCCTTAATCTCTTACTTGAGCTCTTCCTCCTCTGCTTCATCCTCTGCTTGTTCAAAGTAAGTTGAACCTCAGGGTTCTACCCTTGCCCCGTTTGTCTTCTCATTCCCTGAACGCTCTGAGCAAGTTCGTTCACATTCATGGTCTGAAATGCTACAATATCATTCTTCTGAATCTTGGATTTATATATCCATATACATATATATATGGTCATTCCTATCAGAATGGTCCACAAAACTTCAACCCAGAACTGAACTCGAGCACTTCTGTTGTTGTTGAGCTGAGCCCTTTTTAAATCTACTCCCTCACGACCACCACCACAAAATCATACCATCACCTCTGCAACTCTACTATCATCATTCTAGACTAACCTGTCTCCAGGTTGTTTTTTTTCTTTTCATTTTTATCTCCTAATTAAAAAATTTTTTTTACCTGTTCTTCTCCATACTCCAGAGTTAATGCCAACGTAGCTCCTCATCACTGCTCAGCTGGATTCCTCGAGTAGCCTCCTAACTAGTCATGTGAACTTCTTCCAAACATGTGGATTCTCTTAAAAACTCTTCATCAGTTATTCTCTATCTTCCAAACAGGATGTAAACTCATTTGCACAGGTTTGCCCATACCTCCCTCCAGCTTTATCTCCTGCCACCCTGCCACACATACCATTCTCTATATCCATAATACTAGGTGCTCGCAGTTCTCCAAATATGCTATTCCCACGTCTAGAATACTCCCTTTGCCCTTCGCCACTCAACTAATTCTCAAACTTCAAATATTGGCCCGCACACCTATCTTAGGTATTGGTCTCTCCCACTAGACTCTAAGCTCCTTGAGGGCAGAAACTGTTTTTCATTTATTTATCTTCAGTGTCCAATAAAGTGCATAGTATCTAGAAGTCTTTTGAATTAAGTTCCCAGAGTGACACTGCTGCCTTTTTCAGTGTACTGCTGTCTGTTCTCATTCCCCAAAATGAACTTCCTCTCTTCTGCCTCCAGCTGCCCCTGGGTTTACTCGTCCTCCACTCTGTGCAGAAGAAGCTGCCCTGCGTCGAGCGCTAGAACACGTGGATGGTGATCACAGCTCTCTGATCCAAGTGTATGAAGCCTTTATACAGAGTGAGTGCTCCACTCTGCATCCTCTTACAGAATCCCAGATTTTCCAAAGAGAGGAAGTGGTGTGCAGCCAGCTGACAGATCTCTAGTCCCAGGAAAAGGAAGCCCTTTGACTGAGAGTTGGGTTCTTTTAGGGGTCTCAAGGACTTTAGCTATAGCTGGTCCCTTTCTATTCCTAGGTGGAGCAGACAAGGCTTGGTGCCAGGCTCGGGGTCTAAACTGGTCAGCTTTGTGCCAAGCCCGTAAACTTCGGGGAGAACTCCTTGAACTCATGCAACGGATTGAACTTCCCTTGTCTCAACCAGCCTTTGGATCTGAGCAGAATCGCAGAGACCTTCAGAAAGCACTGGTGTCAGGATACTTCCTTAAGGTTAGGGGAAAGAGTTGGGGTAAGGATCATAAAAGGAACAGAAAGTAGAGGGAGCAAAGGTTAATGTATGCCACCTCTGAAATTGGGACCCAGGTGGCCATTCAAAGGACTCTTTAGAACCAGGAGAAACTTTTCCTTTGATGTTTTGGGGTACAAGGGGCTATGGAAATGCCATACATTATGGTAGTATGGTAGGGCTATAACACCTAGAGGTGTGCCTTACTTTTAATACTCTCACTACCCTTGCTAATAATTCTTTTTCAACCCCCCTTTCTTTCTTCTACTGACTGACACTTCACTCTTACTTACTCCTTCAATATCTTTGTCTTTCAATGAGGTGGCCCGAGACACAGATGGAACTGGAAATTACCTGCTTCTAACCCATAAGCATGTGGCCCAGCTCTCCCCATACTGCTGCTACAGAAGCCGAAGGGCTCCTGCCAGACCCCCACTGTGGGTGCTTTACCACAGTTTCTCCATTTCCAAAGACAACTGTCTTTCCATTGTTTCTGAAATTCAGCCACAGATGTGAGTTCCCTGACACCCCTCCTACACTGTCCATTCCTCTTCCTGGGGCCAAAATTACAGCTGGGGACTTAGAGAAGCTAAGTGGGGGTAGGGTGGCAGGGGCAGGAATGGAGGGGAGTGAGAGGGTCTTAGTGGTTCGTAGTAACATGATTTGAGAAGACAGGGTTTGTGGAAGGGGTAGTAAGAAGTTCAACAATATGCATTATGAAAGAGGATACGGAAATCATCTAATTATGAATGTCTCTGTCAGGCTGGTGGAATTGGCTCCTCCATACTTCCTGAGTAACTTACCCCCTAGTGAGAGCAGAGACTTCCTGAACCAGCTGAGGGAAGAAATGACAGATTCTTCAACCAGGAGTGAATCTTCCTCCACCCAAGAACTTGAAACTGCCTGTGTCCTGCAGTGACCTGCCTGTGGGATGAAGCTGAACTCATCTCGTCACAGGAGATCTTCCATCAGGCTAGCACCCAGGCAGCCATCCAGACTTAGAAGCCCAAGGGTCAAATGTAAATACTGGGACCTAAGTCTCAAGAAATGGAGCTAGGAGTAGAGCCCCTGTCTATACAGGGTAGGACCGATTCCTTAGCTTTCTTCTATTTATTGAAGAGGAACTGACATGCCCTCCATAACCCATCTTATGCCAAACCCATCCTTGTGCTCTCTTTTGGTCTATAAAAGTTCTGTTTATATGATACCAAATTTGAGTTTGGTTCTGCAGTAGCATTTACAGTATCTAAGAGTTAAAGATGACACAATATAAAAGAATCAGGGTGAACTTCAATAGTGATAGCCTCTTGCCTGGTTCTCACCTCTGGTCAAGCCTTTGTGCTATGACTGTCCTCACTGTCACTAACATGGAAAACAAGTAGTTTGACTACAGTTGGCCTCTGACCCTGCCTAAAGCTTACCTCACTGTTATCAACTGCTGTTGCCTGCAGGGGAGGAAGAATGGGGGTGCTATAAGAATAAGACAAAATCGTCCCTTTTGTTCTCATACAACTTAAGTCCTGCTCCTTCTTAAACCTCAAGGCTATTGGATCTGTACCCAAACCCATAACTTTCCAGCAACAAGCTTCCCAGCAGCCCCTGGCCCACCCATAAGTTCTAACAACTTCAGGAACATCATGCTTTTACCAGCTGGGTACTCCTTTCTCTTTTCTTTCCTTAGACTATTAACTTTGATATCCTCAATCATCTTACACATTGTAAATGTGTTTATAGAAATTGATAGAAACATTTAATCCTTAGAACTCTGCTTTTCAAGTCAGAGTTCCTTCCCTTGGAGATGCTGTCTGCTTTCATCATTCTATTTCCTCCTCTATGTGGACGTCAACTGACCTCCCCCGAAAGGCATTTTTCCAGAATGTATTCTCTCCCTGTGTGCTTGCTCAGTGGCTCAGTCGTGTCCGACTCTCTGTGACCCCGTAGACTGTAGCCTACCAGGTGCCTCTGTCTGTGGAATTATCCAGGCAAGAATACTGGAGTGGTTGCCATTTCCTACTCTAGGGAATCCTTCTCTCTAGGTTTAGCATTTAGTTTTGCCTGCAGAGTTAATCTTGGTCTTGTTTTCCCAATTTCCCTTTCATCATCCACAGCACCATTGATTTCTTGATCCTTTACATTTCCAACCTAGGAATTATCTTTGATTATTTTTAAGCCTATCATTTCCTATTATTTGCCAGTTTCTGGTCACTCTAACTCCCCTGGGCCCATTAACTTTGTCCATTGCTTCCCTCTCTGTCCCTGAGGGACACCAGAGCCTGATTAGTGTTCTTAGATTTTCTCTTACATCAAGTGTGTCTCGCCCACCACTCACTTGGGAGGCTCAAGTGGGAGGATGTAGTCAGCAGGTTAAACACACAGACAATATGGGGCTCAAAGTCCTTAGCGATTATTTTACAGTTGAAGAATGACATGCCCAGCATGGATAACCCTCTGGTTCCTGTCACAGTCAGACTCGCCCTCCAGCACCTCCTCCATTACTCCCCTGTCATTGGCGTCTTCCTTCCTTCCTTCACACTTTTGGTACAGACCCGGCAGGCTGCAGCTGCCGAATCTCAGCGGGGCCTGTGAACAGTTTGGGCCCGACGGAACCCTGGGCCCGACGGAACCCTGGGCCCGACGGAACCCTGGGTCCAACCCACCCGCGGAAGAATCCGGAGTCCCTCAAGAGGGCAGCCATAGGCCAGCCTGCTCTCCTCCCCGCACCTCATTGGCTATCAAACTGCAGGTCCCGCCTCCTCCGCCCCTCCGTTCCAGCCGCCGCGCGACAAGAGTGTGTGGGAAATGGCGGGAAAGGTCGCGTTTAAGCGCGCGGGGCAATTGCGCAACGTTGGCCTGCGAACCGGCGGTGGCCGAGGAGCCCTCGACGATCGCCTCAAAGCCAGCTCCTCCTCACACGCTCAACTGCTACAGAACCACGGCGTGGGCGGCCATGCGCTCCTAGGGCCCAGCTCCGGGGCTCCACGAGGCGCCTCGGTGCGGAATAGAGCGCTCGGTCGGTCGGTCGGGCAGGCGTCGTTCACACCACTGAAGCAAGTCCGGACACGGAAGCCACCTTGTTGTCCTCGGCCCAGGGCTGCAAGTTCTGCAGCGCAAAGAGCGACGAGTTGTGCAGGCAGAGTGGATCCGGGGGCAGCGGCGGCCGCAGCGGCCGAGGCAGCGCGTCCTGTTGCAGGTGCAGAAGTAGTCGGCCCGCGCGGTGCCGCTCCGCCTCGCGCTCCTCGGCCGTCTGGCGCCTGGGCGGGCGGAGACGCGGGGTCAGCGAGGTCAGCCCCAGCCCGCCCCGCGCCTCACCGCCACTTGGCCCAGCCCGGTCCTTCACCCGCCCCGTGCCTCACCGCCACTTGGTGCGCCGGTTCTGGAACCAGGTCTTGACCTGCGCGTCGGTCATGCGCAGGGCCTTGGCCAGCGCCGCCCTCTCGGCCGAGGCCAGGTACTTCTGGCGCAGGAAGCGCCGCTCCAGCTCCAGCACCTGCGAGCGGGAGAAGGATGTGCGCGGCTTCTTCCGCTTCGGGGGGGTCCGATTTTGGTAGGGGTGACCTATACGGCGCGTCCCGGAGAAGGGCGAGAGCGCCGCTACAGGGAGGAAGAAAGAGCAAGGCTAGGTTTTCGGGGCGGCCCGAGGTGTCACAGAAGAGAGCGCGGCTGCCGAGGCCGCAGAGCTCCCGCGCCGGCTCCCTCAGTGCCCCAACCTCGACTCCGCGCCAGTAGAGTCTTACACACACAAAAAGGGGGCCTCGGAAATGGCCCTCACTCTTGGGTGAGGGAGAAACGTCCCCTGTAACTTCACCCTGCCCTCCCCACCGTGCGGACAGTGAACTGCAGAGGAGAGCGCGGGCATCGACGGCAGCTACCTCCCCAGCGCCTCTCAGCAGCGGGACCGAGAGATACAAGTTGAGGGAGGATCTTCTGGGACTATGGGTGAAGGGTACGAAAGGGGACCTTGAGTTGGAGTAGAAGGATCAAAGATGAGAAAACAGGGTCGGTGTGGGGCATGACACTGGAGGGATCGGGCAACCTCACCCGTGAGCCGGTCCTTGGCATAGCGGCGGCTGCTGTCCATCCAAGGGAAGGTGAGTCCCGCTAGGCCCCCGGCGGCGCCCAAGCCCGAGGGTCCAGGAACTGCAGGTGCGCCTCCCGCGGGCGGCTGCACTGGCAAAGGACGATGCGCCGGGACGCGGATCACGCCTCCCGGGCCAACACCAGAGCTGCCTGGTACCGGGGCCAGCGAGGCCGCGGGGCCGTAGCTTGAGGCTCCGTGAAATCCACCCGAGAACGCCGCACTCTCTCCATGGCCCTGGCCCGCGCGACCCGGGCCTAGGCCGCTCCCGGGGGGTTCCGGGCAGCTCAGGATCTGATCGATGCCGAAGCTGATTGGCTCGTGGTGCGGGAGGTTGTGCGAGGCCAGCACCCCCGGCTCCATGGGTCCGGGTCAAAGAGGACCTCGGGAGGCTTGGCGGTTAGGGAGGGCCCCCCAAACAGCTTTGGGAGCCCAGCAGCGGAGCGTTTAGGGCGGTGGCTTCAGGGACCTGCCGGGCTGGCCGCAGAGAGGCGCCGGGACGCCCAGGACGTCTTCATCCCTATGTACTGGGAGTAACCCAGACCGAGCCGGCCTCTGCCGGGTGTCGGCGCAGGGACTCGCATCCCGGGGGAGCGCGACCGACTGGGGCCCCAGGAGCACCCTTTCTGACTCTGAAGCGCGGATGGACGCTGGACTGCCAGGGCCTCTGCCCGAGTCCGGGGTGGAGAGGGTTGGCCGACTTGGGCTGGGGCAGTGACTGACAGATCAGTCTTGGGTGGGCAGTGGGGGCTGGGGGTAGGGCAGGGGCGGGGCCGGGCCCGTTAAAGGGAAAGAGACGCCTGTTTGCTCCATGCGCGGGCAAGACTGGCTGGCGGGAGTGGTGAGGGTGTTGGAGGAGGGAAGGTGGCTAGTGTGTTATGAACTTGCACGGGAGGGGCCAGAGCTCAGGCCGCTGCGCGCTGAGTCAGCCGAGATGCGCAAGGCGACTCCATCCTCACTGGCCTCGCCCCTGGGTTTCCTCTGCCTCACCAACTTCCTTGCAGGTGCCGCCTCCCACAGCCCCCACTCTTCGCCTCCCGATGGGTCCAGCCTGACGACTCCCGGATTCGTTGTGGCCCCCGCCTAAGTGCTCCCGAAGACCAAATTTCGTTGTGGCTTTCTGGCTGCGATGGGAAGCGGCTGGGGAACGGCGCCGGCAAGTTGAAGGCTGGGGAAGAGGACAGTTGGGGGTGTGGCGGGGTGTCCGGTGAGCTAGGGCGGGGAATCACTGGGCCAGTGATCCTGGTGCTCCTCCCGGCCTCTCCCGTAGGGGCCCCAGCTCCTCTCGGGAGCGCCAGTAATGGGCGCCCAGTATTTCTTAGAATTTCGATTTCCTTAAATCGGTGTAAAGCGGACCCGTGGTTGTACCCGAACCAATTTAGGTCGGTGAGACTTGGGGCTGGCGTTCTGCCCCCGACAGGGAACCAGCAACGCTGACTCTGCGCCCCGACTCTTCGCCCAGGAAGTCTATTCTCACACACTCCCGCCCAGCCTCCAACGAAATCGCCACAGGCGGCACTTGGAACCCCACTGAAGTCCTCGGAGGATCCTAACCGCCTCATTTCGCATAGCTGCTTCACCCCAACCAAGCCCAGGAAACTGTGCCTGGAGCGTGTCAGAGAAGGGAGGTGGGGAAAGACCGAAGCCGCTCAGCGACCTTGTGACCTCTGGCCGCGGACCCAGGAGCTGGGAGCGTGTGAACTCTGCATCCTTCCCCGGGATGGGACCCCGGGCCTGCCGGGCCCCTGAGCCTTAGACCCGCCCCTGCCGCCACCCGGCCCGGTGCAGGCCGCCATAATCGGGTTAGCTGGGTCGGAATTACATTACCTTCCCCGGCCCGCCCCGGCCCCGGGGGTTGGGGGGGGAATCCTGGCGCCTCTGAGCCGGTGAGACTGGGCGCCTGGAGGCGGATGTTCTTACCATCCCTCGGAGGGTGTGCACCCGATGAGCAGCTTGGCCTGTCTCAGACACATGGTGGCCAAAGGACCCTGCCCTGCTGTGGCAGTCCTTAGCCCCTCCACCGCAGCCCACTCAGGTGCTCTGCTCCTGACTGCCAGTGACCCTTGTGAGCTAAAGTGCCTTCTAAGTCTAATAGCTGGGTCTCCCCGGGAGCACGGATCTTCCAGTTGATTCTCCAGGATCTCCTGGGGAAAACTCTGCCCCTCCTTTCTCCCTAGCAGATGGGCTGGCAGCCTGGCGCCTAGGGCAGGGTAAGAGGTCTTTTCTCTCGAGGGAACCAGGAGTGATATTTGGGCATCTGGGCAGGAAGATAAGAAAGAGGAAGAAGGGAGTAGGCTTTATCCCCACACAAAACCTCAGTGTTCTCAGAAGCCTCAAGGTGAAGGCTGAGGCAGGGAACCATGGGGCAGGGAGGCAGTGGGCATTAATAACATGCGACATCCTCCCCCAGTCCTGTCCACCTTCATCATCCATTTATCCAGCTCTTCCCCCACCCTGCCAACAATCTTCTGAAAGGGTTGGGGGTGGGGAGGTACTGCCACTTTGGTAGCTGTTTTCGTCTTGGTGAAGAAGACAGTATCACCTTCCTTAAGCCTTCACAGAACTCCAAGCATCTTTTCTCAGCAGTTAAGGGCTTGGGCTACTAGAGAGCCTGAAACCTCTGCTGTTGAGGCAAACCCTTCAGAGATAGTATGGGCTGGATTCCCCTGGATGAGAACAAAGAGCCTAGGGAGACAGTAAATTAACTAACCTCTCTGAAGAGGACTGGCTGGCAGGTTAGGAATTTGTCAGTCCCTTTTCCCCACTCCCTTGGGGGCTTCCCTTGTGGCTCAGCTGGTAAAGAGTCCGCTTGCAATGTGGGAGACCTGGGTTCCATCCCTGGGTTGGAGAAAGATACCCTGGAGAAGGGAAAGGCTACCCACTCCAGTATTCTGGCCTGGAGAATTCCATGCAAAGAGCTGGACACGACTGAATGTCTTTCCCTTTCACTTTCTTTTGCCACTCCAGGGGTGGGCCTCTGAGGAGACAGTGGGCACTAGTGTGTCTCCAATCAAGCTGAATAAAATCGTTCTTGAATAAACCAATGCAAGTGAAAAATGTAGCATTGTGCAGACCTTTATACCTCCTTATTCTACATCCTGCCTTTTGAGGTCAGCACAGATGGCTCTGCCACCCAGAGATTGCCCAACTGATCCTTAGAGGAGTATGGGCACAAACCTGGTAGTGTATATATATATATGTATATACACACACACACACATCTGGGAATTAAAAAAAAAAAGATTTCAGTGCTCTGCTTTAAGGACAAAAGGCATCCAATTCTGTCAGCCACAGTCCTAGAAGTTTCTCAGTTTGCCTCCACCTTGCTGATTCCCTGACTCTATGAAAAGAATGGTTCCTGTTGGTTTATGTTGAAGAGAGGCTCTGGAGTCAGCATCCTCAGTTCTCATACAGACTTCCTTGGATCCATCTCACCATATCTTACATGCACATGGCTGCCCAACTCTTCAAGTGTTCAGGGCTTCAAACCTGCAGCTTCACAGGGAGAGGCCACATTCCTAGTCTGTTTTCCTGCATCTTCTCTTCCATCCTGCTGTTGGTGCAGTATTCCATGCTTGAGGTGGTCCCCACTCCTACATCATCAGTTTCCTTATCAACTTAGTCCCTCCTACTGCCAACTGTCTTAAGTCTCTACTGTCTGGACAAAGTCTTTGCCCAACTCTTGAAGAGAAAGTATGTTTCTTTTTCTCTTTTACTGCCTATATCCATTGCCTCCATTTCCTCAGTATTTATTCTTTTAATACACTGTAAGTTGGCTTCACTACATGGACCCTATCTCAGAGATATCCAGTATCCAGTGTCTATTATCCAAGACTTCTCTGACATGTTTTACTTTGTTGACCATCAACTCTTTCTTGAAATATCCCTTCTTTTGGCTTCCATGATATTGTATTATTCTACATCTTTGGACAGTCACAGTCTCTGCTTATCTTTTTCCTCCACTGACTTTTCTTCTTCCACTGAAGACTGTGAGCATTCTTCAGAGCTCAGACTTCAGCTTTACCCACATCTACATCTGCTCAGTTTTCATCCATTCCAATAGTTCCATCTAATACATCTACCCAGAAAACTCTATGACCTCAGTCCCTGGTTGTGACCCTTGCTGTGCTCCATCCCACCATTCTACTCTTCTGGCCAGCTCTACCTGCTTTTGCTGTAGTCACTTTAGTCCAATAAGCTGGAGGAAATGCTTCCCCACAAGCTCCTTATTCACTTCCTCCTATTATTCTTTGAAATGTTTCATACACAGCCCTTCCTTTCCATTTCCACAGATAAAACCCTAATATAGGCCAGGCTTCCCTGGTGGCTCAGTGGTAAAGAATCTGCCTGCCAGTGCAGGAGACACGGGTTCAATCTCTGGTTCAGGAAGATCCCACATGCTCCGGAGCCGTGCTCTAGCTAAGCCTGCATGCCACTACTATTGAGCCTGTGCTCTAGGGTCCAGGGTCCACAACTACAGAGCCTGTGCATGCCTTAGAGCCCATCTTCCACAACAAGAGAAGCCACCACACACTGCAACTAGAGAGTAGCCCCCACTCACTACAACTAAAGAAAAGCCTGTGCAGCAATGAAGACTCAGCACAGCAAAAATATATTCTTTTTAAAAAAGCCTAATATAGGCCATCATCACCACCACCCATATTCATGTGTTCATCCACAAAATTTTGATTGAAGGTACTATGTGCTCGGTATTATGTACTAGGTACTATGTGCCTGGCACTGGAAATAGAGTTGTAAACACAACAATAAAAGTCCTACCACTGAAGAGCTTACATTCCGGTGAGGGAGGCAGTTGAAAAAGAAAATGTATACCATATACTTAAAAATGCTAAGAAGAAAAATAAAGCAAAGAAGGGGGGAAAAGTATAAGAGTAGGAGATGATGATTTATCTAGATTGATCACAGAAGGCCTCATTGAGTAAAGACCTGAAGGAAGAAAAGGGCCATTTGGATATCTGAGCATTTCAAGTTGGGGACACAATGAGAGTATACATACTGGTGTACTTGTGGAACAAACAGTGGGAGGTCCAGTGTGTCTGGAGAGACTGAGTGACTGTGAGAGACCATGCAGTCTTGAAGGCTTTTATTCTAATTGGAAAGTGACTGGAATGTTTTAAACAGAAAAGACACTTGATTTTTAAATTTTAAACAACTTTAAGGCAAAACTGACATACAATAAGCTGTACATAAAATGTGCGATTTGATATACTGATATATGTATACACCCATGAAACCATCAACACAATCCAGATAATAAGCATCTGTCAAATCAAAAAAACTTTCTATGTATCCTTTTTTATTTTGATTCATGTTTTACCAGAATCACTGTGAGCTGCTATGTTTAGACTAGGCTAAAGAGGGGTAAAAGTAGAAGCAAGCAAGCAGGCAAGAAGCCACTGCAGTCACCCAGAGAAGAGATAATGGCATCTTGGAACAGGGAAGTAAGCAGTGGCTATAGCGAGTAGTTATTTTTAAAAATCACTTATCTCATAACTCCTTGCCTCTAATTCACTCTGAAGATAAATGAATATGTTTCTTTCATAGGATAACCCCCTTTCTTCAGAAAAGTGGTTTTTTTTTTTCTATTGGCCGCACACTAAAGTCCCAGCTCCATAAGGTTCTGCTTCTTGTATCATTGCTCTCAAATCTACATCTTATCCCATTTCAGGTCCCCCTCCATTCATTTCCTTCCACTGTGCCTTTCTTTTCTATTTCCACCACACTTCTTTTCCCTACTCCCAATCTCTAATTGTGCCCACACAAAGACCCACTTCCTCCAGAACGTTTTTCCCCGTCTCCGCTGGTATCTCTCGCTTCTTGATTCTCCAACTGAACTTGATGTTAATACTCCACAGTAATCTTATCCTTGTTTTCGTTTGATTTTGAATCCTACTTTTTAAAAAGTACCTAGGGACGTCGGTGTACCAGGTCTAGTGCCCCTGCATCCCCCCCAAGTACGGGCATGGACCTATGCCGCCGCAGGAGCTCGCTGCCTCAGCGTGTCCATGTGTGGTAGTGTCCTAGCCGTCCTCCCCTCCTCCTTGGGCATCTGCTCTGCATTAGTCTGTCCCAGGCCTCCGCAGGCGCCGGTGATTGAATCATCATCATTAACCAGGGCCTGCCCCCCCAACCTCGGCGGCAGGAAGGAGTGATGGGGGTGGGCACGATCACTACCAAGTCCCTGGAGTCCCTCCTTCCCCGCCACCCTCTACGAGATTCCGCAGAGCTCCAAGAAACCTTCGCTGTGGAGGGGGGACAAGGCCTGCCATCGGGATGAAGCTCCGTAATGCGGGCGCGTAGTAGGACACAAGCAGGGGACCCAGAGGGGTTTCTTTTATCAGGGACGTCGCCACAGGAGATCGACAACCCTGAGTGGTGGCGGGCGGAGACAGCCGGGCCTTTGGGGTAGAAGGCGGCAGTCTTTCGCAGGCTCCAAAAGTCAGTCCCGAGATCGTGTAGGGTCTACTATGACGATTACTACAGGAGGTGGAGGAGATAGGACCCCTTCACACGAACCCCCTGGACTCCCTAATTACACATTGAGGAGGGGGAGGGGCCAGTGGGGCTCAGGTGAGCACACGGGGAGAAGGGACATGGGCGGGGCCTTACAGAGGGTCAGCGAATCCGAAAAGACCTAAGCCTTCGTTGCGGGGCGACAAGTCCCGCCCCGCAGGCGGCACCGGAAGTAGCAGGCCGAGATCAGCCTTTAAGATGGCGTCTCCTCAGGGGGGCCAGATTGCGATCGCGATGAGGCTTCGGAACCAGCTCCAGTCAGTGTACAAGATGGACCCACTACGGAACGAGGTGAAGGGGCGGCAGGGTTACCACTGTGGTCGGCTAGCAGTGAGAACTGGGGCCGGCTAGAGGACGGGCGGTGGCTGGCCGGGCGCCCAGTGCGCCTGCGCAGAGCCAGGGTGCCCAGTGCGCCTGCGCGATTGCGGTTGGGTTGCCAAACTCCGGGCTAGGACGCCTGCGCGTTGCGCCGCTGACGTTTTGTAGGCTCCCCTGGGAAAGGAAGGTCGGGCCAGTCAGCCTAGAGAGAACCCCTGCTGTGCACGGAGCCCTCTGCTGGGCGGAGGGGGAGTGTCAACCCTCTGGGAGCTAATCAGCTGACTGTGCTGGGTGCAGGGTTGGCAGTGGGCTCTGATGAGTGGTGACTTCCAGATCGTGAAGGCACACGGGTTGGGGTTGGGGAAATGATCATTGACGGAGGGTGTGTCCGCAGGAGGAAGTACGCGTAAAGATCAAAGACTTGAACGAGCACATCGTCTGCTGCCTGTGCGCAGGCTACTTCGTGGATGCCACCACCATAACAGAGTGTCTTCATACGTGTGAGTGCCCAGAACCCTGGCTGTTTCTTCCAGGCCCTACATCCCACTAAGCTGGCTGTCAGCCTCTAGGCTGCTTGCCCTAACCACCCAGGAAACCCAGCCAACCCATAAACCCAGTTTTCAGAGGGCCTGAGAGTCTGCCTTTCTCTTCTTGCAGTCTGCAAGAGTTGTATTGTGAAGTACCTCCAAACCAGCAAGTACTGCCCCATGTGTAACATCAAGATCCATGAAACACAACCACTGCTCAACCTCAAACTGGACCGGGTCATGCAGGACATCGTGTACAAGCTAGTGCCAGGCTTGCAAGACAGTGAGTAACCAACTTGACTTTGAGGGGCCTCTAGAGCACTGTTGCTGGGTGGCAGCTTGAGATGGCAAGGGCTTTGGTAAAGAGGGTGACAGCTCGAGGAACAAAGAATGAGAGAGGGCTTATATTTTACTTCCCATACTCCCCTCTTCTAGGTGAAGAGAAACGAATCCGAGAATTCTACCAGTCCCGAGGCTTGGACCGTGTCACCCAGCCCAGTGGGGAAGGTATGTTGCTTGGTAGCAGGAGGGTAAGGTAAAGCCCCCAGAGCATTCCTTCTGCCCAGATTTGCTCCCTGGGGAAAATGGAGTATGGAACATGTGCCACTTTCCTTGTTACTCTGTCTTTCTCAGAGCCAGCCCTGAGCAACCTTGGCCTCCCCTTCAGCAGCTTCGACCACTCAAAAGCCCACTACTATCGCTATGATGAGCAGCTGAGCCTATGCCTGGAGCGGCTGAGGTGAAGGATAGGTCATGGGCTATCTGAAGTGACAGTGACAATGACCCAGAGCCAGGGAGGGGCCCAGGGAGAAGGCGAGCAGTAAGGGAGTGTCTTCCATTCAAGAGAGTATATCCTAGTTCTGGGTGGGGGGCAGGGGAAAAGACAGGGCTCCCTAACCTGTGTCTGTTTCCCCCCAGTTCTGGCAAAGACAAGAATAAAAGCGTCCTGCAGGTAAGAGGAGCTGAAGGGAGTGTCTCTCTAAGGAGACTCGCCACTCCATGACCCTTGCCTCACACATCTTGTCTTCTTCCTGTCCCTCCTGCCCCCCACCAACCCCCAGAACAAATATGTCCGGTGTTCTGTTAGAGCTGAAGTTCGCCATCTCCGGAGGGTCCTGTGTCATCGCTTGATGCTAAATCCCCAGCATGTGAGTATTCCCATGTAGATTTTTTTGAGGGGGCGGAAAGGGGTAAGAAAGGAGGAACAGAGTCAACGGTAGACTTGAGTAGTTCTTGACCTGGGCAAGAGAGTAGTTTCTGAAACTGTGCCCCTATCTCCTTCCTAGGTGCAGCTCCTTTTTGACAATGAAATTCTCCCTGATCACATGACCATGAAGCAGATATGGCTGTCCCACTGGTTCGGCAAGGTAGGACAGTGCCAAGGCAGTCCCCAGGGCAGAGGTGGGCTGAGGGGACCTTTTGGGTAAGAACGTTCCCACTGACTACTTCTTCCCCTTGTTTTTTCCTTAGCCATCCCCTTTGCTTTTACAATACAGTGTGAAAGAGAAGAGGAGGTAGGGGCCAAGCCCCCACCCATCTTTGTCCCCTTCCCTCCCCAGATATTTATGTAAAATTAACTTCGGCTTTATTTTTTGAAATAAAAACTTTAAAAAAGCATCTCTCTTTTCCCTTTTTTGTTCTGCCACACACTCCTGCTTTGTCCTGTGTCCTGCTTCCCTGTCGAGAAGTCTTCTTGAGTTTCATCAAAAAGGAGGGCCTTTCTGCGTTGGTGTTCCTTCAGTGAATTCCCAAAGGACAGCAGTAGAGACCATTACATATGTAAAACTCAGAAACTGAGCTAAGTGAACCAGGTCACTCATACCTTCATCTTTTGGTGAAAGGAAGGGGAGCTCGCACTGTCCTTGAATGTTACCACATGTAAAGCAGACCTGAGTGCATTAGGTATCCTAATTCAGTAGTGGTGAGAATGGGGCTAGGGTCTGATAGTGGCCACTGCAGGATTGAAGAAGAGTGATATTTTAAAGAAAATACAAAGAATTGCACTATGAGAGGAGCCTTAAAAAAATTTGGGATGCAAGAACACATTGGGGATAGTCACAATTGGAAACCTGGCTGTCCATATGAGATTCAGGTACCTGGGCTAGGTGAAGCCCAGGTGTGGAGAGGGTAGTTGAGAAAAGGGAGCTGGTTCCCAGAAAGGGCACCTTTTAGGAACAGGAGGGAAGCAACAGGGTGAGAACTCTATTGAGTAGTTTAGCAATCATTCCTTGTCTGTTTGAGCCAGACAGTAACAAAGGAGGGAACTAGAGGCCAAAGCAAAGAGTTCCTCCTGTAAGAAGCTAATGGGCTGCTGTGGAATCTGGGGCAAGCTGGGTGGTACAGGCAGCATAGATGTTGCTAGAACCTGACGTTAAAGCCTAAATCTGGCGCTGGCCAAAGTCTGACAGTACGAATTCAACGGGGTCACTGAGCACAGCTTGTAAGGGCTGAAGGTGCCTGAGCGTCCCCAGAGGGAGACTGGGTGGCAGAGGACTTGGGAAAGGGGACAGTGAAAACCCCCTGAACTGGCCAAAGGAGCCAGAGACCCAGAGGCAAAAAACCTGAGCTCTCTCCCAGGACCCAGTAGGCCGGGGCTTTGCTCCCCATGGATGAAGCTTGTAGGCCAAAAGAAAGGCCTATGTGGAGAGATTGCAGACAGCAAGGCAGAGCCCTTGGTATGAACTGGGCAGGCAACAGGGCCCAGGGTGGACACTGCCCAGGCACAATTCTCTCCTGGTACCATATCCAGGATTCCTGAACCTCCCACGTTTCAGGCCTCATGCCTGATTTGTATCCCCCACCCCCTGTCCCCAGCTGTCCTTGAAAGTGTAAATTCACCTCCTCCAGAAAACCTTTCCTCAATCAGAATCAGGCCTTCTTCCAGTGTCTTTGGCCTGCCTCTACACCAGCATATATCTAGAGGATTTTGATTAATTATATCTATCCCAGGGTTCCCTATTCTCTTCTCCCTGAATTTAAGCTCTGGGTACTCCCAGGCCCACTCAAGCCACAGTACTCAGATTGTTCTCAAGGCATTTGTGTGTGAAATGGCATTTCCAAGGTGAGTTGGGTGGGATAGTGGAGGTAAGGAGAATGGAAATACCCCTGGGGACTTTTTCTGGCATAGTAGTCCAGTTGGGGCTTGGCGGCAGCTTGGTGTCTAGCAAGCCCAGTCAGAAGATAACTGGGGGAGACCTGAGAACCAAGCCTTAGGATGAGGCCTTTGATGACACATCATTTGCAGCCAAGAAGCACCAGAAGGTGCTCAGGCCTGGATCTGGGGTGGCATGGCTCCCCACCTGACCCCCAGCTCAGGAGAGCCTTCTTTTTGTCAGCAGCAGTGGCGGCCAGCTGATGCAGGCCATCTGCAGGTACCGCGCCATTCTCTGTCTATGGGTCCATTACTTCCCTCCCTAGCCTGCCCCACACAAATCCTGCCCCTCGGAGTCACTTGGGTCTCTATCTGTGCCAGGGTGGGCAAGTCAAGCCCAAGTGCTCTTGGGCTCAGTAACCCAGAACGCACGTGCCTGTTCAGAGAAGCAGGTACAGGGCTGCCCCAGCACTCTTCCAGGGGCCCCGGACCTCATGGGGTGCCAGGGTGGAAATGTCAGTCCTAACCTGCAGGGCCAAGCTTGCCCATGCCCCTGATGCCCTTTCTCACCAAGCTCTTTTCATGGTCCACGTTCACCTGGGAGAGAGGGCACTGAGACTTGCTCTCACCTTTGGCACAGAGGACAGGTCCCTCTCAGGCTGGTCCCTCTCCCAGGACTTGGAGATGAGCGAGGGTGAGGTGACAGGGAAAAGGGACTTCCCTGGAACAATGCGCCTCGAGGGGTATGCCAGTGTCGGGGTGTGGTGGGGGTGTCTGAGCATCCCACTGCTCCCCCACCCCAGCCTGCAGACCCCCCAAGTTGGCAGCAATTGCACCAAGCTTTTTGTGAGGGGGTGTAAAGGGCCTAAAGAACGCACAGACCCAGGGTCCTGGAAGTAAGGAAACTAAGATTTATGTCTGAATTGGGTCAGTTTGCATTAACGTTTTCTGAAAGAAAACCATCGCAGAGGTTTGTGAGATGGAAGGGCTCCCTGCCCCAGCTCTTCTGTCTGGAGTTTCTTCCCTGAAATACCCATGGCCCTCTCACCCTGGTTAACAGGTTTTCTCTAAGATGGGGGGATTGTGAGGAGAAGCACACCTCTTGGGGCTGTCCTTCTCAGTCATCCACCACCCCTAGGAGGTTATTCTGAGGATCCCCGCCCCCCTTCCCTCATGCTATTACACTCACAGAATTCAGAGAAATGTGTGCGGTGGGAAATCCAGGGGACTGAAGGCCATTTATTGAGCCGATATGGATGTCAAGAAGAGGGGGTACATCTGGAGTAGGCCTCGGTAGAGGCACCTGCAAGATGAGAGGTTGAAGTGGACAAAGGCAAGTCAGAGATGCAGTGTCAGGGAATGAGAAATAAGATGGGGGTGATGGGGAAAGGGAATTCTGAAAGAAGGTGGTGGGTGTGTGTGTGTAAGCATCCTTAAGTGGGAATGGAAGTGTCTTCTGAAGGGAAAGTGAGAAAGAGGGGATCTCTACCAAGTGGGGGAGCAGAGGACAATGTCCTCTGAAGGGACAATGGGGAGAATCCATCAAAGAAGGGGAGTGGCAGGCATGCAGGCTCAAGTCCTTGTATGGTTCTGAGGAGGACCCAAGGCAGAGAGGCTTGGACCATGGGGGTGGGAGGTATGGTGGGAAGAGGTGCACTGGAGCACAGAAGCATGGTCACGTTGGGCTTGGGGGAAGTGTATGAGACAGCTAAATACCCCCTCCTCAACCCAGGTTTAATCCTTAATCTCCCTCATTAATCATTCCCCCTCCTCCCATGCCCCTCAGAGGATCTGGTTTCTCCCCAGCTCAGGTTCCAGGGGCTTTGCTGGGAAAAGTCCCCTCCTGCAGCCCCACAATTGTCTGGACAAATCCCTGGCTGCTGGGATGACCTTAGCTGGGCTCTGCTGTCAGCAACCTCTTCCCTTGACTAGTCTCTCCTTCCCTCTCCTCCCCTAAACCTACACCTGGGGATTGCCCAAGCCCATTGTCCAACCCCGTCTGTAAGCCTGGCTGCAAGGGGGAGAAGGTTGAAAGACAGAAGGGGAGGAAAGCAAAGGCCCTTCAGGAGCGCTCCACAAGAACACACAAGAGTAAGAGCAGAAGAGATGACATAAAAGCTACATAGAAGATGCATGAGTGAAGGCCTGAGTGTCTTTTTTGGTGGCAGGCCTGGGACATGAGCTAGGCAGTTCCTGCAGCCTCCCTAGAAAGAACTTCTTTCATTGCAGACTAAGTGAAACCACCAGCATGGTTCAGAGGGCTGACGCCTCTTGCCTCTCTGCCACCTGCCAGCATTAATAATCAGTTAACAGGGTCCTGAGGCATCTCAGCTTTCCACTGTCTGCTCTCTGACCCAACAGTGGGCCCACTGGGCTGAATTTATTGCTTAGGCTGCCATGAAGTTACTATGTGAGTATCTGGGTGTGTCTTAGGGGATGGGGAGTGTCATTGGAGGGAGTCCTTTATCAAGAAGACCCTGTATTTCTCCACCTTTGTTGGATATGGACTAGGTCAGTGCTTCAGGTTACGTGAGGTTCCCTGACCCCCATTATCAAAGTGCCTTCCTGTCCTTGTCAAGGAATCTTTATCCAGGTGTCTTGGATCTCCCAAGCTCTGTTTGGTGCACCCCATCTTCAGGCTCCACTTGCCCCAGAGTAGACAGGTGGACTCAGAGGATCACTGCACAAATGATGGGAGGAAGTCTACAGAGAAGGTGACCAGGAGGGACTGGTCCACTTCTTCAAGGCACTGTTTGAAGAAAATAGAAGAAAACCCCGAGTTTCCTAGGAATGGTGAGTTCCTCAGGAGTGGTGGGGCTTCTCTGCCTCTGTGATGTGACCTGTGAACAAAATCCTTGCCCTGTTGAACCTCCACTGGTGAGCAGTGCTGTCCCAGAGCTGCCTTCTTCCTACAGTGGAAGGATGTGGTGTGAGCCCAGGACTAGAATAGGTGTGGGAGAGAAGAAAGACAGGACACGGATAAAATAGAAAAGAATATCCCAGGTCTTAGAATTCGCAGTTGGGTTTGTAGGTTTGTAGTCTTTCTCCGGATCTGGTTGGGTAGATGAAGTCTGCAGGTGAGGTTACTCTTCTACAGCAAGTGGCCCTGATGCTCCCGGGCAGTGAGTGGTTCCCACTGTTGCAGATGCTGGGCTGTTTCTGGGCCTCTCCAGGCTGAAGGACCCATACTCCAACTATAGGAGCTTAATAGGAAGACAAAGACAGACAGATCGACTGATAGATGGAAAGACTAATCAGGAGGCCCTCAGTGGAGGCCAGTCTTCACTGGCCTCCTGGGCAGTAACAGCAGCTCTGGTTTGCTGTGTTCTCTTTCCTGAGGTCCAGGTCTCCGGCCCATTCTCCGTGTGTTTAGACTTCCTCAGGGCCTCTGAGCCGTGGCAGGACGGCCTTGGATTCGGCCAGAGAGCCGGCAGAATCCACTCACCTGCGCTTGCTTCGCCGTGGCACCCCCAGAATTCCCGGTTACAGTCGCTCTGCCCGGCCAGTCCTTCCAAGTCTCCAGTCCCCCAGCCCCCAGCGCCGCGCTAATAACTTCCAGCCGCCGGACCTCTTTAAGAGAGTTCCGCAGGGGTGGGGCGGGACGAGGGGGCCAGGTCAGGAGACAGAGGTTCTTACTAGGTGAGACTGGGGACCCTATCGCTGTCAGCTCTGCTCTTCCTTCTCGGGATTTTGCAAATCCCCAGCCGTTGGGGCCAGGGAAGGCAATTTTATTGCCGACGACTTTATGAGCCAGAGCTGCGGCTAGGCGGGGAGTCTGTGGTACACAGAATCTGGGGGCCGCCCAGGACGGGTCCAGCCCGAGTGTGCACTGGGCCGCGTCTGGCAGCGCAAAGTAGCCCTGCGGCCCGGCCTGGCGGGTGGTTCCGCCGGTTTCTCTCTGCACCTCCCCACCCTGTAGACATACCGCTGCCGGGACGTCTACCAGCTCCAGACCCACCGCGGACCTGGGGTGGGGGGTAGGGGCCCAGGAGGAGGGGCACACCAGGCTCGGGCCCAGCGCGGGGGGCGGGTCCGAGGCGGGGGGCCCAGATCGGGAGCCGCGCTGGGGCCCAGGCAGCTGCGGAGCCGAGCGCGGCGGGCGGCTGGACCGCCACAGCCCCGCTGGCCATGAGCTCGGGATCCGAGCCCCGGACACCCCGGACATCCTTCAGCATCGCAGACATCCTAGGCCCGTGCATGATTCCCCGAAGGCCCTCTGTGTCGCGGCCTCCCGAGTCGAACCAGGGTCCCACGTCGCCGCTGTGTGCGCTGGAGGAGCTGACTAGTAAAACTTTCCGCGGACTTGAGGGGCACACACCGCAGCCCTCTGAAGGTATAGCTCCGGCGAGGTCGCACACTGTGACTTGGCCTTCTCCCCATTCCTCTCCTCCAGGTTCCTGGTCTCGAACCTTCGATCACCCTGGCCGCTACCCTAACCTGCACCCTGCCCGCGGCCCACGTGCCGGGGTTTGCCTCTTCCTCTCCTCCCCTCCCCGCCGTTAGTTCCCAGGCTCCGCTGCCGCTCCTGGAGGCCGCCAGCGCCGGGAGAAAGGACCAGACTGTCGAGAACTGAGCGACTCTTGGGTCCGTTCGCTATAGGCGGAGCAATCGCGACAGAGGAAGGCCGGAGAGGAGACAAAAGGCCTGGTCTGGAGGCTGTAAATGAGTGAGCTAGGGTTAGGACCGCACAGAAAGTGCTGGGAGGTGAGGCTCGGGCCTCACCGGGTGACCAAGCTCCGCTCCAAGACGCTCTCTTCTCGAGAGGGCTCAAGGAGCAGAGGGGCCCTAGAGCCGCAAGGGCCGCGGGACTCTGGACTCTGCTTTTCCTCGCCCTTTATGCCCCACTCTCCCCCTTTTGGGCTCGAGGAGGGACTGCTTGTGTCATCCAAAACGAATAAGCCGAGAGTGCCCGACATCCACGAGTTTAAAACAGGGCAAGATCAGGGTTCTGTTACAATCACCATGCCAGCTGGCTGCCCCTCCTCTGACCATGGTCGGCCCCTGCCACTGGTGCCGGCCTGGACCTGCAAGTCCGCTCCAGCAGGGGCTCCGGAAGGCCTCAGAGTCCCCGCCCTGTACCTCCAGACGGTGCACCCGTTCTCCTCAGGCTTGTCCCGCCTTCTTCCCAGTCCCCCGACCCCGCGAGATGCCCTCATCCTTCTGCCTCTCAAGGGTACCCTGGAGGCCGGCTCCACTTTGTGCCCCACTCCCCGGGCTGAAACACCACCGTCGCCCCTCGCAAAGTTCGGGAAGGGTCCGCGGCTTTGGCTCCGGTTTGCCTTCCGTCTCCGCACCAACCCTTCCCCCTCTCTGGCTTGACCCCACGCTCGCTTCTCCTCGCGGACCGAAGCCTGATTCCCCCAGGCTAGGAGGCTGACCCCCACCCTGTCCCCGCAGGCCGCGCGGCCCCGGGCGCGCTGGGCCCCGGCCCGGCTGGCCGCAGACGGCGGAAGTCACGCACGGCGTTCACCGCGCAGCAGGTGCTGGAGCTGGAGCGGCGCTTCATCTTCCAGAAGTACCTGGCGCCGTCCGAGCGCGACGGGCTGGCGGCTCGGCTCGGCTTGGCCAACGCGCAGGTCGTCACGTGGTTCCAGAACCGGCGCGCCAAGCTCAAGCGCGACGTGGAGGAGATGCGCGCCGACCTGGCCTCGCTGCGCTCACTGTCCCCAGAAGCCCAGTGCCGCCTCGCGCTGCCGGACGGCGCCCCAGGCCTCGGCCCTGGCCCCGCCCGGCCTGACTCTGAGCTCCACCTTTCTGAGGAGGAGATACAGGTGGACGATTGAAGCCAAAGCAGCCTCCAGGGCTCTGTGGCGCTACCTCCGCGCCCCCGCGCCCTGTCCGGGTTCCGGGGTAGGAGGGAGGGTGTCGACCAGCGCCCCTTTTGGCTCACAGTCCAGACGCCCACTTTCCCCGATTGTTGAGAATAAACTCCAGACTTTGCCGCAGCACTCCTCAATCCTAGCGCCCGGAGCAAAATCTCCTGATTATTGGGAAGATTCCATGCTTTGCACTGTGCCGAGCGCTTTAAATCCGATGTTTCCTTTAATTCTCATAGCAACCCTATAAGGTAGGTGATACGGTTATGCCCTTTTTACAAAAGAACAACCCCTAAGTCAGGATGTAGACCCAGGCATCCAACCAGCCTTCAGAGCTGGTGCTTGTCAGCTTTCTGCTCCGGAGACGCTGGGGTGAGGGGAAGGGCACTGGACTCTGATAGCTGCCAACCCCTCCTCTAGGCCCCGCCTTGGGGCCTGGTGGCTTAGCGGGTAAAGAATCCGCCTGCAATGCTGGAGGCCCCGGTTCGATTCCTGGGTTGGGAAGATCCCCCAGAGAAGGGAAAGGCTACCCACTCCAGTAATCTGGCCTGGAGCATTCCATGGACTGTATAGTCCATGGGGTCTCAAAGAGCTGGACACAACTAAGCGACTTTCACGTCATTTCACTTCAGGGGCCAACTTAGTTCCAGAATTCCACTCGGGGTTTGATCTGCCGCTGCCTGGCAGACCTTGCACTTAGCTAACAGGCTGGCCCCAAAGCTGCCGCGTCCCCCCTGACTCTCCTCCTTTCCCACCCTGAGGTCATTTTTTAACAGGGTCCCTACCCTTCGCCTTTATCCCGCGCCAGGAGAGTCCTACACTGAGACCCAGGCAAAGTGATAAGCGCTGGGAGAGATGACATACCTCTGCTTCTGGGACCTCCACCCCACCTTGTGCTGTGAGAAAATGTCCCCACCAGGATGGTGGTGGTGGCGGGGAAGGGTGGGAAGGACTGGTCCTACACTCTGAGGCAGAGCTTGGGGTAGCTGCTTGTAGGGTAGAGAGCCCAGCCTACCTCCTCCAGCAGGCTTTCCTGAGATAATTTCTAACGCTGCTGATTAATCATCCTCCTGCATGTGATGGGGAGGGAGTGCAGGTCTTCCCTGAGCCCGCCATACCTGCTCATGGTTAGGAGCCTTCCGGCTTCCCCATCATTGACAGGAACAGATAATGACTACTAGTATAGAGCTAAGAACCTGTCATCTATCATGTACAAAAAGTATTCTTTGCACCTGTGTTGCCTCTTCGGTACACATATACAACACACACATACCTCCCCTGGTTCCTGTTCAGGACCACTTCTGTATTCCCTTCATGCTCTTCTAAAGTCTGCCTCTCTGGAACCTTTAAATTGGAGTGACCAACTCATTTGTGTTTGCCCAGGACTTTTCCAGTTTTAGCACTGAAAGTTCCACACCTTTGGAAATCCCTCAGTCCTGGGAAAACCACGATGTTTGGTCATTCTGCTTTCCAGCCCTGGGGACTCAGAGCTCAGGCACTAGGTCAGAACCCTACCAGTTAGCAGTGTGAGTGTGGGATAAAGTGGAGGCAAGGTGTCAGGAGTCCTATGGCCCTTGGGGAAGATTCAAGCCCAAGACAGTCTAAGAGGTACTGGGGAGGGGACATTTCTTTTGAGAGGCTAGAACCCTCCTCTACTTAAGGCTTCCTAAATTCTAGCCCAGGGCTGCCACCTCTTATAATCAAGCCTTGAATAAACAAAACTCAAACCTGTCACACCAAGATAGCCTCCTGGATGGGTGTCTCCTCTGCTAGGTCTTAGAGCTCCTGCTGCTGCTGAGTCACTTCAATCGTGTCTGACTCTGTGTGATCCTATGGGCTGTAGCCGGCCAGGCTCCCCTGTCCATGGGATTCTCTAGGCAAGGGTACTTGAGTAGGTTGCCATGCCCTCCTCCAGGGGATCTTCCCAACCCAGGGATCAAATGTCTCCTGCATTTCAGGCAGATGCTTTACTGCTGAACCACCAGGGAAGCCCAAGTCCTAGAGCAGACCTTCTCAAATGTCAGGATGCCTCAGAATCACCTGGAGGGCTTGTTGAAACATAAATTGTTGCACCCCACCCTTAGTTTCTGATTTAGAAGGCCTAGGGTGGGCCTGAGAATTTGCATTTGTGAAAAGTTCCCAGGCGACACTGATGCTACTGGCACAGGGAACATGCTTTGAGAACCTCAGTCCCACGAACTTTGTGAGATAAGCAGCAATTCAGTCACACCCCTCTCTTTCTCACGTCAGAATCATGAATATTTAGCACAACTGCAGATAAAAATCAGTTTATTTAACACTCACTATGTCCCAGACTTTTGGTAGGTATTTTCTCACACTTTCTCTTTCAGCCCTCCTAGCAGCCCTGTGAGGTAGGGATTGCCCACATTGTACAGAAGAGGAAACTGAAGCACAGGTGTTAAAAAACCCGTCCAAGGTGACACAACTTGTAATGACAGACTTCATTCTGCCATACAGTATTTAAGAGGCTGGCAACCATAAACAACAAAAAGAAGTTGGGAAAGCCTTAAACAAAGGAGGTGTCTCAGCGCCTCCTATCTCTAGGTACAAATGGTGTTGAGTAAGATCCATATGGCAGCAAGAGTCATTTATCCTGATAAATGGTTCTTCTAAGAAAAGCATACTGGGAAGCCTGCAGGTCCACATTTTAATGAACTGAGAGTCCCAAGCGGAGCCAGGGAGGAACCAGCCAGGAGGAGCTGTCAAGATCTTAGAGGAAAAACTAGAAGGAGGTCGTGTTTCTTATAGAGAAATTAGAGAAATTTAGTTTTTTTAGGGGCAGTGACTCTGGGTAGAAAAACTAAGTAAATTCACACGGGGGAAATGCTAGTTACAATGTCCAGTGCTGGAGTGGAGAAAGAGTATGACCAAAGTAGCAGAAGCCTGTGTACCTGCTGAGGCCGCATCAGTGGGAGAGCCAGCAGGTGGGGTATGTGGAGATGTATGGGTTCTGCCAGCTCCAGGAAGGGGCTGGTAAGGGGCTTCCCAAATGCACACCCTTGGTGAATCTTCTAGCAGTGGAAGGAGGTGAATATCAGAACCACTGGACAAAGGAGAAGTCAGAATATGCATAGAAGTGTGGACAGGAAACAAGGCATGAGAACTGAGGCTTGAGAATACAGGGTGAGAACTGGGACTAGGAAGAAGTGAGCATCCGTCAAGCTGAAGATCAAGACTTGGGCCTTATTCATCACTGTGACCCCATTCCTGAGCAAAGAGCTCTGACTGGTGAGTTCCCCAAGACCAAGAGCAAGCTTCAGATGCCCCTACAGACAGGTCTGTTATAGTCTGGAAATCTGAATTTTTGTACAGATCCCTTCTTGAGCCTTGGGGGATTTTATTTTTCCTTGCTGCTCCCAGAAGAAGCCATCTGCTTAAGAACCAAGGAAAGGCTATTTCAGTGGATGCAGGACTCCTTTCTCTCATCAGAGGGTCTCTGTATCAAGGGGTATGACTTCCAGGGATGTTCCCAACCATGGTTTTAGAGTACAGGTCTCAAAATGTGCAGTGACCTGCTACTACACTGTGTCATTTATCCCTATGGGATGCACACATGGCCCTGCCTTATTAGGGGCAGGTTCTCCTTCATCTGGTGTGATGTAGATGCTAGGGCCCAAGTTCCAGGATGCCCCAGCCCTTTGAGGAGTTCTGGAGATGGAGAGGACCAGGTCTTCTGCTCTGAGTCTGGGGGAGGGACTAGTCAGAGTGGCTCAGGTTGGGGATAATGCAACGGTGGAGATAGAAGGCCAGGGGCCCTTGGGGCAGTACTTCCAGGGCAACTGCAGAAGAGGCTTAAAGGCCCCAGATCAACATGCAAAAATGGATGGAGGAATTCAGCTGATGGAAGCAGCCCAGGGATTCCTCTTCGCTGGTACTGCTGAGAAAGGAGAGGGAGGGGCGCCTGACACTCCTTCCAGCAGTGCTGCCCATGCCCCCCCCCATCCTACGCATCCTGTACCCCTTATCTGTCTGAGGCAGAAAGCAGCACCACTTGTTATTGCAATCTCGGCCAGTTCTCTCTGTTGCCTCCTCAGCATAACAGCGGGCCTGATCCCTATACCAGGGCGACTTGCAGGAGGCAGGAATGTTAGCTCCCAGATTGCGTCAGGCTGGGACCCACCTCTCAGAGTCTCCAGAACACACCGCTGCCTCTTCAAAATGCTTTGGTCCCAGAGGAGTTAGAAAGCGGAAAGTTGAAGTATCAGCAGAGTCAAGGAATGTTAAAACTTCCCTTTTCTCAAACTGGCTCCAGCTCCTAGTACCACCAGGACATTTTGGTAGTAGCTTAACTAGAAAATGTCAATGTACACCTGATCCCCACCCCATCCCATCCAAATTCCTCTTCTGCTTCCAACCTCAGACCCATTATTTGCAGTCCCATCAAGGCCTTGCCCAGGCAGAAGAGGCCCCAGGGGCTGCATCAGTCAGGGCTCACACCAGCTGACCCAGCCATTCATTGCAGAATGAGCAATTTCCAAATAACCTCATAAACAAAGTGGACAAAAGTCTGGATCCCCAGCCTTGCCCTGATAGCTCAGCACAGAGGCCACCCCCCCAACCCCCCCACCTACTAGTGGTCCTGGGGCTTGAGCTTCAAGACTCAGGTGAAGAGGACCATGGCCTTGTGGTAGAAACCATTCTGAGAAAAGCTGGTACTCAACTCTGGGGAGTAGGGAGAGTGGGAAGGTTCAGATGGGGCTATCCTAGGGAAAGGTGAGAAAGGAGAGAGAAAGAATCTCACTTGCTGGCTCCTGGCTCTGTTGTAAGGCAGCTGCCAGGAGTCCTGGAGATAACCTAGGGATGGGAAGCAAAGTCAAGGCCTCAGCCTCCCCAAATCTTTCTCCTTTGTTCAAACACTTTGCATCATGCAACTCATGGAGTCCTCATGACAGGTCTGCAAGATCGTATCAGCCCTACTTTACTGTAGAGGAAACTACCCTGGGTCAGGGTGACAGTGATGGATCTTGATCCCTGGTCTCTTAACCTTGGGACCAGAGAACTCCTTCTATTAGTCACTGCCCTCAACCCTTAGTAGATCACCTCTCTTCCCAAAGCCCTCTGGCACCCCTTCCTCTGGTTCTAGCTGAGGTTCTTCTGCCCACCTCCTCACCTCTGCCTTATGACTCTGCCTAAGGCTCTCTTTTGGAGTGCTTCCTTCCTCCTGGTTCATCTTTTCTTGGGGACCCAGGCTTCTGCCTTGGGGCTCCTGACTTAGTCCCTTTTCTCTGTAGGCATTGAGGGGTCAATCTATAACCTTGCAGAAAGCCAGAGACACAAAGATACTATTAACAGATAGATCCAGTGAGTCTTGTGAGCAGAAAGGAAAGTTAAGGAAGGGCAGGGATGATGTATGTCCTAGAGCAGTGGGAGGAGAGGGCGGGCAGAGACCATGAAGGGAAGAAAGGAGGCTCTTTCTTCTTCCTCGCTACACTGTCCCTGAGCTGGGTTCCCAGAGCTGGACGGGGGGCTCCCATCGCCATCTGTAATGGCCTCAGCCTGAAGGGAAGGTGAATAGCTACAGAGTTGGGATCACCTTGAGCTGCCTGCTTTTCCAGTCCCACCTCCTGGCACTTGGTGCTCTTGGGATCTGCCTGCAGACATTCGTGTTGGACTCCCTGTCATCCTTCTCCAGTGCTCTCTTCACTTCTGATCCTTTTGACGCTGTAATAACAATGACAAAGAAGAGGAGGACATATTTTGAGCACTATACTTAAACATCCACACACATCCACACACAAAATCTGTAACTTGAGACCAGTTCTTCATGCGGACAATATATACTACATGCAGTGGTATTGGACTAAAAGCTTTGCATACACTATCTCACTTAATCCTTGAAGCTCTATGAGGCAGGTTTTGTTGTCATCCTCGTTTCACATGTGAAAAAGCAGACAAGATAGTCACCAGGCAGAGGGCTCCTAGTAAGCAGGCAGATTCCAGCCCAGGCAGCAGTGTGACTCTACAACCACTGCACCAAATGGCCTCCAGGAGACCCTCCAGTCCCTGAGCCTCGCTGGCCCCGTGACCATCCTGAGTTCTTTCCTACTCCTGCCCCCAAATCCCTCAGGGCTCCCACTCCTTTTGCCCTCCAGCTACCTTCTTCTTGAGTCATTTCTTCTCTGCTTTCTCTTTCACACACTCCTCCTCAACCACCAGCTCCTTAGCAGGTTGCTGGCTTTCTGGAAGATCCTTCTCCACAAGCCATCATTTCTTGATCATTTCTCCATCAAAGAAAATCCACTATGGCCTGGGATGGGAAGGGAGGCTGGTATTGTGGGGAACTCTGGGAGAGAGCAAGAAGCTTGGCTGGGTTAACCTTTCCACCATGGCAACCACAAACTAGCTACCCAGCCTGGAGAATTTGACAGGCCAACCTCTCCCTGCTCAGCACCTCATAACATGCTGCTGGCTTTCATGGTGTTATCACCTCCTTTCACTAATTCTCCTGCTTTCCCAAGGGCTGACGGTGGCATTCAGTCCAGCCTTCTTCACCATCCTGTCCCTACTCAGCACAATGGTGCCTCTGAGATGGAGCCCTCTTACCTGCTCTTCCAGCTGTGTCCCTTGTCATATTCTTGAATATGAACATCCCCATATAATCCACCCTGGGGCTAGCTCAATGCCTAAATGAGTGCCACAGTTCCTGGCTGGCCCCTGCACTTTATCTGTTTCTCCCCCAAACCAAGTTCTCAGCAATTACTCCCTGTCTCCAAATATTCCAGTAATTCCCCAATGCCAGGGCCACAGGCAGGATTGAGTCTAGCCTGGGACTTGGACCCCTCCAAAAAGCTCCCTGGCTAAGCTTTCTAGTCTTCCCTTACAATCCTCCCTTACTATCTTCCCTCACTTAGCTGCTGTCCTCCCTCTGCTACCAGGCTCCTTCCAGCCTTGGGGTCTTCCCCCAGCTGTCCTTGAATCCCTCCTGGCTCTGAGCTTCTTTCTCACCACACTTTGCCTTACCTTCAAGATGAAGTTCAAGTTCAAATCCCATTTCTGCCTAAAGCCTTTCCAGACTCTCATTTCCAGTTATCTGTGTGTGTGTGTGTTAAGTCGCTCAGTCGTGTCTGACTCTGTGTGACCCCATGGACTGTAGCCCACCAGGCTCCTCTGTCCGTGGAATTCTCTAGGCAAGAATACTGGAGTGGGTTGACATTTCCTCCTCCAGGGGATCTTCCCAACCCAGGGTTCGAACCTGAGTCTCCCACATTGCAGGCAGATTCTTTACTGTCTGAGCCACAGGGGAAGCCCCTCCAGTTATCTCTGCCCTCACTGAAAAAAGCGGCACTAACATAGCCTGTGTTATATAATTTAAAACCTTATTATTCATTGGTTTTTATTGCTCTTAACTAGCCAGGCAGCACAGAGCTGGAGAAAACACTGTGCTGGAGCAGAGCTGCTTGCACCTTAGTTCTGTCTCTGCCACTGCCTGGCTGTTTCGTTTGGGACAAGTCATTTAACCTCTCTGGACCTCAGCTTATTCATTCACAAGATAAGGCAAGTCCCTTCTGGACATTCTGTGGTTCTGAGGATTGTTTCCTTAGTAAGTGTAACCCATCTTTAAAACCAAACAGAAAAAGGCCTGCCTTGACCTTCTATTTCTCCCCAAAACACAGTCTATGCTACTCTCTTAATTCACGACCTGGCCACACATGATCTGGCCACCCAATCTCTTCATGAAATCATCTCCTACCCTTTCATCCCCTTCCAACTGCAGCAGTCTCCTTTGACGTTTCTACAATGTGCCAAGTGTGCTCCCATTTCAGAGCTTTTGTATGTGTTATTTCTTCTGCCTGGAATGCTCTTTCCCCAGTGACTGGCTCAGTCCTTCACCCCCTTCAGATCCCTATTTAAATCTTCTGAGGGAGGACTTCTCTGACCACTCCATTTAAAAAGTAAAACCTCTCAATTCTCCTCAGTGCTCCCTGACCTCCTTCTTGCTTTATCTTTCTTTACACTTCTCATATTTGACATATTGTATTGTTTATTTGTTGACTGGCTGCCCCCACTAGATACTTCTGATTCATTGAATAGAGGATTTTTGTCTGTTTGGCTTACTGCTTTCTTCCCAGCGCCTAAAACAGTGTGCAGTACATAGTTGGTGCTCAATAAGTGTATGCTGAACGAGCCAAGATGGGTGAGGCGGCTACTGTAATTGAGATTCAGCCAGGAGCTGGGCCTTAAGAACCCTGTGTGATCTAGTGAGTTTGGACTTGGCCTTGTTAGTGATGCAAGTGGATCTGATCTAGGGAGTGAAATGCTCAAATGAAAGAGTACCAGGAAAAGAGATGAATCTAGGCATGAAATGTTTAGTCAGCAGGCCATTACAACTGTTCAAGTCAGAAAGAATGAGTTCTTGAACTAGGGCAGTGGCGGCAGAAGCAGCACTGGAAATAAGGGGTTTGATTCAAAAGACACTTCAGAAGTAGACTTTGTGACTTGACAACACAAATGAGATAAAGGAAAAGAGAGGAATATGGAGAATGGTTCTCAGATTTCTGAATAAAGCAACTGGATGGAAGTTTGTGTGGTTAATCAAGATTAGAGGAAATGCAATGAATCTGCAAAGATAATGAATTAACTTCTGGACTTGTTGCTTTTTGAGATAACCAGGAAGCAGTTGGAAGTATAGCTTCTCAGGGCTCCCAAATCTGATCCTGTCCCTCCCTCAATAACCCTACCACCTACTTCAGGACATCCAAACCCATGTGCCACTCTTTCAAGCCACTTGCTGTCCTCTTTCTCGCCTCTTCTCTCAAACCCATAACTAAGGTCTCACTTCAGTGAAGTTCTCTTAAGGTTTCTCTGCTTTAGTGTCTTTGTTCCCTCTGTTCATAATATCTTTCCCCAAGAAACTCCTTGTCGTTTGTTGTTTAGTCACTAAGTAATGTCTGACTCCTTTGTGACCGCATGGACTGTAGCCCACCAGGCTCCTCTGTCCATGGGACTTCCCAGGCAAGAATACTGGAGCGGATTGCCATTTCCTTCTCCGGGGGATCTTCCCCATCCAGGGAGTGAACCCACGTCTCCTGCGTTGGCAGGTGGGTCCTTTATTACTGAGCCACCCCCAATCCTCAACTACCCACTCCCCAATACTCAACCCTCCTCTGCCCAATCCTGCCCACTTCAAGCATTTATCACCGCCGAGTCCTCCCTGGCTCCCCATCCTCCCTCCACTTGCATCGCGCTGCTTGACAGTAAGCCCCACAGTCACTCCTCTCCAAAGACCCAGGAGAGCATCACAGGACAGCCGGGGAATTCCCATGGAGTCCTTTTCACCTCGGCGGCGCCTCAGTCCTCAGGACCGAATGCCCTGCAGTGTTTGGAGGCAGCAGCGACCCCCAGCGGGCAGCCAGGCCGCAGAGGCAAGCCTACAGAAAACTAAAGCGGCAGCGCGTCGGGTAGCTTCGGGGTAGACGAGTCGGAGCCCTCTGCCCGCCTCGCGAAGCACAAAATCCTACTGAAAACAGATCAAGTGGAGCCCTTCTGAAACCCCTCTGGTCTTGTCTCACCTGTTTACCTAACTTGACTAGCCCCACAGTCTTCGGAAATCCTACTGAAAACAGATCAAGTGGAGCCCTTCTGAAACCCCTCTGGTCTTGTCTCACCTGTTTACCTAACTTGACTAGCCCCACAGTCTTCGGAATCGGCGCCATCCCCGTCAACAGTGACGCGAGAATGAAAGACAGTAGGGTATTTGATACCGGCCAAGGGCGAAGTATGGTAAAGCATCTGCCTACAATGAGGGAGACCCGGGTTCAATCCCTGGGTCGGGAAGATCTCCTGGAGAAGGAAATGGCAACCCACTCCAGTATTCTTGCCTGGAAAATCCCATGGACTGAGGAGCCTGTAGGCTCCCTTGTGACCCAAAGAGTCGGACACGACTGAGCGACTTAACTTCAAGGGCGAAGTGAGACTGAGTATGCAGCCATCTTTGTCGAGGGCGGAAGCACACGCTTACGGAGCGCCAGAGAGTCCATGACGGTCCCGGCGGCACCCTGGCAAGAGTTGAAGGCTCTGGGGATAGGGCGGAGCCGTCGCTGTGGCGGGCATTGGGCAGTGCGGGGTGGTGGGAATCGTTAGGCTGGTTCCGGACACGGTGTCCCATGGCCCAAGCGTCTCGCTCTGGTGGCCTTCTGCCTCCGCTGGCTACCGTGCCGCCGTTACGGGCGCAGCCTGGGGGCGCCGAGGAGGAGCAGTGGCAGAGAAAGCGGGCAGGCGCTCTCCGCGGGGACGTTCGTGGCTGGCCGGGGCTGCCGGTTGCCCGGAGCATCCTCTGCCTCGACCCTCGGCCTGACGGAGCTCCGAAAGAGCAGCCGTGGTGGGTGGCGCCGGCGGACGCAGGAGAGCACAGTGAGGCTGGCGCTGTAGACTCGGGGCGGGAGCTGGCACCTGGCAGCCTGATTCCTCCGGCGCTACGGCGTCTCAGGGCTGTGTTGCTGCGGCTGCAGCGCGAGCGAGAGCAGCTCCTCCAGGCGCGGGACTGCGCCCTCCACCTACAGGCGGCCGTGCGCTTCCTGAGGATCCTGAGTCCCGGCCTTCCATCTCCTAGCCATGGCCCCTTGCTTCAGCTGTGCCGCGACCTGCTACAGCACCTTTCCGGAGGGGCGGTCCTGCGAAGCAGCCTTCTGGAGACGCCCCACCCGCTACTCCTGGCACGCCCTGTCGGACTAGCAGCCCAGCGCTTGGATGCTACTGTCGAGATGCGGCTTCGGGCTCTGGGCCGGGCGCCCGCCACCCCAGATCTGTCATCCCAACTCGCCAACTTGCTGCTGGCACTTCCGGCGTACCACCAGCTGCAGGGGAACGCCTTGAGCCAAGTCCCAGTATCAGCGCGCCCATATCCCCCCGGCCGTGTGCTCCGCCTCCTGACGGGGGAGCGGGGTTGCCAGGTGGCAGGTTGGCTGGATGAGGCGCTCAGGGGATCTGGCTTGAGGGACCAGCTCCTCAGACGGTGCCAAGAGGAGCGGGAGCTGTTGCCAGGGCTACTGGGCCTGTTGAGGGGCGTGACGGGTTCAGCCAGCGGTGAACTGGGGCTTGGAGGGGCCGGAGCCTTGTGGAGCCAGTACTGGACCCTGCTGTGGGGAGCCTGTGCTCAGAGCCTGGACCTAAGTCTAGGACCCTGGAAGGACCCCAGGGCAGCGGCACAGCAGCTGAGTCAGGCACTGGGTCAGGGTGAGTGATGGGCCTGGGTGGGTGTTTGGGAAGGCTGGAGTCTTTTACTTCGTATTCACTTCACTCAACTGCCACCAGACTACAAAAGCAGACCCTTTAGAAGGAACATCTCCCACCCCACCCAACCCCTGGGGGTTCAGGTTATAAGCTTCTTAGCTTTCAAGGCAAGGTCTTGCTTTCCATGCCAGCCTTGAGTCTTGGGGGAAACTTCCCCTCTTCCCCCATCATTGAGTGGGGGCAGTGGCTGTGGAAAAGAGAGACCATGTTTTCAGGCTCCAGAGTCATTTCTTCCACTAGCATCACTGCCTCAGGAGTGTGAGAAGGAGCTGGCTTCTTTGTGTCGCAACCTAATTCATCAGTCTCTTACTTGGAGCTGGGATCAAGGTGAGGAGGAAGGGGTAATGGCAGTGACACAAGCCCCAGATTGCCCCTTCCTTATCAAACCATACCCCTCATCTTCAGGCTTCTGCCAGGTCTTGGGATCTGCTAGTGGAAATCAGAGCAGCCTTCCCTCATCCTCTTGTACCACCAAACTTTTACAACAGCTCTTCCCTCCCCTCTTGGATGCCCTTCAGGAGCACAGGTCAGGACTGCTCCTCTGCAGGCCGCCAGGTGAGACAAGGTGCTGGGGATGGGGGGGATAGGAGAACACTGAGGATACCCCCTTTATTCCTTATTCTGTTCTGAAACCTGCCTCTTCCCAAAGGTGCTCCGTATCCCTTCAGATATTCTGTCCCTCCTTTCCCCAGGTCCTGCACCCCTTGCCCTGGGGCTCTGTACCCTGCAGACTACCTTGCTCTGGTTTTGGAGCAGAACTCAGCAGCATCTGGCAGCGTGGGCCCCACGTTCCTTCCTGCTCCTGATCCAGAAGGACTTACCTGTGAGTAGCTAGGGAACAGGAGGGGAGCATCCTGCGTTGGGCTCAGAGCTCACTCTGTTTCTGTCAAAGCCTCTACTGCAGGAGGCAGAAGCTTTGTCTCACCTGGCCTCAGAGGAAAGCTTGGCTCTGGATGTGGAGCAGCAGCTGGGCCTGGAGATCCGGAAGCTGACTGTGCAGATCCAGGTAGGAGAGGCACCAGCTTGGGGGTTGGTGGGGTGGTTGTGATGGTGGTAGAACAACTCAAGTGCCTTGGAATTGCCACTGAAGGTATATTTTCTTGTGTGGACTGCCACTAAATCCATTTTTTGTCCTCTCATTATGGAAATTTTTTTTAAAATACAGAAGTAGAGGAATATAATGGACCTCCATATTCCTACCACTGAGGCTTTAATAACAATCAACTCATGGTCAGTTTCTTTCATTTGTATATCCCAACCCCCAACTCATATGTCAGGCTCTCCTGTTGTGACTTTAACAGCCACTGATGATCATTGTCTATATCCATTATTTCATTAGAGGGTACAAGGTGGTGACATTCTAATTCTGTTATCCTTCATTATTAATCAGATTACTCTTACGAAGTGACACTTTAAAATTTTTAATATACTTATTTGGCTGAGTCTTAGTTGTGGCATGTGCAATCCTCATTGAAGTATGTGAGATCTTTCACTGTGCATGGGCGCCAGAGTATGGGGGCTCAGGTGCCCCCTGCATGTGGGATCTAAGTTCCCTGACCAGGAACTGAACCAGGGTCCCCTGCATTGGAAAGTGGATTCAACCACTGCACCAGCTGGGAAGTCCCAAGTGAAACTTGCCTCAAAAATTATTTGGTTACTTTGAGGTATATTTTGTAGAGAATAAGCAAGATAAATGATTGGCTTTATTTACTAGTTTTTGATAGAATGTTTCTTTTCTTTTGTAAAAGTACAACTTGTATTTTTATTAAAACTGAAACAAAATATTATTCTAGAAGGCTTGTAATGAAAAAATAGCACTTTAATTGCCTCCACCTCAACTTCTAATCCCTGTTCTACAGTAGTGATTTTCATTCATTCTTGGCTGTTTCTTCTAATATTTTATTATTTTCCTCTAAATTTATGAGTTAAACTCTTTTACTTGTATTTTAATTTTTCTCCATCTTACACTCTATCTGTTCCTATTGTGGATGATGTCTCTCTGCTTGTTTTCTCTTCCTGCCCAGATGTCTCCTCTTTGCCCTGAACAGGGGCATGGTTGTGGAGTTTAGTCCCTGTCCCTCTGCTCCTTCTCTCTGCACCAAGGCGCTGTGGACCCTCACAGTTTAGCCCTAATCCACCATCTGCATCTGCCTGTTGGGCATTTCTACATCAATTTACTCCCATGTCCTCTTTCAATTCAACATGCCCCAGAACAGGCTCTTCATGAGTAGTGTTGGGCAGTAATAATTGTGGGAGCTCTGGGGAGGGAAAGCTTTGGTGGGCATGTGGTAACAGAAGCTCCATACAGGGCCTATGGCTCAAGCTGGTGGATGGGTAGCCTCAGAGGAGCAGCAGGGGTTACTGGAGGTGGGTAGTTCATAGTTCCTTGGGGGAGTAGTGGGGAGATGGCCTGACCAAAGCAAAAGCTCCCTTTGTGTGTGTGTGCATGTACATGGGTATATACTTGCCCATATACATGGGCATGTACTTGTCAAGGGTCGGGGTGGAGGATTGTGGAGGAGTAGGTTGTCATCAAGATGTGGAGGGCAGTGAACACCAGCCCACAGATTTTAGACTTTATCTCATAAGTGATAGGGAGCCATTGTAAGTTGTAAGTGATAGAGTTTGATCCAGCTATAGCAATCAGGATAGAAGGGAAGTGGGGAGACATAGTATGAGGAAGGGCCAACTCTTGGTGGTTGCAGTGAGAACAGAGCAAAAGGGGCAGGGACAGTGTGCTCACCACGTGAACCAAACGCCATCTAGTTTCGTGCCTTGCTCCACTGCTGGGTCTGTTCTGGGCTTTCAACTACATACAGCACTGGGACGAAAAAGAAGAATCAGATGTGAATTTTCTCCTCAGCTGGACTGTAATGTCTCATAGAAAATGTCTCATAGCATGACCTTGTATTTCCTGAGTGTTGACTACAGAATTTCCTAACAAATGTCAGTTGACAAAAGGGTTACTTCTTTATCATATATAAGGGAGAAAAGGGTGCTGGTATTTGGGCTAAGAGAAGAAGAGTTTGGATTTAGATAGGCCGTTGTCAGGATATGTATCAGGAGCCATAGGGGCCCACCCCTGCCCCTCAACCCAGTCCCATCCTCTCTTGAGGCTTCAGGCATACAGTCACCTTTTCTTTAGACCTGCCACCACACACCCCAATTCTTGGGGTTCTTCTCCAAGAAGGGCTGTAGATACCTCTCTCTTTTTGCTGTCTTCTCCCCCATCCAAAAACAAAACCTATCAAACCAGAGAAACCAAACCAGCACATGGACTTTTTCTTGCTTTGTGGGTTATAATGCTTTGGAGAAATGGAAGTGGCTACAAAGAATATTCAGTGTGAGGACATTCCAAAGGTTCCTGAATCTCAGAAAGTTATATTCATTGCTCCTGATCTACAAGCAGTTCTTGCCTTCCTTTTATAGATGACAGAAGATCATACAATTCGCTTTTCTCTTTTCAGCCGCTGCCTATCTGCAGATCATGCAGACCCCTCTCAGTAGCATTTGCTTTTGAACACTGGCGGTAGTGAGGGTGTCTCCATCTTTTTTTTCCTATTAATGTTCCTATGGAATAAAACTAACCTGGAGGGTATCCATTTTCTAAACCAAGCTGAGGAGAGCAGGGTAATCTTAGGGCAATTGTCCATATTCTTTTCTCAGTCCAGGCCTTTGGAAAACTCAGTAAAAGCAATAGCATCTCTCCTCAGAAAATGCCCAAGCCTGTACAATTATGCATACAATTCTGTGCTGGGGCTTTATGGATGCCAGGTTAAACACCTCAGATTTAGAAGAGCATATGACTTGACAAATCCCTCACAGATAAACAAGCCCTTTTACTTTTTCCTTATCCCCACAGCACCTGCCTGAAGAGTCACTGAGTCTCTTTTTTCAAGAATGTCATAAACAAGCCACACAGGACTTCGAACTCCACATGCCACGGGGTCGGTACTGGCAGCATCGTCTGTGTCCTGGTAACTCCTCATCTCGGGATTCCCGCCCCGGCTTCCCGGGGATAACAGTGTCCAAGCCCCTTTGCGTCCTTGAGGGGCTCCACTTCTCTGCCTCCATCGTTGTCCTCACCTTCTTTGTCCCCTCACCCTGAACTCCTACCTTCTTCCCCCAAATGCTCCATTAGGGGCTGGAGGGATCTCCCTAACCTCATATCCTATCCTTTCTCTGCTCTCACTCCAGAACTTCCCAGCATTCCTAGTGAGTATGCTGGGTTGGTGGTCCGCAGGGTATTGGAGCCTGTGTTGCAAGGACTGCATGGACTGCCACCCCAAGCCCAGGCCCCTGCCCTGAGCCAGGCGCTGACTGCTATCCTGGGTGCCTGGCTTGACCACATCCTCTCTCATGGGATCCGGTTCAGGTGAGAAGAAAAGAAGGAAGTGGCAGGGCGATGAACAGTACTGAAAAAAAAGGAGGGGGATGGTGGGGAAGAGCAGTTTGGCGAGGCAGGAGGGTCAGGTCGCCACACTGTACCTTGGCATTCAGCCTGCAGGGGGCGCTGCAGCTCAGACAAGACTTTGGAGTGGTCAGGGACTTGCTGGAGGAGGAGCAGTGGGGCCTGTCCCCAGAACTTCGCCAGACTCTGTTCATGCTCAGCATCTTCCAGCGGCTGGATGGGGCCCTGCTGTGTCTGTTGCAGCAGCCCCTGCCCAAGACTCAAGTCCACAGAGGGCTTCCCTGTTGCTGTGAGTCACTCTCCCTTCCCAACTCCAGGCTCTCTTCACCCCTAGCTCATTACTCGTACCCCATCCCCATCCTCGTCATCAATCTGGCTTTAGTGTCCCCCTTGCTAGCGACCTGCCTTCCACTCCTGCCTTACCAGGTGCATGTAATGAGGTCCAGACCATGGAACTGCCCAGCAGCAGCCTCAACAGCCTGGAGAGCTTGGAGCCCCCTCTTCGGCCTGGAGTATTTCCAACCCAGACAGCTCAGCTGCTAAGCACACTGTGGGGAGGAGGACCTAGCCCTGAGGCTTACCTGGTAGGAAACCAGCAGGCCTGGCTTGCCCTGAGGCAGCACCAACATCCTCGCTGGCACTTACCTTTTCTTTCCTGCCTGGGGACCAGTTCTGAATCCTAAGGACCCTCATCAGAAGCCAGTCTGAGCTCCCCACCTCTGTCTGAAAAAGCCCAGACATTTAGAAATGCATATTTTAAAAGTTCATTTGGGAGCTTGGAAGAAAGCATATCTGAGAACCACAAGCTACACAGAGCATGGACTTGAAAAGCTAATCCAAGATCACTACTCCAGTTCCCTGGAATCCAGAGTAAAGGGCATGACCACAGCTTGAAACCCAGAGGTCAGCATCCTTGGGAGGCTCGGGCACAGTTCCCCATCAGTAAAGACATCTCGGGGCTAGACACTAGCAGCTAAATCCTGGGAGTAAGACTTTAGGGTTGGATCCCAAGAGAAAGGGGAAAAGCAATAGAAAACAGGGAGCCAGATGTAACTTCCTCTTCAGTCCCAGGAGCCAGGCTAAACACAAGTCAGGTTGGGACACTACTACAAAGTAATTCCTCAGGAACCACAGAGGTGGAATTTCTACACCTAAATCAGTCCCCACGGCCTATGTTACAGTACCCTGTACTCCCCTCCTTACTATTTTTAGTCATTTAAGAATAGTGGGCTGTAGAACCTTCACGTGTAAGCGTTAGCTACTCCAGAGTCCACACATTTAATCTGAAATTACCTGAGTGGGGTTTACCCTCTGGTAGGTTTATAATCCCTGCGGTGGTAGTGCCCGCCCCTTGCAAGGGACCAGCACTTAAGACGGTGTTAACCTAGATCTAGCACAGCAGGGTGCAGAGAGGGAGAGGCTGCAGAAGGCGTGTCATCCGAGCCAGGAGCAAATGGCTTTTGCATTATTCATTGTCTTCACCATGGTACAAGAGTCAGGTAGTGTTTATTGAGAGCGTACTTTGGGCCCTCCATACCCTGTGCCGAAACCGTCTCTCTCCTTCCTGGCGTTCCTCCTCTTCTCGGTTGGGGAGCCCAGGGAGGCGGCTTGGGGACCAGCACCGCTAACGGAGACGGAGAATCCTCGCCGAGCGGAGGTCCGTGACTGCGGAAGTGCGCCGCGGCTCTCAGACCCTCGCACTACTTCCGCCAGCCACAAGTCCTTCCGGGGCGGGTGTCACCATGGCGGCGGCCTTGGCTCGGCTCGGACTCCGCTCGGTCAAGCAGGTTCGGGTTCAGTTCTGCCCCTTCGAGAAGAACGTGGAATCGACGAGGTACGAGGGGCAGCGGTGCGGACGCGAAGGGGCTCTCCTTCCTCCCGCTGGGGATCTAGTTTCTTCTGTCCGGCGCTCACGCCGTTTTCCCGTCGCAGGACCTTCCTCCAGGCGGTGAGCAGCGAAAAAGTTCGCTGTACGAACCTCAACTGCTCAGTGATTGCGGACGTGAGGCACGACGGCTCCGAGCCTTGCGTAGACGTGCTGTTCGGTGGGTCTCGTTGGGAGTCGGGTGGGAGTCGCGCGCCCTCGGCCCTGGCTCCGTAGTCTTGGTGGTTTACTCGTTTTTTTCCCTCCAGGAGATGGGCATCGCTTGATTATGCGCGGCGCTCACCTGACCGCCCAGGAAATGCTCACTGCTTTCGCCTCCCACATCCAGGCCAGGGGCGCGGCGGGGAGCGGGGACAAGCCGAGCGCCAGTACCGGGCGCTGACAGCACAGAAGAGACCAGTGAACAGATTTTAACCCAAGACTGCTAAGGACACTTATTTAAGAAGAACTTAATTTCTCAAATCACTATCTGGAGGGCTACAGAACGCCAAAAAAATAAAAGAGGCCTGTGACTACAAACCTAACCAATGTTTCTGGAACGAGAAAAGATGGGCGGGGTGCGGACAAATTTGAATTTATTTCAGTTTCTTACCATCACTCACTGCTTAATTCAAATTTGGCTTCTTCCACTACTCAAGGTACGTCTTACTCTTACTAGAAATGCTGTGTTCTCAGTCCTCATCTTTCCATTTCAGTAGCATTTGCCGCTCTTAATTCACTCCTTGTGGAACTTCTCTTCCTCTCGGGTCCCTTGTCTTCTCTTAACCATAAAGGTGTACTACTCTCCTTTCTCTTATTTTTGGGGGCATACTGTCTCTGTCATGACTTGAACTATCCTTTTGGGTTAAATCCTACATTTCTGTTTGGCTCTAATCTTAAATTCTGTGCTATATAGTCAGTGTACCTACTACCAGTTTTCTCCAAATACCAGCAACACTCTTTGTCCAAAATAAAACTGATAATCTTGCATACTGTCTATAATGATCCTTGAACAACGGCAGGTTTGAACTGCAGGGGTGCTCGTATATGCCTATTTTAAAATAAATACTACATTACTACATGATCTGTGGTTGTTTGAATCTGCAGTTGTGGAATCATGGATGCTGACTGTAAAGTTATCCCCCCCTTCTCAACGCGGAAGGAGTGGAGCCCCTAACTCCCTTCCCCACCCCCATTGTTTTAGAGTCAGCTGTACTTGCCTCCTCTTCTGACATCCTTATTCCTTTAAAAGGCACTTCATCTGCTCAGCGTCTTGAGCTGGAAATCACAGCTTTATCTCTGGTTCTGCCCTCTCCCTTTCCCTGCATATCCAGTCAGTAAGTTCAGAATATTTTGTCTTAAACAAAATCTCCTGAAATGTTCTCTCCATTCCCATTCATGCTCCTGTATTATTGCTGTATTCTCTCACCTGGTCTCCTTTTTTTCTAACCATTTTCGTTCCTTAATTTTATCTTTCCAAAGCCTTGGTTTTATGTCTTACTACTACTTGTTTCTGGAATAGGAAATGGCAAACCACGCCAGTATTCTTGCTTGGAGAATTCCATGGACAGAAGAGTCCATGGGGTTACAAAGAGTCAGACATGACTGAGTGACTGACTTAACTTTCACTGCTTGTTTCAGAGAACAGTGCCTAAAGTGTTTTTCATACTAGCTTACAGCTGTGGATCATGAAGTCAATTTAGGGGGTTAAATCAGCCTTTAAAAATCAGTAAAATAGAATAAAAAGTATCCGAGTGCATGGCACATGGACTGGGAAGTATTCTTTAAGAAACCTAAGTTTTAAGCATACAATCGTGAATATAGTTATATAAAGTGTGTGGATGTGTATTTATTTGCATGTTCTTGGTTGCAGTATAGAATTGTTAATGTAGGTTGTAAGAAAAAATGCTTGATAGTCACTGGTTTAGAGAAAAACTTCAGAATGTTCAGCCAGGCAATCAAGAATCTCTGGACACTGGCTGCTGTGTACTTTGCCAAATATATCCTCCTACCACATTACTGTAGTACTTCTCTGCTTAAAACAGTGATATCTTCAAAGGACTGGTTTTCTTCCCTCTCCCTTTAAAGAAAAACTATCAGGAGACAATCAAATGTAGTACAAACCAGAATGCCTGGGATTGAAATCCTAAGCTTGTCCCTTAAGTAGCTATGTAACTTTGGACACATTACTTAGTCTCAGTGCCTATTTCCTCATTTGTAAAATGGGGATAATAGTACCTACCTCATAGAAGTGTTGAGAGGATTAAGTGAATTGATATCTGGGACTTCCCTAACAGTCCAGTGATTAAGACTCTTTGCTTCCACTACAGAGGGCACTGGTTCAATCCCTGGTCTGGGAACTAAGATCCCCACGTGCAAATAAGTAAATAGATATCCGTTGACTGCCTAGAATATTGAGTGAGCATAACATAAACATCTAAGAGGCCTTATGCTACAGGCCTCTATATAGTGATGAAAGGATACTGACTACCTAGATTTGAGTTCTCCAGGCCCATGGTTAACCTCTTATCATTGACCAGATTAACCTCTTTGATCTGTAAAAATACAGATGGTTCCAACATTGCTGTAAACATGGATTGAATGCTGGCACTGGGCTTCTAGATTGTGAACTTGAGGTTAGGACTGTTTTCTCTGTGTCCCCAACACTTTGCTTAGTGCCTGATACACAGTGTGCAATAAACATGTGTTGAATTTACAAATATTTAGCATTAACCTTGTGACTTGAACTGATTATTACTGAGATTCAAGGATGAATGGTGAAATTCAGGTGTGTACTAAGTGCTAAAATATAGAAGTGGACCAGGTGCAATGGTAGCAAAAAGGACCGACCATTTGATTTAGTCAGAAGGTGATTGTTAAATGAGTAAAGAGTCTACCACTGGAGGGTAGGGCCAGGAGTCAGATTATAGTGAAATAAGTGTGCAGCATAAAGTGTTAGTTTTATATAATTAAAGTTTGGATGGTAGGTGTGATAATAGCTAGAATAACATAAACGTGGATTAGGGTTTTTTTAGAGGATGATAGAAATTTGTACTTTATGAAAACACCTTTTATGCTGAGCTGTTGGTGAGAAGTAACTATGAATCTAAGTTGCATTTCTGAACCATAATCAAATGTAAAGTGAAAGTGAAGCCGCTCAGTCGTGGCTGACTCTTTGCGACCCCATGGACTGTAGCCTGCCACGCTCCTCCATCCATGGGATTTTCCAGGCAAGAGTACAGGAGTGGGTTGCCATTTCCTTCTCCAGAGGATCTTCCCGACCCAGGGATCGAACCCAGGTCTCCCGCATTGTAGACAGACGCTTTACCGTCTGAGCCACCAGGGAAGTCAATCAAATGTAACCTTGGGACTACTCGGTGGTCCAGTGGTTGACTCCTTGCTCCTGAGGCAGGGGGCCTGGGTTCGATCCCTGGTCAACAAACTAGATACTACATGAAGCAACTAAGAGTTTGCATGCTGCAGCTAAGACCTGGTACAACCAAATAAGTAAATAATTCTTTTTTTTTTTTTTTTCCTAAAGCCCTCTTAACAAAAAAATTAAAAAGAGGAGGGCTTCCCTCATGGTCCAGTGGTTAAGGATCCACCTTGCAATGCAAGGGACTCGGATTCAATACTTGGTCTGGGAAGATCTCACATGCCCCAGCCAATTAAGCCCTTGCGCCACAACTACTGAGCCTCCACTTTAGAGCCCCAGCTGTGCACAATAAGAGAAGCCAGAGCAGTGAGAACCCATGCATCACAATGAAGAGTAGCCCCTACTCACCACAACTAGAGAAAGCCTGTGTGCAGCAAGGAAGACCCACCACAGCCAAACATAAATCTTTTTTTAAAAAAGGTAACCTTGACTCTATGTCAACATCAGGTGCAGATGCCACCTCCTTGCTACAGCCTTCCCTGACCTGGACATAAGCAATCTTTCCCCTAAGTACCTTGGCTTCCTGGGTTGTATAAAAGGCTAAAAAAAAAAAAGTATACACAGCACCATTATGGTCTTTTTAGGGTTCATCTAAATTAGGAACCCTAGACTGAGTGGAGATGCCACAGCTAAAGTCAGAGGGAGGCTTAAAGACACTGCTGGAAAAGATGCTCTTGGATCCACTCCATTTCACTGGGAAAGAAGGTATAGGTATGTGGACAATATGGTGCAGTCTGATTCAGATACACCTAGGTTCCAAGCTAGCCACTTAGCTCTGTGGCCAGGGCCACCTTATTGAACTTTCTAGGCCATGGTTTTCAGCCGCCAGATTGGGGAGAGGTTAAAAATAAAACGATGGCGTCTCAGGTTCTTAATATATAGTACTAAAAGGGAAAAAAGGACAAATGTGAGATTGGTTTTTCTTACTAGCCTGTGAACTCTGTGAGAAGGCCAAATAAACGCTGATCCAGTGGACACAGCACAAAAGGCCCACACTCGAGATCAACCCTATGCCACGAGGGCGACAGCCTTTCCTGGTTGGGGAGCTTAACCTGACGTGGCGGGGCGGGACTTCCGGGAGGAGGCGGAAGCCGAGCTGTAGGCACCGGCGGGCAGGTGCGGCTGACACATTAGTGGTCGCCCCCGGCGCCGCGCAAGGCTAGGAGGTAAAGCAGGACCGGGCTCTGTTGCCATCTTTCCGGGTCCCCGCGACGACGATTTCTGTGGAAGGATGGCTCGGGGCGAGCGGCGGCGCCGCGGAGCGCCGGCAGACGGAGCGCGGACGGCAGAGAGGGCGGCTCGGGGAGGCCCCGTACGGCGGGATGGCCGGGGCGGCAGGGCCCGGGGCGCGGCTGGGGGCGCGGCTCTGGCCGTAGTGGTCCTGTCTCTGGCCCTGGGCCTGTCCGGCCGCTGGCTTCTGGCGTGGTACCGTGCGCGGCGGGCTGTCATGCTGCACTCCGCGCCGCCGGCGCTGCCTCCCGACTCTTCCAGCCCTACCGTGGCTCCGGACCTCTTCTGGGGCACCTACCGCCCTCACGTCTACTTCGGCATGAAGACCCGAAGCCCACAGCCCCTCCTCACCGGTAACCTGGACCCGGGGCGGGCAGGCAGGCGGGCATTTAATCTGGGCGCCCCGGCTTCGCGCCAGATCAAGGGTGGTGAGGAGTGGATCAGGAGAGTTAGGAGGAGGGATGACCCTGAAGTAATCGGCGACCCAGAGGGACAAGAGCGCTGTCTTTGACTTACGTGGCCATTCTACCCCTAGGACTGATGTGGGCGCAGCAAGGCACCACCCCAGGGACCCCTAAGCTCAGGCACACGTGTGAGCAGGGGGACGGCGTGGGTCCCTATGGCTGGGAGTTCCACGACGGTGTCTCCTTCGGGCGGCAACACATCCAGGATGGGGCCTTAAGGCTCACCACTGAGTTCGTCAAGAGGCCTGGGGGTCAGCACGGAGGGGACTGGAGCTGGAGAGTGACTGTAGAGCCTCAGGTCAGGGCCCTCAGGACACCCCTCCCCCAGTCCAGACTTCCTCCACCCTTTCTTTGCTGCCTGCAAATGCAGGATAAAGTGGGGGTAAACAGAAGGGGCTCTGAGTTTGCTGCTTGCCTTAAAAACTTGCCTGTATGACCATCTCTTTTTACTATCTCTGAGCCTTGGTTTTCTTGTCTGTAAAATGTAAATAAAAATAGCACCTAATTCACAGAATTGTTAAGGATTAAAGGAAATACCAATAATATGTAGAGTTCTTCGCACAGTACATGGCACAAAAGTACTATTATTTCCTAGAGCTGAGCATAGCTCTTTATCCCACCCCACTAGTGCTTCCTCTCAGTGACCCTTGACACTGCTAGATGTATGTTGTTCTCACCTGCTGTCCCTTTCCCTAAGGCTGATTCTCAGGGGAAGGCCTGCTAACCTAATGCTGTGTTTTTCTCTCCTCATTGGTCACCCAGGCCTCAGGTACCTCTGCCCTCCCTTTGGTGTCCCTGTTCTTCTATGTGGTAACAGATGGCAAAGAAGTCCTTGTGCCAGAGGTTGGGGCTAAGGGGCAGTTGAAGTTCATCAGTGGGCACACCAGTGAACTTGGTGACTTCCGCTTTACACTTCTGGCACCAACCAGTCCAGGAGATACCACCCCCAAGTATGGCAGGTAACTGGGGGAAGAGAGTGTGGGATGGTGGGAGGGGTGGTATGAATGCTGACTTAGTCTGATTTCCATCTCCTCAACCCTACCCTCTTTTCACCAGGCATTTCCCTTCTCACTAGGCTCCGTGTTCCCTGCATTGCCAAGACCCTCCCATCCTGACTCCTCATCACCTCGTTTCTCTATAATCCTCACCGCTTCCTCCTGCATAATATTTCCTGTTTATCTTCTTCCTTTCAAGCTACAATGTCTTCTGGTCCTCCAATCCAGGACTTCCCTTGCTGACAGAGATGGTGAAGAGTCGCCTGAATAACTGGTTTCAGCATGAGCCCCCAGGGGCTTCCCCTGAACGCTACCTCGGCTTGCCAGGATCTCTGAAGTGGGACAACAGAGGCCCAAGTGGGCAAGGACAGGGACAAGGGCAATTTTTGATACAACAGGTGACACTGAAAGTCCCCTTTTCTGTGGAGTTGGTGTTTGAATCAGGCAGTGCCCGGACAGGAGGAAGCCAAGCCCTAGAGCAGCTGGCAGGCAATCTGCTGACCCACGCCCTGGAAAGCAATGCTGAAGCCTTTAGGGAGCGCTTTGAGAAGACTTTCCGGCTAAAGGAGAAGGGCCTGAGCCCTGAGGAGCAGGCTTTGGGTCAGGTTGCCCTCAGTGGCCTTCTTGGTGGGATTGGCTACTTCTATGGACAGGGTCTGGTGTTGCCAAACATGGAGGTTGAGGGGTCTGAGCAGAAGGTGGACCCAGTCCTCTTTCCATCTGTCCCTCTTTTTACAGCAGTGCCCTCTCGGTCATTCTTCCCAAGAGGCTTCCTTTGGGATGAGGGCTTCCACCAGCTGGTGATCCAACGGTGGGATCCCCGGCTCACCCGGGAAGCCATAGGCCACTGGCTGGGGCTGCTTAATGCCGACGGCTGGATTGGGCGGGAGCAGGTGCTGGGGGATGAGGCCCGAGCCCGGGTGCCCTCAGAGTTCCTGGTGCAAAGGACAGCCCATGCCAACCCTCCAACTCTGCTTTTGCCTGTAGCCCACATGCTAGAGGGTGGTGACCCTGCCGACTTGGCCTTCCTCCGCAGGGCCTTTCCTCGCCTGCGTGCCTGGTTCTCCTGGCTTCATCACAGCCAGGTAGGGCCAGTGCCACTATCTTACCGCTGGCGCGGCCGGGACCCAGCCTTGCCAACCCTACTAAACCCCAAGACGCTGCCTTCGGGGCTGGATGACTATCCCCGGGCTTCACACCCTTCAGCCAGTGAGCGGCACCTGGATCTGTGGTGTTGGGTGGCCCTAGGTTCCCGTGTGCTGATGCGGCTAGCAGAGCAGTTGGGAGAGGCTGAGGCAGCTGCAGAGCTGGGCCCACTGGCTGCCTCCCTGGAAGCAGAGAGCCTGGATGAGCTGCACTGGGCCCCAGAGCTAGGAGTCTTTGCAGACTTTGGGAACCATACAAAAGCAGTGCAGCTGAAGCCTCGGCCCCCTCAGGGGCTGATGCGGGTGGTGGGCCGGCCCCCTCCTCACTTACAGTATGTGGATGCCTTGGGCTACATCAGTCTTTTCCCTTTTCTGCTGCGGCTGCTGGACCCCAATTCACCTCGCCTTGGACCCATGCTGGATGTTCTAGCCGATCGGCGTCAACTCTGGAGCCCCTTTGGTTTGCGCTCTCTTGCAGCATCCAGCCCCTTTTACAGCCAGCGCAATTCCGAGCATGATCCTCCCTACTGGCGAGGTGCTGTGTGGTTCAATGTCAACTACCTGGCACTGGGGGCTCTGCACTACTATGGGCATCAGGAGGGCCCCCACCAGGCCCATGCTGCCAGGCTCCACAGAGAGCTCCGTGCCAATTTGGTGGGCAATGTGAGACGGCAGTACCAGGCCACAGGCTTCCTGTGGGAGCAGTACAGTGACCGGGATGGGCGAGGCATGGGCTGCCGCCCTTTCCAGGGCTGGACCAGCCTTGTCCTACTGGCCATGGCTGAAGACTACTGAAGGGGGAGCGTGGGAGGGGAAGCCAGCCCCCTTATTCCGTTCTGGACTAGAGGGACAAGTCTCTCACTTCTGCCCCTAGCTGTCAGATAGCAGTGCTTCAAACCCTCCTCAGCTCATCTCAGGTGTCTCCTAACTGACATCCCACATGGTCCTGGGGTGAATGTGAATTCAGAGTCTATTTTTCTAAATAAATGGGAAAACCATGCTGGACTCTATTGCTTTTGCCAGCTTTGCCTCACCAAGAGGTCTTAACTCAGTCCAGGCCTTAGGGCTGCCTGCTCTCCTTCAGAGAAGGTGGAAAAAGTGGCCACTAACTCCCTTCCAAACCTAGTCAGGTCAAGTGCAATGCAGTAAGTCGAGCACTAGTCCACCCAAATCCACAAGCAGCTGGTTCACATCTCTTTAATGAGATCAAAGGCTCCTGTGTATGTCTTGGGAGATAGAGCTCACACAGTCCCTCAAACACTGCCCTTCTCCTCAGGACTCCAGCCTTTTCATTCTAGGAGGGTAGGGAGAGGCCGAGAACCCAGGGAGTTGGGAGCAGGGCTGTTTCTGGTGGGCAGGTAACCCACCCCCCTCCCCAAATTGCTTATGGGATGTCCCCTTCACTGGAAGCCAGCCCCACAGGAGAGACTTGGGGTGCAGGATTTAGGGGCCGTACACAAGGGGACTGGTCCTCCACCTCTCGTGGGGTGGCACTAACCCTAGCCTCCTTGACTGGCTTACCCTCGCTGGAGTCAGGACAAGGGCAGAGCTCAATACCTGAGTCACCAGTCAGGCGGCGATAGCGGCAGGAGGGGAGTGTGGGGGCAGGGCTCACTCCTGCCCCAAGCTCACCCTCCTGATGAGGAGGGGCACTCTGGTGGGAGGAAACATCTTCCACATTTGTTCCCTCATGGTGAGCAGGACAGCTGGAAGCGGAGGAGCAGCAGGTGCGTTGACTGGAAGCAGTCGAGGGGCAGCCTGTGGCTGCAGTGTAAGGAGGCGGCGGTGTGCCTGGGCGGTGAACCACATCCTCATAGGCTGGGGGTTTGAAGGCGCTGAGGAGGCCTGCAGGAAAGAATGGTATGGTTGATAGAAGGCAACCAGGGGTGGGGTAGTGGTGTCTTTCCTATGAGGAAAAAGTGTGCTTTGAAATCTCTGAAAAGGGAGTGTGGAATGAACCAGGGTCCTGGTTTGGGAGGGACCACTGAGAGGCCAGAGCCTCAAGTCACTCACGAAGGTCAAGCAGTGAGCCAGTAGGAACAGGGCCAGCCCCATGGCATGCCCCATGGTAGGCCAACAAGTTGATCTCACGCTGCCGCTGCTGCTGCTGCAGCCGGAGTTTAGCTCGTCGATGGCGGAAGGCGCAACAGCAGCTAAAGAGAATGAGGACAGTCCAGAGCAGCCAGAACCCTGCAGGAGGCGAGGAGGAAGAGACTTAGATACCTCCTATGCAGAGAAGGGTCCTTGAAGGCTGAAGTCCAAAGGCGGGTGGGCAGAAGAACAAAAGAAGAGCCCCCTTGAAGACTCACACCAGAGCTCATAGTAGTACGTGCAGCAGCCAGTCTCCCCACAGCAGTGACCACTCTCACAGAGGTAGGGCTGGTTGTTCACTCCTGGGCACAGCTCTCGAAGCTGGGAGCAAGGAAGCACTTAAAACCAAGGGAGATTCCAGCCCAAGGCACTGTCCACCCCCACCGCCTGCATACACATACACAATACCATCCTGTGAGCCAAGTTTAGCTCAGAAATCTATAGGGAGAGGAAAAAGTGATGCTGAGAGGAGTGTTCAAATATCTGAAGGGCTGCCAGCATGGAAGAGGGTTTGGAATAGCAAGAATCAGTCTAGAGACTAAGATGCAAGGTGTGGGCATACAAAGAGGCAGATTTCAGCTCTGCATATAGGAGACTTCTCTCATATTCAAGCCTGGCTCCCTAGGGTGTTTAATGTTAAGGTCGTGTTTTGGCAGAAGTCAGAGGACTGGGCTATCTCAAAGTCTCAGACAGTGGGTAAGGAGTTTAGGTAATTTCCAAAGCTGTTTTCATTATCATTCCCTGTGGTCTGTTAATTCCCACTCCTAAGCTGGATCTTTCCACCCCTGGGTCTCAGGCTTCCTAGGGTAGAGGAGGAGCAATATGAGACCCAGAGCAGGGTTCCCAACCAGATGGGATTGCTGTGGATGATAAAGGATGGCATCCAGGTCGTGATTCTGGGTTCCATCTCTTCTCCAAATTGCTCCCTCAAGAGAAGACGCTGCCAGACTCTGTTGTGACAATAGGCACATAGAAAAACATCACAAATAACTGTTGCAAGACAGAAGGAACCTCCCTGGGGCCTCACTATGCCTTTGGTCACTGGAGAGCCACTGCAAGCTTCCACTGCAGCTAAGGGATGGGATCTATGAAGCTGCAGGCAAAAGTCAACAGCACCTACATTACAAAGTTTACAGAGAGTAGAAGGGCCGTATCTAGGAATTTCACACTACCTTTGGCTCCGAGAGTTCCTCCGCCACCCGCCAAAAGACGGGGGCAAGGAATGAGGGAGGAGAAATAAATGGCTGTCGTGATAGGCTTTTGGAGCTGTTGGGATACCTGCTGTTGCCGCACCCGAAGTGCCCCCCAGGCCTCCTCGCTGCCGTTCCCGCCGGTAACCCGAGCCATGCCTCCACCTACAGCTCCCTGAAGACCACAGTCTCCTCTACCGCCAGCTGCCCCGCCCCTGCCACCTCTGCCTCCACCGCCATGGTCCCTGCCCGGCCCATCTTCGCTGCCGCCACCATCACTCTGCGACCGGACCTTCCATCCAGCGAGAGCTCTGCCAACTAGCACCCCGGTTGTTCCGTCCCACCAATCCACATCAACCTCGGACAGATGGGCCAATAGGAAAGATCCCAGGCTTCTCCCTGTGACCAATCTACAGCAGCACCTCCGCCACTCTCCCAGACAACAGGAGCTTGCACAGACAAAGAGTGGGGAAGGTTCGACCATGGCTGTGACTGACAGCGACAATAGCCAATAGGAACAACAGAACAGGTTTGAGTTATCAACCAATGAACGGTCGCCAGGGACAGCAAAGTTCCCGCTGACTGGCTTGAGCCCTATTTTCTGGATGACGCCAAACGCTTGACCACGCCAGGTAATCGCACTAGGAGCGGCGGAGTCCCAAGAGTCTGCTGGAGTCCGTGTCGGCGCGGACCGGCTACCGTTCTAGGGCCTGGTGGACGTTTCCCGGAACCAATGCAAGCAGCGGACGGGGGGAAGGAGGCAAGCTGTGTGTATAGCGAATTGGCCTACCCATACTCCATCCCCCCAATTCTGTACAAGTCAAGGCACAGGATGAAATTTAATAAAGTGGGGAGGACACTGAAAACAAGGGGCAGAGGACAAGGCACAGAGTCCAGGTTGGGTGAGGGCCTTAAGTAGCCAGAAGTGGGGATCCGGGGCCCTCAGGCCCACCTAGCCGCATCTGCAAATTAATGCGGTAGCACTGAAGGCTGCAGAGTGCCTGGCCCGTGCGCGAGCAGGCATAGCGGCGCGGATGGGGACAGCCGGGGACAGAGCATCGAGGAGGCGGGCCAGATGGGGATGGCCGCTGAGACACAGGCGCGGGGGCAGGGACGCCAGGCGGGAAGGAAAGGGTGGAACCTTGTGCCCCGCTGCTGTAGCGCACCATGGGGGCTGGGGCCACGGCCCGCCCTCCCCGCCGCTCGCCCCGTGAGGCCCCTCGGCCTCCCCGCCCACTGGGCGCCGCAGTCTTGGTGAGGCGCTCAATAGTCTGGTTCTTGTGCTCCTCGGCCCGCCGAGCTGCCTGCAGCCGCCTCTTCCGTGCCCGCTCCTCACGCTTCAGCAGCATTTCTTCGGTGAGAGCGGGGGCCGGGCAGCCCCCAGCCACAGGTAGTGACAGCATCGGGGAAGGCTGACTTCGAGCCTTCTGCAGCAGAGCTCGCTAGGAAGATATGGAGATGTCAGCAAATAGAGAAGTGAGTTCCACCAGAATGAGGGAGGGAGAAGTGGGGACACGGAAAGCAGGGTCTTGAGGAGCAGGCCTTGAGAAAAGAGTCCATTGAGCACAGTCTCCAGGAGCCTTTCATCCTGCCTCCTCTGAGGTCTCCAGACTTTCAGCTTTAGATCCTTGACCCTCAAGGACAACTGCTTTAGTAACAACTTCCTGCCCTGAGTCCCAAAACTCTGTGCTAGTTCTCTGGAGGCCTTTTTGTTGTTTTCAATCTTTGAATCCCAATGGATAGCATCAACTGGATAATTGCTCAAGTCAAAAACTCAGGGTTATCCTTGATACCTTCCTTCCCCCAACAAGTGTCCGTTTCCTAAATATATCCAGAATCCATCTGGTTTCTCCAACTCATTTCACCTTGGTTCAAGCCACCACCACCTCTTAGGTGACTACTTCAATAGCTTCCTATCTGGTCTTGCTTCTATCATTTACCACAACTAAGAAACCAAAGTAATCTACTGAATTATAAACCAAACATATCACTTCTCTGCATACCACCTTTTTGTCATAGTCACATTTATTCTTCTCCTTGACCATGATTAGGCACGTTCCACTCTCAGGGTCTTTGCCCCTGCTGGTCTTTGCCTGGAAAGCTTCTCTGGTATTGGAAACATTATATTTTTAGAGAGGTCTTTCCAGACTACCCTGTATAATGTTGTTTGTTTTCTACGTTCTATTTCATCGCCCTATTTTTGTTATAAACATTCCAGTTTTTCAAAATTATTTACTACACAAGAATACTAGCTCCATGAGAACACAGACCTTGTCTGTCTTTTCTCCACTGCTGATATCCCTGCTGCCTTGCAAAGTTCTCCAGACGTGGAAAGTTCTCAGTATCAATTTGGCAAACGAATAAAGAATGAACCTACTTACCTGTCGAGCAGTGAGCAGCCGTTCATTGATCTCCTTCTTGAGATCTCCATTGTCATCCAGCTCCCCCTTCTCCAAGGCATCCAGCCACCTCTGTTCTTCCTCTTCCTCCTGACCGGCTAACCCCCCGGACAGGTCCCGCAGTGGGGAGGGGGACAGATTACTGTCTTCATCTGGAAAGTAAAGTTGGGAGAGCTAAAAGTAGAATTGTTCAGATTGGGAACCTTAATTTGTCCAAGTTAATACTGGGACACGCAAAATTCTCACCTTCCTCAGAACGAACCCGCTTCCCTTAACCAGGTATAATGAGAAACCCAGTTTCCCCACCTCTAGATCCTTCTCACCCAGCCAGGCACGGTACTGCTCAAGGGGGACTCCTTCCACAGGTTCCTCTTCATTGTCCACAACCATAAGGGGAGAGGGTGAGCGAGGACCTTCCGGGATCACAGTGAACGTAGGAACACTGCAGAGAAGCAACCACTCTGTAAGCTGAGCAACTGTCTCCTGCTCAGTACATGCAGTCTTCCCTACGCCCTCCTGGGTTCTTGCTACATTAACCTGGGCCCTGAAGTCACAGCATCCATTCTCTGTCTTCTGAAAACTGCAGCCAGTTTCTCCTTCTGTCTCTGCCTGCTTCTAAAGTCCCCCAAGTAAAACCTTGGCTCTCTTGGCCTCACCTCTTGGTGCCCAAGACCTGCCCGCCCAACTTGATTTTGAGTTTGAGCTGGGGCTTGGCGGGAGGCTGCTGCGTTGGCCCAGCCTCCTCTTCCTGGTAGTGTTTTTTCTTGTGTTTCTTCTTGTGTTTCTTGTGCTTTTTCTTGTGCACTCCGTGGCTGTGGGCACTCGCTAGACTCAACTCCAGGGCTTCCCCTGCAGAAGGAGAGCCTGTCAAAGATGTATGGGAGCGGGGCAAGAAAAGCCCAGTACCCAGAAGGGTCCTATTGTTCCCGCGGTATTCTGGTAATACCATAACAACAGCCCCGCCTTTTTGCTTCCCACCTGTGGCGAAGTACCCGGGGGAAGCTCAAAGGAGCAAAAAAGAGACTGCTTTTATGTGAAGGCCTAACTTGCCTTATGGATCCACGCTTACCAGGCTCAGGAGCCTCCATAGCCCCAGAGGTGCTCCCGCGCCGCCACAGCTTACTCATGAGGCCTTGCAAGGAAAGGGGGCTGTAAATAGTCGAAACACTTTCAGACATACCTTTTCCGCCCCGCGGAAGAACTTATCCCAGCAAATAACCAGGTACTTCCGGTGCATAGGAACCATGCTTGTGCGGGGCACGCTTTGCGACTAAAAGCCTCCGGGAGAAACAAGGGTCCTTCCAACAATAGTTCCGGACTCTTTGAGGCCGGGAGGGTTTTCCGCTCGCCCCGCAGCCCCACAATCGACTTAAGAAGTCAGCGCCGGAGATTCAATTATTATTACACGCAAGCGTGATGAACGTATCTATATGTTCCGGACCAAATTCGGGGCTAGGCTCTGATAATACAAAGATAAATATGAATACTCCTCTCTGCCTTTGAGGAGCTTACAGTTTGGTGGAGGAGCATGTAACAAACTATTTGCCAGCAAAATGAAGGAGGGCTTAACAGCACAAGGAGGGCAGATGGTATTTAAGCCTCAATTCTTTATCAGTAGAGAAGTGGATAGATGAATTATGGTACAAGCTAAGAGTTAATCTGTAATCGATAAGATAGACGTGGGATTTAGGTCCTAGTGGGTAATAGTATTGGAAACAATCTAAAGAAAAACCAAAATACTTTGGTACAGGGATTTGATACACCATAGTGGGAAGCTGTGGTGCTATTAAAAGAAATGGGGCCCCAGAAGGTTACCCAAGAAATTGGTGACAGCAGTTCCAATGGATGGTTGGGAGAACAAGGGTGAAGAGAGACTTCTTCTTTGTAATATACCCTTTTGTGTCTATTGAACTTTGTATAAAACGTGTGTAAGATAACCCATGTCTCAGTGGTAAAGAATTCACCAGCCAGTGCAGGAGACGCAGGAGACTTATGTTCCATCCCTGGGTTGGGAAGATCCCCTGGAGGAGGAAATGGCAACCCACTCCAGTATTCTTGCCTGGAAAATTCCACCGACAGAGGAACCTGTTGGGCTGGAGTCCATGAGGACACAAAGAGTCGAACAGGACTGAGCACGCAAGCGCGCACACGCATAAAACGTGTGTTTTACTAATTTATAGAAAAGGAACAAGGTAGATATGTATGTGCTGATATACGGAATAAGAAAAGCAAATTTCAAGATGAGGTGATTCCATTTTATGAGACTGATGCGCTACCTACTGCCCTAACGAGGCACCTGTGATTCCATTTTTAAAAGGCATAATATGCTACTACATTCCTAGAAAAAACTAAAGAATGTATACTAAACGGTTAATGGTGATTATCTTTGAAAATTGGAGTTGTGGAACTTTTACTATCCATCTGTAGTGAGTTTTCTTTCCTTTTTTTTTTCCTTTTAAAATATTCCTTAGTATTTTGTGTAATGAATTTTCTTACAGCCAATATATATCACATTTATAATTAGAAAAAAGCACTATAAACATAGTGTATAGATATATACATGGGATACATGTCTAAACAGGGTAGCAATAGTGAATAGAGTAAGGGAAGAACTGACTCCGGAAACATTTCATTAATGAAATTTAAAGGAACTGATGAACAATTGTATGTGAGAATTCAGGAAGAAATCAACATAGTATAGTGATTAAGATTAAGAGAATGAACTTTGGAATCAGACAAGCCCATTATCAAATTCCAGTTTATTGGCTATGTAACCTTGGGTTCACAGTTATTTAAGCTCTCTGAACCTCATATTCCAGATTTGTAAAATGGAATGAAGTAGGATCTAGTTCATAGTGATCTCGGTGAGGTAGCAGTGAGTGGTGGCATGAAGCACGATCTTAATTTCCTGCCCAGGAACTGAACTTGGGGTAGCCTGGATGAGAACCAGGAATCCTAGCCAATGGACCAGCAAGGGCCAGAGGCTAAAAGTTATTTTTCCCTGGATCTTTGCCCCTAGTGAAAAATGCATTTAACACAGAGACAGAAACTGTAAATGCAGGTACAAAGTTTATTATTAGAGACATAGTACAACAACAAGTGGGAGAGCAAACAGAGAAACAGTGTGTTTGGATGAGCTAGAAGCAAAACAGAAAGGGTGTGGCCATCCTCCCTAGAGAGGAGGAGGAGTGCAGTAAAGAGGTTAAGTCATTTATATAGGTCATTTCTGCTGGGCCTTTGTCTTCCTTTTGCCAATTATCTGGTTTCTTTTTCCACACCTGAGCTACCCTGGGACCCTCTCCTGGGTGCTCATGCACCCCTCAGCCAAGATGGATCTCGAAGTGAAGGCTTTTGAGAGCAGCAAGGCTCATTATGGCCTGGAGTTATACCTTGACTTTTGACCCACAAGGAGCCTGTCTGCCTATGTGTAGTGTCTCCCTTGTCCCCAAAAGGCGGGGAGCAGAGATCCCTTAATCCTTGACTCAAACAGGGTTTTGCCCCTCTTTGTCCTTGCCATGACTGTTACCTTGATTATTGTCATAACTGTTACCTTAAGATGTTTACAAGGGACAAACACTGGTTATTTACGCTGTTTCTGTTGTTACTTCCATTTCAGAGGGCAAACAGGAGGTTGATTGTAAATGCTTAACTGGAGCCCACCTAGCTCTTATCTCAGAAAACCCTAACAGTTTTAAGTATCCAGCCTGAAGCCCACTTATTTGTGCCGCATGAAATGCAAACAGAAAGCCAGTTGTAAATGTCTAACCCAAAGCCCATCTATTTCCTACATCAAAAGGACTCTTTCAAGGAATAAAGCAAATTGAGAATGTAAAGTATGTAGGGTAGTATCTGGCACACAGTAGATGTTCAATAAGCATACAACCACAATAATAAATGACTTCTACATTTCTAGCCCGAGTATTAGAGGGAAATAATATTTTAAATACAGAAGAGAACATAAGAGAAGTAAGTAAAAAGAAAATCGTTTAGTGTTACCCAAGGTGAATTTAAAGTGCATGTGGAAAGTCAAAACTATAATGAGGTATCACCTCACACCCGTCAGAATGACCATCATCAAAAAATCAACAAACAATAATTGCTGGAGAGGGTGTGGAGAAAAGGGAACCCTCCTACAATGTTGGTAGGAATGTAAACTGGTATAACCACTATGGAGAACAGAATGGAAGTTACTTGAAAACCTAAAATAGAGCTACTATATATGACTCAGCAATTCAACTCCTAGGCATATGTCCAGAGAAAACCAGAATTCTAATGGATGCACGCTCCCTGATGTTCATTGCAGCACTATTTACAATAGCCAGGACTTGGAAGCAAACTAAATATCCATCGACAGAGGAATGGAGAAGGAAGATGTGGTACATATATACAGTGGAATATTATTCAAGATATAAAAAGGAACAAAACTGTGCCATTTGCAGAGATGTGGATGGACCTGCAGAGTCAAGTAATTCAAAAAGAAAAAAACAAATATCGTATAATATTTCTTATATGTGGAATCTAGAAAAGTGGTACAGTGAACTATTTACAAAGCAGAAATAGTCACAGATGTAGAGAACAAACTTACAGTTACCAAGTGGAGAAGGAGGATGAATTGGGAGATTGGGATTGACATATATACACTACTATGTAGAAAATAGATGACTAATGAAAACCTACTGTATAGCACAGGAAATTCTACTCAATGCTCTGTGGTGACCTAAATGGGAAGGAAACCTAAAAAAGAATGGATATGTGTATAGGTACAACTGATTCACTTTGCTGCACAGCAGAAACTAACACAACATTGTAAAGCAACTATACGCTTAACAAAAATTAATAAAAATAAAACAAAGGGCATGTGGGAATGCCCACTTGGAGATGGAACACTGAGAAGAGCAGCCAATGCAGAAGGTGTGAACTGGGGTGTCATCAGCACTGGAAATGCTGATGGAGAGCCTCCTCAAGAGATGGGAATAGATGAGACATTTCAGAATGAGCAGATGAAGAGGAGAGGACCAAGAACAAACCCAAGTGGGCATCAGTCTTGAACAGACTGGCAGAGGGGGAAGGGAGGGTTGAGAAGAGGTCAAAGGGTCCATAAAGGCACCCAAGAACAGAGATTATCAGCAGACAAAGACTATGATGAGCTGTGTACAGTTTTGCAGAGCCTAGGCTGAGCTCCAAGAAGAGGATGCATTATAGCAGTGTGTGAAGACAATAGTCCTACATCACCAGGAGTTAAAGTGCAGTTAGTATTGGTCAAACATGTTAGTTTATAACCTGCTTTCATACTCCTTCCCTCCCTTGAGCCCATGGCAGCTCTATCAGGGAGAAGCTATTGTACCCTCATGAGGAAACTGAGGTTTAGAAGGGTTAAATGATGTTGCCAGAGTCACTTAGTTAAGGAGCGGCAGAACCAGCATCAAACAGAGACTTCCTGACACTAGTCCCAGCAGTGTTTCCACAATATCCTGATGCCCAGCAGGGAGGAAGTGGTGACAGTAAGTAGCTATGGGCTTCATTATTTTGTTTTGTTTTTAGTTTTGCTTTGTTTAGTGTCAGATTTGAGCAGGTTTGTAGGCTGAAAGGAAGAACTTTGTCCTCCTGAAAAAATTCTTAGCTTTAATTTTTTAGATATTTTTTGGGAAAATAATTTCAAAACTTACAGAAAAGTTGCAAGAAGACTACAAAGAACTCTCTTAGCTGCTTAAATCAGATTCTACCATCATTAACATTTACCATTTCTTCCCCTTCCTCTCCACTATCATTACTCCTTTTCTGATCATTCTGAGAGCAAGTTGCAGACATGATGCTATTTCACCTCTAAATATTTCATTGTGTATTTTCCTCAAATATGAGTACATGATTCTATAACCTTTTTGCAACCCTCCCAATCAGGAAATTAACACTGATACAATACTACCATCCTATCCACGGATCCCATTCAAATTTCACCTACTGCCCAATGTCTCCTTTTCCTTTCTAGGTCGGAATTCAAATCCACAGTCATACATTACAGTTCCTTGTCATATGTCTTTGATCTGCTTTAATCTGCTAGACCATTTCCTCACTCCTTCCTTATCTTTCATGACCTTGACAGTTTTAAAGAGTACAAGCCTTTGATTCTGTAGTATGTCCCTCAACCTGGACCATCTGGTGTTTCCTCAAGTCAAGACTTAAGTTTTTGGCAGGAGTGCTACTCAAAAAATATTTCGCTGTGTTCTTCTCAGTGTATCATATCAGGAGATACAGGACATCAGCTTATTCCACTGATGATGCTAACCTTGATCACCTGTTCAAGGTGGTGTCAGTTTTTCCCACTGTAAAGTCACCATTTTCTTTTTTTTTTATTATTTATTTTAAATTTATTTTTTATTTGGCCATGCCATGTGGCGTTCAGGATCTTAGGCCCCCGACCAGGAATTAAACTTGGGCTCCAGCAGTGAAAGTGCCAAGTCCTAACCATTGGGATGCCAGAGAATTCCCCAACTCACCATTTTCAACACTTTACTGAGTATTTTCTGGGGAAATACTCTGAAACTACTCTGATATACTATCCCCCATCAAACTTCCATCCACCCGGTGGATGGATACTGTATGAATCAATTCTACTGTAATAATTGCCAAGTGGTATTCTACTTCCATTATTCCATCTACATTTGTTAGTTGGTGTTCTATAGTGAAGTGCAGTTTTCTCTTCTCCTTACATTCAATTACATTAGTGTTTATTTATATCAGTATGGATTCTCATTTCAGTCAGTGAGTTGTAATCCATTACTATTATTATTTATTTTGATGCTTAAATTTGTCCCAGATTTGGTCAGTGGACATTTATTTAAGATGGTTTCTATATTCTTCTCCCATATCTTCATCATTCCTTGGGCACTTTTTACTTCCCAGCACTACAAAATATTTTGGGCTCATCTTGTACTCTCCCTGGATAAGGGGTGGGAACCCTTGGGAAGCCAGGCTTGGGAATATATGGCTGACATTATGCTGAGCCCAGTTGGTTCAAGATGGCAGCTGGATAACATGGCAGTGGTAGATTGAAGAGGCAGTGGTGCCCTAAAGAGGTGGTAGTGTCACGGGTAGTGGGTTTGCAGAGATCACCATGGAGGCAGGAGCAGGGTAGTGACTGGAGCCCCTGAGTTCCTAGCACGATGGGGTGTGAAGTCAGGAAGCACTGAGCGCCCCACTCAGTTAGGATGGTCTCGACAGGCCTGGACAATAACGACAAGGAGCCAGAGAGGAAAGGCAGGGGCCAGAGATCAGCTGGCAGCGGGCCATGCAGGTGGCAGATCAGCCCCAGGGCACCTAGCAGCAGCAGTGAGGCTGGGGAGCCCTATGCTCCTGGGCATCCTCCAACCTTGGCTCCAGCCTTCCTTGGACCCCCTTCCTGGCAACTCCAGTAGAACCTTTGCCCTGGACCAGCAGTGGGTCAACCAGGGCGCTGGGCATGTCTTCCAGCTACATGGAGTGGCTGAAGGACATGTCCCTGCTAGTCAGGGCCAGACAAAATGTGGTCCACTGGAAAAAGGAATGGCAAACCACTTCAGTATTCTTGCCTTGAGAACCACATGAACACAATGAAAAGGCAAAAAGATATGACACTGGAAGATGAGCCCCCTCCGGGTGGGTAGGTGTCCAATATGCTACTGGGGAAGAGTTGAGAAATAGTTCCATAAAAAATGAAGAGGCTCGCCTAAAGTGGAAATGTCACTCAAATGTGGATGTGTCTGGTGGTGAAAGTAAAGTCCATTGCTATAAACAACAATATTGCATAGGAAGCCAAAATGTTAGGTCCGTGAATCAAGGTAAATTGGATGTGGTCAAGCAGGAGATGCAAGAGTGAACACTGACATTTTAGGAATCGGTGAAGTAACTAAAATGGATGAGAATGGGTGAATTTAATTCAGATGACCATTATATCTACTACTGTGGGCAAGAATCCTTTAGAAGAATAGCCCTCATAATCAACAAAAGAGTCCAGAATGCAGTACTTGGGTGCAGTCTTAAAAACAACAGAATGATCTCCATTCATTTCCAAGGCAAACCATTCAACGTTACAGTAATCCAAGTCTATGCCCCAGGCACTAATGCCAAAGAAGCTGAAGTTGAATGGTTCTATGAAGACCTACAAGATCTAGAGAAGAAGTTGAAAAAAAAAGAAGTTGCTCAGTCGTGTCCAACTCTTTGCGACCCCATGGACTGTAGCCTACCAGGCTCCTCCGTCCATGGGATTTTCCAGGCAAGAGTACTGAAGTGGATTGCCATTTCCTTCTCCAGGGGATCTTCCCAACCCAGGGATTGAACCTGGGTCTCTCGCATTGTAGGCAGACGCTTTTACCGTCTGAGCCACCAGGGAAGTCCACAAGATCTAGAACTAACACCAAAAAAAAAAAGAAAAATAGTCCTTTTCATCATAGGGGACTGGAATGCAAAATAGTAAGTCAAGAGAGAGCTGGAGTAACAGACAAGTTTGGCCTTGGAGTACAGAATGAAGCAGGGCAAAGGCTAACAGAGTTTTGGGAAGAGAATGCACTGGTTATAGAAAACACTTTTTTCCAACAATACAAGAGACGACACTATACATGGGCATCACCAGATGGTAAATACTGAAATCAAATCGATTATATTCTTTGCAGCCAAAGATGGAGAAGCTTGATACAGTCAGCAAAAACAAGACCTGGAGCTGACTGTGGCTCAGATAATGAACTCCTTATTGCAAAATTTAGGCTTAAAGTGAACAAAGTAGGGAAAGCCACTAGGTCAGTGAGGTATGATCTAAATCAAATCCATTATTATTATGCAGGAGAAGTGACAAACAGATTCAAGGGATTAGATCTGGTAGAGTGTCTGAAGAACTATGCATGGAGTTTTGTAACATTGTACAGGATAGGGTGACCAAAACCACCCCCAAGAAAGAGAAATGCAAGACAGCAAAGTGGTTGTATGAGGAGGCCTTACAAATACTGAGGAAAGAAGAGAAGTGAAAGGCAAAGGAGATAGAGAGAGAAAGATATACTCATCTGAATGCAGAGTTCCAGAGAATAGCAAGGAGAGATAAGACTTCGTAAGTAAAAAATGCAAAGAAATAGAGGGAAACAATAAAATGGGAAAGAGTAGAGATCTCTTCAAGAAAATTGGAGATATCAAGGGAACATTTCATGCAAAGATGGGCACAATAAAGAACAGAAACAGCTAGGACCTAACAGAAGCAGAATAGATTAAGAAGAGGTGGCAAGAATACACAGAACTATACAAAAAAAGGTATTAATGGCTCAGATAACCACGAGTTACACATCCTGGAGTGGGAAGTCAAGTGGGCCTTAGGAAGCATTACTACGAACAAAGCTAGTGGACATGATGGAATTCCAGTTGAGCTATTTCAAATCCTAAAAGGTGATACTTTTAAAGTGCTGCACTCAATATGCCAGAAAATTTGGAAAACTCAGCAGTGGGCATAGGACTGAAAAAGGTCAGTTTTCATTCCAATCCCAAAGAAAGGTAATGCCAAAGAATGTTCAAATTACCATACGATTGTGCTCATTTCACACGCTAGGAAGATTATGCTCAAAATCCTTCAAGCTAGGCTTCAACAGTACATAAACCAAGAACTTGCAGATGTACAAGCTGGATTTAGAAAAGCAGAGGAACCCGAGATCAAATTGCCAACATCTGTTGGATCATAGAAAAAGCAAGGGAATTAAAAAAAAATCTACTTCTCCTTCACTGACTACAGCCTTTGACTGTGTGGATCACAACAAACTATGGAAAATTCTTAAAGAGCTAGGAATATCAGACCACCTTACCTGTCTCCTGAGAAATCTGTATGCAGGACAAGAAGCAACAGTTAGAACCAGACATGGAAAAACAAACTGATTCCAAATTGGGAAAGGAGTACTTCAAGGCTGTATATTGTTACCCTGTTTATTTAACTTATATCCAGAGTACATCATGAAAAATATCAGTCTGGATGACTCACAAGCTGGAATCAAGATTGTGGGAGAAAATATCAACAACCTCAGATATGCAGATGATACCAGCCTAATGGCAGAAAGTGAAGAGGAATTAAAGAGCCTCTTGATGAAGGTGAAAGAGGAGAGTGAAAAAACTGGCTTAAAACTCAACATTCATAACATGAAGATCATGGTATCCGGTCCCATTGCTTCATGGCGAATAGATGGGGGGAAAGTGGAAACAGTGACAGATTTTATTTCCCTGGGCTCCAAAAATCATTGCAGATGGTGATAACATTAAAAGAGGCTTGCCTCCTTGGAAGAAAAGCTATGACAAAGCTAGATAGCACATTAAAAAGCACAGACATCACTTTGCTGACAAAGGTCCGTATAGTCAAAGCTATGGTTTTCCCAGTAGTCATGTATGGATGTGAGAGCTGGACCATAAATAGGGCTGAGCGCCGAATAACTGATGTTTTCAAATTTCGGTGCTGGAGAAGACTCTTGAGAGTGTCTTGGACTGCAAGGAGACCAAACCAGTCAATCCTAAAGGAAATCAACCCTGAATATTCATTGGAAGGAATGATGCTGAAGCTGAAGCTCCAATACTTTGGCCACCTGATGCGAAGAGCCAACTCATTGGAAAAGACCCTGATTCTGGGAAAGATTGAGGGCCAGAAGAGAAGGCAGCAACAGATGATGAGATGGTTGGATGGCATTGTCTACTCACTGGACATGAGTCTGAGCAAACTCTGGGAGATGGTGAAGGACAGGGAAGCCTGGCATGCTGCAGTCCATTTGCATGTGTGCTAAGTAGCTTCAGTTGTGTCCGACTCTTTGTGACTCCATGGACTGTAGGCTTCCAGGCTCCTCTGTCCATGGGCTTCTCCAGGCAAGAATACTGGAGTGGGTTACCATTCCCTTCTCCAGGGGATCTTTCTGACCTAGGCATTGAACCGGCATTTCTTACGTCTCCTGCATTGGTAGGTTCTTTATTACTAGCGCTGCCTGGGAAGCCCAGTCCATGGGGTCGCAAAGAGTCAGACATGACTGAGCGACAACAAAGTTGTATTTAACAGCTGGAATGCACAATTCCAGAAAATTCAGCAATTTTCTCTTATGAGCTAGTATGAGGCTTCAGCATTCCATGGCACCAAACTGTTCCAGTGTTTTTCTGTGATTATGGGGAAAGTGTGGTTTGTTCATTTATTTTTTACTTTGCATTATTTTTTAAGTGGTAGGAAAAGAAATGTTTCAAAAACTGAATGAGTAGTTTCAAAAAAGAATTTAATTAAAAAATAATGACTCCTCAGAAATTTTGGCCCTTGTTTCTCCACCTTCAGTTGAGAACAGTGTCAGCTGGCTTCCCAAACCCCAGACACAACCTTGTCCAACAGATTTATGCAAATGCATGTCAGACTATGATCCCTAAAATATAACTCTGGTTGTGTCACTCCTTTCCCAAAATCTGAAGTCACATCAAGTGCAAATTCTCAGGCAGGATTTGAGTTCTATTTCCTTTCCAAATGCTTTCCATTCCTCCAGCTCTTGTTAGGGGTTTTCAAACCCTTTCGTAGAGCCTGTGTTCCACAGAGGTGTGTGTGTGTCTGTGTGTCTGTGTGAGTGTCCCTGCATGCAGCTGAGGGGGCCTCTGGAGAGGACAAGATCTGGGGCTCCAGCCCCTGCTTCTATTACAGCAGCTGTGATCGTATTTCACATATTTCAGGTGACATTTCATTTGGGGAAAAAAGCATTCTGCTGCGAAAAGTTAAACATTTGAAATGAACCATTTTAGCATGGCTCATCCCAGTCAAGCACTCTAAAATCTGTATGCTTCCTTTGGGCATCTCATTTGTTCATCTACTTCAACTAATGATTTATTGAGAACTTCATATGTGCCAGGCACTGGGCATAAAGCAGTGGTTAAGACAGACTGTCCCTCCCTGGGGAACTTACAGTTTAGAAGAGTGATGATAGATATTTGAAGAAATTCAGAAACAATGCCTTCCTTTCCCCCTCACTCTTCCTTTGAGATTTATCTCAGAGGCCACAGATTTTTCAAAATCTTTTGATCTGCCTTTCCTACTGACAGAAGAACTCCCTTCTCCATGTAAATTTCTGCAAACAACAAACAAGGATGTTTGTTGTTTTTTTTCTGTCCAGCATCCATTCTTTCACTTTCTGGTGGTAGTACCTGGAGCAGTTTTTCAGAAACTATGTCTCCCTCCCCTCTCTCCCAGCTCACTGGATTCCATTTGGTTTCCAGGAGTGGGAAGTGACCTAGGCCTGGCCAACTGGCACATGGAATCCTATTTGGCCATAGCGATTGGTTTAGGTCTGGCCAACCCTCTGCCTATAAAAATCGGCTTGAGATGAATAAACGATCCGAAATGGCCCATAGTGAATCCCAGACATGCACAGGAGCTTCAAGAAACAGAGGCTCTCTTTTCTGCTGCATTTAAGCCTGAAAGTACACAGACCCAGAATTTTTGACAACCATTTTATAATGCTGTGGAGAATGAAGCCCTTGGAGAGGAAAGTAGATCCAGATGAAGGAGAAAGACAGGATCCTTGTGGGTGCTGAATACCTGGGTCAAGCCACAACTAAAGCCTGAGCCCTGGGTACCATCATTCCTTAAGCCATAAATTTCCCCTTTTGCCAAAGTAAATTTAAGTCAGGTTTTCTAAAAGAATGTTGAGTAATTTCTCATAGCCCAGCAGTTCTAACCTGGGCTCTCTAAAGCTATAGCCTGGTATTTCTCTGGCTCTAGCTTTGAAGGAACCGTTGTCCCCAGTAAATTCCTAAGTCCCAGGAATTCCTCATGTGTGGTCAGCAAACTAATCCTCTGCCATTTCCTTGTGTCCCTCAGAGCTGGGGGTGGTGGTGAGGGGCCCCTTTTTCTGCAGAAGCTGAGAATCCTAACCCTGTCTCAGCTACCCAGCAAAGCGGCAGAGAGCCCATCTTAGGTAACAGATATCCTCACCCTCTAAGGCAGTCAAGGTCTGGGTCCAGCGAACTGAAGGTCGCTGGTGCCCCATCCAAGGGCACAAAGGTGCTGCATCCTACCCTTTTTCTTCATAGCTCCGCTTATGGGGGCTTGTCTCGTGCCAGGCACTATGCTGGTCGTTTTAAACTCATGCTCGTATGTAATCCTCATAGCGACCTGAGGAGTGCGGTAATTACTGTATCCTCACTGCACAAGTGAGAAAACTGAAGCTCAAGAAGTTCTCCGACAGTCAAGGATCCACGGTTAGTAACGAATAGAGCAGAGTTACCAGACTTGCTTAAGCACTGCTCGGTGAACTGTGGCCACTAGGGACGGAGGGGAGCTTAAAGTGGGGAGGGAGACGAAGAGGGGACATTTGGGGCCGTAGGAAGTTGAAACCCTGAGAAGCTGCTCAGGGGTGAGATTGGGCGCGGTCCCAGGGCCGGGCGGTGTGACTCCGGGTGATCCCTGGGCCTTGGGTTTTCCGCGCGGAGGTATCCGGCTCGCCGAGGGGGCGCAGCCTTTGGGGTGGGGCTTCTCTAGGCCCGCCCCGCGCCAGGTGTGGCGCCCGCAACCCCCTCCGCAAGCGGCGGTGAACCCCCTCAGTGCTCTCGAGGTGTAGGCCTGCTTGTAGCCCGGGACTGGCCCAGCCGTCCGGGCCTTTGGCGGGGGCGGGGGCTGGGGGGGGTGGAGGGAGAGAGTGCCGCGCCCTGCCCGGCCCAGGTGTCGTCTCCGGAGGCGGAGTTTGGGAATCCGGCTGCGGGAGATTCCCAGCCGGACTAGCTGAAGGGCAACGAGGGAAAGAAGCCAAAGGGACAAGGCAGAGCCGGGCGGCGCGGGGAGTGCAGAAGGCAGGCAAAGGCGCGGGACCGCCAGCATGTTCTCCCGAAACCACCGCAGCCGGGTCACCGTGGCCAGGGGCTCTGCCCTGGAGATGGAGTTCAAACGCGGCCGCTTCCGACTCAGCCTCTTAAGCGACCCGCCGGAGGTGAGAGACCCGCGTCCCTGCCTTCCCCTCCCCCGGCTCCCGCAGTTCGGGCCGCCTGGCCTCCCGCCCCGCCCGCGCGCTCCGAGGGGCGGAGACGCGGTGGGTCTGGTACAGACCAGAGGTTGTTGACTTAAAAAGTCAGGCGCGGACCGTCTGCACGTTAATCCAACCGTGTCACCCCAGACATTCTCTGGCCCAGTTGGGATGATTTGCCTCCGCTTGGAAAAACTTCAGTTTAAGGAGCCCTAGGCTCGATTCCTAAGATGTCCCTTACGGCAGCCCTTCCGGGCATCCTGGAGATGTGCAACTAGGCGGGCTCTAACAAGACTCCTGGCCTGGGTGCCCGCTGCTTCCCTGGCCTCCAGCCGCATCCCACAGCCCGTTTCTACCGTCTGGGACAGCCTCCATCGTCCGTCTTGACTTCTCGGCCTCCTTCGCTGAAACTCTCCGCAACTGCTCCTCTGTGGCTGGGGGAATCGGAAATGAGGGGTTCCCGATTAACAATTTGGGATTATTTCCCACACTCAAGCTTTCAGCCTCCTTTTCTGTGGCCTAAGAAGAGTCCAGCCTCTACAGTTCCCTCCCTGGCCCACTACTCTACACGTTGCCCAGGTCTGAGCCCTACTTGTAATTCCCTAAAGAGGCTCGGGAGGGGCTGAAAGATGTGGGGGCTGAGCTAGGACTGAGAGGGCCAGTAGCGACAGCAGAGGCTGTCCCCCAGGTCAGTTCTTCCCCTGCTGGTCCTGGAAAGGGTTAAGTGAGGGGGCCTTCCTCACTCCTCCCGGATTCCAGTCCTGGCTTCTGCACTTTACCCCACAGCCTGCCCAGAACAAAGGCTCTTTCACACCCATGTCCCACAGTCCCAGGCCTTCTCTGACTCAGAAGCTAGTGGGCCTGGGAGACAGGGCCTCTGTCGAGTCCCGCATAAGCAACGCCGCGTGGGGCCAGCGTGGGGGAGTGAGGGGCGAGGCCCAGGGACCAGGAGGAGGGGCCTGTGAGCTGGGGCCGCCCCCGGGATAAGCCCGGCCTTTTGGGGGCCATCGCGGAGGAACCGGGGTGGAGCCGCTGGGCCCCGGAGCGTAGTGTGACTCCGTGGGCCTGGGGGTGGAGAGGGGGCGGTGGTGGCAAAGCTGCAGCTGGCTGGGAATCGGGGCTGGTTTCCTGTCTGGAAGGGAAGGGGCCCGCAGAGGGGAGCGGGGGCAGCGCAGCCAGGCACACCCCTGCCTTTCTCCCTCCCTCTCCTCCCTTCTGCTGGAAAAGCAAGGTAATTTTGAACCCGGGGTGAGGCGGGCTGGATGAAGGTCCCAAGTTGGAAGAGGTGGGTGGCCCTGGGGGTTGGGCCACAATTACCCCTCTGTCCCACCTCCTAGGCTCACTCAATCAAGTCCCCACCTCTATCCCTCTTCTTCCTCAAACTAAGGCCGAACCCTTTCAGAAAGCAACCTCCTGACAATCCCCACGACTCCACAGAACCTGCATGAAGTGTCCCTTCTCGGCCCCCTTCCAGTTGTGCCTGCCCCTCACACCCTACAGCACACAGATTCTCTGTCCACCAGGCCAGGGTTGTGGGCGGGGGCTGGGGAGGGGCCAGAGTCGGAATGAAAGAGCCTTTTTCTTCCACAGCTGGGAGAACAGCTGCCACCAAAGCAAGACTGGACACTCTGTGCCCAGAGCCCCTTCTGCAGCTGGCCTCCTCTCCGGGTACCCTGCTCATCCTCACCTCGCTTTCCTTTCCTCCTATGCCTGGCTCCATCAGGGCCCTGGAACAGCGGTAGGCAAGGAGACTTTGTCACAGCAGCCAGAGGGGTCTAACTGGAGCACGAGAGGGACAGGGGCTGCCTCTGCCCTCTGAGCAAGAACTGCCCACCTCTTTCAAGACGAGGAGAGCAGCGGGAGAGGAATTGTGGGGCAGCGTGGGGCTTGCTTGCCCCACCCCTCTGAGGGGTCAGCAAGGGAAGGGGAGCCCAGGGGGCACAGAGATGCAGGACAGATTGCACATCCTGGAGGACCTGAATATGCTCTACATCCGGCAGATGGCGCTCAGCCTGGAGGTAACGCCCCCACCCCTGGAGTGCACCTCCTCCACAACATCCCAGCCCCTGTTCTGCGCTGCCCTTTCCGGCTGGGCCTGCTCCAAGTGGGGAGAGGGATTACGTGGTTCTGTGTGCCCTTCTTTGGATGCTACTTGTGGACCCAGATTCAGTTCTGCCAGTTAGAGTACTGTGTTGGCAACAGGGTCTTCACCCTTATTTTTGGAAGCTCTGTGGGTTGGTGTGGCAGTGTGTTCTGGGGCTGAGGGCTCCTTTTAGGTGTGGAAGAAGAGAGAACACTGTGAGTGTGATCTTCAGGAAGGAGATGGCCTTACCAGAGAAGGGGAAGAGGATTCTAGGGCAGGATGTAAGGATTCTGTGGCCCTGAAGATGGCAGGGAGCTGTTTATTCATTTATTTATTCTTAATCACATTTATTGAGCACCTACTATATGCCAGCTGCTTTCTAGATCTTGGGACACCTCAGTGAACAAAACAGGGAAGGTCCACTCTAGGGGACCTAAAAACATGCAAACATAAATAATCTCACAATGAAATTATAATAAAAACGAGGGTATCATAAACATCAGGTAGGAGAGGAAGCATTAGATGTAGGAGTCAGGGAACTCACAGTTCTTTGAGCTGTGGCCAGAAGGATGATGATATGTAAAAATGGGAGGAAGAGCTTTCCAGACAGAGGGCAGAGTAAGGACCTTAAATGAGGATGATGATGATATGTTTGGGGAAGAAAGAGAGCCAGTGTGGCTAAAACATACTGGTTGGGGTCAAGCTGATGGGCAGGGACCAGATTATGCAGGGCTTTGAAGGCCATGACAAGTCATTTAGATTTTACTCTAAGTGTGATGTTGGCCCATGGAGGGTTTTAAGCGTGTTGGACAACTCACCTAATGTTTTAAAATGATAGCTGTTGTGTTTGAAAGGAATAGGCTAGGTAGGGGTGTGGGGGGGTGACCACCAGCTAGGAGGTCATTACAGCCTTTAGGGAATGAACCTGATGGTGACGATTAAATGCTCATGGTGAAGATAGGGAGAAAGGGGTGGATTTGAAATGATGGTGGTAGATCTGTCAGGGCTTGTTGATGGATTGGACATGAGGCTGAGGCAGAGAGGGCTCCAGGACGATTCTCAGGTGTGTGGCTAAGCAACTGGGCAGTATGGTTATTTACAGAGATGGGAAAGATAGAGGAAGCTGTGGCAGTGACTGCCTGGACCAGGCAGAGGGTTGCTGCTGAGGGAGGTCAGAGGCCAGACAGTAAAGAGTCTAGCTCAGAAGGGGGATTTATCACATGTTTTTGCACCCTCAACCTGGTGCTTACTCTCTAGATCACGATAGACATTACTAGTCAATCATGGCACTCTTCACCAACAAATCCATGCATGGCCTCACAATCTTTCTCAGCACCTTGGCATAAATTATGCAGATTGTGTCTTTCACAAGGGCATTGCATACTGGCAAGAGTCCTGGCCTAGTTTCAGGCTGTGTGAGGAGGAAATACCTTTATCTAAGTTATTTGCCTAGTGAGGGTCATCTTTTTCTAATATGCAGAAAGTTGTTCAAGGCTTCCAATGGGACTCTGACACTACCTATTGTCTTATGTTGGCACATGAGATAAAATCTATTTGCCATCCCTAGTCCTCTGCACTGTTCATGTTACTAGTTACATGTGGCTATTTACATTTAAAATTGTTAATTAAAATGAAATAAAATAATTTTCAGCTCCTTAATTACTTTAGCCATGTTTCATGTGGTCCATGGCTAATGAGCATTTCCATCATTGTAGGATGATGGAATGATCTTACTGGACATGGCTGGTCTAGGTATTTAAGTATTCAAATTCTTCATCCCTCCCCCTCCAGGTAATTGTTCTTCATTGGAGCCCTGCCCAAGTTCTGGGACAGAAGAGGGGGCTTAGATTTCACTTTAATCATCTCTTATTCAGCCATTGGTTGGTTGAGGATGCTGTATTCTTTTTCTGGGAGGCTCAGCAGTTCTCCAAACCTCAACTCATTGATGTTTCAGGGATTAGCAAGAGGGGTAGTTGTGAAAGTGTAAATTCAAGAAGATTTTCTGGAGAAGGCAACTTAAGGTGCAAGTAAGGAGGAGGTGGGAGTGCTGGGCCCGGGTAGAAGTTAGATTTTCCCATTTAACCCTCAAACAGTGCTATGGAGCAGGTGGAATACCCAACTCCCACCCCCTACCCCTACCCCCAACCCCAGAGATTAAGTTCTCACAGCTAGTTAAGTTCCTAATCCAGGATTTGAATTTAGCCCTGGTGGAGTTTCTAAAAGGATCATAAGGTGATGAGAAGCAGAGCAGGAAGTTAGAGACAGAAGAGGGTGGGAGGAACTGGAAAGGATATCCAGAGAGGGCCTAGTATGTGCTGGGGTTTCAGGCCATGACTCATCCTTCTTCAGCCCCTTGGGTCCTGACCCAGTCCCGCTGACACCCTACTGAGGGCTCTTTCCCAGGAAAGCCTGGTGAAAGTACTGCCGGCTTGGGAAGAGAGGCCATATGGATGGGAAGGAGGGGACATGGAGCTATCCCTGAGGTAGAGAGAGGGGGTGAAGGTATGGGATCCAGATCCTGTGTCAGGATTCCCAAGATGGTCTGCCCAAAGGATGGGAGGTTTTTAGGGCATTCTCCACTGTGGGGCCGTGGGAAGATGGATTCAGACCAGAGGGCTGTGGGGGCAGTGGTAGACAGGGTGTCTGGGCCCCTAGGCCAGCTCATCCGGGCTGGATACCATGACTTCTCTGCAGCCCATTATACCAATGTATTCCAATGTATATACCATCCTCCCTCCTGCAAGCTCCCAGGCCAGGAGTCACCTTGGAGAGCAATTGTTTAACGTGGAGGGATCTCCTGGTCTTCAGCAGCTCTAGAGCCTGGAGCCCTTTCCAGGGTGAGGGCAGTGGTCCTGGAGGTACCGTCCCTCTGCCACTAGGTCTCTCTGGTTAATGCTGCCACTGGAGCCTAATGGGACCAGGCGCACAGAGGGACCAAGGGCCTGCCTGCGGCTCACTATCAGCTCACTATCGCGACAGCTGGGAGCTGATGTTATTGGTGCTCACGGCAGGCAGGGCAGCTCCCCAGGGTACCTGGCGGTGAGGTTCCCCGGAGAACCACCCACACTGCCTGCATTGCGCTGCATGTGCAATGGACAGGGCTAGGGAAGAATCCGTGAGTGCTGGGGCTGGGACCAAAAGGCAAGTCAGGAGGGAGCCTGAGGATGTTGCTCAGCCCTACCTCCTCACTTGTTTGGGGTATTTGTGGTAGAAGCTGGATGCAGAATGAGATGGGGGTGGGCAAGCAACAAACCTTAGCAGAGGTGGGACCCTGGTGCAGGCAGGCATGGTGGATGTGGGGACAACTGTGCAGTCTGGGAGGCCTTTCTGGTGGAGGGGGCATTGTACATGTTGGCCTATTTATAAAGAGTCAGGAAGGGAAACGTGGATAGTGAGGGTGATGAGATGAGGTGAGGTGTCATGAGAGTCTGGCCTAGCCCAAGTAGGGAAGGAAGAAGCAGCAGGTAGGTCGGACAAGACAATTCCTGGAAGCAGTAATTAGGGTGTTCAGGTCTTGGAGACTTGAAGGCTGGAGCCATCAGGGACAGAAGCAAGGGCACAGAGTGTGAAAGAGAGCTGGTGTGAGGGAGAAGATAGGTTCTGATGTTGGGCAGGCACATTCACCCTCCTCTTCCAACCCTGTGACTCCACTTGGCTTGCTTCTGATTTGTATACACTGTAATAGGATTACTCTTCCAGTTGCTCTCTGAAGCCTTCCCTATCACCTCAGTCAGAAACAAAGAGGGTCTGTTTCCTGAGAGTGCATTTGTGCCATGACCTGGCACTTATAGAGCAGCCATTAATGTCTGCATCTCTCACCTCCCAGCTGGATTTCAAATGTGAAGCCTCCGACAGCACAGGGATGCTCTAGTGTTATTATTGGGTGAATGTTACTGGGGCTGAGTTAGCATCATTAAAATAAGTACACACTACTTCCTCCCCACCCCCACCTCCTTCCAAGTATACCATATGTTGGGCATTTTGCTAAGTGCCTGATCAGCAACTTGCTCTTGACCTTCTGTTTCACCTTCATGTCTCTGTTTTCACCTCCCATACTCAGAAGGCCAGCAGGTGGCAGGTTCCAAAATTTGGGTTGTGTACTGCATTCTGTACAGCATGGGTGAACACTGTACGTAGTATGCTCCTTCTCCACTGACCCCTTGCCAACTAGATGTCCTCTCTCATCACTTGAGTCTTTGGGGTAACCCAGGATGGCCTTTACTATCTGTGGCCATTCCCTTTAGGTGGTGGTTCTCAGCCTGGGCGCCACCTCAAGGTCACTTGGGGAATTTTCCAAAAAAATGCACATGCCCCACCTCTTAAGAGATTCTTACTCTGCTAATCTGAGGTGGGGCCTGGTGACTTTTTTTTTTTTAAAAATCAGATTTAATTTTTTAAAAAGGTAACACAATTTCCAATAGTATGGTAGAAAAGCATATTTATAAAGTATCATAAATTGACTTTCCATTCCTGGCTCCCAGCCCAACAACCACTATTTTATGTGTATCTATGGATATGGATATGCATATATAAATATTGTGCCCAAATAGGAACATGCTGTAATACTGTTCTGCTTTCTTTTCTCATTTCATATATTTTGAATATTGTTTCATTTTTGCATAATATCTACCTTAATGTCTGAAATATTCCATATTCCGTGGTATAGATGTACTATAACTTATTTAACCAATGCCCTATTGAGGGACTTTTAATCTTGGTGTTTTAAATTAATGCTGCAATGAATATGGCTGTGCCCACAAGTGTCACTATATCTGTAGGATAAAATCCTAGATGATGAATAGCTGGATAAAAGGATGTGAATTTGTAGTTTTTACAGATTTTTTCCAAATTGTGCTCCAAAGAGGCTGAAAAAATTTATACTCCCGAAGGGCATCTGTATTTTTACAAAGCTTCTCTGGTTATTCCTGGGCAGTTGAAGTTGAGACTCAGTCCCTGCCCTTCAGTTGCCTGAAACCTAAGTTCATCAGTTTCTTGTTGACCACAGCCCACTTAGGGACTGAAGGGTGCATCAGCCTGTCCCCCGATTGACATTTCCTTCTCTTCCTTATCCCCACTCTGGCTAGGACACAGAGTTGCAAAGAAAGTTAGACCATGAGATCCGGATGAGGGAAGGGGCCTGCAAGCTGCTGGCGGCCTGCTCCCAGCGAGAGCAGGCTCTGGAGGCCACCAAGAGCCTGCTGGTGTGCAACAGCCGCATCCTCAACTACATGGGCGAGCTGCAGCGGCGCAAGGAGGCACAGGTGCTGAAGAAGACAGGCCGGCGGTAAGCAAGGGGCAGGCGAGGCTTTATGGGGATAGTGGTGCACTGGATATATACATGGAGTTTGGAGCACCTCAAAGACGACTTCCTGATGAAGACTTCCCAGGGACCTAGAGGACACTTTGATGTTTTATCACCACAGTGTGCTGCCCAGAGGTGCACTGCTGAGTTGCTAGGGCCCAGTAAAACCAGTGTGTCTGCTGAAAGGCCGGCCGTCTGAGGATAGTAACTGCAGAAGTGCTAATTTGCTAAGCCGTGCCTGTGATCTGATGAGCCTGTTGTCTGGCTTCTGGAAAGCTAATTTTCTCAAAGCCAGTTCACCAAATGGTCAATTTGCTAAATGACCAATTAGTCATTTACTGTAACAGACAGTAGCTAATTGTACCTGGGGTTTGCCTCATTTGAGGCAGAAATTGGGAGAAATAATAATTTAAAAAATTTAAGTCAAAGCCTACCCATTCATGTAAATTAGACTGTGTACTAAAAGGACTCAATCTGACAAAACTGTAGTGAAATGGTTGAGGCGATGCTCTGGTAAAACTAAAATATGGGAGAAAATATTTGGCAAATTGATCATTCTGAGAACTGACCATTTTTTGGTAAATAGGTCACTTGGAAAATTGGCTTCTGGCAAAGTAACCTGTTTGACCCCATGAGGCTGAGTGGGGAGAAGGTCCAGGCCCCTCACAGGCACAGTGTCCATTCCAGCTCGCACACAAGGAGAGTTTGCCAGGAGGCCTCTTGAGTTCACCCATGAAGACAGCAGGGGAAGGCAGGAACCCCTCAGGGGCTGCTCCATAAAGTTAAAGGAAGAGCAAGCAGACATAGGGACAGCTTCTACTGTGAGTCTGCTGTCTCTTAAGTGGTGGCCATTGACAAGTTCTGCCTTGCCCAAGTCCCCACACATCCCATACAGTGTGATCTGTGGTACACCCTAAGTCCCTGGCAGCCGAACACATTGCCATCAGTGCCACATCGTTTAGATGAAGGCTGTTCTAAGTCGCTAGTTTCATTATGATGGATTATAAATTAGCATGGATAAGCTGGCCACCACCTTAGGAGAGGGACACGTGCTCAGTGAGTTCTAATGATAGGCAGGGAGGGGAGGAAGGCCGGATGTCCCTCCTGCAGTGGAGGGACTGGGGAACGTGGGGCACTGGGAAGGTTCAGCCAATCTAGCCAGAAGGGTAGAGGAGAAATCAAAGCTGGGGGGGAAGATGGAGAGAGATTTGTGATAAATGAGACCCAAACGTTCCCTACTTGTGTTCTTGATTTTCTGACTGACCGAATACTCTCCTCTATTGAGGTGATGAGATGGTGGAGACTAGCAGCCTCTTTTGTTGTTAAAAAGAAAGCCTGCAAACTCCTCCAAGCCTGAGAAGAATCCTTGAAAGGAAGTCTCTCTGTGGGCACCTGTCTCCTCGAGCCCCACTTCTTCCTGGCAGGAGTCTAGGGAGGTGGTCAGGAAGGGTGCTTGTTGGGGGTGGCCTGAGCTTGTACTGTGTGTGTGAGCTAAGTGCCTCTAGTAATCCCAAGCCCAACAACCTCCTGGGTTCAATGGACAACTCTCCCTAACAGTCCTTCAGCTCTGCCAATGTCAGCCTGGCTGGAACCTGGCAGCTGAGCCCTGGGCCAGGGGGGTCCTAGAGCCTTTGGGAACCAGAGCCAGGGGGAATAGTGTCAAGAGGCCAGGCTAGGATGTTGTGATTTGCCCACAGGCCTTCGGACAGTGGGCCACCCACTGAGCGCTCCCCTTGCCGTGGCCAGATCTGCATTTCTGGTAAGAAGCACAACTACCCCATCTGCTGGCATTCTTTGCCCGGTGATAAGATCTCCTGTCCTGTCTTGACATCTATTCCTATCCCTCTGCCTCTTAGATCTCCGGATTCCGCTCATGTGGAAGGACACAGAATATTTCAAGAACAAAGGCGGTGAGTTCCACACACGTGGGACAGACTTAAGGGAGTGGCCCTGAGATTGGAGGTCCCCTTGGGGCACATCATTACCGGTTTTGCTCTCGGCCCCCAGACCTGCACCGCTGGGCTGTGTTCTTGCTGCTGCAGATAGGGGAACACATTCAGGACACAGAGATGATCCTGGTGGACAGGACCCTCACAGACATCTCCTTTCAGAACAACGTGCTTTTGTGGGTACCTCATCCCTGTGGCTCCCCGCTTTCTCTACTAGGTTTTAATCATGTAGCTACAGAGGAGGGGAGGAAGAGGAGGAGGGAGGGAGCTGGGCCTTCCCCGTGGAGCTGTCCTGTACTTGCACGATATACATCCTAACCCCAGCGCCACTCCCTGGACTGGCCCAGACTATCCTCCTCTCCTTGCTTCCTCCCATATTTCTACAGTGCCGAGGCAGGGCCAGACTTTGAACTGCGGCTGGAGCTGTATGGGGCCTGTGTGGAAGAAGAGGGGGCCCTGGCTGGAGCCCCCAAGAGGCTTGCCACCAAACTCAGCAGCTCCCTGGGCCGCTCCTCAGGGAGGCGTGTCCGAGCATCTCTGGAGACTGCTGGGGGCTCAGGCAGCAGTCCCATCTTGCTTCCCACCCCGGCTGTGGGGTAAGCACTTATATTCCTCCCCGGCCCTCAGCTGGCCGCAGGTGATTTCTGAGCTGTGTTGGGCATGCAGAGCCTATTTTCCACTGCTGCCAGGACATGCAGACAGATATGAATGAGCAGCAGTCACATACTGGGAGGTACTCTGGCCAGTACCTCCGGTACTTCAAACAGCCAACTGAGAAAGCCAACAGGAATGCAGAAAGAGCTAGGTTCTGTGGTCTTCACTGTTCTTGCAGCAACAGATACACCTTATGTGGATATAACAGAGTGCCCCTGACCAGAGCAGAATAGCCTGGGTCCTGTGGTGGTGCCTACAGGCACCTGGAGGCACCTAGTAGACGCACTGGGTCTCTGAGGAGCAGTTTGAGAACCTTGCAGGTAATGAACAGATTGCTTATTTTGGAGACAGATGCAGATTCAAATTCAAGTTCTACCACCTCACTTTTACTTTGGGGCAGACTTCTTAACCTCTTTAAGCCTCAAGCTGCCTCGTCTATTAACTAAAGAATGCCACCAACCTCACAGGGCTGTTGTGGGAATACAGTGGGATAACATTTGAAGCACAGGCCCCAGCACTTAGTGGGAGTACAGTAAATGTTTGTTTCAACCCCTGTGGGGGAGGCAAGCTAGTTTTCTGTGGGGTAGCCTAAACAGTGGGCAGACCTGCTCAGCTCTTATAGCTCTTGCCACCCAGCATGCCCCTCACTTGGCTGCTGCCCACTTCTCTGTCCTGCAGTGGTCCTCGTTACCACCTCTTGGCTCATACCACACTCACCCTAGCAGCTGTGCAAGATGGGTTCCGCACACATGACCTCACCCTTGCCACTCCTGGTGAGTATGTGTGTATGTGGGGGATGCTGGATGGTGAGAAGAGGGCCTGTTAGATGGTCCCCTTCATGTTTCCCACCCTCACCCTGCACTTCTTTCTCCCCCAGAGGAGAACCCTGCCTGGCTGCCCCTTTATGGTAGCGTGTGTTGCCGCCTGGTGGCTCAGCCTCTTTGCATGACTCAGCCTATTGCAAGTGGTACCCTCAGGGTGCAGGTGAGGGGCCCTGAGGAGTGGAAGGGAAGTGGGAGAAGACAAAGGAGAGCCAGATCACCTAGGAATCAAAGAACTATTGAAAACGTAAGATCTGGGTGGAGAAGGAGGGACATGGTAAGATGAAAGGAGGGTAAGATAGGAGGGTGGGCAGAAAGGAGTTGTTTTTCTGTGGGGGGCTGGGAAGAAGGGTGTTGGGGGTGTGATTCCCCTAGGAAACCTAGAGTCATTTATGCAGCAATCTGGGGAGCCGCAGGACTGGGTGCAAGTACATGGAGTCCTGAAAGGCACAAACCTCTTCTGTTACCGGCAACCTGAAGACACAGACTCTGGGGACGAGCCGCTATTTACTATCGCAATCAACAAGGTGATGAGTCTCTGGTGGTGAAGCCACCAGGTGCCAGGGTTCGGGAACCTCTCCATCAGGCCCCAGGAGGGTGGGCAGAGAGACCTCAGAGAGATCAAAGCTAGCTTCCTGCTCCCAACAGCACCACCAACAGCTTCAGGGCCAGTGATGCCGAGGGAACGTGTTCTCCCCACCAGCATCACTGAAAATGATTGTCCCTTCTACTCACCAGCCTCAGCCCCTGCCAAGTGTCAGAGAGGGTTCTATTGCCAGTTTAGAACTTTTCATCCTCCTCCCATCTTTCTTCAGATTCTGCATCTCCTTTACCCTTTCTTGGTTTTCTCTCCCAGCCCAAGTCCAAGGACCTTCTTTGTTTCCTAGTCCTTTTGCTGGCATTCCTGCCGACTTTTATAAAAGTATTGAGGGGCCTTAGTGTTCCTGTTCCTGCCTGCCTCCTCACCTTCCCTGCCTTGCTCAATCCCTCCTTTCCTGTCTCCATCTGCCCCTTTTCCTGACCAAGGATGACTTGTCTCATTCCAATCCTTTCTTGCCATTTCTTCCCACTCTGGTCAGTAGGAGGCAAATGAGAGGGCTTGGTGAAAGCTCCACAAGCTCCTCCTTCTAAGGGTAGGGATGACCAAGCCTGCCTGATGTCACTGCTGACTTCTGTGACCAAGGTGAAGGTGAAAGTAGAGCTTGTATTTCTCCTATAGGAGACTCAAGTCCGGGCAGGGGAGCTGGACCAGGCAGCCGGCTGGCCCTTCACCCTGAGCATCAGTAACCAGTATGGGGAGGAAGAGGTGACACACACTCTTCAGGCAGAGAGTCGGGGGGCCCTGCAGAGCTGGATGGAGGCTCTGTGGCAGCTTTTCTTTGACATGAGTAAGAGGAGGGGTCTGGATTGGGGCTTGTTATTTTTACCAAAATAAAATTATTTGATAATTCTTATAATTAAAATATATATAATTAATATAATATTAAATTATTATAATAAGTCTTAGAATAATACAATACTTTTTGAAATGAGCCTATTTCAAGAGTGTGTGGAAGGGAATGTAGCAGGGGAGAAGGCAGCCCACCCCCATCAATGTTCTCCCCTCAGGTCAGTGGAAGCAGTGCTGTGATGAAATAATGAAAATTGAAACACCTGCTCCTCGGAAACCACCCCAAGTGCTGGCCAAGCAGGGGTCCTTGTACCATGAAATGGGTGAGTGAAAGTGCATTGTGGGATCCTCACGGGAAGTTGCATTGGGGGCTTCAAGGGAACCCAGATAATGGAGACAGAGAGAAAGCACACTGTGGGCAAAGGCAGAGCTCTGGGGACCCAAGTCCCACCCAGGATTCCTTTCCCTTCTCCAGCTCTTCTTAAAATCACCTCCACCAAAGTTCAAACAAAATCCTGTAGAACCAGACTCATTTCATGGATTTTTTTCCCTAATTTTTTCTTTTCTGTTTCCCTTTCTCCATGTGGATTCCTGTCTCTTTCTCTGACCCTTCACTTGCCTGGCAATGCTTTAATTTTCCTCCTCTTTCTTGGTTTCTTCACCTACTTCTGCCTACTCCCCTCTCCCTGTCCACCCGCTCCCCCCCATGTGCCACAGTCTTATCAGAACCTGTGGCTCCTCAGGGCCCATGTGAGGGGCTGCTCCTGCAGGATAATGCAGTCTCAGCTGAGATCCGGGCTCTGCTTTCCTCCTGTTATAGTGACAGGTGATGCTCAGGGCTGAGTAGCTCTGGGGCCCAAGCTCTGACTCCCCTCCCCTCAATCCCTTCCTGATGCCACAGCTATTGAGCCGCTGGATGACATCGCAGCGGTGACAGACATCCTGGCCCAGCGGGAGGGCGCGAGGCTGGAGACGCCCCCACCCTGGCTAGCAATGTTTACAGACCAGCCTGCCTTGCCTGGCCCCTGCTTGCCTGCTTCAGTGGCCCCAGCTCCAGCCCGGATCCATTCCTTGCCCTGGGGGAGACCCCGAACATTCTCTCTGGATGCTGTCTCCCCAGACCACTCCCCTGGGGCTTCTCGCTTGGTTGCCCCTCTCCCCCTGCAGCGATCCCCACAGTCCAGAGGCCTCTGCAGCAAAGGCCCACCCCACACTTGGCTCCAGTCACCAGTGTGAGAGAAAAAGGTGCTGGCAACAGGATCTGGCCAGAAGAGAAGATCTGTGTGCAGTTGGGCTCTGGATTCAGCACTGTTTGTAGCAGGTTGACCAGCTTGGCCTCCCCTTCCTCTGTTGGAGTCGGGGCAGGCTGAGAAGGGGTAGCAGAAGCCTCTTTAAGCTGTGGTTGCCATGGTGCTGAGGGACTTGTTCCCAGAGCTGGCTGGGACCCCCTAAACCCTTCCTGGAAGAAAACTGGAACCAACCCTGCCCTACCTCCCTGCATTAACCAGCTTTGAGAATGGCACTGAAGAGCCCTGGGAGGGAACACACCTCCCTTGTGACTTTTACATTGACCATTAAAGTTATTTAACATCACCCTCCACCTGGTTGTTAAGGACAGATTGCCTCTTGACTTGGTCAGGACCCTCCATAGCCCCTTATCCCTGGAGCTTAGTTCACTAGTTGTGAAGTATGACCATGAGATTGAGTAATCAGACAACGGCTGGGTGGAGGGGGGGTCCTTTATAAATACCAACAGGGAAACAGAGGGATGCTCTTCTCTCACATGCTGCTGAATCTCAGGATCTCAGCGAGGTCATAACCAGTCACAGCAAAGGAGCTGCCTGAGGGGTCACAGAATCGGGCACCACACACCTGGGTGTCAGGCACACACTCACCATGACAGTGTTCCACCTGGGAGAGAAGACAGCTGTTCAGGGCCTGTGGCCTCATCCTTGGGCCCTCATTCCACTCCTCTTATGACACATACCTCAATGTAGCCACTCTCCGGGCTTCTGCTCAACTTCCAGATATGTATGAAGGTGTCTTCAGCCGCAGAGAGTAGCTATTTTTAAAAAGGCAAGGAGGACCAGTGGGAGTCCGAATGTGCTAGCAGAGGGCTGGTATAGGCTGTAAAGCCCAGTCCAGGTGCCTGGGGAGGGGGCTACCCTGAGAGGCAGAGATAAGTCTGTGGAGTGTCTCTCAACATCCTAGCACCAGGAAACAAGGGTATGCAAGGACAGAGCTGGAGACTGACCTTGCCCACGTCAGGAGCCAGGTCCAGGGCACAGATGGCCCGGGCATGGGCGTTGATTTGGACGTGTATAGTTCCTGTACTGGCTTCATATAGACGCACTTGCCCGTCCCCATAGCCTGCTGCTATGGTCCCCCGCCACAGCTGCACAGAAGAACACGGGACCCTGCAAGGGTGACATCCCACTTTGATTTCCCAGACCTAAGCCCACTCCCCACCTTGAAGCTATCTCAGGAAGGCCTCAGCCCCCTTCTGCCTCACCTACCTGAATCCTGGAATCTGGGTCAGTAATTTGAATTTGGGCCCTGATCTCCAGACACACAGCAAGCCTGAGTCATCTGCTGTCACAGTGTCAGCCAGGCAGTCCTGAGGGGAAAGGCAGGATTAGCCCCTTTTCTCCCTGCTGGGTCCTGTATACAGGGCAGGAGGGGAAGGGAGGCAGTATTTGCATCTTTGCCTCTCCAGGGAAAGGGGAAGATGTGGAGCCATCACTGGCTGGAAGGGTCTCCTGGAAGCATTAAATGCTTTTGTTGTATTCCTTATAGAGTCTGACTCCCTGCCCCAACCTCAGCACACATCCCGTGTGTTAGGGTATATAATTGTCCTCATTGGATGAATGATTAAACTAAGGCAACAATGTTAGGACCTTCTGGAGGTCTTGCATTGAGCCAGTCACAGTCATGACTAGACTCTGGGACTCTTGACAACCCCTCAACCCAGGCAGCCAACAGAGCCCCTGGGCCCAACCCTGTGCCAGGTGTAGTGTAGCATAGGAATTATAAGATACATACCCTGTTTTCAAGAGATTTACAATCTAAGGGAGATAAGAGTTGTCTTTGCGGGCAGTGTTAATTCAGGGTTCAGCTAAGGGAGATGATTGGGGGCTGGAAGAGGGGGAAGGCTTCCAGGAGAGGATAGCACTGAAGGTGGGCCTCAACGGGGGACTCGCCCAAGTTCAGAGAAGGAAGCCACACATGTCAGAGCTGGAAAGCAACTCAGAAATCATCGGTCCCAACTCCTCCATTCACACCAGGATCATAAAGTATGAGTGAACTACTAAGTACCACATAAATATAAAGTATTTCTGGACTCATCACTGGACCTGAGGTTGCTAAAACTTAGCGAAGTACACTAATTTACCCAAAGTCATTCAGCTGCTTAGTGGCAAAGCCAAGGCTTGAACCCAGGTCCCTTGCTTCCCCAAGGTGGGGAAGGCCCTCAGATTCACTGGAACAGGTAGGGGGATCCACTCACCTGTCCCTGGGCAGGCTCGGCGGCAATGTCTGTGATTGGTGTCTGGTGTCTTGCCAGCTCTTCACTCAGTACAATGTTGGGACCCTTGGTGGGGATGTCAAACACCAGTACCCGGCCTGACCATGTTCCTGCAGAACCAGTGCTCCACTGATGGCTTCCTGATCCTCCCAGGTCTCCAGCCACCATGCTCAGCCCTCCCTCCATCCCAGAAACCTTAGTAACAAACCCACCTCTCACTGTTCCAACAACCCCACTCCCAACATTCACTGCCCTTTTCCTATACCATCCTACCCCTCTGAACCCCTCCATGGCTTTTTGGAGTTTCTCAGACCCTCCTTCACTCCCACCCCTCTAACACTCCACAATTTCCTCAGACCTTCAGCAGCATCCTGGTCAAAGCCCACACCCCTATACCTCAGCACTCTCCAATGCCCTGCCTTTGGCCCCCTCACCCACACAGATGTAATGGCCACTGGCAGCAATTCCTCGGGCAAACACAGCCTGCACTGAGTATGAGAGGGGAAAATGATTAGAAGTATTATCCCCCCTAGCCCCAGCAAACACTCCCTACCCCCAACCCAGTCCTGCAGGTACCTAGAGGGGCATCTCCAGCGTCCAGTGCATGCCAGTAGACCATGATGGAGCCATCAGACTCGTACATCTGGAAGACCAGGGCAAGGATGGGGTCATAGCCCAGCTGACCTTTGCTGAGCTCTGTACCAACTACTCCACATACTCATGTTAACCTTAGCCTGTTTAATCCTCAAAATTACCCTGGGAGGGAGGTGCTACTTTTATCTGCATTTAACAGAAGACACTGAGGCTCTGAGAAGTTAACTAAATTGTCCAAGGTCACATAACTAATAAAAGGGCAAATATTGGAGATGGCACTTAAGAATTGGAAAACAAGGAAGGTATGAAGATGAGAAATTAGGGAGCTAAGCATGAGAACAGCTTGGAAATGTTTAGAAGTAAGATCGCTGGGTTGGGAAGATCCCCTGGAGGAGGAAATGGCAACCCACTCCAGTATTCCTGCCTGGAGAATCCCATGGACAGAGGAGCCTGGCGGGCTACAGTCTATGGGGTCGCAAAGGGTCAGACACGACTGAGAGACAGCACACATACACACACTAGGGGCCTTGGAGAGAAGTTGAGAAGACACTAGAGGGGCGGGATAGGAAGGCCCTCTTCTTACTTGTATTCCTCGATGAGAGGTGAGTACCAGCAATACTCGGAAAGGGAGGACACACCAGTGGACCTAGAGGGAGATGAATCAGAGTAAGAAGTAGTCAGAGCAGAGGACATGAGGACTCAGAAGTGTGGAAATTCAGATGGTCAGGGAAGGCCTATTCCTTGAGGTTTGGAGAGGAAGTACCAGGTTCTAGGTAGGGCGGGGTTCACCAACACCACTCCCAGCTCCACGCCTCACCTGGGTGATAAGTGGGGGGCTCATTCCAGCGCCCTCCTTAGCGTGGAGTTGGCGCTGGGCCAAGGGCACACCCTCAGAAGCAGCGCTGAGTAGCTGGGCGCTGGGTCCATGGACTACTCCAAAATGAGTGAGGTTGCGGATGGGCAGCTGCAGCACACTGAGGTTGTTGCACAAGGCGGCCGCCGAGCCTCGAAGCGGGATGGAGCGCTCCCGGCGGAACATTCTTGGGGAGAGACGTTCGATCCCAGGCGCACGGAAAGCAGAAGACAGCGGAGATTCCTATGGGGGCTTGGGGGTGGGGTGGTGCTGACATGAGGCACTGGGAAAGCCCCCGGCGACTGGGTCGTGATGTGAATGAATGAGGGCCTCGGGGATGGTGATGGGGGTTGGTGGTCACATGGTGTGGGAAGGGTATCGCGGAGCTGGCGAGGGGAACCCTAGGGCTGAGTCATGAGGTGATGGGGGGAACCCCAGAGGAGAAATGGTGATGGCCCAGGACCCAGTGGCCCCAGGAGCCCGAGTCAAGGCAGGATGAAGCAGGGTAGCCCCTAGGCTCTTCCTCCCTCAGCCTGGCTCCCCGAAGCCCCCGGACCAGGTCAGAGTTCACACCAGCAGCTCCAAGACAGCTTGCCAGACTCCAGAAGCGCTGGGTCTCTCCGAATCCGCCTCCACCATAGAGACGACGCACGTACGCACGGCCGTCGGGTGGGGTGATACCCTAACGTGCAACGCGCGGCCGGCGCGGCTGCCAGGGCAACTGTGGGCGGGGCGAGCCTCCCTGCGGCGCGGTTGCCAAGGAGACCGACAGGCTGCAGCAGCGACTGCGGCTGGACAAGAAAGCTGCTGGAGCCTGGGGGTTAAAGCTACAGCTGAGGCGATGGCGCACGAAGGCCCGGTGAGCTTTAGCTCAGCTGAGGGTGGCCCAGAGTGGGGTTAGACCGTTAACACCAGTGTCCGGAAGTGTGGGCCAGCTCTCTGCCACCCGGCACCCGCCCTTCACGAGGGCGTTCACGATGACCGAGGAGGCCCTGTCGGTGCGCTAGGATAGAAAACCTACACCTGCGCCACACCCACTCACAAGCATTGTCACACCTGGAGCCTGAGGGAAGGGGGTTAAATGGATGATGAAGAGCCCAAGAACAAGAAGTGACTTTGACAACATTTAATGCATTTAATGAGTCTCTTATATTGAGGTACTCATTTAAGTGGATAAACCAGAACTGGTCAGGCACTGGGGAGAGGTGTTGCTAGGTAGGATTCATTTGGAGAATTTCGGGAGGAAGAAATGGATTAAACAACAATTCTGAGGCTGCACTTGAAAGTCAATTGTTTAAAAGCCAAGAAACTCTAAAATAAACAGACTGAAGAGCATTCGTTCGATAATATCTCCGGCTCCTGTGGTCAGGCCATTTCTAGATATAGCCATTAGCACGGGTGTGATGAGGGCCTGGGCGGGGTTGTCTAAGGAATCACCTCTCCTCTCCCAGCCCTACCTACCCGTGCTCTGGCCAAGCCTGAACTCGGCTGTGGACCATTCCCTGGGCTTGCCAACAGAACTGTTCTCACTGGCAGAGAGGAGAAAGGAAACTTCAGGGATTTTGAGTTCAGTGTGAGGTTTAGGAAACACCAGAGTTGGGGGAGAATGAATTTGGGGGAACACCATGTATGAAGCAATAATGTTGGGAGTAGGGAGACAAAAGTTGGGGAAATTGTTGGGAGATAAATTTTAGAAGGAATCAGATTCAGGGAGACTGTCGTGGGGAAATTAAGAGGCTCCCAATAATTTACTAGTAAATTCGTATGTCCCTAAAATGGGTTTTTGGGAGACTAGACTTTTCTTTTTCAGTGGATTTTTCTTCATTATAAAAGGATATAAAGTCACTGTAGAGAACTTATAAACTGGAGAAGAGTGTAGGAAAGAAGCATATGCACGGTGCTTTCCTTTTCTTCAACACATACTGGTTTACATACCTGAGATCATACTTGATATGTAATTTTATATCGTTTCTTTCATTTAACATTACATGATAAGTATTTTCTTATGCTATTGTAAATTCTTCCTAAAGACTGCCTTTAATCATCACATAATATTTCATCATATCAGTTCAGTCAGTTCAGTCGCTTAGTCATGTCCAACTGTTTGCGACCCCATGAACCACAGCACGCCAGGCATCCCTGTCCATACTAACTGCCAGAGTCTACCCAAACCTGTGTCCATTGAGTCGGTGATGCCATCCAACCATCTCATCCTTTGTCGTCCCCTTCTCCTCCTGCCCCCAATCCTTCCCAGCATCAGGGTCTTTTCAGATGAGTCAGCTCTTTGTATCAGGTGGCTAAAGTCTTGGAGTTTCAGCTTCAACATCAGTCCTTCCAATGAACACCCAGGACTGATCTCCTTTAGGATGGACTGGCTGGATCTCCTTGCAATCCAAGGGACTCTCAAGAGTCTTCTCCAACACCACAGTTCAAAAGCATCAATTCTTCTGCGCTCAGCTTTCTTTATAGTCCAACTCTCACATCCATACATGATTACTGGAAAAACCATAGCCTTGACTAGACAGACCTTTGTTGTCAAAGTAATGTCTCTACTTTTTAATATGCTGTCTAGGTTGGTCATAACTTTCCTTCCAAGGAGTAAGAGTCTTTTAATTTCATGGCTGCAATCACCATCTGCAGTGATTTTGGAGCCCCCCAAAATAAAGTCAGCCACTGTTTCCATTGTTTCCCCATTTGTTTACCATGAAGTGATGGGACCAGATGCCATGATCTTAGTTTTCTGAATGTTGAGCTTTAAGCCAACTTTTTTACTCTCCTCTTTCACTTTCATTAAGAGGCTCTTTTAGTTCTTCTTCACTTTCTGCCATAGGTAGCACACAATTATAGGTAGCACACAATTAGCCACCTATTTTCTTTGTTCGATATATGTTTTCAATATTCTGCTATTATAAATGACAACACAGGGAATATTTTAGAGAATATATTTTCATTTCAGAGTATGCCTTTGTATATTTATAAAACTGGAATTGGTACTTTTGAAGATTAGACATCTTTTCAAATGTTTATTAATCATCAACAGTTCCACTTTTGTGAAATATTATGTTCTTTGCTTATTATCCTTGGAGATCTTATGATTATAAAAATTTATATTCATTTTTAATGTATTTGGGAATATTTATCTTTTTAAAAAATTTGTTGCATGTATTTTTTGTTTAGGAAGCAGGATAAAGCCAAGCTCTGGAATCAGACAGACCTGCATATGATTTATGACTCTACTACTTCCTTACTCTGTGATCTTGGGCAAATTCTGTAAAATGGGGATAAAAATAGTATGTAGTCTAAAAAATGTAGGCACTGAATCCATGTATGTGACAGCTATACTTTAAGTGCCAGTAAATGATAACTACTATTATCTACTTGTAATTAGGAATTTAAAAAAAAAGCACAGGAAAATTTGACATATATATATATATATACACACACATACATAAATGTGTATATAAATATATATACAGTTACCTACCCATTTCTTTATTATTTCTTACATTACTTTCATGCTTAGGCAGCTCTTTCTCACCCAGAGATTATACGAAAATTTAAACTATTTTCCCTACATTTTATCTTTTGTTTTAATTTTGTTTTGTTTGTGTGCATGCTTTAATTCATCTGGAATTTATTTAAATGTATATTGTGAAATGAGGATGAAAGTTGATTTGGGGAATGGGAGGAGATGGGAAACACACCAATAATTCCTGTACTGTTTATTGACTTTTTCAAATTCTTGAACTCTCAAGAATTTTGAATACTTTGAACTAGAGCAAATAGCAAGGACTGTGCAGTTAGAGTTTTATATAGCCTGGGTTCACTGTGTAATCCCAAGCAAGTGGAGGTAAAATGCTGTCAGGTTTCAGTTCCTTTGTCTGTGAAAGGGGCTGAGTGAGCTGTTTCAAAAATTAAATTGGCTAGGTCACCTGAAAAGCATCTGTCACATAGTAGGCTCTTGGTAGTAAATTGTCCCTCTCTAAAGTCCTTTCCTTCCTCTCAGACAACCTAAGGAAGCTTCCTCCTAACCCATAACTGCTGCTCCACTCCTCGGTTTCCTGCCCTGATTGCCCTGTTCCTTTCCCACAGAGGCAGGTCCGAGATCGCGGGGTGACCCGATCCAAGGCAGAAAAGGTGCGGCCACCTACGGTTCCGCTGCCGCAGGTGGACATCGTGCCTGGGCGGCTCACTGAGGCCGAATGGATAGCGTTCACGGCTCTCGAAGAGGGCGAGGACGTGGTGGGCGACATCTTGGCTGATCTGGTGGCCCAAGTCATGGACTCCGCCTTTAAAGTCTATCTGACCCAGCAGGTAGGCCTGGGTCCTTGTCCTTCAGACACATCTCCGCTCTCCCTGACCCCTCCCTGCTGGACTGAGACCCTTTCTCGCCTCCACAGTGCATTCCATTCACCATTAGTCAGGCACGGGAGGCCATGCTGCAGATCACCGAGTGGCGCTTTTTGGCTCGGGACGAGGGAGAATCTGCAGTGGCAGAGGACCCCACATGGGGCGAGGATGAGGAGCCCTCAGCTTGCACGACGGACGCCTGGGCTCAGGGATCCGTACCGGTGCTGCACGCCCGGGCCTCGGTGGGGCTGGAGGAGACGTTCCAAGGCGAAGTAAGCCCAGCCTCCAGCTGCCGCTCACCTCTCACCGCCGCCCCTGCCCCATTATTCACCCCTGACCTCTACCCCGTGCATTTCCCCAGGACCAAGAGAGCGTGGACCAGATCCCTTTAGGAGGATCGTGGACGGATTCGGGCTCTCAGGAGCGGATGGAATCTTGGGAGCTAACAGTCACCCCGGACTCTCCACCCACGCCAGAGCTGCTTCAGGAGACAGGGCCCCGGGGTTCTTTAGAGAAACTGAGTGACCAGTCGAGGAGCGACCAGACTGACCTGTTTGCAGTCGGATCCTGGAACTCGAGCAGACAACTGTCGATGGAGATGGTGCCGACAGGCAGTACCCAGGCTTCTCTGGAGCTGTCCTTGGTAGCCAGCCCTCAGGCCTCTGTCGAGCGGGCACAGCCCACCAGCTCTCATTTCTCCTTCGAGGACCTCTACTATTGCACGCCCCAGCCGGCTGGAGACCGGCCGGAGCTCAGGGAGGAGAAGGTGCCCCTCATCTCCTCGCGGGTGTCGGTGTCCGATCCCTCCGCGGGCGGCCCCACCACGCTCAACCCCTCCGCGGGATTCCAGCCGCAGCCGCCGTGGCTGGCTGACAAGCGGCCCAGCGCACTTCACTCCAGAATTGGCCGTAAGGGGGCGACGGCGCGTCTGGACCCCGCGCGGCTGCCGCGCCCTTGGGTGCGCCCGCTGTCGGAGGTCCTGGTCCCAGACTCGGAGGGCCGCCCCCTGGAAGCCTACCGGGGGCACCAGCGGGGCGAGAAGACCGAGGTCCCAGCCGGACAGCAAGCCTCCGGCCCCAGCTTCCGCGTCTACGGGTCAGAGTTCTTCCCTTTCCCACCTGGCGTTCCTGTCCGAGCTTTGGGCGCCGGTCCCAGCCTCCAGTTGCCTACTCTAAGCTTAGGCCTACCCTCGCCAGGTTTTGGTTCAAAGCTGCCCTTCCCTAGTCCCGGGCTCCGTTTTCTCGCCACGCACCGGGTGCGCCCGGACATGGCGCGCAGCCCCAGCCCACAACTGTGGCCGGGTGCTAAGTGGCCCAGAGGCTGGGAAGGGGAGGCCGAACTGCTGGGTGAGCTCTGGGCCGGCCGCACCCGTGTACCTACGCAGGGCCTGGACCCTGGGGACCGGGAGAACCAGGATCCTCACCAATGTCTTCATCCAGTGCCCCGAGTTCTGGAGGCCACGTCCCAGGTGATGTGGAAGCCCGTGTTGCTGCCGGGAGCACTGAAGCTGGCTCCCGGTGTGAGCATGTGGAACCCAAGTACGCAGGTGCTGCTCAGCTCTGTTGAGCCTCAACGGGACGACAGAAAAGGCAGCGCCTCTCCTCCCATCCACACGGGTGCCCCGGAGCCCCAGGTGACTGTGGCACAGCTAATGAAGAACTCAGCCCTCAAATTGTGGTCACTCCCCTCCAAGCGTCTGCCCCATTCTAAGCCCTAGGCAGTGGGAATTCTACCTTCCTTCTGTCTGCTTGCCAGAAATAAACAACTAAGTTGCCTTAAGAATTGGCCTGATGTCCATCAGTTCCTTCCAAGTGTGTACTCTCACTGAACTGGAGAGGTCTATAAGAACACAGAACATTATTACGTTACACTGTTAGGAGGCCCTGCTTTAGGGTCAAGGCGTTCTGGAGAACCATCCCCATTTCCACAAAGGAGCACACAAGGGTTGCAAGAGGGATCTGCCTCAGTTGGGAGAACTTACAGTCTCCTTCCAGTAGGTGAAGAAGGGGATGGCTCTGTTTAAGCACAGAGTGATTCAAGACATGAGGAATTTGATTTTCAGTCCCTGGAGCTCTATCAATTCACCTTAGAGTGCAAATCCAAGTTTCCTTTGGAGACAAATTTGAGGCTATGCAGGATTTAGGGAAACTCTGATTTTTTTGATCTTTGACTTGGACCAGCATTGGAATGAGGCGAACAGATAGCTATTGAAAATGATTTAAGGAGGAACTCAGAGTCTCAGGTTCAAATGGAATACTCGAACACATTCAAGAGGAGTGAGTGCCTCCTTAAATTTAGTGCTTTATGCTCCACACCAACCTTTGGCTGGTCCTACTCACCTTTGACTACTCCCTCCCCCACTTCTGTGGGCAGCACTTTCGGTGGCAGTCCTTCTCTGCCATGTCGCTGTGGTCTGTACTCAGCACCCCAGTGTGGGGTCCTGGCTCTGTCCTCCTCATTCTGGTCCTCCTGCTTAGACTAAGTGTGCAGATCTGGCATAAGTTTTATCTCTGGGACCTCCAGCATTGCTCCACGGATTTGACTGGGAAGACAGCAGTGGTGACTGGGGCCAACAGTGGTGAGTGTTCCTCCTGACCTGCCGCAACCACAGCCTCCAACTGCCCCAACAGGGAGGGCAGAGAGGAGGACCAGCTCCCACTGTCAGAACCCTTGTTTCCCACCCTACTTACTCCATTGCCCTCTAGTCACTCCCCAGACTAGCATACTCTGAAACTGCCCTCCCACAGGCATTGGGAAGGCTGTGTCCCAGGAGCTGGCCCGCCGTGGGGCCCGTGTGATCCTGGCCTGCCGTAGCCGAGAGCGTGGACAGCAAGCCTTGGCTGAGATGCAAGCAGCATCTAAGAGCAACCGCCTCCTACTTGGTGAGGTGGACCTGAGCTCTATGGCCTCCATCCGGAGCTTTGCTCAGCGGCTGCTGCAGGAGTGTCCTGAGATTCATCTGTTGGTTAACAATGCTGCAGTCTGTGGTATGTACCTTGACTTGCTTCCCCTAAACACATTTCCGGAGTTTCATTTATAGCTCAGGGACCTCAAAACAGTCATCCTTCAAGCCTAACCTATACATCCCATGGAAACTCTCTAATTCAGACACTATCCTGAAAAACCTGAAATTATAGTCTCAAACATCATTGCTCCCATCTCAACACATCCATGCTCCTGTGGTGTTTCTGTGCTGTGTTTAGTCACTCAGTCGAGTCCGACTCTTTGTGACCCCATGGAGTGTAGCTCGCCAGGCTCCTCTGCGAATGGAATTCTGTAGGCAAGAATACTGGAGTGGTTACCATGCCCTCCTCCAGGGGATCTTCCCAACCAAGGGATCCAATCCAGGTCTCCCGCCTTGCAGGTGGATTCTTTACTGTCTGAGCCACCAGGGCATTTCTATTGAACCCAATATATCCTCCCCAGACTTTGTCTCCCTCAGGATTCTCACTCCATCACCCACCACCTATGTTTTCATCTCTCACAGGGTTCCCTACCACACTTACCCCGGAGGGCCTTGATCTCACCTTTGCTACCAACTACACTGGACCCTTTCTGCTCACAAATCTGCTCCAAGGTAAGGAAGGATGGGTACTTACTTTCTGTGTGACCCCTGCTTTTCCATTCCTCTAGCATTTTCATGGCTTACTATCTACCATGATCATCTCCTTTCCCTTGGCACCCAGATGCATGCTGAGTAATGACCCAATACATTTTTACTTTTCACACCTGGCATCAGTCAAGATTAGGAGACTGGTAATGGAATCAGTTAGCCCCCAGATATCAATACAACCAGCGAGAGGATATTAGATCTACACCACACATCTCTATCCAGAGCGGTAGAGTCAGTCATCTCAGGTCTGAGTTCTAGCCAGACCCTCAGGTCTGAGTTCTAGCCAGACGGGTAGAGTCAGTCATCTCAACAAAAGCTTCTTGAGGGTGGTATTAAGCTACTAGGTTTAAGGAGGCTGTGTTCTCCTAGGGAAGGGAGGGGTTAAGCAGCAGGCACATTCTCCCTAACATTTTCTCTGGATTGTCTAATAACCTCTTTATAATTTTATTTATTTATTTATTTTTGGCTGTGCTGGGTCTTCCTTGCTGCATGGGCTTTCTCTAGCTGCCCTGCATAGGCTTCTCTTTGCAGTGGCCTCTCTTTTTGTGGAGCATAGGCTCTAGGGTGCGTGGGCTTCAGTAGTTCTGGCATTCAGGCTCAGTAGTTGCAGCTCCCGGGCCCTAGAGTGCTGGGGCTCAGTGGTCGTGGTGCATGGGCCCAGCTGCTCTGCGGCATGTGGGATCCTCCTGGATCAGGGATTGAACTCGTGTCTCCTGTATTGGCAGGCAGATGCTTTGCCACTGAGCCATCTAGGAAGCCCTCTAATAGCCTCTTTAAAAGAAAATTAATTTTTTGGTCAGGTAATGAATATATATCCAAAGTATAAAAGGGTATATAGAAAAAGAAAGAAAGGAAAGAAAAACTCTCCTCCTCTCCTGGAAAATCAGCTACCCATTCCCTTCCTGGGAGGCAACTCCTATTGCCAGGTCTCATGTACCCTTTAGTAGGCAATTAAATTACTCCTGACTGGAAAGTGAACAAAGAGCAAGGCCAAACTCTATGGGTTTGTAATGTATTAATATATGTTTTTCCCCTTTCCAAAATTGTAACATGCTACAATACTCTGTCTGTGTCTTGCTTAGTAACAATTTATTGAACTGTCTTCCTGTTACTGAAAAGTATGTGTGTCTGGGGTCCAGCTGCTTGCCACTCAAAAGCCAGTAAAGAGTCCAGGTTGATGGAAAGGAAAGTTTGCTTTATTTCAGATTCTGGCAACTAGTGGTAGGGAGGGTGGCAGACATCTGTCCAAAGGCCAGCTCCACCACCTGACAAGCAGGGCATGAGAGCTTTTATAGACAGAGTGTGTATAGGGAGGAGATTACATGTGGAAACAGCACATTTATCTCTAACAGTCATCTTCAATTGGTCATCAGTGGTCTGACTAGCATCATCTTGATTGTTTTAGGTAGAGATAATCTTCAGTTCCAGGGTCTATTTGTTCCCATTTCTTTGAGGTCAGTTTTCAGAATTGTGGCAGCTCATGTCCTGAGTACAGTCTGGTTACCACGTAGTTAACTTTTCCACCTGATATTTTGATATCTATATGACAGCTCACAGGATATGGCTCAAAATATTATCTATAACCCTTGAGAAAGAGCTAAAGGTCCTTGACTATGCTTAATGACTAAATTACTATTATTTAGTCTCTTTAGACTGTTTTCCTTTGTTTCAGCGTTTTTCACTTTTCTGATTAAACTTATTCTTCGATTAAAGTTTTCTATAGACAAAAGGCAGGCAGAGGACATTGGGGGGGGGGGTAAGGACTATATGGTCCTGCTCTATTTCATTCTCTCCTATCTCCTCTCTCTAATCTATTCTCCCTTCTGTCTCTTCTACGAAATCACCTTTCATCATATCACTTTATTGCTTCAAATTCTTGGAAGGGATTCTGCTGCTGCTGCTGCTGCTAAGTTGCTTCAGTCGTGTCCGACTCTGTGCGACCCCATAGAGGGCAGCCCACCAGGCTCCGCCATCCCTGGGATTCTCCAGGCAAGAACACTGGAGTGGGTTGCCATTTCCTTCTCCAATGCATGAAAGTGAAAAGTGAAAGGGAAGTCGCTCAGTCGTGTCCAACTCTCAGCGACCCCATGGACTGCAGCCTACCAGGCTCCTCCGTCCATGGGATTTTCCAGGCAAGAGTACTGGAGTGAGGTGCCATTGCCTTTCTGACCTTTATATAATAACTAAGCTGTTTCTCTCCACTTACAAAACCTCCTACAGACTGAGAGCCTCGCCTTGGCCTTTCCCAAACCCACGCTCTCATCATCAGCCAAAAATTTTTCTCCCTTAGGCCACACTCTGTCTGCTAAATCCTGGCTGTAATTTGCACGTGTGTTTCCCTCTATTTGGAATATCCTTTCCCAGCCTTTTAGCCTGGCTAACTTAATCCAGCTTCCAGCACTCAGCACAGATACCACTCGTGCTGTGGATCCTGTCCAGACACCTCTGCCTCCCACCAGGTGTCCCCATTTACCTCATAGCTCAGTTGGTAAAGAATCTGCCTACCTGGGTTTGATTCCTGGGTTGGGAAGATCCCCTGGAGAAGGAAATGGCAACCCACTCCAGGATTCTTGCCCGGAGAATCCCATGGACAGAGGAGCTTGGCAGGTGGTCCATGCGGTCGCAAAGAGTTGGACACGACTTAGCGACTAAACCACCACCACCATCTGAGCCCCTGTAAACAGCTCTGTTCCTATACAGATGCTGTTGCATGAAGATCAGTCTCCAACTAGGTTGTGAGCCCCTTTGGTCTTTATGTCACTATGTTTGCAAGTCTGGAGTTCACTGTCCTCTTTAAGAATAATTTTCTCTTCAGCAAATTATGGCTGAATACCTCCACTCAATTTTTCACTTGTGATTCTTCATTTAAATGGAGGGCTCAAGATAGTTTTAGTATTTTGAAACAGTAAGTAAACTCGTATGTGATAACTATAATTTTTTATACTTTATATAATCCAGACTTTTTTTGTATAGTTAGGAAACTCTTTTTTTTTCCCCAAAGATTTGCTTGTACCTCTTCTATTGATAGTAATTTTACTTTCACTCTTTTGGAAGATAAATTCCAAAATTTTTTTTTTAATTAAAAAAAATTTTTTAATAAAACTCTCTCCCAAGAATCTCTGCACATATTTCTTTCCCCCTAAACCTAGCACCCATGTCTTTAGTGCCTAGTATGGTGTTTGCCATAGTTCAGGGGTGCAGTGAATATCTGTGGGATGAATAAGTGAATGGATGAATGTATGAATATGTGAAAGACAATTTTCACAGCATTTCCAGCCTCTCCTCCCCATTCTTGAAGTGAAGTGAAGTTGCTCAGTCGTGTCCGACTCTTTGTGACCCCATGGACTGTAGCCTGCCAGGCTCCTCTGTCCATGGGATTTTCCAGGCAAGAATACTGGAGTGGGTTGCCATTTCCTTCTCCAGGAGATCTTCCCGACCCAGGGATTGAACCCGGGTCTCCCGCATTGGAGGCAGACGCTTTACCGTATGAGCCACCAGGGAAGTCTCTCCCCATTCTTAGCCATCAGCAAAATAAAAATGTAAACAAGGATTAATTAAATTAGCTTCAGCTGGCAAGTGGCAGAAAAGGGAAAACTCCACTTTTACTTTAGGCAAAAAAAAAAAACCACACTAAAATAAAACAAGAAGAAGAACATTAGAATGAAAATAGTCACAGTTCACACTACACTATGCACAAGGTCCACTGACTGTCTTCTGAAAGCCTGGGCTGGACCCTGGTCTCTTGTAGTCTCATGGAGAAGCAGGTTGGGGAGTGGGGATGGGAGTTTGCTCCATGACTTGGATTAAAGGTATGTGGTCTTCTCTCCACCTAGGGGCCCTTCAGCGGGCAGGGTCAGCCCGGGTGGTGAATGTATCTTCCTTCCGGCAATCACATGGGTACATTGATGAGGATCATCTAATAGGGGCCGGTAGACCTTTGACCTTCAACCAGAACTATGACTGCAGCAAACTGCTTTTGGCCTCATTCACTGGGAAGCTTGCCCAGAGACTTCAAGGGACAGGTAACTGCCTCTGACACTCCCTACTCTTCACTCCCAACACTACCTCCCAACCCTTCCCATTTCATTCCAATATATTCTAGCCTTAAAATACTCCCAATATCCCCAAGCCAGCTGTTAATCTCCTCTATTTATCATCTGTGCATCCGGTATTTCTCTCAACCCCATCTTCCTACCTCCTTTTCATTCTTTTCCAACTTTCTCATCATCTACAACTTCCCTCTCCTCCAACACCATCCATCATATTCCCCCTCAAGATCACCCAATGCTTTCTAATACTTATATCTCCTTACTGGTGTGGGTATTGCCGTTCATGTAAGTTACGAAACACGGACTTCTCTGGCACCACCCCCGAGTCTCTTGTCACCTCTACCCGATGGAACTGGTAGGATCCTTCCTTAATTGCACGCTGCAGAACCACACTTTACCCTTCCTTCCCACCACCCTCCTCTCACTTCACTGTGCACTACACTTCTCAGGTGTGACTGTGAACTCTGTGGACCCAGGTGTTGTGTACACGAAAATCATGAAGCATTTCTCCTGGCCATATCGCTTCCTCTTCTGGCTCCTCAGCTTCTTCTCTAAGGTGGGTAGTGGAGAAGCTGACGCTGCCTGAAGAGGGTGGGTCAGGGCTCTGCTGCTCAGTGTCCCGGTAAGTTAGAGCTTGCCTGGCTTTACACTTCCACTTCCTCTATGTCACTACAGGATAGCAAACAAGGTGCAGTCCCAGTCCTCTACCTGAGCTTAGCAAAGGAGCTGGATGGCATTTCTGGAAAACATTTTAGCAGTTCCTGTGTGATAACTCTTCCCCCTGAAGCTGCTCAGGATCCTCACGTGGCCCAAAGCCTCTGGAATACCTCAGTCCGACTAACAAACCTTGACAAGGTGGACTGATCTTCTGTGACCCCTGCCCTAACTAGCCACCCTCCCTCTGACTCCCAGCCCTTACTCTGATTATGCCTTCTGTTTGCCAGCTCCAAGGATCAATCTCTTTGTCTAGTAGAGTGACCACTTCCTCTTCCTGTTGGTTCAGGGGCGTGAGACCTCAGATCAGCCAGGGGACAGTTTCAGCTTCTACTTTATTGCTAGTTGTCTGATAGAAGTATTCATGTCTTAGGCACTGGGATCTCCAAACCTACTGAGTCCCACATTGCAGGGACAGGGAGTAAGACTCCTTTCAGTGGGTATTAGACATGCCAATAAGAGGGGAAACTTCTACCTGTAGCCCTTGGTTCCTGGCTTTGGGAGAGGCAGCACCACACAGTGTCCTCTGGATCAAGGTGTATGCCACATCCTGCCGGGCAGCACTCCAACTCCGTGGGGGCTGTCTCCCGGCTGTACTGTGACTGTACTGTGACTGGGTGGAAGGTAACCCTTCCACCTTCCTATCAAGCCAGCTGCTCCTGAGTGCCGAGTCCCGCAATAAAGATAGTGAATGCTGAGAGTGAGAGACCATTGTTTCTTTCAACATTTAAATGAATTTTGAAATAAACTTTTCAAATTTCACATACACAAAGCCTGTATGTGTATGTATCTACTTGGGAGGATTGAAGTTTTTATGACAGTGAGTTGTTCTAAACATGAGCACTGTGTACTTTTATCTATCTAAATCTTTAATATCTTTATAAAATTTTGAATCAAGATCTTATACAAGTTTTACTATATTGAATTTCAGATACCTTTCTTTTTATGCTATTGCAAATAGTATTTTAAAATTTGTATATTAATTGTATATCATTGAGCAGCTTTACTGTTATCTAATTGTGGTAAGTCATCCATACATTCTTTTGGTTTTTGCCCGTGGAAAATCACACCATCTGGGAATAATAACATTTATTTCTCTTCTTTCAATTAATATAAATTTTATTTCTTTTCCTAGACCTTAACTGATTTTCTACTATTAAACCAAACTTGCATTTAAACCAACTTTGTCAGAGTGCTAATTTTGTATGAAAAAAAGTGGAAGTTAGTTGCACAGTCGTGTCTGACTCTTTGCGATCCTGTGGATTGTAGCCTGCCTGGATACTCTATCCATGGAATTCTCCAGGCAAGTTTACTGGAGTGGGTTGCCATTTCCTTCTCCAGGGGATCTTCCCAACCCAGGAATCGAACCTGGGTCTCCTGTATTGTAGGCAGATTCTTTACCAACTGGGCCACTAGGGAAGCCGCTAGTATATAATTTTGTATACATGGCTAAATTTAGTATCCTCATATTTTTGTTTGGAACTATTTATTCATAAATGAGACTGACCTGTACTGTACTTTTCCTTACTTATATTGCCATTGTCTAGCTTTGCTGTCATGGATAGATTCATTTTATAGAATGAATTTGGAATTCATGTTAGTGTAGGGACATTATATAAGAAAATGTTAATTGCTCAGTCATGTCTGACTCTTTAAGACCCCCATGGACTGTAACCCACCAGGCCACTCTGTCCATGGGATTCTCCAGGCAAGTTTACTGGAGTGGGTTGCCATTCCCTTCTCCGCAGGATCTTCTCAACCCAGGGATTGAACCTCTTTGTGACCCCATGGACTATAGCTCACCAGGCTACTCTGCCCATGGAATTCTCCAGGCAAGAATACTGAAGATTCCCTTCAGAATACTGAAGGGAAGATCCAGGAGATCTTCCCAGCCCAAGGATTGAACCCAGGTTTCCTACATTGCAGGTGAATTCTTTATTGTCTGAGCTACCAGGGAAGCCCTTATATAAAAAGCAGATGCCAATTAATTGAAGATTAAATGTGCAAGAAACATGCTAGGGGAAGTGGCTGTGAGAGAAAGTGGGGAGAGAAAGCTAAGAGGTCCATCAGACCATGATACAAGTCTGACCCAGAGAGAAGGTTGGTTGGAAGCACCTTAGAGTGCAGTGGAATGATTTTTCCTTTTTTGGGGGGGCCATGTTGCATGAGGGATCTTACTTCCTCTACCAGGGATCAAACCCACAGCCCCTGCCAGTGAAAGTACAGAGTCTTAACCAGTGGACAACCAGAAAGATCCCAGTTTTTCCTTTTTAAGGGTCCCTCTTGTATACAATCTATTTCTGTTCTTTAGTGGTTAGTCTAAAGTTTTTATTTTATTGGCCACACTGAATGCAGGATCTTTGTTCCCCCACCAAGGGTCAAACCTGTGCCCCTTCCAATAAGAGCATGGAATCTTAATCACTGGACTACCAGGGAAGTCCCTGCATTTTAAAAACCTAAAATGTTAACTCTTTTTAAAATTAATTAATTTTGGGGGCTGTGTGGAGTCTTAGTTACCTTGCGAGGGCTTCTCTCTAGTTGTGGCCTTTGGGGTCTGTAGTTTTCCACATACAGGCTTAATTGCCCTAAGGCATGTGAGGTCTTAGTTCACTGACCAGGGATCGAACCCACATCCCCTGCATTGGAAGGCTGATTCTTAACCACTGGACCACTAGGGAAGTTCCATCCCTGCATTTAACATTATCTTTAATCTATATCTTTATTCTCCTTTCAAACAATACATAGATCTTAGAGGTCTTTAATGTTCTTTAACATTAATCATTCTCTTTAGATTCATATGCTTTTATAATCCAATATTTAATTATATTGTTACCTCATTAATTTCACAAATCAGATATTTTGTTATTTTAAATAGTTGGCATTTATATGGATTTACTCATATGCCTAGTATTTTCTTAGTTCATTCTTCTTTCTTGTGTCTCAGATCCTCTATCTGGGATTATTTTTCTTCTACTCTGAAGTATATGCATCCTTTAGAAGTTCCTTTCATGAGGATTTGTAGTAGACAGAATTCTAAGATGGCTTCCAAGATCAGCAGCACACCCCCTCCTTGTGTACACATTCTCTATAATCACTTCTCCCTGAGTGTGAGCAGATCTCATGAACATGATGGAATTTTACTCTTGTGATTATGTTGTATATCAGGTTAATGGGATTTACCGATGTAATTAAAGTCAGTAACCATTTGCCTTTGTGTATGTGCTGTGTGTGACTGCACAATGCTCATGCCTATCATATTTTTCTTACATCTTTCTACATTTGAGTTCCTCAAAGCTTTCCATAGTTTGTGTCATTCATTAATTTATTCATTAAATGAATTAATGGAGTGTCAACTGATCCAGGCATTATTCTATATGTTATTGTCCTACAGTAATAAGTAAAATAGATAAACATTCATGAATTTAAGCAGTATATATTCTAGTGGAGTAAGAGAGATCATAAACAAAGATATGTGGTAAAATTACATAGATATGAGTGCTTCTTGGCAGAAAAGCTATGATAAACCTAGACAGTGTGTTAAAAAGCAGAGACATTAGTCTGTCAACAAAGGTTCGTATAGTCAAGGCTATAGTCTTCCCAGTGGTCATGTACAGTTGTGAGAGCTGGACCGTAAAGAGGGCAGAGCACCAAAGTATTGATGCCTTCGAACTGTGGTGCTGGAGAAGACTCCTAAAAGTCCCTTGGACAGCAAGGAGATCAAACCAGTCAATCTTAAGGGAAATCAACCCTGAATACTCATTGGAAGGACTGATGCTGAAGCTGAAGCGCCAGTATTTTGGTCATCTGATGTGAACAGCCAACCCATTGGAAAAGTTTGTGATGCTGGGAAAGATTGAGGGAAGAAGAAGAAGAGGGCATCAGAGGATGAGATGGCTGGATGGCATCACGAATGAAATGGACATGAACTTGGGCAAACTCCAGGAGATGGTGATGGACAGGGAAGCCTGGTGAGCTGCAGTCCATGGGGACCCAAAGAGTTGGACATGATTGGGTGACTGAACAAAAGCAACAACAATGAGTACTATGGACATAAGTGAAGCAAGAAAGAAAAGGAGTGTCATGATAAGGGGCCTGGGTAAAAATTTTAAATAGGTTGGCCAGTAAAAGACTCAAGTAACCTGTTGACTTTGAGATAATCAAAGGGGACTTTATTCCGGGTGTGTTAGTTGCTCAGTCATGTCTGACTCTTTGCAACCTCATGGACTGTAGCCTGCTAGGCTCCTCTGTCCATGGAATTTTCCAGGCAAGAATACTGGAGTAGGTTTCCATTTCCTTCTCTAGGGAATCTTCTCAACCCAGGGACTAAACCCAGGATACTGCATTGCAGGCAGATTCTTTACAATCTTAGCCACCAGGGAAGCCTAGCCTAAGTAGGTGAGCCCTTTAAAAGGGCTTAGTCTTAGCAGTCAGAGAGAGTCTTCTTTTTACCATTGTGGGGCAATTAACAAGATGGCGCCAGTCAGACTCTCTTGCCCCACCCTCTCATGCTCTCTGGCCCCATGTTCTGTAAACAATGACTTTGCACAGTTATGTAGCTGAGATTACTTATAGCACTGTGTATGAGCATCATGAGGTACTCACTGGGTCACGGGCTGCTTTGTGCATTATACCTGTATGAGCTTTACTGTGGAAGCCCTGGCTGCTGCTGCACTGAGGCTACATTGGCATGGTATTGTGGTTACGTTATATGAAGTTATGTTATGGCTGTGTCATGGCTACATTATGCTTATGTTATGGCTGCTGTTACAGCTGCTGCGTCAGCCAGGAGAGAGGCTGTGTTATGGCTGCCATGCCAGTCAGGAAAGAAAAAATGTGCCTGCAGTTCCTATGGCTCCTTGAGTCATCTTCCAGCCTCTTAACTTGTGCCTCGCTCACCCTGGGTTCAGCAAACAGTATGAACAGCAAGACAATTGGCATCACGAACAGGATCAGCAATACAACCGTGTAGAAATAAACTGCCATATTGTGGAGAAAACCACATGGCCTCTAGTAGTTGAAGTTTCGGTTCTATAGTTACAAGGAACTGAATTTTGCCAGTGACCAGTGACCTTGGAAGAGGACCTGGGGCCCAGATGAGATTGCAGCCCTCGATGGCACCTTGATTTCAGCCTGGAGAGGTCCTGAGCAGAGGACCAAGCTAACCTGTACCCAGACTCCTGACTCATAGAAACTGTGAGATAATGTTATTCAGTCCCCGAGTCGTGTCTGCCTCTTTGTGACCCCATGGACTGCAGCACACCAGGCTTCCCTATCCCTCACTATCTTCTGGAGTTTGCTCAAAGTCATGTCCATTGAGTTGGTGATGCCATCCAATCATCTCATCTGCTGTCACACCCTTCTCCTCGTGCCCTCAATCTTTCCCAGCATCAGGCTCTTTTCCAACGAGTCAGCTCTTTGCACCAGGTGGCCAAAGTATTGGAGCTTCAGCTTCAGCATCAGTCCTTCCAATGAATTTCAGGGTTGATTTCCTTTAGGATTGACTGGTTTGACCTCCTTACTGCCCAAGGGACTTTCAAGAGTCTGCTCTAGTACCACATTTCAAAAGCATCGATTCTTTGGTGCTTAGCCTTCCTTGTGGTCCAACTCCCACTTCCGTACATGACTACTGGAAAAAACATAGCTTTGACTATATGGACATATGTTGGCAAACTGATGTCTCAGCTTTTAATATGCTGTCTAGTTTTGTCATAGCTTTCCTTCCAAGGAGCAAGTTTCTTTTAATTTGATAGCTGCAGTCACCATCCACAGTGACTTTGGAGCCCAAGAGAATAAAATCTGCCATGTTTCCATTTTTCCCCATTTATTTGCCATGGAGTAATGGGGCGAGATGCCATGATCTTTGTTTTTTGAATGTTAAGTTTTAAGCCAGCTTTTTCCACTCTCCTCTTTCACCTTTATCAAGAGGCTCTTAAAAAAAAAATGAGGCTCTTTAGTTCCTCTTCGATTTCTGCCATTAGGGTGGTATCATCTGCATATCTGAGGTTGTTGATATTTCTCCTGGCAATCTTGATTCCAGATTGTGATTCATTCAGCCCGGCATTTCCCATGATGTACTCTCCTTTCACAATTTTGAGCCAGTCCATTGTTCCATATCTGTTTCTAACTCTTCCTTCTTGACCTGCGTACAGTCTTCTCAGGAGACAGGTAAGGTGGTCTGGTATTCCCAGCTCTTTATGAATTTTCCAGTTTGTTGTGATCCACACAGTCAGAAGCTTTAGCCTAGTTAATGAAGCAGAAGTAGATGTATTTTTGGATTTCCCTTGCTTTTTCTATGATCCAGCAGATGCTGGCAATTTGATTTCTGGTTCCTCTACCTTTTCTAAATCCAGCTTGTAGATCTGGAAGTTCTTGGTTTACATGCTATTGAAGCCTAGCTTGAAGGATTTTGAGCATTATCTTGCTAGCATGAGAAATGAGTGCAATTATATGGTAGTTTGAACATTCATTTTAGGAATCAGTGAACTAAAATGGACAGAAAGGGGTGAATTTAATTCAGATGACCATTATATCTACTATTGTGGGCAAGAAACCTTTAGAAGAAATGGAGTAGCCCTCATAGTCAACAAAAGAGTCTGAAATGCAGTACTTGTGCAATCTCAAAAAGGACAGAATGATCTCAACTCATTTCCAAGGCAAGCCATCCAACATCACAGTAATCCAAGTAATCCAAGTCTGTGCCCCAACCACTAAAGAAGCTGAAGTCGAATGGCTCTGTGAAGACCTACAAGACCTTCTAGAGCTAATACCATAAAACAATGTCCTTTTCATCATAGGGGATTGGAATGCAAAAGTAGAAAGTCAAGAGATACCTGGAGTAACAGGCAAGTTTGCCTTGAAGTACAAAATGAAGGAGAGCAAATGCTAACAGAGTTTTGCCAAGAGAACACAGTGGTCATAGCAAACACCCTCTTTCAACAACATGAGAGATGACTCTACATATGGACATCACCAGATGCTCAATACCAAAATTAAATCGATTATATTCTTTGCAGCTGAAAATGGAGAAGCTCTTTGCAGCAAAAACAAGACCTGGAGTTGACTGTGGCTCAGATCATCAGCTCCTTATTGCAAAATTCAGGCTTAAGCTGAAGAAAGTAGGGAAAACCACTAGGTCATTCAGGTATGACCTAAATCAAATCCCTTATGATTATGCAGTGGAGGTGACAAATAGATTCAGGGGATTAGATTTGATAGAGTGCCTGAAGAACTATGTGAGATAATAATTATTTTCTTTTAAGCCACTGAGTTTGTAATAATTCGTTATGCAGCAATAGACCGCTAATACAGGATCTAGTGATAACAGACTTCTTCAATTTTATTTGTTTGAAGATTTCTTTATTTTACCTTCATTGTTTTAAACTTCAAGAGAAGTATAGTTGATTTAAAAAATTTTAGGTGTACTGCAAAGTGATTCAGTTACGTATATATTTTAATATTATTTAAAAAGTTCTTTTTAATTATAGGTTATTACAGATATTGAATATAGTTTCCTATGCTGTACAGTAGGTCCTTGTTATTTATTTAGTTAGAATTTTAAATTTTACATTGGAACAAAGTTGATTTACAATGTTGTGTTAGTTTCAGCAAAATAATACAGCTATACATATACATATATCCATTCTTTTTCAGAGTCTTTCTCTATAAAGTTTATCACAGAATATTGAGCAGAGTTCCCTGTGCAGTAGATCTTTGTCAATTATCTATTTTATATATAGTAATATGCATATATTAATCCCAAACTCTTAGTTTATACTTCCCCTCAATTTTTCCCTTTCGGTAACCATAAATTTGTTTTTGAAGTTTGCTTCTGTTTTGTAAATAAGTTCATTTATATCATTTTTTAAAAAAAGATTCTACATATAAGTGATATCATATGATATTTATTTTTCTCTTTCTGACCTACTTCACTTAGTATGATACTCTCTAGGGCCATCCATTCATGTTGCTGCAAATGGTAGTATTTCACCCTTTTTATAGCTGATTAATATTCCATGGTACATATATATATATATATATATATTCTTTATCCATTCCTCTGTTGATAGACACTTAGGGTGCTTCCATGTCTTGCCTGTTATAAATAGTGCTGCAATGAACACTGGGGGGGCATGTATCTTTTTGAATTAGAGTTTTCATTTTTTCCAGATATATGTCCAGGAGTGAGATTGCTGGATCATATGGTAAATGTACTTTCAGTTTTTTAAGCAATTTCCATATTGTTTTCCATAATTTCCATAGTTCCATAAATTGGCTGTACCAATTTACATTCCCACCAACAGTATGGGGGGGTTCTCTTTTCTCCATAGCTTCCCTAGCATATATTCAAAAAAAATTTTTAGCACACTGCTTGGCTTGCAGGATCTTAGTTCTTTGACCAGGGATTGAAACTGTGCCCCCTGCAGTGTAAGTACAGAGGCCTAACCGCTTGACCACCAGAAAATTGTCCCCAGCATTTATTATTTGCAGACTTTTTGATGATGGACATTCTGACTAGTGTGAGGTGATACCTCATTGCAGTCTTGATTTGCATTTCTCTAATAATTAGTGATGTTGAGCATCTTTTCATGTGCCTGTTGGTTATATCTTCTTTGGAGAAATGTCTGTTTAGATCTTCCGCCCATTTTTTAATTGGGTTGTTTGTTTTTTGATTTTGAGCTATGTAAGCTATTTATATATTTTGGAAATTAATCCCTTGTTGGTTACAAATATTGTCTGTCATTCTGTAGGTTGTCTTTTTGTTTTATTTATGTTTTCCTTTGCTGTGCAAAAGCTTTTAATTAGGTACCACTTATTGACTTTTGCTTTTGTTTTCATTACCCATTACTAGGAGATGTATCCAAAAAAATATTGTTGCAATTTATGCCAAAGAGTGTTCTGTTTATGTTCCCCTCTAGGAGTTTTATAACATTCAGTCTTGCATCTAGGTCTTTCTATTTGGTCACACCTCTTGCAGGATCTCAGTTCCGTGAAAGCCCAAAATCCTAATCGCTACGCTACCAAGGAACTCCCTACATTTACGTCTTTAATCCATTTTGAGTTTATTTTATATATGTTATTAGAGAATGTTCTAATTTCATGCTTTTACATGTAGTGGTCCAGGTTTCCCAGCACCACTTACTGAAGAGACTGTCTTTTCTCCATTGTATATTCTTGCCTCCTTGTTGTAAATTAATTGACAATAAGTGTGTGGGTTCATGTCTGGGTTTTCTATCCTGTTCCATTGGTCTATATTTCTGTTTTTGTGTCAGTACCACACTGTTTTGATTACTGTCATTTTGCAGTATAGTCTGAGGTCAGGGTGTGTGATTCCTCCAGTTCCATTCTTTCTCAAGATTGTTTTGGCTATTCAGGGTCTTTTGTGTTTCTATATAAATAAAAAAAAATTTCTTTTGTTCCAGTTTTGTGAAAGATGCCATTGGTAATTTGATAGAAATTGCATTGATCTATAGATTGACTTGGGTAGTATGGCCATTTTAACAGTATTGATTCTTCCAGTCCAAGAACATGGTTTGTATCCTCTTTAATTTCTTTCATCAGCATCTTATACTATTTTGAGTACAAGCCTTTTGCCTCCTTAGGTAGGTTTATTCTTAAGTATTTTATTCTTTTTGATTCAATGGGAAATGAGATTGTTTCCTTAATTTCTCTTTTTGATATTTCATTGTTAGTATCTAGAAATGCAACAGATTTCTGTATATTAATTTTGTATCCTGCAACTTTACCAAATTCATGGATGAGTTCTAGTAGTTTTCTGGTGGCTGCCTCAGGATTTTCTATGTATAGTATCATGACATTCACTTCTTCCTTTCTATTCTGAATTCCTTTTATTTCTTTTTCTTCTCTGATTGCTGTGTCTCCTGCAGTGGAAGCATGGAGTCTTAACCACTAGACCACCAGGGAAGTCCCCCACTCCCCAAATTGTTAAGAAGTTATTAGTGGGGCTTCCCTGGTAGCTTAGTGGTAAAAAATCTGCGTGCCAATGCAGGAGACACAGGTTGGATCCCTGATCTGGGAAGATCCCACATGCCGTGGAACAACTTGGCCCTTGTGCCACAATTATTGAGCCTGTGCTCTAGAGCCTGGGAGGTGCCAACTGCTGAGCCCATATGCTACAACTACTGAAGCTTGTGCACCCTAGAGACTATGCTCCACAACAAGAGAAGCCACCACAATGAGAAGACTGCACATTGCAACCAGAGAGTAGCTCCCACTCACTGCAACTAGAGAAGAAGCCCACACGCACAGCACCGAAGACCCAGAGCAGGCAGAAAATTTTAAAAAGTTATTAGCATATTTATCTATTAAAGACAATTTTTAAATTTGAATTTTATTTCTTTTGGACAGCACCAGTATAACTAATGTAGATGCTTCTCTGCATCTGTCCTCTGCCATACCTGGCTTTGCCACCTTTGATTTGCTCTCTGCCTTTATCTAATTCCTTCTCCATGTCTCAGCTTGAAACACCACTTCCTCCTTCCTGCAAACAGCATTCCTTTTTTCAGTTCAGTTCAGTGGCTCAGTCGTGTCTGACTCTTTGTGACCCCATGGACCGCAGCACGCCAGGCCTCCCTGTCTATCACCAACTCCCAGAGTTTACTCAAACTCATGTCCATTGAGTTGGTGACGCCATCCAACCATCTTATCCCCTGTCGTCTCCTTCTCCTCCTGTCTTCAATCTTTCCCATTGTCAGGGTCTTTTCAAATGAGTCCTTTGAACTTTTTTCAAGGGGAGTTTTTTTCCCTCTTGGTTCCTCCCCATTTTCTGAAGTGCCTAGGAGTCTACCCAAATGAGCACAGATCTTCTTCTCTGTTCAGTATCAGGGATTGGAAGGATGAGTTCTAGGCATACAAATTCGAGTTTTAGGGTCTTTGGAGTCTTGTTCATGGTCCCTATCAGACAGGGCCTCAGGTTGGCACCTGTGAAAAAACACATAAGACAGAGACAGTATTAATTTTCTTTGAAGACCACTCAGTCTAATTCAATATAAAAGAAACAATATGTCTCCTGTTTGTATATCGTGTCTTCAGACCCCTTTTCATGATGTTGAAAAGGATTTGGGTCTTTCTTGTATTACTACCCGGCTTCTAACCAAGGCCTGGCATCTTCACATGAAAACTCAGCATATCTGTTAAAGGTTGTTAAAGCTCTCAGAGAGATGGCTCCAGTTCAAATTAAAAATATATATTTAAAAACAAATTCAAAGCAGATCAAGATGTATTAATATGGAAAACCTCCAAGATGTAGTGTCCCATGGAGATAAAAACAAGGTTCAGCACAGGGAACTATATTTAATATCTTGTATTAACCTACACTAGAAAAGAATCTGAAAAAGAATATCTATATATGTATACATGCATATATACATATATCTGAATCACTTTGCCATACACCAGAAACATAACATTGTAAATCATCTATACTTCAATTTTTTAAAAAAACAAGGTTTAGAACAGTGTGTATACAAAGTTGCTCTTTGCATCTAAAATGCTTGCAATTTCAGAGGCTGACTCTGGAACTGAAAACAAAAAATGGCATCAAGTTACTTTGGGTAAGGATCTTGGGGATGGGATAAATGAAGTATGTACTTTTTTTTTTAAAGGTGTTTATTTACAATAGTCAAAAGCTAGAAACAGCCCCCAAATCCATCAAATCCATTACAGGTGAATGGATAAACAAAATGTGGTGTGTGTATATGTATGTGTGTGTGTGTGTGTGTATATATATATATATACACACATATATGTAATGAATATTTTTCAGCTTTAAAAGGGAAAGAAATGATGACACATACTACAACATGAACAAATTTTGAAGACATAAGCTGGACACAAAAGGAAAAACATTGTATGATTCTATTTATATGGAGTACTTAGAAAAGTCAAATTTATAGAGACAGAAAGTAGAATGCTTGTTACCAGAGACTAGGGTGAGGGGAGAAAGGGGAATTAGTGTCTAATGGATACAGTTTCCATATGGAAAGATGAGAAAATTTTAGAGATGGATACTGGAGATAGCTGCAAAATAAGGTAAATGTACTTAGTGCCACTGAACTGTACACTTAAAAAGTTAAAATGGTAAATTTTATGTATGTTTTACCACAGTAAAAAATACATGTATACTGTGCCTTTAAAAGCCTTTAAATTTATTTTTTATACCGTTTCTCTCTAACTGCAGATGATAAAGACCATTTCTACTAAAATTATAGATACATTTAATATTTGGCCCAGATGTATCCTACAGATAAACCTGCTCACATATGGAATGTCATATGTACAAGGTGATTCATTGTAGCATCATTTGCAATAGCAAAAATTGGTATCCCACTAGAAGAGGATGGTTAACAAATTATGTTTCCATGCAACAGAGTACTATGCAGCTCAAAAAATGAATGAGGAAGATCTCTATTTACTGATTCAGAAAGGTCTCCAGGATATATTGTTGAGTGAAGAAGTAAGGTACAAGTGTATATAGTATGCTATCTTGCGCATAAGAAGTGGGAAGAGTAAGAAACTGAGCAACTTGCTGAACAATTTGCTAAGCAAGAAATGGACACCAAGGGTTAACTGCAGTGTGCAAGGAGGAAGGAGTGGATAGGGAGAGGGGTTGCAGTGAGGTTTCTCAGTGCATACTTTTAATATTGTTTTGATTTTTGAATCATACTAGTGCATTATCTATTTAGAATAATAAAAAGAAATACTTGTTGCTGCTCATTCATGTCTGACTCTTTGTGACCCCATGGAATACAGCACACCAGGCTTTCCTGTCCTTAACTTTCTCCTGGAGTTTGCTAAACTCATGTCCACTGAGTTGATGATGCCATCCAACCATCTTACCCTCTGCTACCCCCTTTTCCTCCTGCCTTCAATCTTTTCCAGCATCAGTGACTTTTCCAATGAGTCAGCTCTTCGAATCAGGTGGCCAAAGTATTGGAGTTTCAGCATCGGTCCTTCCAATGAATATTTAGGGTTGATTTTCTTTAGAATTGACTGGTTTGATCTCCATGCTGTCCAAGGGACTCTCAAGAGTCCTCTCCAGAAATACTTAGACAACAAAATGGGAAAAAGAGGGGCAGTAGTGGAGAGATTGCTCAATTCATCTTTTCTACCATTTACCACCTCCACTTCCACCCCACCAACAGTTTTATGGATTTTTCAGGTTGTTTTTCAATCTGAGATTAACTGAGACAAGCATAATATTGCAATAGTTACACTTCAGGCTGTTTACATAAATCCACTTAAATTTACGAACAACCAAATAATGTAGGTTCTATCCTTAACATTCTCATTTTACAAAAGACGAAACAGAGGTTGGGAGAGGTTAAGTAAACAACCCAAGGTCTGAGACAGTGGGTATACTGAATTTGAACGATTGTCTATTAGATCCTGACTCTTCCAACATCCTTGTACAAATATGTCTGAACACTTGTTCTATTTTTTTTTCATTTCTTTGGCATAATTAGAAGTGGGTTCATTGGGTCAGGGAATTTGTACTTTCTAATGTTTTCTTTTTTTTCATAACTGAGATTTTATTGGTTGTTTTGAGGATCAGTACACAGACATTGGACATGGAACAACAGACTGGTTCCACATAGGATAAGGAGTACGTCAAGGCTGTATATTGTCACCCTGCTTATTTAACTTATATGCAGAGTACATCATGAAAAATGCTGGGCTGGAAGAAACACAAGCTGGAATCAAGATTGCCTGGAGAAATATCAATAACCTCAGATATGCAGATGACACCACCCTTATGGCAGAAAGTGAAGAAGAACTAAAGAGCCTCTTGATGAAAGTGAAAGAGGAGAGTGAAAAAGTTGGCTTAAAGCTCAACATTCAGAAACCTAAGATCATGGCATCTGGTCCCATCACTTCATGGGGAATAGATGGGGAAACAGTGTCAGACTTTATTTTTGGGGGCTCCAAAATCACTGCTGATGGTGATTGCAGCCATGAAATTAAAAGACGCTCACTCCTTGGAAGGAAGGTTATGGCCAACCTAGATAGCATATTTAAAAGCAGAGACATTACTTTGCCAACAGAAGTCGGTCTAGTCAAGGCTATGGTTTTTCCAGTGGTCATGTATGGATGTGAGAGTTGGACAGTGAAGAAAGCTGAGCGCCGAAGAATTGATGCTTTTGAACTGTGGTGTTGGAGAAGACTCTTGAGAGTCTCTTCGACTGCAAGGAGATCCAATCAATCCATCCTAAAGGAGATCAATCCTGGGTGTTCATTGGAAGGACTGATGTTGAAGCTGAAACTCCAATACTTTGGCCACCTCATGAGGAGAGTTGACTCATTGGAAAAGACCCTAACGCTGGGAACGATTGGGGGCAGGAGGAGAAGGGGACGACAGAGGATGAGACGGTTGGATGGCATCACTGACTCGATGGACATGGGTTTGGGTAAACTCCGGGAGTTGGTGATGGACAGGGAGGCCTGGCGTGCTGCAGTTCATGGGGTCGCAAAGAGTTGGACACGACTGAGCGACTGAACTGAACACAGACATTTCAATTTGTACATAATTCTTAACATTTGTACCAAAAATCTAAAAAATTCATGTAGTTTTGATTCTTTTCAACAGTTTTTCTAGAACTTTACAGCTTAAATTTGGAGGCAAATTTTCCTTAACAGGATATTCAGTACAATATCGTAAGTTCCACCAGTCACAATTTAACATCATACTACATACTCAAATTTTCTATCGTTCACAGCACATTAACAATGTTACTAGGAGAACTGGACTACCACGACTAAAGATGTTACAGAGTGCAAAAAATTCTGACCAGGAGAGCCAAGATCAAGTAGTGGTTTGTTGTAAATAATTGTAGGAAATAATTCTACCAAAAACATGGGAAGAGAAGTAATTTAGTATCCAAGACATTGAATGCACAATTGACTCCAAACTGCCATTTAGTATGCTTTATATTATAGAGTATAAAAGCTCACCTCAATTTATGGAATGTTAAGCTGACACCCATGACAATCAAAACCTCCCATATTCAATATCCCACTATTTTCTGGTTGAACCAAAAAATAAAGAACCAGCAAATGATTTCACCCTTTAACAAAAAAAAAGCACTTACACTTAAAAAGTGGAATGAGGGAGGATTCTCTCTTTTTAAAAAATGTTTCTAGAGCTGTCAAAAAACTTGCATTTACAAAATAGTTGATAAAAATAATCGTCTGGATTGTACAAGAAGGGAGACGGACCACTGATAGGATAGGGTGTGATGTTAATCAGACTTGGCCTCTTCTCCTGCTTCATCAGAGGCTGGGCTCTCCTTTTAGTCTCTTGGTTAGCCACTTCGGCCTGTTTTCCCGTTGTTCCTTTTTTTCCCCTTTTGTTTGGCTTTTTCGTCTGAAGATTTATCCTTTCCTGCCGCTTTCTTCCGGAGAAGGCAATAGCACCCCACTCCAGTACTCTTGCCTGGAAAATCCCATGGACGGAGGAGCCTGGTAGGCTGCAGTCCATGGGGTCGCTAAGAGACGGACACGACTGAGCGACCTCACTTTCACTTTTCCCTTTCGTGCACTGGAGAAGGAAATGGCAACCCACTCCAGTGTTCTTGCCTGGAGAATCCCGGGGACGACGGAGCCTGGTGAGCTGCCGTCTATGGGGTCGCACAGACTCTGCCATGACTGAAGCGACTTAGCAGCAGCAGCCGCTTTCTTCGGTTTCGTTTCCACTTCTGCAGGAGCCAATTCAGCTGACAATCGCGCAGATCTCCTCTTGGGCTCTTTCTTCGGCGCCCCTTCGGCGGAGCGGACCTTCGTCCGGGGAGTTGAGGCGGCTGGGCGGGAGCGCGCCGCAAGCCTTCGCGAAGCTCAAGTGCCTGGCAGCCGGACCCTCGGCCCAAGTGTTTTTTTTTTTTAATAAAAAACTACCATAGTCCATTATGTAAATTTTCATTATTTTACATTTACCACTATTGTTTTAATTAACAGCCTAGCACTCAAAAGCTTAGCGAGTCTCTGGAGGAACTTGGACCAAATCAGGACAAGCCTTCCCTACGTTGTCTACCCTCTGCCGGGAGAGGGCGCTGGCCACCGCGCGCCTCTCCTCCGTGGTCCTAATCGGCTTCCCGTACAGTACGCACGCGCAAATTTCTCTCCAGGTGTCCAGCTTTGTGCCTGATCGAAGTCTCCCCGGCTGCGCTCAGCGCACAGGGTTTAACCCGGGCTGGTCTTCGGGGAAGAGTAACGGGTTTCCCCCGACCCAGAACACCTCTGGGTCTCAGAGACTAGAGGTCCTGGAGTGGGCCTACAGGGGTCTGGCGGCACGGCGGGCAGCCCGTGCGGGCGGGGTGGGGCCCCGCTAAAGCTTGGGCGTCGGTCGCCAGTGGGGCCCGGAGCCGGGCGCGGAGCCCCTGACAGTACAGGTACGGAGGCGGCGACCACGGCAACTGCCTCCTCCCCCGCCGTGTTCCCAAGGCTCTTGGCTGTGTTCTGGGGGCTCGGCGCTCGCCTGGGGCGCGGCGGGAGCCCGGTGTGCCGGGCAGGGGTCGGCGGGGGTGGGCCGCGGTGGAGGTGGGTACCCGCCTGGGTCTGGCCTGGTCTGACCCGTCTGAGCTCTTCAGCCTGGCGGGGTCAGAGTGATTGCGTCTCCGAATTCTTCAGGAACTGCAGGGATTCCCCTCCTTTCCTGGAAATGTGCAAGGCACCCCTGAACCTATTCCAAGCTACAGGTTTCTAGTGGGGCACATGGTTGAAAAGTTGTGTCAAACAGAAAAAAGAGGACTAAAGCTGCAGGCCAATATGCGTTTGGTGTGTCTGTCTCCCATTCCTGGGGTCCGCCTTAACTGTCAGGGTGACTCTTGAGCAGTCGTGTTGCGCATCCCCCAAACTAAATCACACAGATGAGGAGTTCCGCTGTTTTTAAAGAGGCGGTGATTTAGAAATTTACCCTCTTTTGTTACAGTGCGGAGACCAGCAAGCTCATCTTGACCCCTTACCAGTCCAGTATGCTTAAGGCACTGAGAGTCAGGGAACAATGAGGTGAAGGTTGACGTCCTTTACCTAGGCTATGGCCGAAGCCCAAGGCACGGGGATGTTAACGATAGTAGTAAATGATGACTTTTCCCCCAAAAGGCTTTTTGTGTTCAAATATGTTTAGAAACTTCATGGTTCGAGTTTTCTCTTCTCAGGTGGTGCTAGTGGTAAAGAACTCCCCTGCCAATGCTGGAGACAGGTTCTATCCTCGGGTGGGGAAGATCCTGTGGAGGAGGGCGTGGCAACCCACTCCGGTATTCTTGCCTGGAGAATCGCATGGACAGAGGAGTCTGGCAGGCTATAGTCCGTGGGGGTCACAGAAGAATCTCACTTAACTGAAGGAACTTAGCATGCAGCACGCGCATGTTTAGAAACTTAAGCTTTCAATATGCTAATAGTATTTTTACCAAGAATTTCCCACTGGAAGTATAGTTTGGAGTTTCCCAAATTTGGGTGGAAAATACTGTTTTTCTTGGGTATTGCCTCTTCAGCATATAAGACAATTTGGAAAATGGAGTTCCATAATTGGAAACTCAAGATTTGAAAGGGGCAGTTTAGGTCATTGCTTTTGGAACTTTAATGGTGTATACACCTAGGGGTCTTGTTAAAGTACATGCTTTGGATGGTTCTACATTTTAAACAAGTTCTTAGGTGATGCTGATGGTCCATGGACCACATACACTTTGAGTACAAGCGTGTAGGTCTCTGGGTTGAAAGAGACCATGTTCTATTCCTTACCCTCCAGAACAAGCTGTGCTGCCTTGAATAATCTCTTCCCCTGTCCAGGTCTATAAAATAGGAGACTGGACTAGAGCACTAATGTTTCTTTCAGATCTTGTGATAGTTGAATTCCATCTAAAATATTCTTGCCCAATGGCCAGTTTGGGCTTGAACATTTCTAGTAATGGGGAATTTACTGCATGTAAGGCGTCCCGTTTCATAATGAGTAGCTCAATACAGAAGTTTTTCATGTTGCTGAAATACATCTCTATAACTTCCATCTTGCTGATCCTAGCTTATTTTTTAGAATCAGAGAAATAAAAAAATATAATTCCTCTTCAAAGGATGAGTCTTGAGAATTCTCTGGCAGTCCAGTAGTTAGGACAGTTCTTTCACTGCCAAGGGTCAGATTCAGTCCTTGGTCAGGGAACTAAGATCCCACAAGCTGTGTGGCACGGCCAAAAAAAAAAAGATTCTTGAAGTGTGAGATGGCAGTGTTTCTACCATGTTTTCCCCAAACTGAATTGTCCTTTATTCTTCCCTGGCATTGTTTCAGATTCCTGTCTCTTAAATTTTGTCCTCCTGTGTGGAGGGTAGTGGGGTTGTAGCTGGACTTTGAAGGACGAGTGGGGCTTGCAAAACCAGGGGAAGCATCCTAAGCATTTGATAGTGGTGCGGAGATGACACTGCATATGTCAGATCCAGAATGGTTTGACTCAAGTAGGACATGTTATGTCACTGGAAGATTTGGGGCAAAGCAATATTTTACAGTGTGTAGTAGTCCTCCTGTAGTATATAATGTGGTTGGAAATGAGGAAGGAGAGAGGCAGGGAGCCATACCAGTAAAGATGGCCTGCTGCTGCTGCTAAGTCGCTTCAGTCATGGCAGACTCTGTGCGACCCCATAGACGGCAGCCCACCAGGCTCCCCCGTCCCTGGGATTCTCCAGGCAAGAACACTGGAGTAGGTTGCCATTTCCTTCTCCAGTGCATGAAAGTGAAAAGTGAAAGGGAAGTCGCTCAGTCGTGTCCGACTCTCATGGACTGCAGCCTACCCCATGGACTGCAGCCTACCAGGCTCCTCTGTCCATGGGGTTTTCCAGGCAAGAGTACTGGAGTGGGGTGCCATTGCCTTCTCCGAAAGATGGCCTAGGATGATGGTAATAGTAATGCTTTCTATTTATGTAACACTTTACAGAACTTTTCACAAACAACCTTTCCTGTGAGGTAGGCAGAGCAGCTGTGACCCTGTTTTACAGATGAGGCACCAAAGAGGGTAAACAGTTTGTCTTAATTCTCAAAGCTATTACATGGCAGACCAAAGTGATGACAGTGGTAACGAGGGAGAAAGGAAGAATGCAAGAGCTGATACTGAGAAAGAATTGATAAGTTGGGCCTGACTGAACGTGAGAGTGCAAAGGAAAAGAAGTTGTTAGGGAGGAGTCAAAATAGTTGGGAAAATCATAGTACATGACTGACAGCTGCCATAGCTTATACTCTGACAGATCTGACATTGTTAGTAGCTCTTTGGAGTTATAGGTCGGAAGGTATTGTAGAGGATTCCTAGGTTTATCCTGTCTACAGATACCAGGTGGTGTGTGGGGGCTTGGGTTATCTGTCCCATGCCAAGGGAAATGAGAACTGGGTATTCGGTGTCCCCTGAGAAGGTAAGTGCTGAGCAGTTGACTGATTCAAGTCTATCTTAGGGTCCTTGCCATTCTGAAGTCTCTGGATTTGGTTTTATATAATTTTTCTTTCAACGTTCCAGCTCGTACTGATTGTACTTGGCTGACAAATTGGTTATCCAGTCTGACCTCCCTAAGCTCTGACGTATCCACTGAGGGTTTCGATGAAACAGAGTCTGGACTCTTGTCACTCCTAAAACCTTACTAAAGCTATTTTTCCAGATCTACACTTCCTCTAGAGCCTAGGGGTCTTTCTTTCTCTTGTCCTTTTACCTTAGAACCATATGAAATTGAGATTTATTGCCACTACTGAATTCCATAGGAACTGGAGCTGTCCCTGCAGTTTTAGTTTCTTAGGCTCCTAACTGGAGAAGAAAGAGCTACCTTTGCTGGGGTGTATGTTGTATTTCCCCCATGGTGTCTCTGGAAAACCTATCAGAGCCAACTTACATCCCTAGAACCTAATGTTGGTACAGGCTTCTATTCAGCATTGAGTGGCTTCTCTGTTCACTGTTTAGGATAACTGAGATGAATAAAAACTCTGCTCTGGAGGAATTCATGATGGGATAAGGAAGACAGTATTGTAAGCAAAATGTGATCTTGTAATAGAGTTATTTCCAAAGATCTGTGTGAGTGCAGAGGAGGGAATGACAGCTCCACATGGAGACATCAAGAGAATCTTCAGGAAAGAGGTGATGAGTAAGTTGAGCCTTGAAGATGAAGAGAGAGAAAGGACATGGGGATGTTTGCAACATTTGCAGAAGCATAAGATAGGTGGATCCAAGTTTCTGGAATCTAAGAAGATTTGGGGATCAAAGAAGGGGTGATTGATGAGATTAGATTCATAATGAGGCCAGGTTTTTAATGGCCTGTAGTTTTGTTCTAAGGTGCACTTTTGTGGAAGGGAAGTCTCTGGAGGTTTTCAGGCAGGGAGGTGATGTGGTTATATTTTGGGAAGCTAATTGTGGAAATAGACTGAAAGGGGAGGATCTGGATCAGGAACATCAGGAGAATCTTGTAATAACCTGGGCTTGGCTTCGGGCTGAATTAAGGATTAGTGTGGATGGGAAGAAGGGGAGGAATCAGATTGTAGAGACAGAGATTCTCTGATGTAATGACTAATTAATTGGTCTTTGAGAACAAGAGAGGGAATTGTCCAGGATGACTCAGTTTTCTCTTCTGGGTGGATGGTGGTACCAGTAAAAAGGAGAATGTAGAAGAAGGATATTTGCTGGGGGAAGATTCCACGTGTTTTGGGTCACGTTGAATTTGGGGCTCTGTGGTGCTTAGCAGATAGGTGGAAATGTGGGTCGGGAGTTCAGAAGAGAGTTTTTGCCTTGGGGTGGTGGATGATGCTATTGGAATGGATGATCCCAGTTATGCTTACAGAAGGCTGAAGATGACAGAGGAAATGACAAGACTTAGTGGGAAAGGTAAGAGAATGTTGTCCAGGGAGCTACAGAGGAAAAAGTTGCAGGAAGAGAATCAACAGCCTCTGTTGCTACAGGGAGGTCAAGTAGGATGAGCTTGGAAAATATATGTCGAGATTGGGCAGTTAAGAGATTGTGGTTACCAGGACTTTTATTTTTTTTTAGTGTGAGCAGCTTTAGTGGGGAGAAGACAATGGCACCCCACTCCAGTGCTCTTTTGCTTGGAAAATCCCATGGATGGAGGAGCCTGCAGTCCATGGGACTGGGGAGCCTGGTGGGTTGCCATCTATGGGGTCGCACAGAGTCGGCCACGACTGAAGCGACTTAGCAGCAGAAGCAGCTTTAGTGGAGTCATAAGGACAGGAGCCAAGTGAATTGAAGAGTGGATGGAAAGTGAGAATAAGGAGGGTGTACTCTGAATAATTTGGCAAGGAAGGAAGGAAGATGGTGGCAGCTTGTGGAGGAGTAGCAGAGACAAGAGTCAGGTTTTTCTAGAAGTCTTGAGCATGGGGTATCTGATGAGAGGTCACATTTGAAGGCACAAAGGAAAAGATGATTGCAGAGAAGGGTGGAGGGTTGTCCCTGAAAAGAAGATATCATTTCCTTTGAAGAGGAATAACTGAAGAAAGGGAAAGAATGTAGGAAAAAAGAGGCAATGATGGATACATCTAAATTTGCAAATAGGTTCCGTTTCCTTTCTCAGCAAGGTTATCTGTTGGGGGAGGGGTTCTGGTGTGGGCTCAGATAGGAACAGGGACTTGAGAGTGGTAAGGGAAGGCTTGAAACAACTGTCCAGAGAGGAAAGGGAAAGAGAGCAGACTCAAGATCGCTCCAAGAACATTGAATACCCTCTGAACTTGAATCCTGCACTGAGGTCTCTTTCCTCTTCTTCGTAATAAGTATAGCTGTCATTTATTGAATGTGTCACACCAGGCACTCTTATAAGTGCTTTTCAGCCCTGTTAGAAAGGTATTGTTATTACCTGTGTTTTACAGAAGAAGAAATTGAGGCATGGAACAGTAGTATTTATGTTTGCTGCATCTCTTACTTCTGCAGAAATGGCATTCCTTCTCTGAGGCATCAGAGAAAGCCAGAAATTTACTCCCAAGTCCCAGTTTCTGGTCTTGAGGGGCTGGAGTTTAGGGATGATAAGGAGGGACCCTTACCAGGCCAGTCTGTGGGTTTGATAGTGGATGGGTGGGCAGGGTGGTGGGTCAGTGTTGCTGCTATCTTTTTGCAACTACATATGGAATTCTGAAATCCTTATGTGACTTCCCAGCAGCCTGACTAGAAGGACAAGTGACTGTCATGATTTGTTAGGTACTGCAGGCTAAGACTGTGTCAGTTGAGATGGTGAATAAGAAAAGAGATCTTGTCTCAGTCAGCCAGAAAAATTTTTTTCTGCCAGTTATGGGACTAGGTAGATCTATAGCCTTTCATAATAACATACATTATTAACACTCAACTTTGGTGTTTTCCCCATTGGTGTGATAGAATTTGTTGGTAAGGTGCACACCTGACTTCAGTGAAAGAGGAGAATGATGAGATGGCGTGGATGGAAGAGAATGGACTTACCTTTTCCTGCTGCAGCCACTGGAGCATCATTTCTGTGTCCTTTCTCTTGAGGTTGCCATGGATACGCCTTTGCTTGGTGACTTGAGGAGATTGATTTCCGTTATGATCAGTTGATGACGTGGGTTTAAAAAGAGAAAGGACAGAATGCCCTGCTTCTGGGGAGTGGCTGGTGAGCTGCCCAAAAGGCAGAGCCAAGCATAGCTGAGGTGGCTGTGGCTTTGCTGGCTGCTTTGGCTTTTGCTGAAGTTGTGAAATGGTGCATCTCTCTCTCTACAGCGCAGGCTCAGGGTTCCCTGTCCGCAGGGTCCTAGTGCCAGGGACTTGTTGGTTGATTGAGGGGGGGAAGCAGCAGGAGCTTTGAATGGTCTGTTAAGTAGGACTCCCACTAGCTCTGGGAGGGTTGTGGTTCTCCAATACAGGGCTGCACTCAAGTGCCTGTTGCCTGCCTGCAAGGGTGCCTTTCTTGAGGATAAGTGAGGCGTATTGTGTAGCTTTCCTTGCTGGAGGTCTGGGCCCTTTGGAAGCGGATCTGTCAGTCACTGGGTATTCCTAGAGGGGAATATCCTGTGAGGGAGTAGACCTGTTTTCAGTTTGGGAGTGGGCTACAGAAATTTCTGGGGATAATTGAAGAGCTTGGAGAGGTTTAAAAAAAAAGTCTGTCTAGGGTCTAGGTCCTGTCTCTGTGAGATTTGCAAGGCAGGAACAAAAGGTTCCATGTATCTTCTTGCTGAGTATGTCAGGAATCCAGCCTTCCAAGCTTCCAGTCCCCAAGCTTCTGTTCCCCTCTCCTTTCCTGACTCTTGAGGGACTTATATCCACACGTATCCCTCACCTGCTAGTGCTTTTAGAGATGTACAACTCCACCCTACTTTTAAGAAAATCCATATCTTGCTGATTACCTTTATGTTTCATTTTATCTCTTTGCAACCAAATCAAAATGCAGTTCAGTTCAAGTGTGTAGACCTTGCTGTCAGACTGCCTGAATTTCAAACCTCTACAGGTAGAATCGGGCTTCCCTGGTGGCTCAGATGGTAAAGTGTCTGCCTGCAGTGTGGGAGACCTGGGTTCTAATCCTGAGTCAGGAAGATCCCCTGGAGAAGGAAATGGCAACCCACTCCAGTACTCTTGCCTGGAATTCCATGGACAGAGAAGCCTTGTAAGCTACAGTCCATGGGGTCGCAAAGAGTCGGACACGACTGAGCGACTTCACTTCACAGGTAGAATCAGAGAAAGCAAACGATTGGGTTAGCCCAGGATCAAGGTTTGGTAAAGTGAGACAAGAAGAGGTCAGGGGCTCAAAGGATACTGGTATACCAGTAAAAAGCAAGGTGGAAATGGTGTAGACTGGGTGCCAAAGAGACTTTTCCTCCTTACCAGTTCCTCCTTAATTCCCAATAATCTGCTTCTTTTCCTGTCATTTCTGAAATGTTCACCAACTCCACTGGTAACCTATTTATCAGACTTAGATTTGTGTCCCTCATCTCTTCCTGTTTTCCTAGACTATTTTAGCAATTTTTAATGTCATTGGGAAGGAAAATGGATTAGAAATCCAGGGAGTATCTGTCTTCTGGTTGAACTAACACATACTTACAATTGTTCTGTGTGACTTGGGATGGGTCCCAAAGATGCTGCTGAAGGTCACCTGCTTGTGGTTGTTGTTTAGTCACTCAGTCGTGTCTGACTCTCTGCGACCCCATGGACTGTGGCCCACCAGGCTCCTCTGTCCGTGGGATTTCCCAGTAAAGGATACTGGAGTGGGTTGCCATTTACAGCTAGTCAATTGTGCCCCACTGGCTATGAGACTTAGGTGAGTTGTTTGACTTTTGAGACTTGGTTCTGTCACCTGTAAAATGGAAATAACGGAATCTGTGTTGTCTTCAGCACAGGTTCGTGTTGGAAGAAGATCGTGAAATTCATGTGTTAGTGGTCACAGTTAAATTTGCCCCTGAGAAGGCCTTGTGACTTATTTCCTCTCTCTTACCATGTTAGTTTCCCTTCTCAGTTCTGTTATCATCATTCTCATTGCTCCTGCTTGAAAAACCCCAGGTTTATTCATTCCTTTACTTATCCGTGCACTCATCCTTCCATCCACTTATTCGTGCAACATCTGAGTTCCTACTGTGTGCAGTTGTCATTGATGTACCCTCTCAGTGATGATGAAGACAGTATCTACAATTTGTTGAACACGTATTCTATGCTAAGCACTGTGCTAAATGCTTTATTTCTGTCTTAGTTAATCTTTGCAACATCCCTGTGAGGTAAGTATTATTTCCCCCTTTTTTCAGATAAGGTAACGAGGGCTCCGAAAATACGTTACCTAGAGTCATACCGGTGAGGAAATGGGAGAACCAAAGCTGTACCCAGATCTGTCCATCTCTAGAGCCCATACAGGCCTGCTGCTTCTTTCCCCATGTTTGATCTGTCATAGGTCCTTCTCAGAGTTGTTGTTTTTTTTTTTTTGGTACTGTCTCTGAATTGGTCCATTTCTTCTTCCCTTTCTTTTTCTCTTATGAGCCTAGTTCAGACCCCCTCAACCCTTGCTCATCATTGCCATTAGCTTCTTTGCTGTCATCCCTGTCTTTATCAAGTTGCTATGCCTCAACTCCATCCCTCTGTCCGCTACCTGTTTGATGTTCCTAGAATAGTTTTCGTTATGCCAGTCTCCTGCTCAGGAAGAGTCTGGCTTCCTGTTGTTATTGGATCCAATTCATCTATCTCTACCTTTTGTTAAACTCCCTGAATCTATCCATATTTACCTTCTAATACGTCTCAACATCAGTGTTAGTTCATTCAATATTTGACACCATGTGCCAAGAGTGATGGAATCATAAAGAGGAAAAGTTGTGGAGTCTACTTTAAAAGGCTTACAGTTTGATAGGAGAACTCATCTAGAATTCTTTACTTCAGCCAAGCTAGGCATCTTTAATTTTCCCCAGTCAAGCAGAATTATTCTTTCTCTACTCATACTGTAGTCACAAATTATGTTTGTAGGCCTTTCCTTTCCACATATTCCCCCCCCCGCAAAAAAAAACTTCATATAAGGCATAATCAAGTACCCCTTTTCTTTCTAGCTCACCTTTCTCCTCTCTGTATTTCCTTATAATATGTATTGCCTAGACATTTTAAGACCTGTACAGCTTCTGCACCTTTTATAGAGCACTTTTATGTGCTTTATCTTGTTTGAGTATTAATGTAGATATGCCAGGTGATAGTCTCATTTTATAGAAGAAACAGCATCCAAGAAGTTAGATGACTGTATATACTTGTGCTGCTAGTGAGCTCTGTGATGTCCTTAGACGTGTGCTCTTTGGAATCTTTGAAGGTATTGTGGTCCAGAGGAAGAACATATTTTTGGAGGCCTAGAACTATGTGTGGTAACAGGAGAGTAAAAGTACACAGGGTTCTGATTCAGGCTTTGGTTCTCGTTTGGCTCCTCTCCTTGTCTTCTGTGTAACTTCGGAGAAGTTGCTCAGTTCTCCAAGCCCCGATTTCTTGTCAGCGTTGTTCCTAGCCTGCCTCTCTATGGGGTTATTTTGATGTCCAGATTTGATGATAACTTTTGTTATTAGCTAACTATTGTTGAGTACTCACTGAATACCAAGCGCTGTCCTAAATGTTATACATGGGTTGTCTCAACTAATCCCCACAGCACCTCTGAGATGTTCTTTGCTTGCAGTTGACAGAAAAGCAGATTGTGGTGCAAAGATGTTAAGCAGCTGGACCAAGTTTTTGTAGCCATCAAATGGTGAAGCTGTGAATTGAATGTAAGCAGTCTGAGTCTAGACCTGGTACTCTGAACCACAGTACTAATGATTGTTTTTATTAAGGTGCTCTGAACATGCAGAAGTCCAGTTTGCAAGGAGCTGCGTGGCCCTGTGTAATGGTGACTAGGGAAAGGAGGGGGCAGCATGGATATTTTGCAGGAGAGGAGAGAAATGGTTTCCTAGGGGGTCTGACCAGCATCAGAGATGTGGAAAGGTGTTTTGGGGGTCCTATATCTGGCTGTTGGCTGTCATTGTACTATTAGGCTATCTGGTTTTCCTTAGAAAGAGTGGAATGGAGGAAGATCTTGTTCGGCCAGTGAAGCCCAGCATGGACAAGACAGGTAGCCCTCGGCCCAGGGGATCTACGTCCATACTGACCTCGTGGAGCCATAGGTCGGACCCTAGGACTTAGGGGCATGGCAACCTTTGCCAGTTTGGGGGAAGCTGGAGTACTTGACTTGCCTTGCTGTGTGCGTGTGTGTGTGTGTGTGTGTGTGTGTGTGTGTGTGTGTATGTGTGTATGTGGAGTTGCCTCCATTGCTGCTCTTTCTTTGCTATGTATTGGGCATGGGACCTGGCTGCTCTGGCCCAGGGTGAGGTTGAAATTTAAACCCTGATCACGTGGGTTTGAACCTGACTCCCAAGTTTAGAAAGGGGAGGGAGAAGGAAGAGCATCAGAAAGGGGATGAGAAACTCTTCTTTTGGCTGGGAGGAGGCCCTGGGTAGCTGATTGTTTTGAAGTGTCACTTAATGCTCGTAGGTCTGCTGCCCTCTCACATTGCGGGGTGGGCGGATGGCAGTGATGGTGAGGGGGTGCAGACCAGGAGAGTCATCAGGGCTGTGCTCCCAGCGGAGGACAGTGTCCTCTAGAGGTACGTGTTGAGAGTCTGCGGCGTGGGCCCTCGTTGCTCATTCTCTGTCTGTCTTGACTGGCCCAGGTGAAGCAGGGGGGCACTAGGACCCAGAGGCTAGCTCGGTTCCTGACAAGTCTAGAGCAGCACTAGCGCAGAGTGAGACTCATCAGCTGGCAAGCAGAATTCAGTGTCTCTGGGTTCAGGAATCCTCCAGCAGCAGAGGGGACTTGCTCCTCAGCCCCTTTCTCCGTCCCCTCCCCTACCCCAGTAGGCCAACCCCGTGAGGTCCATGGACTGGGGAGGGCCACGCCTGCCGGCTGCTGTTTGTCCATGAGGGCCTGGGGCCCTAGCCCTCCTGCCTAGGTTTCTGCCTTTTCTCTGTCTTTGGTCATCTGGGGGAGGGGGTGGAGGCCGAGTGAGCAACATGGCCCAGAGCAAGAGGCACGTGTACAGCCGGGTAAGTGGCCCTGATCTGGGATGGCCATGGGAGGGCTTCTGGAGAAGGCCTGGGTGCCTATGGACAGTGCTGTGGGGGCTGGGGAGACAAAGCTGGAGCTCGGCTGGGGCCACTCGCAGCCCTGATGATGTTTAGACTGCATAGGCTTCCCTTCCCAGAGTTGGGCCCTTTGTGGGTACTGGTGAAGCCTGACCTTTGACTCTAGCTGGACCTCAGGCAGGGGGCCGGACTGTCTTGGAGATTTCAAGTGGGGTTGGTGGGTTGGAGTGGCCTTTCAGTGAAGCCTTTCTTTAGAGCTGCTTTGTTGTTTGTCACTTGCTTTCTTGCTCTCCTGGCTCAGATTGACTCTGTAGCCACTGTTGTGTCCACCTGGTTCTGAGGCTTATTAGGGTTAGGACGGTGGTGACAATCTCTGACTTTGGGGTCAGCCCTGATGTTCCTGTCAGTTCCTTTTATTGTCAGGTCCATGAGAGCCACTCGACTGTCCCAGGTATGATTTGGCCTCTCAGAGCCCCTGGGAATGGCATCCTCGCCTTCTTGGATGAGTTCTTTGAGGAAGAGAGTTGGGGAGTGACTGGCTCTGGCAGAGCTTCCTATGAAGCCAAGCGGGGGCATCAGAAGGGAGCCTGTGAGGTCTTCAGGTCCATGCTGTCACGCCTTCATGCCTCATTCTCTGTTGCAAGGCCCCTGGTTCATGGAGCTGCTATTGCTAAAAATGGCTTAGGTGTGATTTTCTTCTAGCCATGGGCCTATTTGGGACCTAATTTCATGTTGTCTCGTCATCACGAGTATGTCAGAAGCCGAGAGCTTCACAAGGACAATATTTAGTCTATTCCCTTGGCTTGTCCATTCATTTGGACCACTGGGCAGCGTCGGACAGTTTGCAGGACAGATCTGAGATATGAGATTTGCCTGGCCTTTATATATTTATTTATTTGTTGCAAGATAGCGTGAGTGAAGGACCTCCAGAGCATATAGCTAGAGTTGACTGACCAGGGCTGAAGCCTGGAAGAAGGGAGTTAAATGGTTGACTGGGCTTGGTGAGGCATCTAGGGGTGTCATGGTAGGGTGGGGGAGGTCAGGTCGTGAAGGAGGCACGGTTGTGTGGCACTAAAAGGGAGACGTCTGAGAGAGCCATGTGAACCTCAGGGAGGACAGGCAGAAGTAGGGAGGGGAACGGGATTCTCTGGGAACACTCACTGACTCACCTGACTTCCCAGCTCAGGCTTCTGTGTCAGGCACTGGGTTGTGGGGAACCACTGTAAACTTAGTTGCTTAGCTTCATTCACCTCCTAGGGGACAGTGCTCCTGAGAAAGTAGCCATGTGGAGTGACATTCACAGATCTATCAATGAATTCTGATTTATTAAAGTTAAATATAAACTCTTAGAAATTCTGGCAGATTGCAGGGGAGTTTGAAGAAGTTTTAGAACATAATACTGACATTTTTCCAAAGGAAATTTGGTAGGTGTTGGGGGGGCACTTTAATTTGAGAATGGGGTTCAGGGAAATGACTTCTGGTCCTTTTTTAGGCCAGGATCCTGATTGGGGCCTCTCTTTTATATTAGGATAACACTCTTAACTTGGAGGTTTTAACTATGTATGTTTGCTTGTGTCTTTCAGACTCCCAGTGGCAGCAGAATGAGTGCTGAGGCAAGTGCCCGGCCTCTGCGAGTGGGCTCCCGTGTGGAGGTGATTGGAAAAGGCCACCGTGGCACCGTGGCCTATGTTGGAGCCACACTCTTTGCTACTGGCAAATGGGTAGGTGTGATCCTGGATGAAGCAAAAGGCAAGAATGATGGAACCGTCCAAGGCAGGAAGTACTTCACTTGTGATGAAGGACATGGCATCTTTGTGCGCCAATCCCAGGTACTCACTTCTGCTTCTGTGTGTGTGTGTGTGTGTGTGTGTGTATACATGCTCTGTTGCATGTGCAGCTGGTGTGTCGGTGCTCTCTTTTCCTGGGTGTGAGCCTAAGTCTCTGGTTGGGAGAGTGGAAGGTAACGAGGGAGGGAAGATTGAGAGCTGTCCTTAGGGAATCTGCCCTGTACTCTAGGATTGCTTAGGGCCTGAAGAGGGGCCCATATTACATCCAGCCTTGATCTAGCTATATTGAGTCTATTCTGTGGCCTCAGATCCAGGTATTTGAAGATGGAGCGGATACTACTTCACCAGAGACACCTGATTCTTCTTCCTCAAAGGTCCTCAGAAGAGGTAACAACCACCCACTTAAGTTGCCTCCACATGCAGCAGTCCCCAGGACATCTCCCCAGAACGAGGGGCCGCAGTGGACCCTGAGATTTCCTATCACCACCTCATTCTGTTGTTATGTCTTGCCTACCCTGCCATGATGCTCTCTGCTCCTATCCCTCTACGCACACACACACTTTGTTTCTGTTTGCATTCTACAGAGGGAAATGACTCAAATCCAAAGACCAGCAAACTGGTAAGTAGTTAGGGATGGGAGTGGGGAGTAATGGGGGAAAGAGGGAAAAGAAAAAGAAAGGAGGGAGACCCATACTAGGTCCTACTCGTCTGCTGCTTCTACCTGAGGTAGTAAACTGAGTTAGCCTTTCCAGTCTCCATCCTCTCTGAGAAGGAAGCTTTCTGGGTATAAGTTGCCGCTTTAGGTGTGAAGGTGCTAGCAGGGAAAAGCTACTAATGCCCAGAAGTTCTGGATCAATTGGAACTGAGGCTGGGAGTGAAAGGGAGGACAGGTCTGACCCTAGTAGTGTTGTTGCCAACTTCCTACCTTTTGGTACCCAAGGCTGCCATCATCTGATGGATGTAGGGTGGGGGTAAGGTAAAAACTGGAGGAGGAAGGTGCTCTCTGGTTCACAAGTAAGTGGAAAGGAGCTGGGCCCTCTGCTGCCTTTTTAGTTTGTATGTAGAGGGCCCACTGTAGCTCCCCTCTGCTGCTCTGCACAGGGTGTGTGAGGCGGGGCTCCCAACTCTCCAGCTCCTCTGGGCAGGGTGTGGACCTCCTGGAAGCTGATCTTGAGGGAGGCCTCATCTCACTTACCCTGGCCTTGACAGTGACCTGCTCCTCCCAAACCGGTGTTTGCCTATTGGTCTTAATACCTGCACCTAAGATGTCTGACCAGCTAGCACAGTGTGTTGTTTAACTCTGTTCTCTAACTCTGCCCTTTCCAACTTCTCATGCAGCGGGGACTGAAGCCTAAGAAGGTGGTGTGTTTACTGTTTGTGCCTGGGTGGGTGAGGGCCGTGAGCCCCCTCCCCAGCTGTCCTGCATGTCCTTGGGCTGCTACATGCATGTGTGTGTGACCTTGGGGCTGGGGTGGCCAGAGGAAATGGCAGCCGTGGCTCTCAGTGTTCCTTTGAGGGGTGCAGGGATATCAGGCTCAGTGTCCAGGCCCAAGTAGTCCGCATTAGGGATGATCCTCACCCCTGCTCACACCCCTGCCCGTCACCTCAGGACTTCTAGTCAGACTCCAAGCATTTGACTGTAAATAGCAGCAGCATGGAAGAGAGCATTTACTGGGTTACAGTGGGTTCTCACTTAGCCTGAGCGTAGGGTCAGTGGGAGGAGAGACTGGGAGTTTGGAGGTGAGGAAGGTACCAAGTGAGGTGGTTAGGTAAGTAGGTGGGAGGTCAAGGAACCGAGCACAGGAAGAGCAGTCCTGAGTTGAAAGCCTGAGTGGCACCTGCCTCTGGGTAGTGGGCTATGAGTACGCACTTTTGCTCTGTTCCATCCTTCTTTCCCTGCCTCTTCCTTCCTCTGGTGTTGTGCCCGAGGCCTACTTCGCACACTTCACAGCCCTCTATCAGCCATCATTGGAGTGGGGCTGCCACCCCTGAGATTCTTTTAGTCTGAAGTTGCTGCCATGACCACTTCCTCACACCAGTTCATGCCTTTGGGCTATGCCCAAGCCGTCTCTGACCTGCATGTGCCTGTCTGACCTGTATGTGCTGTGCTGTGTGTATGAAATTCTGTGATTTCCCTGTCACCCATCTGCGTCAGGACCTTCTGACTCTGCATGGAGAGCTATTAGATTGGGGCAGTGGGAGGGGAGAGTAAAACTTCTCTATTTTGATTTCTGGTTGGTGGTGGGTCCTCACTTTGGAGTCTTCCCTTGGAAGAGACAACACGATGGTACTTGCTTTGGGGTCCTGGCTTGGGAGGGAATGGGGATATAAGAAGGAAATTAATTCTCTAAAGGATGCTGGACCCTTTCCAGAAACTTGGCTTCCCTTGATTATTGGCTCCTGGTTGGGGCTCCCATCTTGCATCAGACCCCAAATAGAGAAGAGCATGGACCTGCAGTCTACTATCTATGGAGGGGTTCTGGCTGCAATCTGACCTGACCATGGGTGGGATGTGAGCTGTGCCCAAATCTTGGTGTTTTTGGTGGCTGACTAGGGAAATGTGGCAAAGCCTAGCCTAGGCTGCCTGTACTGGGGTACAGCACCTCCTTGGCTCATGGTGCAGTGTCAGTCAAGTTGTCACGACCTTCCCTAGTTCTTTGTCTCCAGTGCTTCTCTCACAGCACATCACTTAACACAGGAAACAGGGAGCTAGCACCAGAACAAAAGAAGGAACTTTGAGGGGCAGGGTGGAAGAGAGAACCCAGATGTCTCTGCAAGGTGCCCAGTCCTTTCTGGAAGCTCTTTAGAGACAGGCTCTAACCTGCCCACAATCCAGGGAGAGTTGGGAAAGGAGCCAGATGCTGTCATTAGAGCTCCTACTGCCCAGATGGAATGTTCTCCGGGTTTCTTAGTGTGCCCCGCAGAGCCGATGCAGGAGTTCTTGGTGTGTGTGCCTTATGAGCCACCATCAGGGTATCATCTGTGTGTATAAGAGAGAGAAGTAGAGTTGATGGGGTTGTAGACCCAGGGGAGTGTGAGTATGAGAGAGGCCTGATGAAGTAGTGAGGTCCCATGTCCCTGTCCAGTGACACCCTGTTTCCAGAGAGGTCATCAGAAATGGGACCGCCCCCAGCCCAATTTCTTTGAGCAGATCCTTGGGGATGGGGGAGAGGGAGGAGCCAGGACCTGTTCTTTGGAGGAGGAAGCGGGGTGGGTTTAGCAGAGGACTTTGTCCAGTCATGAGGAGGAGGAGGAGGAGCCTTCGGAGCCTGGTGGTTGCTAGGTGACTGAGGAGCAGTGGCTCCGCCCCTCGTGGAGCAGAGGAGGGTGGGTGCATGACGTCAGGTGGATATGCTGCTGCGGCCACTGAGGCTGCCGTCAGCCTAAGCTGGCGAACTAGGCCGGGTGCCTCCCGGTGCCTCTCCGGTGCCTGCCGGAGCCTGGCCGTCCCCACCGTGCACCGGTGGGGGCTTCTGCATCTGAGCCGCAGCCGTTCGCCAGCTGGGGAGCTGCCAGGCCGGGCCGGGGAGCTGAGGCTGCATTGTTGGGATTTGACACACTAATCTCCTGTCTCCGCCGCCTTTCCCTCTGTTCGGCGTCTTTCCCTCCCTCCCTTGGTCTGTCCTTCCTCTGTGTGTGCCCATTCTCCTCTGTCCTTCTCTTTCCTCTCCTTGCTTTCTTTGGTTTTCTGCAATGATGAGACAGGCACCGACAGCCCGAAAGGTACTCTTGCTTGCTCTGGTCCTGCTGCCAGGTTGCCAGCGTGATGGTGGCAGCAGGCTGCCGGGGTGGGGGTGGGGGCTGATTGACTTGCTGTGTCTGGTTGGGGAACGAGGATGGGGAGGAACGTGGGGGGCAGGGAGAGTGTGTGTCACTGCCATGCCCCACACCCTGGGCGTTTGCTCCCTAGCCTTCCTGCGTTTGGCTCTGAATCTGTGTTTGGGGCCTTGTACCCAGTGGCCTCACCAGCTTGAGCTTCAGGCAGTTTTGGCTGCAAACTGGCTCTGGATGTGTTTCCTGGGAGAGAATATGGGGAAGCAGGTCCAGATGTCTTTGTACCTCTAGCAAGCCTACCTCGCTCGACCTTTGCTAGAATGACACTGGGTTGTAATAATACTAGCTAGCATCCCTCCCCGGCTGGGGTCTGTATCAGGGGCTTTCTTCTAGAGCAGTTTGTGACACACAGCTATGGAGGCTTAGCCCGGGGTAGTAGAGGTGGGGGTTGGTCTCCTTGGGAGACCTAGAAGAAGGGCCCAGGCCAAATCTTGTGTTTGCTAGAGCTCTGAGACCCTGGGTATCAAGAATACTGTTTGGGAGTTGGAGTTAATCATCTGATTATCACTTTGCAATAATCCAGGGTGGTTGGTTTCTGATCTGGTTTAGGGCAGTAGTTTCCCTATGCTGCTGCCCACCCCCACCTCCTTTCTTGTAGCCGGGTGGGGTCACTTTGCTGAGCTCTGGGCTTCTGGCTAATGCAATATTCATGGTCCTGACACCTGAGCCCTCTGCCCTGGGGATGGGGACTGCTGCAGGAACTGGTCCTTGGGAAGAGGGTGGGGGTGGGGTATATGGCCGCACTGTGTTCCCTTGGGGACCTGATCTCCCCTTGCTGGTTTCATATCACACACTTCTAGGCTTGTATCATCATTCTTGTCACATGGTATTTCTCGGGAGTCCTGCGTGGAATCTAGCACTCGAAGGAAGGGGCTGACCTGGGAAAGTCCTTGGGAGTGGTGGGTGGGCGGGGCTCTGGGCTGGAGTGGGAGAGGTGGTTGTGGGAGGACTCCTCTCTGGTCTCTGGAGACCTTCTCTACTAGCTGCTGGCTTTGGTCTCCTGTGGCTCAGCCTGGGAGACGGGGACAGAATTTCCAGGGTGTCCGAAGGGGTGAGGCCTACAAGGGTAGGACAAAAGTGGAAGGGACCAGTGGGAAATAGGAGTTCTGAGCTCCTGGAGTAGGATCAAGGTGATTCACTGGAAGGAGGGCTGGGACCGGGTCGGGGAGGAGGGATGGGACTGCTGACTGTAGCCTCATGTCTGTTGCTTCTGCTCTCATTGCTGTCCCTTCTGCTGTCTGTCTTTCTGCCGTTATCCTTTCTTTCCTGACTACTCCTCCTCTGGCTCCTGTTGCCTGTCCAGACTACAACTCGGCGGCCCAAGGTGAGGAAAAAACAGGCCTCTGTACAAGACACTGCTGAGTGGACACAGTTAATCTTAGGCGTGTGCGTGTATGCGGGCATTTGTATGAGCAAGTATAAGCTGGTCACAGTGTGTCCTGGGTTCTCTTAAGGAGGGTGAGGGTACTGAGGGTAATGACAGGCCCCTCCCGGGAAAGTGACTTCTAGCTGTTAGGAGCGTGTCTGAGCCGGTAGCTTGAGTGTAGAAGAGAAACGAGAGTGGTTGTGGTTAATCAAGGCAGACTTTCTTGAAGAAGGGCATCTTCTTCCAGCTGCTTTTGACTGGCTTTTGGGTGTGTGTGTGTGTGTGTATGTGTTGTTGGGGAAGGGACAGGGAATTAGAAGAAACGTGAAAAAGAACTTGGAATGTAAATGTCAGGGGCTGTGGAGGTGAGTGTGTCTGAAAGGCCTTGGGTGGGGGCGTCTGTGGATAGCGTGTGGTCTCTGAGTGTCAGCCCACTGGGAGAGCTTCAGGGCTCACTGCTGCAGGGAGGAGCACTGGGCAGGCCTGTCTGCTCTAGGACCTCAGCTCCACAGGGACCCGGGCAGTGTCACCTGATTAGAGCCCCTCTGTCTTGGAGGAGGGAGGTGACAGATGGGTTGGCGGTACTGACCTTGTTTCAGAGGAGAGCCAAGGATTACAACTTTCACCCTGACCCTTTTACTTTCAGGATCCCCTGAAATAGACCAGGAGGAGGAGGATGAGCTTGAGGGTTTATCAAAGTGTAGAGCCCAGTACCCCCAGTTTTAGCCTAGCCTTCTCTGAGAACATGAAAATTAGAGATCATTCTGTTCTTTCTCTCTGGGAATGACACTGAGGAGCTTTTTCCCTCTGGGGGAGGTGGGTACAGGCCCAGAGCAACAGTAGCATTGGGAGTATTAAGAAATTGCTACAGTGATTACAAGTGGGTCACAAAAGGAATGGTCAGGGGAATGAGGGCTTCTGACCTAGCAGGGTGGTGCTAGAGCTTGGAGGAATGTGGGGTCAGTGCCAAGGGAGGAGTCTTGTAATCTTGTCTTTTTCTGTCCCTCCCTCTCCCACCATCCCCTCCACCCAAATTCCGCCCCGGTCCTTTGTCACTGCCTCTGACTGTGTCACTTTCCCTCTGCCCTTCACTGTTTCTCTGTTCTCATTGTCCTGTGATACTCTCTGCCTTTTTCCTTCTCTGTCACTTTGTTCACCATATTCTCGTATTCTGTCTGACTCTCTTTTACCACTCCTGTCCCCTACACTTTTTCTGGTCTGCCCCTGCCCTCTCGTAATAGCCTACCCGCCCAGCCAGCACTGGGGTAGCCGGGGCCAGTGGTTCCCTGGGCCCCTCTGGCTCAGCATCAGCAGGAGAGCTGAGCAGCAGTGAGCCCAGCACCCCAGCTCAGACTCCGCTGGCAGCACCCATCATCCCCACACCAGCCCTCACCTCTCCTGGAGCAGCACTCCCACTTCCTTCCCCCTCTAAGGTAAGGTCTGGGGTTGGAGCAAAGAAGAACCAAGACACAAAGGGGCCTGTGACCCCTGACAGGGTCTTAAAAGTTTCCCTGGGTTGGGGGAGACCCAGAACCTTGGATTAGAAGGGTGAGGTCTCAGCATATAAGTATCCCATTACTGACTAAGCCACCCATTCCTCTCTGTCCTTCTTCCACACTTCCCCCATATGGATTGGGCTCTTCACAGATATTTGTATGCCACTTGCTTTGGCCCTGGCCCTGGAATGATATCTGCACACATTCCTGTCCTTCCTCTCCAGCTCAGACTCGACGGGGAAAAGCAGGGAGGCTGTGCACAGACTGAAGGGTCTCTCCTTTGCAGGAAGAGGAGGGGCTGAGGGCCCAGGTGCGGGACCTGGAGGAGAAACTGGAGACCCTACGACTGAAACGTGCAGAAGACAAGGCAAAACTAAAAGAGCTGGAGAAACACAAGATCCAGCTGGAGCAGGTGCAGGAATGGAAAAGCAAAATGCAGGAGCAGCAGGCAGATCTGCAGCGGCGCCTCAAGGAGGCTCGGAAGGTGAGACTTGGTATGAAGAGGGTGTCTGGGGAGGCAAGGGGCGCAAAGAAGTGTACTGGAAGCTGGAACTGGAGCCTGGACTATCCTGTGCAAAGGGGTACATGAGGCACCTCTGTGATTGTACCCTTCAACTTCCACTTCTCTTCAGGAAGCCAAGGAGGCCCTAGAAGCAAAGGAACGCTACATGGAGGAGATGGCTGACACTGCTGATGCCATCGAGATGGCCACCCTGGACAAGGAGATGGCCGAAGAGCGAGCTGAGTCCCTACAGCAGGAGGCCGAGGTGCTGCGGGAACGTGTGGAAGAGCTCACTACTGACTTGGAAATCCTCAAAGCTGAGATTGAAGAGAAGGGTAAGCGGCCAGGAGCTGCTGGGGGCCAAATGATGGGGTTGGAACCCTGTCTGAAAGTACTAATGGTCTTCCCCAGGCTCAGACGGTGCTGCGTCCAGTTATCAGCTCAAGCAGCTTGAGGAGCAGAATGCCCGCTTAAAGGATGCCCTAGTGAGGTAGGGTCCTCTCATTGCCAGGCTCACTCTCCTGTCTCCAAATCTGTGAGTGACTCTTAACACATGGTCTTTCTCCTTCTCTCTTGCCATTTTCCCACAGAATGCGGGATCTTTCTTCCTCAGAGAAGCAGGAGCACGTGAAACTCCAGAAGCTCATGGAAAAGAAGAACCAAGAGCTGGAAGTTGTGAGGCAACAGCGGGAGCGTCTGCAGGAGGAGCTGAGCCAGGCAGAGCGCACCATTGATGAGCTCAAGGAGCAGGTCTGGGCAGCCCGACCCCTTGCCCAGAGCACTGTGGTGCTCGCCTTCCGGTGCCTCCCTGCCTAGGCACCTTTCAGTCCTTCTCCTTGTTTGCCCTGTCTGACACAGGTAGATGCTGCTCTGGGGGCTGAGGAGATGGTGGAGACGCTGACAGACCGGAACCTGGATCTGGAAGAGAAAGTGCGCAAATTGAAGGAAACGGTGGGGGACTTGGTAAGAGAAGAGCAGACTCCTGACTTACAACCTTGATGGAGGGCATTTGGAAGAGACTTGCTGTAAGAAGGATTGGCGCGATCCCTGGCCTTTGAGTAGGGTGTGTAGTGAGTGCCGGTGCCCTGGCCCGGTACCGTGATTCTGACTTTTCTTTGCCCCAACTACCTTGTCGTCTCCCAGGAAGCAATAAATGAAATGAACGATGAACTGCAGGAGAATGCACGTGAGACAGAACTGGAGCTGCGGGAGCAGCTAGATATGGCGGGTGCACAGGTACGGGATGCTCAGAAGCGTGTGGAAGCAGCCCAGGAGACAGTCGCAGACTATCAGCAAACCATCAAGAAGTACCGCCAGCTGACTGCCCACTTGCAGGTGCCTGCATACCCACTGCTCTCTGCCCACAATCACCCCAGGGCTTCCCCCATGACTCAGCTGTGTCTTGTTGCCCATCCTTGCTCCCAGGATGTGAATCGGGCACTGACAAACCAGCAGGAAGCGTCTGTGGAAAGGCAGCAGCAGCCACCTCCAGAGACTTTTGACTTTAAGATCAAGTTTGCCGAGACTAAGGCTCATGCTAAGGTCAGGAAAGTGGGTGAGCTGGAGGGGGGTGATTGTTGGAGAGCCCAGCCTGGGTATGGCCATGGGCTGATCTGCTGTGGGGTTCTGGCCTTCAGGTTCCTGGAGTTGGGAGTGCTTTGTGTGGTGGTTTGGAAGACTCCTGGCCTGGGCCTGTCCTAGAAGCAGGAGACACGTTGGAACGTAGCATGGAGGTTAGGAGGTTTTCCGCAGCCTAGCTGAGAACCCACCTCCCTATCTCCCTCACAGGCAATTGAGATGGAATTGAGGCAGATGGAGGTGGCCCAGGCCAACCGGCACATGTCCCTGTTAACAGCCTTCATGCCCGACAGTTTCCTTCGGCCAGGTGGGGACCACGACTGCGTTCTGGTGCTGCTGCTCATGCCTCGTCTCATTTGCAAGGTACGGTCTGCCAGCCACATTCCCAGCAGGGGTCTGCTGAGCTTGCCATGAGCCAGGCGTTGGGGATGCCAAGCAAAGACGGCAGTCATTATCCTGCTCTCAGGGTTTATGATGTAGTATAGGAACACAGAATCACAGACAGATGTATGTTACAGATGATGTTTTATGAAGGGGAGATGCAGATGCAGATGCAGGTTGTGAAGTGTCTGGGAGAGAGCACAGCTGGGGAGCTGATGGAGATAGTGGGATATTACTGAAGGAATAACATTTGAGGTGAGACCCAGAAGATGACTAGGAGCTAGTTAGGGGATAACTGTCAGGATCACATTCTAGTTGGAAAGGTAACAGGAGCAGCAGCTTTAAGGTGGGAAAGAGCTTGGTCCCACGGGTCCTGCTGCCCTTTCGCCCCCATATCCAAGTCTTCATCAGCACCAGCAATCACATCACCCTTTCCCCACGTGTGACTCCCTGCCCATCTAAGAGCTGTTTCTGCTTTCTCTCCCATGTGTTCATGCCCTCCACCTAGTTGCTCAGCTCTCTGTACTCCTGAGTCTGTGTTCTCCATCCTCTGCTCTGAGCCCTGTGTCTCTGGTGCTTCTTCCCACAGGCAGAGCTAATCCGGAAGCAGGCCCAGGAAAAGTTTGAACTAAGTGAGAGCTGTTCAGAGCGGCCAGGACTTCGAGGAGCTGCAGGGGAGCAGCTCAGCTTTGCTGCTGGGCTGGTGTATTCACTGACTTTGCTGCAGGCCACACTCCATCGTTACGAGCAGTAAGTGATCCCTGACCTCCACTGCAGGGCCATGGGTCCCAGATTGGCTGGAACTGAGATTGCCTTGTAGACTCTGGCCTCACAGGGCCCTTCTCTGGTCTCCAGTGCCCTCTCTCAGTGCAGTGTGGATGTGTATAAGAAGGTAGGCAGCCTCTACCCTGAGATGAGTGCCCACGAACGCTCCTTGGACTTCCTCATTGAGCTGCTGCACAAGGATCAGCTGGATGAGACTGTCAACGTAGAGCCTCTCACCAAGGCCATCAAGTACTACCAGGTCTGGGGCGAGAATTGAGGCTTAGCACAGGAGGAGGGAGGGTTTCTTCTGGGACTGTTGCCAGTGTAGCCAAGGTTGTATGTCCCAGGCTGAAGGCTTGAAACTCTTAGATGAACTCACCTTAGGATGCAGCTCCTTGAGGGTTTTGGATTCTTTCATACCTCTGGAGTCCCATGATGACTAGGGCTCAAACTGCAGTTTGGGAAGAATGCTCCGTTTTTCCAAGGCCTGAAGACTGTTCATTTGCCATCCCTCCTCAGCATCTATACAGCATCCACCTTGCTGAACAGCCTGAGGACAGTACCATGCAGCTGGCTGACCACATTAAGGTGAGGTGTTTGGGCCAGTGGTTGAGCCCCTTATAGAGACCAGAAATGAAAGACATCAGATCACACCCTCAAAGGGTGTCACATAAGACTGGAACAGGGTCACGGAGGCCAGATCAGGGAAGCCAGAGAGCTCACTTGCGGATGGGGTCAGCCAAGGGTGGAAACTTCTTTAGAGATGTTAATGGGGCAGAAGGGCCCCTGTTGGAGGCTGACAGCCACCTGCTTCTGTCTTCACAGTTTACCCAGAGTGCCCTGGACTGCATGAGTGTGGAGGTGGGACGGCTACGGGCCTTCCTGCAGGTGAGAGCACAACGAGATCTGTTGGACTTCCTCTTCCTTCGTAGTCCCCACCTCCTTGCCCCCAGCCCTAATTCTGACTTGGCTTCCCGTCTGTCTCCTATTCTGAGTAGGGTGGGCAGGAGGCTTCAGATATTGCCCTCTTACTCCGGGACCTGGAAACTTCGTGCAGTGATACCCGCCAGTTCTGCAAGAAGATCCGGCGGCGGATGCCAGGGACGGATGCGCCTGGGATCCCAGCTGCACTGGCCTTTGGACCACAGGTTTAGGGCTGTAAAGGGGGACGGGAAGGAAACAGCAGAACCAGGAGGGGCCCAGCATGTCGAGATATGGATCTGGTCAGGGGACAGGAATGGTTTTGAGGTAGCTGGGAGCTGTGGTGTTGAGCCCAGAGTGGGCTCCTGACTCCGGCCCGTTTCACAGGTATCCGACACACTCCTCGACTGCAGAAAACACTTGACGTGGGTGGTGGCGGTGCTGCAGGAGGTGGCAGCAGCTGCTGCCCAGCTCATTGCCCCACTAGCAGAGAACGAGGGACTGCCTGTGGCTGCCCTGGAGGAGCTGGCTTTCAAAGCAAGCGAGCAGGTGGGCTGGGTTGGCTGGGCAGCAGGTGGTGATGGGAGAGTCAGGTGGCTAGTGTGGGGTTTTCACTACTGCCGTTGACACCTGCAGATCTACGGGACCCCCTCCAGCAACCCCTATGAGTGTCTGCGCCAGTCATGCAGCCTCCTCATCAGCACTATGAACAAGTTGGCCACAGCCATGCAGGAGGGAGAGTACGATGCTGAGCGGCCCCCTAGCAAGGTGGGTAGCTCCTTGGAGGCAACTGCAGGAGCCAGGAGGAGCAGGACTTGGGGAGAGCTGCTGCTCATTGTGGGAGGGCTGGGAGGCAGGAATTTGGGGAGCACCTTCCTCTTGCTTAAAAGGCAAGGAGGAAGATTTTCTGTTTGACTGGATCCCTCTGAAAGGAGAGCCTTGATAACCCTGCCCTCTGCCCCTCACTCTGCCCCTTAGCCTCCTCCAGTTGAGCTGCGAGCTGCAGCTCTTCGTGCAGAGATCACAGATGCTGAAGGCCTGGGTTTGAAGCTTGAGGATCGAGAGACAGTTATTAAGGAGCTGAAGAAGTCACTGAAGATCAAGGTGAGGATAGGGGAGGCTCAGGATCTGAAAGGCCAGGAAATAGCAGGGGGCACAGGGAGGCAGTGAGTGTTGCTTGTAACTGAGAGGGGTTGAGGACTGAGGGGAAGAAGTGGCACCTGTGATGAGTGGGAGTTCTTGTGGGAGCTTTCTACCTCATGGTCTTTCCCAGGTCTCGGGTTGGGAGGTCATGGGAAGTGTAAGGCAACTGGACACGCTACATCCTTGTCCAGGGGGAAGAGCTCAGTGAGGCCAATGTGCGGCTGAGCCTCCTGGAGAAGAAGCTGGACAGTGCTGCCAAGGATGCAGATGAGCGCATTGAGAAAGTCCAGACTCGGCTGGAGGAGACCCAGACACTGCTGCGGAAGAAGGAGAAGTCAGGCACCTCCCCGGCCCCTGTTCACTCCACCCTCCCTCCTGCGAGCAGCTCCCTGCCTTCTAACCCAGGCCCTCTCGAAGTGAGACTCCCCAGGGCAACAGAGGCCATCTCCTTCCCAGCAGACAGCACCATTGTCTCATCCCAGTCTGAGCCTCTTCTGCCCCTGGCTCCTGGCCAGCAGGGCTGCCCTAAGGACCTGTCAGGACTGCGAAATGAGGGCGGGGCCTTTGGGGAAGGGACACTGCCCAAGCCCAGGTTCTCTTTCACAGAGAGTTTGAGGAGACCATGGATGCACTTCAGGCTGACATCGACCAGCTGGAGGCAGAGAAGGCAGAGTTAAAGCAGCGATTGAACAGCCAGTCCAAGCGCACGATTGAGGGGCTCCGGGGGCCCCCTCCTTCGGGTATTGCCACCCTGGTCTCTGGCATTGCTGGGGGTGAGTGCCGTGGAGCAGGCAGCACCAGCCTAGAGGAGATTGGATGTCCCCACTCCTGTCCTTGGCCTCAGTTTGACTTTTCTCCCCCGCCCCCCGCTGCCCATAGCTGGAGTTTCAGCCAGGAACACGCTTGCCCAGTTTCACTCTGTGGCAACTTTCACCAAGTTTTTACTTCTTCTGAAGATATGTGCAGAGTTCCTTTGACCAAGGTGGGGCAGTGGGGCCTTACCAAGGTATCAGTGAAACTCAGAATTCTAGTAGCTGTCCCTCCTGGGTCTGCCATATGGCCTTTCTGTCCCAACCCTATATTCTAGAAGGTCATCAGCCTGCAGCAGACTGGGGTATCTGCTGTGGTATCCAGTTGTGCCTGGTGCTGCTCTTGATTTTTCCTCTGCTGCGGCACTCCATTTTCTCCAGAGTTCATGTCGCTTCACCCTGTAGTATGGTTCTCTCTTCCAGTGATGAATTCTCCCAGTTCCACTTGGGGCTTATGTTCTGACCTTTGTCTGGTCTCTTAGTGTGGTCAGGGCTCCTTACCTGGAGTTTTTCTGGCTTCCAGGCCTAGTCTCCCCAGTTTCCTGGCCAAGGAGGTGGCCATTGCTATCTTGGTTCTCATCTACTGTGTAGTATGTTTTTTGTTCTCTCTTTAGTTTCTTACTTCCCCTTCTCACCTCCAGAAGGCAAACTCCTTGAAATGGAATTAAACCTGCAGGATCTCTAGAACTTCCTTGCTGTGCTTGTCTTGTCAGTTGGCCTTACCTAGGGTCTTGTCCTCGTCAAAGCCCCCATCACTGGTGCTGCTTGACTCTGAAAAGTGACCAAGTATCTTCTTGTGTTTAGACTCCTGTGAGTCAGATGGTTCCATGTTCCTTGGGAGGGGACAGAATTACCATATTGTGTTGTTTTGGCATAGGCTTTTTTTTTTCCAGTTGCACTGGGTCTTTGTAGCGATAGACAGGCTTCTCTAGTTGCAGTGTGTAGGTTCAGTAGCCTTGCAGCATGTGGGATCTTTGTTCTTTGACAAGGAATTAAACATGTGTTTCCTGCATTGGAAGGCGGATTCTCAACCACTGGACCACTAGGGGAATCCTAGCATAGGCTCTTTAAACAGATACTGGTTCTTTTTTGTTGTTTTTTAATAATTTTACTTATTTATTTATTTTCAGCTGTACTGGGTCTTCGTTGCTGCACAGACTCTCTCTAGTGAGCGGGAGCTACTTTTCGTTGCAGTGCACAGACTTCTCACTGCAGTGGCTTCTCTTGTGCAGCATGGGCTGTAGGGCACGTGGGCTTCACTGGTTGCAACACGTGGGCTCAGTAGTTGCATTTCCCAGGCTCCAGAGCACAGACCAGTTGTTGTGGCACACAAGCTTAGCTGCTCTGCTGCATGTGGGATCTTCCCAGACCAGGGATGGAATCCGTGTCTCCTGCATTGGCAGATGGTTTCTTTGTTACTGAGCCACCAGGGAAGCCCCAAATATTGGTTTTTAATTTTTGAAGCTTTGCACCAAAAAAGGGTGACTTTTGTCTCAGAGCAGTGGGAAACCTAAAGAAATGGGTATGTGTCTTCATGCTCAGTTAAGTTTTGCTGGTGGGGAGCACTAAGGGTGCAGACGTATCAGGGTCTCAGGAGCGGTCCATCTGCCCTTCTGGGAGGTGGAGTGTAGGGCAGGGAGGCAGGCACAGCCTCATGCCTCAAGTGTTTCCTCCAGCGCACACTGCCGCTGCCACTCTTCCTCACATGTTGCAGCTTGTATCATGGCCTGACTTCCCTGTTCTATCTTTCTTTCACACATATTTGCTCTTTCCCCAAAAGTAAAGGCAGGATCTTGTTAGGGAAGGTATGGTGATCAGGAAAAATGTTTTCCTGCATGACCAGGATTCTTCTGGTGTGTCCCCCTCACCACCATCCCATCTAATTCCTCTCTCCTCTTTTCCTGCTCCCCCATGGGCTGTCCTGAGCGCAGAAGAACAACAGCGAGGTAGAGAGCCAACCTGCTGGGGTGGTTAACAGGGTTGGTGGGAATTGGGGCCGGGGGAGCAGGGCGAGACTGCCCCCTTGAGAGCAATCAAGACTGGAGGTAGCAGGGGATAAGGAAGGGGGATGGGTAGGAATGGAACCCATCTTCAACCCTTTGCACCTGGGGCTCATGACATTTGTTGTGGTCCCCATAGGAGGTGCCCCTGGGCAGGCTCCGGGGTCTGTGCCAGGCCCAGGGCTGGTGAAGGACTCACCACTGCTGCTTCAGCAGATCTCTGCCATGAGGCTGCACATCTCCCAGCTGCAGCATGAGAACAGCATCCTCAAGGTAAGGAGGTCACAGAGAGGGTAGGTGTAACTGCCTCATTGATGATAGACGGTAGGGCTGTCCGTCACTTCTTAACCACCACTCTTCTTCCCGCTTCGCTCACAGGGAGCCCAGATGAAGGCATCCTTAGCAGCCCTGCCCCCTCTGCACGTGGCCAAACTTTCTCTCCCACCCCACGAGGGCCCTGGCAGTGAGCTTGCTGCTGGAGCGTTGTATCGTAAGACCAACCAGCTGCTGGAGACATTGAATCAGTTGAGCGCACGCACCCATGTAGTGGACATCACTCGCTCCAACCCTGGTATGGACCTACCAACTCCTGAGATGAAAACCACAGCCCCTTCCCTTGCCTCAGGGATATAGTCCCTGCCTAGGCACTTCCCACACCAGAGAGGCTCTTCCTAGCCCTGTTCTTTGGTCTCAGTGTTCAGTTTGCTTGAGGCAGGCAGCTGGACTGGATGAAGGGTCACTAGTTAATGACCCTTCATCCAGTCCAGCTGCCTGCCTGCACCTTGGTGGGCCTCACTAGCCTTCTCTCCCCACAGCTGCCAAGAGCCCATCGGCCCAGCTCCTGGAGCAGGTGGCTCAGCTCAAGTCCCTAAGCGACACCATTGAGAAGCTCAAGGTTAGTTTAGACCTGCCTTTTCTCACCCAGGAGTGCCCACTTCAGAGCATTCTGTGCTGGAGGCCCTAGCATGGTCATTTCCACCAGGACCCCCAGGGCTCCAGCCCTGTACTAGGTGACATGTTGCAAACGAGGTGGGAGCGAAGACGGGGTTCCTGCCTTGGAAGTTCACTCCCAAACAGATTATCGCCATAGAAAAGAGATTCTTACCAACAAAATGGGCTGAGCTAGGATCATCTTCAGTGTAGTGCAGCTTCTGTCAGAACTGAGATCACTGCAGAGTAGAATGGTTGAGAATGGCTTCCCAGAAGTTACAGAATCTGCGATGAACCCTGAAGGATAAGTATCTATAAAGTAAAGATGTTGGGTAGGGATGGGATTGGAGTTGAGAGCAAAGGTATGGTGATAAAAGAGGACTGGGTCCCTATCCTTGGTATTAGTATCCCTGTTAAGCCAGGGAGATACTGGGCTAGCCTGTGGAGAGTCCCCTAAATGACTCCTGTTCCCCGCATCTGCCAGGATGAGGTTCTTAAGGAGACTGTATCTCAGCGCCCTGGAGCCACGGTCCCCACTGACTTTGCCACCTTCCCTTCATCAGCCTTCCTCAGGGTAAGAGGGAGCGTGGGGAGGGGGTGGGCAGTGTGGAAGGCTCAGATGATTCCTTCCCCTCTCCTCCAGAATTTGAAGAGGCTTTTGGGGGTCTCAGGTCCAACGACTGAACTTCTTGAGTTATCTGGCCAAGTCTTAACTTGCAAGTAACTTAACAGTGCTTGCAATGCTTTCCAAAATTCCAATATTTTAGCAGTTAAACATCATCTGTGATTTCTGACACCAGGAGAGACTCAAAACTCCCTTGTCAGGCTATGTACCTCAATTCTGATTTGGAAAATGTGGTCATTATAGCCTAGGAGCCTCAAAGCCTCATTCTCCCAGGGTCTCAGTGCTCAGGAACCTTGTCAGTGGCACAGAGCTCAAGTGAGCCCCTGACTGGCGGCCTCTCTCCCTTTCCAATTCCCAGGCCAAAGAAGAGCAGCAGGATGACACTGTGTACATGGGCAAAGTGACCTTCTCGTGTGCTGCTGGCCTTGGGCAGCGACACCGGCTGGTGCTCACCCAGGAGCAGCTGCACCAGCTTCATGATCGTCTCATCTCCTAAATGCGTCTTCCCTCACTGTCCGCTACTGCCCGCAGCCCTCCTGGAGCTGCTCCTCCTGATGCGTAGCCACCAGGCAGCCCCCAGGTAGAACTGCGTGTGTAAGCTGTTCCTGCCCCACTCGGCTTCACGCCCACCTTCAGTGCCCTGCCCCTGCCCCTTGACCTGGGTTCCCCTGTTTCCCTTCCCTGGCCTCTGCCAGAGTTCGCTATTCAGTTGCTCCCTTCTTCCTGAGGAGCTTCAGGGGCTCTAGGGGGTAGGTAGGTTGAGACCCCACAACCAAAGGTTGAATGAGGTCTCTCCGACTGAGGACTTCACTCCTTGATTAAAGCCACTTCTGCTTCAGTGTTGTCTGTGTGATGTTGGGAGTGGGAATTGGGCCACTTGACTCAGAGCAGGAGTGGAGGAGGAGAGATGCTGAGAAGGCTCTGGCTCTGTCCCTCAAATTTGTGTGCAGTGAAGTTTCTCTGAGCAGAGGGAAAGGGCTCAACCAAGGGCTTGGCTCCTGAGTTCATTTTATGGATTTAGGAGGGTGGGGAGTGTGTTGCCTCTGCGGCCCTGCCTCTGTTCTCTGGATCTTTCACTGCTCTTCAGGCCAGCAGTGTTTGGAGCTTGGCTAATGGTATGATTGCCACTCGAGCCAACTTTCTGAGGTGCTGGCAGTCTCCCTGTAAGATCTGAGGCCTCTCAGAGGGAACATTTACTAAGCAACGGGAGACAGAGTCATAGACTGGTAAGAAAGGATAGATGTTACTAAAGCTGCTCCCAGATTAAGATCACCTGGGGAGTTCCTTTGAAAAAGTTTGCACATGGGCTTTGGCTCAGGTGGTGCTAGTGGTAAAAAACCCACATGCCAGTGCAGGAGATGTAAGAGACGTGGGTTCTATCCCTGGGTCGGGAAGATCCCCTGGAGGATGAAATGGCTACCCACTCCAGTGTTCTTGCCTGGAGAATCCCCATGGACAGAGGAACCTGGCAGGCTACAGTCCATAAGGTTTTATAGAGTCAAACTGAAGTGACTTAGCACATACAGACTTTGGCTCAGATTTGGGGCCCATTAGGCCAGTGAGCAGTGTCTCAGTGTTTTAGAGCTTAGCCCCAGTTTAGTTCAGTTTCTTGATGCTCACTCTTTTTTTTTTTTTGGCTGCACTGCACACCAGCACTCCCTGTACTGGAAGCACAGCCCCCTAGCCATTGGACTGCCAGGGAATTCCCTTCCACTCTCTTTATTCCCTCCTTGAGGACATCCTGCCCAGGCTGCCGGAGGTCTCTGATCCAGATGGGTGGAGACACCCTTGGTGCTTAGGAGCAGCTCCAGCTGTGTCACGTCCTCTGCCTTGTGGGAAAGGATCAAACAGGACAGGGGGCTCCAGGTGGGCACGTCCCCAGCTGACGCACCCTCTGGGAAGGTCAGTGGAATACGGTGTTTGATACCTGCTCTGTACCTTAGCTTCTTTCAACTGGGGATCAAGAGAAAATGATTTGCATGACTTTCCTCAATACTCTCAAGGATTACATGTAGCTGATACCATTCTAGATGCATTGAGTATAATTCTTTATATACAAGGGATACCTTAGAGTGTTCGGGCTTAATTCTTCTAGAATTGGTTGAAAAGGGTGGCTGTGTTTTGATATCACGGAGTTTTTACCTCACCTCTCCACACTGGGCTGCTCTCGTGCTGAGGAAATTGCAGACCACACTGTTCTTTCCCTGGGATTGGATTGTGTTCCTGTCCTGTCTACCTAATTGGCTGACCTGCCTTCCCCTTGGTGGTTAAGATACCAAGGGCCAAGACTAGGCAACTCCTGGGGTCATGAGAAGAGGACAGGTCTTTCTTGTTCTGTCCTTTTTCCTTGGAGGTGATTTCTCACCATTACTGCTCTCCAAATGTCACACTTACAGTTATTCAATTGCCTGTGTGTACCTGTGTCTAAAATGGAAATTATCTTCTCCATGTCCTGTGTACGACAAGGCACACACCAGGGTGTCTCATGTCTTTTCCACCCTCCTGAGCTAATTTAGTTACTCAGTTCAGTTTTTCCTTCATTACTGTCTTTCAAATCTGTTCACTTTTCCCCACCCCCTTTACGGCTAACTTGGTGTATAACTTTTTGCAGTGGGTATTTCAGCAGTCTTTAAAATGGTTATCCTACCTCCGTTGCCTCTCTCACTCAGTTCTCATAGATGCCCGAGGGACACCTTTCCAAAGTACACCCTGGGCCATGTCATTCTCTGTTTAAATCCTGAAATGGTTTTTCCAAGTAGAATTTAAAAGTTAAACAAAATCCTGAAATGGTTCCTCCAAGTGTCTAGAGGTTAAAATTTAAATTCACTAGAATGGCACACATCCGTGATTTGCATCCTGCCCACTTCTCCAGCCTCTTTGGTGCCTTAGGATCTAGCGTTAGTGTCCCTCTGCAGTTTCTTTGCCACCCTGTGATTGCTCAGGCCTCTTCCCACTGCCCAGAATGCCAGTTACCTCCTTTCTTTCTTCCTACCTCTCTGCCCCCACCCCACCCCATCTTAGCTGACATCCTGGTCATTTATTAAGACAGTTCTGGCTTTGCTACCTTAGAAAAACAATCCCAGTAACCTCTTAGGTGCTCCTCTTATGGAGCAGCAAAAAACCTGAACCTTTTTTTTTTCAGGTGTGATTGGATTTAGTTGCTTTGTGACGTTGTCAACATTTCTCATCTCAGTCTGCTTTCTCAACTGCAGAATAGAAATAACAGTACCTTACAGGGCTGTGGTGAAAGCTGAAAGAGTTAATGCATGCAACGGTGGTACACAACAGGCCTCTTCTTTTTTAGTACACAATCCTTTGGCATTCCTTTATGCCAGTAAGCTTCTCTTTCATACTAATTGTGAGTTAGCCCATCTGTCTCCTCCTTTAGCCAGACTGAGAGTTCTTTTAAAGTGTCTTTCATCTCTGCCTCCCCCAGAACACAGGAGAAGGGCACATGTTCATGAAGGAGCACTGCGGTTTCATTGTAGAAATGAGTTTGAGGTGCCTGTGAGAGTGTCCTAGTAGAGATGCCCATTGTGGTTGGATCCAGCTGGGTATAGAGCTCAGCAGAAAAGTCTGGATTGCAGATGCAGTTTGGGGAATGAGGTGGGAGTGTGTCAGTGGTGGCTGAAGGCATGATTGGGATGAGAGGTATTGTTTTAATTCAGGTTACTTAGAACACGGAACCTGAAGCAGAGCTGAAGCACTGGTGCTTTATTGGTAGATCCACTACCCAAGCAGTGAGGTTGAGGAAAGCTAGGCAGGGAAGGCGAAGGAAACACAAGGTGTGTTTTAATGAGTTGGCCACTGCTTCACCAATACACAACTGGTTTCTTGTCCATATGTGGTCTCTGGATAGACGTTACAGAAACACTATGTTTGGGTTGATGGGGAGGTGGAGAGCTAACTCAACCTCCTCTCTATTCTGTCTCCTGTCCTTCGTTGCTCCAGGTTTGCCCCGTTGGGTGTTTGCTCTCCGTCACTTGCTGGGATTGTGTTAGTTGACCACCAGAAAAGCTAGATCCCATGCCCTGCAGCATGGCATTGCATCCAGGTCCCGAAGTGGTGAGGCGAACAGAAGGGCACTGGCCAGTAGGACTTGATCAAGACAGAGTAAGCAGCTAGAGGCCTGGGGATCAGGTGAAGCTGCAAATCACCAGAGGAGAGAGGCCAGGGCAGGAGGAGGGTGGAGCCCTGGGCAGTTCTGAGAGTTAACCCACAGCAGAGGCCCAGGGGTCACCCGCTGGACCAGAGGCCCCAGAGGATGTGTCACAGGGCCAAGGGACAGAGAGAGAGAGAGAGTTGATAGTTTCTGGTAGCCGAGGTCAAATGGGCTTGAGTTCAGAAAGAAAGTGGCATCTGATCCTGAGATGCCTGGTGAGCTGGCCAGAGCTCCCTCTACTGATGGAATAGAGGGAAAAGAAACTGGTTTGTGGTGGTGAGAAAGGGGAGAGCAGCGCGTGTGCGCTACTGTGTCCCAATATTCAAGTCGGGTGGCCAGGGGATTGGCAGACCGCTGATGCAAGCATTGTTGTCTGCAGATGATAATGGGAGCTGCTCATGGATCCCAAGAGATTTCTGGGACCTGGGATAGGATGTGATGGTGTGTAGGGAGGCTTTGTGAGGCACTTTGTGTACCAAGGATGGTGCATAGCATGGGAACAGCCTCCTTTGATCCATCTAAACCTAGAACTGCCAGTTGTGATAGAATACAGTCTCAATTTTGTTTCCTAGGAGCCCCTCTCTTTTTGGAAATCTCGGGCAGATTTCCAGGGTCAACATTACCTTCCCCAATGTAGAGACAACTTAATGAAGTTATATAAGAGCTGTGTCCCAGCTCTTCCACTTATAAGCTATATGAACTCAGGGAAGTTGCTTAACTTTTCAGCCTCAGTTTCTGTATCTATAATATGAGGCTGATAGCACCTTCCTCAGGTGGTGTTTTTTTCTTCAGGTAACCTTTCGGGAAAGATTAAATGAGATAACATGTCTGACATACGTATTCAATAATAAATGATACTGGGGGAGACTGATATTGAACAAATGAAAAGGAAATGGAATACAAGCAGCCACATTCCCAAGACTTACACTTGTGACACAAATAATCATATTTTGGATTCCAAAGACTAGGCAGTCCCCAGGGCCCCAGTTTTTGGCTTGTTTCCATGAGTGATTGCCATCCTCTCTCTACCATCCAGGCACTGTTTCCTCCTACTCTTAGCTAAGGCCAGGGAAGAGTTAAATGTTTGTGGTACTCCTACCTCACCTCAGTTTGAATTTACCTTCTTCGTTCCCATTTTCTGTGCTATCCTGTAGTGAGAAGCGAGAGTGGAGGCAATATAGAGATCTGAGTCTCTGCTGGCCAATCATAGAGAATATGCCAGGCTCCAGAGCCAGTCCTGCCCTACTCAGCCTTGAGGCTGAAAGTGAGCCAGGAGCCTGTGCTCTGCTGCACCCAGGTGCTTCCCTGGGGAAGCTTCATAGCACTGAATACCTTGCATCCTATCAAGTAGGCCCAGAACACCGAGAGGACATGGAATCTGAGGGTAAGCGGCCTCTCCTGCTTCCCTGTGGACGTTAACCTCCGTGCTGCCCTCTCCTCCTCTGTGTATATTGGGACGCATGTCCATTCACTCGGGCTTCCTTCATCTCTCCCACACGAGCCAGCTGAAACAGGCAGTGCTGCTCCCAGGGACAGATGGCCTCTATTGCTGAGTTGCTCAGAACTGTGGCCTGGGACGTTTGGCCTCCATTTCTCTGCAGAAGGCCGGGGAGTTTGGGAGTGAGACCTGGACTCATCTCACTCAAGTAACTGGTGTCTGAGTAAATATATGTCTGTCTCTCTGTGTTTTGTTACTTTTTATTGTGGGAAATTTTAGCATACAGATGAAAAGAAGTAGAGTGTAGTGATCCTATTTCCTCCGTGAGGCTCTTCACTCACCTCTGCCCCCAGATTATTTTGAAGCAAATCCCAGATAGTTTATCATTTCATCTAAAAGTATTTTAGTATCCCTAAAAGATGCTTAAGAAAAACTAGAATACCAGTACTGCATCTAAAAAAAAATTTCATCAAATATCCAGTGTTCAGATTTCCCTGATTGTCTTAATAAATGTTTTGTTTTATAGTATGTGTATTTGGATAAGTTTCAAGAAAAAGATAACATACAGTATATATATTATATAAATGGGTTTCCCTGATAGCTCAGTAGGTAAAGAATCCACCTGCAATGCAGGAGACCCTGGTTCAATTCCTGAGTAGGGAAGGTCCACTGGAGAAAGGATAGGCTACCCACTCCAGTATTCTTGGGTTTCCCTTGTGGCCCAGCTGGCAAAGAATCCACCTACAATGTGGGAGACCTGGGTTCGATCCCTGGGTTGGGAAGATCCCCTGGGAAAGGGAAAGGCTACCCACTCCAGTATTCTGGCCTAGAGAATTCCATGGACTGTATAGTCCATGGGGTCACAAAGAGTCGGACACAATTGAGTGACTTTCATTTTCATATTATATAAATAGTAAATGGTATACTATTTATATAAAATAGTATATGGTATACTATTTATATATAACTGTCTCTCTCTATATATAATAGTTGTATCTTGAGTTCCATATTCTAATTTGCTATTATCATACCAATATAACACATACATATATGAATATATCTTAAACTTTATTTTCAATATATCAACAATTCAAATATATCAAATGTTATCATCCAAGAATAACAAAGAATGTAACATGGAGGAGGACTGAGAACATAGGTTCTCAATACTTAGTCACTAGTGATGGTAGAGATTTTCCTTTAGTGTTTTCTATGTAAAACATTAAAGATGTCCTGCCATGGCTTTGCAAGAATAGAGTTGCCAGAGGGGGAGTACAATGAAAAAAAAGAAAAAGACCCAGGGGTGTTAGGAAGAGATTAAAGATGGAAGTCAAGGAGAGAGAATATGTTTTGAAACTAAATATAAGGATTTCTTTCATTCAGAGTGTAAGCATCTGTATTAGCTTGGACTGCTATAACAAAATACCACAAACTGGGCTGCTTATCAACAACCAAGATTGATTTCTCACAGTTCTGGAGGCTGGAAGTCAGAGATCAGGGTGCTCGCATGGTCAGGTTCTGGAGAGAGTGCCCTTTTGGTTACAGGTGGCTGACTTTGTATTCTCACATGGCAGAAAGAGAGTAAGCTAGTTCTCTGGCCTTTTTTCTTGGGCTCCAAAATCACTGCGGATGGTGACTGCAGCCATGAAATTAAAAGAGGCTTGCTCCTTGGAAGAAAAGCTATGGCAGACCTAGACAGCATATTAAAAGCACAGACATTACTTTGTCGACAGAGGTCCATATAGTCAAAGCAATGGTTTTTTTAGTAGTCATGTACAGATGTGAGAGTTGGACCATAAATAAGGCTGAGCGCCAAAGGATTGATGTTTTTAAATTTTGGTATTGAAGAAGACTTGAGAGTCTGTTTGACTGCAAAGAGAACAAACCAGTCAATCATAAAGCAAATCAACCCTGAATATTCATTGGAAGGACTGATGCTGAAGCTGAAGCTCCAATACTCTGGCCACCTGATGTGAAGAGCCGACTCATTGGAAAAGACCCTGATGAAGGGAAAGATTGAAGGCAAAAGGAGAAAGGGACAGAGGATGAGATAGAAAGCATCACCACCTCAGTGGACATGAATCTGAGCCAACTCTGGGAGATAGTGAAGGACAAGGAAGCCTAGTGTGCTGCAGTCCATGGGGTCGCAAAGAGACTGAGCATCTGAACAACAGCAATAACTGGCCTTTTATGTAAAGGTATTAGTCCCATTCACAAGGGCTCCACCTTTCTGACCTGATTACCTCTCAAAGCTTTACTTGGTAAAATACCATCACATTGGGAATTAGACTTCAATAAATGAATTTTGGGGGACACAAACATTCAGTCTATAACAGCATCCAAATGTGCCCCGAGGAAAGAATTTATATCCTCTTGTTTCTGCCTCAAGTTACCCAGTAATGTGCCAAGTAGATAGTGCCCATCAGCTGAGAAGGAGTACTCTCCTCCCAGCATTGTGTGTGGAAGGACTGGGGAGTGAAGAAAGGAAAGAAAGGAAAGTGATGGGAGAGCAACTTGCTTCTGAGTTGCTCTAGGTGACGGATATCAAATCCTTCACTTTGGGAAGCCTGTCAAATAGCTGAAGGGGTGATTTTCCAACTTTACAAATGATGGTAGAGGTAATAAATTTATACTGAAGATTTGAAAGGGTTAAAAAAATGTTTATGGAAAGGGACCAGGTAGATACCCAGGCAGTAAGAGAACCTGGGTATTGAACAAGAGTTAAGTGCTTTCAACCTCTGCTCCACAGGTCAGTTTCAAAATTCTGAATCCTCTGACTTTAGATTAAATATGGGGCAAATACCAAGTAAAGCTTTTCTTCAAATGCAGCAACTGGATGGTTATAAGAAACACTTCCATAGAAAATAACTTAGAAGAGCCCTTGGAGCTTTCTTCATTCAAGCCATACCAGATTGGCCAAAGATGTTCCACTTTCAGAACAAATGGAATGGTAGAAGTGCCACAGGCACAACCCTTTTATCACAGGAAGAGGCATGCAAACGTGCAAGAGAGTGATGGAGCTGCAGTCAGCACTGCATGCAGTGAGGAAGAGTATAGAACAGTGACCAGGAGAGACAACTCTGTCTATCCCTAAGTGAAAAGTGAAAGTGAAAGTTGCTCAGTCGTGTCCATCTCTTTGTGATCCTATGGACTATACAGTCCATGGAATTCTCCAGGCAAGAACACTGGAGTGGATATCCATTTCCTTCTCTAGGGGATCTTCCCAACCCAGGGATCGAATCCAGGGATGGAACCCAGGTCACTCGCATTGCAGGCAGATTCTTTACTAGCTGAGCCACAGGGAAGCCTCTCTGTCCATATTTCTGTCAAAATTATTTATAAACACTGAGGCCAGTCTGTCTATCCATTTCAAAGAATTGGCTTAGTGGAGAAGGAAGTAGCAAGTTTTTTTGTCCCCTGAAATTGCTAAATGGGAGGGCCATGAGATGACTCTGAAATAAGTTGAGGAATTTGAAAGGTGGAGAATTTTACACATATTAGAGGTCGTTTCTCCCTGCTTTGCTGAGCTCTTCAGAGTCTGCCATGCATATGGAATGAATGGCCTGTTATTTCCATCTCATTAATGATGGCTGCACAACAACAAAAGGGATGGCGTAGATCAGCGTGCATGCCGTGGGGAAGTTAAGGAAAAGATTGCCCAGTAATTTTCATCCTTGAGGAGGGAGGTATTTCCAACTTCTCAAAGATTTGTGCTCCCAAGGTAATTTGTTCTATGTTTAATTTTTCATAGTTTGTTCCTGGTATTCATAGGTTAAGAAAGTACAACCTTCCCAAGTACTGATTTATAGATAATGTTTATAAGCAGCACATAAAATGTTCACTTTCACAAATAATAACATCCATTGATCCTTTGAAATGAAATTTCAATTCTTAAATGTAATATTATAGCAAAGTATACACAAAATCTGTGTATCCTGAACTACAGGAAGTTGAGCAAGTGGTTTCTGTAGCCATATTTGATTTTAGTCAATAACACTTTTCCACAATGAACAAGTACTAACAAATATATTAATAAAACACTATGCCAAATACTTATTCTGCCTCAACTTGTTAAGCAATGCCATTCTAGATACTACTGAAAGCATTTATTTTAGAAGCTTTAACCTGATCTGGGAAAATGGATTCTTCTACAACTTGACAAATAGTATGTATAAGTCTCAAAGCTTTTAAATAAAAAACTCTCCAACACCGAAGTATTCATGTGAAACTTGTTTCTAAACAAAAAATCACTTGCTCTCTGAAGAAAGTATTAAAACAAGTTATCTTTTGAAGCAGATAAACATTCTTACAAATCATCTTTTACTTAAAAGAACCACAAATTAACTCACTGTCCTTAATAATCTGTTAGATTACTGTTGTCTAGAAATAAGAATACATGAAATGCATTTTCAGCTATCATAGGGTCCAAGGTGACATTTAGGTTTCACATATTGAACAGTTATAGTATACCTACAATGGAATAAAAACACATAATACTTCAGATAGTCAAAAGGAGCTACATGGTTTCTAAGATACTTTAGCTTTTGTTTGGTCATTAAAACCCAGTAAGTATTTGAGTATGGTACTATAAAGGCAGGCAATTAAAATCTCAAATATCAGTCTAAAATCAAAGACATGAAAATCTTTTTTTCTTTATCTTTCATTTACATAGTTAGATATCAGAACCTTACTGCAGAAAATATCATTACTATTTATAGCTGCCCAGAAAGCAATGAAACGTCAGAAATTTAAAATTATAAAAGAAGCTTAAGTTCTTCATTCATAGTAAGCAAGACTTCTAACCTCAGCAAACTTTTCTGGATCCTTTCAAATCAAGATATCTTCAATTTGCATTTGACCTTGTCTTCCAGTTGACATCTCCTGAAATCATTTCAGCAATGAGATCTATGACAAGGTCTTCAAGAATATCCACTGGCTCAGTATAAGGATTCTAACCATCCCCAAACCCATACACCTTTCCTGTAATTCTTCAGAAACAAGTTTCTTTTTACTAGGTCTGCATTCTGTACCTCCTCCAAAACTATCTTAATTTTCTTCCTCAAAGGTGGGGTTTTCTTTTCCCTATCTTCTCAAGGGTATTTTTATTCTTCAGGTATGTCCTTGATGTCCTGTCAGTGCCATTCAGACCTGGACTCGGTTGGATGGCTGGCGTCCAGGTTTGGAACAGAGCTGGATGCAGTGCCAAAGATTCCCCAAGTCATGGCTCAGCGACTGGAGCTGGTGACATGACAAAAGCAAGAGAATCCCCCCTAAAGGGAAACCTGCATCACTGCTTCTGTGGTTTAGTGTGGATGGGTGGTGGGGCAATGTGATTGCTGATGGCAATCTTGGAGGATGGAGGGGCAATAGTGACTTTACGCCTAGGAGGGGGTTGGGAGTAAACTTAGAACTCCAGCCCCTTGCAGTCCTGGGCTTAGAAACAAGTCCTCTTTTGGTCATAGTCTTCCCATTACTTAATGATCTCATTCTTCCTGCAGCCCAGATTCAATTGGGATGAGCAGCCATTTCCTAAGGCTCTTTGGCTATCTCAGATACCTCCTGCTTTACCCACCTGAAGTGATTTTTGCAAAGGAATATTAAAATCAAAGACATCACCCTGGTCTATGAAGCAAATGAAAGCTGTATGAATGGTGACATCCTGGAGTTAGATTTCAAAATAAGACCTGGAATTTGTCACTTGTCATTGTTTCCTCAGCCAGGATACTGTTCTGGTGCCTGAGCAAAGAACTCCACTGATACTTCATATTCGAATTGATATAGGTAGTCCTTCCTTTTAAGATGAATAGAATGGGAACAGTCTAAGCAGACTGCCTGAATTCCAGCCTGTAGGCACCATTGGAGGCCTGGGGCAGAAGCTTGGAGATGTTGACACCCAACACGTGCAGGACAAAGCTTGTATTCTGACTAGGCTGCTATCTTGGCCCTCTTCTTTACGCCTATTGTTTGTTTTAATCTCTAGATTCTTTCTTGCTCACTTTTTCGTTATAATTTACTTGTTGAACTATTTCTCAGAGTCTGTTTTTAATGTATCCTCATGGTATTAATAGGTTCCCCTACCTTTCATATGTCCTATGGGTTATTAATTAGATTTACAGCAGTGATATCCAAGTGTGGTTGCCTGACCAACAACGTTAGCGTCACCTGGGGATTTGTAGGAGATGCTAAATCTTAACCATCCAGAGAGGCTGGCTACCAAGGTCACCATCTTGGTGAGGCCTAGCATCCCATTTTTGTGAAGTCAACCACTGAAGTAGAAAGGTCAAAACAACTGGAATGGGAAGGGATGAACGGAGTGGGCAAGGTAGTGGCTGGTCTACAAATAGGTTGGGATTTCTATTTGTTTTTTTTTTAACTAAAAATGAAAATTTTGATTTTTTTTTTCCTGCTTAATGTCAGAGCAAGTGGAGTAGAATGGTGGGCTTATGGTTAAACAGTTAGTTTAGCTCATTTAATATACTTCAAAAACTATGATTACTAATGGTTCAGTGTTCCCTGCCTTTCTTGTAGAAGTGAGGGGACAAGTATTCACTCTCCCTCAAAGCATAAGTCATCAAATCTTGACACTTTCTAGAAGACAAGGGAACTCAGATATGGCAGGCCTTCCTCTGGAGTTATAGGTCACCTTTGTACTTGGCAGCTAGGGGCAGCTGGTTTAGAAAGATCCTTCATCTGCAGCAACATGTTGTTAATTTTCCATGGAGACAAATTCAGGCCTGTTTTGTCAGGAGAGATCCTTCCAATCTTAGTGGAAAGGGTCCACTCAGAACTTGCTGTCTTGGAAGACAATCAGGACTTAAACATTTGAGGAAGGACCAATAGATGGAACTGCATTTTTGAACTCAACAGGCCTACTAAGTTGTGAAGTCAAGCTTCATTTTCCAAAGCCCCAGTGAACAGTGTCTAAGATAAGTTACTTTAAACCCATCTTGAAAAAAAAAAGCAAAGGATATGTATGTATTAGTTAACACTTATAGAACTGAACCCCAAAAGAGAATGGATTTTACTTTATATAAATTTTATTTTATTATTTTTATATGTATGCTATTTTATTTATTTACTTATTGAACTATAGTCCATTTACAATACTATGTTAGTTTCAGGTGTACAACATACATTCAATACTTTTGTAGATTATACTTAATTTTTTCATTTAATGTGTATACACTTTTAAAAGTTAATTTTAAAAAGAAAAGGAGCACTTAGATTAACATAATGATAAAACATGACCACAACTTGTTAGAATTTTTCTACATATTAACACTATGATATTGGAAATCCAGTTTTCAGTGGAAAAAAATCCTAACTTTCTATTTCGGAAAGTAAGTAATTTGGCTCCTTTTTGGTAAAAAAAAAAAAAAAAGAAAAGAAAAATTTATATTTTTGGCTGCTCTGGGTCTTCGTTGCTGTGCTTGGTCTTTCCCTACTTGCAGTGAACAAAGGCTACTCTCTAGTTGTGGTGCGTGGGCTTCTCATTGTGGTGGCATCTCTTGTTGGGGAACACAGGCTCTAGAGTGTGGGCTCAGTAGTTGTGGCTAATGGCTACAACTTGTTGTGGCTCCTCAGGACATGTGGGATCTTCCTGGAGCAGGGATTGAACCTGTGTCCCTTGCATTGGCAGGCAGATTCTTAACCACAGGATCACCAGGGAAGTCCCTGGGCTCCTATTTTAAATGAAGATATGTCTGAAAATGAAACATGTGCATTGACCTAAGATCATTGGGGAGACAGAGTGAAGAAGGGTCCAGAGGCTGGAACGTATGCATTCTACTCTTGATAGACATTTGGGTTGCTTCCATTTTGACTACCTACAAATGATGCTATGTAAACATCTTTGTTCATGTGCCTTGGTACACACATACACAAATGAAACTGCTTGGTCATTTAGTATATGTATTTTCATCTTTATCAAACCTTACCACATTGTTTTTTGCAGAGTAGCTGTATCAGTTTACGCTCCCACTAGCAGTGTGAGTTCACTTGGTTGGATTCAAGTCATCCCCTTTGGGAGTAGGGGGACATAAGTCTTGAGAAAAAGGAGGAAGCCAGGCAAGGGAAGGTCTTGGGTGTGAATCCAAGAAGTTCAGACTTTATTCACTTTCCTGTGAAGCCACTGTTGACTTTGGAACAGGGAATAAAATACAAAAATGAGGTTTTAGGAAGGTGAGTCTTTAAAGTTCTCAATTGGTTTGTGTTGCAGAAGAGAGTGGTGATGGTGGTGGGGTTGACTTAAGCCAACAGCAGGATGCAAGCTCACAGATGAGAGGAGAAAATTTGTGGGGAGAACTAAGACCCAGAGCGTCCTAGATCTACCAACTCTTGTCTTTAAATAATTTAATTAGGGGCTTCCATGGTGGCTCAGTGGTGAAGAATCTGCCTGCCAATACAGGAGACATGGGTTTGATCCCTGGTCCAGGATGATCCCACATGCCACAGAGCAACTAAACCTCTGTGCCATGACTCCTGAAGCCTGTGCACCCTAGATCCTGTGCTCTGCAACAAGAGATGCCAGTTCAATAAGAAGGCTGCGTACCACGACTAGAGAGTAGCCCCTGCTTGCTGAAACTAGAGAAAAGCCCACGCAACAGCGAAGACCCAGCACAACCAAACATAAGTAGATAAATAAATTTTTTAAAAATCTAGTTAGACTATAGCACACTGCTAAAGCCCCTCTAGAAGACACGTGGCGTTATTTAGCAAAGATGACGATTCACATAGCCAATGACTGAGAAATCCCCCAAATTTACCAAAACAAACAGGGAAACAAAATCACCCCAAAAGAAGAGATTTCAAGAAGGAAATAAATGCCTACAATGTCAAATGTACAGAGAGATCCATACAAGAACAGACCTGAAAACCATTCAGACTGGCAGTTAGTAATCTGATGATGAGCTTTGCTAGAGAAATGTTGGTGACGCCATGGGGGCAGAAGTCAGAACACAGTGTCTTGGGGAGTAGTAGGTAGTAGCAAAAGGAAACTGAGTTCAGAACATACTATCAGGATTGTTGGCTGAGCACAGACTCAGCACACAGAAACATTTAGTATGTGATAAAGACAGTAATTTGAACTGGTGGGTAGAGGGTACAAAGTCTGATAAATGGTGATGTAACACTTGAGAAAAATGGTAAAGTGAAAACCTATCTTGTAACATATATCAATTTAAAGTCCAGAGAAAACAAAACCAGAAAAGAACTAGAAGAAAATGTAAGTGTACATAAACTTGGGGATAGTTAAAGCATTTCTGAGATTGACAACAAACCTAGGAACCTTAAAGAAAAATATGGATAAATAGGGCTTTCCTGGTGGTCCCATGGTTAAGAATCCACTTGCCAGTGCAGGAGACACTAGTTCAGTCTCTGTTCTGGGAACATCCCACATGTCACAGGGCAGTAAATCCTGTGTGCTACAACTACTGAGCCCATGTGCTCTAGAGCCTGAAGCTGTAACAAGAGAAGGCACCACAATGAGAGAGTGGCCGACCCCCGCTCGCCTACAACTAGAGAAGCCTGCCCAGCAATGAAGACCTAGCACAGCCAAAAATAGATAAATAAAAATTTTAAGAAAGAATGAATGACAAATGATAAAAACAGGAAAATATTTACAATGTAAAGGGTTCCTATAAATAAATAAGGAAAAAGAAATAACCCAATATAAACATGGATATGAGACATTCACAAAAATTCAATTGCATTAGGGGTCAACAGAGGCACAGGTAGTGCAAGCCAACTGAGTAGGCACTAGACACGAGGAGGAAAGCTCTTTGCTGCCAGGGCACATCCTTCCCTATTTATTCCAGCAGGAAGGATCCGCAGCCTGCAAACCCGTTCCCTTTGTGCATCCTGGAGGGAAAGCTACCCATCCCATATCTTCCTGTCCCCTCCCCTACCCCAGATAAAGCTCACCCTCAAATTCCTGTATGAAATAAAAGATGAAAACGAAAATTAGAAGCTAAAATAACCTGAACTAATGTCCAAATGGTCTAAATAAAACCTGGGTAGGTATAAACCAAAGGGTTTTGCTTGAATGCTTGGCAGTAATGTCTCCACTGGTCTTTCCACCTGTGCTGTGATCCACACTGAAGCCAATTATTCCATTCTTGTGCAAAGTCCAGTCCCACATTCCTTTGAATTCAGACACATTAGCTGATGTTTATGTCTTTCTCTGGGATGGCCCAGCCTATCCTACGGGCCCAAACCTTTTTCTCCTCAAACTTGCCTTGTGCCAAGGAAACCACTTCCATGTTCCTAGGGTACACTGTATTCTCCCACCTCTCAGTTCTTCATTTCTATGGCTCCTTCCCTCTGTCTCAAATATGCTTAGAAGGCAAGAAATGACCATTTGTGGAATGAATTAATTCTTCAAACAATGTGGTTTCTCTTTTACTGAACACCTTCCTCCCTTTGAGCTCCTTTATGGGCCTCCTACTCTTCTGCTTGTGAATTTGTCTAATCTCTGGCCTGCTGGAAACTCCCTAAGGCTTGAGACTGTGTGTCTTCTGGGCTAGGATCTCCTGGTCTGCCTAAGCCTGCCTTTTTCCTTTGGCACCAGAGTCTCAGTGCTCAAATCAGGAAAGTCTCAGGCAAATTAGGATAAGTTGGTCAGTATACTTTTGCTACTCTTTCATTCTGTGGATTGTGAGGAGAACTAGGATGTACTGTTACAGGGATGGCTCAGCCATGGCCTCCAAAACATTTTTTTCATCATCTCCTGCAGGCAGGACTAGGTCAAAGAGTGTGGTGTTTCCACTGAGAGAAAACTTCACATGATCTAAGAATAAAGTGAGGCTAAACCAGCAGATAAATTTCCTAAATGAAAGGGAAGCAAACCCTGAAATACAAGTCTGAAGACACAGAAAATCCACAAGAAGGGCCTGTGAAAGAAGAGGATTGGAGTTCATTTTCCAATGAAGCTTCCAGCCCCTGCTCATCCTCCTATGAGTCCATGGGCAAGTATTGTATTCTCTGAGCCTCAGTTTCTGTGTCTACAAAGATTGGGGATGAAAATGCTGTTCTGGCAGGACTGTTGAGGGAGTTAAATAAGGGAAGATGTGTGTTGTACCAAGCCTAGTACTTGGTACCTGGAGATGCCAGAGACTTCCCAGCTTGCTTTCCACCTCCCCCATCCCTCCTACCCCCTCCCCGCACCCCTACCCCGCCACCCAAACCAACTGATGCCTGGCCTCCAACTTTCTTCTTTTCTTCTCACTTTCCATTCACTGTCTCTCTTCTCTCCAAAATTCCTGTCCTCCACTTATTGCTCCCTCATCATATATTTCCTAAGTACATAAAGGAATTAATGAGGGCAAAAATCAGCATGTAACCTAGAAAAATCAGACAGTATGAAACATTGCTCTTGCAGGATTTGGCTTGTTCATTGGTTTTCCTTCTCCAAAGCGTCATGAACTGCGGTTTGTAGAGCTGCAGTGGCAGTGGGGTGTGGAAGATTCTCCTTCATCTCAGTCCTGTGAAGAGAAGAGGCCAAAGGTCTGACATCTTTCCCGAGGATTGCCTATTCTCCTGGAGTAAATGCCTCAGCTGGTCCTGTTGTGCTTGGACAAGCTAAACCAGCAAGAAACAGGCCTCCCTAGGGCATGCTGATTAGATAAGCTGATGAGAACCATGGAAGACACAGACAGTAGATTAAAAAACATAACATGAATGTTACTTTTACAGCATTGATGAATAGACAAAGACTTTTTGGTTCTAAAATAGTTGGTTGGTGAGGCAATAGAGGAGGGGCTATTTTAATAGCAGAGGTAGAAAAAAGGAGTGGTGGGTGGGTTCTAAGGTGGTAAGACCCACCTTAAAGGGACTGAATTCAAGGACCCAGGAGCAGCAGACCACTGCACAGGGGGTGAGTAGAGTGAATTTTAAATATATGGAGTTACAGCTTGGTTGTACGTTTTGGTTTGGGGATGTGAGTGAATGAACTGAGTAGTCTAGGCAGAAATCCCCAGCCCACTGAGGGTCAGGTGAGAATTTTATTGCTTTTTGCTAAAGATCTGGGGAAGACTTAGAGAGCAAAGATAAGGGGCAATCTAATTGTTTAAAGTAATCTTTATCTATTACAACACAGTAAAGGACAAGTAAGAGAATGATCAGTTTGTCCAGTGTTGTTTTCTGTGCTCCCATCTCTGCCTTCAGAGAAGGGATCATGTATGCGTGTGTGCATCTGTGCAACATCGGACTTCTACAGTAAGGGGCTGAGATCTACCCCTGGTTATAGTCTCTGCATGGAAGTCTGACTGCCCCTCTTTAATCTGTGCTTTTCAGCCATGGTGGTCACAGTGGTTGCTCCTGTGCCTATTTCATACTTCTTCCTGTTTAATAGGATTATTTACAGCCTTTTTGGAGGCTCCTAAGAATCCAGGAAACATGGGGCTTGTATAAAAATCCCCACTTGAGCTAAGTTTTCAGGCCTAAGGGAGGTGTCCTTTTATGACGGATCTGCTGCTTCGGCTCTTGAGGGGGTAAGAAGGAGGGCATGCATGAGGGGCCAAGGGGTGAGTCCACATCTCTCTCCCTTGATGGAACGGGCCGAGTTGTTCCTGTGTATCAGGGCCTCTGGAGATCAGATGGCTTTCCAAAGTGTCACCCAGCCCTTGTGTCACCCAGCCCTTGATGGAATTCTGCCTTAGAAAGCCAGACCCCTTGGCTCTGTGGGCTTCTGTCCCGGAGAAAGTGTGTTTCCCTCTCTCTCTAACCAGGCATCCTGGAATTTGGAACTGAGCTGTGAGCTCAAGAGCTGAGGGGTTTCCTCAGAAGTACCCTAAAGACCCACCAACTATGGTCTTTCTCCCTCTTACCCCTCCAGCTTTCTTTTCTTTTTTTTTTTTTTTTACCCCCAACTGATTTTGGATGGTCCAGTCTAAGAAGAGTCATCTTTCCCCATCAATTGCAGGCACTCAATAAGTGGCTTGTTGCTTGACTGAATGCCTGCTCACTCTCCGTTCAGTCAAGTTCATTTTCTCAGAGAGGCAGTAATCAAGTACTTGGACTTAATTATGGAGACACTCAAACATCTCTTTTACCTCCCTGCTCTGTGAAGAGGGATGGTGGCCAGGCCAACAAAGGAGATAACCTCAGCACGAGTGATGCCATCACAAGAAACAGTAGAGTGTGTTCTCCAGTGTTATCATTCCCCAAACCAGAATCAACTGGTCTTGGTTTTCTTTTTCTCAGCCTTCATTGTAGGAAAGATTGCTTCTTGAGCTACTTGAGATCTACTTTTCTCTCTAAAGAACTGGGATCTGTGCTTATTTTGATTTATTTTCTCAAAAGTACATGACTGGGATGATTTTTATATAATCTTGAGGACAGGGGCCCTTTAAGATTCTCTTAATCAAAAATGAATCCAGCTGGGTTTGAGGCTTAATCAGCCACTGAATGGAGAAGGCACTGGCACCCCACTCCAGTACTCTTGCCTGGAAAATCCCATGGATGAAGGAGCCTGGTGGGCTGCAGTCCATGGGGTCGCGAAGAGTTGGACATGACTGAGCGACTTCACTTTCAGTTTTCACTTTCACGCATTGAAGAAGGAAATGGCAACCCACTCCAGTATTCTTGCCTGGAGAATCCCAGGGACGGGGGAGCCTGGTGGGCTACCGTCTATGGGGTCGCACAGAGTCGGACACGACTGAAGCGACTTAGCTGCAGCAGCAGCAGCAGCCACTGAAATACTCACTTGTATCATAGGTCATGAACTGGGTCTGACTCACCCTCCTCTTGTGTTTTAGCCATCATCACCTTAATCCAGTACAAGAATAGCCCTAACGGAGAAATAGAAAATGACCACTCACACCTCCTTCATCCTTGCTTCTTTTACCCGAAGTCTGGGCAAACTGCAACATCATTTTATATCAGACTTCCTAGAACATAGTCTATCTCTTTAGGAAGAGTCATTTCAGCTCGATCAAGTCTTTGTCACTCACCTGCTCTGTTCTGGGTACTGTGTAAGCATACTACACAGTAGTGGCCTCTTGCTGCCTCATATGGGGTAATTTCTCTTGGTTAGCAATTCAGCCAGCAGTCATTTCAGTGCCTTCTGTGTATATGCAAGGCACTTTGCTAGGCTGTGGGGGCAGTGTGAGGATGAACAGCACATGGATCCTGCCTTCAGAGAGCTTATAGTCTAGGGGGAGAGGCAAGATACATGCCTTTCAATTAACAACTGGAAATAGTATTGTGAATAAGCATGGCTCATTGAATAAAATCAGAAAGTAAGTTGATTTCTGCTTTTTTGTTGCTTTTCAAAATTTATTCTGTATGTTTAGAGCTTTCTCTGCCACTGGATAAAATTTAGACAAGTTACATGATCGTTCTGGTCATCTCTGGTCTGATTTTAGTAATGATAATGTCCATCTCAGTAGTAACCCAAACTTCCATTGCAACTTAAAATTGATGCCTCTTTCCAGTCCCAGCTTGGCGTTGTTAGAGAATAGAAGCCTACAGTAGTTGGTGGTCTGGGTGGGGAATCTACTCCTCCTCACTTATATAGTACCAGGAATCTGCAACCCCTTCAAGATTGTTGCTGGGGGAGGGAGAAGAGGGAGAAGGGGGAAAATTCTGTCTACACATTTATGATTTCCAGCCTCACTAGGCTCCTCAGTGGAATGTGGCGATTCGTTTACGTATCCCTGGTCTGACCCCACTGTTGTTCCCCCCAAAGGCCAGCCTTTACCGGCCCCCTCAATATCTACCCTCCAACACTCCTCATGGAGAACGTCTATGTGGTGCGGCAGGAATTTCCTCTGCTTCCACCCTCACTGAGCACCTCGTCCCTTCCTTTTTCTTCTCTGTCTTAGATGAAGCTGCCCTCCTCCCCAGGTTCTGGCTCAGTCTGTCACCTGTGCTCTGTACTGTGAGTCCCTCAGGAGCCAGTAAGCAGAACAAGATAAACTGGCGTGGAGAATGCCAAGCGTTGGAGACCGAGTCCTTTTTTCGACAGGGCTATTCTTTGTTGTGGCTCATTCAATACAGCTCTTCATAATTAATCCCTGCATTTAACATAACTCCAATCAAAGTAAAAAATGACTATTTTATTATTAAAATTATGTAATTGTTTCTTATGATAAAAACGTACATGATATAAAATTTACCATTTTAACCATTTTTGAATGTACAATTCAATGGCATTAAGTTCACTTTATTGTATAATCATCACTACCATCCACCTTCAGAACTTTTTCATCAACCCCAGCTGAAATTCTGTACCCATTAAACAGTAACTCTCCATTTCTCCTCCCCCCTAGCCACAGATAATCACTATACTACTTTCTTTTTCTGTGAATTTGGCTATTCTAGGTGTCTCATGTAAGTGCTGTCCTTGGGGTCACACAGAGTCAGACACAACTGAAGCAACTTGGCAGCATGTAAGTGGAATCATATAAGTATTGGTCCTTTTGTGACTGGCTTATTTCACTTGGTGGCGCTAGTGGTAAAAAAATCTGCTTGCCAATGCAGGAGATGTAAGAGACATGGTTCCATCCCTGGGCTGGGAAGATCCCCTGGAGGAGGGCATGGCAGCCCACTCCAATATTCTTGCCTGGAGAATCCCATGGACAGAGGAGCCTGGCGGGCTACAGCCCATGGGGTCACAAAGAATCAGACATGACTGAATAATGCAAGTATTTCTTTGTATAGATAAGCCACATTTTGTTTGTACATTCACCTATCAATAAACATTTGGGTTGTCTCCACCTTTTGGCTATTATGAGTAATGCTCATATAAACAATGACATACAAGTATCTGTTTGAGTCCCTGTTTTCAACTGTTTGGACATGTTGTTGTTGTTTAGTTGCTGGGTCATGTCTGACTCTTTTGCGACCTCATTGATTATAGCCCACCAGGCTCCTCTGTCCACGGATTTTCTAGGCAAGAATGCTAGAGTATTGCCATTTCCTTAGAGGATCTTCCCAACCCAGGGATTGAACCCATGTCTTCTGCAGTGGCTCTTTACCACTGAGCCCCCAGGGAAGCCCTTTTGACATATACCCCAGTTTATTTGTTTGTGACTAGGGAAAACATCCCTGTAGTGGACAATATAAAAGGTACAAGAGGTTACACAGTAGCCTCTGAGCTCCTGCCTTTCAGTTTCACTTCCAGGAATCATCACTGTTACATATTTCTTGTGACTTCATTCCTGGAGAGACTGTGCACTTAGAGGCACATTCCACACACAGATAGTGACAAACCACAAACATTCTTCTACATTTCATTTTTCTTCCATTTAACAATATTTCTAAAAGATCACTCCATAGCACTGTTTAGAGAGTTATCGTCATTGTATTTAAAATCATTGGAATTTTCCAATGTGAGACAAACCTTATTTTATCATTTCCCTATTGATAGACATTTATGTTGTTTCCAATGTTTTGCTGCCATGAACAATGCTGTAATAATAACAGCCAGTATTTACTGAGCACTTACTATGTGCCAGGCTTTCTTTAAAATTTTTTCCATGCATTATATCATTTAATTCTCATGGTAACCCTCTGACACAAGTGCAGGGAGGTGAGTAACCGCCTCAAACCACACAGGTGTGTTTTTGTCCACAAGTGGGAGTATATCTGTAAGATAACTTTCTAGACAAAGAATGAGTGCTACCCAAAGGTAGATGCGTCTTCAGGTGTTAGAAATACTGTTGAAGTGGCCCCATAGAACCTGTGGCCAACTGCAGTGTCTCTAACTGTTACATGGAAAAGGGCTGGTTTCCCCACTTCTCTGATATTTGCCAGTCTGAAGATGAAAAATGGTATTTCATTGTGGCTCTAATTTGCTTGTTTCTTTTTTTAACTGAATGAGGTTGAGCATCTTTTCAAATGTTTAAAGGCAACTTGTTTTACTAGTGGGGTTTTAAAAACTTGATAAAATGATTTCACCATTGATCTAGAAGCCAAGATTCATTTTTTCCCTGTTTATTAGAGGTTGAACTTTTATTCTGTTATTGGCTAGCTAATGTTAACTTTTTAAAATTTATTTATTTAATTGGAGGCTAATTACTTTACAATATTGTAGTGGTTTTTGCCATACATTGACATGAATCAGCCATGGGTGTACATGTGTTCCCCATCCTGAAGCCCCCACCCACCTCCCTCCCCATCCCATCCCTCAGGGTCATCCCAGTGCACCAGCCCTGGGCACCCTGTCTCATGCATCAAACCTGGACTGGCGACCTGTTTCATATATGATAATATACATGTTTCAATGCTATTCTCTCAAATCATCCCACCCTTGCCTTCTCCCAGAGTCCAAAAGACTGTTCTTTACATCTGTGTCTCTTTTGCTGTCTCGCATATAGGGTCATCATTACCATCTTTCTAAATTCCATATATATGTGTTAGTATAGTGTATTGATATTTTTCTTTCTGACTTACTTTGCTCTGTATAATAGGCTCCAGTTTCATCCACCTCATTAGAACTGATCCAAATACATTGTTTTTAATGGCTGAGTAATATTCCATTGTGTGTATGTACCACAGCTTTCTTATCCATTCGTCTGCCAATGAACATCTAGGTTGCTTCCATGTCCTGGCTATTATAAACAGTGCTGCGATGAACATTGGGGTACACATGACTCTTTCAATTCTGGTTTCCTCGGTGTGTATGCCCAGCAGTGGGATTGCTGGGTCAGATGGCAGTTCTATTTCCAGTTTTTTAAGGAATCTCCACACTGTTCTCCATAGTGGCTGTACTAGTTTGCATTCCCACCAACAGTGTAAAAGGGTTCCCTTTTCTCTACACCCTCTCCAGCATTTATTGCTTGTAGACTTTTGGATAGCAGACATTCTGACTGGTGTGAGATGGTACATCATTGTGGTTTTGATTTGCATTTCTTTGATAATGAGTGATGTTGAGCATCTTTTCATGTGTTTGTTAGCCATCTGTATGTCTTCTTTGGAGAAATGTCTGTTTAGTTCTTTGGCCCATTCTTTAATTGGGTCGTTTATTTTTCTGGAATTGAGCTGCAGAAGCTGCTTGTATATTTTTGAGATTAATTCTTTGTCAGTTGCTTCGTTTGCTATTATTTTCTCCCATTCTGAAGGCTGTCTTTTCACCTTGCTTATAGTTTCCTTCGTTGTGCAAACGCTTTTAAGTTTAATTAGGTCCCATTTGTTAATTTTTGCTTTTATTTCCATTACTCTGGGAGGTGGGTCATAGAGGATCCTGCTGTGATTTATGTCGGAGAGTGTTTTGCCTATGTCTTTCTCTAGGAGTTTTATAGTTTCTGGTCCTATGTTTCGATCTTTAATCCATTTTGAGTTTATTTTTGTGTATGGTGTTGAAGTGTTCTAGTTTCATTCTTTTACAAGTGGTTGACCAGTTTTCCCAGCACCACTTATTAAAGAGATTGTCTTTTCTCCATTGTATATTCTTGCCTCCTTTGTAGAAGATAAGGTGTCCATAGGTGCATGGATTTGTCTCTGGGCTTTCTATTTTGTTCCGTTGATCTATATTTCTGTCCTTGTGCCAGTACCATACTGTCTTGATGACTGTAGCTTTGTAGCATAGTCTGAAGTCAGGTAGGTTGATTCTTCCAGTTCCATTCTTCTTTCTCAAGATTGCTTTGGCTATTTGAGGTTTTTTGTATTTCCATACAAATTGTGAAATTATTTGTTCTAGTTCTGTGAAAAATACCATTGGTAGCTTGATAGGGACTGCATTGAATCTATAGATTGCTTTGGGTAGTATACTCATTTTCACTATATTGATTCTTCCAATCCACGAACATGGTATATTTCCCCATCTATTTGTGTCGTCTTTGATTTCCTTCATTGGTGTTTTATAGTTTTCTACATATAGGTCTTTTGTTTCTTTAGGTAGATATATTCCTAAGTATTTTATTCTTTTCGTTGCAATGGTGAATGGAATTGTTTCCTTAATTTCTCTTTCTGTTTTCTCATTGTTAGTGTATAGGAATGCAAGGGATTTCTGTGTGTTAATGTTATATCCTGCAAATTTACTATATTCATTGATTAGCTTTAGTAATTTTCTGGTGGAGTCTTTAGGGCTTTCTGTGCAGAGGATCATGTCATCTGCAAACAGTGAGAGTTTTTCTTCTTCTTTTCCAATCTAGATTCCTTTTATTTCTTTTTATGCTCTGACTGCTGTGGCCAAAACTTCCAAAACTATGTTGAATAGTAGTGTTGAGAGTGGGCACCCCTGTCTTGTTCCTGACTTTAGGGGAAATGCTTTCAGTTTTTCACCACTGAGGTTAATGTTTGCTGTGGGTTTATCATATATGGCTTTTATTATGTTGAGATATGTTCCTTCTATTCCTGCTTTCTGGAGGGTTTTTATCATAAATGGATGTTGAATTTTGTCAAAGGCTTTCTCTGCATCTATTGAGATAATCATATGGTTTTTATCTCTCAATTTGTTAATGTGGTGTATTACATTGATTGATTTGTGGATATTACAGAATCCTTGCATTCCTGGGATAAAGCCCATTTGGTAATGATGTGTGATCTTTTTAATATGTTGTTGGATTCAGTTTGCCAGAATTTTGTTAAGGATTTTTGCATCTATGTTCGTCAGTGATATTGGCCTGTAGTTTTCTTTTTTTGTGGCATCTTTGTCTGGTTTTGGTATTAGGGTGATGGTGGCCTCATAGAATGAGTTTGGAAGTTTGCCTTCCTCTGAAATTTTCTGGAAGAGTTTGAGTAGGATAGGTGTTAGCTCTTCTCAAAATTTTTGGTAGAATTCAGCTGTGAAGCCGTCTGGTCCTGGGCGTTTGTTTGCTGGAAGATTTCTGATTACAGTTTCGATTTCTGTGCTTGTGATGGGTCTGTTAAGATTTTCTATTTCTTCCTGGTTCAGTTTTGGAAAGTTGTACTTTTCTAAGGATTTGTCCATTTCTTCCAAGTTGTCCATTTTATTGGCATATAGTTGCTGATAGTAGTCTCTTATGATCCTTTGTATTTCTGTGTTGTCGGGATTTCTCCATTTTCATTTCTAATTTTGTTGATTTGATTCTTCTCCCTTTTTTTCTTAATGAGTCTGGCTAATGGCTTGTCTATTTTATTTATCTTCTCAAAGAACCAACTTTTAGCTTTGTTGATTTTTGCTATGGTCTCCTTTGTTTCTTTTTCATTTATCTCTGCCCTAATTTTTATGATTTCTTCCCTTCTACTAACGCTGGGGTTCTTCATTTCTTCCTTTTCTAGTTGCTTTAGGTGTAGAGTTAGATTATTTTTTTTTAATTTTTCTCTTTTTTCTTGCGGAAAGCTTGTATTGCTATGAACCTTTCCCTTAGCACTGCTTTTACTGAATCCCATAGGTTTTGGGTTCTTGTGTTTTCATTTTCATTTGTTTCTATGCATATTTTGATTTCTTTTTGATTTCTTCTGTGATTTGTTGGTTATTCAGAAGCGTGTTGTTTAGCCTCCATATGTTTGTATTTTTAATAGTTTTTTTCCTGTACTTGACATCTAATCTTACCGCATTGTGATCAGAAAAGATGTTTGGAATTATTTCAATTTTTTTGAATTTACCAAGGCTAGATTTATGGCCCAGGATGTGATCTATCCTGGAGAAGGTTCCATGTGCACTTGAGAAAAAGTTGAAATTCATTGTTTTGGGGTGAAATGTTCTACAGATATCAATTAGGTCTAACTGGTCCATTGTATCAGTTAAAGTTCGTGTTTCCTTGCTAATTTTCTGTTTAGTTGATCTATGCATAGGTGTGAGTGGGGTATTAAAGTCTCCCACTATTATTGTGTTACTGTTAATTTCCCCTTTCATACTTGTTAGCATTTGTCTTACTTATTGCGGTGCTCCTATGTTAGGTGCATATATATTTATAATTGTTATATCTTCTTCTTGGATTGATCCTTTGATCATTATGTAGTGTCTTTCTTTGTCTCTTTTCACAGCCTTTATTTCAAAGTCTATTTTATCTGATATGAGTATTGCTACTTCTGCTTTCTTTTGGTCTCCATTTGCGTGAAATATCTTTTTCCAGCCCTTCACTTTCAGTCAGTATATGTCCCTTATTTTGAGGTGGGTCCCATGTAGACAGCATATATAGGGGTCTTGTTTTGTATCCATTCAGCCAGTCTTTGTCTTTTGGTTGGGGCATTCAACATATTTACATTTAAGGGAATTATTGATAAGTATGATCCTGTTGACATTTACTTTGTTGTTTTGGGTTCGAGTTTATAAACCTTTTATGTGTTTCCTGTCTAGAGAAGATGCTTTAGCATTTGTTGAAGAACTGGTTTGTTGGTGCTGAATTCTCTCAGCTTTTGCTTGTCTTAAAGCTTTTGACTTCTCCTTCATATTTGAATGAGATCCTTGCTGGGTACAGTAATCTGGGTTGTAGGTTTTTCTCTTTCATCACTTTAAGTATGTCCTGCCATTCCCTTCTGGCCTGAAGAGTGTCTATTGAAAGATCAGCTGTTATCCTTATGGGAATCCCCTTGTGTGTTATTGTTGTTTTTCCCTTGCTGCTTTTAATATTTGGTCTTTGTGTTTGATCTTCATTAATTTGATTAATATGTGTCTTGAAGTGTTTCGCCTTGGGTTTATCCTGTTTGGGAATCTCTGGGTTTCCTGGGCTTGGGTGGCTATTTCCTTCCCCATTTTAGGGAAGTTTTCAACTATTATCTCCTCAGATATTTTCTCATGGGCTTTCTTTTTGTCTTCTTCTGGAACTCCTATGATTCGAATGTTGGGGTGTTTGACATTGTCCCAGAGGTCTCTGAGGTTGTCCTCGTTTCTTTTAATTCTTTTTTCTTTTTTCCTCTGTGCTTCATTTATTTCCACCATTCTATATATTCCACCTCACTTATCCTATCTTCTGCCTCAGTTATTCTACCGTTGGTTCCCTCCAGAGTGTTTTTTTATCTCAGTTATTGCATTAGTCATTATTGATTGACTCTTTTCTATTTCTTCTAGGTCCTTGTTAAGCATTTCTTGCAATTTCTCAATCCTTGTCTCCAGACTGTTTATCTGTAACTCCATTTTGTTTTCAAGATTTTGGATCATTTTTACTATCATTATTCTGAATTCTTTTTCAGGGAGACTCCCTATCTCCTCCTCTTTTGTTTGGTTTGGTGGGCATTTATCATGTTCTTTTACCTGCCGAATATTTCTCTGCATTATCATCTTGTTTAGATTGCTGTGTTTGGGGTGGCCTTTCTGTATGCTGGAAGTTTGTGGTTACTCTTTATTGTGGAGGTTCCTCCCTGTGGGTGGGGTTGGACTAGTGGCTTGTCAAGGTTTCCTAGTTAGGGAAGCTTGCATCAGTGTTCTGGTGGGTGGAGCTGGATCCCTTCTCTCTGGAGTGCAATGAAATGTCCAGTAGTGAGTTTCGAGGTGTCTATAGGTTTGGTGTAACTTTGGGCAGCCTGTATATTAATGCTAATGCTCAGGGCTATGTTCCTGCATTGCTGGAGAATTAGCATAGTATGTCTTGCTCTGGAACTTGTTGGCTCTTGGGTGGAGCTTGGTTTCAGTGTAGGTATGAAGGCTTTTGGATGAGCTCTTGTCGACTAATGTTCCCTGGAGTCAGGAGTTTTCTGGTGTTCTCAAGTTTTGGATTTAAGCCTCCTGCCTCTGGTTTTCAGTCTTATTCTTACAGTAGCCTCAAGACTTCTCCATCCATGCCACACCGATGATAAAACATCTAGGTTAATGGAGAAAAGATTCTCCATAGTGAGGGACACCCAGAGAGGTTTGCAGAGATACATGGAGATGAGAAGAGGGAGGAGGGAGATAGAGGTGACCAGGAGGAGAAGAGAGGGAATCAAAAGGGGAGAGAGCAATCTAGCCAGTAATCAATTCCCTTTGTGCTCTCCACAGCCTGGAACACCCAGAGAGGTTCACAGAGTTATATAGAGAAGAGAAGAGGAAGGAAGGAGATAGAGGTGACCCAGGAGGAGAAGAGGAGGAGTTAAAAGAAGAGAGACAGATCGAGCCAGTAATTAGTTCTCCACAGCCTGGAATACCCAAAGAGATTCACAGAGTTGGGTAGAGAAGAGAAGGAGGATGGAGGAGATGGAGGTGACTTGAGGGAGAAAAAGGAGAGTCAAAAGGGGGAGAGGGCAATCAAGCCAGTAATCACACTCCTACATAAAAATGGGTACTGAAGATTGGATTCTTAAAGGTACAAATTGATAAAAAATACCAAAAGCAAAGATTAAAAATCTAGAGTAGAGGTTAGACTCTCATAACTACAATATTTAAAAAATCACAAAAATTATTTTAAAATATATGAAGTTTGCTTTAAAAATAGGGTCTTTCTTTGCAAAGTAATAGTAGGTTATAAAAATGAAAATTAAAGGAGTAATAAAGGACTTAAAAATAAAAAAAAATTTTTAATGATAATAGTAAAATATATCTAGGAATTTCTCTGGAGCTGTTGAGGGCAGTGTGGGGTCAGTTAAGTTTCAGATAGTACCTTGTTCCAGCTTATACTTCTTCTCGAGGTCTATAGGCCCCTTCCAATGTAGTTGGGTTGGAGAAGGCAATGGCAACCCACTCCAGTACTCTTGCCTGGAAAATCCCATGGAGAGAAGAGCCTGGTAGGCTGTAGTCCATGGGGTCGCTAAGAGTCGGACACGACTGAGCAACTTCACTTTCACTTTTCACTTTCATGCATTGGAGAAGGAAATGGCACCCCACTTCAGTGTTCTTGCCTGGAGAATCCAAGGAACAGGGGAGCCTGGTGGGCTGCCATCTATGGGGTCGCACAGAGTCGGACACAACTGAAGCAACTTAGCAGCAGCAATGTAGTCGGTGCTAACTACAGGGTTTTAATCTGTTGCACCTGTCACTTCCAAAGTGGTTCCTTCTGTTTATTTTGGTTTCTTCTGTTTGCTAGTCTCTTCAATGCCTAATTTCCACCCTGACACAAGAGGGTGAAGGTGGTCACTTATTTAGGCTCACTTGTTCAGTTGTGCTGTGGGGAGGGAGGAACACTGCAAACAAATATCACTGGTGTGTGTGGGGAGTGCTCATAGTGTTTAAGCCACACTGTGTTTGCCCCTGCTCATGACCTGTGTGCTTTCCCAGTCTACACTGTTCGGGCTCCAGGTTGCTCTGCAGGGGAACTCTCTAAAGCAGCCCTGGGTTGCATGCAGTTCCCAGGTCTAAGCCGCTCAGGTTCAGGTTCTCGGGTACCCTCACAAGGCACAGACTCAGTTGGGCATGTGTTTTGTGCCCTTCCCAGGTCCAAGCAGCTCAGGCAACCACGTGCTTGGCGAGTGCACTCTCCCCAGGTGGGCAGTGTGTCTTATCACCTCCCTTGCCCCAGCCGCTCGGTTTCCTGGGTGCACAGCGGGAGCGCCGTCTCAGGTGTGCCGTGTGTCTCCTCTGGGGAGCTCATCTTTGGCTGTGACCCTCCTGGCAGATGTCAACTGTCCAGGATCCCAGGAAGACTTGGTTAGCAACTGGGAGCCTGCTCGCAGTTTGGTAGAGGATGCTGTCTCTGGGGCCGAGATTTCCCCTCACCTTCCAGCTCTGGCTGTCGCCTGCCTGCCTCTCTGCCTCTGGCGGGGGATGGGCCAGTCTGCAGCTGGCTACCTCTCCTCTGGTATTCGCTCAGTCCTTTGTTCTGTGAGTAGGCTGGCAGTGCCTCAGGTTAGAGCTTTTCACGGGAAAGTTCTCTCTCTCTCTTTTCCTCTCTCTCTCTTTTCCTCTCTCTCTCTGGCTATCCCACAGTTTGGGTTGCTATCTCACGTTAGGTCCCTCAGATAGTCCTCAGGGCATTCAGGCCCGGTCCTTACCCTGGGCAATGCAGCTTGCGTCTCCCTGTTCAGCCCCTGCTTGCTGGTGGCGGATGCAAGCATCTGGGCTACTTCTCCCCTGGGAGTTGCGGTTAGGCGAGTAATCTATGGGTTTTATTTATTTTTTTTTTCCTCCTGGTTATGTTGCCCTCTGAGATTCCAAAACTCCCCACAGACCTGCTGGTGAGAGGGTTTCCTGGTATTTGGAAACTTCTCCTGTTTCATGACTCCCTCCCCGGGACGGGTCTCCATCCCTAACTCTTTTGTCTCTCTTTTAATCTCTTATATTTTGTCCTACCTCCTTTCAAAGACAATGGGCTGCCTTTCTGGGTGCCTGGTGTCCTCTGCCAGTGTTAAGAAGTTATTTTGTGGAATTTGCTCAGCGTTCAAATGATCTTTCGATGAATTTGTGGGGGAGAAAGTGGTCTCCCCATCCTATTCCTCCACCATCTTAGGACCGCCCCTAGATTCCTTTTTATTTTAATTGTGGCCAAGAGGAGCTACCCCGCGCTCAAGGTCGGGGGCGGCGGCCGAGAGGAGTTACCCCATGTCCAAGGAGGGGCAGCTGTGTGAGCACAGGAGGGCCGAGAGGAGCTACTCCACATTCAAGATCAGGAGGGGCAGCCGTGAGGAGATACCCCTTGTCCAAGGTAAGGAGCAGCAGCTGCCATTTGCTGGAGCAGCTGTGAAGAGATACCTCACGTCCAAGGTAAGAGACACCCAAGTAAGATGGTAGGTGTTGCGAGAGGGCATCAGAGGGCAGACACACTGAAACTATAATCACAGAAAACTAGCCAATCTGATCACACGGACCACAGCCTTGTCTAACTCAATGAAACTAAGCCATGCCATGTGGGGCCACCCAAGACGGACAGGTCGTGGTGGAGAGGTCTGACAGAATGTGGTCCACTAGAGAAGGGCATGGAAAACCACTTCAGGATTCTTGCCTTGAAAACCCCATGAACAGTATGAAAAGACAAAAAGATAGGACACTGAAAGATGAACTCCCCAGGTTGGTAGGTGCCCAATACGCTACTGGAGATCAGTGGAGAAATAACTCCAGAAAGAATGATGGGATGGAGCCAAAGCAAACACAATACCCAGCTGTGGATGTGACTGGTGATAGAAGCAAAGTCCAATGTTGTAAAGAGCAATATTGCATAGGAATCTGGAATGTTAGGCCCATGAATCAAGGCAAATTGGAAGTGGTCAAACAGGAGATGGCAAGAGTGAACGTCGACATTCTAGGTATCAGCAAACTAAGATGGGCTGGAATGGGTGAATTTAACTCAGATGACCATTATATCTACTACTGTGGGCAGGAATCCCTTAGAAGAAATGGAGTAGACATCATGGTCAACAAAAGAGCTCGAAGTGCAGTACTTGGATGCAGTCTCAAAAATGACAGTATGATCTCTGTTCGTTTCCAAAGCAAACCATTCAATATTACGGTAATCCAAGACTATGCCCCGACCAGTAATGCTGAAGAAGCTGAAGTTAAACTGTTCTATGAAGACCTACAAGACCTTTTAGAACTAACACCCAAAAAAGATGTCCTTTTTATTATAGGGGACTGAAATGCAAAAGTAGGAAATCGGGAAACACCTGGTGTAACAGGCAAATTTGGCCTTGGAGTACAGAATGAAGCAGGGCAAAGACTAATAGAGTTTTGCCAAGAGAACGCACTGGTCATAGCAAATACCCTCTTCCAACAACACAAGAGAAGTCTCTACACATGGACATCACCAGATGGTCGACACCAAAATCAGATTGATATATTCTTTGCAGCCAAAGATGGAGAAGCTCTATACAGTCAGCAAAAACAAGACCAGGAGCGGACTGTGGCTCGGATCATGAACTCCTTATTGCCAAATTCAGACCTAAATTGAAGAAAGTCGGGAAAACCACTAGACCATTTAGGTACGACCTAAATCAAATCCCTTATGATTATACAGTGGAAGTGACAAATAGATTTAAGGGACTAGATCTGATAGACAGAGTGCCTGATGAACTATGGACAGAGGTTTGTGACATTGTACAGGAGACAGGGATCAAGACCATCCCCATGGAAAAAAAATGCAAAAAAGCAAAATGGCCATCTGAGGAGGACTTACAAATAGCTATGAAAAGAAGAGAAGTGAAAAGCAAAGGAGAAAAGGAAAGATATTCCCATCTGAATGCAGAGTTCCAAAGAATAACAAGGAGAGATAAGAAAGCCTTCCTTGGCGATCAAATGCAAAGAAATAGAGGAAAACAACAGAATGGGAAAGACTAGAGATCTCTTCAAGAAAATTAGAGATACCAAGGGAACATTTCATGCAAAGAAGGGCTCGATAAAGGACAGAAATGGTATGGAGCTAACAGAAGCAGAAGATATTAAGAAGAGGTGACAAGAATACACCGAAGAACTGTACAAAAAAGATCTTCACAACCCAGATAATCACGATGGTGTGATCACTCACCTAGAGCCAGACATCCTGGAATGTGAAGTCAAGTGGGCCTTAGAAAGCATCACTATGAACAAAGCTAGTGGAGGTGATGGAATTCTAGTTGAGCTATTTCAAATCCTGAAAGATGATGCTGTGAAAGTGCTGCACTCAATATGCCAGCAAATCTGGAAAACTCAGCAGTGGCCACAGGACTGGAAAAGGTCAGTTTTCATTCCAATCCCAAAGAAAGGCAATGCCAAAGAATGCTCAAACTACCGCACAACTGCACTCATCACACACTAGTAAAGTAATGCTCAAAATTCTCCAAACCAGGCTTCAGCAACACATGAACCGTGAACTTCCAGATGTTCAAGCTGGTTTTAGAAAAGGCAGAGGAACCAGAGATCAAATTGCCAACATCCGTTGGATCATCGAAAAAGCAAGAGAGTTCCAGAAAAACATCTATTTCTGCTTTATTGACTATGCCAAAGCCTTTGACTGTGTGGATCACAATAAACTGTGGAAAATTCTTCAAGAGATGGGAATACCAGACCATCTGACATGTCTCTTGAGAAACCTGTATGCAGGTCAGGAAGCAACAGTTAGAACTGGACATGGAACAACAGACTGGTTCCAAATAGGAAAAGGAGTACGTCAAGGCTGTATATTGTCACCTTGCTTATTTAACTTCTATGCAGAGTACATCATGAGAAACGCTGGGCTGGAAGAAACACAAGCTGGAATCAAGATTTCCGGGAGAAATATTAATAACCTTAGATATGCAGATGACACCACCCTTATGGCAGAAAGCGAAGAAGAACTAAAGAGCCTCTTGATGAAGGTGAAAGAGGAGAGTGAAAAAGTTGGCTTAAAGCTCAACATTCAGAAAACTAAGATCATGGCATCTGGTCCCATCACTTCATGGGAAATAGATGGGGAAACAGTGGAAACAGTGTCAGACTTTATTTTGGGGGGCTCCAAAATCACCGCTGATGGTGATTGCAGCCATGAAATTAAAAGACGCTTACTCCTTGAAAGGAAGGTTATGACCAACCTAGATAGCATATTTAAAAGCAGAGACATTACTTTGCCAACAAAGGTCCATCTAGTCAAGGCTATGGTTTTTCCAGTAGTCATGTATGGGTGTGAGAGTTGGACGGTGAAGAAAGCTGAGCACTGAAGAATTGATGCTTTTGAACTGTGGTGCTGGAGAAGACTCTAGAGAGTCCCTTGGACTGCAAGAAGAGCCAACCAATCCATCCTAAAGGAGATCAGTCCTGAGTGTTCATTGGAAGGACTGATGTTGAAGCTGAAACTCCAATACTTTGGCCACCTCATGCAAGAGTTGGCTCATCGGAAAAGACCCTAATGCTGGGAACGATTGGGGGCAGGAGGAGAAGGGGATGACAGAGAATGAGATGGCTTGATGGCATCACCAACTCGTTGGACAGGGTTTTGGGTAGACTCTGGGAGTTGGTGATGGACAGGGAGGCCTGGCATGCTGCGATTCATCGGGTCGCAAAGAGTCGGACACGACTGAGTGACTGAACTGAACTGAACTGAACTGAGCCAGCCCTGCCTCCACATCTCTTGTTAGCTGTCCAATTTCTATCTGCAAACGCAATCAGGGTCCATTTCTTCTACCTGCTCCCATGGTCATAACTTGCCATTGCTGTTACCTTGCACTACTCCATGTCTGAAATACTCTGTGTCAGCATCCTACTCTGACCCCTGCCACTGTCCTCTCGCCTCCACACACCATTTCAACCTTACCATGACCCCTCTCATCATTCAGCGCCTGCCCCTTTTCCTGTCTGGGTGAGATTGTCAGCCCCCTCCAGAGCTTCATTGGCTCACAGTCTCCAGCCACACCCGCCTAGAAATCTTTACTTTCTGTTTCATAGCACTTCGCTCAGAGTTGATCAGCCTGTGGGATCGCTCATTTAAAAATCCTAAGCAGGGATTTCTTAAGTGGTTAAGAATCCACCTGCCAATGCAGGAGACATGGTTTCGATCCCTGATCCGGGGAGATCCCATGTGCTGTGTGTGGAGCAACTAAGTCCATGAGGCCACAACTACTGAGCCCAAGTGCCTAGAGTTGGTGCCACTGCGACGAGAAGCCCACACATGGCAACGAAGAGCAGCCCCCACTTGCCTCAACTAGAGAAAGACTGTGCACAGCACAGAAGACCCAGAGCAGCCAAAGTTAAAAAAAAAAAAAAAAAAACAGTAAAAGTCTTAAACAGAGTAACCATATAACTTATTGCTCAAACTGAATCCCTTTTGAGAATGAAAATGAACATTGCTAATAATGAAGCCAAGACAGCAGGGCAGAGGGTGCCTGTCCAAGACAAATTAGGATGCAAGTTCAACCACAGTCTTAAGGGACAATCACATTTAATGTCAGAGCAGAGATAAATATACTGAGCCAACAAATGATTAAATTTCTGCCTTTGCTGCCAAGGCTTCTCCTCTAAATGTAATTTTTAAAATAGTGCATTTCCCCAACATTATTTTCTTAAAAAAAAAATCTATCCTTTGGAATACGAGTTTCAGCTCCTAAACTCAACGGTGTTAGAAACATTAGTTTCTAAAACTCTCTGTCTATGTTTTTAAAAGGTGCTGACATTTAACCCCTGTTGGTTCTGAGTGTCTCTCATGTTTTCCATTTTGGGGTTGGAGTGGGGTACACTGCAGGGTTCTAGACTCCTAGGGACTTACATCAGTCCCTACACTTGATGTCATTTGTTCTTGTTCCATATAGTCCTAGTTCACTGGTGCTTGTCAGTCATTATGGAGCGCCCCCATGTGTTTCCATGTGGCCTTGATCTTTCTTATGAACATCCTCTCCTACACTTCAATCTGGGCTAGCCAGGAGTCTTTTCTCTTCCCCTAAAGGAAGAAGCTCTTCTTGTTTCTGCTTTCTGCTTTCACACATGCTCTCTGAGGCAAAGCATGGAGTAGTCTGGCTATTTGAGTGGGGGAAAGAAAAGGAAGCAAAGAAAATATCAGGCTGGAGGAGGCAGTGGCTCATCTGAGGAGTGGTTTTATAGGGGTCTCAAGTTGGCCCAGGTGGCCAGAGTATTGTCCCCTGGCTCAGAAAGTAAAATCTAGGGGAGGGGAGGAGTGGCCTTGCTCTGGGCCCCTCTTGGGGTCTGAGGGATGAATTCCTAGGTACCCACAGTTCCTTTGTGGTCTCAATCATTCCAATCAAGTTTGCCAAATGGTGGCTCCAGTGGCAGTTTTGTCAAGGGCCAAACACACACACACACACACACATACACACACGGGTTTATAAATACTGTCTACCACCATTGTCAGCCTTCCCAGGTGGTGCTAGTGGTAAAGAACCTGTCTGCCAATGCAGGAGACATAAGAGATACAGGTTCAGTCCCTGGGTCAGGAAGATTCCCCTGGAGGAGGGCACGGCAATCCACTCCAGTATTCTTGCCTGGAGAATCCCATGGACAGAGGAACCTGGAGGGCTATAGTACATGGGGTCACAAAGAATCAGACACTACTGAAGTGACTTAGCAGCAGCAGCAGCAAACTTAAATACAAGGACTGCCATCTGCTAAGGCTTCATTCTTCCCTAGGAAATACATCCATCATCCATAGTACCTAGTAAGGTCAGCTTTCACCAGCCTCCAACCAGGACCTCCAGAGAGCAACAGAGAGCAAGCACAGAGGAGAGAAAAGGACTCTGGTTGAGAGCTTGCTGTGGGTTCTTGGCTCCTGGAGAAACAACTATGACAGCTCCATTCCTGCAAGCTGCCAGGAATGTCACTCCCCACTTCCTCAGAATATACATGTCATAACCTTCCTGGGAGTATAATAATTATAATAATATTCTTAGTCAATACTAATTATTTCCTGTGGGCCAGAAAGTGAAGTTGCTCAGTCGTGTCCGACTCTTTGCGACCTTATGGACTATAGCCTACCAGGTTCCTCCGTTCATGGGATTTTCCAGGCAAGAATACCAGAGTGGGTTGCCATTTAACACTGACATAAAATTTTATATGTGTGTGCTAAGTTGCCTCAGTCGCGTCCAACTCTTTGAGAACCCATGGACTGTAACCAACCAGGCTCCTCTGTCCATGGGATTCTCCAGGCAAGAATACTGGAGTGGGTTGCCATGCCCTCCTCCAGGGGATCTTCCTGACCCAGGGATCGAATCTGTGTCTCTTTTGTCTCCTGCATTGGCAGGCAGGTTCTTTACCACTAGGGCCACCTGGGAAGCCCAACATTTTATATACATTGATTCAATCAGTTCTCATAACAATCCTTGAAATAGATATGATCATTATTCTCATTTTTCAGTCCAGGAAAATGAAGGAAAAATTAAAAAAAAAAGATAGATATAGACTTCCCTGGAGATCCAGTGGTTAAGAATCTGCCTGCTAGTGCAGGAGACATGGGTTCAGTCCGTGGTCTGGGAAGATCCCACATGCTGTGGAGCAACTACGCTCGTTTGCCACAACTACTGAACCCGTGCTCTAGAGCTGTGCTCTGCAACAAGAGAAATCACTGCAATGAGAAGCCCACAGATCACAACTAGAGAGTAGTCCCTGCTTGCTGCAACTACAGTAAGTCCGCGTGCAGCAATAAAGACCCAGCGCAGCCATAAATAAATAAATAAAAATTAAAAAAATAGGTAAGTTGCCCAAAATCCCAGTTAGTGGAGCCAGGATTTGAACCCAAACATTTTTGAGCCTCTATTCTAGATCTCAGGGATAAGTTAGTGAGCAAGACAAAATCCCTACTATATTAAAGAAACTGACAATAAATGAATAAACAAACAAACATAAAATATGGTTTTGGATAGAAACATCATATAGACAAAAAAGGTAGAATTAAAGACTAGAGAGGGGTCTTTTAGATGGGCTTGTCACAGAGGCCCCTCTTGGGTAGAGGGCATTTGATCAGAGAGCTGAATACACAAGGGAGCAAGCCATGCTGAAAATTAGGGAAACAGTAAGTGCAAAGGTCCCGAGTAGGAATGAGCTTAATGTGTTAACAGGAGCAGCAGGACATGCAGTGTGGCTGGTAGAGAGTGAGCTAAGGTCTATAATGTTGCTGGCCACAGGCCACAGCAATGATCAGGGATTAGATGAAGATGTGCAAGGCCAAGACCCAGCCACTGCCTAATCTGGGGCTTGTCTCTTTGGGTGTCTCAGCTTCCCATTAAGATATCTACCATCTTTTTTTTTTTATCCTCCTGTACAGACTTGACACTATCACAGTTCCCTCCTTGATCCTGGATACAATTCGAAAGCAGCTGAAGTTGACAAGAATCTAGGGCAGCCAGTCTTGCACCACCTGACAAAGCTTGGCACAATCTGAGAGCCAAATATAATATATACTGAAGTGAGTCTTGCCAATGGAGGATTTCTTATGGGTAAAAGTTATAGGTAGGCCAGCTGGGGCCTTGAAATGCATCCTTATTCCCATTAACACAAGGACCTGAACCTTGTAGGCCTCTCCAGGGTAGGAGGCTTGTTCTCACTTCATACTTTGCCCCCCAGGCCAGGACCCTGTGTCAGCCTGTTTAAACCCTGCCATATGTTGAACCCAGGTTGTGTTCAGATGGTATCTGGCCAGGAGATGGAAAGGAATCTATCCCTGTGAGTAGCCACCCCCTCTGCCAGATCTCTAAAGGAAATGGAAGCACAGAAGTCAGTAGCTGCAAGTTACTAAGAATCTCTGTCCCTCCTTCTTCCTTATAGAGCCCAGACTAGGATGGGTCCATGTGGAATGGTCTTTTGGCCTGGGTTACAGACCACCTGGGCTTCCCTGGTGTCTCAGATGGTAAAGAATCTGCCTGCAATGCAAGAGACTGGGCTTTAGTCCCTGGGTCTGGAAGATAACCTGGAGAAAGGAATGGCTACCCACTCCAGTATTCTTGCCCAGAGAATTCCACAGAGGAGCCTGGCAGGCTAAAGCCCTTGGAGTTGTAAAAAATCAGACGTGACTGAGCGACTAACACTTTCACAGACCACCTAGAGCCCAGACCAGAGGGGGCTGAGCTCTCTTGACATCAGCACCATTGCCAGTTGGGGCCAGTTAATTCTTTGTTGTGTGTGTGTGTGTGGGGGGGTGTCTTGTGTATCCGTGGCCTCTGCCCACTAGAGCCCAGAAGTACTCTCCTTCCAGAGTGAGAAAGAAAAACGTTTTCAGATATTGCCAAATGTGCCCCCACCCTGGGGTGAGGGTCGGGTAACTCTGACTGAGAACCACTGGGTCCAACTTTTCCCTTCCCTCTAAGCTGATGCGTGGATCTCTGCAGTTACCACTCTGCTGATGAGGAAGGACCACAAGTCCAGGCATTTATCTCAGAGCTTAAAGCCAGCTGGGTGAACCAGTCTCTTTGGAATTAACATGGAGAGAGGTTAGATGGAAGGGAGAGGAGAGCAAAGGATTGGCCACATCTTCTTTTAATAGTTTTTGGCTCACAAAACTCAATCATGGGGGAGGGCAGGGATGGAATTGGCCAGAAGCATCATGGGGCCAGGTCTCCCCCTCTCTCCTCATTCTCACTCTCCTCCTGCCCCTGCCCCAACCTGCCACTCAGTGTATTGGTTTTATTTTCTTCCCCAGAAGACAGGATTTCCCCTAAGATGAAAAGGAGCTTAGTGCTGGAGGAGAAGTCTAATGGGTGGGCTGATCTAGAACAAGAGATTGGCAGGGCAGGAGCCAGAGGTTAAGGGTGTCCCTGAGGGAAGAGTGAAGGGACTTATCATGGGGTCCAGGGAGCAGGGAATAAATGAAGTCATGAGGGACTGGTGGAGACAAAGAGGAAAATGTGTGAAGACTTGAGGTCTTCATTGTGTTGAGAAGCAGGAAGGAGGAGAGTCAGAGATTATGAAGTTGTTTGTTAACATTTTGGTTTTTTCTAGAGATACAGACTCATAGGAACACAGGATGTTAGAGCTTGAAGGAAATTTAGAGACTGTTTAGTCCAATCAACTCCATGCAGACTTTTTGTTAATTCACCAGCATTAGAATTTGAGAGTGATAGTTGTTCCCAGTCTTTCTCTCTATGCTTGGAATCAAATGAGAAATAAGATACAGAGGTCAAACCTCTGGAGATTAAAACAACTTCATAACAGATAAAGCTGATTGGAGAATTTGGTTTAGAATGAACAACCACAATCAGGCTTCCTAACTTTTGCCCCAAGAATCAAACTTATCTTTGCAGCACTGGAAGACTGTACCTGCAGGACAAGAGCCTGTCCTGGGAAACTTACTGAGAAGAGAGGAGGAGAGGAGGGCAACTCAGGCCTTCTCTGGTGCAGGCAGATCTCAGAAGGATCTGAGCCATGGCACATGCCCATTTTACTCCCCAAATTCATCAAGCTCATGAGCCATTCCTCATTCACTAAGTTATTGTTGTTGTTGTTCAGTTGATCAGCCATGTCCGACTCTTTGTGCCCCCATGGATTTGCAGCACTCCAGACTTTCCTGTCCTTCACTATCTCCCAGAGTTTGCTCAAATTCATGTCCATTGAGTCAGTGCTGCCATCGAAACATCTCATCCTCTGTCGTCCCCTTCTCCTCTTGCCCTCAATCTTTCCCAGCATCAAGGTCTTTTCCAATGAGTCCGCTCTTCACATCAGGTGGCAAAATTATTGGAGCTTCAGCTTCAGCAACAGTCCTTCCAGTGAATATTCAGGGTTAATTTCCTTTAGGATGGACTGGTTGGACTTCCTTGCAGTCCAGGGGACTCTCAAGAGTCTTCTCCAACACCACAGTTCAAAAGTATCAATTCTTCTGCGCTCAGCTCTCTTTACAGTCCAACTCTCACATCCATACATGACTGCTGGAAAAACCATAGCCTTGATAAGATGGACTTTTGCTGGCAAAGTGATGTCTCTGCTTTTTAATATGCTGTCTAAGTTTGTCAAAGCTTTTCTTCCAAGGAGCAAGTGTCTTTTAATTTTGTGGCTGCAGTCACCATCTGCAGTGATTTTGGAGCGTCCCCCAAAATAGTCTGTCACTGTTTCCATTGTTTCCCCATCTATGTGCCATGAAGTGATGGGACCAGATGCCATGATCTTAGTTTTCTGAATATTGAGTTTTAAGCCAGATTTTCCACTCTCATCTTTCACCTTCATCAAAAGGCTCTTTAGTTCTTCTTCACTTTCTGCCATTAGGATGGTATCATCTGCATATCTGAGGTTATTGATATTTCTCCCAGCAGTCTTGATGCCAGCTTGATTCCAGTCTTTAATTCATCCAGCCTGGCATTTCACATAATGTACTCTGCATATAAATTAAATAAGCAGGGTGACAATATACAGCCTTGACATACTCCTTTCCCGATTTTGAACAAGTCTGTTGTTCCACGTCTGGTTCTAACTGTTGCTTCTTAACTTGCTAACAGGTTTCTCAGGAGGCAGATAAGGTGGTCTGGTATTCCCATCTCTTTAAGAATTTTCCAGTTTGTTGTGATCTATACAGTCAAGTGAGTAAAGAAGTAGAGAGGTGAATGGAGAGTACTTTTATCAAAGATACAGAAAAGATAGAAGTTCCTACTTTGTAGGGAAGAATAAAATAATTGGATGGGGAGAGATGAGTTCCCCCTAACAAGCTACCATTTATTAAGTACCAATTCTGCTTCAAGAAGACTGAAACTCAGAGAAGTGAAGGGTTATCTCAAGGTAAAACAGCTCTGGGGACAGAATAAGTTTCTCCAGATTCCTAACGCCAATACTTTGCCATTTCACACTTGCAATCACAGGAAGTCATATATGCAGATGACACCACCCTCATGGCAGAAAGTAATTTTGCGTGGGTTTTCTCTAGCTGTGGCAAATGGAGACTACTCTCTAGTTGTGGTGCTTGGGCTTCTCCTTGCGGTGGCTTCTCTTGTTGCTAAGCATGGGCTCTACGGTGTGTGGGCTTCAGTAGTTGGCACATGGACTCAGTAGTTCCAGCTCACAGCATTAGAGCTCAAGCTCAGTAGTTGTGGTACAGAGGCTTAGTTGCCCCGCAGCATGTGGAGTGTTCCCAGACCAGAGATGGAACATGTGTCCCCTGCACTGGCAGGCAGATTCTCACCACTGGACTGCCAGAGAAGCCCCACCTTGGAACATTTTATGAAGATTCTGGTAGAGATACATAAACATAACTACACATGTCTATACAAAAACTCATTGACCACAAGTACAAATTGCTGTAATTTTTAATCCCTAATCTAATAGCTGCAGATTTAGGTACCTGCAGTGTGATAAGATCCATTTTATTGCATCTCAGCAGTCCTCAAAGCTCTAATGACCCAACAGTTGAATATATTCAAGTGAGCTGTAATATTGGTGCCAACCAGTTTTGCTCACTCCAGTATGCATTCCAGATCCAGGCCTCTGCAGGATCCTGGGTGTACTACTACCTGCCTATAAAGTGGGTGGCTGTGGGGCAGAACTGGGTCGTCTCTGAGGTCCCTTAGACCTCTACCTCTAAGACAGAACTCAAAAGGATAGAAATTATGCAGAGAGATAAACCAGCATTTCAAAATCCAGGCTGAAACAACACTGCCATGTAAAACCACCGTTAAAATCTAACAAGAAACTTAGAGCGAAAATGTCTGCCTATGATCCTGGGCACTCTGTTCAGACCCTGCACTACACTGGTCTGTCAGCCAACCAGGCATCAGAAGCCTGCAGGAGTGTCCCTTCCCCCACCCTGGTCACATGGCTGGCCGTCACTGAGCCCCACAAGTCAATCTCCAATGCCCCAAATACTGTTCAGCCTGGAAATCACAGAGTGTCCTTCTCGCCACCCAACAGCAACAGAACAAGTAACTCTGGCCTCCCTGAAATTTGGATTGTGGTTTCCAGTGCTAAGAGCTTGAAGGTAAGTTTGCAGCGTGGAGCTTTAGATAGTAGACAAAGATATGCAGATAAGGGGAAACGTGCTTTACAGTAGGACCACAGAGTATTTAAGAGTGAGGTTTACACATACTGAGGAGAAAAAGATGAGAGCTGAGTAAATCCTCCAAATGAGCACTGAATATTTGCTTTTCCTTAAAAAAATTATAGTGCATGTCAACTTGGTGCCTTGAGTTCATTGGTTTGGGGCACAAAACCTCACATCAAATGAACAAAAATGACAGGAGACTCATTCTTTCTGACACGCTGGTGAGTTCTTTTTTGTTCTCATCTGGTAAAACCGAGACTTTTTCTTCCAGGCAAATAACTTTCTATTGTGTTTGCCAAAGTTACAAGACTGACTGAAATATTTATGAAGTAAGCAAAAACCCTAAGACTTGCCTCTTCCCCAGAAAACTATGGGAAAATAGATTGCATCTTTTAATGTAACATCTTGGGCTAGAAACTGAATAATGGCTAGTCTACTTATATTAGACATTTCTGTTGTTAGGTTTTGGATAAACCTGGTTATGTTACTGAAAGTTTGCTTAGGGATATTTTGTTGCTTGTTTTTCTTTGCTCTCCTGGGATGTGCACAGTTAGGGTCTGCTAAGCCCAGAGGCAATTGATAACCTATCGATTGTGAAGATGGCCTTTCTCTGGCTTCTAGCTTAGGTTTTTTAAAAGTCCATTATGATCCCATGTCATTCTTGTCAATTCAGTTCACGAAAGAAACCCTGATGAGCCCTTGGAGAGGTCCTTTTCTTAAACACTTCGGGCTATCAGAGGGGTTCATAGTATCCCATGTTGGGCAAGTCCCATGTTCTTAGATGTAAGGTCAAATGGCTTGAAATATGGGTTAAGAGGAAAAGCTCCTAAAAGACTGATCTTTTTTTTTAAAGGCTGACTTTTGATGAATGTGGCACAACGCTTTTTTGTGATTATGTTTTTTTTTCTTCCAGAAACATTAATGTCCAACTTCAAAGATTTATTATCACATTTTGCCCTTCTTCCCTAATAAACTAGTTCCATTTGTTTGCAGTGTCTAATGCAAACATCTGGAACAAAGTAGATTTGTTGGACTGAACTGATGCATCCTTGTGGAAGGGAGGTGGGGGTGGGGTCGGAGGTTGGGAGGTGGGAGATGTGGGGTGGGGTGAGGGGAGTGTTTAAATGGCAGGTGATTCAATCACCAGAGTTTTGATGGTCAAAACACACTGTTGGCCCCTAAGACTAGCTGTATCACCACCTCCTTGTGCCAGTGGACATGAAAGCTGTTGGGCAGGGACCCTGATGTTCACTGGTGTGGCACTCTGGTCCTTAGCCTTACAGGCTTAAGGCATTGATTTGATCAGTAGGGTTTTTATTCTCAGGCTTCCCAGTTGTGATTGCACACTGGTGGTAGGAGTAGTAAAGTGGACTGGGGCCTTTAAGTGACATGGGACAGAAGAGAATTTGGTCTGATCCCTCACTGTAAAGCCATGCTCACTCCCAAGACAATCTATGGTCTAAAGATGGATGAGAAGATAATGGTGAGCTTCTTGCACAGTGGAGGGGCTGGTATAGGAAAAACTGCTGTTACAAGTTCTTGCACTAGCTACATGCTGGGACTGCTGTGTTCTAACACCATTCCTTTGGCAACATATTGAGGTGGATTGTTGTACTGGTTAATACTCTTTGGATGCAAGTAACTAACTTCAACTGAAGTTTGTTGTTGTTGTTCAGTCGCTACTGCTGAGTCTTTGAGACCTATAGCACGGCGGGCTCCTGGTCCTTCACTATCTCCCAGAATTGCTCAAATTCACTTCCATTGAGTCGGTGATACTATCTAACCATCTCAGCTTCTGCTGCCCCCTTCTCTTTTTGCCTTCAATCTTTCCCAGCATTGAAGAGAAAGAGGGGTTAGTATAAGGCCATTGGGAAGTATTATGGTTGGGACCTAAGAAAAGGTCTGGAATTCAGAAGTGGAAGGATTCTTCCAGACCCCCTCTATCTCTTGTTTCTTTGTTTGTCATCTTCCCTCCCCACCTCCATCTTTCCCTCCCTGTCTTTCTTCCTTTCTTGGGTCCTAGAATCAGAGAATCCAATTTGATTCTTGGCTCCACCATGCCTGGCTCTGTGACTCAGGAAAATTTACTTAATTTTCTGAATCTCCATTTCCAATCTATAATGTGGGGGTCAAAATTATGTACCTCACTGAATTTTAGTCAGGGTTAAATGAGATTATGAAAACAAAAATATTTAGCAATCAATTAATATACATTATATGAAATGGTGGAGATAGAACTTATGTTCCAAAGTTTAGGTCATGATTGGGAACTATTATGATGAGCCATGTAGCTGCCAATCAGAGCACTAGTTAATCTAAACATTTTCCATATGGTCAACACTCTGCTTGAGTTGTTTTAAAAGGATGGCTTTCTTTAAAGAAGATCTGGGGCAGCCTGGGTTCTTCTACTTCTGTATTCTCCTGGAAGGCAGCTTCTCTCAAACTGTGAGGAAGCAGGACCCGGCACAGAGGAGGTGAGGAGGGAATGGTCTCAGCTAGTGCAGAACTGGAAGGTAGGCATCTACCTGAATCCAAGCTACATTATAGCTCCATACTTCTATGGCTCTGGAGCGTTTTCACCTCTATTTGCATCTGTATTGTCCTTTTGATTTCATTTTTGCTTGGTTTCTAATCTGAAAATCCATAGACCTTGAAATATAAAAAACCGTATTTTTTAAAACATGTTGGAAAATTCTTACTTCATTTGTGTTATTCAGGAACTATTGACTGTGTCAGAAAGCCAGCTCAAACATGAGAAAAAATAAAGGGAATTTATCAGCTCAACACAGCTGAGAAGGCCAGTTCAGAATTAACTGACTTAGGGAGTTACAGTTTTACAACGTAGGGAGTTGCTATTTTTATTTCTTTTTCTCGGGGATGGTTCTGATCACCACCTCCTGTACAATGTCACAAACCTCTGTCCACAGTTCTTCAGGCACTCTGTCTATCAGATCTAACCCATTGAATCTATTTGTCATTTCCACTGTATAATGGTAAGGGATTCGATTTAGGTTATACCTGAATGGCCTAGTGGTTTTCCCTACTTTCTTCAGTTTAATTCTGAATTTGGCAATAAGGAGTTCATGATCTGAGCCGCTGTCAACTCCCAGTCTTGTTTTTGCTGACTGTATAGAGCTTCTCCATCTTTGGCTGCCAAGAATATAATCAATCTGATTGACCATCTGGTGATGTCCATGTGTCAAGTTGTCTCTTGTGTTGTTGGAAGAGGGTGTTTGCTATGACCAGTGCATTCCCTTGGCAAAACTCTGTTAGCCTTTGCCCTGCTTCATTCTGTACTGCAAGGCCAAACTTGCCAGTTACTCCAGGTATATCTTGACTTCCTACTTTTGCATTCTAGTCCCCTATGATGAAAAGGACATGTCTTTTTGGTATTAGTTCTAGAAGGTCTTTTAGGTCATCACAGAACCATTTGGCTCAGTCTGGCTCAGCTTCTTCGGCATTAATCATTGGGGCATAGATTTGGATTACTGTGATATTGAATGGCTTGCCTTGGAAAAGAACAGAGATCATTCTGTCGTTTTTGAGATTGCATCCAAGTACTGCATTTTGCACTCTTTTGTTGACTATGAGGGCTACTCCATTTCTTCGAAGTGATTCTTGCCCACAGTAATAGATATAACGTCATCTGAATGAAATTCACCCATTCCGGTCTATTTTAGTTCACTATTTCTAAAATGTTGATGTTCATTCACTCTTGCCATCTCCTGTTTGACCACTTTCAATTTACCTTAATTCATGAACCTAACATTCCAGATTCCTATGCAGTATTGTTGTTTACAGCATTGGACTTTACTTCCATCACCAGTCACATCCACAACGAGGCGATGTTTTTGCTTTGGCTCAACCTCTTCATTCCTTTTGGAGCTATTTCTCCACTTTTCTCCAGTAGCGTATGGGGCACCTACCGACCTGGGGAGTTCATCTTTCAGTATCATATCTTTTTGCCTTTTCATACTGTTCATGGTGTTCTCAAGGCAAGAATGCTGAAATGGTTTGCCAATCTCTTCTCCAGTGGACCACGTTTTGTCAGATCTCTCCACCATGACCTGTCCTTCTTTTGTGGCCCTACACAGCATGGCTCATAGTTTCATTGAGTTAGACAAGGTTGTGATCCAAGTGATCAGTTTGGTTAGTTTTCTGTGATTGTGGCTTTCATTCTGTCTGCCCTCTGATGGATGAGGATAAGAGGCTTGTGGAAACTTCCTGGTGGGAGGAAGTGGGGAGGAAGTGGGTAGGTGGGAGGAAGAGGCTGTGGGTAAAACTGGGTCTTGCTCTGATGGGCAGGGCCATGCTCAGTAAATCTTTAATCTAATATTCTGCTGATGGATGGGGCTGTATTCCCTCCCTGTAATTTGGCCTGAGGTCAAACTATGGTGGGGCAATGGCAACCTCCTTCAAAAGGACTTATGCCTGCACACAGCTCCCAGCTGTTGGGAGCTCCCAGCTCGCACTGTTGTAGTCAGTGCCCCTGACACTGTGGCCGGCCACTGTCAACTCACACCTCCGCTGGAGACTCCTGGACACTCACAGGCAAGCCTGGCTCAGTCTCATGTGGGATTACTGCTCCTGGGTCCTGGTGCACACAAGGTTTCATTGTGCCCTCCAAGAGTCTGTTTCCCTGTGGGTTCTTAGTCCTTTTACTGGATCTGCAGGTTGGGAAATCTATTGTAGGCCCTAGAACTTTTGCAACAGGGAGAAGGCAATGGCAACCCACTCCAGTACTCTTGCCTGGAAAATCCCATGGATGAAGGAGCCTGGTAGGCTGCAGTCCATGGGGTAGCTAGGAGTCGGACATGACTAAGTGACTTCCCTCTCACTTTTCACTTCCATGCGTTGGAGAAGGAAATGGCAACCCACTCCAGTGTTCTTGCCTGGAGAATCCCAGGGACGGGGGAGCCTGGTGGACTGTCTATGGGGTCGCACAGAGTCGGACACGACTGAAGCGACTTAGCAGCAGTAGCAGTAGCAGCAGTGAGAAATTCTTTGCTGTAATTGTTCTCCAGTTTGTGGGTCATCTGCTTGGCAGCTCTATGGTGGCACTAATAGTGATCTCCTCCAAAAGGACTTATGCCACACGCCGCGTCTCCCATGTCTGCTGCAGCCAGAGCCCCTGTCCCCGTGGCAGATCACTGCTGACCCGTGCCTCCAGAGACACTCAAACACTCAAAGGCAGGTCTGGCTTAATCTCTTGTGAGGGTCACTGCTCCTTTCCCTCAGTCCTGGTGCACACAAGGTTTTGTTTGTGCCCTCCAAGTGTCTCTGGTGGGTCTGAGATTTGATTTTAAATGCAATTGCACCCCTCCTACAGTCTTGTTGGGGCTTCTCCTTTGCCCTTGGACATGGGGCATCTTTTTTTGGTGGGATCCAGCATTCTCATGTTTATGTTTTTCAGCAGCTAGTTGCAGTTTTGGTGTTCTCAGAGGAGAGGATGAATGCATATCCTTCTACTCCACCATCTTGACAGTGAAAAAAAGGCAAAATCGGAAAAGGAGTACATCAAAGCTGTATATTGTCACCCTACTTATTTAACTTATATGCAGAATACATCATGCAAAATGCCGGGCTGGATGAAGCACAAGCTGGAGTCAAGATTGCCAGGAGAAATATCCATAACCTCAGATATGCAGATGACACCACCCTCACGGCAGAAAGCGAAGAAGGACTAAAGAGCCTCTTGATGAAGGTGAAAAAGGAGAGTGAAAAAGTAGGCTTAAAACTTAATATTCACAAAATGAAGATCATAGTATCCAGTCCCATCACTTCATGGCAAATAGATGGGGAAACAATGGAAACAGTGACAGACTTTATTTTCTTGGGCTCCCAAATCACTATAGATAGTGCCTGCAGCCACGAAATTAAGACGCTTGCTCCTTGGAAGAAAAGCTATGATAAACATACACAGCATATTAAAAAGAAAGGACATTACTTTGCCAACAAAGGTCTATCTGGTCAAAGCTATGGTTTTTCCAGTAGTCATGTATGGATGTGTGAGTTGGACCATAAAGAAGGCTGAATGCCAACGAATTGATGCTTTTGAGCTGTGGTGTTGAAGAAGACTCTTGAGAGTCCCTTGGACTGCAAGATCAAACCAGCCAACCTAAAGGAAATCAATCCTGAATATTTATTATGGGACTGATGCTAAAGCTGAAGCTCCAATACTTTGGCCACCTGATGCAAAGAGCTAACTCATTAGAAAAGACCCAGATGATTAAATGCAGGAGAAGGGGATGACAGAGGATGAGATGGTTGGATGACATCACTGACTCAATGGACATGAGTTTGAGCAAGTTCTGGGAGATGTTGAAGGACAGGGAGGCCTGGTGTGCTGCAGTCCATGGGGTCTCAAAGAGTCAGACACTACTGAGTGAACAACAACAGCAGCAGCAGCAGCAACAAAAACAAGAGCGTTACAGTGCAGTGTTATCAGAATTGTTTCTCTACTTTCCTTTGATGTATTCCTCCACAGGTTAGGTGGGATTAGTCCCCAAGTTCGTCAGCTTCACAATGCCAGAACCAGAACAAGGCAGTGTTTTTGGATGGCTCAAGTGGAAATGTCCTAGGAAGAATTCTGACTGGCCCAAATTTGACCATGGGGTCTTCTCTGAATCAGTATCTGACTGGGGACTGGGAAGCATTTAATTGGCCAACCTAGGTCACATGACCTTTCCCTTTTGTGGCTGGAAGCATTCTTTGTAGGAAAGAAGATTTGTTACTCAGCTTCTCTTTACTCCTCAGCTATACCTGAGGAGGAAGATATCAACTTTCAAAAAATCACAAACCTATAGGAGCTACCAGTACACGTTAGTGGAAAACCAACTCTGCTTATAATTTTTTGTAAAATTAACACTTATTTTTATTTATTATAATTGTATAAATACTGACTTGCATAATGTACCATGATTGCTTTTCCTTTCTACAACTCTTTATTCTTGATAGAACCTTGATATCCTCTCAAAATACTCAAACACATCCAGACAATTGATTGTTCTAAGGATTCCCTTGGAGCATTGTGTCCAGAGCCTGACCTAAGATGCATCTGTTCCTCCCTGTACTGCTGCACAGCTCCTCTCCTAGGACCTCCCTGTGCCAATCTTTTGTGGTGAATCCCATTTCCCAGATGCCATATTCCTTTCTTAGATACTTCTTCATCTTGCTTCAATCATTTTCTGAGAAGCAGTGCGTAGGAAGTAAATTTTTGAAACATTTCATGTCTGAAAATGCCCTTATTCTGCTCTCACATTTGCTTGATAGCTTAGTTAGGACTGGAGTTCTAGGTTAGAAATACTTTTTTCTCAGTTTTGAAGGCATGAATCTCTCATATTATAGCTTCCACTGTGGCTATTGAGAAATCAGTGTCAGTTTGCATGGGGCATTCTTTGTAGGTGAATTATTTTCTTCTTCCAGAAACGTTTAAGATCTTCTCTTTAAATATAATATTTTCCAACTTCAAAATGATGTGACCTTGGAGTGGATTTTTAAAAAAATTATTTTTCTGAGCTCTTAGCAGGCTCTTTCAATCAGGAAATACAAATCCTTCAGTTCTGGGAAGTGTTCTCATGTCATTTTCTTTTTTTTTTTTCCCCATTTTTTTTTTTTAAATAAATAAATTTATTTATTTTAGTTGGGGGCTAATTACTTTACAATATTGTAGTAGCTTTTGCCATACATTGACATGAATCAGCCTTGGGTTTACATGTGTTCCCCTTCCTGGACCCCCCTCCCATCTCCCTCCCCATCCCATCCCTCTGGGTCATCCCATTGCCCCAGCCCATATTATCATATGTGAAACAGAACACCAGTTCATGTCATTTTCTTAATTTCCTCTCTACTATTTGTTTCCGGATTTCTCTTTCAGAAACTCCTGTGACTCTGATTTTGAAACTCCTGGATGGATCCTTGATTTCCTTGTCTTTTTAAAAAAAAATTTTCTTTATATTTGTTCTATTATCTGATGTATTTTTTCAACTTTATGTTCCAACTCTAATTTTTCTTCTAATATGTCTTTAATTTCCAAGAATTCTTTCTTATTCTTTAAAAGTTCCAGATTTGTTGCATTCTGGTTTTCATTTTGTCATGGATATGATGTTTTTCTTTAGTCCACTTGAATATGTTAATTGCATGGTTTTTTAATGGTTCTTTGGCTGCTTGCAGTGTTCCTATTTACTTGGACTTTGTCTTTTCCTGTTTGTTTTGGTCTGTGTCATTCTGGTGATTCAGCTGGCCATCATAATTTGGCGTAGAGCTGCTAAACAGATGTTTGACAGCCTGGAGTTCTTGAATGATAGACTAAAGACGGGCAATTAGGTGGCATTTGGGTCCTCACCATTTTGTAGGTGATCTCCAAAATGGCAGAATCTTTAAGTTCTCCAACCTCCTCTCTGGAGTGTGTAATCTTTATTAGTGTTCTAGGAGTCAAGCAGTCAGAGGGCTGAGTGGCTAATGATCTTTAATTGAATCCTTTTTTACCCCCAGTGAAATCACTCCTTCTTGCTCTCAGTTATTCGAGGGCCTTCTGAGCTGACCTTTCCATTTTCTGGGGTAGGGGAACCATTCTAGGAGACTGAACTTACGGGAGAGATCTAAGGATTTAACTTAGTCCTTATGAAGATTTTCAACTAACCTTCCTGTTTTCAGCCTCATCCTTTATCCTGGTCTTCAGATATATTGACTGCCTCCAACTTCCCTTTCCCTACTTTGAGAACAATTTTGTATAAGTTAAAGACTATGTAATACTTGATGCTTCAGGTTAAACATTAAAAAAGAACTGTCTTCTTCTGGTGTTTATTTTTCTTCTCATTACAGAAAATTTTCAAACAATAAAAATAGAAAAAATAATGGATAAAATTATTTAAATAGAAAAAATAATATGATGATCCTTTTGTACCTACAAAGCAGTTTCAGTAAGCATTATTGAATGCTTTTCAATAATGCTTTTCAAAAGGCAGCATAAACATTTCAATTAGTATTGTTGTTGTTTAGACACTAAGTCATGTCTGACTCTTTTGTGATCCTTTAGACTATACCCTGCCAGGTTCCTCTGTCCACAGGATTTTGCATGCAAGAATACTGGAGTGGGTAGCCATTTCCTTCTCCAGGGAATCTTTCCAACCAGGGATCAGACTCACATCTGCATTGGCAGGCAGATTCTTTACCACTGAGCCACCAGAGAAGCCCTTTCAATTAATGGTTACTGGTTAATTCAGGTTTTCTAATTCTTTAAAGTTATTTGATTATTTCCATTATTTTTCTAATCAGTATCTATTTATTAGCCTTGTGTCTAAGAGCTATAGTTCCAGAAACTGTTTCAGACAGTCTGGGTTTGAATCCCTGTTCCTCCATTTAAGTAGTCAGTTAAGCTCTCTGTGCCTCTGTTTCCTCATCTGTAAAATGGGAGCAACAATATTACTTATTTCATAGCAAAGATTCAAGTAATTCATATATGCAGAGCATTAAAACAGTGCCTAGCATATTGTACCAGTAGTTGCTATTATTATCTAAGTTAAATATATTGGCATGAAGTTTTTCAAGGCATTCACTTGTAATTTTAAAATTCTCTACTATATTTGTAGTTACATCCCTTTTTCATTCCAAATTATGTTTACTTATGAATATTCTTTTTTCTTCTTGATTAGTCTTGCGTGATTTGCCCATTTTAATAATCTTTTCAAATAATTGCCTTCAGATTTATTAACCATCTCTGTGCTTGATTGTTTTCTATTTCATAATTTTTGCTTTCATCTTTTATATTAACATTCTGCTTTCTTTTCTCTCTTATTCTTTTTGTAGGTTCTTTGGTTAAATGCTTATCATATTTATTTTCCTTCTACTCTTCTCTCTCCCTCTTTCTTTCCTTTCTTCCTTCTTTCTCATTCTAAGTATATTACATCCCACAAGTTTCAAGTTGTAATTGTTCACTTCTAAATATGAAATAATTTCCATTGTGATTTTCTATTAAATCCATCATTAGAGATTATTTTAGTTTCCATATATATATATGTATAATACATTTATTATATATACATTTATAAATAAAGGTTTATTTATATATACAGTCATTCTTCAGTATCTGTGGAGGATTTGTTTCAGGCCCAGATCCTCCATACCAAAATCTGTGATGCTTAAGTCCCTTATATGAAATAACATAGTAGTTGTATATAAACCATTTTCCGGTATGCTGTAAATCATCTCTAGATTACTTATAATATCTAACAATGTAAATACTAAGTAAGAAGTTATCAATACAATGTAAATGTTATGTAAATAATTGCTAGTGCATGACAGATTCAAGTTCATGATTTGTGGAATTCATGAATGCAGAATCCACAGATAATATGTATAGTTTTGTGGGGTTGTTTTTGTTATCTTATTAATACTATAGAAGTATGATACAGATCCTTTAAAATTTACTAAGGCTTTCCCAAGACCTAGTTTATGTGCTCTCTTTGTGTGCTCTTTGTAAATATTCCATTTGTACTTGAAAAAGCACATCTGGTAGCTCAGTTGGTAAAGAATCTGCCTGCAATTCAGGAGACTCCAGTTCGATTCCTGGGTTGGGAAGATCCCCTAGAAAAGGGAAAGGCTACCCATTCCATTATTTTGGCCTGGAGAATTCCATGGACTGTATAGTCCATGGGGTCACAAAGAGTAGGACACAACTGAGTGACTTTCACTTTCACTTTCCCCAACATACATGCATTTGAGGTTCCTCAATTTGTTTATATGTTCTTTTGTCTTCATTTTTTTCATCTGCAGTAAGGTCTTCTGCTGTGAGTATGAATTTGACCATTTCTCCTTGAAATTCTACCTTTTTATGTTGTGTACATTTTGAGGTTGTGTTCATCTTTTACTTTATAGTTATGAAGGTGGAGGAGGAAGAGGCTGGGGTAGGGAAGCTGGACCCCACTAACTACAGGAGGCGATGTCAGGATCAGGAAGGTAAGGTGACCGTGAGAAATTGATGCAAATTCTCAGAGGGTCTAGACTTTCCTTGGATATCTTTATAACAGCCCTTTCAGTTGGGGGAAACTACAGAGCTTATCCCTTTCCCCTGACCTCCCCACAGTGTCTACCCTAGATCTGATGGGACTAGCTTTAACCATATCTTAAAGGGACCATGTGGTCAGGTTGGAGACCAGTAACTTGGATTTTGCTAGGATTATGGAGTAGCTTCCCCAATATAAAATCAAACTTGATTTTCCAAGCTCTGCAAATCATACTAAATGCCAAATATCAACATTTTATAAATTTTAAAAATAGCAGCTCAGTTAAAACCAGTGAAAAAGGGTATTGAGAGGTGATATTTTTGTTGCTCCAGAATTTCTTACCCAGAGACCCTAAGTATCCTACATTCTACAGAAAAACAGCCACAGAGTTTATAAAGAGGCACTACCCCAAACTTTTTGGAGGGAGATAGCAATCTTCCTATCTAGCTTGATGCTCCCTGAGCTGAGGAACGTGTAGCGCCACTCTGGGGCTGTTGATGGAGAAGGATGTGGTGAGGAGCGGGCACTGTCCTGAGCCAAACTACAAGATGTTCACAGGGAAAGAACAGGTCGTACAGAGCAAAGAAAGAAGCTTTGGAGTGCGTTAGTGATTCCCTACAGTTCACCAGCTGAACAGCCACACTCTGATGGTTATAGTAGAAAAAATAAGATAAATTAGATCCAGGGCAAAAGGAAAATATGTCCCTGACAGCCATCTCCCCTGATATTTTTTTAAAAAGGGTGCTCTTTGCACAGTTCTCATAATCATATTCCCATTCACCATTCTATTCTGCCTTCTCAAAAACCATGCCTAGTTAGTAGAGAATTTTTATTCCTGCAGTATCGATGAGAACACTGAGTCCCAGATGCACATGGTCATACAGCAAGGGAAGAACAATCCAGGGAGCACCCAGGGCAGCTAACACTGGGTAAAGGCCTTTCTGATACATCTGCTGCTTCCCATCTCCATTTCTGGCCTCAGGGCAGAGAATACAATCTCAGCATTGAAAGAATCAAGAATGCCAAACTTTAGAGTAGAACTGCCTGCCTGCCTACTAAGTCACTTCAGTTGTGTCTGACTCTGTGCGACCCTATGGACTATAGCCTGCCAGTTTCCTCTCTCCATGGGATTCTCCAGGCAAGAATACTGGAGTGGGTTGCCATTTCCTTCTCCAGGGGATCTTTCCATCCCAGGGATCAAATCTGTGTCTCTTTGTCTCCTGCATTGGCAGGGGGGTTCTTTATCATCAGCGCCACCTACAGTAGAACTACTTACCTCTAAATATTGGTGTTCATGGCTTACCTCAAATTTTAGCTTTGCTCAGGCTTAGGGTAGGGGACAGAATGAAAGGAAAAGCATCAGTCATTCTGATACTGGTTCACTAGGAAATGAGGCTGCACTTCATAAAAATGTCTACCTCACATTTCTCATTAACCCCATTAACCCAAGGGAGACTGAGGATCCAGAAGAGCAAGCAAGGATGTGGTGGGGTGAGCTGGAATTCTAAAGAGATCTAGAAACTAACATCCAGGTAACCTTACTCTCCAGTGCCTAGGAATGCACCAGCCAGAGTAGGCACACACAAAATCTGCTCAGCAGAATGGACACCCAACATGTCTCTAAAAGGTTTAGACATGCTTCTTCAAGGTCCAGCTTCATGTGGTTTCACTGTGACATGTGCAGTCAGTGATGCCCAAGCATCTGGTATCTTAATTTCAGGAATTTGAATCAAGAGGTAGCCCTCTCCTCCACAAAAAAACTAACAAACAGCAACAACATAAAAAAAAATTAATGTAGATCTTGATATAAGAACACAAAGTCTAATTTCTCAGTATGTCACAGTCTTTCAAATTTTAGTTGTTGGGCTTCCCTGGTGGCTCAGAGTGTAAAGCGTCTGCCTGCAATGAGGGAGACTGGGTTCGATCCCTGGGTCAGGAAGATCCCCTGGAGAAGGAAATGGCAACCCACTCCAGTATTCTTGCCTGGAGAATCCCATGGGTGGAGGAGCCTGGTAGGCTACAGTCCATGGGGTCGCAGAGTTGGACATGACTGAGCAACTTCACTTTCTTTCTTTCTTTCTTGGGCCTCAAAAATAGTCATAATGATAATAGTTGCTGACCAGCCCTAGGGAAAACTTTTATCACAAATTAATCAATGTGATATGCCACATTAATGAAATGAAGAATAAAAATTATATGGTCATCTCAATAGATGCAGGAAAAGCATTTGACAAAATGTAACATCCATTCATGATTAAAAAGAAAATCACTCAACAAACTGGGTATAGAGGGAATGTATCTCAATATAATAAAGGCCATGTATGACAAGCTCATAGCTAACACCATAGGAAAGGAAAGGAAAGGAAATTGAAGTCGCTCAGTCATGTCAAACACTTTGTAACCCCATGGACTGTAGCATACCAGGCTCCTCCATCCATGGGATTTTCAAGGCAAGGGTACTGGAGTGGGTTGCCATTTCCTTCTCCAGAGGATCTTCCCAACCCAGGGATTGAACCCAGGTCTCCCACATTGCAGGCAGACACTTTACCATCTGAGTCACCAGGGAAGCAAAGCTGAAAGCTTTTCCTCTAGCATCAAGAATAAGACAAAGATGCTCACTCTTGCCACTTTTATTCAAAATAGTACTGAAAGTCCTAGCCAGAGCAATTAGGCAAGAGAAAGAAAAGATAAGAAGAAGAAATTTTAAAACTTGAAAGGAGAAGTAAAACTGTCTCTATTTGCAGATGGAATGATATTATAAATAGAAAACCCTCAAAATTCTACCAAACTGTTAGAACTAAAAAAATAAAGATTGCAGGATACAAAATCAATATACAAAAAAATCAGTTGCATTTGTCTATACTAACAATGAACTGTCAGAAAGAGAAATTAAGAAAATAGTTCCATTTACAATTGTGTCAAAACCTAGAAGTGAATTTAACCAAGGAGATTAAAGATCTGTACACTGAAGACTATAAAACACTGATGGAAGAAATTGAAGACAACACAAATACATGGAAAGATATTCCATGCTCATGGGTTGGAAGAATTAATATTGTTAAAGTGTCCATATTACCCAAAGCAATCTACAGATTCAATGGAATCCCAATCAAAATTTCAGTGACACTTTTCCTCACAGATATATAAAAAAAATCCACAAATTCATATGAAACTATAAAGGACCTTGAATAACTGGCACAATCTTGAGCAAGAAGAACAAAGCTTGAAGATCACACTTCCTGATTTCAAACTATATTACAAAGCTATAGTATTCAATATGGTATTGGCATAAAAACAGACATATAGATCAATAAAGATCAATAGAGAGATGGAAATAAGTAAGTAAGTAAGTAAGTGAAGTCGCTTGGTCGTGTCTGACTCTTTGCGACCCCATGGACTGTAGCCCACCAAGATCCTCCGTCCATGGGATTTTCCAGGCAAGAATACTGGAGTGGGTTGCCATTTCCTTCTCCAGGGGATCTTCCCGACCCAGAGATCGAACCCAGGTCTCCCGCATTGCAGGCAGATGCTTTAACCTCTGAGCCACCATGGAAGCCCGATGGAAATAAGCCCACACATAATAAGCCCACACAACTAATTTACAACAAAGGAGCCAAAATATACAATGGGGAAAGATAGTCTCTTCAATAAATGATGTTGGGAAAACTAAACAGCTACATATAAAAGAATGAAACTGGACCCCTATCTTACAACATACAGAAAAGTCAACTCAAAATGGTTTGAAGACTTGAATGTAGAAAATGAAACCATAAAATTCTTATAAGAGAACATAAGGGGTGAGCTCCTTGATATCAGTTTCAGAGATGATTTTTTAAATTTGATATTAAAAGCAAAAGCAACAAAATAAAAGATGAGTTAAACTACATCAAGCTTCTGCATAGCAAAGGAAACTGTCAACAAAACAAAAAGTCAACCTATGGAATAGGAGAAAATATTTGCAAATCATGTATCTGATAAGGGGTTAAATCTAAAATATATAAAGATCTTATAAAACTCAATTACAAAAAAAAAAGACTATGCCATTAGAAAATGGGAAGAAGGACTACCCTGGTGGTCCAGTGGTTAAGAGACGGCCTTGCAATGCAGGGGATACTGGTTTGATCCCTGGTCCGGGAAGGTCCCACATGTGGTGGAGCAACTAAGCCTGTGCACCACAGCTATTGAGCCTGTGCTACACAGCAAGAGAAACCACTGCAGTGCAAAGAAGAGTAGCCCCTGCTCACCACAAATAGAGAAAGCCTGTGTGCAGCCATGAAGACCCAGGGCAGCCAAAAATAACTAACTAAATAAATAATTTTTTTTAATGGGAAGAAGAACTGAATAGAATTCATTCCAAAGAAAACATACAAATGGTCAACAGGTACATGAAAACGTGCTCAACATCATTAATCATCAGGGAACTGCAAACTAAAACCACAAAGATATATCACCTCCCAACTGTTAGGATGGCTCTCATCTAAGATAAAGGATAACAAATACTGGCAAGGATATGGAGAAAAGGAAACCGTTCTGCATCATTGGTAGGAATGCAATTTGGTGCAGACACTGTGGAGAACAGTATGGAGATTCCTCAAAAAATTAGTAACAGAACTACTGTATGATCCAGCAATTCTACTTTTGGATATATATTCAAAGGAAATGAAATCATTATCTTTAAAACATATCTGTACTCTCATGTTCATTGCAGCATTATTTATAATAGTCAAGACATGGAAATAGCTTAAGTGTCCATCAGCAATTGAATGTTTAAAGAAAATGTGATATACACATGAATATTATTCAGCTATTAAAAAAGAAAGAAATCTTGCCATTTACAACATGAATGGACCTTGAAAGTTTTATGCTATGTGAAATAAGTCAGACAGAGAGACAAATACTGCATGATCTCACTGACATATGGGATCTAAAAATCCAAAGACATAGAAACAGAGAACAGGTTAGTGGTTACCAAAGGCAAGGAGTGGAAGGTGGGGAATTGGTGAAGGTGGTCAAAAGGCACAAACTTTTAGTTATAAGATAACTGAATGTAATGTACAGTATGGTGGCTACAGTTAATAATACCATATTATATGCTTGAAAGTTGCTATGAGACTAAATTTTGAAAGTTCTCATCACAAGAAAAAAATTCATAACTTTGTATGGTGATGGATATTGACTGAACTTATTGTTGTGGTTGTCATTTTGCAGATATACATATATCAAATCATTATATTATATACCTTAAATTAATATAATATTACATATCAATCATATCCCAATTTGAAAATAATAATAGGGAAAACTGTGGAGGTGGCAGTATGGTTGAAGTAGGTACATGGAACTTAATGTACTATCTGCTCAATTATTCTGTAAATCTAAAATTATACTAAAAAGCTATTAATTATTTTAAAAATTGTTGACCAACTCAAGACAATATAGATGAGAAACTGATAGTAGAAGTTCTTTCTGGAGAGCTGAGGGGATTCCAGCTGCCTCTTTGAGCACAGATTTAGTGGTGGCTTTATAAAGGAGTCAGGCTTCTTAGTGGAATTCTGAATTAGGGTCCTTGCTAGCTCTTGAAAATTCTAGCTTACAAAATCATTTTTGAGAAATCCTTCATAACTCACTTCTCTGATAAGTAGTAGTTCACATGGTCCTTGGTTGTTAGTAAAAATGGCCTTGATGGAAATGCATATGGTTTTTCCATTAACAATCAAAGCTGAGACTTGGCATTTTGAACTAAATCTGTGACCTGCTGAAGGCCTCTCTCCTGGCCCATGTGTCATAAATCATATGTAGTTATTGCTGCTCTGGATTAGCAAGAATGGGGAGATGGGAGTTCTGCTCATTCTGAAAGAATTCTAACTATAGGCCCAAAGGTCCCCCTTCCAGCAACTGCTGAATTGGTTCAGAATTGGAATTCTGTCAAGCCCAGTGGCCCCGTTCAGGAATCCCATGTCTTCTGATCTTTTCTGGTGGCCTCAGCTCTTTGTAACTGGAGGATATTAAGGAGAAAACCAGCTTTCAGTAACTCTGCCTACCCTCTCTTTTATTCTGTGCCCACAGACTGCCGTTCCATTCACATTGGGCTTTCAGTTCCCAGTTACCCTCACAGGAAAAGAGACCAGAAGGGACATCTTTCAGACCTGCAAAAGGTCCGCTGGGGCTTGCGGCCAGACAAGCCACAGCAGGGGCTGGCCAGTGCGGGCAGCAGTGTGGACCATGTCAGCAAGACACGTGAGTTTTGGGGAACATTCTGGGAGCCATCTGCCGGGGGGTCCAGACAGGGCAGGGCAGGGGAGGGGACTCTCAGGAGAATGCGAGGAATGCCCCACGTGGCTCAGGCCTCTCAGGCCCCTCTGCTCTGCTGCCACAGCAGACCAGCCCCTGCTCAGAGAGCCCCTTCAGTCAGGCTGAGCCCCTGTCATCTCTGGTAACTTTGAGACCGCCGCTCTGGCGCATTCCACCTTGATTTCATGGTTTAATTCTCAGAATTATTTCCTGTTTCTAAATTCCTAAGGGCAAATTTCCAGCCACCCTAAGAACCAATAACAAACATGACTGGTGTGAGGTGTTGTGCTCAGTAAATCGAATTCTTTGTTGCATTACCTCCACCCTCTCTCTTCACCTGAGCTTGAAGGAATGGTCTGGAATTGTCTGGGCGCCCTGCACCACAGTTTCCAGAATCCTAGATGCTTTCTCCCAGGTCAGCAGAGTCCCTGAGGCATGCCTCTGCTGCTGCAGGAATCAGTTCTGGGCTTGTTAAAAAGCAGTCTTTTGTTCCTTCCTGTGGAAAGAAAAATATCAATCTTAAGAGGAGTGAAAAGACTAAAGCACAGCTGCTGTGACATTTTATCCTTTTGTGTCTTCCCTGTTTCTAGGGATATGATTTCACCTGCAGCACATCCCAAATCTGTGAAATAGCCTCTAATTGGTTTCTACTATACATTTCCATGGTCTTGAACAAAGCAAAATGAGTTATTTTACCAAATGAACCTTCAAAGGAATGTCAGGCAGTAGCAGCCTCTTAACATTCCTGTAGGAGACTGTGACATACACGCTGGCAAATACCATCTGAGTCACCCCCATCCCAGCACTGCCCTGAACAACTGCAGTTATTGGCACCAAGTCTACCAAGGCCTATGACTTCTCCTGTGCCTTTGTGGGAGAGGGGTTAACGGGGAGTCCTTTGGCGGTGTCTAGTGTAAGAAATGAGCTCTGATACACACATACACACAAACATGCATACACAGGCATGTGCACACATACATATTCGGGGGTTGGCATATCCGAGACCCAAATGAGGGCAAGCCTGATAAGAAGCCTGCTCCCCAGGTTGGGTCTGGATGCCTCCCACTCACTTTCTGGAGCATTTCCCTGTCACCCCACCACATTCAGGGATGCAGTCATCCTTTAAAAGTGAAGTCTGCTGGGTCCTTCCTCAGTCAAGAAAGAGAAAAGTGGGTTAAAGCTGGTACTCTCTGCAAATGGTATTTATTGATGCAACACAGTACTTCACAGAAGTGGTCATGAATGGTGGATTTTGTGTTGTTTGGGTGGTTTCTGGTTGAGTTAAGGGGACACTGGTTTTAACTGGAAACCAAAGGGAAGAGAAAGGAGAATCTTTTGGTACATTTGCACATTCAATTCATTCCCTTTATAGCCTGCTATTCCCATGCATGGCACATGGCATGGCTGTGGAACAGGGTAGACAATGGGAAGGCATAGGAAGACAGGAAATTTCAGGGCATGTCTTTCAAGCTTGGGTAAAGTGAGAACTTCTTTTAAAGGGAAAATAACTTATTGTAGACTCATGAAAATGCATTTGTATATTTGTAGAGCCCCAAGGGACCATAAAAATCCCAGTTTAAGAAATAATATATTAATTCATTAAGGCTTTTTTCCATAAAATATCTTACAATTTTGAATTATAATATAACTTTTATCCTTAGAGCTAATAAAATAAATCTTTTAAAGATTGTCTTCAAAATGGAAACACGAACTTTAAAAATTCTGATAGAACCCACCTACCTCTAAGAATACTTTCCAGGCCCCAGTTCCAGACGTTCTTGATTTAAGGGGGCCACAAAGCCTGCAAACAAAGTCAACAGCCACAGTGAGATTTCACCCATGGCAGCTGAACTTATTCCAGCCATTCTCTTAGGGGTGGTAGAGGTCCACTCCTCTGTCCTTCACTTCTTCCAAATCAAAGGGGTCATTGTGTGTGTGATGTAAATATAAACCCTACTCTATGAGATCCCTGGGTCAGTGACAGTGACCTGAGGAAAGGAAAACAAAACAGTGCCCAAATCATTGTACTGCATCATCTAGATAATTGCCTGAATCTGCCACTTTTCTTTGCTGCAGGGCAACTGACCAAATGTGTTTTTCCTCTCTGAGTGCCTTGTCTATTCTGTGAATCCATTCAGACAGCCCAGGCAGGCATTTCAGCTGGCCAAAAAGTCCAAGAGGACCTAGCTTTACAGAAGAGAGGAATTGTGCAGAATGGGGTCAAGGGCTGGACCAGGCACAGAGGCTAGACATAGCTAGGCCTGAGAGTAAAGCAGGCTGTGTAGTTGAAAGATTGACAGGTGACTCGTTTAGTTCCTGCCTCACAAAACAACAACAGGAATCCGCAAGATGATGTATGTGAAAGAGATTTATACCATGAAATGGTATTTCATTATAATTTTGTTGACTAAATGTGTCACATTAATAAAAAGGAGATATTATTATCCTCATCTTCAGATTGGGAAATCAAGGTTCAAAGAGATGTAGTGTGGTACAGCGGGAATCAGTGAAGCTAGAAGCTGAAATCATCTGTAGGCTCCAAAACCCATGTGTGCTTCTTCCACTACATTTCTGTCCTTTGTAAGTCATCACCAGTCAGTCATGATTAGTTGGACATAGGCTAAGAATTATATTTTTTCAAGCAGCCAAACTACCTTATGATGAAAGGGATAGGTAAATAGTAGTTACCCCATAATATAATATGCCACAGCATAGGATTATTTGTCCCACCTCCACCCCTTCCTCCATATGAATATTATTTTGGCCACCCTGTCCCCCAGTTTTGACTCTAGCAGAACATATACAGGGAATAGAACCATCCAGCTGTGGTGAGAATCAGTAACAGCCATGCTTCCTTCCCTTGAAAGAATGCATTCTCTGGCTCTGAGAGCCTCTGAAGAAGCTATTAGTAGCAAGGAGGTGAAGAGCAGCTGTAGAAATATGACTGCTCTTTGGCTCTTCTTGGCTGGTACTAAGAACTGGAGCCAAGATCTAAGAGAAAGGAGACAGGCCAAGCCCAACCTGGTGTGTAGGCACTGGGGTCTCGGTGCCTTCATCTGCAGAGTGGAAGATTGGGGTAGGGTGACAGACTGTTGCAGTTTGCCTGGGATGGAGGGCTTTCCCAGGACAAGGGACATGGAACTGTGAGTGCCAAAGTCAGTCAGTTCAAAGAAAATCAGGATGTTGGTCACACTGAGCTGTGAGATCCTAGATAAAATAAAAACAGACACAAAGTACTTCACATGGCACATGGTACATTACAGGCACTTGGCATATGTTACTTCAATTGATTTGTGTTAACCCAATTTAAAAGCAAGGAGCCCAGATCTTTTTTCCTTTATGAGTAGACATCTAGTTTGGCTGTTCTCACTGGTACTGAGAAGCTTATGAGATCCTTCTGATGGGAGGGGTGTGAAAAAGTATTAAGGTGTTCTTTTACTTGCTGAGCACAGAACAACTCTAGAGTCACTGAAAGATCAAAACCACCAAGATGAGCAGTAGGGGAGAAAGCGGCTGTTTTCTCACCAGATGTTTGAGCCTCATGTGACTTCAAGGCTTTAGGATCAAAAATAGATTTCATATGGTCTTTCCCATGTCTGAGGAGGAAGGTGTGGAGGTTGGGAGAGAGAACAAATTTATCTCTAAAGCATCTCCTCCACTAAGGGACTCCTGAGACAGGCTTTGTTTCCAACATAGGAACAAAGACAAATGGATTTTTTTTATTTCCTGGAATTATCAACATATACATTCAAACAAACAAAAACCCCTATTGGAAGAGAATTCTGAGTTAGTGAACTTTATACCTTAAGGGGAAATTAAGGTTGAAAGTTCAAGTTTGCAAGTGAACCAATTAAAGTTCTAATAAATATAAAGTTGTTAGGGCTTTGCTGGTGGCTCAGTGGTAGAGAATCCGCCTGCCAGTGTAGGTGACATGGATTTGATCCCTGATCTGGGAAGATCCCGCATGCCTTGGAGCAACTAAACCCATGTGCCACAACTATTAAGCCTGTGCTCCAGAGCCTGAGAGCCACGACTACTGTGCTCACATGCCACAGCTACCGAAGCCCAAGCGACCTAGAGCCTGTGCTCCACAACCAGAGAAGCCATCGCAATGAGAAACCCCACACTGCAGCTAGAGAGTAGCCCCTGCTCACTGCAACTAGAGAAAGCCCGTGCAGCAAAAAAAAAAATATATATATATATATGTATATATATAAAGTTATTTTAACACATATGTTACTTGGATTTACCTTATTCCTTGAGAGTTACTGTCCTCACCTCTGCCTAAATTTCTATGAATTTCCAGAGGCATCCAGTCCCAGTATCACTCCTGCTACAAGAGCTGCATGCTGGGCTCACAGTCTCACTGTGTCTCACTTCTTGTACCTGTTCTCTGTTCTCACCTCCAGGCAAGCTACAGCTCAGGAATGGGGTTCAGTCCTCCTTTGATCTCCCCCAAATTGGTCACATACCACATATAAGTGAGGAGCAGGCTTTCTTGAGGTTCAGAACCATGGAGCCTTTTTACCTTGCTGAGATACACAGTTTTTAAAGAGAGATACTAAATATTTGGGCTTCCCTTGTGGCTCAGCTGGTATAGAATCTGCCTGCAATGTGGAAAACCTAGCTTCGATCCCTGGGTTGGGAAGATCCCCTGGAGATGGGAAAGGCTACCCACTACAGTATTCTGGCCTGGAGAATTCCTTGGAATGTATATCCATGGGGTCGCAAAGAGTCGGACACGACTGAGTGACTTTCACTTCACTCACTAAATATTCCCTTTCTTAAAAATCCCCTTGTTACTTGAAATTTCCTACTGGCTACTTTTCTCTACCATATTTTTGGCAACTCCCACCTCACCCCCACTTCACCTCACCAGTCCCATCACAACTCCTGATTCTCTTCAGCCACCTCCACCCCCAGCTTCTCCCCTCCCTCTCAGTACATACACTCACTCCCCTCACTCACTTTTTGGTCACATCAGTTCCCCCCTGCCCCACCTTAACTCACCACCCATTTTTGCACAGCTAAAGACACACAGAGTTGGATACAACTGAGTGAGCACACACACACACAAAAACACACAACATATTAACTAAACACAAAGTCTGTCTCCTTTAAGTTTAGTCCTTTAGCTAGACTTCACATTCTTTTATAACTCTTAAACTTGCAGTTTTTGAGAAGGAATGCAGAAGAAAATCTCCATGCCCTAGAATTTCATATAAGGGGGACCATGATTAAAAAAGTCATTTGATCACAAGTATCAGAACCTCCTGGAGAAGGAAATGCAACCCACTCCAGTATTCTTGCCTGGGAAATTCCATGGACAAAGGAGCCTGGAGGGTTACAGTCCATGGGGTCTTGAAAGAGTCAGACACGACTTAGCGACTAAACAACGACAATCAGAAACCTACTTGAGCTGTCTTGAGCAAGGAGGGAGTCAGGGAGAGTAAGAGTTTATACTACATGAATAAAGGAGTTTCTCACAGTCCCAAAAGAACAACCAACCAGGCTCAGCAGGAGGATGAATGCCCTCTCAGTCCCCTCTTTGGGACTCATGGCCTTCCCCCTGCTTCTTCTATAAGTCTGCTTTATTTCTCGATGTGTGCAAACTTTACTGCCTCTCTGTGCCTTCAGCTTTCAGTTTATATGCTCCTTCCATTAGGAAACACCAGCTGTCTCAGAAACCAAATTCAAAATATCCAGGCTTGAGTTAGGTGTCCAGTTAACTGTTCCTGGTTCAATTAAGCATGGCCAAGAGGCACAGTTCAAGCACTCCACAAACAGCCACCAGAGCGTCATCCCCTGGGTGAGGGCCAGCAGATGACCCGAAGCTACCGATGACAGGACGATTCCCATAAACACTACGGGTTCGCAGATTCTCTTCTCCGCCTTCCCAGAGAGCACATTTTGAGTTTATGGACTGCTTTCTAGGAAAAAAAGAAAACAAAATAACCCTACTGTCCATGAAACTAGGACTTGGGGCCTTCCTGTCTTCTCTTGAAGCCCACCTCAGATGAATGCAGGCATGACTTTGGAGCCCTTCGTTTCTGTCTCTCCCACTCCTCAGAACTTGGGGGCCTTGAACTGTTCTTGATCCCCTTTGTTGTTGTTGTTCAGTTGCTCAGTCATGTCCAACTCTTTGTGACCCCATGGACTACAGCATACCAAGCTTCCCTGTCCATCACCAACTCCCAGAGCTTGCTCAAATTCATGTTCATTGAGTTGGTGATGCCATCCAACCATCTCTTCCTCTGTCATCCCCTTCTCTGCTTTCAATTTCAGGGTCTTTTCTAATGAATCAGCTCTTCGCATCAGGTGGCCAAAGTATTGGAGCTTCAGCTTCAGCATCAGTCCTTCCAGTGAATATTCAGGGTTAATTTCCTTTCAGATTGATTGGTTTGATCTCCTTGCTGTCCAAGGGACTCTCAAGAGTCTTCTCCAACACCACAGTTCGAAAGCATCAGTTCTTCAGTGCTCAGACTTCTTTATGGTCCAACTCTCACATCCATAGATGACTACTGGAAAAACCATACCTAGCTCCATTTCCTTGTTCACAGCTTCTTTCCACTGAGGCTGGTCCCTGCTGATATACTCATGAGTGTTAAGCAGTGAAATTCTTTCACCTAGCAAACATTTATTGAATGCCCATGCTGTGAACCCTTTTCTGGGGCCAGTAGCACAACGTAAGCAAGACAGACCCTGACCTCACCAAGCTGGGTGTCCAGTGACTCATGCGGAGTCTGGGAGAGAGTGCCTCTGAGAAGACTCTGAGCTGAGGACCCCAGGCCCTCATGCTGACTTCCTGGTGGTCTTAAACATATCCTGGGTCTTCTAGGAGTTGAATACCTGCAGGTTGCAGTCCAGTTGCAATCCAGGTGATTTTGTGCTTTGCTCAACTAATGACTAGACAGGTGCCCCCCTCCCTGCCACTAGTAAAAGCACAATTCTGTTTGCTTCTTTTTGTGTGTTTCCTCAAGCTTTGTCCGGCCAAGGTTAGATTTCTCCCAGAAACTGCTGGTTTAGTCCACTTGGGCCATCACTGTGTGACTATTGCTGTGAGCGCTCGACCAGAGGGGCTCTTATCTGCAGTCTCTCTCATTTGAGGATGAACTTGCATGTGGGACCTGGAATGCATTAGAGACACAGTGAAACCCTGAGGCATGAACCCAGCACATCACTAGGTTTCTGTGGACCCGAGGGAAGGGAGATGGGGAAGGGTAGCGTGGGAGTAGTAGTGTTCAGAAGCTGAGAAGGATTGAGCTCTTGGAATGTTTAAAAGAGCTGTTATGAGGGAGGAAAATGTCAGACCTGTTGGCGACATCAATCATAGCAATGTTTACTGGGTGACTGGCATATGCTAAGCACTGTGCCAATCATGTCACATACATCATCTCATTTGATGGTCACCATAATCCAGTAAAGCAGGGGTGACTATTCTCACTTTATAGGTGGAGAAACTAAGGTTCAGACTGCTTAATGTTTTGCCAAGATCCCACTGCCAGTAATTATCAGAGTTGGGAGCTGAACCCAGATCTGAGCTCTTAAAGCACACACAAATAAAGAGAATCCTCTGGCGTCCCCGGTGATCTCTCTTTGCGTGTTCCTCTGGGGTTTTGAGATCAGACACAGCCCCTGACTCAGTGTGGTGTGCAAGGTCTGCCCAGTGGTGCTCAGAAGGAAATGGGCTCACGTCAGCCACAGTGCAGTACAAACAGTAGCCTGAGACCCTTTAGGGGCCCATCTCCTCACTGCCCTGCCCTGCTAAGGAGCCCACCAAAGCAGGAACTCCTTGGTGGTGGCATTTGCTTGGGGCATCTGACCTAACCACACAGCCCTGAGCCTCTGCTGCTATGTTCTCGGGTTTAAGGTGGGCACACTTGATCTTTGAGTCTCAGACCTGAAGATGTGGTAAGGGAGCCAGTGGCAGAGGCAGGGGGTTTGGGGGTTGCAGTGCAGGATGCGAGTGTCAGCAAACTGCTCTCCTCTAGGCTCCCCTAACTGGGGGCCCAGTTGGGCCTTCTGTGCTATAAACCAGTTCTCAGATTTCTCATCCGTGAAGCATTTGGATTCAACCATTGCTCAGCTCTTTCCCAGCTCTGAGACTTAGCAAATTCAGGGTTCAGAGCTTCTTGGAGCAGCAGCCACTCATGACCTCTAATCAACCTTGGCACATTCTAAGTACTCAGTAAGTACTTGTTGAACTGAACCCAGGAGATTAGGAGTTTCTCAGCAGAGCAAAATAATTCCCCAGGGGGGTTCACCACTTACCCTGAAGTGACCAGTTCCCCTGTCCATGGGCTCTCAGAAAACACCCACCAAGTGCTATTTGGCATTTTGTCTTAGAAGCAGACGTAGATGGAAAGGACCAGGAGTTGGGTTGTGAAGTTGGGGAAGGGGAGAAACCAGCTTCAGGGGACATTATTGACCAAGGGCAGTTGCTGTGAAACTTGAGACCCGACAGACCCCATACCACCCCACCTCCACCCTGAGGCTGGAGGACTGAGAGAGGCTGGGCCAGGACCTGCTCCAGCCAGCTCACCTGCAGCCAAGGCCCTAAGGAGACTCCGGGGAGTCTCAAGGAAAATCCTCCCTCTGCCTTTACAAAGGAGCCTGAGGAGAGGTGCCTGGGCTCCCCTAGGGCTCCCAGGCTTGGCGGGAAGGGCTCATGGGGGAGGGGGCAAAAGGGCAGTCCTGCCAGTTCTCTCAGCGCCTGTGGGTGCCACCCCCCCGCTGCTGTGGAGACCTGGCTGCCTCGGCCACCCCAAGACCTTCTCTCCCCAGTGCATCTGAGAACCTGAGAGTCTTTCCTCTCTTGCTCACTGCTCACTTGTTCTCTCTCTCTCTCTCTCATACACACACACACAGTTCTCTTATACGCAGAGTAGCTTTAATTCACTCTTGATAGTTTTTCCTCTCACGTTTACTACATCTTCTCACATAACTCTCACCTGACTTCCCCAGTCTTTCACATATTCCTTCTCTCTCTCTCCCTGTCCCTCCCCCCCTCTCTCCCTTTCCCTCTCTTTCCCTCTCCCTCTTCTCCTCTCCCCTCATCTCCCCTGGTGCTTAACTGGAAACAAAAGTGAGTTTGTTGAGCCCTGCTGGTGGGGAAGAGGAGCCAGCGGCAGCAGCCAGGGTGGCAGCAGCAGAAACAGGCTGGGGCCAGAGGCAGTGTCCACCGCCGGAGACCCCAGCGCTCAGCTCTTCCGGGGAACAGGTAATGCCTCAGACAGAGCTGGCTCAGGCATCCTGCTCTTTGTCCTGTCTCATCATTTCATACCAGGTCCATTTATCTGCCTTCTAATTTGGCCTTGAAGGGGGAGGGGGATTGAAGATTTAGGGAATGGTAGGCACAAAAGGTCCAAGGAGTCATGTGCTCTCCTCCTCAGAGAACGGTGTGTGGTCTGACGTGGCTGGAATCCAGGGCATGTTGGGCCAAGCAAGGGTAGCTGAAGTTAGAATATACAGGGTCCAGGGTGTCTGGGGTGTCTGGATGAGGGACATGACAGAACCTACCCAGGCAGGTTAGGGCCAGATCATGAGGGATGTTTTGAGCCATGTCATAGACCCTAGGCTTTAGATCCTCGAGAGCTATTGAATATTTTTCACCTGAAGAGTAACATGACCAAATCTACATTTGGAGAGAGTAGTACTTGGACTCTCATCCCACGGAGAACTGGTTTATCCTCCCAGAATAAGGCAGTCCTAGTCTTCTCCCAATTTAAGGAAAAAATCAAGTTATTTGTTCGACTGTTAAATTTTCTTCTGTAAAATTTCCATAAACCTTTGATGCCTGCCAACAGTGTCAATAATCAATAAAAAGGATGTAAGTTTAAAGTAGTATAAAAATTCAGAAGTAAAAAATCATTTAAGTAAATGCAGTCCTTTTAAGCTATATACAGATAAATTGGTAGTATTTTCTGCTAGTAAAATTATTTCTAACTCATATGCAAAATATTTTATGGTGCTGCCCCTCAGAATACCATGACTCCCAGGAGTTTGCCAAGGGAGCAGGTTTGACATGTCTTTAAAGCTAACTCTGCTGCTATCTAGGGCATGGGATGGATGGAGCAACCAGAGACAGTGGGAGCAGTAGGTGGCTATTGTGATGACAGGAATATGAGACAATAAAAACCTGAACAAAGGTGGTGGCAATGGTGGGAAAAGGTAAGAGAGCCAAAAAAATAGTCAGGAAGTGAGTGAAAGAAGTTAGTGTATGATTAGACATGGATGATGAGAGAGAAGAAGGCTTCAAGAGTGAGCCCCAAATTTCTCCTCTAGATGGCTGGATAGCTAGGGGCACTATTAATCAAAACAGAGGAGGATAAGGCTGGGGTGGCAGAAGAAGAGAGGCAGAGCTACTTTGAATGTGTTGAGGCTGACTTGGGAAGACTGCCAAACTCCCAGATGGAGCAGTGCAGTTGGCAGTTGGAAATGCTCAGTACAGTTAGGACCTAGAGACACGGGTGACCTCGGTTATAGGATGATGCCAGAAAGAAAATGAGATGGTCCAGGGAGAGTGTAGAAAGAGGGGAGACAAGAAGGCCAAGGAGGAATCCTGAGGAAGATCAAGATTTAAGTGAGACATGCCAGAGGTGCCAGGTAAGGACATTGAGAAGGAGTCCTCAAAGAGACAGGAAAAAATATCTAGAAAGTACTGCCTTAAAACAACTAAGAGCATTTCAGTTCAGAGGGAGGGGTCAGCATCACCGATATCCCAGAGAGATAAGCCAGACCATAGCTTCACAGTGCTGTTGATTATTTTATTTTATTGACTTACTGATTTGAGAACAAGAGAGACCTGAGAACAGAGTTATAAACTTGGGTGCTTAGCACAAATGAGATGAGCAGGGTACAGTAGGGAGTAGTGGGGACTGTGGCAAACTAAAATGCATATGCTTATCCATCACTCAGCTCTAACTGATTGTTGCCAAGTAGAAATACGGGCACTGTCATCAGAGTGTCTGAATTTTCAAGAAAGGTCAGAAATTTAGATTTTTACATGAAATCTCATAATTCTTTATGTTAGCAACAATTTAAAAAAACTCTTATAGTCTATGAGAGCTGAATTAAACACATCTTTGTGCTGCCAGTTTAAAATCTCTGCCTTAGTCAACATCTTTAGCATGGTGGGGATGAACCAGTTGCAGCATATTGGGAAGTGATTGGTAAGGAGGATGTAGAGACACTGAGTGTTAACCTCTTCAAGAAGTTCAGGGGAGAGAAGGGAAAAGGAGAACAGGATCAGGTAGGAAGAGCTGTTTACAGGTTGAGAGGAAAAGGGTGGAGGAGAGAAGTTGAAGACTCAGGTAAGGAAAGGCTGGTTGAAGAAATAAGAATTCGGTAGAAGGGAATAGATAGGGCCAGAGATGGGCTAGAGGAAGAATTCTTTTGTTCAGAGATAGACTGCAGCAATGGTAAGGACACAGAGGGACTAGAAGGGAGGAAGTTGATGGATTTCATGCCTGGAGGCCTTATTTTCTTGGTGAAGTGGGGTAGGAGATGCATCAAGAGGCTTGCTTAGAGGGACATGGCAAAGGATACTGACAAGAATGAATGGAAGTGGCTGTACTTCTGAGACTTGATAACAGTGGAAACCCTCATTTGTACAGCTGGGTGGTTTTATGCAGAGGGGCTCATGAGGCCGGGTGCTAGCATTGGTGGCAAGGGGAATTAGCACCTGTTATATTCCAGGCCCTGTGTCTTGTGTATTATTCTCCTTATCTGATTTATTGGGACAACAACCTTGTTCGCTCAGACTGAATTCACTCATGAGTAAGTAGCACCTCTGAGATTCACACTGACATCTAGCTAGACTGAAAACCTAGTGGGTGCCTTGCATCCACCATACTGTTGTGTACCACACTGCCTCTCCCTGCACCCCAGGACACACCTGCAGGGGCAGAGACTGGGCCAATTAGTTCTTTTTCGGGCATCAGCTGTCTGGAGTTACTGGGAAGTCAAAGAGTAAGAGGGTAGAGGGTAGAGTTTGTGATGAAACAGTAGCTAAAATTATTGACTGTTGGGAGTCAATGGAGAAATAAGTGAGGGCCAAAGGGGATGGTAAACTGAGAAAACAGAGAAGCATGGAGGGAAAGGAAGACTTGATGAAGCCCAAAGACAGTCAAAAGCAGAGACATTACTTTGCCTACAAAGGTCCATAAAGTCAAAGACACAGTTTTTCCAGTAGTTGTATACAGATGTGAGAGTTGGATCATAAAGAAGGCTGAGTGCCAAAGAATTGATGCTTTTGAAATGTGGTGTTGGAGAAGACTCTTGAGAGTCCCTTGGACTATAAGGAGATCAAACAGTCAATCCTAAAGGAAATAAACCCTGAATATTCATTGGAAGGACTGGTGCTGAAGCTGAACCTCCAGTACTTTGGCCACCTGATGCAAAGAGACTAAAGAGACTCTTTAGAAAAGACCGTGATGCTGGGAAAGATTGAGGGCAGGAAGAGAAGGGGGTGGCCAAGGATGAGATGGTTGGATGACATCACTGCCTTAATGGATATGAGTTTGAGCAAGCTCCAGGAGATGGTGAAGGACAAGGAAGCCTGGTATGCTGCAGTCCATGGGGTCACAAAGAGTCAGACATAACTGAGCAATTGAACAGCAACAACAAAAGAGAGTCAGTGAGAGACTGAACCAGGGCAGAGGCAATGGAATTGGTGAGGAAGAAAAGGATTCTCAAAAACTTTCAATGTGGGAGTGGAGGTGAGAGAAAGAGGTGAGGTGAGAATGATCCTGGGTGTCTACCTATGCAGTTGGGTACACAGTCATGCTTTTGATGTCACATGATAGGTCTCTCTGTCTCTGGCTGACCATGCTCTGGGTACACTAACCAGCATGCTATGCTATGCTATGCTAAGTCGCTGCAGTCGTGTCCGACTCTGTGCGACCCCATAGACAGCTGCTCACCAGGCTCCGCCGTCCCTAGGATTCTCCAGGCAAGAATACTGGAGTGGGTTGCCATTTCCTTCTCCAATGCATGAGAGTGAAAAGTGAAAGTGAAGTCGCTCAGTCGTGTCCGACTCTTAGCGACCCCATGGACTGTAGCCTACCAGGCTCCTCCGTCCATGGGATTTTCCAGGCAAGAGTACTGGAGTGGGGTGCCATTGCCTTCTCCGACTAACCAGCATGCTCTACCTCAGACCTTAGGCACACTTCCAGCACTTGTAGAAGTGGCTCATTCTCATTTTTCAAGTCACAGGTGAAATATACCCTCCTCAGAGAGGCCTTTCTTGATCTTGCTATCTAATGTAGCTTCATGGTCTTTTCTTTTTTTCAGAACACTTATCACTACCTGAAGTGACTGTTTATAGATTTGTTTACTTGTTTGTTGTCTGTATCTGCCACTGGAGAGGCTCAAGAGATCAAGGATATATGGGCCTTCTTCACAACTTTGTTTCCTTGCACCTAGACCAATGCCTGACACATAGTAGACATTCATTAAATATTAAGTGAGAGAAAGAAGGAAGGGAGGGAGCACGGCAGAGAAGGAGACAGGGAAGACTGGAGAAGTGTGTTTGGGGAAGGGTGCGTGTTCTGTGTTTGAATGCTGACCTGAGGTGCCTGAGAGACCCCCAGGAGGCAACACCCCCTGGGCAGTTGGAGAGCAGACTGGGAGTTCAGGGACAGACTGTCATCTTGCCCATGAAGAAGGTGGGCCCACATGGCACACTGGTGCAAGCACATCCTTTCACAGGGCTGATTGCCCCTTTAAGGCCAATGTGGGAGATGACAAAGGGATCCCTCCGTTATTCTGAAGTTGGGGCAGAGTTTTTCTCACCTCGCTTATCTATTCTGTTCCCTATCCTCGATGCTGCCCTGGCTTTGGCCGTTTTCCATCTTTCTTTGGTGTCAGCTACAAGTCCCTGGAGTCTGAATACAGACTAAATCCTCTCATCTCTTTTATCTGGGAGAATATGCCACCCACATCCACCCACATCCAACTCTAGCTTCACCCAGAAGGTGGACTTAGTCTTATTGAATAGGAAATACTTTCCCCTTGCCCTTGGCTCCTGCTCCATAAAGGCCTCCACCTCCCACAGTGCACTCAGCAGAGCTCACTGCCCTTGTTTTGCAGGGTCTCCAGCTGCTGAGCAGCTCCAGGACATCCTGGGGGAGGAAGATGAGGCTCCCAACCCCACCCTCTTCACAGAGATGGACACTCTGCAGCATGACGGAGACCAGATGGAATGGAAGGAGTCGGCCAGGTGAGTCCCTCCCTGGAGGGCGGCAGAGGGGGCTTCCCACGGCAGTCTGCCTGGGCCTGGGCTGAGCTGACCAGTGGCACTTCGGACCTTGAGTCCTGCCAGGGCAATTCTTGGCCCCTAGAGACCCACTACCTGCCTTTCCTTGGTGTCCAGAATGGTTTGGACACTAAGGAGCAAACAGAAGCTTATGACTGCCTCATCCTCGGAGAAATGAAGATCCAGGTGGGAAAGCAGAACAGACACCCTTGAAACTATGAGAGAATAACACAAGGGCATATATCCTTTCATGTCAAACTAAATGTTGTGAAAGGGAAAGCACCAAGCAGGCTGGGATAGATGTGAGTGCTGCCTGGAGGAAAGAGAATGTGTCCCAGGAAAAATCCAGTCGGGTGCTCCAGTGGGCACTGAAGCAAAGGGACTTGGTAGAGTTCGCAGCAGGACAAGCAGAGTGGAGCTATGGAGGCGCACGTGGGGATCAGAAGGAGCTGTGTGTAGGGGCGATAGAAGAGAGAGGAGAGCCAGACAGCTGGAGGGGACCACGCAGTGAAGTCACGGGAGCCAGCGGAGAATCAGGGTAAGGAATAGTGCTGGCCGTGCCCGGTGCCTGGGGCACAGAGGCCTCTGAACTAGACCGGTTAGCAATGCCAAATGCTGCCTAGGGCCCAGGGAGAAGGCAGGATATAGGAAGGGGCAGCAGGAAGGGCTGGGGAGAAGAGGAGGAACCCTGGGACAGAAATTGAGTGTCTAGAAGACAGAATATAACAACGTTCTTCAACATTTTTTGTACTAATGCCCCCACACCCAAATTTGTAATTAAAATTAACTTTGTTCAAATAGAATTAAATTTTTTTTCTAATGAGAGAAATGCAATGCTGAGAAATTATATTTTTTCAGTTAGGGTTGAGCTTTGGAGCCCCACAAACAATATTTTAAACTTTTTTGCTCTCCTAGGAATGCTTTTTGGCCCCCCCCCCGGGGGGGGCTGATATTGCCCCAGTTGAGAATGCCTGGACTTACTGCCAGCTGTGCCCAAGATGTCTCTGCCTGGGAGCCACCACAGCACCCAGAATCTGGCAGCTGCCCCAATCAGAGCCTGGGCCCCATCCTCACCTACCAAACTCACTCACCTCAGAAGTTGTTCTATAGAACAAGGAGCAGATTTTGACATTCCCAAGCTTCCCCCACTCCAGTCTTTCCTGGGAGGAAAAAGAGGCCATTGAATGACTAGCAAATTCCTGCAGGCCTCAGAAAGAATGAATTCCTAGCCTCATGGCTGGGCCCAAGCCCTGTCAGGAAGGTATGGAGCCTCTTCTTATCAGCCCATTCAAGGAGCGCTTACTGCATGCTAACAGTTCACAGGCTCCTCTCATTCAATCTGCACAATGACCCTGGGGAGGCAGGAAATATTAATATCTTCATTTCATAGTTGAGGATAGTGAGACTAATAGTCAAATCAATGCGAGAGTCAGAGCATGCAGGTAGCCAAGTCTGGATGCCAGTCCAGGGCTGTCTGAGTCTCCAACTTGAGAGCTTATGCACTTCGTCATGTTTTCCCCATTTTCCCAGCCACCTCTCTCCCCTTCCTTCAACTTCTAGGGACTCTGTTCTGATTTCCATGGGAGGACTTAAGTCTGGAGGGAATCTGACTGCTGTGAGAGATAAACAGGGACAACCACAGAGCCCAGGACATCCATCCAGGGCTGATAAGTGAGGGGAGGACATTTCAAATGCCCAGGGGCCCAGTGTGGGCTACTGTGGCTTAATGCCTCTGAAGGTTTATAACTCCCTGGGCAAATGCCTTTCTTGTCCAAAGCGGGGCATATTGAGAGAACAAAAGTTGAGAAAGGCCTTCTCCAGTGCCTAGTAGGAAGAGGGTGACTTCTCCCTATCCTGGGCAAGGTGTGCATTCAGAACCCCTGGCAATAATTGCCAGGCCCCCAAGAGTGCCTATCACTCGCACACACAGAACCTTTGCTGAGAAGGCCTCAGGCCCTCAGAGACATGGCTGTTGCCATAGATGAAATACCCAGTTTCTAATCTGAGTGTGGATCCATAGAGCCTTGCACACTATAGACCCTGAAATGAAAGTGATAAACTGTAGGTAATGATGTTTCTGGAAGAAGGCCCCTTATAAAATATAAAGGGGCCTGGCATTGCCATCTGCAATGGGTGTGGGTGTTTCTCCACAGGCAGCTTTCCAAGGACAGTATTTGAAGAGACCTGGGAAGGGCCCCCGGTGTAACCCAAGTAGCTCCTCAAACCCACAGTGAGGGGAAACTGGAGGCTGGAGGAAGTTTAACAGCCGAACCCAATGCCAGGCTGATGGAAAGAGTAGCATCTTGAGTGTCATTTTTGAGGAAGGAAGCATTCAGGGGAGAGCCACTCAGTCCTCCTTATCTTGAGCTCCTTCCTCTACCCTTCTTGCCATTCTCTTCTCCAGGGGATCTTCTCGACCCAAAGATCAAACCTGTGTCTCCCGCATCGCAGGCAGATTGTTTACCGTCTAAGCCACCAGGGAAAACCTTCTCCCCCTTTAACCATCTCTCTAGCTCACCCTGGCTGGTTTGCAGCTCACTGTTGGAGGTCTGGGCAGCAGGCCTCTGCAGAGGTCAGAGACAAGATGTGGTTACTGGCCAGCCAGTCCACCTTTGCCTGGACAGCTGTACTGGAGGCTCCTCCTGGCAGACTGCAACAGGAGAGGTGCATGGGGGCCTGTCACCCCCACCAGAGAATGGTAAGAATTGCCCTCAGCTGACAAGTTGTGCAATCTACTCAGGGAAGCCAGAGGTCTCAGAAGTTTCCAGAATCTAAGAACCAGCAAATCCCAGTGGGTTCTGAGCCTCCTTAGAATAACAGGAGAAAATGATAAAACGCAGGAATGACCCCTCCCATGGACACTCAGACCCTGAGAGGGTTGCAGGTCTGTACCCACGTCAAAGAGATTGGGGGAGGGCACCCTTTAATAAAAGTATTTAATTTGTTGGGAGAGTGCTTGCTTTATTGAGTTAGGAGATTAACAGAGTGAAAATCTCAAATCCGCAAGGAATTTTCCCCAGCACTGCTTTCTGGGGGTTATTAATTTGAGGGGATGTTTTGGGCCCTTAGAGAAGGAATCACCACTGGACAGATTTAAACGGCTGAGCCTGGTCCCTGTGTGCGTGGCTGGGAGTGTGCATGTGGGCGTCATTTCTAACGTGATCAATGCTGGTAGGTCAGGCTGTTAATAAAATAGATTTTTATTAAGTTTGTCTCTTTAGGGTTTCCGGGAGGGGAGCGCAGCTGGCTCTTTGCTGATACTGACCTTGCCTGAAGGGAGGGTTGGATGGGTGGGGTTGGGGGGACTCCCTCACTGTGAGCAAACAATTTACCCAGAATTACATGGTCTCTCAAGCTTGGATCTGCCTGACTGCAGGGGAGGAAGGGAAGGAGGATGATCTGGACTGGAAGCCAGGCAGCGCAGAGGGGCTTTTGGGGTTACTCAAAAAATAGACATTGGAGCCTTCCCCGAATTCTGAAAGTGAACTCCAGATCCAAGCTGCCTCTGATCTCAACTCAGCAGACCTGAGCTGAACTTGCCGGAATGTTCTTATAAGGCACATACGCTCTGAAAATATTCCTGCTGTGATCAGGAAAAGGCAGAAAGAGGGGCAGGAGAAGTAGGTCAGCTTAGTACATTTTCAAAAGCCCTGAATGGTTCTCCACACACAGGCAGAGATGCTTTCTCACTCTGTACCTGATGGAAAAGGAAGCCTTAATTTTGCTTCAACTCTGAAACTGCTCCTGCTTACAGCCTTGTAGAATGTTCTCCTAACATCATTTGCCCTCTTCATCTGGAGCCCAGTCCTCTGGTCTTGCCACTCACCTGGAATCACCCTTAAAGGGCCTGAGATGCCCTCTCTATGTAGAAAGCAGAGGAGGGAGCTGAAAGTTCTTAGCACAGATGTCAACAAATGTCACTCATTCAGTCAACTACTGTTTAGTAAGCATTTACTGTCTCTAAGACATGAGCCACATGCTTAGAGGTACAAAAAACATGGCAGATGCCATCCCTGTTCACTCAGACTCTCAGTCTAATGGAGCACAGAGGTCAATAACTAGACACTTGGTGATGGAGTGCTAAGAAAGCACAGTGTAGGGGCACCTAACCCAGACAGAAGGGATCAAGGCAGATGTTCAGGAAGAAAAGCTGTTCACATAGACACCTGAAGGATGAGTCAAAGTTAGCTAAAAGAGGTACAGAAGGGGGAAGAGGCCCCTGGAACAGGGGGAGCAGAAACAGAGCAAGGGGGAGAAGTTCCCTGTAGCTGCCCTAGAGAGAGTGGCCAATGATGCAGGCCCTGTGCAGACCATGTTGTGGAGTTTGAACTTGATGCTGAGAACTTTGGAGGACCACTGCGGGGTTTGGGCTGGGAGAGGGACAAAACTGTCTGTTTGAGAGAGATCACTCAGGCTTCAATGTGAGGCAAGCCTGGTCTGGTTAGAGGTTGGTCCAGGGGAGAAGTGATGAAGTGATGAGGTGAGGTGAGGTGGTTCCCATCTGAACCAAGATGTTGACAATGGAAATAGAAGGTGTGGACTTGAGACATATTTTGTGAGTATGTGTGTGTGTGTGTGTATGTGTGTGTGTGTGTGTGTAATCTGCATTTCCTTTTAAATATACTTTATTTAGAGCAGTTTTAGATCCACAGCAAAATTGAGCAGAAGGTAGAGTTCCCATGTGTCCCCTGCCCCTACATATTCATAGCCTCCGCGATTATCAACATCCTCCACCAGAGTGGTACACTTGTCTCTATTGATGAACGTTGCTGTTGCTCAGTCACTAAGTCATGTCTGACTCCTTGCAACCACATGGACTGCAGCACACCAGCCTCCTCTGCCCTCCAGTATCTCTTGGAGTTTGCTCAAATTCATGTCCATTGAGTCAGTGGTATTTTCTAACCATCTCATCCTCTACCTCCCCATTCTACTTTTGCCTTCAATCTTTCCCAGCATCTGGGTCTTTTCCAATGAGTAAGCCCTTCACATCAGGTGACCAAAGTATTGGAGCATCAGCTTCAGTTCTTCTAATGAATATTCAGGGTTGATTTCCTTTAGGATTGACTGATTTGATCTCCTTGCTGTCCAAGGAACTCTCAAGAGTCTTCTCCAGTACCACAGTTCAAAAGCATCAATTCTTTGGCACTCAGCCTTCTTTATGACCCAACTCTCACATCCGTACATCACTAGAAAAACCGTAGCTTTGACTATAGGGACCTGTGTTGGCAAAATGATGTCTCTGCTTTTTAATACACTGTCTAGGTTTTATATTACATATAGAAATTATATATGTATAGACATATATGAATTATATATACATATATCTACCTAAAGTTCTTATGAAAAATTTCAAACACAAAAAGTAGAGAAAATAGGGTAATAGTGAACCCCCATGTATCCATCATTCAGCTTCATCAGTGATTAATATTTAATCTCCAAAAGCAAAATATTTTGTTTGCTTTCAGGGATTTTGTTTTGTTGCTTATTTTTGCTGGAATATTTTAAACAAAACCCCAGATGTTGTAAACATTTTAGTACACATCTTTATGAAATTAGACTTCTTTTGTAAACACAATCACGATGTCATTATATCTTCTAACAAAATTAAGAATAGTTCCTTAATATGATGGGAAATCCAGTCTAGATTCAAATGTCCCCTCTTATCTCAAAAAACATCTTTTCACTGTTGGTTTGTACAATTTAGAATCAAAACAAGGTATACACACTGATTTGGGTGGTTACATCTCCCATCTTGTTAGGATCACAACCTTCAGACTCAAGAGGTGCTAAAGGAATGGTCCTCTCTGAAAATCCTTTGTCAGGAGTTCTAAAGTCAAGAGCCCCTGCCACCCCCCCAATCCGATATGTCCAGCTTTGCAACTACAGCCCAAACTCAGGTGAGCTGTCAGAGCCTGTGTATGATGTTCAAGGGAAAGAGAAGTGCCACTTCATTGACAGGATATTTTAAATGCTACTGTCATTGTCAGAATATTTTAGGCTGTAAGTAACAAGAAGCCCATTCAAGCTAATGTATGCAAAAACAGGGAGCATCAGCAGAGCACGGGATGACCTCATGGTACCCAGGGACAGTCAGATCTCTCAGGGGCTGGACCTGGCACGTCAGGCTATCCTCTATTTCTGCCTCTGGTCTCTGCCTCCCTCTGGGTATCTTTTTTCAGTGTGCTGCAGCCAGCTTCTTCACTTGTCCCTGCCCTAGGCCATTCCTCAGCCTCTATACTCACATCTGCTCCTCTCAAGGGACCATCCCAGAATATGTTCCTCAATCCATCAATTTGTAATTCTTCAGAGATAATCTAATTTGCCCAACTTTGGTTGTCCCATCATTGTGCCTCAGATCAGAGTTACAGGGACATATGAGAGGGCTGGCCATAGCCTGGAGACTACATCTATATGGATGGCAGCAGAGCAGACACCCCAAGCATACCTTTTACATATACGTGCTGGGTAGGATTGGGGGCAGGAGGAGAAGGGGACGACAGAGAATGAGATGGTTGGATGGCATCACTGACTCGATGGACATGGGTTTGGGTAGACTCCGGGAGTTGGTGATGGACAGAGAGGCCTGGTGTGCTGCAATTCATGGGGTCGCAAAGAGTCGGACACGACTGAGCAACTGAACTGAACTGAACTGATAGTAAATCTATGTACTTTGTGTTGTCTATTCATTGGCCACAGTTGTGCTGCTCATGACAAAGAGAACTTTCAGAACTCTTCAAGTTTCCCATGAGAGTATTGGTAGTGGAGTTTTGCAACCCCTTTCGGACAGGAACCTTAGGGGTGATGCCCTGTCTTTGTAATGGACACCAGTTGATGTCACTACAACACCACACTAATCCCCAGGATAATGGAAAAGTGGAAGCTCTAACCTGTGTGTCTAGGAGAACTTCAGGAATCTTGTCTTATCCACCACACATTTCTTCTTTCATTCTAAAAACATTTTAGGGGCTGTTATGTCAGGTCCTGTGGTTAAATTAAAAGGATTAAAATATGAATCTGTTCTCAAAATGCTTCTTCTCTGGTACAGGTGTCAACAAATTTTTCTGTTAAGGGCCACACAGCAAATGTTTCAGGCTTTTGCTTATATGTGATCTCTTCTTCTTGGTTCTTCTCCTTTTTTTCCCCACAACTCTTTAAAAATTTAAAAAGTGTTCTTAGCTAGCTGGCCATATAAAAAACAACACAGGCTAGATTGTTGTTTTCCCAGCCTGATCTAGGGTAAAAGGCAGACAGGACTGAGCCACTTGAGCTGGAAACCACAGTTATATCTCTGGTTCTGCCCTCTCCCTTACCCTGCATATTCAGTCAGTAAGTTCAGAATGCATCCATGCACGCTAAGTCACTTCAGTCTGTGTCTGACTCTTTGCGACCCCATGGACCCTCCAGGTTCCTCTGTCCGTGGGGATTCTCCAGGCAAGTATACTGGAATGGGTTGCCATTTCCTCCTTCAGGTGATCTTCCCTATCCAGGGATCTAACTTGCGTCTGTTATGTCTCCTGCATTGGCAGGTGGGTTCTTTACCACTAACACCACCCGGGTAATAGTCATTCTTAAACAAAAGCTGCTAAAATGTTCTCTCCATTCCCATTTTCTCTCCTGTATTATTGCTGCATTCTCCACAGGTCTCCTTTTTTCTAACCATTTTTGCTGCTGCTTAATTTTATCTTTCCAAACCATATCTTTGGTTTTATGTCTTACTACTACTTGTTTCAGAGAACAGTGCCTAAAGTGTTTTTCATACTAGGGTACCACCCATTACTATAGATCATGAACTCAATTTAGGGGGTTAAATTAGCCTTTAAAAGTTCAGTCACTCAGCTGTGTCTGACTCTTTGTGACCCCATGGACTGCAGCACACCAAGCCTCCGTGTCCATCACCAACTTCTGGAACTTGCTCAAACTCATGCCCATTGAGTCGGTGATGCCACTAGCCTTTAAAAAACAAAGTAAAATAGAATAAAGTGCATGGCACATGGGCTGGGAAGTATTATTTAAGAAACTTAAGTTTTAAGCACATAATCATGAATATAGATATATATTATATAAAGATAGAAACAAAAAGGGCAGTACATGTGAAATGGTGAGAGAATGGCTCTCGTGAGGGCAAGAGGCTTGCCCTCAAACCCTGTCTCTTGGAAGCTGCCTGACCAGCCCCTCATCCTCAAAGAGTCTCCTTACCTATACAGTTAAAGTAGTAACAGACCTCAGGGATTGACTTGCTGATTAAAGGAAATAATGTATGTAGTGTTTAACATAGCGTCTGGCACATAGAAGGTACTCAGTAAGCTTTAACCATTGTTGGTATTATTGTGCATGTGACAAAGTGAATGGGAATCAGAGCAAGGAGAGGTCTCTTCAAGGAGGTGGCCTTTGACTCAGGCCCCGAAGAGCAGAAGTGGAATGTGTTTCCGCAGTGGGTCAGTGGTAAAGCATTTGCCAGCAATGCAGCAGATGCAGATTCAACATGTGTCCCACATGGACATGACTTAGTGATTAAACAAGCAGAAGTGGAAGAGAAAGAACCAAGGAGGAGGAGGAGGCCTCTCCTTGGAGGCAGTGAGGAGAAGATGCTGGCTGACTCTGAGGAAGACTGACAAGTCTATAAATGACAGAACCATGAAGTAATTACAAATGCCCCCGGACATCTAGACGAGTAGCCCTCAGAGAAGTTTGGCTCCAGAAATCTATCCTGAAGGAGCCAGTTCAGAATTTGCTGTAGCTTTTTCTGTTGGCATTCACTTAGCCACGGCCTCCTCCTTACCCCTGAATGAAGATGTAATGTACAGCAGGATGGGCCCTTCACCAAATGCATGAGTTGGGTGCAAGTCCCCGAGCCCCATTCATGCCCATTGAGTCCATGATGCTCTCTAACCATCTCATCCTCTGCCACCCTCTTCTCCTTTTGCCTTCAACCTTTCCCAGCATCAGGGTCTTTTCCAATGAGTCGGTTCTTCACGTCAGGTGGCCAAAGTATTATAACTGTTGTAAATCTTATTGTAAATTAAATAAATTGGCCTTTGAATTTATATAGCAACCCTTGTGAACTTGGTTAGTGTTTGTCAGTATCCCTGGACCTAACCATCTCCGGGATAATGTAAAGGCAAATTTCTGAATCTAGTCTGAAGTGGATACTCCAAGAAGCCTGTGGGGACTTTCTGGTGCCTTCAGCTCCTGTTTCTACCTTCTAAATTCCTACATATGCCTGTTGACCCTTGACTCATGCCTCCTTGCTCAGTCTTACATACTCCACAGTCCTTCAAATTTACTGTCATGTTTGGTTTATGAGCATATTACTAAACTCAGATTCGGCTGCTCAGTACTCAAAAGCCAATACTCAAAAGGACAAGTGCTGGTAGGCATGGAAAGGTTGCTTTATTCAGGAGGACAGCAACCTGGGGAGATGCAGACACCTGTCCAAAAGCCAACTCCAAAGATTCTGCTCAACCATGAACGTTTTTTTTTTTTAAGTTTGTTTGTGTTTGTGATCATGAAAATTTTTAAGTGGAGAATCATTTGGGAAGGGTATCAACATCTTCATTATCTTCCACTTTCTTCTGATCGGTTGGTGGTAAGGTAAAATGAGTCTTGTACTCAGCCTGAAGTTACCATCCTCCACTTGAGTGGAGGCTTTTGTTCCTACAGAAGAGCTCAAAAATATTGTTATGTGTATTCTTTGGGGCTTCCCAGGTGGCTCAGTGGGAAAGAACCCACCTGCCAATGCAGGAGACACAGGAGATGCTAGTTGGATACTTGGGTTGGGAAGATCCCCTGGAGAAGGAAATGGCAGCCCACTTCAGTATTCTTGCCTAGAGAATCCCATGGACAGAGCAACCTGGCAGGCTAGTGTCGCCAAGAGTCGGACGCGACTGTTGGAGGAAGGGGAACCCCTTCCATGATCCAAAAGTGGGCTCTTTTCTAACACTTGGAAATGAATTGTCCAAGGAGACACACATGCTGACAAAACAAGAGACTTTATTGGGAAGGGGCTTCCAGGCGAAGAGCAGTAGGGTAAGGGAACCCAGGAGAACTGCTCTGCCGCGTTGCTCGCAGTCTCAGGTTTTATGGTGATAGGATTAATTTCCAGGTTTTCTTTCAAGGAGACACACATGCTGACAAAACAAGAGACTTTATTGGGAAGGGGCTTCCAGGCGAAGAGCAGTAGGTTAAGGGAACCCAGGAGAACTGCTCTGCCGCGTCGCTCGCAGTCTCAGGTTTTATGGTGATAGGATTAATTTCCAGGTTTTCTTTGGCCAATCATTATGACTCAGAGTCCTTCCTGGTGGTGCAGGCCTTGCTCAGCCAAGATGGATGCCAGAAAGAAGGATTCTGGGAGGTGGTAGGACATATGGTGATTCCTTCTGACCTTTTCTGAACTCTTCCAGTTGGTGATGGCTTATTAGTTCCATATTCCTTACCAGGACCTCCTGTCATAAAATAACTCATGAAAATGGTGACTATGGTGCCTGGCCTGGGTGGACAGTTTCAGTCAGTTTCCCCCATCATGACTGTGCGACTGAGCACGAGCGCAGATTTACACGCGCATTTCTTGAGGAGGAGCCAGGACCCTGCCTTACGGTTGTACTATTGTTTCTTGTCAATTCCTCCTTAGTTTCTGCATTCTTTCCCTCCCCTAATAAACAACTACTTTAATCTGCTCTTTGGAATTCAGAGAAGGTCAAGGATACTGAGTGAAGCTTATTCTCTATACAAACAAGAAATGGGGAACACAGAATTTGTACCCAGGAGGGCCCCACAGGGTCCTGCTCTCTTTTGTCGACTTAAAAAATATTCATAACCTAAAAGTTGAGAGTTATGTTTTATTCAGCAGGAAATTTTAGGACTTCAAGCCAAGGAGACAGCATCTCAACATCTCTCATTTCTCCCTAAGAGAAATGCTCTGAGATCACAGGTATTCTCCTTCCTAAGTGCCCTTAGGACTCACCAGCTCCCATTAGAGGGCTGTAGTCACTGAGACTGTGACATCCTTGTTTACTATTATGGCAGGAAATATTCCATTTTTCACTTTAAAAAATACACATTATATTTGTAGTTGTGTAAATAACTTTTTACATTATTTCAAATACACATTTTAATGCATGTGCTTGTCATCATGTAGTATGAATTTGCCAAATAAACTGTAGGAATGGGTTTAGGAGCTCCTCTTTCAAAAAGCTTTTCCTCATCTCTTGGTGCTCTGTCGAAGACTAAACCTAAGGAGTATCTGATGGTTCCTCAGATATCTCTAGGAAAGCTCTTCATTGGCCCATATGAGAGAATTAAAACTGGCTTTTGGTTTCTGCTGAAAAATTCAGGGTGCTGGTAAGACTCAATGTTAAAGAGCTTTGCTGGATAGTGGGGAAAACTGATGTTACTTTTAAGAAATGAATCTGTTAGAATCACAAAATTTATTACAAATCAGCATCAGGCAGAAACTGACAACACTGTGTTTTGATACTTTGTAACTAATACATGGCAGTCAAGTTTTAGGATGATGGATGAAGGGGTGGGGATGGAAGAGTTACAGGGTAAAAGTCAATGAGGCCATGTAGATAGAGAATTACCACAGTGTGTGTATGTACTTTACACCTTTTAGGTGAGTAAACTTCATCTGAGAAATAAATTTATATAGTTTTAAATCTTAAAGCAAGTGTTTAGAGGCTACATAACCTTATCACTGGTGGTTTAGTCACTAAGTCATGTCCGACTCTTCCGACCCCATGGGCTGTAGCCCGCCAGGCTCCTCTGCCCATGGGATGTTCCAGGCAAGAATACTGGAGTGGATTGCCATTTCTTTCTCCAGGGAATCTTTCCAACCCAGGAATCGAACCCAGGTCTCCTGCATTACAGGCAGACTCTTTATGACGAAGCTATGAGGGAAGCCCCAAACTTATCATCAAAGATTGCATTCTACAGGAAATTACATTTTTTTAAAAATCTTTAAATCAGGATGTCCTAAGGGGAAATTTTCAACAAATTAGCCAAGGCAAACTTTAATGATAGTGATAGCAAAATAAGTGCAGAAGAAAGGGACAATCACTCTAATTGACATATGTATATACACACACGGCAGATTTTACTCTTATTTAACTACACATAAGAGCTCTCCTGGTGGCTCAGCAGTAAAGGTCTGCCTGCCAATGCAGGAGATGTGGGTTCAGTCCCTGGGTTGGGAAGATCTCCTGGAAAAGGAAATGGCAACCCCCTCCAGTATTCTTGCCTGGGAAATCCCGTGAACAGAGGGGCCTATAGGGCTACAGCCCATGGGGTCACAAAGAATTGGACACAACTTAGCAACAAAACAACATCATCAACCACATTTAATGGTCCACTCATTGCTTTGTCTTCTCAAAGGCCTGTGTGTTCCTTTTAAAAAGTATTGATGTCTGATTCTCAGACCCCTAGATTCTGATGTCATTAGTCTGCAGTCAACCTGGACGTTGGAATTTTTAAAAAATTCCCTGATGATCCTATTGCAACTAAGGTTGAGAGCCATGATACACATGCTAGTCAGGGCAGGGCCAGTGCAGGTTATAATTTGTTTCCATCTGAGGATAGAACTATAGTTTAGGTTGTCAGTTTTCTGCCCTTTTGGTTCCTTAAAAGGAGACTTTCCTATCTGGTGATTTGGCAGTGTTGGAAGGACTGATGTTGAAGCTGAAACTCCAATACTTTGTCTACCTCATGCGAAGAGCTGACTCATTGGAAAAGACCCTGATGCCAGCATCAGGGATTAGGGGCAGGAGGAGAAGGGGACGATAGAGGGTGAGATGGCTGGATGGCATCACCGACTCAATGGACATGAGTTTGGGTAAACTCCAGGAGTTGATGATGGACAGGGAGGCCTGGCGTGATGCGATTCATGGGGTCGCAAAGAGTCGGACACAACTGAGCGACTGAACTGAACTGAACTGACTGAATATTAATAGCTACCACTCTTGGAATTAAATGAAAAGCAACTTCCACTAATCATATAGTGACCGAGTTACTAGTCACAGAAAAGGCCTCAGTTCTGGACCTCAGTTCAGTCACCTTTGCGTGACTGAGAACTGCTTTCTGTGACATGTGACTCTTCAAGCTTCCATTCAGCTCCATCCCAGCTGGGAGGGGCACTTGGTGCCTGCCTTGGCTTGGACAAAATCTCTGAGAGTTCTTTTCCAGCCCAGAGATTTTCTTTCCACTTGACCTGCTTCTCCAACTCTAATTCCCCACTTTTGAAGCCAACCATGGTATAAAGGTCACTTTGCAATGAGCTGCTTGGGATTACACATTAACCATTTTATCAGGCTTCCAAGAGTTTTTAAGCCTAGCTTTGGCCAGAGGCTTTTTAGAGTCGATTCCTTTGAAACCCTGTGACTCAGATTGGGATGTAAATCCACATAGCCAGGACCCGAACCCGGCCAAAACCCAGCTTGGGACTTGAATCCACAAGCTTTTAACTGAGATCACATACCTGGTTTCAGGACTTAATGAGGCTCAGGTTCTAGCTGTCTATTGCAGAAAAAATTCAGTGCGAGGCAACGTGATAGCTAAGAAGTAGATTTATTTAGAGTGAAACACACTCCACAGAGTGTGGGCCATCTCAGGAGGTGACAGTAGTCCCCAAATATGGCTTGGTTAGTTTTTACGGGCTGGGTAATTTCATAGGCTAATGAATGGGAGGATTATTCCTACTATTTGGGGGAAAGGGTAGAGATTTCCAGGAATTGGGCCACCACCCACCTTTTGATCTTTAATGTGCAGCCTTGGAACTGTCATGGCACTGGTGGGTATGTTACTTAGCTTGCTGATATGTTATAGTGGGTGTACACTGAGGCTCAAGGTCTAGAGGAAGTCAACTCATCTTGGACCTATTTGGTTCTAATCAGTGTATGCCATGTCCTCAGGCTATATCATTCTTTCAAAGTTTGTGCCCTGCCCCCTTCCCTCCTGTTTCACCTTTATTCAGTATGAAAAGTAGTTAAATGTTTTATTATGGAAAATTCAAATTTACGCAAAAGCGGTTTGTAGCAGAATGACCTCCCTCAAGGTACCCATCACCCAGCTTTAATGGTTACCAGCAAATTCATGCCCAATCTTGTGGCTCTATTTCAACCCTCTACTCCAGATACACACACCATGTTATGCTGAATCAAATCCCACACACCATATCAATCCATCTGTAAATATTTTAGTAGGTGACTCTAGATGATAAGGCTGTTTCTTTCTTCCCTCATTTTTTTATTATGGTAAAAATATGCTTAATATAAAATTTACTTAACTACTTTTAAGTATGTAGTTTAGTGGTGTGCGTGCTCAATAGCCTCAGTCGTATCCAACTCGTTGCAACCTTCCAACAACACAAGAGAAGACTCTACACATGGACATCACCAGATGGTCAATACCAAAATCAGATTGATTATAGTCTTTGCAGCCAAAGATGGAGAAGCTCTATACAGTCAGCAAAAACAAGATCAGGAGCTGACTGTGGCTCAGATCACGAACTACTTGTTGCCAAATTCAGACTTAAATTGAAGAAAGTAGGGAAAACCACTAGACCATTCAGGTATGACCTAAATCAAATCCCTTACAATTGTACAGTAGAAGTGACAAATAGATTCAAGGGGTTAGATCTGATAGACAGAGTGCCTGAAGAATTATGGACTAAGATTCATGACATTGTACAGGAGGCAGTGATCAAGACTATCCCCAAGAAAAAGAAATGCAAAAAAGGAAAAATGGTTGTCTGAGGAGGCCTTACAAATAGCTCTGAAAAGAAGAGAAGTGAAAGGCAAAGGGGTAAAGGAAAAATATACCCATTTGAATGCAGAATTCCAAAGAATAGCAAGGAGAGATAAGAAAGCCTTCCTCAGTGATCAAATGCAAAGAAATAGAGCAAAACAATAGAATGGGAAAGACTAGAGATCTCTTCAAGAAAATTAGATATACCAAGGGAACTTTTCATGCAAAGATGGGGACAATAAAGAACAGAATGGTATGGACCTAACAGAAGCAGAAAATATTAAGAAGAGGTGGCAAGAATACACAGAAGAACTATTCATAAAAGATCTTCATGATCCAGATAATCACGATGGTGTGATCACTCACCTAGAGCCAGACATCCTGGAATGCAAAGTCAAGTGGGCCTTAGGAAGCATCACTATGAACAAAGCTAGTAGAGGTGATGGAATTCCAGTTGAGCTATTTCAAATCCTAAAAGATGCTGCTGTGAAAGTGCTGTACTCAATATGCCAGCAAATTTGGAAAACTCAGCAGTGGCCACAGGACTGGGAAAGGTCAGTTTTCATTCTCGTCCCAAAGAAAAGCAATGCCAAAGAATGCTCGAACTACCACACAAATGGCATTCATCTCACACACTAGCAAAGTATTGCTCAAAATTCTCCAAGCCAGGCTTCAACAGTATGTGAACCATGAACTTCCAGATGTTCAAGCTGGATTTAGAAAACGCAGTAGAACCAGAGATCAAATTGCCAACATCCATTGGATCATCGAAAAAGCAAGAGAGTTCCAGAAAAACATCTATTTCTGCTTTATTGACTATGCCAAAGCCTTTGACTGTGTTGATCACAACAAACTGTGGAAAATTCTGAAAGAGATGGGAATACCAGACCACCTGACCTGCCTCCTGAGAAATCTGTATGCAGGTCAGGAAGCAACAGTTAGAACCACACATGGAACAAAAGACTGGTTCCAAATCAGGAAAGGAGTACATCAAGGCAGTATATTGTCACCCTGCTTATTTAACTTATATGCAGAATACATCATGTGAAATGCTAGGCTGGATGACGCACAAGCTGGAATCAAGATTGCCGGGAGAAATATCAATAACCTCAGATATGCAGATGACACCACCCTTATGGCAAAAAGCGAAGAAGAACTAAAGAACCTCTTGATGAAAGTAAGAGAGGAGAGTGAAAAAGTTGGCTTAAAGCTCAACATTCAGAAAGCTAAGATCATGGTATCTTGTCCCATCACTTCATGGCAAATAGATGGGGAAACGGTGGAAACAGTGACAGACTTTATTTTGGGGGGCTCCAAAATCACTGCAGATGGTGACTGCAGCCGTGAAATTAAAAGGCGCTTGATTCTTGGAAGAAAAGTTATTACCAACCTAGACAGCTTATTAAAATCTGAGCATTGCTTTGCCAACAAAGGTCTGTCTAGTCAAAGCTATGGTTTTTCCAGTAGTCATGTATGGGTGTGAGAGTTGGACTATAAAGAAAGCTGAGTGGTGAAGAACTGATGCTTTTGAACCGTGGTGTTGGAGAAGACTCTTGAGAGTCCCTTGGACAGCAAGGAGATCCAAACAGTCCATCCTAAAGGAAATCAGTTCTGAATATTCATTGGAAGGACTGATGCTGAAGCTGAAACTCCAATACTTTGGCCACCTGATGTGAAGAACTGACTCATTGGAAAAGACCCTGATGCTGGGAAAGATTGAAGGCAGAAGGGAAAGGGGTCAACAGAGGATGAGATGGTTGGATGGCATCACTGACTCAATGGACATGAGTTTGAGTAAGCTCCAGGAGTTGGTGATGGAGTGCTGGCGTGCTGCAGTCCATGGAGTTGCAAAGAGTCGGACACCACTGAGCGACTGAAGTGAACTGAACTGATGGGAAGATGCAAGCATTTCGACTCACAGAAATCATTCCCTTCATGTGCATCTCAGCTACCTGGGACCAGTGTCCTGCTTCTTGATTTTTTTATATCCTTTGTTCCTTACCGTAGGGAGTGGTGGCAGCCAACAACTGCTGGATCAAAGACGTTGTTCTCACACATGGGCACTCTCTGTTCTTAGAAATTCATATTCACAGGCCTGAAATCACTAGTGGCTGTGACATCCTTGTTTACTGATAAGGTAGGAAATATTCCATTTCACAGTCCACACACCGCATTTGGGAGATTTATCTCCTACATCTTTTTCAATCTACAGGTCCCTTCTCCTTTATTTTTCCCTTGCAGTAGTCATTATTTCTAAAGAAATTGCATTGTTTGTCCTATATGGTTTTCTAAATACTGGATTTTGTTAACTGCATCCCTGCAGTTGAGTTTTCCATGTTCCTCTGCCCCTGTCTTTCCTGAAAGTGCATTTGAGTTCAGACTTATTTGATTTCTATCTGACTTTTCCACAAGACTGTTTCATGGGTGGTAGTGTTTGCTTCCATCAGAAGGCAGCTCCTGCCCAGCTGACCTTTGTGTGTATGTTTGTGATGTTACTAGACTCTAATGATCATTGCTTAGATCATTTTGAGTATTTCAAAATACAGTTAACCAAAAAAAAAAAATCTTTTTAAAAAAGTGGGGGGCACTTCTCTGGTGGTCCAGTGGTTAGGACTCCACGCTTCCAATGCAGGAGGTGTGGGTTCAGTCCCTGGTAGAGGAACTAAGATTCCATGTGCTGCTTGGCACGGCCAAAAGTTTCTTTTGAAAAAAACCACAGTTAAACCCCATTCTTGTTGAGATCTCTTTTTCCCAGTCATTTTCTCATAGCCAGACTTCACCCAAAGTAATCATTGAGGCCTCACTACCTCAAACAGGAAGGAGCAAGCATTTAATGGAGGCTACTCTGGATAGGAGACCAGAAGGGACACTAGAGAAGAAATGATGGTCCCTATCCTCAAAAAGCTTGATGTCTATTTGGAGAGGCAGGTATACACTGAAACAATTAGCAAAGACGATTGACTAAAAGTTAAATGTCATTTTAGCCTCTGGGCCTCAGAAGTCAGGAACTTTACTTGGAACAATCTGCAGCAGAGTTGCCTGTATTTGACCCATATATTCTGAGGTAAACTAGTCTAGGATAAGAACTGGACGTCAAGATTTTAACACATTATTGACTGAAGGAGTTTTTGAAGAAACTTACGCCTGTGGCATTAATATGTCTCTAGTCACTAATGTGTTAAAAGTATTTGAAGGGACTTCTAAGGTGGCGCAGTGGATAGGAATCCACCTCTCAATGCTGGAGACATGGGTTCAATCCCTGGTTCAGGAAGATTCCATATGCCTCAGAGCAACTAAGCCCGTGTGTCACAACTACTGAGCCTGCGCTCTAGAGCCCATGAGCTGCAATTACTGAGCCAGCCTGCTGCAACTACTGGAGCCCACCTATCTAGATCCTGTGCTCCACAATAAGAGAAGCCTGTTCATTGAAACGAAGAGTAACCCCCGTTTGCAGCAACTAAATAAAAATCCCATGTGCAGCAACAAAGACCCAGTGCAGCCCACAAAGAGTATCTGAGGGTTTTTGTTTGTTTGTTTATCACCTCGGGTCTTAGTTACAGCACGTGACATCTTTGGTTGCAGCACGCTGACTTAGTTGCCTCATGGCATGTGGGGTCTTAGTTCCCTAAGCAGGGATCAAACCCACCTTCCCTGCAATGGAAGGCAGATTCTTAACAACTGGACCACCTGGGAAGGCCCATCTGAGGTATATTTATATGCAACTAAGTTTAAGAATCATCATCCTAGAATAGTGGTTCTTAAAGTGTGGAATATTACTCAGTCATAAAAAAGAAAGAAATAATGCCACTTGCAGCAACATGGATGGACCTAGAGATTATCATACTAAGTGAAGTCAGACAGAGAATGACAAATATCATATGATATCACTTATATGTGGAATCTAAAAGGATTATACAAATGAACTTATTTACAAACCAGAAATAGACTAACAGACATAGAAAACAAGCACGGTTACCAAAGGGGAAAGAGGGTGAGGGTATAGGATAAATTAGAACTTTGGGATTAACAGATACACACTACTGTATGTAAAATAGAAAAACAATAAGGACCTAATATATAACACAGGGAACTATAGTCAATATCTTGTAATAACTTACAGTGGAGAAGGATCTAAAAAAGAATATATATAACTGAATCACTTTGCTGTACATCTGAAACTGACACAACATTGTAAATCAACTATACTAGAGTAAAAAATTTTTTAAAAAGAAATGCAGAATTTGGGCCCCTTCCCAGACCTGCTGAATTAGAACCTGCACTCTAACAGGATTCCCAAGGTACTTGTATGCTCATTAGAGTTTGAGATATGCTAGTGTAGAGGTACTTACTCTACTTTAAAAATCAGAGAAAAGAAAGTATAGAATGACCAAGTTGGAAAAGAGCCTTCAGAGATCCACTCCACCTCTTCAACTGGTGTTCTCAGAACCATTCTAAGGGAAGAGGCCATATCCCCTCTTATACAAAATGAATGGGACCCATGTGCACAGAGCTGTTTACCGGCATTGGGACCTCAGACAAGTCCAACTATCCCTGAGCCACACAGTTCTATATGACTGTAGGCTCATCAACCCACAGGGCACAAATAACCTAGGAGCTTCTACGCCCAGGCCACCCTGCTGGTGTTGTGTATTCAGGCAGCAGTATTTTTTAAAAATCTCTTTCAGTTCAGTTCAGTCGCTCAGTAATGTCCGACTCTTTGCGACCCCATGAATTGCAGCACGCCAGGCCTTGCTGTCCATCACCAACTCCCGGAGTCTACCCAAACTCATGTCCATTGAGTCGGTGATGCCATCCAACCATCTCATCCTCTGTCGTCCCCTTCTCCTCCTACCCCAAATCCTTCCCAGCATTAGGGTCTTTTGCAATGAGTCAATTCTTCACGTGAGGTGGCCAAAGTATTGGAGTTTCAGCTTCAGCATCAGTCCTTCCAGTGAATATTGGATCTCCTTGCAGTTCAATGGACTCTCAAGAGTCTTCTCCAACATCACAGCTCAAATGCATCAATTCTTTGTTGTTCAGCTTTCTTTATAGTCCAACTCTCACATCCATACATGACTACTGGAAAAACTATAGCTTTGACTGTATGGCAAAGTAATATCTCTGCTTTTTAATATGCTGTCTAGGTTTATCATAGCTTTTCTTCAAAGGAGCAAGTGTCTTTTAATTTCACAGCTGCAGTCACCATCTGCAGTGATTTTGGAGCCCAAGAAAATAAAGTCTGTCACTATTTCCATTGTTTCCCCATCTATTTGCCATGAAGTGACGGGACTGGATGCCATGATCTTAATTTTTTGAATGTTGAGTTTAAGCCAGCTTAAACAGTCAATGAACACACGTATATTAGAAAAAAAACCCTCTTCATCTTGTGTCCCTCTAAGCCTCCAAGGTCCTTCCAGACTCCCAGTTCAGTTCAGTCGCTCAGTCGTGTCCAACTCTCTGCGACCCCATGAATTGCAGCACGCCAGGCCTTGCTGTCCATCACCAACTCCCGGAGTCTACCCAAACTCATGTCCATTGAGTCGGTGATGCCATCCAACCATCTCATCCTCTGTCGTCCCCTTCTCCTCCCGCCCCCAATCCTACTATTCTCAGATGAATGTATTGAATCAGAATGTTAAACATTAATACAGCAAAGTACTCACACAATTGTGTGAAGAGGAAATCTGACAAAAGAAAAGATATTTAACCTCACAGGTAGTCAAAAGAATGCAAATATGATATAATTTTTCAATTACTAAATAAATAAAGTTGAAAAGGAATGACAATATTAGAGTTTGAGAGACTTCAGAGAAATGTGAGGTCTCCTGTACGCTAGTGGAAATAAGAATCGGCACGGCTTTCTGGAGAACAGTTTGACAATGTCTGTCATACATGTAAAAGTGTGCAGACAGGAGCCAAGGATATTCAAACCAACCTTATTTACAACACAGAGTAAATAATATAAATGTCTACCAAATTAGGATTATTCACATAAATTTTGGTCTGCTCATACAATGGCATGCTAAAGAGCCTTTAAAATGATATGAATATTTATATTTATAGACATAAAATGTCTAACAGGTAATACGGTTCTTTAGTGCTACACATGGGCTTCCTTGGTGGCTCAGATGGTAAAGAATCTGCCTGCAATGTGGGAGACTGGGGTTCGATCCCTGGGTGGGAGAAAGGCATGGCAACCCACTCCAGTATTCTTGACTGGAGAATTCCATGAATAGAGGAGGTTGTCAGGTTACAGTCCATGGGATTGCGAAGAGTCGGGCATGACTGAGCGACTTTCATTTCATTTCATAGGTGTGAAAGGATATCCATTAGATACCACATCCTTATACTGTCATTAATATAAAAGTGTGTGTGTGCATGTGCATGTTCGTGTACACAGAGATCTAATATGTAGGTCATCATAATATCAACCATAATGTCTTCTGGTTGGGAGAACCTTGAATGCCTTTACTTTCTTATTTGCTTATTGTCGCTAAGTTTACAAAAGCAATGTTCTTTCCTTTTACATTTACATAGCTAACACTAACAGAATGTGCATTATGTGCCAGGCACTTCTCTAATTGCTATAAACTATTATTATTCCTGAAGAAAACAAAGGTGGTAAGAGATTGAGTAACATGTTCAAAGTCCATAGCTAGTAAATGTGAAGCTGGGATTCAAAACCAGCTTGTCTTGCTCCACAGGCTGCACTCTTACTATACCGAAAGTGATAGTTACTCAGTTGTGTCTGACTCTTTGCAACCTCACGGACTGTAGCCCACCAGGCTCCTCTGTCCATGGAACTCTCCAGACAAGAATACTGGAGTGAGTAGCCATTCCCTTTTCCAGGGGATCTTCACCACCCAAGGATCGAACCCGAGTCTCCTGCCTTTCAGGCAGATGCTTTACCATCTGAGCCAGCAGGGAAGAAAAGTCCATAGCTGGTGAATGTGAAGCTGGGATTCAAACTGATTGTCTTGCTGCACAGGCTGCATTCTTATGATACTAATTAACACAATAGAGTGAAAATGTCTTAAATCTTGCCCCCAATAACCTCATACCTCCCTTCAGAAGTAATCATTTAACCATCTGATAGGCATCCATCCAAAACTGCTGCCGGATTTGTTCAGACACATGTGTAAAGACCCCCATGCACACATGCATGTGTTTTTCTTCTTATAAAATGGGATGATATTATCATCCTGTCAGTATGCATAGTTCATCCTCATACTTTTTATCTCTGAGGCGTATTCCGTGGCATGGACATATGGAATTGATATGACAAAGTCTTTACTGAACACTGGTGGTTTCCAATTCTTCACCCTAATGGACAAAGCTGAAGTGAGCGTCTCCTGATATCCACATCACTGTGTGCAGATGTGCAATGATACTCCTGTGATAACTTCCTAGAACTGGAACTACTGGGTTGAAAGACAAAAGAGGCTCCCCAATTCCTCACCTCAAGAAGGCTGTGTGGCTACACTATATATATATATATATATATATAAACACACACTATATATATAAATATACATGCACACTATATATATATACACACACACTAAGTACATACATACAGTATATGAGTGCCCACCTCCCCGTGTTTCCACCAACACAGGGAGTTGTCAATCTTTTAAATGTATGCCAATATGAGAAGCAAAGGATGTTGTTTCATTTGCAACAACATTCATTTTAAATTTATTCATTTTTGGTTGTGCTGGGTCTTTGTTACTGTGCAGACTTTTCTCTAGTTGCAGTGAGTGGGGGCTACTCTCTAGTTGTGATGCATGGGCTTGTCATTGCAGTGGCTTCCCTTGTTGATGAGCATGGGCTTAAGGGCTTGCGTGCTTTAGCAGTTGCAGTAGGTGAGCTCAGTAGCTGTAGTTCCTGGGCTCTAGAGCACAGGCTCAATAGCTGTGGCACACAGGCTAGTTGCTCCTCGGTGTGTGGAATCTTCTGGGATCAGGGATCAAACACGTGTCTCCTGCATTGGCAGGTGGATTCTTTACCACTGAGCCACCAGAGAAGCCCACAACAACATTCTTTACATGTTCTTGATTAGTAGGAAAGTTGAACATCTTTTCAGAAGTTTATTGGCCATCTTCATTTCTTTTCAGAACTGTTCACTTTTCAGTTGGTTAATTTTTGAGTTTTTCTTATTGGTGTGAAGAAGCTTTGTGGACTACCCTGCCAATTCAGTGGTTAAGACTCGTACTTCCAACGCAGGGGGTGTGGGTTTGATCCCTGGTCAGGGGACTAGATCCCACATGCCATGCGGTGCAGCCAGAAAAAAAAATCCTTTGATGTTCTCTTTGCTGCAAATATTTTCTGAGTATATTGCATTTCTTAGAACTTCATTTATGTCTTACTGTGTTATGCACAAGTTTTAGTATATTTTTGTATAACAAGGTGCCCATTTCTTTTCCTTTATGGCTTTACATACTGTTTAGGAAGTCTTTCTCCCCAACCAAGGATATAAGAATATAATATTATAATAAGAATTATAATATATATTATATTATATAATTTATAATAAGAATATAATATTCCCCTATAGTCTCTTCTAGTATATTTATATTTGTGTTTATAGCTTTTCACATTGTTATTTATTTAATTGTGGCAAAATAGATATAACATAAACTTTACCATTTGAGCCATCTTGAAGTGTGCAGTTCAGTGACATTAAGTACATTCACATTGTTACGGAACCATCACTACCATCCTTCTCCTGAAAGCCTTCATCCAGCAAAACTGATACTCTATTGTCCTTAAACAGCAATTCCCCCACCCCCCTTCTTCTCAACCACGAGCAACCACCTGTCTCTATGAGTCTGACTACTCTATGCCCCTCGTATAAGTGGAATCTTACAATATTTGTCCTTTTGTGACTGGATTATTTCGCTTAGCATAATGTCTTCAGGTTTCATCCATGCTGCAGCATGTGTCAAGATTTCACGTTTTTTCTTAAGGCTCAACAATATTCCATTATAGGTTAATTTTTTGTTTAGCCTTTAATCCATATAGAATTTAGTAGTGTTTAGTAAGAAATAGGGACTTCATTTTTTTACTCTTAGGTTGGTCATCTTTTAATTTTTACCATTGTATTTATTTATTTCTTGGCTGTGCTGGGTCTTCATTGCACACGTGGCCTCTCCATTGTACACAGGCTTCTCTAAATGCAGTGCATGGGTTTAGTTGCCCATTGGCACGTGGGATCTGAATTCCCTGACCAGGGATTGAATCCTTGTCCTCTGCATTGGAAGGAGTACTATTAACTACTGGACCACCAGGGAAGTCGCTAGTGGACTTTTAAACAACTCCTCCATCAAAACCCAGACCCCCGTGGGGGCTCAGGTCTGTTTCTGGGGTGTTGTTTTCTAGATCCCTTTGTCTATATCTGGACTGGAATTATAATGCTTTAATTACTCAAGGTTTTCAGTAAGTTTTTATGTCTGCTAAAGGCAGGTCCCATCCCCATTCTTCTTTTTTAGACTTTCCCCAACTATTCTCTGATATTTACTTTTTCAGAGGAACTTTAGAGTTAGTCACAGCCCAAAAATATTCCCATAGGATTTTGATTGGAATAGTTTGAAGCTACTCAGTAACGTGAGGTCGACATTTAATAAAACTGAGCTAGCAGGTCTCCAGCCAGGAGTCTTTGCCTCCTTGTGGCTCTACAAGCTGTCCAGTGCTGCCCTCTGCAGAGGAGTTACGGGACAGTGCTGCCTCTGCCAGTGGCCCAAGGCCTTCCCATGTGGCCCTCCCCCTCAGCCTATGATCCCGAGGCTTCTAGAAAGGACAAATTCTTACACATCTTTGGTTTAATCTCTTTCCTCCCATAAATTACATTTGGATTTTACCCTGAACTTTCAGAACCAAAATCTGAGTGTGATTCATGAAAACCTCAGGCCCTACAGTAGAACTGTGGGGAAATGATCGCCTCTCCCAGCAAACCATACCCCCATAAGGCAGGCACTAAACACACATGTGACCAGTAGACAGGTAACAAGGATCCAGTGGATGGTTTGTTTTTTAAAGACCTCTATTATTGTAGGATACCATAAAGTTCCCTTGTTTCAAGTGTATCAATTAAATGATTTTTAGTAAATGTGCAGAGTTGTGCCACCATCACCAAATCCAATTTTGCAACATATACAATAAAGCAATTATCCTCCAATTAGAAAATAAATAAAAGGGGAAAAGAAGAAAAGAATAGTCTTCACACCTATTTATGGTCATTCTCTGCTGCCGCTTTGCCCTGAGCATGGCCACATCAGGAGGAGTGAGGGATGAGTCCCCAGGAGACCCTCTGCCTGTGAGTAGAGGGCCAATGCCCCAACAATGTGCAGAGCATGATCTGCAGGCCAGCATCCCTCTCCTAAAGAGGCCCAGTTGGGGGCTCCTCCTGAGGGCAAAGGCCATGCTGAGTCCCATCCTTACCTCTCCAGGTGGATAAAGTTTGAAGAAAAGGTAGAGGAAGGAGGCGAACGCTGGAGCAAGCCCCATGTGTCCACACTGTCCTTGCACAGCCTCTTTGAGCTCCGCACCTGCCTGCAAACGGGAACTGTGCTGCTGGATTTGGACGGCGGATCCTTACCACAGATCATAGGTGAGGCAAGGACTGCTGTGGCTCCTGCAAACCAGGGCAACATCCCCCTTCCCCTGCCCTGTCTCTTGCCCACCCTTGGTCTATGTGGCATGCCCACCTCTGATACCTGCCTAATTCTGTGGAGATCAGGCTTTGGGTCTGATGCTCCCAAAGCAGCGTCACAGTTGTTCCTAGTTTCAGATGCCTATAGAGAGGGCAAGATCAGCCTCTGAAATGCCATATCAGCAATGGAACGAAAGGGAGAGCGCTTCTGAGCCTGGTTGGAGACACCCATTTCCATGGCAACCTGTTTCTTATCAGGGTAAATGGATCATCACTCATCTTCAGGAAATTAGCTCTCGTTTGATGGAATGGCAAAGGGAGGGAGTAGCTTGCCTTACTGTCCCTAAAACTCCTTGTGAATTTTGTTTTAGCACATTCAGTTTTACCAGAAGTATGCTGCCCCAAATACTTTTCTAAAAAGAATTCACACTAGAACTAAAACCACTTAGCATAGTACCTTGTGCTTCTTAGGGTCTTTCATGGTTACAATTTCATTTACTTTCCACAATATTATTGATAGAAAGAGCAGAGAATCCTATACCCATATGTGCATGCACACATGCACCCACAATGCACTCACATGTACCATGTCTGCACACATGCGCCCACATGCACATATCCTGCACCCCCATGTACGAACTCCCACAGACATGCACACACACTTTTACATATAAGGAGGCTGAAGATTCATGACTGGTCCAAATTTTCAGTTTGTGGCAAAGGATGGGACTATTTCTACATTCCATGCCTCTTTTAGTTCACTTTTAATCCCACAAATAACAGGTGAAACTGAAGACCCCCACAGCGTTGGTCATTCTGTCCCCCGTGGACAAGGCGTGTTTGTTTCCCACTTAGATGATGTCATTGAGAAGCAAATTGAGGATGGCCTCCTTCGGCCAGAGCTCCGCGAAAGGGTCAGCTACGTCCTCCTGAGGAAACACCGCCACCAAACCACAAAGCCCATCCACCGCTCCTTGGCTGACATTGGAAAGGCGGTCTCCTCCACCAGCAGTGAGTTGGGCCATAACGCTTGTTCTTTGCACGCATCTCAAATCTCCAACCCTCCACTCTTGATATCCCAGAGTCAAGATGCCCAGACTCTAACCTTGCTGGACCTGTCAGATAATTGCAGGAATCAGTACAAAATTGATAATGCTGCTAACTGAAGAGACTTGAGGAATCTCTTTAGATGAATTATTTTAAAATGAAAAACATTTAGCCTGCAGCAGGTACATACGCAGCACTTACCCTGTTCCAGGCATGAGTGCTCCCCAGGTGTAAACTCATGTCATCCTCACAAGAAGCCCGTGACCAGCTATTGTTCTCATCATCCCCAGAGCAGGAGGCTGAGGCATGGAGAGGTTAAGTTACTTGCCTCGGGTCAAATGATCAGTATGTTGTGGAATCAGGAGTGAACCTAGGTCATCTACAACACCTGATGCCTATTTAATCAATTGTGTAGCTAGCCCGCTTTCAACAGTACGGGTATTTTCTCTAATCACGTTCACACTATTCACTTGCTTCAAAAGATTCTGAAAAACAAGAACAAAATCCAAAACAACCAAACCATCCTTTCTTCCTCGAAGGAGAAGAGATCTGTCTTGTAACCTAGCTTTATTCAGGTGAAGTGATTGTAAACGAGGACTGTGCTAATGGAAGAAGCTGTGTCACTGCAGCAAGTCTGCTGGAGTTAAATCCCTTCTGTGCCTCCCAGGTCGCAGCCCAGCCCGGAGCCCCGTGGCCGGCCCGAGCCTACACCACTCCACCGAGGACCTGAGGGTGCGGCAAAGTGCGAATTACGGCCGTCTGTGTGAGTTTCTTCTTTCTCCGCCATGGTGCAGCCCCTTTGTTGTGGCTGGGGCCACTCTGAAGTCAATTTTCACACTTTCATAGCAGAGGAGGTAAAGCCCAGGGTCTGTCTAGAATTTTCAGGCATCAGAAGAAATCTAATATTCACCCTAATCCCTGGGCTGCCCTCATAGTCTAACTTACTACCAAAATTTTCTAAATAATTATCGCAAAAAATGCAACTCTAAATCAAGTCCTGTCATAATCAATACCCAGTCCTATGTGCTAGGTATCCTTAACTTGGTCTATGGCTTCATTTTCACCAAACTAATCATAAATCCCGTTTTTGGTGAGAAGTCTTCCTAGAAACAGAATTTAAAGCAGGCTATATCTGTCTTGTAGCCCAACTTTTCCTCCAGGACAGCCGGAGAACGTTCTCATCCTGCCTGACAGTCTTGGGCCCCCCGACAGTGAAACACTGGTGGAGCTGCAGCCCCCACAGGGGCCTGTGAGAGGCATGGTCACAGACCGCGCTCTGTCAGGCATTTTGTCAGGGATGAACAGACTGTGAGGCAAAAAAAAAAAAAAAAAAGAGGGAATTTGGGAAGTGAAAACAAAAAGCAGTGTGAAGGAGCATTTTCCTGTAAATACTTGCATTAAAATGACAAGATATGAACAAGCACAGCCCAGGGCTGTGCCACTGACCAGGCTGGAGGAATGCTTTGGGACAGCTGTGGCGATATGGCCACAGCTACAGCTGGGGTGTGCTGTGGTCTTTTCTATCTGTTCCCAGTGGCCCCCAGGATGTGCTTAGTCTCCCTGGTCTTGGTTATTCCGCAGAGCAGTGCTGGCAGTCAGAGGTGGTGAATGGCTTTGGAATGAGCCTTCTGCTCATTTATTCACTGTATATGAAGTTGCCCTGTGCCAACGTTGCCAAGGTGGGAACCTGGATAAAAGGCATGAATACGTGGTTACAGCTTTGTGTGCACACATCCTCTACCCCAAGACAGCACCTGGGAAGGCTCAGAGAGGAGGAGACACTTGCCTGAGTCTTGGGGAATAAATAGAAGTCTTCCAGTAGCATGGTCTTTAGAACAAAGGAAACAAACAGCAGGTGAAGGGAGGGTGCTGTGAAGGGTACCGCATATTCGGGGAAATACAGCGCTTCAGTTCACCAGGGATGTAGGATATAAAGGAAAGGGGGTCCAAATCAAAGGGGGCCTATGTGTCTTGCAAAGGCCCAGCCTTTATTCTGAGGGTAATGAGTTCTCCTGAGAAGTCTGATGTGGGCACATATCACGATCAGAAATAAGCTAGAAGGGACTGAATGACTGGGAGCAAGAGATGGGGGCCGTGTTCAGGCAGTGAGAGCGAGAATGGAAAGATAAGGACGCTGCTGGAATTCAGCGAATGGTGGGAAGTGGGAAAAGAGGAAGAGAGGGGAGTTGAAGCTGGCTCCAAGGTCTGCTCTGATTGCCAGTGGACAAGTAGGTTAGGGGACTGAGTGATGTAGGGTCTATAGAGGGAGTGATTTGATGGAAGACAATGAGTTTTGTTTCTTAGTGTGTGGAGTCTGAGGTGCCAGGTGGGGCTGCTCAGAGAAATCGGGAGCTTAGGGGAGAGATCTGGGCTGGAAACCCAACCTGGGCACCCCCAGCACGAATGTGGACGGGGAAGAAACAGAAGCGGATAGGATCGACCCAGGAGGAGCGGGTGAGGGCTCTGGAGGGTTTGAGAGCAAAGCAAGGCCCTGAGAAAAGCCCAGTCTGAGAGGATCCTGGATGGGAATAAAGGAAAGCAGAGTCTGGCAGTGCAGGGACTCCACAGACCACAGAAAGCCTGAGGGGGCTCGCTGGATTTGGCTGCTGGTGGGAAATGAGAGCTGACCTTCTCCTGCCTTAATGGAGGAAGGAACTGTCGGCCATGGGGAGCCCCACCTTCCTCCCCTCTGCCAGCCCAAATCCCCAGCCCTCTTTAAAGACTCGCGTGGGTCATGGTGGACAGACGTGAAACTGCTCTTCTCTCTCCATCAGAGTCGAAGCTTAGTGACGCCTGGCTTCTCACTCAGTAGGGCGTCTGTGTTCCTCCCCACCTGCAGGGCCTGTGCAGAGCAGACATCTTAGTCTCTGAGAAGGCAGGGTGGTGGGCTGGGACCAGGGAGAGGATGCTCCTGAAAGGGGCTGCAGGATAACAGGGGCAGTTTGCTTTGGTTGTGAAGATGGGAAAAGCCTGTATAGAGACCAAGAGAAAGGGATCTGCAAGAACCTGTCTTCCCCTGATGGACCTCCTTTTCCTTTTCTCCTAGGTCACGCCCAGAGCAGAAGCATGAATGATATTTCTCTCACCCCAAATACCGACCAGGTAGAAAACCCCTGCCTTTGGTTGCAATGGAGGGCCAGGGCAGGAAGAAGTCTTTGGTTTTAGGGGTAGGGAACCCTATAGGCAAAATTCTAGTCCCATGAAAAAGTGGGGTCCCCAGGAAGGACACAGATGGGGCAGCCATGGTGACTGACAATCCATCACTTGGGCTGTGTGCTAGGCCCTGGGGACAGAGAAATGTGATCAGATGAGGTGTCAGCTGTCCTTGAACCAGGGATTTATTGAAGAGACTGCCACACAGAGTTTGCCTCCTCCATGACCCATCTACAAGCACTTTGAATGATGAAGTGGGGACGTGGGTGGGTAGAGAAGCAGTGGGGCCTCCCTGTGGAGACGTTAATGATAGTGAATCAGCTGGACTGAACAATAGTGTATCTTCTCCTTGGCTGGTGCTGGATAAAGTCAATTCTTGTTTCTCAGCAGCTCGGCTGAAACCTTGATAAGGTCAGAATCCCACAAACAGCCCAAGAGCCCCATGACTATGCCCCTGAGGGAAGCCCACAGGAGGCTGCCCTCAATTCCAAACACTCACACCTCAGGGGCAGAAGGTCTCAAGGTCCCCTTGCCTGTGCCCCCAGGAGTGGAAAGGAAGGTGAGGAAGGACATCTGAAATTTGGTACCAACTTCTCAAGAGCTGGGGTGAATTCCAGGGGTTCAAGGCAGCCCCAAGTTTGGGAGAAGGCAAAACAAAAGCATTCCCTCAAGTCAGTGAAGTCAGTGTCTGGATGGCCTTTTGGTGGCCAAAATAATAAAACAACAATAATAACATCAACCAACATTTAAGGTCCACATATTGCATGCACTACACTGGGCGGGGCATTTTCTGTGCATCATGAAGGGACTGTGTCATCTTCCCTCTATAGATGAGAGCATAAAAGCAGTTAAATAACATGCCCAAGTTCATGCAGCTGAAAGGTGGCATGACCATGATTTGATCCAGACACTCTGACTCTAGAGCCCTTAATTTGGGACTGACTTAGGAACGAGCACCCTGGAATATTATTTAGAGAAGAACCCCACTTTACTATAGTCATGGGAAGACAGTTGAGCTGTGGCAAGAAAGCACTGACTAGTGAAAGTTTTTCACAACCTATTTTTTTACTGCCTAAGTGGTAACAAGAATACTGTCCACTACTTTCCCCAAGCAGAGCTGCCTTTCACTGAGGGACTGGAGCCCAACACCAGGCACCAGCGTCCAGTTCTCCGAACCGGTTGTAAGATGCTGCTTCTCAGTGTTTGTAGCAGCAGTTGGCTTGCTGTGGGGACAACAGTTTGTACAACAGTGGGTTTGCTTAGGTGCATCTTTTTTTACCACTCCACATCGGCCCTGAGTTCCAGTGAGTTCCCAGTGGGCAGAGATGGATTCAGACAGTGTGGCTATGTGCAGTGACTTGACAGAGCTGGACTAGAATCCCCCGGGTTTAGGCAGCGGGGTCAGCAGGACCCTGGTTAGACAGGCCCAAGTCCAGACCATCACCCAGCCAGAATGCTCTCATGGTCCATTTCTGAGGTACTACCACCCCAGCCTCCTTACTGGGACCACAGGCACTGTTTTCACTCCTCTCTGCTCCTGGTTACACGTATGCTACATGGGCTATCCCAGAGCACTGTGGTTTCAAAACCTTGTTTTCCAGGACACTCCTACCACCAACCTCTCCTTCAGTCCCCTAGAACTTCTCCCTGCCTGGTGTCCGGGGACATGGAGTTGGCAGGGGGACAGTGGCTGCCCTGGCATGCTCAGCCCTCCATCCTGAAGAACCTGCTTATGAATCAGCTGACAGAGCTTTGGACAAAGGGACTTTTTGAGTCCTAGGGATTCTGGCCTTCCCATTAACACCTGCTGTTGCTTCTTCTCACTGCTTTAGGGTCCTTGGTGTTGTTGCCTGGGTGGTTATAGACAGTTTTGTGTTTCTGAGTGGTTTTAAGAGATTATAAGGGTGTAGCCCTTACTCAGGAGCCTTTTTGAGTGCTGTAGGGCCCTAGCCCAGTCTATATCACGTCCTCCATAAGTCAAATCAGGAAATGGCTGTGGGCCCAAAGGGGCAAGACCCATTGGCCATGCCCATGCCTACAACTGACCCCTCTCCAGGGACAGAGGAACCTATCTTCACTGAGCTGCTGTGCTCACAGGAGAGACTCCTATCAAGTGGGGAGTGGATGGCAAAATTGTGGTATCCAAGGATCTCTCTGAAGCACTTGCTTGCTCCTCCTGGGCCCTTTCTTCCTTTGTCTGCTACTGCGGACTCCCACCAGCCATGAGCTACCCAAATGCTCCCTCCCCACCTCTTTCTATGAAACTGTCTCTGTCCCTTGCCCACCCCTTGCTACCCAGAGGGAAAGTGATCTGGAAAACTAATGCACCCTAAGATGTTCAAGATGAAGAAGAGCACATATGTGACCACCCCTGGCATTTTCATCATCTGAGAGGACTCGGGAGGAGTCAGTGTCTTATCCATAGCATGGAAGTCATAACCACAGAGAGTGGGCAGGGGGCTTGTCTCCAGCACCTCTCACATCAGACCCCACTCACTCTGCCTATTTGACCTTTCTGCCCTGAATAGACACCAGCCAGAGGGACTGGCTGGAGGGCACTTCAATAGTCTCAGCTGGAAAGGCTCAGAAGATACGAGTTTCCTGGGAGGTCCCCTGGGGGTGACTTGGGGGCACAGAAGTCTCCCATAGACTTGGACCCACAGGTACAGGGATTCCCATCAGCTAGGATGCTGGTGGCAAAGAAAACAAAGTCTGTCCACTCTGCCCATCAGGATGGTTTTGTTCCTCCCACAGCTACCAGGGTGGAGGCAAAGTTGGAGGGCTGGACAATGGAGTGTATGAGCCAAGACCCCCATCTGCTTGAGCTGTAGCTGGGAGATGAGACCTGCTGTCCAGCAAGCCTGGCTCTCTTCTCTGACCCCTCAGCTCATACTTCAGTAGAACAAGGAATGTCCTGGGGATCAAGTCATTGCCTGCTCCTTCCCATCTACGAAAGGCTTAGTTGATCCCTGGGGTTAACCAACTTTGAGTCTCATCTGCAGACTGCAGGAGAGTGTTGAGCTATTTCCTTCAGTTTCTAGAGAAACGCTGGGAGAATTTTGTAAGCTTAGGCCTCCACAGTAGTCTGAATGAGCTGAGTGAGAGCCGAAACCACTGCATATGAGTACCCATGGGTATCTCATGTCCCCCTCACTGACCAGCGGAAAAACAAATTCATGAAGAAGATCCCCAAGGACTCAGAAGCCTCCAACGTGCTCGTGGGCGAGGTGGACTTCCTGGACCAGCCGTTCATCGCTTTCGTACGTCTCATCCAGTCAGCCATGCTGGGAGGTGTGACCGAGGTGCCTGTACCCACCAGGTGAGAGCCATTGACATCCACCCACCACACCCACCATTGGGTGGCCAGCTGTCCATGCAGTCAGCCAGCAGTGCTGCTGGAGTCACCCCTAAAATGAAGAAGGAAAATTAGGGAACTGGCTGGGGAGGGAGATCTGACTGGGGAAGAGTTTTAGAGTTTATTTAAAATAATCATAAACAAGAAGTAGCCAACAGGTAGGATGGGGGTTGTTGGGTGAGTTCTGGGACACCAGGCCATGGTGAGGATGCCTAGGCAGAAGTGAAGAGGAATGTATCTCCAAAGCAAATATGGGATTCATGGGAGCAAATATGGGAGATGTTTATGGTCAATTAAAAAGTTGAGAATGGATACTATTTTAGACCAGAAAATCCTTCTCTCCATCTGGTTTTATTTTTCCTTCTCACTTTCCTCCTCCTCCTCCATCTTCTTGGCAGATTTCTGTTCATACTGCTGGGACCTTCCGGGAGAGCAAAATCCTACAATGAAATTGGCCGTGCCATTGCAACCCTCATGGTGGATGACGTAAGTGCCATGAGAAGCAGGTACTCCTGAATGTCATAGCTCCTGCATCAAACATTGTGCCTTCGTTCATTCACTTATCCAACAATCACATTTGAGCATCTCCTGTATGCCAGGCCCTGTACAGGTGTGAGGATTATGATGAGGGAATAGTCACTGCCCTTTAGGAGCACCAATCAAGTGGGAGACTCAGCCCGACAATCCTAGAGTGAACCACATGCCAACCGCCCAGGCAGTCAGGGGGCCCTTCACACACGATGGAGCTTTACAGTTAAGGATGAGCACAAGCTTAGGAGGCAGGCATTCCAGGCAAAGGGAACCGGGGCCATGGCTCAGAGATGGAGAGCTGGATGGAAGTGGTTTGATATAAGCTCAGTGGAAGAGCTTCAAGAGCAGAAGGTGACACCAAAGAGAGGAGCCAGAGCCTGTAGGCAGAGTTGAGAGTTGACCATCTGTGATGGGGAGACTAGGGGAGTTTAAACACGAGCATGACCCAATCAGATCTATAAAGTCAGAAAGAATATGCTGGAGACAGTGTGGAATGATGCAGCCTGACCCTCCAAAGATGAAGGGCTGGGACGTAAAACAGAGTTGAGATACCTGCGCTCCTTTGGGTTGTCCACAGAGTTTTTTGCTCTGTGGGAAACTGAGAGCAGGAAGGTAACTCAACCCAGGTCAGATGACTGGGATACAGAGACCTGGCTTTCAGGTCCAGGAGGCACCTTTCTTTGAAAGTATATGCAGTGTGCCCCAGGGAGGTGGATGAGATGGGGACGGCAGCAAGGCAGTGGCCCTCTCTATTCCTCTGCCTCTCTCCCTGCCAGCTCTTCAGCGATGTGGCCTACAAGGCCCGGAATCGAGAGGATCTGATCGCCGGGATCGATGAGTTTTTGGACGAGGTCATCGTGCTTCCCCCAGGAGAATGGGACCCGAATATCCGAATTGAGCCACCCAAGAAGGTGCCTTCTGCTGACAAGAGGTGTGTATGAATGAGCGGTAGCAAGCAGGGAAGTGGTCCAGAGGGAGCTTTCAGTCTGTTCCTTTCTTATTTGGATTTGAAAAAAAAGACATCAGCATACATGGGTTTATACATTTTTTTTCTCCCAGTTTTGTTTCTCTAAAAAAAAAAAAAATCAGAAGCAAATATGCTGAATGTGAACATCTGTAAAACCTGGGTGACCTGTGCAGGGTATTGCTGGATCCTTTTCTGTATTTTTCTCTGTATTTTAAGATATTTGATTATTGTAGCTGAAGAGGTTATGGGCGTGATGAGGACAGTCCTGGAGGTGCTGAGATCTTCCCAGGATTGGGAGCCCTACTGCCCCTTGTCCCCCTTCTCCTTCCAGGAAGTCCGTGTTCTCCCTGACTGAATTAGGCCAGATGAACGGCTCCGTGGCCGGAGGCGGCGGCGGGGCTGCTGGAGGCGGCGCTGCAGGCAGCGGAGGCGGCGGCGGGGCAGGCGGAGGGAGCACCGCGGATGACGGAGAGATGCCAACCGTGCATGAAATCGGGGAAGAGCTGATCTGGACAGGAAGGTGCCCACTCCAGGACTGACGGCCCCTTCAGCTGTCTTAGATTTCTCTGCTCCTTTTAGGAATCTTCTCCTCCTCTGTCTGCAGCACCCACTCCATGCCTTGGGGTCTGACCACCGCACGCTTTTCCTCCCCGGCCGCAAAGCTCCTCCTGGATCCGACAGGAAAGGGGAAGCGCGCATAAAGTGAAGGAACCCAGACTTTTCTTAGAACACCTTCTGTTACCTGTATTAGTTTTCTAGGGCTGCAGAAACAAATATCACAGACTAGGTGGCTTAAACAATAGAAGTTTATTCTCTCGAAGTTCTAGAGTCTGGAAGTTCCAAATCAAGGTGTCCGCAGGGCCAGGCTCCCTCTGAGATTCTGGGTGGACTCCTCCCTTGCCTCTCCCTGGCTTCTGGTGGGGGCCAGCAGTCATTGCTGCTCCTTGCCATGCATCCTGCCTGTGTCCTCGCATGGTGTTCTCCCCGTGTTTCTGTCTTCATATAGCATTTTCCTCTTCTTGTGAAGATACCAGTCATATTGGATTAGGGTCCCCCTAACGATTTCATCTTAACTTGATTTCATGTGCAAAGACTCTGTTTCCAAATGAGGTCACATTTACAGGTTAGAATTTTGATACATCTTTTTGGGGAACACAATTCAGTCCATAACAGTACCTTTTGAATTTTTTAACCTTATGTTAAAACTTGTTTTAAAAGAAAACAATAGAAGATTTTCTTGGCTTGTTTGGGCTTCTTTGCTAGCTTTTAGAATAACTTGGGTTGATCTGAATTTAGGAAAGGAGAGAATCAGTCCTGCAAAGCTATAACTTTGAGAAGGGAGTCATGTTTTATATGCCTTTGGCTCTCTGCCAGCCAGTGTTTCCCAGCTTTACCCACTCCCTACCCCCATCCTCACCCAGGGGACATTTGGCAATTTTCAGAGACATTTTTTGTTTGTCCCAGTTGGAGGGAAGACGATACCGATATCTAGCAGATAGAGACCAAGGATGCTGCTCAATGTCCTCTGATGCACAGGACTGCCCTCCCTGCTAACAAAGGATTATCCAGTCTAAAATGTCAGTAGAACCAAGGTTGAAAAGCCCTGCTATATGCTAAACCCTGCTCACTGTGTTTGGAGCTTTGGAGAATAGCGTCCCCAATAAATACTCTCCCTAAATCTTAAATTTCCCACTTGTTTGTTCCACGAAGTAAATAAAACAGTTGTAAGGTTCAGAATCTTCCCTTGATGAATCTGATATAAACCAGGATCTCTCCATCTCCTAACGCTAGACACATGTTTACCAAGCACAGAAACCGTGCAGATGATCAGAGACACGAGAAAGATAGCCATCTGTGGACCCCAGGATTTTCATTCCCTGTAGAATGTTAAGTCTGCCCCCAAGACATGATCCCATAAGGCCTTCCCTCTCCCACTCGAGCTGTCTGTGACTACCCTTCCCAGTGGAGATGGTGGGTCTAAGGAAAGAATTCTTTCCTGGTGTGAAATGTTCTGCTGAAAAGATCCCTTGCCCCATCCACCCCTAGTCAAGTTCCCTTCTTTGCCACAGGCCCTGCAGGCTCCTGGGAATAGCCCTGCCCCTACACTGGTATTTGTGGTGAGAAAGCAATCTCTGGGCCTGTCTTGAGCAGGTTCTTTGGTGGCCTGTGTCTTGATGTCAAGAGGAAGCTGCCCTGGTTCCTAAGTGACTTCTGCGATGGCTTCCACATTCAGTCCATCTCTGCCATCCTATTCATCTACCTCGGCTGCATTACCAATGCGATCACCTTTGGTGGACTTCTGGGAGATGCCACTGACAATTATCAGGTGTGTGTAAGTTTCAGACATGACTTCAAATCTCAGAAAAATCTGTTGTCACAAGGTGGTGGTAAGGAGCTTCAAGCCATAATCCCAGAACAAAAGTATGGATTCCATCTATCACTCAGGGTCAGTTCATCACTTTTTGCAATCCTTTACACTTCAAAAAAAAGTAGTAACAAGCTGACATAACTGAAAAATCTAAAGCTAAATCATATTACTAAAGATCAAATTTAAAGATGATGTAAATAGATCAAATGTTTAAGGGGAAATCATCTGCTTTGGTATTTGATATTTTTCCCACCAATGGTTGAATAAATTTAATCATCACAATTAATTGAGTTGCTAATTGTAACCTTCTTCCCGTACTTTTTAAAAAACCTAACCTTAAATTCTTAGCTTGAAGTTAAGATATTTTTAGAAATGTCTATCATGACAAAAAGACAGTGTCCCTGGGGAAAAGAGTTCATAAGCGACACTAGCCTGAGACTCAGACAAGGGCCTTTTCTAATGGGGGCCTTCAGGATAGCACCACTGGAAAGCTCAGAGCACCAAGGTGAAGACCCATTTTCCTAGATAAATTGAAATGAGTGCCTATCTCCAGCCCACACCACTCTCCTGAGCAGCAGGTTCAATATCCTACTGCCTCCTGGGTGTGTCCGTATCGCTGCCCCTTGGGATTCCCCAACTCACAGGGCCAACATTGCATCTATTGTCTTCCTTCCAGACCTGTTGCTCCCCCAGCCAATGAGCAAGACCATGGTGACCCAGATATTCACACATCATCCTTGACTCATAAATCCCAAGGTTCCCCAGTAGTCCTCATGACATGGTCCTACTTGCCTCTCAAGCCTCATCTCCCAGTTATTCCCCTTCTCAGATTTCTGTCCTTACTCATCTCCATTGTTTTCCATCAATCCCGATCATCTTTCAGTTTTTCAAAGCCAGGCTCCCTTTCAGCTCCAGCCTCTGTAAACATTGTTCACTTTTCCCAGACCACACTCTTTCTGATCACTCCACTTACCCTATGCTCCTGGTCTATTCTCTGCTCAATTTTGGGATCTCAGCTTCAGTGTATCTACCTCTTGGGAGGCTTTCCTGACCACCCTTCACTCCTACTGTATGCTCCTATGACACCATTATCTTATCCCAGCTTATCACATTCCTTGGCAGTGGTTCTTAATAAGAGATGATTTTGAGCCCTAGGAGACATTGGGTAACATCTAGAGACAATTTGAGTTATTATGACTAGGAGGTGAGGTGCTACTGTGATGCTAATAAACATCCTACAATGCACAGGGCAGCCCCCCACAACAAAGAATGATCTAGCCTGAAATGTAAGTAGTGCTGAAGTTGAGAAACTCTTCTATATGGAAATTGCCTAGTTACTTGTCTGTATTTCCCACTAGAATGAAGATGTATTTTCTTGTTTGCTCATGGGTCCTCAATACCTAACACAATGCCTGATGCATAGTTGGCCCTTAATGGATTTTGAATGAATGAGTGATCTGATCTCTAAAAGCACCTACTAGATCTTTGAATGAAAAAATGATTGCATAGATGGATGGGCTGTCCTCTGGGAGTAAAACAGGCATGGGGTACAAGCACAATCATTGGCAGCTCTGTTTCTGAGGCCCTGCTGCTGCTACTTCGACTCTGTGCAACCCCCTAGACGGCAGCCCAGCAGGCTCCTCTGTCCCTGGGATTCTCCAGGCAAGAACACTGGAGTGGGTTGCCATTTCCTTCTTCATTTGAGGCCCTAGTGTGCCTAAAGGAAGTCATATGGGACCTAGAATTAGGGAGAGTGGTGCTGGCAACTGTGGGAGGTTGTGGAGTCAGAGATGGGGAGCAGAATTTGAGAAGGAGAGGACTTAGGACAAAGGACAAGCACTGTGGCCTGAGCCCTTGACAAGATAACTGCGTTCTAGCTTGTTGGAGAGGCCCCTTCTCATGCCTCTGTTGAGCCTCACACTCCTTGTGCCCACAGGGAGTGATGGAGAGTTTCCTGGGCACTGCCATGGCTGGCTCCTTGTTCTGCCTCTTCTCGGGACAGCCTCTCATCATACTCAGCAGCACGGGACCCATCCTCATCTTTGAGAAGCTCCTCTTCGACTTCAGCAAGTAGGTGCCCTTCACCCCCCTCCCCCTCCCCTTCCCCCAACCCTCTTCCCTCCCCCCTACCCCCCTCTTCCCTCCTCCGCCCCCCACCCCTGTCTGCTCCTCACTTGCAGCAATTATGCCGGGGTTGGGGTAGTGGAGGATCCCCGAGGGGGAGACAGGGTGAGAAGGTACCAAAACTGTCTTTACCTGTAGGAGGCGCTGCGAGGCGGTCCATCCTGACTCCCCTCTGCTACCTGCCTTAAAGCCATTTTAGTGCATATTAGCAAAGTGCATAGGGAGAAATCCAGGCAAGACAAGAAGAGAGCATTCACACCACTAACAGAGTGAGCAATTATGACTTGAAAGCCAATGCAGTGTATAAAAAGTTTCAGGCTGGAGGTTGGAAGGCTATATATACCCTAACTCAGGCAGCTCTGGGCTCAGTTGCCGCACCTACAACCTGAGCCCATTTCTAAGGCCTGCTCCAGCTTGGTCATTCTGAAATTCCCTGTTTTCATTCACTCTGGCTGTTTGTTACCAAATGTTTCAGAACAGAAGTGTGTGAGCACCTTTCTGCCATCCCATGAGATCCTTGCCCCAGAATTCTCAAAGACCAGACAACCCCACCCAGGACCTTCCCTCGTTCTCAATCCTCTCGTAGTTCCTAGGAGGGTGTCTGTGCCACAGGAGGAGCAGATGAGCCCCCCAGGGTGGGTCTGGGGAGCTGAGCACAGCCAAGAGCCCTGGGCTGGAGGTCTTCGCTTCCCTCTGCCTTCCAGAGGCAATGGCCTGGACTACATGGAGTTCCGCCTCTGGATTGGCCTGCACTCAGCTGTCCAGTGCCTTATCCTGGTGGCCACAGATGCCAGCTTTGTCATCAAGTATATCACCCGCTTCACTGAGGAGGGTTTCTCCACCCTCATCAGCTTCATCTTCATCTACGATGCCATCAAGAAGATGATTGGTACCTTCAAGTACTACCCCATCAACATGAACTTTAAGCCTGACTCTATCACCACCTACAAATGCGAATGTGTCGCCCCTGACACAGGTGACCGGTAACCCCAGAGGTGCCCTGGGCCCTCACCCACCACCCAATCCCCCCACAGCATCCAGGCCCCTTCTGCCCCCTGTTTCTCTACTCAAATGCAGGAGAGTGAGGCAGCTTGGGAGGGGCAGTTCAGCCAAGGGCTTTCTGTCCCAAGGGAGCAAATACCGGGTCTTAAACCAGTTTTTGGAAGGAATCCAAGGGGACAAGAGTTCTAATGAGGGTCAAAATACCAGAGCCCAGGGTTATAATCAGGAGAGAAGCAGTGATAGTGATACCCCGGGAGAGGAAGAAGGCATGCTTGGCCTCAGCATGGGGTGATGTGCAGGCTACATCTGTCAGGAGTGTTCCTCAGGGGTTCCTGCGTCAGGCCAGAGGTAGACTTGATGGGACCTCAAGTCCCTCCCAGTTACATGAGTTCACGATACCGTGAGCTCTCCCTGACACATCACTGCCAGTGCTTACAGCCAAAGGATGAACATCCCTGCAGATGGTAACATGTCCAGGGTAGAGGGCCAGTCAGAGTGAGGAGAGCCTGGTAACCATGTCACTGAAGAATGATTGGAGAACCTGGGGTCAACCAGATCTTAGAGCCTTATGAGAGAAGGACTGTCATGTCAGAGGGGCCAGATTCACCCTGTGTAACTATAAGATGCAGGAGGAAGGCTGAGGAACAAGCTCCAGGAAGCCAAATGCTGGCTGAATTCAAGGTATAACTTACAGTGGTGGGTGCCACCACCCTGAGAAGTATGGGTCCCCTCGGGTGGTAGCAAACTACTTGGACACTACATGGATATCCATCTGCCAAAGGTATCTTAGAAAGGATCTCTGTTCTATGGTGGGAGGCTAAATCAACCAACTCAGCAATCCGATAATACTCAGTGCCATTCCTGTGAAGTTTCTTTCTGACCAAAAAAGTATCATCTGTAATGTTAGGACTTTCCATTCGTGAACCACTGGCCTCCTTCATGCCCCTAGGAGCCCTCAGTGGGATGCACCCAGAGTGCCCAGGATGCTATAGAGCAGAGGCTAGAGGGACATCCACGTATCTCCTAGCACCACCAGGCTGGACTCACAGAGCAAACTGAGGTCCAGAGACACCCAAGGTCACACCGATTTGTTAGCTGTAGAAGAGGGGTATCAGTGCTGGCCCTGCTGGTCTCATGGGATGCTTGTGAGGTTTTCATATCTATACTCAGATCGGGTTGGAATTGCACATAAGTAGACACTGTGTTGTTCAGCACCTTAATGCATATGATCGATTAAAAATAATTGATCATAAGTCAACCAAAATATCTGTTGCACAATTACCATGCACTCTACTTTAGACTAGGCCTTATAAAGATAAAGTTTTCTGACCTCAGAGAATGTGGTTTTGGTTGTATGCTCTCACCCTCTGTCACTGCACTGAATTTGTAAAGATGTCTAGACCTAATTTTTTCTTTTTTTTCTCTATCATTAATTTTGAGGTATTTCATTAAAATCCAGCAGTAGGTGAAGCTGTCCTTCACCCTGAGCCAGGGCATGTTGCTTGCCCAGGAGACTGAGGAGATCCTACCTGCTGGCTCTTGTCATCATACCCTAGAGTAAATCCCACCTCTGTGGGCCAAGCCCCATTGGGGCACTTTCATTTTCTGCTCACACCCTTTGAACTACAGATCCATTGCATTAAGTACAAATGTTCCCACAAACATGGCTTTTAGAACTACATATGCTTGATTTCTTTCAGAAATGGTCTAAATACTGAGGTCATATGGACATTCTGGGAATCATCTATCCACAGGAAAAACCAAATATAGGGGTTCCCTAGGAACAGGGATGTAAGCATGAAAGGACATATAAGGTAGGATTTGAGAACCATTATCGAATCCACCTAACTCCAAATAGCATCTCCTCTGGCCTGGCCCAGGTCCCTAATGTCACTGCATTCTTTTGGGTCATGCTATTGCCTTGGTTCTCAAAGTTGGTCCCTAGAAGCATCATCAGCACTCTCTGGGAACTTGTTGGGAATGCAGATTCTCAGGCACCATCCCAGACCTGCTGAATCAGAAACTGTGGGGTAGAGCCAGCTGTATATTAACAAGCCTTCTGGGTGATTCTCAAGCCTTCTGGGTGATTCTCATGCTTAAGTTTGAGAACCACAGCTCTATTAAACCCAATCATTATTAGCAAATAGCGCTGGTGAGATTAGGTTTTCAGTTTCTTCATGAAAAGTAAAGGAATAGGAAACAGGACAAATTAGTTTTGATTAGGAGAATATGAAAGGGAAGATTCTAGATGTTTAGCAGACTGGAGTGAGGGAGCTAACTAGGACGGTTTCTTTCCCAGTCCATGGGTCACTCATTTTCTAATAGTTTCATTATCCTAGTGTTACTGCAAAACCCAGTTTGACCATGGCACTCTCACTCTTTATCTTAAGAGCTTGTTTGGGGGCACTCTTTTTAATTTAATCTTGTTTCCATTGTAACTGATTTGTATTCTATTTATGGATGCTGCATACACTGACTTGGCTGCTTTCAATCCCAAGTGAGTACCACTTTGTAAACAGTAGAATTTAAAACTATTTGATAGTTGGACCTTTTCTGGGATTTTCCATGTTATAGTTCTTCCTTCATCTCCAAGTGGCTTTCAAATAAACCTTATATTGTTCTCAATATCAAAGAATGATAAAGCCTAAGCAGAAGACATCAAAGGAAAATCTGGTCTGACAACTTGGGCAATAGAACGGCGCTGCACTCCCCAGCTCAGCTGTTAGCTGGGAGTCCTGTAGCATTTGTGTGTGTAGCCCTTAGTCAGCCTTCCTGCCTGCCTTCTCTGCTCCACTGTTAACTGTGCATCGTGTTCCTTTGGTCAGCAGTGTGAGGAAAGGCAGCAGCTTCCTTGATTTCTCTTCAGAATAATGAAACAAACCTCTGGGTTTGTAGAACTTCTCAGAATATTCTGCTGTGGGTCAAGACTGAATTCCTTAGCCATTCCTAGCCCCAAATGCCCAAGAATGGGCCACATTAAAGGGTCCTTGATCACATCCACCCCATGACAGTTTATTGGAGGTTGCAGGATGCTTCCAGAATAGCCTTGTCTTCCCTCTGGGTTACTAGCCAGAGCCAGCAGGAGTCAAACGGGGCTTGTGATGCATTTCAGGTCATTGCCAGCCAACTGGCTGGGTCTCCTTCCTTCCTCCTCAGGTCAGCCACAGAGGAAGAGCTGAGTCAGCCTTCATTTGGAAAGCAAGTAGGCTCCGGCCCTTCTCCTTCACCCGTGCAGTACAGGAGCAAGAGAGGTGGCAACAAGCAGACCTCCAAACCTGCCTTTTAATAAATGGCTGCATCCCCCAGGGACGGGGGTTATAGCTCCTCTCAACTCCTCTCATGCCCCCTGAAACGAACCCTCCTCTGCTCCACTCACTCAGGGACACTGAGGCTGGGGCAGGGGAGCGTGGACAAGGGATACAGAGTGAACGGCTGAGGGCAGCACCTCTGGGATCCTGATTCTCCTTCAGGTCCTGGACCCAGCTTTAATTTTCCTCAGCAAGCATTTAAGGGGCAGATTAGGAAAGATAACAAACAAGTTCTTACAGGCCCAGCTGACCTAAAAAACCAAAACAAAACACAAATGGAGAGGGCAGGAGAGAAGGGAAGTGTAATTTGAGAGGGAGCAGAGCAGAAAAGGAAGCTCGCTGTATAGAGCCTGCCTGTCTGGGATAGATAGTGGCTCCTTCAAGTAGGAGTTGTGTGACCTTGGGCAAAGGGCAGATTACTTAGCCTCTCTGGGCCTCAGTTACCTCATCTTTAAAATGGGGAGATTTCTTGGGGATTTAGGAATTTAGCAAGATGATGTGTTTAAGCGTTTGGCATAATGCATGGCAAAGAGTAAGTTCTTTGAAAATGTTTTTTAAAGTCTAAGAGCAGAGACATTGGTCAGGTGAGTGTTAGGGTTTCATAAGGCACATTATTTCCCACTTGTGTTCGAGTTTTGTCTTGGCAGCAGTTTTTAAAGCCAGCCCTTTGAAATCAGACAGGATCTGTCCTAACCTGATGGAGCTAGTCTATCAGAACTGTGGCCTAGGGTCCCTCCCCAGGCAAAGTGAGAAGAGTGAAGAGGGGCAGCTACCCTCAAAATGAAAACCAGTCTTTGGCCCTAAGGAACTGGAAGGAAATACGAAAGGGTGGGGCCCGGGGTGGGGTGCAGGCTCCGCACCCAGCAGTTTGATGACCCTTCCCCATACCCTTTGCTCATCCACAGCGAATACAACCATGTTCAATGCTTCAGCCACGCTGCCACCAAATACCAACACTTCTCTGGTAAGTCCTTTCCTCTTATTTGAGACATTTAAGGGCTTTTGTCTGTAGGAGAACTGTGGATATCACATTGCAAAGGCGTGTGAACATAGGGTGGCATGATTCATTAGGGACCATCATTATATCAAACTACCACACTTCTCTTAACACAAACATACAGAATGGCTAGTGGCAAGCATCTGTTTAGTTCATTATGTGGGTTCCTGAATATTTGTACATTAATTTTTCAAAATATAAATTTTTAAATAAATTACTCTCCTTTTATTATACTTAGAGACTTAGGAACATGTATAATATGAATATGTATAGGAATGTATATTATATACACATATGTAATTGTTTTGTGTGCCCTGGATTTTAAGCATCTGGGACAACAAAGGTCAAGTGACTGAAGTGACTAACCTTACAGAGGTCTGACAAGGGTGGGGTGTGAGCCCCAGTATGTGAAAGGGTGTTAAAAGAGGAAGGAAAGGGGAGGATACATGTGAGACACTCCAGGAAAGCGGTGTGGACAGGACCCATGTTTGACTGACTTGGGATGGGAGCCAGACTTGCACTTTTCCTCCTAACACAGCAGTACCTCCTAGAACACAATGAAGAAGCACATGTCAGCTTCTGACTTTCCCAGGGAACCTCTTGCTTTTCATTCCTTGAAACAGCCTGTCCCCAGAAGCATAACTCTGTTACTGGGCACCATCATGGAGCAGGAGAGTTGGGGCCCCCCTGCAAGCGTGGGAGGGCTGTGTGGGCTGCCTGGAAGCTGCAGGTAGGGGGACACAGCTGACCTGCCAGGAAGGCCCTGACTGTTTCTCTCTTGTCTTGGTCTCCAAGTACAACCCCCTTAACCTCACAGCGCTGGACTGGTCCCTGCTGAGCAAAAAGGAGTGTTTGAACTATGGTGGGCGCCTACTTGGGAATTCCTGCCAGTTCATCCCAGACCTGGCACTCATGTCGTTCATCCTTTTCTTCGGGACATACTCCATGACCCTGACCCTGAAGAAGTTCAAATTCAGCCGCTATTTCCCTACGAAGGTAACTTCACCCTGCAGTTAGAAGGGGGCCTCTAGTCAGACAGTTCACGTGGCAGCCTCTGCTGAATCCCTGAGAGGGTTCTGGTCCATGTGATGGGTCCACATCAGCTCTTGCTCACTGAGAGGTTTTTTGTTAAGAGCACAGACTTTATACTCAGAGAGAACTGGGTTCCTTTGTTGTCAAGTCCCCATGACAACACTTGATATTATCAGACTTTTTTCTTTAGCCTAGTAGTATATTGTGGTTTTCTTCATTTTATTTCCCCAGCAACTAAGAAGTTGAAAATCTTTTCATGTGTTTATTGGCCATATGACCGCTGACTTTCTTCTTGTAAGAGGCTGTTTCAATCTCTTGCACGTGTTCAACTGGATTGTCTTTTTCTTTCTGATTTGCAGCTCTTTATACATTCTAGATAGAAACTTTTTTGTGATCATATATCTTCTCCTGCTCTATCACTGGCCTCATTACTTCCTTAATGGTATCCCCCTTTTTTTTGGCTGTGCTGGGCCTTCATTGCTGCACAGGGGCTTCCTATAGTTGCAGTGAGCAGGGGCTACTCTCTAGCTGTGGTGCCTCGCACTGTGGCTTCTCACAGGCTTCTCATTGTGGTGGTTTTTCTTATCACGGAGCACGGGTTTAGTTGCTCTGGTGGCATGTAGGATCTTCCGGTGTCCCCTGCATTGATAGGGTCCCAACCATTGGACCACCAGGGAAGTTCCTTAATGGTATATTTTGATTAATGGAGATTCTTAGCTTTACTGTAATCAAATGTATCCATTTTTCCTCAAAGAAAATATTGAATAGGAAATATTCTGTGTTGTCTTCTAAAAGCGTCATTGTTTTTCCTTTCATGTTAAATCTATAATTTTCCAGGATTGCTTTTGATGTTAAGTGTTAGAGAGTGGTTTTTACTTTGATAGCCAATTGCTCCAGCACTTTTTTTTCATAAAAGGCTATCCTTTCCCCACTGCTCATCAGTGTTTCCCTTGAAAGTGAAAGTTGCTCAGTCATGTCCAACTCTTTTCAACCCCATGGACTGTAGTCTATGGAATTCTCCAGGCCAGAATATTGGAGTGGGCAGCCTTTCCCTTCTCCAGAGGATCTCCCCAACCTAGGGATGTAACCCAGGTCTCCTGCATTGCAGGAGGATTCTTTTCCAGCTGAACCACAAGGGAAGCAGTGTGTCCCTTGCTATATATCAAATGTTCATATGTGATAGGATCTGTTTCTAAGTTTTTTATTCTGTTTCATTGATTTATTTTATGTCAGTATCAGTCTTCATTTCTAAGACTGATTAACACATATGTATATCTTACAGACCAAACTTTCCCTCTTTGTCCTTTTTTTTCCAATAATTCCTTGGCCTTTTGCATTTCCACATAAATTTTAGAATCTTAAATTTCACCAAAATAAAAACTTGTTGGAATTTTGATAGAACTATGTTGACTCTAAATGTCAACTTGAGGAGAAATTCTGAGTCTTCTGATCCATGAATACGGTATGCTGTGCTGTGCTTAGTCACTCAATTGTGTCTGACTCTTTGCCACCCCATGGGCTATAGTCCACCAGGCTCCTCTGCCCATGGGATTCTCCAGGCAAGAATACTGGAGTGGGTTGCCATGCCCTCCTCCAGGGGATCTTCCCAACCCAGGGATCAAACTCAGGTCTCCTGCATTGCAGGTGGATTCTTTACCAACTGAGCAGCCAGAGAAGCTCCATGAATGTGGTATGCCTTGCCATTTATTAAGGTTTTTTTTTTTCTCTTCATAGTGTTTTATAAGGTTTGACCTTGAGGTCTTGCACATTTTTTATTAGATTTATTCTTCGGTTCTTTTTTTTTTTTTTTTTACCTACTTACTCTTTCTAAAGAGTCTTTTATTTGGCCTTTACAAAATACAACTTGAGTGAAAAGTAGTGTACTTACAATACAAATGCATTAAAACAAAGTCCTGGGACTTCCCTGGTGAACCAGTGGTTAAGACTTTGCCTTCCAATGCAGGGGGTGCAAGTTTGATGATTGGTTGGAGCTAAGATCCCACATGCCTTGTGGCCAAAAAACCAAAACATAAAATAGAAGCAGTATTGTTACAAACTCAATGAAGACTTAAAAAATCACCACCTTTTCCGCTGTCAAATTACTTACAAACCACCACATTGCCTCTTGAAATTCAGTGTTGCAGAGAAGAGTAAGAACATACCATTTCACAGCTGTCAGATTGGTAAAAACACAAAGGTTTTAGAAAACCTAGTGTTGGAGACAAAAAGCAATGGGTGGGAGTGTCACCAGGTTCATCCAACTTAGAGAACAACCAGCACTCTCTGAGACAGCTGAAGATGGGTGTTCTGACTCCAGAGCTCAAGCTCTCAGCAGTTCTCCTCTTTGCTGCTAGAGGATGATATCTGCCTGGAGTGGGCAGGAGCTTCTCTGACTTGCTCATCTCTCTTTTGCAGGTTCGTGCCCTAATAGCTGACTTTTCCATCATCTTCTCCATCCTGCTCTTCTGTGGAATTGATGCCTGTTTCGGCTTGGCAACTCCCAAGCTGCTGGTGCCCAGCGAAATTAAGGTTTGTTCTGGAACCCTGCTCTGGGCATTTTTTCTGCCTGCCCCCCAGCTGCAGATCTCTTCCCCTCTATGCTGATCAATTTTTTAATGTTCTCAGCCAAGAGACCACATCGGTTCTCTGTGTGTGCTTCACATTTTCACTACACAGCCTCCTGGGGACAGTCCTTTGAGGTGGTGGCTTGCAGGTATATCCATGATGAATTTCTGCTGTGTAGCCACAGGATAAAGGGAAGGTGCTGGAATCCACCCTCCAGTCCAGCTGAGGCCCCTTGATTTCCACTTATGGGTCTACAATGCCCTCACTCATGGTAGTCTATAAGATGAGCCACTTGGGATCTGTTGAAAATGATCCTTTAAAACAGTGATCCTCGAGAGTTCCCTGGTAGCTTAGTGGTTAGGATGCCGGGCTCTCACTACCGTGGCCCAGGATCAGTTCCTGGTCAGGAAAATGAGATCTTGCAAGCCACAAGGTGAGCAAAACAAACACAAACCAATGATCCTCAGAATGTGGTCTGAAAATCTGGGGGTGGGGTTCAGCACTCTGCATTTTAACAAGTCTTCCAGGAGCTTCCAGGGCCTGCTTAAGTTTCATAAATTTCCCATTAGTGGTGGTTTAGTTGCTAAGTTGTGTCCAACTTTTGTGACCCCATGGACTGTAGCCCCCCAGGCTCCTCTGTCCATGGGATTTTCCAGGCAAGAATATTGGAGTGGGTTGCTATTTCCTTCTACAGGGGATCTTCACAACCCAGGGATCGAACCTGGGTCTCCTGTGCTGTAGGCAAATTCTTTACTGATTGAGCCATTAGTCCAGAGTTGGTGCTGTTTGCTTGTAGCTCTGCTTGAGCCTTGCTCCCTCACAAGGAGCACCGCCCACCTAAACTGAACTGGGAGGTAGAGGTTCTAGAACTGACCCTCCCTACTTTTGAGGGCTTGACCTTTGCAACATTATTTCAGCTTTAACATCTCATAAAAACTCATGTTGGCCTTGAAATTTAAAGTACTTCTTTCTCTTAAATAAGCAGAAGATAAACTTCAGCCCAGCTCCTGCACAGATAATGCCTTATTCTCAATATTCAAGTCTGAATTAATGTTTGGTGTTTTACAGACAACGCTATAACACTCCCCAGACAGATGACTCAGAGGAGAGGCAGAAAGTGTCAGGCGCTGGGCCTCTCATTTTCTTTTTTCTTGCTTTTAGGCCTCATTTCCATTTCTTGTTAGCACATTTTGTAATTAGTGACCACAAACTCTCTCCCAACGTTCTTTGACTCTCCACCACCCTGTTTCCCAAACAAGCCCAGGGCAGCTGCATCAAATCATCTCCTTTGTTCTGTAGACACCACATCCTTCCTAAGACCCCTGTGCCTCCTGGATCTCTTTAAAGTTGCAGGTGCCTAATGGCCTTAAGGAGAAAGAATGTACTTGAAAAGTACTCCAGGTGTGGGAATAGCAGAGGTCTGGGAGAGTGGGCCGGACAACAAATGCTCCAGGACAAGGGAGAGAGGAAAGAGCCCTCTCCTTTGCTCTGTTCAGCCCACACGGCCTGACCGAGGCTGGTTCGTGGCTCCCTTTGGGAAGAACCCGTGGTGGGTATACCTAGCGAGCATCCTGCCCGCCCTGCTGGTGACCATCCTGATCTTCATGGACCAACAGATCACTGCCGTCATAGTCAACCGGAAGGAGAACAAGCTGAGGGTAAGCCTGGTGCTAGGAGTAGGGGCCCAGCCTCTTTCCACAGAGTCAAAAGGGATGAAGGAGGGAGGTGTTGCTTCCTGCAAAATGTTGGGCCATTTGTGAAGCAAGTATGAGGGCAGGAGACTGGAGTTCCAGGGGAGCAGGGGGAATGTGACCTCCAGATGTGGATAAAGCCAGAAGGGCCAGGGGGAGGCTCCAAGGACCAGGGCCAAACCCAGGGTGGGCCCCTGGGCATGGGCTCCTCGCTTCTCCCAAAGTGACTCTCCCAACTCTGTCTCCCGACATTGAACTCGGAAGTCTGAACAGATGCTAACAAGGGGATTTTGATCCAGAACCATAGACAGAGGAGCATTCTTCACCTTCCTGGCCCCTCCAACTCCTCTCCCTGCCTCTGGGTCTGAGGAGACTCCAGCTGTCCTCTCCCCCATCCCAATCTGGCCCACTCTAGGCCTGGGCTAGACATGCCCCATTTGGGGCCTCTCAGGGAATTGTAGAGATATTGCACTGCTGGGTAGAAGACCCTGCTTCCCAAGGACCCAAACCCAGGGCCTCTCCAAGCCTGAACACCTCTCTCCTCTCTGACCTGCATCAGTTCCCTGGTTCACCAAACTCTGGGGTTGGTAAGGCCTGACCACCTTAGGGTGGCAGTCCTTGCAGCGTACTATCTAGAATGCTGAGGAGAGCCCTCAAAACATCTTCCACAAAATGGCTGCTTTGGGAGAGTTCTGTCTCTCCCACCCCACCCCAACTGGTGGCTGGGAACAGGCTCCCTAGACAGCTTCCTCCCTCCCACTGCCTCTGCAGAAGGCGGCTGGCTACCATCTGGACCTGTTCTGGGTGGGCATCCTCATGGCTCTCTGCTCCTTCATGGGGCTCCCCTGGTACGTGGCTGCCACGGTCATCTCCATTGCCCACATCGACAGCCTCAAGATGGAGACAGAGACCAGCGCCCCTGGGGAGCAGCCCCAGTTCCTGGGGGTCAGGTAGGTGAAGGTCAGGGCCTGGGGACCACCTGAGCAGGAGTTGGGGTCAGTCTTGGGGAGGAAAAGTTGGTTTTTCTTACCATCGAGGTATTTGGGTGAATAGGGCCCCTTCTCTAACAATCTAGGAACCACAGAGATAGGAGTTATATCTCTGAAGGGAGGGAAGAGGAAGACAAAACTTCAGTTGTAGTGGCATTTTTTTCTTAACATTACCAGCAGTATACCCCAGCCCCTTCACACATTCTCACTTCTTACCTATATAGGCCACTCAAGGGTTCCCACAGAGCACCTCCTGACCTGATTTTTGTCCCCTCTTTAAGACTCCCTGCCATGCCATCCCTCAAACCCCCCAAATCAGGGTTCACATCTTGCTCAATCTCATTCCTCCAGAAAGCCTTTCCAGGACCACTTCTACCCTTGGGCTGTGGCCCATGGCCTGTCACTTCCATTCCTTCCCTTGCCCCTTCGCTCATGCCCAAGTCAGGTCCCTGACCTGTTTCAGGCAGGGAAGTGCATCTTCCACCCCTCAGGAGCTCTGGGGTGAGCCCACATCAGACACTGATGTTCTCATACATGGCTGTCCTAAGAACTTCTCCCCATGGCCTGAGAATACCTGGGCCACCCAGCAGGTTGCAAGCGAGGTTCCTAGGGTCAGGGCAGTGTCCTCTCCTGGATCCCCAAGCCCCAGATGGCTGGGCCTGAGCAGTCTGCCACAAGCTCCCTCCAGGCTTGTGCCTGGGTCTGAGCACTCCAGAAAACACACCTGCCCTCCAGCCCCCATACCTGCGCTGCCAGTAGCCTGGCCCCTTCCCCCTAAATCCTCCTCAGTCATGTCCCACAGACGTGAGGTCCTACCACAGTCGAAAGGCAAGGATAATGAGCACTTCATCTCCCACTTCATCCTCACTACAACCCCTCAGGTGGGCGCCATTAAGTACACGCTCCTGATGCTGAAGACGTTTAGGGCCTTGCCTGATGCCACATGGCTAGTAAGTGGCAGAGCCAACATTCAACCCAAGTTGGTCTGGCTCAAGCACCCCCTGAATAGCCTCCTGAAGGCGCCTACAAATGCTCTCATTTCAGTCAAATGCACTCTCTACACATGTGCTGGGCAGCGTGTCCTCAGGCCACTGGTTTACTCTCTGGAATGGGAGAGCAAGGCAGAGCCCAGGGCCTTGGACACAACCTTCAAGTGCCCACAGAAGGCTGGAATGTCATGGAAAGTCTCCCAGCCCACCCTGACCATGTGCTCTTCTCTGCCAGGGAACAGAGAGTGACTGGCACCATCGTCTTCATCCTGACAGGGATCTCTGTCTTCCTGGCTCCCATCCTGCAGGTGAGGCTCTGCACCCTCTGCTAGGGCCCTGTCCATCTGAGAAGGCACTGGCCTGATGGTTCAGAGCAGGGAACAGGCTCTCCACATGGCCCCTAAGAGGCCAAAGATATCCCATCATCACTACTGTTTTCTGTAATCTTGCATCCTTTACTATCTCTGTTCCCTGGACTTCCCTGGTGGCTCAGATGGTAAAGCGTCTGCCTACAATGTGGGAGACCTGGGTTCGATCCCTGGGTCAGGAAGACCCCCTGGAGAAAGAAATGGTAACCCACTCCAGTACTCTTGCCTGGAAAATCCCATGGACAGAGGAGCCTAGTAGGCTGCAATCCATGCGGTTGCAAAGAGTCGGACACGACTGAGCAACCACTTTTACTTATCAGCACCAGGCCATCCTCATTGCTCTTTCTTATCCCTCCCAGGGTCCACCCTCACCTTTCTGGAGGACACTTCCTTCAGAAAGTTCTGCCAAGTTCCATCTTTGCTTAAATCAGTAGCTTCTCAAGTTGGTTTTTCCTATTTTGTGGGTTTTGGCCTCTTTGTTCACATGTTTTCTGAAGTTCAAAACTTGCAGGGGGAGGCTTCTGTCACTGCTCTTGGGGCCTGTTTTCTGCTCCTCTGTCTTGCATGTCTTGGGCACATAAGTGACTTTTTCCTCATACTATAGCTTCAAATAGTCCCTTTAGATCAGCTGGAAGAGGTGATAGCGATGGGGAGTATATTTGGAGCATGTATCTCCCAGAATGGCTCATTCAGGGGTGAGCTTGTGAAAAAAAAAAAAAGACTAAAGAACCATGATGTTAATTGATTTATGATGGAAAAAATTTCTGGCTTGAGAACTGGTGCTGAACACAACCAAACAGTATTAAGGTTGAGTAATTTTTTTAAGGGATGTTTCCATTTTGCATACGACAGGGGAGAGAGGGACATTTTGTTAATTTAAAAGAGTATTTTAAATGGTCAGGGAATATTTGCTTTTACAGAGAGACTTCCAAAGAACCATTCTGCCTGTCAATCCCAATATTGTCTAACAGCTGAGTGTGTGTGTTAAAAAAGCTCCAACAGGCACGTTAGGAGCCAAAAGTTCCTACAAACACTGCAGATGCAGTGTCTGCCTCCCTGTGAGAGAGGCCTGCTGCCCCAGCTGTTGAGTGTTCAGCTATTTAGTCATTTCTCACAAGCTCTTGTTTGTATTTGAATGGAACATAAACCAATTAGAAAATTCCACTCATTTCCCTCCTTTCGTTCCATTTGCGTTTTAATCAGTTATCTTATGGACACATTATATTTTGAGTATAAATCTTCTAGGGTTTTGTACTCATGTTTGCTGTGGGCTGTGCTTAGTCTCTCAGTCGTGTCTGACTCTTTGTGACCCCACAGACTGTAGCCCTCCAGGCTTCTCTGCCCATGGGGATTCTCCAGGCCAGAATACTGGAGTGGGTTGCCATGCCCTCCTCCAGGGGATCTTCCTGACCCAGGGATCCAACCCAGGTCTCCCACACGCAGGCGGATCCTTTACTGTCTGAGCCACCAGGGAAGCCCTGATTTTAGTAAATTTTTGTTTTTGCATTAATATTGTCTATCTTATTAATATAAATATCAACAGCATGCCCAGGAAATATACTTAAAGTAATTGGGATGAAAATAGTTCTGTGCATAAGATTGCCAAAGCCTTTGATGGTCATACTTCAAACGATGTGTAGCCTCATTGCTCGTTCTTTGGTAATATATAGTTTTCTATTGTAAGCAGTAATGGAAACTCCTTTCTGCTGCAATTTTCCACACAAAAAGCTTGTGGACTGTATTTCTTTATTAATTTATGCATCTTATAAAAACAAATGAGAGGACTTCCCTGGTGGTCCAGTGGCTAAGACTCTGGGCTCCCAGTGCAAGGGGCCCAGATTCAATCCTTGGTCAGGCAACTAGATCCCACACATGCCACAACTAAGACCCAGCACAAATAAATACATATTTTTTTAAAATGAAGAACATTCCATTGTGTGTGTATATATATATATATATATATATATATATACACACACCACAATTTCTGTATCCATTCATCTGTCAGTGGACCTCCAGGCTGTTTCCATGTCCTAGCTATTGCCAAAAGTGCTGCAACAAACACTGGGGTACACGCTTCTCTTTCAGTTATAGTTTTCTCAGTAGTGGGATTTCTGGGTCATATGGTAGTTCTTTTCCTTGTTTTTTAAGGAATCTCCATTACTATTCTCCATAGTGGTTCTATCAGTTTATATTCCCACCAACAGTGCAAGAGGATTCCCTTTTCTCCACATCGTCTCCAGCATTTATTGTTTGTGGTACATATATACAATGTATATTACTCAGCTTCAAAAAAAAGAATGCATTTGTCAGTCCTAATAAGGTGGATGAACCTAGAGCCTATTGTACAGAGTGAAGTCAAAAAGAGAAAGACAAACATTGTATATTAACTCATGTGTATGGAATCTAGAAAGATGGCACTGATGAACCTGTTTGCAGGGCAGCAGGGGAGATGCAGACATAGAGAACAGACTTGTGGACACAGTGGGGGAGGGAGAAGGTGGGACGAATTGAGACGGTAGCATGAAAACGTGTACATTACCATGTGTGGAATGAATAGATAGCCAGTGGGAATTTGCTGTGTGACACAGGAAGCTCAACCCAGTGCTCTGTGCCAGCCTAGAGGAGTGGGATGGGGTGGGAGATGGGAGGGAGTTTCACGAGGGAGGGGATGTATGTATGCCTGTAGCTGATTCATGTTGATATATGGCAGAAGCCAGCACAATATTGTAAAGCAAACATCTTGCAATAAAAAAAAATTAATAAATAAAATTTCAGCCCTAGGGGGAAAAAAATGAGAAAATTCCCTGGCAGTCCAGTGGTTAGGACCCGCACTTTCATTGCTGTGGCCTGGGTTCGATCCCTGGTTGGAGAGCTAAGATCTCACAAGCCATGCAGTGCAGCAAAAAGAAGAGAAAAACAGGCTTTATAAACAAGGGAAGATGCCATCAATGGGGAAATGTTCATTATTGCTTTAGCTGTCATGAAAAAGTTTTTATGGGGTTTTTTATAGCTCCAAATGCTCTGATACTGTCGTTGCATTCTATCACAAAAGGATTTGAAAAATCTGGCTGCCACTCTTTTACAATGAGTGGAAAAATATATATAATCATTTTATTTAACCATTTTATTTAATCTTTTTGACACATTTTATAACAGGAAAGACATCTAAAGTCTTATTGACTGTAAGATTTAAGATTTAATTATATCAAGGTATATATCAAGGATTTCAAAATTGTTAGATGATTAAAGCATTGTCACTAGTTTGTTGTTGTTGTTCAGTCGCTAAGTTGTGTCCAACTCTTGTGACCCCAAGGACTGTAGCCTCCCAGGCTCCTCTGTCTATGAGTTCCCAGGCAAGAATACTGGAGTGGGTTGCCATTTCCTTCTCCAGGGCATCTTCCTGACTCAGGGATCGAACCCACATCTCATGCAATGCAGGTGGATTCTTTACCACTGAGCCACCAGGGAAGCCACTAGTTGACACCAGTGCTAAACATGAGATTGATTTTAGGTAGAGACATTTAGTATAGCCAGTTCAAGAAAAATACAATTTTAAAACAGATTTGAGTTACTAGATATAATCCCAGAATTTATTTCCAATCAAGAAAATTTTCCATGAAGCTTGTTTAAGTGTTTGCAACTAGTTTTCCTAGTTCTATCAACATAGGCAGGTACTAGACTCATTGAGAACTTACACTAGAGAACTATTTACCCAAGACCATGCTTTAGTTGAAAATTTTAGTTTTTATTTATGTAGCCAAAAGAGAAGATGCTACAGATTTAGAGGGTGCAAGTTAGATCCTAGTTATTAGTGTTTTTATTGTTATTTTTGTTTCTGTATCATTTATTAACTTCACCTATTTCTGTACCAAATTCCTCCAGTAGAGTTCTGTTCTAGGACTTCTCAAACTTTCACGTGTATTAAAAATCATCTGGAAATTTTGTTAAATGAAGATACTGACTCAATAGGTGTGTGGGGGGCCCCAAATTCTGCACTTTAAACAAACTCACCAATGGTACCAAATCATGCTAGTCCAAAGATCACACTTTGAGCAGCAAGGAACAAAACCACCTCCTACCCATCTCTCTGAAGCAATGAACGGCTAGACTGACATTAGATACAGTGATGTTTGTTAGAGGATCAGTGATAATCTTCAGTCCTTCCATCACCAGTTTGCAAATATTTGGTTATCTTGCCAAACAGGGGCACTGGGGGATGAAGTGGATGTGTATCTGATGGGCAGCATAAATATCTTACATACTCAGTTCTGCAGATTCTCAGTTTATTCCAAGCCCCAAAGGGTTTTTCTTGTTTTACTTTTTTGTTTGCAACTCACCACAGCTTGTCAGGATTGTGAATTTCTGCATTCTGCCTCAGAGGAACTCCTGATCATATCAGAAGCTTCCCCTTTGGTCCCCATATTGTTCTCACAGTCTCAACCTCAAATTATATAGAAAGGCCTTATGTTTCTAGGACTGTGATTGTTGTTCTTTGCTTTAACAAGTGGTATAAAGCTGACACTAGAGGCACCTTTTTGCCATTTTACTCTGTCATTAATATTTGAGAAGAGCCCCTCCCTGGAGATCCAAGAAAGATTTGCACCAATTAATCTAGAATTCTACATCACAGCCCCATCACTGGTCAGAGTGTTATGTCACAGGCCTTTCGGACTTTCTGAGAAAGCTCTTTCAGCCTGCAAATGACAGATGTTCTTCAGTTGCTAAGTGGTGTTTGACTCTTTGCAATCCCATGGACTGCAGAACACCAGGCTTCCCTGTCCTTCACTATCTTCTGGAGTTTGCTCAATATTATGTCCATTGAGTCAGTGATGCTATCTTACCATCTCATTCTCTGCCACCCTCTTCTCTTCTTGCCTTCAGTCTTTCCCAGCATCAGGGTCTTTTCTAATGAGTCAGTTCTTCACATCAGGTGGCCAAAGTTTTAGAGCTTCAGCTTCAGCATCAGTCCTTCCAATGAATATTCAGGATTGATTTCCCTTAGGATTGACTGGTTGGGTCTCCTTACAGTCCAACGGACTCTCAAGAGTCTTCTCCAGCACCACAATTTGAAATCATCAGTTCTTTGGTGCTCAGCCTTATTTATGGTCCAGCTCTCATATCTGTACATGACTACTGGAAGAAACCGTAAGTTTGACTATATGGACCTTTCTCAGCAAAGTGATGTCTTTGCTTTTTAATAACGCAAATGACAAGACTGGAGACAATTCCCTAGGCTTGATAATGAGGTGATGATAATCAATTACTGTTAACTGCAAACTAAGACAGTCCAGTTCTTCTGTTTGATGTGGTTTTCACACGCGTTAGAGTGAAACAGAAGTTTTAAGCCATATTAAATTTGTGTCAGACTGTCCTGGTGGTCCATTGGTTAAGAATCTCCCTGCCAATACAGGGGACATGGGTTCAATCCCCAGTCCCAGGAAGATTCCACAAGCTGTGGGGCAACTAAGCCCATGTGCCGCAGCTATTGAAAATGTGCTGTACAACAAGAGAAGCCACTCCAGTGAGAAGCCTGCAGACTGCCACCAGAAAGGAGCCCCACTGTCCTCAACTAGCGAAAGCCCACACGCAGAACTAAGACCCAGTGCAGCCAAAAATAAATAAATTCAATTTTAAAAGATTTGTGTTGTTACAGATTATAGCTTAATCTTTCACTTAGGATTTCATTTCTCTCTTAATTGCTCCCACACTTTGAGGCTGATTAGGCCAGATTTTTTTCAGACTATTTTCCATTATAAGTTATTACAAAATATTGAATATTGTTCCCTGTGTTGAACTATAAATCCTTGTTGTTTATCTGTTGTAAATACAGTAGTGTGTATCTGTTAATCTCATACTCTAGTTTATTCCTCCCACTCCCTTTCCCCTTTGGTAACTGTAAGTTTCTTTTCTTTGTCCGTGAGCCCGTTTCTGTTTTATACAGATTCATTTGTATTATTTTTTAGATTCCACGTGTAAGTGATGTCATATAATTGTCTTTGTCTGACTTGGTATGATATTCTCTAGGTCCATCCATGTTGTGCAAATGGGAATATTTCATTTTTTATGGCTGTGTAATAGGATAATATTCCATTGTATGTATGTATGATGTATGCATATCTGTAGATATATAGAAATATACACTCCACATTTATTAAACTAATCGTCTGTTGATGAGTTGAAATTTTTACCTTATTTAATACGGCAAAAACCTCATAAGTCATATACAAATGGAATGATGTCATGGATCCATGTTTCCTTTCTTTAAGTTCAAATGTCGTAATGTTTATAGTATGTGGGTCCAAATGATGCTGCTGCTGCTGCTGCTAAGTCGCTTCAGTCGTGTCCGACTCTGTGCGACCCCATAGACGGCAGCCCACCAGGCTCCGCCGTCGTGTTTAAAAAATGAAGACAGCCTAACTTATTTTAAGTGAGAGGTTGTTGATCTGTCTGGATTTGCCAGCATTCTTAAATGGACTCCTAAAAGTTGTATATAGTACTGTGTGTTCCTGCAAGTGTTTAGCACAGCAGCCTTGGGAGGGAGCGCAGCGGCCTTGTGCAGGTAAAGGGAAGGAGAAACGAAGGAAAGACTCAGCTTAGACGGTGGAGACGTACCTCAGAAGTCTTCTAAAGAGTCACAGTGCCCACTGTAGACCAGTATGAGGGATATGATCCCATGTTTGAAAAAGCGAACTACTGGAGAGCATGATGGGAAGGACAGCTACCCATGAAACCATCAGCAGTTGGTTGTCGCCCAGTGGTGGTTACTTCATACACTCTGTTCTGCTTCTTTTTTACCTGATTGTATATGTTGCATGAGTTTTGTTCCTCAGCCGGTACCCCCCACTAGTAGGTAAGTTCATCAAGGGTCGCCAGCCCCCTGCAAGCCGAGCAGTGCAGTTTAGGGGGGCCCTTAGAGGGGGCTGGAGGTGGAAAGGGGCTGGCAGGAACGAGCAGTCTGTAGAGATTTGCTGTGTTCCAGAAGGTTAATCTTCAGCCAGGCTACACGGCTTCTATAGGGCATAAAGATGGGGGGGGGCTGGGCGAGCAGCTGTTCACTGGGCTAGAGAAGGGGCAGCAGAGCCCCAGAGACCATCTCCTTCCCCACAGACACTCTGGCTCCAGATGAGCTCATAGACGCTTCTTTCCTCCAAAATTCCAGCTCTTTCAACACTTGGGGAAAGCCGAGGCTGACCAGGCTGCCTCCGTGACTTGGCAGACACTGCCATCCTGAACAGAGTGGCCAGCAGCCTGCTCTGGACGCGGCCCAGTCCAGAGCTCTGCTTCCCCCTCTCGTTTCAGTACATCCCTTTGCCGGTGCTGTATGGAGTTTTCCTCTACATGGGTGTGGCCTCCCTGAATGGCATCCAGGTAAGGACCCTTAGGTCCTTAGGTCCTCATTTTACAGATGAAGAAACTGAGGTTCAGAACTCAAAACCCAGATCACGCTGATTCCTATGAGCATTTCACTACCCCTCTCTCTTCTCTAAGGCAAGCTGCACAAAGAAAACATTTCCTTTTGCTATTTACCATGATATACCAGGTGTCTTGGATAGCTTGTGTTGCTTTTAAGTTGCATTTTCCTTGAAAGTGGACAGTGTTTACTGGGGCCAGCACCAGGGCTGTACCCCTCACCAAGAGCTCAGCACTCCCCCCATAAAATCTCATTATACCTCCTCCTAGCCCTCCATTCCCCCTCCTTTGCATCCTTGAGACCTGACCGGGGGCTCCCCTCAATGAGACCCTGCTGCGGCACCCATTCTACCAGACCCAAGCCCCCAGCAGGGCCAGCAGGGTCCCCATGGCCTGGCTGAGACTCACACTGTCCTCACCAGTTCTGGGATCGCTGCAAACTCTTCCTGATGCCAGCCAAGCACCAGCCAGACCATGCCTTCCTGCGGCACGTGCCCCTGCGCCGGATCCACCTCTTCACCCTGGTGCAGATACTCTGCTTGGCTGTGCTCTGGATCCTCAAGTCCACAATGGCCGCCATCATCTTCCCAGTCATGGTAAGATGGGCACAGGCTTCTCCCTCCTTGCTCTGCAGGTTCAGCCAGGGAAGGTGTCCACGGGGAGACCCACCCTAGTCTCCTCCACAATGGCCGGACTCTCTTGGGGTCACAAAGGCAGGCACAGATCAAGATTCAGGTTGTGACTCCAGGCCAGATGGAGCTGGGGGGTTGGTGGTGGAATGGAGAGGCTTAGAGGGGGCAGAAGTTGTGTGTGGTGGGTGGACACTGCAGTGACAATCCACACACCTGCCTCCACCCAGCTCAGGTCAGGGCAGCTCAGTGAGAATGCAAAAGCCACCCAAACTCCCCTTCTCTGTGGTGTGATGGAGCTAGGCAAATTCAACAAGGAGACTGAGTGCCCCGCTGCCAAAATTCAAACCAAGTGCAGAAGTAAATCTATACTAAGTATAAGTCTAACTTTCAATATAACTGAATTTGAAAAAATGAATGGGGGGATAGGACAGGGAGAGCTACAGTCAGAGATTTAGAACTTCAAAGTTTAATGTCATTAACATGTCATTGTTTGGAGAGGCTGGGGAAGGTACGTGAAAATCTTTGGCTATTCTTGAAATTGTGTGTAAGTTTTAAATTATTCCGGAATTAAAAGTGAAAAGAAGAAAAGCCCACAACACGTTGCATCTGTCCCCATGGGGAGCAGTGGGCTCTGCCCCTGCTGGGGCCTGGGAAATGGAGGGGGTTACTGTGGGCTAATGCTTTGGGGAGGCCCTAGGTGGGCCCCAAAGCCTGAAGGGCTGGATTAGGGGCCAAATTGAGGACACAGAGTAGATCAGAAATATCCTGGGAGGGCTCTGAGTCAGTGCTTCTTGACCCTGGCTGCTCATAAGAGTCACTTGGGAGGTTTATAAAAGTACATGTGGGCCTCACCCACAGATCGATTAAGACAGAATCTTAGAAAAACCCAGGCATTGGTGTTTGTAATAAGTTTACAGGTAAGCATAAATCTGCATCCAAGGTTGAAAACCACCACTCCAGGGAATGTGAAATGGATCCTCTCCAACAGTGGGGAGTTCAGGGCTGATGAAGGGCAGGAACTAAGTGCTGTTTCATTTAGTTGTCACTGGCCCTAAAGAATTACTAGTAAATCCATTTTATAGACTGGAACCCTGAAGACATACAACCAGGAAGGACTAGAGCCAAGATTCATACCTCCCCCCACATTGATGTTTTTTAATTTACATGAAGTAAAATTCACTCTGCCATTCTATGAGTTTTGATAAATCAGAGTAGTGATTCCACCGCCATAGTCATGAAACAGAACAGTTCTATCACCTCTAAAATTCTGCGTTGTCCCTGTGAGAACAGCCCTTCTTCCCACCTTTGCCTCTAGCAACCATGATCTGTTTTCAGAGTCAGGATTTTTGAAAATCAGGTCTGTCCAACTCCCCAGCTCTGCTTGCTCCCAAAACACAGGATCCAGTGTTAAATCTGGCTGGCTGCTTTTCTCCCTGATGTCATTTAATGGCCAGTTCTTGGTGGTGAGAGGACAATATTCAAAAGTAGCTACTTGGACCCACTGCATTTATTAAAAGATCAGTGTTTAATCTTCTCCAAAGAACACATGTCTTGCCTTTAATTTGTTTATTCTGAAAAAAAAAAAAAAACTTTCTAGACTTTCCTTTAAATATGGCAGCATCCAGGTTCTGTTAGCAGAGAGATTGGCAGCTCTTAGAAATGGGGACATAGGCATAGTTGATCTCAAAGTCTAATTCCTGAATCTGCAGCATCAACATCTCCGCCAGGAGATGCATCATCTTGTTAGAGATGCAAATCTGTGTGTTAACTGTCTGCCAAGTGATTTGATGCAAGTTCAAGTTTGAGAACCACTAATTTAAAGAATAACTAGTTCTCTACCCATGGTCGCCACCTGGCTTCCCACCTCAGCTGTCACAGGCTCAATCCCTCAACTGAGGAAAGGCCAGATGAAAAGAACCAAGACAGGTGGGAGGGGAACCATTGTTTGGGGAAGTTTTGAGAAGGTTCCAAAGATACCAGCAAAAGTCCCTGAACATAGCTGACTGAGGGAGAAAAAAAATATGCCAGAGTTTGGGGCCTTGAACCCATGGTTTTCTCTGAACTCTCCCCACAGATCCTGGGTCTTATCATTGTTCGAAGGCTTCTGGACCTCATCTTTTCCCAGCATGACCTGGCCTGGATTGACAACATCCTCCCAGAGAAGGAGAAAAAGGAGGCGGATAAGAAGAAGAGAAGGAAAGGGGCCCACGAGGACAGTGACGAGGAGGTGGGGAGGATGTGAGGCCTCGGCTGACGGGAGGGATCAAGACCCTCCCTCCACCTCTGCCATGGCCAGGGAGGGGTGGCTTCTCAGGCAGCCAGGAGTGACTGCCCAGCCTTGGTCTGGTGTGCTGAGATCATGTCTGCTTACATGAATACCATTAGCGTAGGCCAGAATGTATGAGCCCCCTTACCCAGGGAAAAGGTTGGCCAGGCCTACTGTCTCCAATTCCTGTGGGCCCCTGGGCTCATTGTAACAGCAGTACAGGCCCCAGAGGGGACAGAGCGGAAGACTCGGCTCCATCATGGACAAGGTTATGAGGACTGACCTCCAAAGAACAGAGCAGGCCTGGGGGGAGGGTTCTAATGGGGACTCATTAGTAGACTGGACTCCTGGGCAAGTGGGAAGACTGGGGCCGAGTCTTGCTTGGGGCTGTCCCTAGGGTCCTGGGGAGGGAGGTAGGGGAAGAGGCACATGTCCTCACTGAAAGAATGACCTGTTCCCCAGATGTCTGGGACCTCTCAGTTGCCCCATCAGCCCCTCCTTTCTCCCATGTTCCTCCCCATCTCACCTTAAAACACTCAGGGAGTCAACAGACAAGAAGCCAGTCCTGAATTTATAGTAAATCACAAAATATTTGGGGATAAGATTGTCTACTTCAAATGTTCATTACAAATGATGAAACTGTCCCCAAAAGGGAAGTGACTCACCCAAGATGGGCATGTCTAGGAGGGAATTAAGAAAACCATTCCCCACTTTGAATCTGATAATTTCCAATACACTAAGCTGCCCATGCCATTCCTAGTACCATGTCTGGCTCCCATTCTCCCAGTCTGATCCAAATCCATATCCCTGCCTCCACCATGAACTAGTCTAGCAATCTTGCCTTTTGCAGATCAAAGTTGCTCATAGGCAAGCCCTTGCTGACTGACTGGTGACGATCAAACCATCTTCTGATGATAGTGATAGGCCCAAACTCCCCTGGTCCTTAATTACTGTCCTCTTCCAGGAAGGTAAGAGGCCCATAATCCCTGTTCATATGTTTTTCATTGATTTTTTTTTCCCCCCACAAAGGGCTGTGCTGCACGGCTTACAGGGTCTTAGCTCCCCGACCAGGGAATTGAACCCAGGTCACAGAAGTGAAAGCCCAGAATCCTAACCTCTAGGCCACCAGGGAACTCCCCTGTGTGAATGAGTTAGATGATTTGAAAGTTAGGTTCTGCAAACAAAGAAACCGAGAGTCTAAGTGCCTTTTAAAGACAAATATTCTTTCATTGATTCATTCAATAAATATTTGAGTGTCTACCACATGCGAGGAACTATTTCAGGGGTGGGGAAAAGCATTTCTGGATTATATATTCTAAGGAAAAATGGGATCCAGTTTACATAAATTCATTTTACACACATCTTCATAGTTGGTGTGAAGTTTACTCCCAAATGACTTATCATGATAGTTGAAGCAGTTCTAATGAGTAACACTCCTGCAAGAGGAGTGTCCTTTCCAGTGTCCTCAGGGCCCCCGGGTATGTGCATACCCACCATCTGTCTGGATGTGAAGAGGATGGTGATTTGCACATTATGGATGCATGTATTTTCCATCCTGGCAAGAAAGCCAACACTGTTGTATTGGTGGTGTTTATCAGCTCTTCCCACTGTTTCTCTCCAGCCCCAGTTCCCTCCTCCCTCAGTTATAAAGATCCCCATGGAAAGTGTCCAATCAGATCCCCAAAACGGTATCCACTGCATTAACAGTAAGTAAAACACATGGTGTCTCTCCCTTCCTACTTACTATTAACCCTCCACCTCTTAAGGAATTTTCATTTTTAACTCAGATTTATTGGTCTTAGGACTCCTGTGCTAGGCAGAGTTCAAAGAGAACTGGGACTCCAACCATATGAAGCCCCAGATCAGACTATATAGATTTCCGTGACCAATCTTCACTTTAGTGTGGGCAAACCCCCTCTTTCCTTCCTTACCCCCTGTACCCCCAGCTGCCCATGGCACCAGCTTGCCCCCTCTTGCATTGTTTCAGACTGCACTAATCCAATCATGACCTGTTGAGCCTCACACATTTGCCCATGATTGTTGAAATGATTACAAGCTCAAATCCCAGCTGAGCTGTTCCCTTTAGGAGAGTAAGTAGCATCACACTGGGATTATAAATTAGTCAAGGTCCTAGGGTTTGGTCCCTGAGATTCTGTATGAGTCACAAGCACCTTCCACATGTTGAAAGGGAACCTGCCCAGGAAGGATCAGATGTGGCTTATGAAGAACCTGGGGGATTTTATTGCTGTCTTTACCCACTCCCAGCCTCAATTTCCTATCAGTGGACAGTCCTGTCATCAAGACAACATAGTCTATCCTGGGAGTAGTCTGAAAGATCCCAACATGAGTCCTGACCCTGGTGCTCCTAAGGGCTTGCCACTTTCCCCAAAGACCCATTTTAGGTATCCTGCCAGCCCCCACAAGGGCCTTCCAACAAAGGGGCTTCCCATTATATTCTCCCACAGAAGTACTTCTTCTTTTTGCATTTCCCGTTTTCCTCCTCCTTTCCTCTTTGTATACTTCTGTCACCCTTCCTTGTTTTCCCCGGCCCTTGCCATGCCTCCCGCCTGCCTCCAGGTGAAGGAATAACTGAAGCAGAAGCCACCCACCTCTGAGGTCCCTGTATCCGTCTTGGGTAGCACTGGCCATGGGGTTGGAGAATAGAAAGGAGAAGAAATGGGTGAGGGAAGCGCTGGAGAAAGAGAGCATTCTCCAGAATAGTTCTCAAACCTGCTCCACATCTGACACTTTAATTTTCCTGCCAGGACAAAGATCTTCCAGTTGGAGTTACTCACTCTGATTCTTCCTTCAGTGATTCAGAACTTGACCGAAGGTAACAACCATGAGACAGACTCTTTGGGTGTTAGATAACAGAATAAGCAATGGCTTGAACAACAATGATTTCTCAAGCCAGTGTCTCAGTAAAAGGCCTTTGCTGCTCCACCACAGGACACAAAGGCACAGACCTGATTAAGTATCACATAACAAATCTGTCCTCTTGCTGACATAATGTGATGACAACACACAAGGGTATTCAACTTTAGTAAAGGAAATTATTATAAAATATTGAGTAGAATGAAAATTGAAAGTAAATATTGAAAAAAAGACAATAGAAACTAGACAGGATTTAAGTATATATTATTGAAAGCCAGGATAAATGAACTTTAAGGATCAAAACACCAAGCACTTTAATACTCTGTGGAATAAAATAACAGCATGGTTAATTAGCAAAGATGAGAAAAGGTATCAAGGAAAACTAAATATCAATGATCAAGTGGAGATAAAAATAGTCAAAAAAGAATTCAAGGCCTAGTTTCCAGCAACTCCCATGCCAACAATGTGATTCCTTGCTGTTTTAATGAGAAGCCACCCTCAAAAAAGGTGGGACTACTTAATGACTGAATACAAGCAAGGGGATCAAAAATGGAAAAGAGGAATTCAGAGTCAATAGAGTCTGCCTCAGTCATTACTATGGAAGATGGTGAGGGCAGTCCTACTCCTACAGTGTACCCTAAACTGGACAGGAGTCACTCTGTGCTAGATCTAATGGGAAAAGCATGGGCTGTCCCAAGACTAGAGGCAGCTGACTCCAGATGTAGATGGCACTCACCCAGAAGATTGTAAGACACATGGACAAGAGAGTGTAGATCACCCAAGGGATCTTCTGAGTTATAAGTCAAAGCTGTTATCACATTGCCCGGATGAGATTTATCACCAACACAAGCGTTAGACCCAAGGCCACCGTAACCCAGGAGTGTCAAATCCAAATGACATATCTGCCTGCCATCTCATCCCACTTCCTGAGCCAGGGCTCCTATGCCCTTCATGCCACTGATCTTTATAAATAAATGTGTTAGGAGAAAAGCACTCTGTCTATCTTGATTTATTTTCATTTTAAAGTAGCCTATACAAAATTGAATCTCCAATTGCTCCAATTTCAGTTAATGGAGAGAGAATTTGGATCAGGATAGAATATCTCCGAAAACCTGTTAGAGTACACAAAGCATAGGACAAGGTCAAAAATGCAGAAAATTTCATAAATGGTAATGGTACCTCAACTACACTGGTATTTTACTGAATCTATGAAAGTAGATGGAAGCAAAGATGACTAAATAGCAGGATTCCATTCCAGTGACACAAAAAAACTCAGCAACATGATCTAGTTTAGCAGATTAGCATCCATGATCTACCAGGCATGGTGTTTAATCCCTGGGAATAGAGAAAGACAGTCTTATGAACAAAGATATACACTACCATGTGCCAAGAACAACGGAGCAGATGTAAGAGAAAGGACAGGAATCTAAGGGAGGGATCAGCCTTACCCAGACAATCTGGGAACAATAAATAGGAGTCTACTGGATGTACACAGAAAAGGAAAAAAGAGAGAAAAGGCACTGCAGGTACCAAGAAGAGGCCTGAAATACTAGAGAGACACAGGGCAAAGAACAGGGCAAACTGCAAGCAGGAGTTCGAGCAGAGAAGGTTCTTGTCTCGCCAGGCTAAGGAGCATGAATTCTCTCCTTTAAACAATGGGGGACCAGTCAGGTTCATGATCCAGAAGTTCACTTTGGCAACAATGTGGAAAATCGGTTGAAGTAGGGCAAGAGCAGTAACTGTGACAGCTGAAGGCCAAGCAGATAGGATGTTGCTAGTTCTTGTGATGTGTTAAGAGATCAACAGCAAAGACAGAGCTATTTGCCCTAGAACCCTGTTCTGGGAGATAGCATTTAAAAACACCATATCCTAGAAAAATCATTCTTCCCTCCTCTTTTTCTCATTCAGCATCACCCTGCACTTCAAAATCTCCTGTCCAGCCTCACCTGCCTTCAACTACTCACAGAGCCCAGTCTTCATGGTCCCACAGGTGAAGATAGAGATGGAGCCAGAATGTGACTTCACAGACATGGACAGATATGGGAGAGAAGCTGACGGCGAGACCACCCTCTAGAAGGAAGGCGCTTCCCCTAGACAGGGCACAGAGTGAAGGCCTGGTTTAGTCTTCACTGTGAGGGTCTGGGCCAAAACCCTTCACTTTTCAAAGCCTGTTCTTGTATTTACCAAGCAGAGACAGTCATTCTGCTTGATCGATGAAAACTGGAGATCTGTCATGCAAAGCCCTTTCCTTCCCTTTGTACTTATGAAAATAACTAAAGCTTAATGGTACACCTTATTTTAAAATGCAATCCAGCATAGAAATGATAACAATTCTTTTGAAATGAAAAAAAATGCTTGTCTCTCAAAACTGTAGATAAGATAAAGGGGCACTAGTCAGTTTTTATTTAAAACAAATATCAGTTAAGATTTTTTTAATGCTTAGATTTTAAATTATCTAGATGGTCTTAAAAGAACTGTTAAAATACTTGTACTTCAATAGACCAAGGTTGGAAATTTTGTTTTGCATATTAAGAAATGCTAAAAAGGTCCTCTTATCTCTCCATCCCATTCAGTTTTCTACGAAAAGTTTGAACCATCTGCATTCTGGGCCTTGTTCCAGCACGGAAGTGTGGCTGGGGCTTCCCCAGTTTGACAGCTAGTTCTGAAAGTCTGGCTGTGAAAGAACCAACACATTCAAGTGGATGTTTTGAAAACAATTAAGTGAAATCTCAAATCACATGGCAAATGAACCAAATGATCCTTTAAATTAGTATCACTGGTTTTTCAAGCACAGAATCATATTTCTTGATGCATTTGGGTAGCTCTTTCCTGCAAGTTTTCAATGGCCCGATTCCCAAAGTCCAGCTAGCATTCACATGAACACTGCATGTTAGGCAAGGCTAATGTGAAATTCTGGAAGATTATAACTCTGTAATACTAGTCAGACTAGTACTTTAAAGGAATAATTGGAAACAAACTGGGTAGATTAAAACCCATTAATCACAAACCTTGCTTAAGATCAGTCTTTTTATCTTCAATTCACATTTAACAAACACCAGCCATGTTTATTTACCACCTCTGTGTGCCTGATAGCCACAGTGCATCTGACATTTACTCTCTCCAAAACAACTATGGATTTGAATCTTGAGTAAATTACTTTAGTTACAGTTACCAGACTTAACTCAAGATCACAAATGCAGGTGCTTTTTCTTTATTCCTTTCTATTTTTTAAAGGTACAAATGACACTAGATTCATTAACCAACTTGAGTACGGGGATAGCTAATTGCCTTTGATCCCCAGAGCCAGTATAGTGCCTAGTCCATAGAAAGCTCTCAGTGTTTATGAAATTAAATATCAGAAGTCCCTTCTAAGGATACTGCCATGAGGTAAAGCTCTAAACCTTCACCACTTCTACTGAGAGCAGTAGAATTACTTAACTGCTCATTAATCCAGAACCATTGCCTGAGTTTAAGTATAAATTCTTTGTCTTCATCTACACCAATTCTGGGAGAGCTAACAATCTATCTTAACATTGCAGTTTTAAAACCTGGCTGATTTCCAATAGCACTTTGTCCAAACTGTGTTGTAGAAATGGTATGGACTCGGGAATAAATGTGCTTGATTAATCAAACAAGCTGGAAAGCTAAAATGTTGATTTTTTTTGTTGTAAATTGATCACTGTAATTTTTACCTTGTATGTTATTTGCATTTTGTACACATACACAGGAACATTTTAATTTTAATAGCTTTTAACAGGTTGACATATTATTATTTCTTCACACAGGTCATACTTTTTTCCACTTGTAACTACAATTCAATAAAACTTAATCCCATCTGCTTATCTTGCTCCATGTTTAATAATTAAGGTGAGTTAGTAGGTATGACGTACAGACAGGAACTATACCTCACTTACAAAAACATCTCTAGAACTATCACCCCTCTTCATCTCCAGAAAACTATCAAAAGCATAAAGGCAGCAAAGGAACAAGCAGGGGAGAAGGGCGACTCTGCACTGTTCTCCTTCCTCTCTCTGCCTCAAGCTGCCTGGAGCAGGAGCTGCTCCTATCTTTATGAAAGCCAAATACCCAGACCTCGAGCAGAACACACAGGACCTACCTGAGCCACAAATATGCCACAGCAAATACCTTCTAATCTGTGCAATCAAACTAATGTTTTAAACACACACACACAGGAAAAAAATTTACATATATAATGTGGAGGAGGGGGAGATTTGGCAAAACACATCAAGAAGTCCTGTGTAAATTGAACATATGGTTTAAAATACTCAGAACAAGACTAACCACGGAAATGAATCTTGCAGATGAAACTTCTGGCTTGGGATGTACGATCAAAAGGACTAGGCTGGTTTCTCCACAGCTCTTTAAACCAATTTGTTAAAGGCATAGGATTGGATGTTACCAAATATAGGAATATTTAAATTGATTACATCCAATGAGAAAAATTAGGTCACAAGAAGATAGTAGCAGAAAGATGAAGTATTTCAGAAACTCATTCCATATCAGTCAGAAGTGTTTTATTTAAAAAATCAAAATGATGCAAAAAAGTCCCTTAATAAAGTCTGATTAAATTCAGTATTAACTCTCGCTCTCAAAAATCGATCAAGGAAAGCCAACAGGTGCAGCAGAGAAAAACTGGCATCTGTTGACAGTTCTTTGGTGGAAAAGTAAGTTGCATAATTGTATATAGCTGCCCTAATGATTATCAAGCCCAAGTTATGTTTTCCAAAAATAGGTTTCAAGATACACTAAAGAAACCATACAGACACCTCCAATAGTATAAAAATTTGACAATGAAGTTTGAGGAAAAGTCAAATATGACAACACACACAAATACTTTATAAAATAAGCCTTTCAATCCTAGAAAAGTAAGATGGGGAGACCTCAAGTGGTAATGAACATAAAACAAGGGCTAATAGCAAATGAGAAAACCCCAAACATTTTCCCAATGACTGAGTCACAAAAGGATAGCTTAGGAGACGATTAACATGCAGTTTTCCTTCTGTTTATCATCAATACATATATAAACTAGGGTAAATTTTTTTCTACGCAATTACCATCATTTCTTTCTTAACTTTTCCCTAATTTTCTCTAGCAACATTTTTCCTTTGGTTTGACCAGTTGAACTCAAAAGGTTTGGAACCTAAAGTGAGTATCAACTCATTATTGGAATAGCACTTGGGAAATGTAATCATAGAAAAGACAAGTTTGGGCAGCATTGGTGGTATAATGGTGAGCCTACTGCCTTTCTAAAGAAGACAAATTTTAACTGCAGTGGCCTGACAAAGTTAAGCAGCCATTCTCAGTGTGACAGGGTCCTCCCTGTTAATCTCTAGGTTAACGCTTCTCTTGGTTGGACCGCATGACCCAGCATGATAGTGGCATGCTCCCTGGTAGGTTACCGCAGAGCTATGTGTGCAAACACCCATTCATTTAAGCTTACAATAAATACAAAGCATTGTTTAAAGCCATGTAAGTAAAGAAAAAATATTGCATTTCTGTTGACCTGGTTTTCCTCTTGAACTGGCTTGGAATGCTGTTCATGACACAGAAGACACAATAGTTAATTACTTGCTACTCCAAGTTCCTTAGACTTCAGTACTTCCCGTTCTTCGAGCCTCAGCACTTTTTTTGCAGCAATAATGGTATTCTTCATCAGCATTGCCACTGTCATGGGACCAACACCCCCAGGGACCGGAGTGATGTAACCTGCTTTCTTCTTGACTCCTACACAGAAATAAGACAGGTAAACTCTTTAATTATGGCAAAGGAACTCTATGTACTTTAACATATCATGGAAGAAGCGTTCAAAGAAAAAGCAATAATATACATAAGCATCTCAATAAGCCTCAAACTCATTAAAAAAAAAAAATCACATCTACATTACCCAAGAACAAGGGCCTTTGAACATACTAACAAAGTAACACACATTTAGGGACTTCCCAGTCGATCCAGTGGTTGGGACTCTGAGCTTCCACTGCAGGGGGCACAGGTTTGATCCCTGGTCAAGGAACTAAGGGGTTCCCCAGTGGCTCAGTGGTAAAGAATCTGCCTGCAATGCAGGCAACACAGGAGACTTGGGTTCAATCTCGGGGTCAGAAGATCCCCTGGAGGATGAAACAGCAACCCACTCTGGTTTTCCTGCCAGGAAAATCCCATGGAGAGAGGAGACTGGTGGGCTATAGTTTATGGGGTTGCAAAGAGCCAGACACGACTGAGCAACTGAGCACTCACAGGGAACTAAGATTCCACATGCTGTGCGGTGTGGCCAAAAAAAACACCAATAATAAAATAACATGCATATAATAAGCAGAGTTGTTCAGTGAATATACTTAAATAACCAGCCATACTTTTCCTCCATATTAAACAAATTTATAAAGAAACATCTCAGTAGGTAACTGTATGGAAGTGTAACTATAATAATAATAAGGATTACTTCAATTAAAACCTGCCTACAATACGTTCTTAATTTTATTCTACTTACTTAACTATACTGTTTGCCCAAAGCACCAAGCAAAGTAATTTTCTGGAAAGTAAAAAGATTTTTTTTAATCCAATCTAAAGGGAAAAATTACTTAGATACCTAGGCTTGGGTCTGACTGCTTGAGAAGAAACAGAAAGCTAGAAACAGAATTATCAGCATAAAATTCAGATAAACTCAGAACTGAAAGGAGAAATCTATCAGCGACTTCCAAAATTTTAGTAATATGGCTTTTTCCTGGACTTTTAATATTGCAAGTCAGATCGCTCCTCTCAGTATGAAAAGAAGAAGTCTGTAATACTTTTTAGGAGACTCAATGGTTTAGAAAAATCACTTCATTAAATTTTCAGACTTATTAAAAGTCTTATTTTCATTACAGAATAACCCTAAAGGGAAGAAAGAAATTCCCTGAAAACTTTATATTTGTTCTCCATAATTTGATGATACAAACACCTAAAATTCTAGAATGACTATAATTTCTTAAAAGATCTCTCTTAATTATCATGGAAAGCATGATAATAAATGGTAATAATGATAATAATAATGGTAAAAATGATAATAAATGGTAATAACTAAGGTAATATAAGTTTAAAAGTTAAAGAAAAAATAAATAGTCTGCCCTAATTGTCCAATAAAAGTAGTATTTATTGATTTTTATATTTTAAAAAGTTACCTTCAAAATCCACATCTCCAACCAACTTGGGTTTAGCAGTTATGGGATCTTGAATTCTATTTATTCCCACATCAATGACAGCCGCTCCTTCCTTGATCATATCTGCTGTGATCAGATTTGGAATACCTAGAAAAGGAGACAGGAATGACCAATTTAGTACTGAAAAGAATATTCCACCTGTAAGATTCTTATCAATTTCAAGATACCTGCAAGAATGAATTAGCTTGTTTTACAAAAACTGATAAAAACTATCAACCAGGGAAACAATTAAACTTCATATAGTAAACAGAAATATTTTGAGGCTGTAGAAATAACATTTATCCATCAAATATATAATGGAATGCCAGAAATTGGTATTCCAACCACAACTCTCATCTTTGTAAGCAGCTTTGACTTTATGGTCAAACCTAGGGGAATTTTTTTTTTTCCTCCCCAGTTCAAAGCAGTATTCAGCGGTTTCAAGAGAAGTTTTTTTTTTTTTATTTTTGCTCTGACACCTCAGCAAGTTAGAGAGATATGCATATCCAGGTAAGAGGAGTTTGGAATGTATTTTCTGAGATGTTGGTGTCTTAGTCTGCTCTGCCTGCTATGATAGAGTACCACAGATGGGGTGGCTTAAACAACAGAAATTTTTCTTCTCACATTTCAGGGGACTTGAAGTCCAAAACTAACTGACAGATTTGGTTTCTTCTGAGGCCTCTCTCCTTGGCTTGCATTGCAGGTGGCTGCCTTCTTGCTGTGGCCTTCACATGGCCTTTCCTCTGTGTGCCTGTGTATTCCTGGTGTGTCTTCCTCTTCTTATAAGGACAGTAGTCCTGGTGGATTAAGGCCCCGCCCTTGGGACCTCATTTAACCTTAATGACCTCTTTAAAGCCCCGGCTTCATAGTCACATTGGGAGTTAGGGCTTCCGCATATGAACTTTGGGGGGACACAGTTCCGTCCATAACAGTTGAGCCATTTCCCCTTAAGTGAGGATAGTATACTTTGACTAAGGTTAGGCAAATATTTAATAAATACTCTGGAACCAGACATCCTAGAGTGTGAAGTCAAGTGGGCCTTAGGAAGCATCACTACTAACAAAGCTAGTGGAGCTGATGACATTCCACTGAGCTATTTCAAATCCTAAAAGGTGATGCTGTTAAAGTGCCACACTCTGTATGCTAGCAAATTTGGAAAACTCAGCAGTAGCCATAGGATTGGAAAAAGTCAGTTTTCATTCCAGTCCCGAAGAAGGGCAATGCCATAGAAATGTACAAACTGCTGCACAGTTGCACTCACTTCACATGCTCAAAATCCTTCAAGTGAGGCTTCAGCAGTATATGAACTGAGAACTTCAGATGTATAAGCTGGATTTAGAAAAAGCAGAGGAACCAAAGATCAAATCGCCAACATCCATTGGATCATAGAAAAAGCAGGAGAATTCTAGAAAAACATCTGCTTCATTGACTACACTAAACCTTTTGACTGTGTAGATCACAACGAACTGGAAAATTCTTAGATGGGAATACCAGGCCACCTTACCTGCCTCCTGAGAAACCTGTATGCAGGTCAAGAAGCAACAGTTAGAACCAGACATGGAGCAACGGATTTGTTCCAAATTGGGAAAGGAATATGTCAAGGCTGTATATAGTCACCCTGCTTACTTAAGTTATATGCAGAGTACATCAGGTGAAATTCTAGGCTGGATGAAGCACAAGCTAGAATCAAGATTGCCAGGAGAAATATCAATAACCTCATATATGCAGATGACACCACCCTTTTGGCAGAAAGTGTAGAGGAATTAAAGAGCCTCTTGATGAAAGTGAAAGAGGATAGTGAAAAAGCTGGCTTAAAACTCAGCATTCAGAAAATGAAGATCATGGCATGCGGTCCCATCACTTCATGGCAAACAGATGGGGAAACAATGGAAACAGTGTCAGACTTTGTTTTCTTGGGCTCCAAAATCACTGCAGATGGTGACTGCAGCCATGAAATTAAAAATTGCTTGCTCCTTGGAAGAAAAGCAATGACAAACCTATTAAACATATTAAAAAGCAGAAACATTACTTTGCTGACAAAGGTCTGTCTAGTCAAAGGTATGGTTTTTCCAGTAGTAATGTACATATGTGAGAGCTGGACAATAAAATAGGCTGAGCACCGAAGAATTGATGCTTTCAAAGTGTCCTGGAGAACAGTCTTGAGAGTCCCTTGGACTGCAAGGAGATCCAACCAGTCCATCCTAAAGGAAATCAGTCCTGAATACTCATTGGAAGGAAGGACCGATGCTGAAGCTGAAGCGCCAATACTTTGGCCACCTGATGTGAAGAGCCGATTCATTGGAAAAGACCCTGATGCTGGGAAAGACTGAAGGCAGGAGGAGAAGGGGATGACAGAGGATGAGATGGTTGGATGGCATCACCGATTCAGTGGAGATGAATTTGAGCAAACTCTGGGAGATGGTGAAGGACAGGGAAATCTGGTGTGCTGCTGTCCATTGGGTTGCAAAGACTCGGACATGACTTGAGTGAACAACAATTAGAAAAACATTTTCATTTTTGAATAAAACCCCTTTGAATTACTTTTTGTCACTTCTGGCAGTAAATTTTTTTTTGATGAAAATTTTATTCCAAATACAGCAACATAAAAAAGAATTTCTGTTAACAACCCCAAAGATAGAATGACATAAAGTTCATCATCTAGAGGCTTTTTTATAGTAAATGTGGAGATTAATAATTTTTCTGGGATAAGAACATAAACTAGAGGACCATTCTGAGTTGTATGGTTACCTGGACCGAAAAAATTTGCAGAAATCTGAAAACAGTTATGAAAAGTACTCTGAGCTTTGCCATTTCAAAAAATAGAATAAACTTAAACACATTTATTAAGAGCAAATGAACTAAAAAGAGATAGGAGAGAAAAGGAAATCTGTACTACATACTTTTCCAATTAAATATATAGTCATCTTTGGTGTTAATATATATAAGACTTTAAAAAGATTTAGCCTAAAAAAACTGAGACTCCTGGAGGTTAGATGATATTCTGGGATTGTAGAGTTAAAATCTGGAACCCAGAATTGAGCAAATTAGAGATCTTTTTGCATCCTTTCAGCTCTTCATTAGAACACTTATCTTCTGTGAGATGTTAATACAAGTTTTTAAAAAATAAAGGTCCTGCGGTTAAGTTTTGGAAATTCTGTATTCAAGGTAGTTTCAAAAGTTCTTAAAGCCAGACTTTTCAGTCTTTCTTATGTTAATGTGCATTCTCAATCTCCTAAGAGGGTGGATCAGAATTTACGGATTTCTCTTAAACATCCTAACATCTTGAAGATGCACACAATGTTGTTAGGTGGAATAGTATGGGATACAACTTTAGATTCTTTCACTGATCACATCGCTGCTCTCAACAAAGCCTCAGAATAATTTTATACCTTGATTTGGTAAAATTTGAGCTCCCCAGAAGGGAAAAAGACCAAGTATTGAACAGTAAAAGCGAAAAAAAAGGGACAATACTAAGGATTAGTCCAAAAGACTCAATATCCAAATAATAGGGGTTTTGGAAAATTTAGAGAAGGAAATTATCAAAGAAGTAAAATGCATGTACTTGTTCACTAAGGGCAAGACATTGCAGGAAGTTTTTATATTGGAAGTACTTTCAAGCTTGGGAGTACTAATAAACCAACTAAGAAATGAATAGGGTAAATTAAAAGTTATATTTTATATCCCAAGCCATATCATTATTATTTGGTTTTGTTTGTTATTCACTGATGATTCCTTGCTTTAGAACATTTACTAAGGGTTTATTAGCTACAAAGCATTATATTATATGGCAAGTCTCCTTTCCACAAGTTGCCTGCAGTCTAGTTAATGAACTGGCTTATATACATAAAATGATTGTTGGTATTACAGGGTTTCACATGGAAAGAGCCAATGCAGTAATGACAAGTAAGAGCTGATTTGTAGATGGAGGAGATTACTACAAGCTTCTTTAGGCTGTTGGGTTGGCCTTTGATGGAGGGAAATTATTTAGTCAGTAGGTTTCAAGATACATTTTTAAGTGAACAAAGCATGGAATTTGAATAATATGTACCGTTAGTTAGCCTTAAAAAGGGCCTCCTTGGTTGCTCAGCTGGTAAAGAATCCACCTGCAATGCAGGAAACCCCAGTTTGATTCCTGGGTGAGGAAGATCCCCTGGAGAAGGAAATGGCAACCCACTCCAGAATTCCTGCCTGGAGAATCCCATGGATAGAGGAGCCTGATGGCTACCGTCCATGGGGTGGCAAAGAGTCAGATATGACTGAGTGACTAAGTGTACACACTGTCTTAAAAAGGCGTGTGTGTCATTTGCTTAAGTGTATAGCATGTATCTGGACAAATATGATAAGTTGCCTATGGAGAAGGGAATCAGGTGGCCGTGGTCCAAGCTGAGGGAGTTTTTTCACTTTATATCTTTTTTCTGTATCTTTTTAAAGTTTGAACTGTGTGAATGTTATTAATTAGTCAAAAAATGAATGACTAAATAATTATTTTCGATAAAAATTTTTAATCATGGATGTTCAATCCTCTGTCTCCAGGATGGATGGTAGTGACGGTATAGTATAAATGTACTTAAAGCCACAAAACTGTACACTTTAAGATGGTTAACAGGATAAGTCTTACCTGAGGAATATTTATCCACAATAAAAATTTAAAAAATACTAACCGTAATAGCAGAGAAGGCAATGGCACCCCACTCCAGTACTCTTGCCTGGAAAATCCCATGGATGGAGGAGCCTGGTAGGCTACAGTCCATGGGGTCGCTAACAGTCGGACGAGTGAGTGACTTCACTTTCACTTTTCCCTTTCCTGCACTGGAGAAGGAAATGGCAACCCACTCCAGTATTCTTGCCTGGAGAATCCCAGGGACGGCGGAGCCTGGTGGGCTGCCGTCTATGGGGTCGCACAGGGTCGGACACGACTGAAGCGACTTAGCAGGGGAATATGGAATAAAACGACAGGGCAGCAGGCAAATTCGAAGATAAGAGGTCCATCTTCATCCTCTGAGCAAGGTACTTCCACCCCCTCCCTGGTGCTCTTACCTGCAGCAGAGACCACAATATCTGCAAGGGCTGTATGTTTCTTTAGCTCCTCCTTAGGAGTGTATCGATGAGATATTGTGACAGTGGCATCACCTATGAGTTAAAAAACAGATGTCTTGATTTCAGAATCAAAGCTAGGAATGGATTAGATCTCAACTAGGCAAACCATGCCAGAAATTCAAGACATCTGAAAAAATAATTGACAAATCTTACATCATACTTTCTGGGCAGCCAATTGTCATTTAAAAAAAAAAAAAAAAAACTAATACTCAATTTCTTGTAACTTTTACCTGTTGACCCTAGCTCTACCCTTTGGAGTCATATATCATTAAATTTATTCCTTATCCTTTTTAACAGTCTTTCTAAACAAAATGTCACTAGAATTACTCAAGGATTTTTCTTAAAAGTGTACTGAAAGATATGTGGAAATATTTAGTTCTGATATATTTTATCTGTGATATAATCATGTATGGTCATATTATGATAATCACATAAAACTTTGAGAGTTTTTCTCAAATTAATAGAATTTGACATAATGATGACACATTACAGTCATACTAATTCAATCCTTTGCAATGGTCTAAGATCTTTTTTTCCTATCAAATGGCACAGATCAGGATGTTATACCTCTTAGCTCCAACTATCAAAGCCATAACTGAAAATTCTAATTGTCTATAACCACGCTTACACTCAAAACTCAAATTTCTGAGACATATCTACTTCTGAACTAGTTGCATACTAGTGAATATAAATTAACTCTCAAGTAACACTGAGTACATCTTCTTCTACAAAGATTACTCCCCAAGTACCTATTAACAAAATTATAACAAAGACAAATAAGGCTTAACAAACACTTCCAAGCATCCACAGGGCAGTCTCTCAAGTTTCTCTCACAAGGGAGAGGAGGACACCCTCCTGAGAGCAATGTTCTTACCTCCGGGACGTTCATGTGCCCCATCTGTGTGCAGTAACATTGCAATGGGCATTCCAACATTTTTTGACCTTCCGGCCACAACCACATTCTTCCCTAGGGTTGGAATGCCTATGAAAAATAAATATATTTGCGTTTCACATAGTGCCAGATTATCTTAGAGCACCTAAGAAAAAGGAAGACGGACACCTTAGGATGTGACTCTAATTGTGATAATGAAGGAAATCACTAGCTAACTGACTCATCAGTCAACTGAACCATCACTTGCTACACATAGTGAAAGCTAAAAGGAAACATAAACTGCAAAATGTTACATGAATGTACATTATCACCACTATCAAAGCTTAAGTTTCCTTCAGAATTTTCTGGATTAAGCAGCAAAAACAGTTATAGGCAACTGCTAAGGGAGTTAGGCTCTGGGGAGTAGGACTAGATGATCTGAGGTAGGGGTTTCCACTGTTTGTTCTGTAGGAATTTTTACCCTTTTGTAAGTATGTTTTGATAATACTGAGATGGATATACCTACCAGTTCGCTTAATTATTTCCCACACACCCCATGGAGTAGCTGGTAACATGGAACACTGGTCCAAACACATTCGCCCTACATTAATTACATGAAAGCCATCGACATCTTTGTCTGGAGAAACAGCATTGCAGACCTTTCTCTCATCAATGTGCTCTGAAAAAGAAATCAGAGCAGTGGTCAAGTCACTGTTACATAGTTAGCACTGCTTGACCCCCGCTTACCTGGTTTGCGGTAAAAACCCATTCCCCTTCTATAACTCACCCCATAACTTATTCATCTGTGCATCAGGAACACACATCAAGCAAAGCCAAATGCCAAGACCAAACCAATGTCCTCTTGTCCTCCCCAAACTGCTTCCCTCCACTGTCCTTTGGATTACGACCTCAATACCAACTCAGGGAGTAATTGGTATCCTGAGTAGCTCTGTCCCATATCTAACAACATACTCTCTTGAGTTTACCTCCCCTTTGTTTAAGACAAATGCACATGAGGAGCCAATTGTATAAACTAAACAAGCCTCTCCACGCCTCAGAAATCATTTTAAATAGTGCTATATAAATCTCACCTGGAAGAGGCAGCTGAACAAGGAGGCCGTCTACATTATCATCATTATTTAGTTTATTGATTAAATTCAACAGTTCTTCCTCTGAAATTGAAGCTGGTTTCACAATGGTCTCACTGTTGATTCCTATAAGAAATTTTCAAGGTTAAAAAAAAAATAGGACTATGGAAGACGGCAGAATAGGAGTACATACAGTTCACGTCTCCTCATGGTGTGTCAGAAGTGCATCAGAGAAGTTCTTATGGAGTGCATACTGGGCACTGGTAGAGGGCCTTGGACACCCAGGGGGATGGGAGGAGTCCCAGCGCAATCTTTTTTTTCAGAAAGAAAAAAATTGTTTTTCTTTTCTGTTTAGCACCCTTCCCAGGTAGGGGGTGGGAAGGAGGAGGGGAGCAGTGGAGGCAGGACAGGACCGGCACCCTTGGGGGAAGCTGGGGGAAGGAAACAATCCCACACTCGGGGAAGGATGCTCACAGTAGGGGGTCAGCAGGGGAGGGCAGGGACCTCAGGGGGACCTCGGGATGGGAGGGGAACGCAGCAGCCAGTGTGTGGGGGCAGGACAGAGTGGAGCCTGTCATATAGTCCACGCTGCAGCCCTTCACACACCCAGTCTGTGTGCCTCACGGTGGGGAGGGCGGGGTGCTGGAGAGTGGGATTTGGGGGGTGGATCCACGGAGGTGGCGGTAAGGGGATGGCCTGGGGTGTTGGTGGGGGGAGGGTCTTGGGCCACAGTGGGAGCAAGGCACCGTTGTTGAGTGGCATATGAAGGGTGGGGCCACCACTGCAGAACCTTTCGCTGCCCACCAACCCAGCTTCCTCGGGCAGTGATGGGAGCACACGCCTGCCCAGCAGCCTCAGCTGGGTGAGGTGTGACAGGCTTACTCACCCCTCAAGCCATGGTCTCCCCAGTATGCTCAGGCCCTGGCAAGCCTGCTGGGGTTCCAGGCCTGAGCCACACCTCCACCAAGGCCTCCTCTGGCTGCTGGGGTCCCAGTGGACCCAAGCTCCAGCCCCGCTCAAAGCCTCCATGAGTCATGGGTCCAGGCAGGCAGAGCGCTGCCCAACTCCAAGGCTTCTTCCAGTTGCTCCAGCCCCTGCAGACATGCCCATGGAAGCCTATGCTCCAGTCAGCCTGAGATGACACATGTGCTCTGGGCCAGCTTCAAGAACAGACCCTGGTGAAAGGAGCACACACAGAGCTTTTCTTTTACTTTGTTTTTTTGATTTTTTTTTTTTCTTTTCTGTTTAGCTTTCAGTTTCAGTTCAGTAACTCACTCGTGTCCGACACTTTGCAACCCCATGGACTTCAGCACACCAGGCTTCCCTGTCCATCACCAACTCCCAGAGATTGCTCAAAATCATGTCCATCAAGTCGTGATGCCATCCAATGATCTTATCCTCATCCCTTCTCCTCCCACCTTCAATCTTTCCCAGCATCAGGGTCTTTTCCAGTGAGTCAGTTCTTCGCATCAGGTGGCCAAAGTATTGGAGTTTCAGCTTCAACATCAGTCCTTCCAATGAATGTTCAGGACTGATTTCCTTTAGGATGGACTGGTTGGATCTCCTTGCAGTCCAAGGGACTCTCAAGAGTCTTCTCCAACACCACAGTTCAAAAGCATCAATTCTTAGGTGCTCAGCTTTCTTTAAGGTCCAACTCTCACATCCATACATGACTACTGGAAAAACCATAGCTTTTGACTAGACGGACCTTGTTGGCAAAGTAATGTCTCTGCTTTTTAATATGCCATCTAGGTTGGTCATAGCTTTTCTTCCAAGGAGCAAGTGTCTTTTAATTGCATGGCTGCAATCACCATCTGCAGTGATTTTGGGACCCAAAAAGATAAAGTCTGTTACTGTTTCCATTGTTTCCCCATCTATTTGCCATGAAGTGATGGGACCAGATGCCATGATCTTAGTTTAGCTTAGGTTTGTTTTTATTATCGGTTTTGGTTTGGGGCCTCTCCTGTTTGTTTGGGTGTCTTCTTGTTTTTTGTTTCCCTTGGTTTTTTCTTTTTGTTGTTGTTGTTGTTTGTTTACTGGTTTGTTTTTTGGTTACTTGGATTTGTTTTTTATTATTTGTTGAGGGTTATGTTTGTCTGTTTTCTTTTTTTGTATATTTGTTCCAGTTTTGTTATTATTTGCCTTGGGCTTTGTTTGTCTGGTTTTTTCCTTTTTTTGCCATGCCACATGGCTTGTGGGATCATGGTTCCCAGGCTGTGGGTCAGAAGTTCCTGTGGTGGGAGCTTCAAGTTCAGGCTTCTGGACCACCAGAGATCTCCAGAGAATACTAGTTGGCATGAGCTCTGCCAGAGGTCCTCATTCAGCACCAAGACACAGGTCCACCCAACTGCCCACAAGCAACAGTGCTGGATGCCTCAGGCCAAACAGCCAGCAAGAGGAACATAGTCCTACTCCTCAACAGAAATGAGGCAACAGAGAAATATGTTACAGATTAAGGAGCAAGGTAAAAACCTACAAAACCAAATAAATGAAGAGGAAATAGAATCTACCTGAAAAAGAATTCAGAGAAATAATAGTAAAATGATCCAAAATCTTGGAAATAAATTCGAGGCATGGACAGCCTGGATGGGAGAGGGGTTTGGGGAGAATGGATACATACATATGTATGGCTGAGTCCCTTCACTGTTCACCTGAAACTATCACAACATTGTTAATCAGCTATACCACAATACAACATGTTTTTGGTGTTAAAAAATAAAATTAAATTTTTAAAAATGGAGGCTTGGATTGAGACAATACAAGAAATGTTTACAAAGGACCTAGAAGAACTAAAGAGAAAACAAACAGTGATGAATAACACAATAACTAAAATGACAAACACAGCAGAAGGTATCAATAGCAGAATAACTGAAGCAGAAGAATGGAAAAGTGAGTTGGAAGAGGGAATGGTGGAAATAACTGCTGAGGAGCAGAATAAAGAATGAAAAGAAGTGGAGACAGTCTCAGAGACTTCCAGGATAACATTGAACACAACAACATTCAAATTATAACGGTCCCAGAAGAAGAAGAGAAAGAGAAAATGTCTGAAAAAATATTTGAAGAGATTATAGTCAAAAACTTCCCTAACATGGGAAAGGAAATAGCTACCCAAGTTCAGGAAGCACAGAGAGCCCCATACAGGATAAACCCAAGGAGGAATCACATTGTGACACATATTAATTGACCTAATTAAAATTAAATTCAAAGAAAAAATATTAAAAGCAGCAAGAGGAAAACAACAAATAACATACAAGAGTATCCCCTAAAGTTATCAGCTGATTTTTCAGCAGAAATTCTGCAGGCCAGAAGGGAGAGGCAGGATATATCTAAAGTGATGAAAAAGAAAAACCTACAACCAAGATTACCCTACCCAGCAAGGATATCATTCAGATTCAGTGAAGAAATCAAAAGCTTTACAGACAAGCAAAAGCTAAGTTAATGTAGCACCATCAATCCAGCTTTACCGCAAATGCTAAACGACCTCTTCATGAGAAACTTAAGAGAAGAAAAAGACTTACAAAAACAAACCCAAGGGGCTTCCCAGTCCAGTGGTTAAGAACCTACCTTGCAATACAAGGGACACTGGTTTGATCCTTGGTCTGGGAAGATCCCACATGCCATGGGGCAACTCAGCCCATGTACCACAACTACTGAAGCCCACACACCCTAGAGCCCATGTTTTGCAATGACAGAAGCCATTGCAATGAGAAGCCCACACACCACAACAAGAGAGTAGCCCTCACTCACCACAACTAAAGAAAGCCTGACCATAGCAACAATGACCTAGCATAGCCAAAATAAATAAACAAAACACAAAACAATTAAGAAAATGGTCATAGAAACACACATATTGATAATTACCTTAAATGTAAATGGAGAAAGGGAAAGGTATACCAACTAAATGCAGAGTTCCAGAGAATAGCAAGGAGGGACAAGAAGGCCTTCTTCAATGAACAATGCAAAGAAACAGAGGAAAACAACAGAAAGGGTAAGACTAGAGATCTCTTCAAGAAAATTGGAACTATCAAAGGAACATTTCATCCAAAGATGGCCACAATAAAGGACAGAAACGGTAAAGACCTAATAGAAGCAGATGAGATCAAGAAGAGATGGAAAGAACACAGTGAAGAATTGTACAAAAAAGATCTTAATGACCCAGATAACCACGATGGTGTAGTCTCTCACTCAGAGCCAGATATTATGAAGTGTGAATTCAAGTGGCCCTTAGAAAGTACTGCTGCCAATAAAGCTAATGGAGGTGATGGAATTCCAGCAGAACTATTAAAATCCTCAAAGATGATGCTATTAAAGTGCTGCACTCAATATGTCAGCAAATTTGGAAAGCCCAGCAGTGGCCACAGGACTGGGAAAGGTCAATCCTCATCCCAATTCCCAAGAAGGGCAGTACTAAAGAATGTTCAAACCACTGGACAATTGCACTCCCATGCTAGTAAGGTTATGCTCAAAATCCTCCAAGCTAGGCTTTAGCACTACATGAACCAAGAACTTTCAGATGTTCAAGTTGGGTTTAGAAAAGGCAAAGGAACCAGAGATCAAACTGCCAACATTCACTGGATCACAGAGAAAGCAGGGGAGTTTCAGAAAAAAATCTATCTCTGCTTCATTAACTATGCTAAAGCCTTTGACTGTGTATATCATAACAAACTGTGGAAAACTCTTAAAGAGATGGGAATACCAGAACATCTTACCTGCCTCCTGAGAAATCTGAACCCAGGTCAAGAAGCAACAGTTAGAACCAGACATGGAACAACTGACTGGTTCAGGATTGAGAAAGGAGTACGACAGGCTGTTTATTGTCACCCTGTTTATTTAACTTATACACAGAGTACATCATACAAAATGTCAGGCTGGATGAAGCACAAGCTAGAATCAAGATTGCCGGGAGAAATATCAACAACCTCAGATATGTGGATGATACCACTTAAATTGCAGAAAGCAAAGAGGAACTAAAGAGCCTCTTGATGAGGGCGAAGGATGCAAGTAAAAAAGCCAGCTTAAAACTCAATATTAAAAAAACTAAGATCATGGCATCCAGTCCCATCACTTCATGGCAAATAGAAGGGGAGAAGATGGAAGCAGTGGCAGATTTCCTCTTCTTGGGCTCTAAAATCACAGTGGATGGTGACTGCAGCCATGAAATTAAAAGACTACTATTTTTTGGCAGGGAAGCTATGACAAACCTAGATAGTGTGTTAAAAAGCAAAGACATCCACTTTGCTGACAAAGGCCTGTATAGTCAAGACTATGGCCTTTCCAGTAGTCATGAACAGATGTGAGAGCTGGACAATAAAGAAGGCAGAGTGCAGAAGAACTGATGTCTTCAAAATGTAGTGCTGGAGAAGACTCGAAAGTCCCTTGGAAAACAAGGAAATCAGACCAGTCAATCTTAAAGGAAATCAACCCTTAATACTCATTGGAAGGACTGATGCTTAAGTTCCAATACTTTGGCCACCTGACGTGAACAGCTGACTGATTGAAAAAGACCCTGATAATGGAAAAGATTGAGGGCAGGAAGAGAAGGGGGCGAAAGGATGAGATTGTTGGATGGCATCACTGATTCAATGGACATGAAATTGGGCAAACTCTGGGAGATGGTGAGGGACAGGGAGGCCTGGAGTGCTGCAGTCAATGGGGTCGCAAAGAGTTGGACACGACTGGTGACTGAAGAACAATGACTGATTCACTTTGCTATAAGAAGAAAGTAACACAACACTGTAGAAAGAATTATACTCCAATAAAAACTTCTAAAAAATTTTTAGGCAAATGTATTCAAAGAATAAAAGAATAAAATAAAATAGAGGCATTTACTGAAGCAAGGCTACACTACCTGCCATGCTATCAGCGAGGCTTTTAATCATCACAACCGCCCTGGTAGCTGGAAAGCTTGAACAGGCTCACAGGTAACCTTGAGTAACCTCTCAAACAAAACACTAAAAGAGTACTAGCTTGATACTTTCTATGTATTATTCTACATAATCTTCATTAACCTCATCTTATAGACAAGGCTCAGAGAAACTGAAATATAAGCCGTCTAGTGACAGAGCCAGTCTTTGCAGTTCCAAAGTCCAAGTTCTTTCCACTATACCATGCTACCTCCCATTCCAAAGTTTTAGAAAGCCATAGCTTACTAGTTTCTAGAGGTTCTAAAGGTTTTTCTTTTATAGTTTTGTTTATAATTACTTTTGGCTATGCTGGGTCTTTGTTACTGCGTGGGCTTTTCTCTAGCTGCGGTCAGTGGGGTCTGCTCTCTGGGGGCAGTGTGCAGGCTCATTGCAACAAGGCCTCTCTTGTGGAGAAGCTCAATAGTTGCGGTGCATGGGCTTAGCAGGTCCATGGCACATGGGATCTTCCCAGATCAGGGACTGAACTTGTGTCTCCTGCATTAGCAGGTAGATTCTTTACCAGTGAACTACTAGGGAAACCCTAAAGGTTTTTCAATGAAGAGGGCAGGAAGCCTCAATCCTCAGTGATAAGGAACAGAGTATGCCAAGGGCCCACGGTCCAGTGGTTTCACAGCCCTTCAGAAGGACAGTCACACAGTGCTCAGACCACTGACCCACAGATAAGCAGGCAGGGGCACAACTGAACCTGCTCACCTCTGATCTGTGGCCACACAGTCTTCAATACAGTAAGACCTAGAACCCAAACCTCCCATCACTCAGACCTGCTCCTTCTGCATCCAAACCTTCAACCACGTCTAAACTGTATGATTTAATTGGCTTTGGAACCCATTGGTGGAGAAACCACAGCCTATTTCAAAGAAGCTAGAGTTATTTCCTGCAAACCCATGACTGTATTCTAGGCCACATCACTGAGGTCTCCTCAACCAAATGCTCAAATACTTTAGTCACAGACTCATTGCTCAAGGAAAGCAGATGTAAATGGTGTTCAAGGTCACTTATCAAAGTTAGACTATATCAGAATTTAGATTACATTCCAGAAGACACCGAGAAACCAATCATCCTCCCCCAGTCCTAGTCTATAAACCTCCTCCTCAACATACAGTCTGGTTTCCTTCTGACAAATATTTGGATTCAGTTGAATCACATTAGCCTCCTCTGTTTGGGTTTTCTAAGCAGAAAAAAGAATCATAAGTTACAATAGAGTATGCCTCAGATTAAATCTCAAATTTAACAGTAGTTGGGGTCTGAGAGTGACACATACCCACGCTGGCAGCTGCTCTGGTTTTGTTGAGGACATAGGACTGACTTGCAGGATTCTCTCCAACCAGAACCACACTCAGGTGTGGCCGTTTGTTGCCTGATGCCACCCACTGTTCCACCTCCTGCCGCACTTCCTGCTTGATCTGCTCAGCAAGTTTCCTTCCAGAAATGATAACAGCTTCATTTCTGCAGAAGGCAATAGAATCACAAAAACAAATAGCTTGAATTTTTGTAAAGAATAAATAAAGACTACAAAAGTGTTATTAAATACCAAAAACTTTGGGTAGAAGGGGAGGAGGAATTGGAAGAAGATGGTCAAAAGGCACAGTGGGCCCTTCTATTTACTGGTTCCCTATTCAAGGATTCACCAACCCATGGGTTGAAAATACTTGGAAGGAAATTCCAAAAAGCAAAATATGTATTTGCCCTGCACCTAGCAACTATTTACATAGCATTTACATTGTATTTACAACTATCTACACAGCATTTACATGGTATTAGGTATTATAAATAAACAATCTAGAGACGATTTAAAGTATATGGGAGGATAGGTTATATACAAATACCATGCCATTTTATATAAGGGACTTGGAGCATCTGGGAATTTTGGTATCCTTGGGGTTCCTGAAACAATCCTACTCATATACTGAAGGATGACTGTACAAACTTCTAGTTATAAGATTAATGAGCAAAAAAAAAAAAAAAAAAAAAAAAAGATTAATGAGCACTAGGGACATAATGTACTATATACAGTGAAGACTTTAGTTAACGTTGCTGTATAATATAGAGAACGCTTGCTAAAATAACAGATCCTAAGAGTTCTCATCACAAGGAAAATTTTTATATTTTTTATTTTTATAACAATATCCATATGAGGGTTTCTCTGGTGACCAGTGATTAAGAATCTGCCTTGCAATGCAGGGGACACAGGTTTGATCCCTGGTCCAGAAGATTCCACATGCCACAGGACAACTGAGCCCATGGGCCACAACAAGACAAAAGCCATCACAATGAGAAGCTGGAGCACCACAATTAGAGAGCAGCCCAGCTCGCCAAAACTAGAGAAAGAATGCATGTAGGAAGAAAGACCCAGCACAGCCAAAGATGAAATAAATATTTTTTAAAAACATATATCTATATGAAATGATTAATTTTAACTAAACCTATTGTGGTAATCATTTCACAATGTATGTAAATCACACCATCATGCAGTATACCTTAAACTTACACAGAGATGTATGTCAATTGTTGTTGTTAAGTTGCTAAGTCATGTCTGACTTTTCTGAGACCCCATGGACTGTAGCCCACCAGGCTCCTCTGTTCATGGGATTTCCTAGGCAGAATACTGGAGTGGGTTGCCATTTCCTTCTCCAGGGGATCTTCCTGACCCAGGGATCAAACATGTGTCTCCTATATTGCAGGTGGATTCTTCATCACTGAGTTACTAAGGATGTGATGTATGTCAATTACTTCTGAGTAAAACTGGAAAAAAAAAAAACTTTCCCAAACTAAAAGTTTAGATTAGACTACATAGTTCCTAATCAAGGGACAACTGAAATCTGAAGGAGAGGTTCAAGGGGTAAATCTGTGTCCAGCTACATATTTAGGAAAATAAAATTGATTGAAATAGTTACTACCATTAATCTAAACTTGGAGAATTTAAGTAACTGATAACTACTACTTGACATAAGCTAGATGTCATGTTTGGCTCTTCTGAATCCAGAGTCTAGGTTCTTAATGCCATACCATCCTGCCTCCTGATGTCTGATAACTGTAGGCAAAAAAAAAAAGTCGTTAATTTGCAATGTTTTATTTGATCTCTCACCACTATGATGTTAGTTTGTTCTCTATGCTTATATGCAATTTGTAGTTTATATTTTGCCCGTGTTAGCATCTAGTCATATGTTTCGAATCATTTCCCAGTTAGTGAATTGGCTTTTAATTTATACGGACTTTTAAATATTTAAATGATATTATGCAATTAAACCAATAAACAATATACTGGACAATACCTACTGCAAAATTTCAGGCTAAAATTGAAGAAGATAGGGAAAACCACTAGGCCATCCGGGTATGACCTAAATCAAACCCCTTATGATTATACCATGGAGGTGACAAATAGATTCAAGGGATTAGATCTGGTAGACAGAGTGCCTAAAGAACTACAGACGGAGGTTTAACATTGGACAGGAGGCAGTGATCAAAACCATCCCAAAGAAAAGGAAATGCAAGAAAGCAAAGTGGTTGTCTGAGGAGGCTTTACAAATAGCTGAGGAAAGAAAAGAAGCAAAAAGCAAGGGAGAAAGGGAAAGATATACCCAACTGAATACAGAGTTCCAGAGAATAGCAAAGAGAGATAAGAAAGTCTTCAGTGAACAATGCAAAGAAATAAAGGAAAATAATAGAATGGGAATACTAGCGATCTCTTTAAGAAAAGTGGAGATATCAAGGGAACATTTCATGCAGGATGGAAAGTACAAAGGACAGAAAGGGTAGGGACTCAACAGAAGCAGAAGAGATTAAGAAGAGGTGGCAAGTATACACAGAAGAACTAAACTAAAAAGGTCTTAATGACCTGGATAAAGTGCTATGCTCAATATGTCAGCAAATTTGGAAAACTCAGGAGTGGCCACAGGACTGGAAAAATTAGTTTTCATTTCAATCTCAAAGAAGGGCAACAGCAAAGAATGTTCAAACTACTACACAATTGCACTCATTTCACATGCTAGCAAGGTGATGCTCAAAATCCTTCAAGCTAGGCTTCAGCAGTATGTGAACTGAGAACTTCCAGAGGTATAAGCTGGGTTTAGAAAAGGCAGAAGGACCAGAGACCAAATTGCCAACATTTGTTGGATCACAGAGAAAGCAAGGGAATTCCAGAAAAACATCTATTTCTGCATCATTGACTACGTACACTAAAGCTTTTGACTGTGTGGATCACTATAAACTGTGGAAAATTCTTAAAGGGATGGGAATACCAGACCACCTGACTTGCCTCCTGAGAAATCTGTATGCAGGTCAAGAAGCAACAGTTAGAACTGGACATGGAACAACAGACTGGTTCCAAATCAGGAAAGGAGTATGTCAAGGCTGTATATTGTCACCCTGCTTATTTAACTTATATGCAGAGAACATCATGAGAAATGCTGGGCTAGATGATGCACAAGCTGCAATCAAGATTGTTGGGAGAAATATCAATAATCTCAGATACGCAGATGACACCACCCTCACGGCAGAAAGCGAAGAAGAATTAAAGAGCCTCTTGATGAGGGTGAAAGAAGAGTGAAAAAGGTGGCTTAAAACTCAACATTCAAAAAACTAAGGTTGTGGCCCCATCACTTCATGACAAACAGAAGGGGGGAAAGTGGAAACAGTGACACATTTTATTTTCTTGGGCTCCAAAATCACTGCAGATAGTGACTGCAGCCATGAAATTAAAAGACACTTGCTCCTTGGAAGAAAAGCTATGACCAACCTAGACAGCATATTATAAAGCAGAGACATTACTTTGCCGACAAAAGTCCATAGTCAAAGCTATGGTTTTTCCAGTAGTCGTTTACAGATGTAAAAGTTGGACCATAAAGAAGGCTGAGCACTGAAGAACTGATGCTTTTGAATTGTGGTGCTGGAGAAGGCTCTTGAGAGTCCCTTGGACTGCAAGGAGATCAAACCAGTCAATCCTAAGGGAAATCAACCCTGAATATTCATTGAAAGGACTGCTGCTTGAAGCTAAAGCTCCAATACTTCAGCCACTTGATGGGAAGAGCCAACTCATTTGAAAAGACCCTGATGCTGGGAAAGATTGAGGGCAGAAGAAGCGTGCAACAGAGGATGAGATAGTTAGATGGCATCACCGACTCAATGGATATGAGTCTGAGCAAACTCCAGGAGACGGTGAAGGACAGGGAAGCCTGGAGTGCTGTAGTCCCTGGGGTGGCAAAAAGTCAGACACAACAACAACTGCTCTCCATAGTTCTTCCTCGAAAAGATTTTTCAGGATAGGGATTGTGGACTTCCCTGGTGGTACAGTGGATAAGAATCCACCTTCTAATGCAGGGGACACAGGTTCAGTCCCTGATCCAGGAAAATTCCACATACCTCAGGGCAGCTAAGCCTATGTGGCACAGCTAGGAAGCCATCGCTCTATGGCCTATGAGCTACCCCTACGGAAGCCCGCACACCTAGAGCCTGTGCTCTGCAGCAAGAGAAGCCACGCAATGAGAAGCCTGTGCACCGTAATGAACAGTAGCCCCCGCTTGCAGCAGCTAGAGAAAGCCATCACACAGCAAGCAAGACCCAGCACAACCAAAAATTAAATAATTAATTTTTTTAAAAAAGAATAGGGATTGGAAGGGGGACTAGGACGAATCCATCCCATAGATGGCAGTGTGCTCTACCACAAGACCTCAATACCCCATCCACAGCTGACACACCAGGAGTGAGTATCTGATGCCCAGAACAACAATTTCTAGGCTGGCCTGCAGTCTAGTTGGTGCAAAAGCTTATGCATCAGGAGTAGTGGTAGGGGACTAGATCAGTAAGAGCCTCTCTCTGATCTACATTCACACACTAGAACCACAGGGATGAGAAACTGCTTGTTGGGGGACAATGAGACAACTCAGATCTAGAAGAACCTGTAGTCCCTCAAAATATGTTCAAATCTCTGAAAGCCTATTTCTCCCTAATAACAACTGATTATGTAGCTCTTCCTGGGTTCCAGTGTGGAAGATTCCTGGCTTTCTTATTTCCACATATATCCATACAGCAAAGTTCACATTACTTCAAGTAGGACAAGAAGGTGTACCTTAAGAAAAAGGACTCCCACTGAAAACAAGACTTTCCCTTCAGATTTTTGTCCCCAGTGTCATAAGGAATGCTCAACTTAACACTAATTAAGAATATGATTCTTTGAAATATTGCAACAATCTATTTCCCCTTATAGCGCATGTTTTTTTTAACAGCACATATTTAATACTCAGGGATGACATCAAGGTACTGGATATTTTGTATGGTCAGATATAATCAATTTGCCAGGACATTGTTAGTTAAAAATGTTAAAGCTCTAACAGTCTACGTCTTCAATACCTGCTTTTAAGTTGCATTGTGATTAAATACCTACTTTAAACCAAGTTTCAGTGTCTTAGATGTAATGCAGTAATTTTATATCTAAATCTTATATTAATCTGTATTTCCATCTTTTGAGATATTAAGATGATATCAACAGACTTCCCTGGTGGTCCTGTGGCTAAGACTCCATACTCCCAATGCAGGGGCCCTGGGTTCAATCCCTGGTCAGGGAACTAGATCTCATATGCCATAACTAAGATTTTGCATGCCACAACTAAGATCCCACATGTAGCAACTAAGACCTGGAAAATAAATAATAAATAAATAAATAAAATAAACATTTTTAAAAGATATCACAATTTTATAGCAAACCAAATGCTTTTACCTAGATTTTACGTGATGATACTAGTATAGTGTAAAATATATAACAGCATTTCATATATATTCATGGTATATTAAGGAAATTAAGGAAAACACATTAATATTTACAAATCCATTTCAGATTTAGGGCTGAAGGGAACTTCTTCAAAGGGCTTTGCTGATACAAGTATCCCTGGCAACATTCTTGATCTATGATAATACTGAAAATACCTGTCCTGGGACAGAAATAGAGTGAAAGATTAGTTTAAGAGGGTTTAGGACAGTAATTTATATTGAATGAAATAAGATAAAGTGCTAAGCATATATATTAACTAAAAATTAATTTCTAATTCTCTTCTGTTGGTTAGATTTACAGAAACACATCTTTAACAATACAATAGATACATTTATTTATTTATATACTCATAAGGATCTACAAAAATATTGAGTGAAGTTAGATTTCACTTCATTAAAAAGTTCCTTTTGAAAGCAGTAAAGTTAAGAGAAAATGGTAGCAGCACATTTGGGCTAGGCATGATATAATAAAGCTAAGGACACAGGGTTCTGGGAGAAACCAGTGTTCCAAGTTTCAGAGGCAAGTTCTGGATGTTATGCCAATTTGTTTAAAAAAAAAAAAAGTCAAACAGTAACAAGAACCAAAACAAAGCCGCAATGCACTAAGTATTGTTCATAATATAATTGTTTTAGCCCTCCTCCTCGGACCACAGTTCTGCCAAATGTGAAACACAGTCCTAGGAGGGCGTCATTACCTAATTTCTCAACTTTTTAAATTTTTTTGCCGAAGGGCAGATAAAGTTACTGCTACCCTAGAATAAATGGAAATGGAGACTGAATTAGCCCCACAGGGAATCCAAAATGTATTAACCATATTAGCTAACACTTATTTAGAAGTGCTTTCACAGATGTGTTTAGAAAAATTTCCCTTAAAATTATGAATCAACAGACTAGAAAAGACTGTCCAAATAAAATTAAAAACCAAAATCCATCAGTAGCATCTTCACTTTTCTAATTCAATAGGTTACAGTACTAGATTTTCCATGAAAAATTAGTATCAGATATAATTTACAATTCATGATCATAACTTATTTTGGAAAGAGTTCTGTTATCTACTTATTAGTCAGTAATGAGTGAACAAAGACACAAAGGGAGATGGAACTCTACATTTATTAAACACTAGACATTTCAGTTAGAGTTTTACATACGTTACTCTCAGTTACTTGGGACTATTATAATAAGCCTATTATACAGAACAAGAAATTGAAACAATAGTAACAAAATTCAAACACAAACTTCTGCCTCCAAAGTTCTTTTTTTTTTTTCTATACTCCCTGGTCTACAATACTATCTCTCTAACCATGAAAACTCTCACACTACCCCCACCCACCCACCCAAAGGAATACATGCAGACCTATATTTTTAAAAAGATATTTTAATTTTACCAACTAGCAACCCTGAATACTAAATGTACTTACTGCCTTCAGAGGTGTGGAAACTTAGTCATCCAGAAAAGTGAAAGGAGGACACTGGTTACTAGACAGTGTGAGCAAACTGTTCCAGTGCTTTAGATTACAAATTGGAAGCTCGTTATAAATCTCTTTTCAGTCATGGAACCACATGTGGCCAGAACTCAGGAAGGGAGGAAGAGGGAGGAGAACAGAAAGTAATAAAAGATGGGGCTAGAAAGGCAGATCAGGGTCAGACTAAGAAAATCCTTGAATGTCTCCCCGGAAATCTTCCAACAATGGATTAGAGACTTCCCTGGTGGTCCAGTGGCTAGAACTCCGACCTCCCAATGCAGAGGGTCAGTTCCATCCCTGGTCAGGGAACTAGATCCCACTTGCCGCAACTAAGACCCAGTACAGCCAAATAAATTAATATTTTTTATGTTAATTAATTTTATTTTTGGTTGTGCTGGGTCTTCATTGTTGCTTGAGGGCTTTCTCTGGTTGTGGCAAGTAGGGGCTACTCTTTCTTGCCAAGCGCAGGCTTCTCATTGTGTGGCTTCTCCTGTGGCCCCGGGAGCACAGGCTCTAGGGCTTGCGGGCTTCAGTAATCGCAACTGGCAGGCTCAGCAGTTGTGGCACACGGGCTCAGTTGCTCCATAGCATGTGCAATCTTCCCCGACAAGGGATCCAACCTGTGTTCCTGCATTGGCAGGTGGATTCTTACCCACTGTACCACCAGGGAAGTGGCAAATAATATATTTTTTTTAATGCATTAATCCCCATTCTGTGCTCCAACAGCACCTTGGAAAACATCTCTAATAGTGTGGAAATTACACACTGTTCTGCCTCTTGACAGGTAGGGAAGTTCCACTTAAGAAAGAACTGTTTTTTACCATCTCTGAATAATGCACAGCCTAGCACAGTACCTGGATAAAGGGGCTGCTGTTAGAAATAAGCTCTAAAGACTGAAAGGAAAAAGGGTGCATAGATTTAGGGAACTGAAATCACAGCTCTCCCTCCCCCCCAAACTCTTCAATCTACGTTTAGAATGGGAATTTGTGGTCCAGGAAGATCATGAAATATTTATAACCTCCCTAAGAAAACTCAAACAGAGCTTTCCCTCTTCTCTTTCGGTGTTCACCACCTCAGTTTACTCGATCTGGCACTGACCAACTCCAGGCGGGCTGCAGTCAAAGTTCTGGTGACCACTGCACATTTATTCTCTTGGGAGGGAAAGGGGCAGCTTGTAGAGCAGCGGGAGCCGCATCCACAACCTGGAGGAGGAGGGAAGTGCTGGTACCGGGCGAGCAAAGCTTGTGGGCGATTTCATCAGACTGCTCTAACCGTCTCCACCGCTAGGGTTCCGGTAAGGGGCGGGTCGCTGAAGGCTGCTCATTTACAACTCTTACCCGCGCTCGCCCAAACGTCTCGGCTTTCCAGCTCTTGGTTTCACGGCCAAGGTCGGTCCTGGCCGGTGACTTCTGTATGCTCCCACTTAAATCGTGGCGCCCCCAGAGCACGCCTGCACCTCTGCTCCACACCGTGGGCCCCGTCCCACCGGCGGACTGGCCTCGAGATAGGACAACGCCCGGAGCTTGCCAGAGACCGGCTCCCTCCGAAAGGCGGGCTCCCGGGCTCAGCCCGCATTGCCGAGCGAGAGCCCTAGCGGTACGCTGAGGCCAGGCTGGGCTGCCATGTCGCCCCGCCACATCCCTCTCTCTGGCTACCATAGCCCGGGACCGAGATGCTTAAGAAAGGCGTCCCTAGGCGGGCTGGCGCTCAGCTCCCCTTGGTTTTCCTCGCTGACCCAGCCCGCCGACCCTCTTACCGCACTGCCGAGAGGTGGAAAGGGCGATGGTGGAGGCGGCCACTCTGCGCTGACTGGAGCAGTCTGGTGACCAGCGTGGTTAGAAGGGATGCTGCAGCCATCCTCAGCGCGGGGAAAGATACGCGCGCTGGCCGCATGGTTATACCGCTGCAGCGTGGCAGGCCTCGCCTCCTGCCGGCAACCATTGGTCCCTACCGCTCTCCACTTGCAGTCTGTTAGGCCGCTGGAGCTGAAGGAGCCAATCGTTGTCTTCCTCTACCTTGGAGAAGCCCCTGCGTGGCTCTGAAGACTTGAGAGCTTGCCTAAACTGGCTGAGCAAGGCAAGCCCCTGCCAAATGTTGTCAGGGATGCCCGGCCAAGTCATTCATTCATTGAGCAAATATCTTGAGTGCCTACTGTGTGCCAGACGCTGTTAAGAGTGGATAAAAAGATAGGAAGACGGAATAGCAGCTAGTGTATGTAGAAGAAAGGTGCAGTTAGAAAACAACTATTTGGCAAAATCATAGTAAAAATTGAGACTCATCAATGAATATCAAAACAACTGATTGAAGTTGGATGAGGAACAAGTGATTTACATATAGTTTTGCTAGATCTTGCAAACAAAAATACAAGATGCCCAATTAAACTTGGGAGGACAAGTCACACTTTACTAAAAAAGCTTTCTTCCCTGGTGGTACACTGGTTAAGAGTCCGTCTTCCATGCAGAGTACCAGGGTTCCGTCCCTGGTCCAGGAACTAAGATCCCATGTATGGCAGGACAACTAAGTTTGTGCAGAGCCACTACAAAAGCCTGCTGGCTCTGCAAGAAGAGAAGCCAACGCAATTAGAGAGTAACCCCCAGCTCACCTCAACTAGAGAAAGCCCTCACCTAGCAACAAAGACCCAGCAGAGTAAAAACAAACAAACAAACAAAAAAAACAGTATTTATCTGTTACCGGAAATTCAGATTAAACTGGGCTTCCAGTATTTTATCTGTCTGGCAGCCTTATTTGCATAGTCTCAAAGTATCTCTCCCACAAAGTATTTGTATTAATAGCAAAGGGGGGAAATGGCACATTTACAGTGGAGAAACCTGACAATCATTACCTTAAACAAGTGATCAAAATTAACACCAGCAGTAACAGGACAAGCACACATTATATGCCCTCAGATATGATGCACTGAGGAGGACACATCACTTTATAGGTCATAGCCAGCCTGAATATTGAATGAAGTGATTTTCCTAAACCATTGAATTCCCTAAAATCATTACAGATTTCTTATTTACACATATAGAGGAGCGATCATAGATTTGGAATGTTAAAACAGTCCGGGAAAAAGCCACAGTCCTGAAATTTTGGAAGGTATTCATAAATCTAAACACAAGAAAATATCAGACAAGTCAAAACTGAGAGAGGTTCTACAAGAAAAGTACCCTGTACTCTCCAAAAACGTCAAAGTCATGAAAGACGAAGGATGAGGTACTTTTCTAGATCAAATGACCCTGAGCATGATAATTAAATGTAACAAGTGATTACAGCCCCACCCAACCCCCACAATTACTTTTCTTTTTCCTTCATCCTTCTTTCTCTCTCTCTTTTTTGCTATAAAGAACATAGCAAACTCTGGGAGATGGTGAAGGATAGGGAAGGCTGGCATGCTGTAGTCCATGGGGGGTCTCAAAGAGTCAGACAAAACAGAGCAACTGAACAAGAACCCTGATATTCCACGTTCCAGGGTCTACTAAGGTTTCTACTTTAGCTCCCTCCGGTGCCCCTTTTGTCCACACAGGGTACACTGGTCCTATCCAGGTACCCATGGGACTAATGGTCTGCAAGGACAAAATTGGTCCAGAAAAACCAGTTTCCCCTTTGTTGGCCTTTGAGTGATCAAAACCACTGCCATCATCTGGGCCTTTTGCATATTTCTCTCGGTGTGTTCAGTCTTTTCATCCATATCCCTATTATTGAAAAACAACTAGGCCAATTGGAAGAAATCATTCCTCAGGAGTCTGAGGATCAGAAGTTGTTTTCTGAATTTTGTGCCTAATGTCTGGGGCACAGTGGGCTATGAAATTCATAGCCAAAAGGTTTTGTACCTCAGGGAGGAGGGAGCCTCGTTTGTATGGGATCCTGACCCTGTAGGCTGGGTCAGTTAATATGTCCTCTGTGTCCTTCCTAAAGTTATACCTCTGAGCTACACATGCCTTAAATTCCTTTTGGGTTCCATTGCCAAGATACAGAATTTGAACATCTCACTCCATTTAAATATCCTAACTCATATTGTGGCCAAATCAGATTACATAAGCCAGTAAGTTTTTTCTGTTTTAATTCCTGTTGTCTTAATTTTTCCTAATCCCATCCCAGAGTATATGGCCCAGAGGGGAAAGGATTGATACAGCCTGACTCGTTTCAGACCAACCTGAGGTGATGTTGCTAACTCCTGTGCTATCTATAGGTTTCACTCTGCTGTCAAAATTCACCATTTCCTTCCCTGGCAGTCTAGTAGTTAGGACTCCGCACTTCCAGTGTAGGGGGTGCAGCTTCAGTCCCCGGTTGGGGAACTAAGATCCTGCAAGCTGTGTGGTGTGGCAAAAAATAAAAAATCCACCTGGCACTTATGATTTTAGATGTTATCCCTTCCAAGGTAGTCTCCCAACCAGATGTTAGTGCCCAAAAAGTAGCTGCAAAGAAATGGTACAGAAGGTATCATCCAGTGTGAATGATCAGCAGAGTTGACCTAGTTGCAAGTTGGAAATAAAGGGTCAGCACTTGTCAACAGAGGGCTTCCCAGGTGGCACTAGTGGTAGAGAACCCACCTGCCAAAACGGAGACATAAGAGACGTGGGTTCGATCCCTAGGTTTGGAAGATTGCCTGGAGGTGGGCATGGCAACCCACTCTAGTATTCTTGCCTGGAGAATCCCATGGGCAGAGGAGCCTGGGCTACAGTCCATGGGGTCACAAAGAGTCAGACATAATTGAAGCAACTTAGCTCACATGCACTTGTCAAAAGAAAGTACATCTTGGTAGCCACAACAGTTTTCTGGGGTTAAGAAAAGAAAGAAATGGAATAGGAATGAACACAGAAGAAAAAGTTCAGAGTCAGAAGAACAGTATAAATGATCAAAACCTCCAGCAACATTTCTGTCCTAGACCTGCTGTTGGATGTGCATAAGCATAGTTATTCCACACCATCTTTCTATAATAAACCATATCAATTGCCATCATTCCTCTAGTCTGGACCTAGGTTCTGCATTAGAGCCCCAAAGCATTCTGGGTTGACCAGTCTGATAAAAATGGGTACACATCAGCAGAGCGTCCTCCCTGGTACACCTGGCTCATGGTATCCCACAAGCCCGTCTAGGACCAACCCCTAATTCTCAACATTTTCTTACCTTATCACTGTCACTTCATGGCTCGCCAGCTAAAAACCTGCAAGTTAGATTGGGACTTGAACTCATGGTCTTTTTTCTTTTATTTACTTATTAATTTTTATTTCTAACTGTGCTGGGTCTTCATTGCTGTGCATGGGCTTTCTCTAGTTTTAGCAAGCAGGGGCCACTCTTCATTGCAGTGTGCAGGCTTCTCATTGTGGTGGCTTCTCGTTTCAGAGCACAGGCTCTAGGGTGCACAGGCTTCAACTGTTGCAGTTTAAGGGTTCTAGAACGCAGGCCCAGCAGTTGTGGTGCACTGGCTTAACTGCCTTGCAGCATGCGGAGTCTTTTTGGACCAGAGATTGAGCCCATGGCCCCTGCATTGGCAGGCAGGTTCTCAACCACTGGACCAACAGAGAAGTCCCCCATTGTCCTTTAATTGAGATCACATACCTAGGCTCAGGATCTAATGAAGTTCAGGTTCTTGATGTCTTGTCACAGGACAAATTCAGTGAGACACAAACTGATATGTAAGAAGTGGACTTATTTAGAAAGAAACAGACTCCACAGACAAGGTGTGGGCCATCTCAGAAGGCAAAATACAGCATGATTGGATTTTATGGGCTGGGTAATTGCATAGGCTAATGAGTGAGAGGATTATTCCAACTATTTCAGGGAAGGGGAGGATTTCTAGGAATTGGGCCCACTTTTGGGCTTCTTACAGTTGGTCTCAGAGCTGTCATGGCACCTGTGGATGTGTCACTTGACATCCTAATGTATTACAATGACTGTATAATGAGGATCAAGGTCCATTGGAAGTCAAATCTTCTGCCATCTTGGACCTAGCTGGTTCTAACCAGTTTTTCTCGTGTCCTATGGCTATGTCAGAGCTTCCCTGGTGGCTCAATGGTAAAGAATCCACCTGCCAATGTAGGAGACACAGATTCGATCTTTGGGTCGGGGAGATGCCCTGGAGAAGGAAATGGCAACCCACTCTGGTATTCTTGCCTGGGAAATCCCATGGACAGAGAAGCCTGATAGCCTACAGTCCATGGGGTTACAAAAGTGTCAGACAGGACTTAGCGACTAAACAACAAGAGCAACATGGCTATGTCATTCTTTTAAAGGTTGTGCCCTGCCCCCTTCCTTCCTGTTTCAATATGATGTGGGCTTATTAAACCAAGACCATTCATATCTCCTGACTCATTTCATTTATGCAAGCACAAAGCACCTTTACAATCAAATATCTATTAATAATCCTTCTAATAGTAACTAAGCTTTACTGAATACTTGCAATGTGTTAGGCACTCTTTTATGACCTTTGCATATATTATCCTATTTAATTTTCACAATAACCCTATGAAGTAAGTGCCATTATTACCTCCATCTTACAGATAGGGAAAATGAAGCATAGGAAGTTTAAGGAACATGTCCAAGGTCAGGGAGCTAGTAAGGGGAGGGCAGAGATTGAAGCCAGAAAGACTGGCTCTGGAGCCCATGCTCTGCTATTAGCTACAATTTATTGAGCACTTCTTTGGTGTCAGACACTGGGTTCAGTCTCTTGAACTGCAAAGACATCCAACCAGTCCATCCTAAAGGAAATCAGTCCTGAATATTCATTGGAAGGACTGATGCTGAAGCTGAAACTCCAATACTTTGGCCACCTGATACGAAGAACTGACTCACTGGAAAAGACCCTGATGCTGGGAAGGATTGAAGGCAGCAGGAGAAGGGGACGATAGAGGATGAGATTGTTGGATGGCATTACTGACTCAATGGACGTGAGTTTGACTAAGTTCTGGGAGCTGGTGATGGACAGGGAAGCCTGGCATGCTGCAGTCCATGGGGTCGCAAAGAGTTGGACATGACTGAGCAACTAAACAGAACTGAACTGGGTTCAGAACCGTCTTCCTTGATCCCAACAATCCTGTGGCGTATGTATTATGCTGAAAGATGAAAGAACCGAGAATTGGCTCTTGCCTGAAGTCACTCATCAGTAAGATGAGCTAGATGGGCCTGACATGGAAGCCTTGTCTCTAGCCCTCCACTTCATGTGGCCTGACTATTTAATAAACAGATAAGGAGGAACCCAGACTACACTCAGGCCAAGTAACTTAGAACCATAAAGGAGTGAGAGAGAACAGTTGGGCAGAGGCCATTGTGGTAGAACCCACAGAGTTGACAGCTAAACTGTAACAGTGTTCCATGTCTAAAAGGAACTCACAGAAATTATGAACACCAACCCATTCCACCACCCATCAAACCTCCAGTGTAACTGATTTACCTGAAGAAATCAAGGACTCATTATCATCCCAGAGCATTTTCTAAGTAAGGATTATGCCAGGCATCCCTCATGATCTGGAACTCATAATGGCACCAGGACAGCCACTACTGTTGTGAAAACATTGAAATATTTCTGTATCAATCAGTGAAACCTGCTCTCCTAAGCTCTCTGATTGTCTACCACACCCTAGCTTCTCTCCCTAGGGAAATTAATATTGACACCCAGCCCATGATCCTGCTTTCACAGTAGGCCAGTTTAGAACATGTCTATCTATCTCATATCCCCTGAATTTTTCCCATCATGGAACATAATATTTTTTGGCCAATGTACCTTGTATTTTAATACCACTAAAGTAGATAGCACTAAGACAGTCAGCCCAGTCTCTAAAACATTCAACCAGAGAGCTGTGACTTTTTTCTTACTATGAAAGCAATGTATGTTCTTCGTTTAAAACACACACACATATATGCATACATAGTGGAAACTACAAAAAAAGACTAAGAAGGAGAGACAAAATAACACTCCAGCACCAATCAAAAACACTCAAGATTAGGTAAATGGCACTGTGCTTGGACGTAAGGATATTTTTTAAAAGTTGAAAAAGTTGCACACTGGTTCTAGCCCAGTGAGGTGGAAGACAAATCATGTTAACAGTCGAGTAGGTAAGTGCCAGAGGTTTGCCCAGGGGTCTCGAGAAGCTGAGTAGAGGGACCCCTGACTCTGGGCAAAGTACAATCCTTGCTTTTAGACTGGAGCCACCCTTATGGCCATAGTGAAAAATGTAGCCTTGGGGAAGCAAGCTGAGGAGCATGTTCAGGCTTTTTGAAAGGGCCACAGAGCAGACAGCAAAAAGGAGAGCTCACAGGCAGTAATTGATCTCAACTCATAAAAGCTGAGAACTTTGTACAGAAGACTGCACAGAAGTCTTCAGTGATTTACAGGCCCACTTTGCATATCTCCTTCATGAACCGTTATAGGGTGAAAGGCATCTGGTTAAGGATCCTGTGGCTGGAGAATACCAGTCTCAGAATTTCCAGGATTTAGGTTCTTTCTTCAAGTCTTCTCTTTCTTATCTTTGAACTGGGGGTGACTCGTGTAAATCATTCCCATTATTGGAGGAGTATGTGTGGCACTCTGACTATTGCAGAAAAGAGTCTATTCTCACTCTATGATGGATCTGTTCCTTTGACTTTAACCTTTGCTTTTTGTTGCTTTTGTTATTATAATCATACATAATAGCCTGCCTCTTCATACTGTTCATGAAGAGAACCCTGCCCCTCTGCCTGGCTGTTAAACTAAGTGTGCCTTTGTTCAGCTCACAGGAAAATGATCTGACCCTGTCCACCTGTGAATGACTGTAAGAAAGAAGAGATTAACACATCCTGTCCCTGAGGCTGACCATTCCAGGAAGTATTTGCAAGATAATGGCTTCTACTTTACTTCCTCAACTACTCCCTCTCTCTTATCTATAAAAGAAACTGGCATCCAGACCCCCACAAGATGGTTACCTTGAAACGTTAGTCTGCCATCTTTTTGGTCAGTTGACTAAAGCCATACTACTTGCCTCAACAGCTCATCTCTCAGATTTACTGAGTCATTGAGTGGTGAGCAGAGTGAGCTTGGATTTGGGTAACATGTTTAGTTCAGTTCAGTCGCTCAGTCGTGTCCAACTCTTTGAGACCCCATGAACCGTAGCATGCCAGGCCTTCCTGTCCATCACCAACTCCCTGAGTCCACCCAAACCCATGTCCATCGAGTCGATGATGCCATCCAACCATCTCATCCTCTGTTGTCCCCTTCTCCTGCTGCCCTCAATCTTTCCCAGCATCAGGGTCTTTTCCACTCAGTCAGATCTTTGCATCAGGTGGCCAAAGTATTGGAGTTTCAGTTTCAACATCCGTCCTTCCAATGAACACTCAGGACTGATCTCCTTTAGGATGGACTGGTTGGATCTCCTTGCAGTCCAAAGGAGTCTCAAGAGTCTTCTCCAACACCACAGTTCAAAAACATCAATTCTTCAGCGCTCAGCTTTCTTTATAGTCCAACTCTCACATTCATACATGACTACTGGAAAAACCATAGCCTTGACTAGACAGACTTTTGCTGGCAAAGTAATGTCTCTGCTTTTTAATATGCTATCTAGGTTGGTCATAACTTTCCTTCCAAAGAGTATCTTTTAATTTCATGGCTACAGTCACCATCTGCAGTGATTTTGGAGCCCCCCAAAATAAAGTCTGTCACTGTTTCCACTGTTTCATCATCTATCTGCCATGAAGTGATGGGATCAGATGCCATGATCTTAGTTTTCTGAATGTTGAGCTTTAAGCCAACTTTTTCACTCTCCACTTTCAATTTCATCAAGAGGCTCTTTAGTTCTTCTTCACTTTCTTCCATAAGGGTGGTGTCATCTGCATATCTGAGGTTATTGATATTTCTCCCAGCAATCTTGATTCCTGCTTGTGCTTCCTCCAGCCCAGCATTTCTCATGATGTACTCTGCATATAAGTTAAATAAGCAGGGTGACAATATACAGCCTTGACGTACTCCTTTTCCTATTTGAAATCAGTCTGTTTTAACTGTTGCTTCCTGACCTGCATACAGGTTTCTCAAGAGACAGGTTAGATGGTCTGGTGTTCCCATCTCTTTCAGAATTTTCCACAGTTTATTGTGATCCACACAGTCAAAGGCTTTGGCATAGTCAATAAAGCAGAAATAGATGTTTTTCTGGTACTCTCTTGCTTTTTCGATGATCTGTTAGATGTTGGCAATTTGATCTCTGGTTCCTCTGCCTTTTCTAAAACCAGCTTGAACATCTGGAGGTTCACGGTTCACATGTTGCTGAAGCCTGGCTTGGAGAATTTTGAGCATTACTTTACTAGCGTGTGAGATGAGTGCAATTGTGCGGTAGTTTGAGCATTCTTTGGCATTGCCTTTCTTTGGTATTGGAACGAAAACTGACCTTTTCCAGTCCTGTGGCCACTGCTGAGTTTTCCAAATTTGCTGGCCTATTGAGTGCAGCACTTTCACAGCATCATCTTTCAGGATTTGAAATAGCTCAACTGGAATTCCATCACCTCCACTAGCTTTGTTTGTAGTGATGCTTTCTAAGACCCACTTGACTTCACATTCCAGGATGTCTGGCTCTAGGTGAGTGATCATACCATCATGATTGTCTGGGTCGTGAAGAACTTTTTTGTACAATTCTTCTGTGTATTCTTTCCACCTCTTCTTAATATCTTCTGCTTCTCTTAGGTCCCTACCATTTCTGTCCTTTATTGAGCCCATCTTTGCATGAAATTTTCCCTTGGTATCTCTAATTTTCTTGAAGAGATCTCTAGTCTTTCCCATTCTATTGTTTTCCTCTATTTCTTTGCACTGATCGAAGGCTTTCTTATCTCTCCTTGCTATTCTTTGGAACTCTGCATTCAAATGGGTTTATCTTTCCTTTTCTTCTTTGCTTTTTGCTTCCTATCTTTTCTCAGCTATTTGTAAGGCCTCCTCAGACAGCCATGAGGAGATGCAATTCAGTTTTCTTCTAATTTCAAAAGGAAGCAAGGGAACCTTATTTGACAAGATAAGAAAGTGGGCAGGGACTCAGAATGTGGAGAAAAGGGAACTAAATTTGTAGACAATTAACCATGTGCGAGGAACTATGCTAGAAACTTCCCCTATATCTACTCATATAATCCTAATATTCTTGTGGAGTCAATATATTATTATACCTATTATAAAAGAAGCAACAAACTCACAAAGTTAGTTTGTCCATGACCACCAGCTAATAATGGCAGTGCCAGGATTAAACATAAGTCTGTATCCATCCAAAATTCATGTTGTTTCACAAAATGTGCCAATCACAGCTGTGTGAGGTCAGTTTGAAGAGAGGTCATTTGTCAGAATACAGTGGTTGTGTTAGAAGAAGCACACTGACTGAAACCATCCACCCTGGTCAGGCACCATAATAACCATTTGTGTCAATTATTTTACTACAGGAGGTCCTGGTAAGGAACACGGAACTAACAAGTCACCACCAACTGGAAAAGTTCAGGAAAGGTCAAAAGGAGACACCATGTGTCCTGTCACCTCCCAGAATGCTTTTTGCTGGTATCCATCTTGGCTGAGCAATGTGTGCACCACCCGGAAGGACCCCTGAGTCAGAATGATCGGCCAAAGACAACCTGGAGACTAATCCCATTATCATAAAACTTGAGACTGCAAGATACGTGGCAGAGCAGTTCTCCTGGGTTCTGCTGGCCTACTGCTCTAAAGAACCCTTCTCAATAAAGTCTCTTGCCTTGTCAGCACGTGTGTCTCCTCTGACAATTCTTTCCCAAGTGTTAGACAAGAGCCCCCTCTGGGGCCCTGGAAGGGGTCTCCTTTCCTGCAACAGTTGGAAGGGAGCAAGTGGAACACGGACAGCTGACAAGCTTATGGAACATTTAGGGACATGATCCTCCATGAAGGTTGTATTAGTACTTTATTATCCTGCCTGCCCTCCTGACTTCCTCCTTTTTCTTCTTTTTGGCCTGCCAAAAAGAACTCTTACTAAATGTTTACCATTTACAAAAGTTTTGTATGATTTTTTAAAGGAGAGAGATGATTTTTAATCACTTTAACCAAAGTGGTTAAAAATTCATGTTTCTGACAGCAGTACTAAAAATTGTTATGGAAAATATTGTTTTCCATTTTTTTCCAGACTTCAGTACTTATTGCCAATTCATCATGTTCTTGTTTATTATCTCCTTATAATTAATTACAAATAAATCAAAATGTATTTTATCATGAAAAAAATTCTATACACTTTCTACTTGTCCTCATTTTATTACATTCAAGATTAAAGGTGGTGGTAATAATGAGGGAGATGATTAGCTGCAGACAGTAATGTAACTAACAGGCAGCACTTACTATGTGCCAGGCACTGTTCTAAATGCTTTATGATTCATAACTCATTTAATTCCTACCATAATCCCATAAAGCAGTATACTGATATTATCCTCATTTTGCAGAAGATGAAACTGAGGCACAGAGTGGTTAATAACTTCCTGAAGATCACACAGCTAGTAAATGGCAAATCTAATTTTCATATCCATTTTCTTTCTTAAGAAACTAGAAAAATAGCTTTTGAATTTTAGGAGGAAAAAAAAAGATGTCAGCAACACAATCTTTAGTTTCTGAGACTAATAATAATAGCCAACATATACTAGAACTGTTCTGAGTATTTTACATCTATTGTCCAATCCTCTTATCAGCCCTATTATTGTCCCTATTTTACAGATGAGAAAACTGAGGTACAAAGAGATTAAATAACTTGCCCTAGGTGCACAGCTAGTAAGTGGCCAAGTTAAAACAGCAATGGAAAAGGGCAAAAAAAAATATGAGAAAAGGCATTAAAAACTTTATAGAGTCACTGGGGTCTCTGTGACTGAGGAAAATATGACCCAAATTCTTGTCACCATTTCTCACTCAGGAGTACACTTTCAGTGGGATTATATGAGGCCATGTATGTGAAATTTTTGAAATTGTAAAGCACTACAGAGTTTAAAGAATCTTTCGTTTGATTAAAAAGTCTGATGCAAAAAAGAGTGCACTTTCAGATAAGGCTGCTCTTCACCACAGGACATGCCTGGGTGACAAAGGTTTTCATCAGTACATTTGGTTCCTGCCTGACTCTCTTCCCCCTCACTGATGGCATTTACACAGCCTCTCACCTAATCACCATAATGGAATGTGAAGATGAAAATGCACTCAAAAGATTTCCCCAAGATCACCACATTTATAAATTTTCCCTTTGGTTCTCTTCCTGGAACTTTCAAAATCAGTCATAAGTTGGGATTTCTCTTTCATTACCTGTGGCCTGAGCCCTAAGATAACAGGTAGTGACAGGTTAGCTACTTCACTGTCTGTCTTTTTTCATCCACTTGTGACAGGGGCTAAAACACAGGCTGCCAAGAGCACAGACATGCTGGGAGGGGTAGGAACTTTGCTGTGACTAAAGAGGGAAGCCACACCAAGCTTGAGCAAGGTTGTGTTAGGGCAAAACTGGAGTTTAACAAATGATGAGACAGGGCACTTACATAGAATGAAAATGCAAGGTTGCAAATTCTGCCTGAGGGAGCTGGAAAGGGGAACTTTGTGATGAATGGGGCCGGCGGGGGGGCGGGGGGGGGAAGGAGGGTTGTGTGTGGGAGAGGTTCAGAGGTTCAGAAAAGGCAGTATTGGCTGCAGTATAATTTGCTGCTTAGCTTCTGCTTTCAGCATCTGCTGTGACCAGATGGCGTGCAGTGATCTCTCTGGCTAACTGAGCCAAGGAAGGAGGAAAACCTCACCAGTATTTGTAAACTATAGACTGTGTCTGAGGGGAGCAAATTACCCTATAGCAATTAGCAATTTCTCTCTTTCTATTCCAATATTTTACTCTTTCTCTCTCTCAGAAGTCTTATTGTTTTTTTTAACTTTTTTACATTTATATTTTATTATTTTTGAAATTGAAGTGTTATTGCCTTACAATTTTAGATTAGTTTCAGGTCGATATTTTTACACATAAATGATCACCATAATAAATCTACTTACCAAACAAAGTTATTATAATACTATTGACTATATTCCTTATGTCCTACATTACATCTCTATGACTAAATAAATTATTTTGACTGGAAGTTGGTACCTGTTAATCTTCCTCATTTATTTCACTCATTTCCCCCTACCCCCACCCCCAGCCCTGGCAACCACCAAGTTGCTGTGTATATGAGTCTGTTTCTGTTTCATTATGTTTGTTTATTCTGAAATCTTATCTTTGATCCCTAAGTGGTCTATATTGATATCCTGGTCAAAGTTTGACCTGGGATGTTTCCCCAATTCTTAAGGCTCCCCCACCTCCCCTTTGCTCTCAAATCTAGCTATCTGGAAAGATTTTCTAATAAATGGCTGGCTTTTCATATCCTCAGTGATTCTCCAAATTAGAGAACAATTCCAGTAAAAGGGAGAAAAACTTTCATGAATTTCCTTCTCCTCATATTGTCTGGAAATATTTTTAACAACAATTACATTATTTAAATAATACATATTATTATAAAAGTATAAATTTCTAAATGTCCTTATGTTTATAGCTTTTAAACAGTTATCAAATCACACAGTTATAAATTAAACACCAACAAAGCTAATAAAGGAAAGTTAATAAAATCAAAATAACATCTGTTGACTAAAAAAAAGGTGCAAAATGTGAGAGCTGCAAGTTAAGTTTTATCTGGGGCAAAATGGGGACTGCAGCCCAGGAGACAGCACTTCAGACAGCTCTGAGAAGCCGCTCCAAAGAGGCAGCGGGGAAGGGTCAATATCAATATAGGTGGTGAAGGGGGAGGTTCAATGCAATCAAGCATATATCTTACAAAAGGTTTTTTGCTAGTCACGAGGAACAGATGTCATTATGAAGGGATTTAGTGCTTTTCTAGCTATGAAGAAATGCAAGGATTGTGATCATGAAATCAGTTCCTGAAAATATCCAACTATCTAAAGACCCGTTAAACCAGTTTTCCTGAAGCACAAAGTGCCTCATTTTCCACCCCGAACCCCCTTCAGGGCATGTCAAAGGTCAACAGCTGCAGCAGCAAAGGATTCAGTCCCCCAGAGGCAGATGGCAAATGCTCTTGGCAAGCACCAATTTGTAGTTGACACATCATTACTTAACGTGACAGGTAATATTTGGGTGAAATAAAGTCACCTGCAACAAGAATGCAGTAGTGACAGGTACATAACAAACACTTTTGCACTGGGCATCCAGAACTACTATTTGCAGAGCTATCTTTGATTCTCCCACAATTTTCCTGTTTCTTGATTTCTTCATTCCATGGGTTGTCATGTGGCTGTCAGTTGGTACTGAGGCATTGTTTTCACATTGTTTGCTTCTGTTAATGTTTCATTAGGTCATAACAACTTGGTACTTTGGTACCACCAACAAGAGCAAGCACAAACCAAAGTATGTTATGAGAGGATCAAGCAGAAGATCTAAAACTTTCTTGTCCAACATGGCAGCCATTAGCCGTATGTGGCTACTGAGCACTTGAAATGTGGCTAGTCTTAACTGAGCTATGTGTAGATGTAAATACATTCATATCATATTTTCAAAAAGAAAGTAAAATATCTTATTAAAATGCTTAAACTGACTCCATGTTGGAGAAGGAAATGGCAACCCACTCCAGTATCCTTGCCTGGAAAATCTCATGGACAGAGGAGCCTGGTGGGCTGCAGTCCATGGGGTCGCAAAGAGTCGGGCACGACTGAGCAACTAACACTTACTTACTTCAAAAAAAAAAGAGAAGGCACTAAACCCTCTCACATGTTTAAAAAAAAGAAAAATAAATAAATAAATAAAATTGGCAAAATTTGTCTGAAATGCTCTCATAATAGTTTCTTTAGAATTTAAATTCCTTGAGGGTAGAACTACATCTGTCTCCTTTACCACTGTCGTCCTTAGTGCTATGACCTGACATGAAGCAGGTGCTCAAAAATACAGAATGAATGAGTGAATGAATGTGCTAAGACCAAGAGTACTTCATAACCATATTATGGTTTTAGCTGCCTAAGCTTTTAAACATGAATTTGTTCTGAGATTTTATTTGGAGTGTGGCAATTTTTGTGTACACTTAGAAAGTTAAGATTTCGGTTTGTTCTTCATTTGCATTTAAACATTTGAAAGTCCAACTTGCTAAAATGTGTTTCAAACCTGATCCTTGCTGGCCATGAGTAGTATATTCTTTAAAATCTTTGCCAGCCTGATAAGTGTTTTAACTTTCTTTCTTATTGCTACTGATATCATACCTTTTTTGGTTGTTGGCCTTTCTTCTTTTGTGAGTTTCCTATTCATATCTTTTGCCCATTTTTAAAATTAATCTGTTCCTCACCTTCTTAATTGTTTTTAAGGGCTATTTTTATATGTTGGCATTAATAATCATTTGTTATGTGTGTTTCAAGTATTTTCATGTTTGATTTTTCAGTTTTCAAATTTAATATTAGCTGTATAAATATTTGTATGGTTTCTGCCTTTGATGTTGTACTTCTAAAGATTTTCCCCACATCAAGATCTGATATGCATATAAATATATTTCATTCTGTATGGTTGCTGTATCAGAGTAATTCAGGATCATGTAAATCTTGCAGTCATCTGATGCCAGCTGCCCCTCTGGCCATGCCTAGGTTCTGGGGCTGGCAGGCAGGCTGGTCCTAACGCAGGCTTAATGGTGGCTCTGAGCTTTTCCCCTCTGGGAAGAGAGTAGGGCTTTGGGGCAGAGAAGTTTTCTCTCTCTCTTTTTTTCTTTTGAAGGTGTTTTTTTTTTTTTTTTTTAATGTGGACCATTGAAAAAGTCTTTATTGAATTTGCTGCCATATTGTTTCTGTTTTACGTTTGGTGTTTTGACTGTAAGGCGTACGACACTTAGCTCCCAAACCAGGGATTGAGCCTGCACCTCCTGTGTTGGAGGGTGAGGTGCTAACCACTGGACCCACTTCCACAGGGAAGTCCCAAGAGAGCTTTTCTGTGGATGCCTTGATAGGAGACTGCTACCTGGCCAGCTGGGTCTCTGTGATCCCTCAGGGACATTGACTGTGCCTCCTCCCTGGCATGGTGGCATGGCAGCCACTTTGTTCTACCATATTTGAGCACCAATATTTATACACAAAAGAGTTTAAAAGCTGCAGCATCGAAGGGGACTCAGCAGCCAGAAAGAGGAATAACAAGCAGCCCACTCAGAACAGCCATCTCTATTACAGAACTCTTATATGGAGTTTTCCTCTTGTGTAGAAATAGAACTGCTCTGGAGGAAACAGAAAGAAACTGGAAAAACACAAACTAAGAGTATGTAAGGAGATTCCACTACAGCCCCAAATGGTTTTCCCCAACGAAAAACAAATGAGATTTTCAAAGTGAAAAATCCAGGGGATGAGTTGAAAAATGTCCAAGTGGAGGAAATACCATCTACAACAGTGGAAAACCACAGAGTGTAAATCATGAGGGAAAAGCTGAGGGACTTGGAGAACAGATTTTGGAGGCCTGGTATTCAAACCGTGGAAGCAGCAGAAGGAGAAAAGGCCATGGATGGAAAAGAGGCTACAGTGAAACTACTATTGGTAGAATGTTTCCTTGAATAAAGAGAAGGGAAAGAAGAAAAGACTTGAGTCTGAAAGGACTCCCTGGACTGTCAGGACTGATGTAAAAAGACACAAAGAAAAACATACACATATTCTGGTAAAATTTATGACTTCTAAGGGTGATGGTTAAAAATTGCCACCTTATATTATTTAAAATGTCCAGTTTTCAATAAAAATTTGACACACACACAAAAAATGCTTAAACTGACTCCATGTTAAAATCAATTATTTTGGATACATTAGGCTAAATAAAATATATTATCGAGATTAATTACACTCAAGTCTTTTATTTTATTTTTGCCATATATATATAATTTTATATATATATATATTTTTTTTTTTACTAGAAAACTAAAAATTACATATGTGGCTCAAACTCTATCTACTAGACTACACCTTTCTAGAATAATTGTGTGTGTGTGAAAGAGAGAATGTGTGCAACAAACTGAAAATACCATATCAAAAAATTCTCACAGAAAACACATGGATAATGAAGAAGTTTCCAGTTTAAACCACTGCTCTACCATTTAATCCTTGCATTCTTTCTCAGCAGCCAAGGTTACAGGACCAGCGTGAGAGTTTCCCATGGCTCTCACTCTAGTAGCTTACTGGTAATAATACCTCTGTTGTTTTCCTACATGGTTTCTTTTTAAAAAAATATTTGGGGGTAGGATCCAAGCACTTCCATCCCTTCCAGAAAATATGTACTGTCTTACCTGGTTATTTCACTACCATTTGATCAAAGATTGTTCTCCACTGAGGAAACCTGAGGTAGATAAAGAACAAAAGAAAAAAGTGAGACTGTATTCTCTGGGCAGGCAGATGCAACTACTTCCCAAGGTACACAAGAACTGCTGCAATTCAGGGACTGTATCAGTTTTAAAAATTGGGCTAATATAATACTTATATACAGCAGAAACTAATACGACATTGTAAAATAACTATGCTCCAATAAAAATTAACTTTAAAAAAGTAAAATAATAATTAGCTGGGAATTCCCCAGTGGTCCAATGGTTAGGACTAAGCACTTTCACTGCTGAGAGCCCAAGTTGGATCCCTGGTTGGGGACCTAAGATCTCACAAGCTGTGCAGTGATGCCAATAAGTAAATAAGTAAATAAAATAATAGCCAAATATTCAGTTACATTATTTAGCAAATATTTGCTAAATACCTGATACATGTCTCCACAATAGGCATGATTAAAATACAAAGATAAAGAAGTCAGGGATTTGCTTTCAGGAAGCTGGTGATTCAATAGAGGTAATAAAACATGTCAAAATTTCTTCCTTTTTAAGTAGCAAATATTGATTGAGTAAATCTATGTTCTAGAATTGTCCATGGGCTTCTCAGGTGGCACTAGTGGTAAAGAATTTGCCTGCCAATGCAGGAGACATAAGAGATGCAGTTTCAATCCCTGGGTTGGGAAGATCCTCTAGAGGAGGGCAGGACAACCCACTCCAGTATTCTTGCCTGAGGAATCCCATGGACAGAGAAGCCTGGTGGGCTACAGTCCATAGGGTCGCAAAAGAGTCGGACACAATGAAGCAACTTAGCACATAGCATAGAACTGTCTAAGGGAATTCTATACCTTAACTTATTTAATCATCACAACCCTATGAGATTGCCTCATTTTACAAATAAGAAAACTGAGGCAAAAAGTGATGAAAATACTCAAGGTTATATGGCTATTAAGCAGCACTCAGGGTTCAAATATAAGTCACCTCCAAAATGTGAGTTTTTTAGTCACTATTCTTTCATCTCTTTTCAGAAGAAAAAAAAAAAAAAGAAACTCATATTAGTATTTTCTTCTTAGAGAAAAATTAGAATTATATAGAAAAACAGGAAAAATAGAAAAGACACTCTCAAAGTCCTACAACCTAACACAACAGGTGTTAAATACGAAAACACTACTCTTTAAAAAATGTTTATTTATTTGGCTGCACCAGTCTTAGTTGGAGCACCCCTCGGTCTTCATTGCTGCAGTTAGGATCTTTAGCTGCAGCGTGTGGGATCTAGTTCCCTGACCAGGGATTGAAACCTGGCCCTGTGCGTTGGGAGTTCAGAGTCTCACCTACTGGACCACCGGGGAAGTGCCCACAAATACTACTCTTTAACTTGAACTATAATAATATATTGTAAGAAGGATATAGATAAAGGGCTACAAGAGTTCAGAGGAAGTAAAGAGGATTTCCACTAGATCTTGAAGGAGAGAGTAAGATGTGGATATTGGGGCATTCCAGGCAAAAAGAACTGCAAGAACAGGAGCATGGCCTGAAGGAGGCCCAAGGGTTATTGAGGAAACTGCAAGAAGTAGTTTGGCTGGAAAACCACCTTGAGCAATGAAGCTAGAAAACTAAAGGTCAAAAAATAAAAAACTAGAATTCCACTACCTATCATCTTATTAGTACTGGTAAAACTGTATTAATTACCATTTATCCCTGTGTCAATTTCCTTTATCAGCCTGAGAATTCCAGTCTAGATCCCTCTTCATTCATTGAGCATTTATCGTGTGCCAAGTACTGTGCTGAGCACTGGGGACGACAAGAAAACAAGGTATATCTTTGCCTCCAAAGGAAATTCACAGCGTAGTGGGAAAGAAAACAGTTCTATTGTGAATATAAACAGTGTGGTTTCTGTCAGTTGCTACCAAGTCTGGCTAAAGTCGACTATTACCAACATATCTGGCCATGGTCTCCTTTTCTCTGTACCCTACCTGTACCTTGTAGAAGCCTGGTCATAGGGAAGGACAATGAGGTGCTTGGAAAATAGAATCACTGATCAAATCAGGAGTCGACCAGAATGGGCCAGATAGAAGTAAATGGCAAGTGGAGAAGGCAATGGCACCCCACTCCAGTACTCTTGCCTGGAGAATCCCATGGACACAGAAGCCTGGTAGGGTACAGTCCATGGGGTCGCTAAGAGTTGGACACGACTGAGCGACTTCACTTTCACTTTTCACTTTCATGCATTGGAGAAGGAAATGGCAACCCACTCCAGTGTTCTTGCCTGGAGAATCCCAGGGACAGAGGAGCCTGGTGGGCTGCCGTCTATGGGGTCGCACAGAGTCGGACACGACTGAAGCGACTTAGCAGTAGCAGCAGCAGCAGAGTATATATGTCAGTCTCAATCTCCCAATTCATCCCACCCTCTTTCCCTCTTCGTATCCATATGTTTGTTCTCTATATCTGTGTCTCTATTTCTGCTTTGCAAATAAGTTCATCTGCATCAGGTTTCTAGATTCCACATATAAGTGATATACAATATTTGTTTTTCTCTTTCTGACTTGCTTCACTCTGTATGACAGTGTCTAGATCCATCCATGTTTCTTCAGATAGCACATTTCGTTCCTTTTCATGTCAACAGCCAATTCTGTATCTAGAAAATACAACCTTCAGGAATGAAAGTGAAATAAAGATATTCTCAGAAAAAAAAAAAAGAAGTAAATGGCAAGTAAGAGAATGACTGAAAAATGCCTAGGGATTTGAAACCTGACACTGGAGAGCAAGGTGAGAAAAATTTCTGTGGGAGTGCTGGCACTCTGCAAAATGTTGACTGGTTGGAGTCGAGGAACAAAGGAATTGGTAATGTTGTGAATGAAGACTGTAATTGGACCAGGACCCTTTTTCAGATGGTCTTTTGGGGGCGTAATTTAAGGACTTTACTTTCAGCACCAGACACATCCAAAACTGAACATCATTTCTGCTTTGGCTGAGCTGCTTCATTCTTTCTGGAGCTCTTAGTAATGATCCTCCACTCTTCCTCACTAGCAAACTGGACACCTTCTGACCTGAGGGGGCTCATTGTCCAGTGTCATATCTTTTTACTTTTTCATACTGTTCAGGGGTTTTTCCTGGGAAGAATACTGGAGCGGATTCCAATTTCCCTCTCCAGTGGACCATGTTTAGTCAGAACTCTTCACTATGACCCACCCGTCTGGGTGGCCTTGCATGGCATAGTTCACAGCTTCATTGAGATATCAATGTCCTTTCGCCATGACAAGGCTGTGATCCATGAAGGGAAAGTAAATTCTGATGCTATAAAGAACTACACTGCATAGGAACCTGGAATGTTAGGCCTATGCATCAAGATAAATTTGATGTAGTCAAGCAAAAGATGGCAAAATTGAACATAAGCCTCTTAAGAATCAGTGAACTAAAATGGACGGGAATGGGAGAATTTAATTCAGATGACAATTATATCAACTACAGTGGACAAGAATCCTTCAGAATAAATGCAGTAGCCCTCATAGTCAACAAAAGAGTCTGAAATGTAGTACTTGGGTGCAATCTCAAAAACAACAGAATGATCTGGGTTCATTTAATCCAAGACTATGCCCCAACCACTGATGCCAAAGAAGCTGAAGTTGACCAGTTCTGTGAAGACCTATAAGACTTGCTTGCTGCTGCTGCTAAGTCGCTTCAGTCATGTCTGACTCTGTGTGACACCATAGATATCAGCCCACCAGGCTCCCCGGTCCCTGGGATTCTCCAGGCAAGAATACTGGAGTGGGTTGCCATTTCCTTCTCCAGTGCATGAACAGGAAAAGTGAAAGTGAAGTTGCTCAGTCATGTCTGACTCTTAGCGACCCCATGGACTACAGCCTACCAGGCTCCTCCGTCCATGGGATTTTCCAGGCAAGAGTACTGGAGTGGGGTGCCATTGCCTTCTCCCACAAGACCTGCTTGAACTAACATCAAAAAAAGATGTCCTTTTCACCACAGGGGCTTGGAATGCAAAAGTAAGAAGTCAAGAGATATCTGGTGTAACAGGCAAGTTCGGCCTTGCAGTACAAAATGAAGCAAGGCAAAGACTAACAGAATTTTGTCACGAGATCACACTGGTCATAACAAACACCCAAGAGATGACTTTACACATAGACATCACTAGATGGTCAATATTGAAATTAGATTGACTATATTCTTTGCAGCCAAAGACAGAAAGTTCTACACAGTCAGCAAAAACAAGACCTGGAGCTGACTGTGACTCAGATCATGCACTTTTTGCATAATCCAAGCTTAAATTTAAGAAAATGGAGGAAACCACTAGGCTATTTAGGTATGACCTAAATCAAATTCTACGATTATACAGTAGACGTGATGAATAGATTCAAGGAAATAGATCTGGTAGATAGAGTGCCTGAAGAACTAGGGATGGAGGTTTGTAAACTGCACAAGAAGGGGTGTCCAAAACCATTCCCAAGATAAAGATATGCAAGAAAGTAAAGTGGTTGTCTGAGGAGGTTTTACAAATAGCTGAGAAGAGAAGAGAAGCGGAAGTGAGAGGAGAAAAGGAAAGATATACCCAACTGAATGCAGAATTCCAGAGAACAGGAAGGGGAGATAAGAAGGCCTTCCTCAATGAACAATGCAAGGAAATAGAGGAAAACAATAGAATGGGAAAGACTAGAGATCTCTTCAAGAAAATTGGAGAGATCAAGGGAACATTTCCTGCAAGGATGGGAATGATAAAGGACAGAAACAGTAAGGACCTAACAAAAGCAGAAGAGATTAAAAAGACATGGCAAGAATACACAGGCAAACTATACAAAAAAGTCTTAATGACCCAGATAACCACGATTGTGTGGTCACTCACCTAGAGCCTGACATCCTGGAGTGTGAAGTCAAGTGGGCCCTAAGAAGCATTCAGTTCAGTTCAGTCACTCAGCCCTGTCCAACTCTTTTCAACCCCATGGACCGCAGCATGCCAGGCTTCCCTGTCCATCACAAACTCCCTGAGCTTGCTAAACTCACATCCATCGAGTCGGTGATGCCATCCAACTATCTCATCCTCTATCATTCCCTTCTCCTTCTGCCTTCAATCTTTCCCAGCATCAGGGTCTTTTCCAATGAATCAGTTCTTCGCATCAGGTGGCCAAAGTATTGGAGTTTCAGCTTCAGCATCAGTCCTTCCAATGAACACCCAGGACTGATCTCCCTGCAGTCCAAGGAACTCTCAAGAGTCTTCTCCAACACCACAGTTCAAAAGCATAATTCTTCAGCGCTCAGATTTCTGTATACTCCAACTCTCACATCAATACATGACTACTGGAAAACCATAGCTTTGACTATAGGGACCTGTGTTGGCAAAATAATCTCTCTGCTTTTTAATATACTGTCTAGGTCGGTCATAGCTTTTCTTCCAAGCAGTAAGCGTCTTTTAATTTCATGGCTGCAGTCGCAATCTGCAGTGATTTTGGAGCCCCCCCAAAATAAAGTCTGTCACTGTTTCCATTGTTTCCCCATTTATTTGCCATGAAGTGACGGGACTGGATGCTATGATCTTAGTTTTTTGAATGTTGAGTTTTAAGTCAGCTTCTTCACTCTCCTCTTTCACCTTCATCAAGAGCCTCTTTAGTTCTTTCTGCCATAAAGTTTCTGCCTCTTTCTGCCATAAAGTTTCTCCTCTTTCACCTTCATCAAGAGCCTCTTTAGTTCTTTCTGCCATAAAGTTTCTGCCTCTTTAGTTCTTTCTGGCACTTTCTGCCATAAAGGTGGTGTCATCTGCATATCTGAGGTTGTCGAATATTTCTCCCATAATCTTGATTCCAGCTTGTGCTTCATCCAGCCCAGCATTTCACATGATGTACTCTGCATATAAGTTAAATAAGCAGGGTAACAATATACAGCCTTGACGTACTCCTTGTCCAATTTGGAAACAGTCACTTGTTCCACGTCCGGTTCTAACTGTTGCTTCTTGACCTGCATACAGATTTCTCAGGAGGCAGGTAAGGTGGTCTTGTATTACCATCTCTTGAAGAATTTTCTACAGTTTGTTGTGATCCACCCAGTCAAAGGCTTTGGCATAGTCAATAAAGCAGTAGATATTTTTCTGGAACTCTCTTGTTTTTTTTTGATTGCCGGGAGCCAGCTCACGAGATCCCACCCATGACAAGGTCATGAGGAGAAGGACTGATTGAGCAAGGCTTCTCAGGCCTCAGGGATTCTCGGAAGGCTGCCTCAGCGCTCACCTTAAAGATGATATCTGTCTTTCTGATGTTAGCTATAATAAACCTCTTCTTATTTTCTGTGACTTAGGTAGAAGGCTTTTCCTGATTCTCTTTTAAGATAGATCAATCTGAAACCTTAATCGATAAGGCCCCTGAACGGTGGCACCCTATTAGATTATCTAGGATATAGAGTATTTTAATCTAAACTTCCCTTGCTAGCATTTTAGTCTGTTTAACAAGTGTGCCTGTGCTTTTGGAGCCAATGTGCATGACTGCTCCTTAACAATAAAACAGTATTGAGAGCCTCCACACAGAAAGCCCCAACGGGCACAGAACCCTTCGTAGGAAAAAAGGCTTATTAGGAAATATAAGAAATATTGCTTTATGAAACTGTTACTTAGTTTATATTTACTCACTATGTTTTTGCTCTTAACGTATTTAGCCTATATAATGAAAGCATAATAGAGATTTATATAAATAGAAGTTTAGCTTTAATACAAATAATAAGACAATTGTTGATTTAACTGATGATTCTTACTTAGAGCTGACCTTCAGCTTGCTGTTCTATGACTTTATGGAACCACATTCTTTTCTGTTAAGCTCAAGGCATAGGATAGATTACCGAAAACAGGTTTTACCTTGAAACTTTCTGTTGATGAATTCTTTCCTGCTGTGCCTGATACAAAAGTGTTCTGGCTGATCAACCCTTATCAATAAAGAGTCACAAGATGTTAGAAGACCCCCAGGTCAGAAGATGATGTAAACAAAATGAACTAAGATATGCAAACGATGTCGATAAGGGTCAACACTGTTGACCCATTAAACTGATTTGGTATGACTCTACACTTTACATTTGTTTCTATGTACCACTAAAAATATAAAAGCTGTCTTGAAAACAATAAAGTCAGAAGACACTTGGAAACACCAAGACTCGCTGTGTCTTCTCATTCGCATCGCTGACGCTGTCCATCCTGAGGGAACCCTGGACAGCTGGAGCAGGACTCTGGTAGATGATCCAACGGATGTTAGCAATTTGATCTCTGGTTCCTCTGCCTTTCTAAATCCAGATTGAACATCTGGAAGTTCATGGTTCACGTACTACTGAAGCCTGGCTTGGAGAATCTTGAACATTACTTTGTGCAAAGGACAAAATTACTTTCCTTTGAGCATTACTAATGCATTACTAATTAGGAAGCATTACTATGAACAAAGCTAGTGGAGGTGATGGAATTCCAGCTGAGCTATTTTTGATGGAGGTAATGGAATTCCAGCTGAGTTATTTCAAATCCTAAAAGATGATGCTGTTAAAGTGCTGCACTCAACATGCCAGCAAATTTGGAACACTCAGCAGTGGCCACAGGACTGGAAAAGGTTAAGTTTTCGTTCTAATCCCAAAGAAGAGAGATGCCAAAGAATGTTCAAACTACCATAAAATTGCACTCATTTTATATGCTGAGCAAGGGTAAGTTCAAATCCTTCAAGCCAGGCTTCAGTAGTGTGTGAACTGACAACTACCAGATGTTCAAGCTGGATTTAGAAAAGGCAAAGGAATCAGAGATCAAATTGTCAATATTTGCTGGATCACGAAGAAAGCAAGGGAATTCCAGAAAAACATCTACTTCTGCTTCATTGATTATGTAAAACGTTTGACTGTGTGGATCACAACAAACTGTAGAAAATTCTTCAAGAGATGGGAGTAACAGACCACCTTATTTGTCTCGTGAGAAACCTGTATGTGGGTCAAGAAGCAAGAGTTAGAAACAGATGTGGAACAAGTAACTTTTTCCAAATTGGGAAAGGACTACAACAAGGCTGTATATTGTCACCCTGCTTATTTAACTTCTATGCAGAGTACATCATGTGAAAGGCCAGGCTGGATAAATCACAAGCTGGAATCAAAACTGCTAGCAGAAATATCAACAACCTCAGATATGCAGATGACACCACTCTAATGGCAGAAAGCAAAGAGGAACTAAAGAGTGTCTTGATGATGGTGAAAGAGGAAAGTGAAAAAAGCTGGCTGGAAACATTAAAAAAAACTAAGATCATGGCATCCGGTCCCATCACTTCACAGCAAATAGAAGGGGGAAAAGTGGAAGCAGTGACAGATTTTATTATAATTTTTTGGCCTCCAAAATCACTGCAGATGGTGACTACAGCCATGAAATTAAAAGATGCTTGTTCTTTGGAAGGAAAGCTATGACAAACCTAGACATCATACTAAAAAGCACAGACATCACTGTGCCAACAAAGATCAGTATAGTCAAAGCATGGTTTTTCCAGTTGTCATGTACGGAGGTGAGAGCTGGACTATAAAGAAAGCTGAGTGCTGAAGAATTGATGGATTGGATCTGTGGTGCTGGAAAAGACTCTGGAGAGTCTCTTGGACTGCAAGGAGGTCAAACCAGCCAATGTGAAAGGAAATCAACCCTGCTTATTCACTGGCAGGACTGATGTTGAAGCTGAGGCTTTAACTGACTCATTGCTAAAGACCCTGATGCTGGGAAAGACTGAAGGCAAAAGGAGATGAGAGTGGCAAAGGATGAGATGGTTAGACAGCATCACTGACTCAAGGGACAGGAATTTCAGCAAATTCCTGGAGGTAGTAGAGGGCAGGGAGGCTGCTGTGCTGCAGTCTGTGGGGTCTCAAAGAATTAGACAGGATTTAGCAACTGAACAAAACAAACTTGAAGATAAAAATACACCTTTTTCAAAGATCAATAAACACATGAAGATTCTCAACATCTGGTAACAGGGAAATGCAAATTAAAAGCAAGAGAAATACTTCACACACACTAGGCTGGCTATAATCAAAAAGATACATAATAGCAAATGCTATCAAGGATGTGGAAACATCAGAATCTTCAGATATTTGCCAGTGGGAATGTAAAAGGGTGCAGCTAACATGGAAAACAGTCTGGCAGTTACCCCAAAGGTTAAACATAGTTATCTGTGCCTGTATGACAGCCACTCCTAGGCATATACCCAAGAGAAAAGAACACATTCATCCACACAAAAAATGTAGCAAGAGTATTCATTATAGCCAAACAGTGGAAACAACCCAAATGTCCATCAATAGATGAATGGATTAAAAAAATATAGTATATTCATGCAATGGAATAGTGTTCATCTATAAAAAGAATAAAGTACGGATACATATTACAATGGGGATTAAACTTAAAAACATTATAGTAATTGAATGAAGGCAGTCACAAAACACCACATATTGTATGATTCCACTTATATGAAATATCCAGATTAAGCAAAGTCATATAAAAAGAAGGTAGATCAGTTGTGCCAAGACTTAGGAAGAGGGAGGCACAAGGAGCAACTGCTAATGGGTACCTGTTTTGGGGGTGGGTATTGGGGGAAAAAACCCCTAGAACCAGATACGGGTTAAAGGACTCTGAATACTCTGTGATAAAAAAACACAAACGTGTACTTTTTTTAGAAGGGTAAATTTGGGGCTTCCCTGGTGGCTCAGTGGTAAAGACTCCACCCGCCAATGCAGGAGACACAGGTTTCATCTCTGACCCTGACCCAAGAAGAGTCCCATATGCTGAGAAGCAACTAAGCCTGTGTGCCACAACTATTATGCTGTGTTCTAGAGCCCAGGAACCACAACTACGGAGGCCAGGTGCTGCAACTACTGGAGCTGGTATGCCCCAGAGGCTATGCTCCCTCCACAAGAAGAAAAGCCACCACAGTGAGAAGCCTGTGCACCACAACTAGAGAAAACTGGTGCTCACCAATGAAACTGCAACACAGCCAAAAAATAATAAAATAAATAAAACTATTCAAAAATAAATAAAGAGCTAATTTTAAATCTCAACTTAAAAATCAAATTAAAATTTAAAACACTTTTTTAGGGAATTAAGACTCAGGGCTTTTCATGCCATGGGCCCGAGTTCCATCCCTAGTCGAAGAACTAAGATTCCACAAACTTCACACCACAATGGGAAAAAAATAAAATTTTAAAGTTTCTGCGCTCACAGAGGCCCCCTGCCACCTAGGGAGACGGGAGGCACACAGCAGCGACAACCAGAACCAACCACAAGGTCAGCCATTCTTCTAGGCCAAGGACCGTGAACCCATCACGACTTCCGGAGCGGAAATCCGACCTTAGAGGCCCCTGATTGGCTGAGGTGAAGGAGTGGGCGGTGCAAAAAGGGGCTTGTAGATACGCTCGGAGGGGGCGGGGCCGAACGAAGCCTTAGATCGCGAGATTTTGCTGGTTCCGCATTTTGGGTCTGGAAGGTGGGGGAGGAGTACTAGGCGGGTTCAGTTGCTCACACCCGCTTGCACCGGCTCTGCATCGGTTCCACTCGGGCTTGGAGCTGTGGCGGCTCCGGCTTCGGCTGTCCGCCGGCTTCGGACCTTCCGCCCCTTCCCAGTTCCGCGCGGACTCCGAGTCCTGACCGCGGCGGGGGCCAGCGGCCCCTCCCCTCCGAGGACAGAAGATGAGCTTCCTCTTGTGAGTGTGGCCGGGGCTCCAGGGCTGAGTGAGGGCCGAGGGCCGAGGGCCGAGGGCCGGGAGGGGCGATGGGGCGCCTGAGGCGAGGGCAGTTCCGCGGGCCGGGGTAGGGGGTGCCAGGTGCTTGCTTTGCTAGCGCTCGGAGTCTTGGGGGAGGCTAGGACGTGGGTAGAAGCCGACGGAGATGAAGGTCGAGGCAAAGGAAGCGGAGCGAGAAGGTTGGGGTGTAGAAAGGCCCCGAGGCCACAACGCGCTTCGAAACTTTTCCGCCCGAGTGCGCCTGAGGGCAGAGAGACGATCCGGGGCTCCCAATTTCTCTCAAGTCCCCAGCCTTTTAGTAACGATGCATGCTGATTAAGCTTTTTATTCCACCATACGTCAGCTTTATTATCGTCAGGATTAAATTACCCCCGCGGAAAAATGCCGCCCCAGGAAAATGTGGGAGTGCCTCTTAAGTTAAGCTGCGGCCTTTACATACAGTTCTGATTCACCCCACTTTGTGAATTTCTGTAATTAACTAAAGTCTTTTTAACTCAGAATCCTGTTTCAGAGATAGCTCTTGGACCCAAGTGAGCCTTCAAGTGGGAGAAGTTTGTAAACGTTAACGTTTGGGAAGCATTGCTGTAGCACCTTTTTTTTCTCGGGTGGCCCTCTATACCTAGTGTACTGCTTAAATATGTATTTTATGAGCGAATAAATATTCATTTTTAGTTATGGGCGTCACCCGCATACTTGACTTCTAAAATAGTGTATCATAACCAGAGTTCACCCCGTTTCTTATTGTGAGAAATTTGGATTCTTTTCTAGTGTTTTGCTGTTGTAAAATAGGATTACAAGAAATATCTTTGACAAACAATCGCTTTTCCCCTCCTTTGGATTATTTTTTTAAGCGAATAGCCTTCAAAGTGTGATTACCATATCAAAAAATCTGTTTTGATTTATATTTTAATTGAAAGTTTCCGTATTACCAGAACAATCCCCCCCATAACCAGTCTTTTTCTTATGTTAATGTTTAGTTAGTGGTTTGTTTGTGGATGCACAGTTCTTATTTGTTTTTTGGACCTAAATATGACTCTGTTTATTTCTTTTAAACTTTGTTTTGTTGATAGACAATTGAGTTTCCACTTTTTGGCTGTTTAATCACATCTACCTTTTGCAAAATTTTCTCCAATTTTGTAGATTCTTTTCACTGTCTTGATGGTGCCATTTGAAGCACAGACATCTTCATTTACATGCATCTTGCTAGTTTTCCATATTTAGCTTCCTGTCATTCACAGCTTGTTTTTTATTGTAAAGGGTCATTCCCTCTAATGTAATACTTCCCTATTAAACGTAGCTCTTTATTATGTTAAACACAAACTTCCCATGTTTGATTTTTATTGTTTTCATAACTCCTTTTTGCTTAACAATCAGTCTTATTTAAAATTCAGATTACTCAGGTAAAGTGAAAGTCCTCAGTCTTATTTCCTTTCCCTTCATGGAAGTAATCACCAGTATCAGTTTGATGGGTGACATTTTCTATGCATTTACAAAATAGACTTCTGCTGTACATTTCATATTGTAATATGTGTGACCATGTATTGAAATCTATCTGTGAATTCATGTAGCTCCATCTTGTTCTTCTTAATTGCCATATGGTATTCCATGATATAGATGTGTCATACTCATTTCTCTACTAGTAAGCTTTAGGATTGTTTCCAGGTTTTTCACTATTAAAAACAATTTTGGAAAACACATCCTTATCCATATCAAGGAGGGATACCTAAAAGTAGAAGGAACGGATTGAGGAGCATTTCATATCTGTTCATTTGTCATTGTTTTTCTTTCTGAATTGTATATTCATCTCTTTAACCCACTTTTCTAAAGCCTTTTTCTTAACCGATTATAAAAGCCCTTTATTATTTAGTTCATACTTTGTAATATGGTACTTTTTTTTCTGAACTATGGAAGTTTTAATTGTTATAGTTAGAAATCTGTCCATTTTTTTCTGAGCTTTGTGTTATATTAGGAAGACCTTATGAATGGTGTGAGATAAGAATAAAAGCTTACTTTTCCCCTCCAAAACCAGTTGTTTATTTTCCCTGCTATAAATTCCAAATGTTAGTGATTCTTCTGTAGTTTGCTTTGATGGCACCACAAGTACTTTGATGCAGAAAACTGGATTTTTAAGCTATCAGAGACTTTGAACTACCACTCTCACAGCACTGTTTTCTGTAGATGAAAACAGGCCAAAAGGAGGTTAGGTTTCTCAAGTCATCACAGAGTTAGTGGCAGATCAATAACTAGAATCCAGTTTTTTTCTTCTTTTGGTTAGGGTGCCCTTTCTGTTATACCAGACTGCTTCGTGCCGCTCAGTAAAATTGCCCTCTGTGTGAAATTGTGCTGCTATTCCTGTTTCTGTGTAGGGGAAACTTTCTTAAAATTTTAAGTCTTTATTGTGTGTCCCCCACCCCCACATCGTCACACTTTTCAGGAAATGTTTTTTAATTTCAAAACAATTTATATGCCTAAAATTGTCATTCTACATCTGATCCTAAAAATTGATATACTCTTATTTTTAACCTAACAGTAGTAGCCGCTCTTCTAAAACATTCAAACCAAAGAAGAATATCCCCGAAGGATCTCATCAGTATGAACTCTTAAAACATGCAGAAGCAACTCTAGGAAGTGGGAATTTGAGACAAGCTGTTATGTTGCCAGAGGGAGAGGACCTCAATGAATGGATTGCTGTTAACAGTAAGTTTTTTAATAACTTTCAACATTACTAGTTGATAAGATTTTGCTGAAATCTTTTTGTTAATGGATTTTCTTTTATGCGTGTAAGTGAAAGTTGTTCAGTCGTGTCCGACTCTTTGCGACCCCATGGACTATACAGTCCATGGAATTCTCCAGGCCAGAATACTGGCATGGGTAACCATTCCCTTCTCTAGGGGATCTTTCCAACCCAGGGCTTGAACCCAGGTCTCCCACATTGCAGGTGGATTCTTTACCATCTGAGCCACCAAGGAAGCCCTTTTGAGTGTAAGTATCATAATAAAACAGATTATCTGTGAAGAAACACCTAAGTGCAAATACATCCAAAGTGTTTTCTCTTCAGGGTGTGGTTGAGTTAGAGAGACCTGAGGAGAAATGAAGAGTGCTTTGGGGTTATCTCTGAGAATGGTCTGAATTGCTGAGTAAGGTCAAATGAGAAATTGATAAAATACAAAGATCCTACCTGTGATGGACATGACTTTGCAGGGATCCATCTTCACAGTTGTGCCCCCACTCCCAGCACCTTTCATTTGCCTGTGTATACAGAGAAGTCACCTTTCATTTGCCAAGTGTATACGTAGTTGCTTTGGTCAGTCACTTGATTATTGTGACTTTGGAATAGTGAGAAGGAAATTGAGAGACTGGGAGAAAGCGGAATGACCCATGAGCTGAAAGTCACTCTGAATTCAGGAAAGTAAGGGCATGACATGGGAAGATATGCTGAGACTGGAGCATTGTTTTGGAGTCCATCATTTTTTAGATGAGATCAGTTCTGGATGATAGGGTTTAAGTCTGTTAGGAATTGTTGTTGTTCCAGGAATCTTTAAAACTTTTTAATGGAAATTTTCAAACATACAAAAGTAGAGAAACTAGTAGAATGAATTCCCAGGTATCTATTATCCAGCTTCAGCAATTATCAATTCATGGCCAGTTGTGCTGTTTCTGTACACTACCCTGATTATTTTGAAGGAAATCCCAGACATGTTTCTGTGATAATGAAAATGTATATCTTCACTATGGCCATTTAGCACTTGAAATGTGGCCACTGTGCCTGAAAGTGAATTTTAAATTTAACTTCATTTTAATGTAAAATGTACTTCGTTTTAATGTAAATTGCCCTGTGTGTCTAGTGGCTACCATGTTAATACAGATTTGGAGCTTTGGTCAAATTCAGGTTTGATTTTGTTTTAGGTCTACTTCTCAGGTGGTGGTACATACTTCCAACAGCGTAGATGCTTCTGTGTTGATAATCATTGCCTTGGTCAGTGTGGTCTAATAGGAATATATTGTAAGTTATAAATGTAATATAAAAATTTCCAGTAGCCACATTAAGAAAAATTTTATTTTCCTCAACTCATTAAAAAATGTTATTCATACTACTAAGAGAAAAAAAAACAAGGTGCAAAACTATATAATGTGTTTTCTTTTGTGTTAGATGGGATAAGGAAACTTATGGGGCAAGAGACAGAAGAAATTAGTAGTTACGTTGGAATGGTTGGGATTTGATCTTTTTAAAAAATTATTTATTTGGGTGTGTTGGATCTTAGCTGTGGCATGCAGGATGTTTCCTTGCCACTCACGCAAGCTTCTCTCTAGTTTTGACACATAGGCTCTAGAGCTCATGGGCTCAGTAGTTGCCCAGTGGCGTGAGGGATCTTATTTCCCTGACCAGGGGTTGAACCTGCATCTCCTGCATTGAAAGGTGGATTCTTAACCCCTGGACCACCAGGGAAGTCCCTAGATTTTTTTCTCTATATATTTTTATCTCTTTTTTGTTATGTGAGCCATGTTAAGTATTATCTATTCAGAAAAGACCCCTTTTTTGTAATCTTATTCTTTTTAAGATTTTTTAATTGAAGTATAGTTGATTTACAATGTTGTGTTAATTACTGCTGTACAGCACAGTGATTGTTATATATACATATATTTAGTTAATGTATACGTTTTTTGTATTTTTCAGTATTGTTTATCATAGGATATTAATTCTCCCTACTATAGAGTAGGACCTTGTTGTTTATCTGTTCGATATATAAGAAGCTTACAAATGCTAATGCCAATTTCCTACCCTATCCTTCCTCCATCCCCTCCTCCTCCTCCCTTGGCAACTACCAGTCTGTTCTCTGTGTCTGTGGTTGGTTTCATAAATGGGTTCATTTGTGTCATATCTTAGTTTCCATATATGTGATATCATATAGTATTTGTCTTTCTCTGAGTTACTTCACTTAGTATGATAATCTCTAGGTCCATCCATGTCGCTGCAAATGGGATTATTTCGTTCTTTTTTTGTTGGGGGGTGGTGTGCAGCATACAGGATCTTAGTTCCCCAACCAGGGATTGGACCCATGCCCCCTGCATTGGGAGCATCTAGTCTTAAGCACTGGACCACAAGGAAAGTGCCATCTTTTGTTCTTTTTGGTAACTGAGTAGTATTCCAGTGTATATATGCGTTCATTTGTCTTTGGACTTCTAGGCTTGTCTCCCTGGCTGCTGTGAACACAGGAGTGCATGTATCTTTTTGAATGACAGCTTTGTCTGGATATATGCCCAGGAGTGGAATTGCCAGATAATATGGTAATTCTGTTTTCAGTTTTCTGAGGAACATCCATAATGTTTTTCACAGTGGCTATACCAACTTACATCCCCACCAACATTGTAGGAGTATTCTCTTTTCTCCACATCCTTTCCAGCATTTGTTATTTGTTGACTTTTTAATGATGGCCATTTTGACTGGTGTGAGGTGGTACCTCATTGTAGTTCTCATTTGTGTTTCTTTAATAATCAGTGATGTTGAACGTCTTCTTTGTTGTTGTTTCTCATCTTTATTTATTTCTTTGTTGTTGGCTGCACTGGGTCTTGATTACCGTGTGTGGAGAATGCGGGCTACCTTGTAGTTGCAGTGCACCGGCTTCTTGTGGCAGTGGCTTCACTTACTGCATAGCACTGGCTCTGTGGCACACAGGCTTCAGTAGTTGTGGCACATAAGCTTAGTTAAGGCATGTGGGGTCTTCCCAGACCAGGGATAGAACCAGTGTCCCCTGCATTGCAAGACAGATTCATAACCACTGTACCAGCAGGGAAGCCCCAATGTTGAACATCTTTTCATGTGCCTATTGGCCATCTGTGTATCATCTTTCATTTTGAAGGAATCTGTTTGCCATCTTCAGCCTTAGATTTTTCTTTGAGACTTACTGCTCTAACCAGCTAGTCTCGACTTTTTGGTTCCGAGAACGCAAAGAGTTTTTAATTATATGAGTTGTGTTTAATGATCCTGTGTTAGAAATTAAAACTGAGCAATTTAAAACATTTATTTTAAATTTCATCTAAAAATAGCAATAATAAACCTATTACATGTTAACATAAATGTATTTTTATAAAAATAGCTGTTTTCCAAAGTAAATGTTAGTGAGAAGTATGGCATTGGTTGCAAATCTTATTTAATGTCTGATGGCTGGATTCTCATACCTCTTCTGCATTCAGTCTGTTGTGATGTCATACCGTGGAGCCTCTGGACAGCTCCACTGTGCCTCATAAGAGAGTGAGAATTCAGAGCAATTAAAATGGTTCTGACCTCACAGTTTCCTCTATGAAACAGGGAATCTCTGGACCATATTTTGAGAACAGACCAATAAACCAGCACACCATCTAGGAGCATTCTTTGTTTTGAAAGAGTATGAATGTATTACTTTCCTAGAAAACATGACTAAGAGGAAAGTTTATAAGTGAGGGGGTTTTGTATAAAATTCCTTTTGACGTGGTGGAGCTTTTTTATTCATTTGTTTTTTAAGAAACTTGGAAAAGCCCTAGTTGACTTTAGGTAGTCTTTTAGACAGGGAACTGAGACATTTTAACAAATCTTTCCAAGGCTTATGTGGTTCTCTCTGCACAAAGCAGTGTATTTCAGTCAGTTAAGCCTGAGTTTCTTACCCCCTTCCTCTTCAATTTTCTTCCAATTCTAGCTGAAGCTCTTTAAGGAAGTACTCCTTGACTGTCTCAGCTTCCCAAGATGTTACCTTTTCTCTGAATTATTCTAGCACTTTTTGTTGGCCTTCTGATGCTCTCTTCTTATATGTTATATTATCCCTCTCTTGATTTTGTCCTTTTTGTTAGCTAGAGACTCTAAGACAAGGGACTGTATCTCGTGTATTTTTTATGTCCTCAATTTGTACTGGGTCTCAATTTTTTATGATAAATTAGATTTTTTAAATGCCTGATATAGCTGAATCACCTCCCTCACAGTATATTCCATAATACTTTTCTTCTCTTTCCTAACAAATGATTTCCTAACAAATGGTATTGTCTGGTCGAGACTGATAAAAACGTATGGATTTTCCTTTGCTTGGATATCATCAAATTGTATATTCTAATGTAATAATTACCTTTAAGTTAGAATTTTTGTTTTTTGTTTTTAAATTTATTTATTTTTAAATGAGACAAAGATGAGCATTTTTAATGATAAAAGGTACAATTCACAAAGAAGATAGACATCATTAACCATTAGACACCTAACAACAAAGATACATAAGACAAAAATCAGAAGATATATAAGGGAAAAGAAAAAATATGTATAATCATAGTGAGACATATTAACATTTCTCTGACAATATTTTATTAAGTGCAGAAAAAATAAGAATAGGAGCATCTTGAATAATGTCATTAATAATTTAAATATAGTTAATTTTATTTATATTAGTTTGAACATTTCATACAAAGATAGGCACAATAAAGGACAAAAATGGCAGGGACCTAACAGAACCAGAAAAGGTGGCAAGAATACACAGAAGAACTGTATAAAAAAACTCTTAATGACCCAATTAACCACGATGATGTGGTCACTCACCTAGACCTGTTCATCCTGGAGTGTGAAGTCTAGTGGGTCTTAGGAAGCATTATTATGAACAAAGCTAGTGGAGGTGTTGGAATTTCAGCTGAGCTATTTCAAATCCTAGAAGATGATGCTGTTAAAGTGCTGTGCTCAATATGCCAGCAAATTTGGAACACTCAGCCGTGGCCACAGGACTGGAAAAGGTCAGTTTTCATTCCAGTCTCAAAGAAAAGCAATGCCAAAGCATGTTCAAATTACCGTACAATGGCACTCATTTCACATCCCAGCAAAAAACTCCCATGGACGGAGGAGCCTGGTAGGCTATAGTCCATGGGGTGGCGAAGAGTTGGACACGACTGAGTGACTTCACTTTCACTTTTCACTTTCATGCATTGGAGAAGGAAATGGCAACCCACTCCAGTGTTCTTGCCTGGAGAATCCCAGGGACGGCGGAACCTGATGGGCTGTTGTTTATGGGGTCGCACAGAGTCGGGCATGACTGAAGCAACTTAGCAGCAGCAGCAGCAGGCTTCAGCAGTACATGAACTGAGAACTTCCAGAAATACAAGCTGGAAAAGGCAGAGGAACGAGAGATCAAATTGTCAACATATCCTGGATCATAGAAAAAGCAAGGGAATTCCAAACAAACATCTACTTCTGCTTCATTGACTATGCTAAAACCTTTGACTGTGTGGGTCACAACAAACTGGAATATTCATAAAGAGATGGGAATACCAGACCACCTTACTTGCCTCCTGCAAAACGTGTATGCAGAACAAGAAGCAACAGCAAGAGCTAGACATGGAACAATGGACTGGAATCAAGATTGCTGGGAGAAATAGCAATGACCTCAGATATGCAGATGATAACCATGTTAATGGTAGAAAGTGAAGAGGAACTGAAGAGCCTCTTGATGAAGGTCAAAGAGGAGAGTGAAAAAGCTGGCTTAAAACTCAACATTCAAAAAACTTTAAGATCATGGCATCCGATCGTATCATTTCATGGCAAATAGATGGGGAAAATGTGGGAACGGTGTCAGATTTCATTTTCTTCGACTCCAGAATCACTGCAGATAGTGACTGCAGCCATGAAATTAAAAGACGTTTGCTCCTTGGAAGAACAGCTATGTCAATACTAGACAGTGTTTTAAAAAGCAGAGACATCACTTTGCCAACAAAGGTCCATACAGTCAAAGCTATAGTTTTTCCAGTAGTCGTGTATGGATGTGAGAGTTGGACCATAAAGAAGGCTGATCACCGAAGAATTGATGCTTTTGAACTGTGATGCTTGAGAACACTCTTGCGAGTCCCTTACATCAAGGAGATCAAGTCAGTCAATCCTGAAGGAAGTCTACCTTGAATATTTGTTGGAAGAACAAATGCTGAAGCTGAAGGTCCAGTACTTTGGCCACCTGATGCAAAGAGCTGACTCATTGGAAAAGACTCTGATGCTGGGAAAAATGGACAGCAGGAGAAGGGGGCAACAGAGGAGGAAATGGTTGGATGGTATCACTGACTCAATGGACATGAATTTGAGCAAACTCAGGGAGTTAGTGATGGACAGAGAAGCCTGGTGTGCTGCAGTTCATGGAGTCACAAAGAGTCGGACATGACTTAGCGACTGAACAATAACAATCTTATATTCTAAACAAATGTATTTAAAGTTTTGTATCTCATACATTGTTACTAGATGTTCATAGGACATTTAGAAAAAAATGGCAAAAAGATAAACGTTACTAAATTTCAAAAAGAATTTTTTTATGATTCAGTTATATATGTACACATATTAATTTTGAAATTATTTTCCGTTATAGATTATTACAGTATATTGACTGTATCTTGTAACACAGTCAGTAATCCCTGTGCTATACAGTAAACCTTTGTTGCTTGTTGCATGTTTTTTTAAATTAGAAATCTACATTCTATTCATGCTGAATCAAACAAGTAGAATCAAACTAAACCAAGTCAAATAGACTAAATTTTTTTAGTTAGGCAAAAGTTCAGAAGGTTTCTAAAATTTATATATTATGCACATTATATATATGAATATAAGAGTTTTCTACTATGTTTGATAAAGGCTTGAGAAAGAAAAATTAAAAAAAAAGAACAGATGGAGAAATTGGAAAACATTAACTAAATGAAATGGGAGCACTGAATATGAAATAGAAAAAGTGAAACAAACTAAATAAAAGTAAAATTTCCTCATATGGTCCAGTTGTTTTTAAACATGGTTGCTTATTAGAAACATAGCTGGAACTCTGGCTCAAAAAAAATCTATACCTAGGTATTTGTATTTTTCAGAAAATTCCAAGGTAATTCTGATAATGTGTCCCGATTTTAAGAAGTGATTACAGGTTTTTCTAGTAAATGGTAATTTTGGTGATACAGAATTCTGTTATTTTTCTTTTGCCCAATCATGATACAGTGGTATTAAATGAGAGATAGTTACATAATCACAATAATGGAAGATGTTTATCTTTCACAATCAATAGCCAGGCAAAAAAGGTAATTACAATTGTAAGCCATAATGGGGACATGATTAACCTAAGAACATAATTACATATAATTTGAGGGGTCAAGCATAGTAATGTGGTAAATGGAAGTACACACATATGCATGTTTTCATCCACCCAGCCAGTCAGTCTTTTTGTTGGTGCATTTAATCCATTACATTTAAGATAATTATTGATTATATATGATCCTGTTACCATTTTCTTAATTGTTTTGGGTTTATTTTCTGTAGGTTGGTCTTTTCCTTTTCTTGTTTCCTGCCTAGAAATGTTCCTTTAGCATTTGTTGTAAAGCTTGTTTGGTGGTGCTACACATAACTTTTGCTTATCTGGAAAGCTTTTGATTTCTCCATGAAATCTGAAGGAGTCTTGCTGGGTAGGGTATTCTTGGTTGTAGGTTCTTCTTTTTCATCACTTTAAATATATCTCTAGAATGCTACCCTCGCTCATAGTGTTGAAATCAACTTGACAGTCTGATGGTAGTCTCTTTGTATGTTATTTGTCATTTTTCCCTTGTTGCTTTTAATGTTTTATCTCTGTCTTTAGTTTTTGTCAGTTTGATTACTGTGTGTCTTGGTGTGTTCCTCTTTGGGTTTATCCTGCCTGGGACTCTCTGTTTTCCTGGACTTGGTTGACTACTTCCTTTCCCACATTAGGGTAGTTTTCAGCTATTGTCTCTTCAGATATTTTCTCAGTTTCTTTCTCTCTCTTCTCCTCCTGGGACCCCTATAATTAGAATGTTGGTGCATTTAACGATGTCCCGGAGGTCTCTTAGACTGTCTTCATTTCTTTTCATTCTTCTTTCTATATTCTGTTCTGCAGCAGTGATTTCCACCATTCTGTCCTCCAGATCATTTGTCCGTTCTGCCTCAGTTATTCTGCTATTGATTCCTTCTAATGTATTATTCATCTCTGTTTGTTCTTTAGTTCTTCTAGGTCTTTGGTAAACATTTCTTGCACATTCTCAATCTTTCCCTCCATTCTTTTTCTGAGATCCTGAATCATCTTCACTATCACTCTGAATTCTTTTTCTGGAAGGTATCCTGTCTTCATTTAGTTGTTTTTCTTCAGTTAGTTGTCTTCATCTACGACATAATTTTCTGCTTTTTCATGCTGATTAACTTCCTGTAATATGGTTTTTGTTTTAGTTGCTGTGGGACTGTGATTCTTCTTGCTTCTTCTGTCTGCCCTCTGATGGAAGAGGCTAAGAGGCTTGTGTAAGCTTCCTGATGGAAGGGACTGGTGGTAGGAAAAAGTGGCTGTTGCTCTGGTGGGCAGGGCCTTGCTCAGTAAAGCTTTAGTCCAATTATCTGCTGATGGGAAGGGTTGTGCTCCCTCCCTGGAAGCTTTTTGGCTTGAGGTGACCCAGCCCTGGGTTTTATAGGCTCTATGGTAGGGTTTAATGGTGAACTCCTAGAGGGTTTATGCCAAGGGGGTCCTTCCAGTGCCACCGACACTGGTAGTGAGCCCCCGCTGACCTATGCATCGTCAAGAGACCCTCGAACACTAGCAGGTAGTTTTGGTTCAGTCTCCTGTGGGGTCACTGCTCCTTTCCTCTGAGTCTGGTGCACACGAGGTTTTGTTTGTGCCCTCCAAGACTGGAGTCTGAAGTCTTGTAATCAAATCCTGTTGGCCTTCAAGGTCAGATTCCCTGGGGATTCCCAGCCCCTTTGTTGGATCCCTAGGTTGGGAAGCCTGATGTGGGGTTTACAATCTTCACAACAGTGGGAGAACTTCTTTGGTATTATTCTCCAACTTGTGGGTCACCAACCCAATGGCTATGGCATTTGATTTTATCATGATTGCACCTCTCCTACCTCCTCGCTGCAGCTTCTTCTTTGTCTTTGGGCTTGGGGTATCTTTTGGTAGGTTCCAGCATCCTCATGTCTATGATTGTTCCATAACTAGTTGCAATTTTGGTGCTCTTGCAGGAGGAGATCTTAAGTGCACGTTCTTCTACTCCGCCATCTTGAACTGGAAGCTCAGTTGCCATTAAGTTATTAATATCTCTAATATTTTCCTGCTTACAGGCTGTTTAAAAGCTTAGTATCTTAAAAATAAGTATATATTAAAAGCTTACTTAAGGGAGTTCCCTGGTGATTTCAGTGGCTAATAAGACTCTGAGCTCCCAATGCAGGGGGCTCAGGTTTGATCCCTGGTCAGGGAACTAGATCCCACATGCTACAACTAAAGATTCCACGTGCTGGTGAGTGAGAGAGCGAGTGAGTGAGTGTGTGTGTGGGGGGACTCGGCTTGTTGTTGTCGGTGACTTCCCCGTCCCCTCCACCCCTCCCCCTTCCCCGCCGCCGCTGCAGTGGCCGCTCCCTGGGCCGTAGGAAATGAGGTGGAGAGCGACGCTGACAAACGGGCTCATCATAATGCACTGGAACGAAAACGTAGGGACCACATCAAAGACAGCTTTCACAGTTTGCGGGACTCGGTCCCATCACTCCAAGGAGAGAAGGCATCCCGGGCCCAAATCCTAGACAAAGCCACAGAGTATATCCAGTATATGCGAAGGAAAAACCACACACACCAGCAAGATATTGATGTCCTCAAGCGGCAGAATGCTCTCCTGGAGCAGCAAGTCCGTGCACTGGAGAAGGCGAGGTCAAGTGCCCAACTGCAGACCAACTACCCCTCCTCAGACAGCAGCCTCTACACCAACGCCAAGGGCAGCACCATCTCTGCCTTCGATGGGGGCTCGGACTCCAGCTCGGAGTCGGAGCCCGAAGAGCCCCAAAGCAGGAAGAAGCTCCGGATGGAGGCCAGCTAAGCTCCGCGGGGCAGGCCAGCAATAAAAACTGTCTGTCTCCTCTGTCGTCTTATCCTCCTTTCAGTTCATCTTTAGAACCCTCAGAACCATTTAAGAGACTCTATTTTTTTTTCCTCTTTCTCCTTTTTTTTTTTTTTAATTTTATTTTTACATAGAAGCTCTTGGACAACAGCTCTCGTTCTCCTTCCCCATTTCCACTTTTTTTCTTTTTTTTTTAAACATTTCCCTTCAGGGATTCCCTGTCCCCACCAGGAATTTTTAAACCAAAACACCCCAACTTGGCAGCTTTTTCTGTGGAGGACAGACGGCCGGCCAGACCTCTGAGCACATGGTGTCCTGACCACCCACCAGCTCCTCCAGCCCCGCCGGGCATGTGCCCGGGGGACTCCTGCCCTACCCAGGCCTGTCCTTCCGGGCCATCCTCACCTCTGTTTGATAGACTTTGTGAATCTGTGGACTGCTCTACTTTCAGAAGATGACCAGTTTGGAGTAATCAGAATTAGTCCCCCTTCTTTTTAAGGATTTTTTTTTTTTTTCCCTAAAAGGCTATTTATCGCTCCTATTGAAAGACCAGATCCTTGAAGAAGTTTGTGGTATAAAAGGAAGTGGGGACAGATTTGCAGCGCAGAGTCTTGGCCTGTTTCACTCCTGCTTCTCTCAGCTAGCCTTAGGGAGGTTGTGTGACACTTGTGTGGCGTGAGGGGACGGCAGCAGTGGAGCGGTAGCCGCCAGAGGGTGGTAGGGGGTGGGTGGGCCAAGGAGGGAGGATCGGGTGGGGTAGAGGTTTTTTGTATTGAGGGCCAGTGATGATGTTTTGATATTTATTTCCTGCTACTGAAAATTTGAACCTGAGTGAATTGTCCCTATTTCTGATGATGTCGGTATTGCAAAGCGACAGATTCATAAAGTAATGATCAAATCTTCCTTTCTTTCCGTGTGTATTTCTAAGAAATAGAGCCAACTGATTTTGTATGTAAATACCAAGAGCGGTTCACCTCGTACTAAACCCGCACCCCAGTGCGGACCCCTCCCCACCCTCGCCCCCTGCCTCCCCTTCCGACTGTCCTGGTACCTGTCCCCATTATGTGATCCAGCCCTGGTTCTGGCTGCGGTCAGCAGATCCCAGTGAAGGGTTTTGTGTGTTTAGGCCTCATTTCTTTGTCTTTTTCCTACTCTGTTCCCGGCATTTGCTAATTTCTAGTGTATACTCTGTAGTCTCAGTCCATGTTTGATTCCATTCCATGGAAATAAAAAGTATGTTGTACATACTGCTGAAGAATTGTCTTGCAAGTTAAGGCTTTCCCCTTTACTATAAGACTATAAATAAAAACTTATTTTATCCTTAAAAAAAAAAAAAGATTCCACATGCTGAAACTAAGACCTGGCACAGCCACATAAATAAATAATTTTTTTTAAGTTTACTTTAGGTGTGACAATTTAAAAAAGAGAATTTATAGTGCCCCTGGATTGTTGAATCTCCTGAGGATTCTTGGCTGAATCCTCCAGTTGAGAGATCTGATGTTTTATTGTGTTTACATGGACATTTTAACACAATTCTGCTATTAATTTTCCAGCTGTGGATTTCTTCAACCAGATCAACATGTTATATGGAACTATCACAGAATTCTGCACTGAGGCAAGCTGTCCAGTCATGTCTGCAGGTCCAAGGTACTTATACTGGCTATTATAGTTATTTGAATTACTAAATAAAGCTAATCACCAATTGATATAAATTAAATAGTAAAGACTTGTTGTTTTTCTTGTCTGTTTGCTTGTGAAAACAAAAGCTTACCTTTAACCTTTTAGTTATTAAATACTTTGGTATGTGTTTCCCAGTGTTTTGACTTTTTATAATTGCATTGTAGTAAATATGAATGTTCAGTAGGATCGAAAGTAAAGAAATTTAGGTTTATCTTGCCTTTGCAAAAGTTATTTTTTTCAATTTTGTTAAATTTATGGTTTTGTTTCTGTTTTTTAAATTAATTTCTTAGAATTTTTAGTTGACCCTTTAGTATTTGATTTTTTTCCTTGTGTTTATTTGATATTAATTGCTTCCAAATTATGGTGCTTTAGTTACCTGGCTTAAACATGCTAGATTAAAATTTTTTGACTGTAATAAATTTCTAGAAATATTGACAAAGAGGTGGAACCCTTTATCACCCACAAGGTTAAGATGTTACAGAATTAACATTTTATTGTCCTTCCAGTCTTTCCCTATAACAATTGATTGCTTTTATGTGATGATAGCTGGTATTAAGATATTTACCTCTTGGGAAAAAATAGTCCTTTCTGAATTTGCTATCATTTTTTATGTAAAGGTAAAAAAGGTCCCCAGTGAATTTGAGTTGTTCTTATTACATGATTTTAGGAGAAATGTTTTTTATTTTGTGAAGTGTTGTTTTAGTCCTCAAATTTCCTGTCTTTGGCTTAAATGATTCATAAAGTAAAGTTTTATTATTAATCATTCTACCTTAGCAAGGGTGAGATAGAAAAAGATGCATGCATAAGATTCTTTAAAACCTTCTCAAAAAACAGGGCTTTATAATCTTGGCTCTATTGATAATTACTTAATGGCCAACAAGCTCAGAATATGGAGGATCCATCAGCACCGTACCCACTCCTCAGCACCCTCTGTCTAACTGACAGGAACTCAGTTCCTTGGCCTTTTTCAGGGCTGTGTTGTAAAACAAATTCTGGCACAGCCAGCTGCCATACTATCTTTTTCTTTTCCATTTATTACCATCATATGTCAAAATATTGTGTAAGTTGAGTTGGCCCTCCATATCCATTGTCCCTCTGCCTCTGTGGATTCAACCAACTGTGGATCGTAGTATTTACTATTGAAAAATATCTGTATATAAATGGACCTGTGTGGTTCAAACCCGTGTTGTTTAAGGGTCAGCTGTCTTCCTGTAGGGAACTCCCAAGTAATCTTCAGTAGAACTTTGGTTAATTTACTAAAATTATATGTGTGTGAACACACTTACGTAGACAAACTGTGAACCTGCTATGATTATAAGTTGCAACATGTTTTTTTAAAACTTTATTATTAAAACTTTTTTCTCTCCAGATATGAATATCATTGGGCAGATGGTACTAATATTAAAAAGCCAATCAAATGTTCTGCACCAAAATACATTGACTATTTGATGACTTGGGTTCAGGATCAACTTGATGATGAAACTCTTTTTCCTTCTAAAATTGGTGAGTTAATGTTGTAGAACTAATATTCTTTTTAAATGATGAATGTGTTATGTTCTTTTTAATGCTCTATCAGTGTAACAAAATATAATAAAGACTGCCAGATCTCTCTACATAAAGGTTATAGATGTATACTCCGTCCAGCCGTGTTTGTGTCTGCCTGTGTTTCTTCGTCAGTACTAGTTGCCTCTCAGTTTTTCATCTTTTCTAAAATGGGTAAATAAATTTCTAGTATAATGTTCATTTTATAGAATATTGAAAAGATTGAGCATTTTTTGGTTTACTGATCATTGTGTGTTTTCTGTTTATATCCTTTGTCTATTTCTTTATGTTAAGGATATATTAGATCTTTGTCGTGCATATTGTATTTTTCTTCAGGTTGCCTTATTGTCTTATTTTGTTTATGAGGGTTTTTTGGCTATGTGTGTTATTCTTATTTTGACCTATTAATCTTTGCTTTTATGATGTTTGGATTTTAATACAATGATTAGAAGGGACTTTCCTACTTAAAGATCGTAAAAATATTTGTCGATGCTTTTATTTAGTACTTTTGTGGTTTTGTTTTTAATCTTTGTTCTGTCAGGAATTTTTTCTCAATACTCCTCTTTTTTCCCCAATTATAAATGCTAGTCAGTTTGTCCGGTACCATTTATCAAATACATGTGTCTTTAACCCCTAATTTTCATGTGTGTACAGCAAATTGACATGTGTTTTGGAGTCTTTTAATGTCTTTATTCTTATAGAAATTCCACACTGTTTTAATTACCATGGCCATGTATCTTTGAACATCTTGTAGGGCTAGTCTCTCTTCCTTGCTCTTCTTTTTCAGAATACTCACGGCTATTCTGGAAAGTTTGTTCTTCCAAAGAATTTAGAAACATTTTGTCAAGGTAAAGAAAAGACCTGTGACATTTTATTAAGATTTCATTCAGTTTGTAAATTAATGTAGGGATTCTTGTTCTCTTGACAATACTGAGTCTTTCTATCCAAGAACAGTCTTTTAATTAATTATTTCTTATTCCCTCTTGGAAAAATTCTGTATTTTCTTAAGTTTATTCATAGGCGCTTAATGTTTTTATTGATAATCTGGTTTCTAACTGGTTATTGTTTATTATATAGGAAAGCTGTTGATATAGCTGTGAATTTTATAATTGACCATCAGTTTCTGACTGTTTCTTTTGGATTGGTTTTCTTGAGTTTTTAAAGTTTATAGTCACATCAGACTAAGATAATACTAATTTCATCTATTCTTTTCTGATAAATATACTATTTGTGTACTCTTATCTAACTGCAGTGACTAGTACTTTCAGAGCAGTGCTGAGTGAAGGTGATGAAGGCAAACATCCTTCTCTTGTTTACTTTCATGTGAGTGCTTCTAGTATTTCAGCATTAAGCAGGAGTCTTTTGGTTAGAGGTTTGTGAATTTTTAAAAATCAAATTGATTGTAGGGTTTTATCACATGCTCTTCTATTTTCTATTGTTGATCATAAGGTTTTCTCTATTTTTTTCAGTGTTCTGCAAGAGTTTTTTTTTTTTATTTCTGGATATTTTGATTAAGATTTTGGCATTGATATTCATGGATGTGATTGATCCCTGTCATTTTCAGTATAAGGGTATCTTATGAACAACATATTGTTAGATTCTGTCTTGTCTGTTTGGGTTGCTATAACAAAAAGTACCAGAGACTGGAGGGCTTATAAGCAATAGAGATGTGTTTCTTAACTTCTGAAGTCTGGAAGTCCAAGATCAGGGGCCAGCATGGTCAGGTTCTGTCATAGGTCCTGGTTTACAGATAGCAAAAAACAGTCTTTTTGTTGTATCCTCACATGGCAGAGAGGGAAATCACCTCTGTTTCTTCCTATAAGGGCACTAAGTTTAGCCAAAGGGGCAGAGGCCTTATGGCCTGATAATCACCCCCAAAGGCCCCACCTCTTAATACCATTGTCTAGGGTGTTAGAATTTCAATATGATTTTGAAGGAGGCACAAAGCCTGCAATGGGGGAGACCTGGGTTTTATCCCTGGGTTGGGAAGATCCTCTGGATTGGCAATCCACTCCAGTATTCTTGCCTGGAAACTCCCCATGGACAGAGGAGCCTGGTGGGCTACAGTCCACGGAACCACAGAGTCGGACACAACTGAGCAACAAAGTGCGCGTGCGCGCGCGCGCGCACACACACACACATTCAGAACATAGCAGATTCCTTTTTAAAATCTAATCAGAGGCTTTCAGGAGAAAAATTTATATCTTGATGTTATATTTGGTCTGTTTGCTGTTGGTCAACTTTTCTGTTCTATAAAGACTTTTGTTTCCTTTCTCATGGATCTTTTATTGTGTATTGGCTGTGCTTGAATGTTAAATTCAGCTTGGAAAGTGCTTAGATTAAAATAAATCACTTGTATTTATCTATCAGAGTCTCCCTTTTATGGAGGTAAAGAATACTTTTGTCATTATTCTCTTTCTTCAGCTTCCCGATTCTTCAGTATTTTATCCTAATGTTCTGGGATTATTTCCCCCTTCGTTAGACTATTATCCAGATTTTAACTTATGCCATTATTTACCATTTTAGACAAAACTGATTATTACTCATTTTTAACCTAATATATCTAGCTTATTAATGTTCTTTTTAATAGCAAGATGCCCATTTGCTAATTCTGAGAGAAAAAGGATTTGACTTAAAAGTCCATCTTTTCAATACATGAATATAAGACCTAGTCCAGAAAAACATGTCCATAAGCCTCAGAATAATGTGTGAAAAGGCATGTTGTTACAAAGTCTGGGGATGAGGGGTGGAGGAACACGTACACATACATCAGCTTACAAGAGCAAAATATACTAAATTTCAAACTATTAAGGACTGGTGGAAAAGTCAAGAATACAGAATGCAGGGAAGGAGAAAGTTTTAACTTTTGTTTTCTGAAAAATTAGAGAAAAAGGACATGTTCAAGAGTAGTGTAGTGTTCAAAATTAGGCCAACCATTCTAGGTTATTTTGGAAGCAGTTGCTGTCTTATGTGTTTGTTAACTGTACTCAGTGCCTGTTGTATTGTCTTCTGTCCCTGTTTTCTAAGAAACATTGATCTTGTCAACCAGAATTCTCAGGAATGCAGCCAGTCATATCCCCACCTGCACTGCTTGGAGAGAGATGACTAAGATCTCTCCCAGTTCTTTTATGAGGAGATATTTATTTTCTTTGAAAAGTAAGGAGGTGCCATTCTTCCTCTTTATAGAAAGTACTATTCCTCTTCTTACACTACAGGAAAATGGAAATAGCACTTTAAAAGTTTAAATAAAAAGTTGGGGGGACTCTTAGCGTAAGAAGGAAGACTAGATTTTCAGAGTACTTCAGAAGATAAAATATTTTTTATTTGTAGACAGTAGATAATGACTCAAGTTGTGCTTTTTTCTTTTGCTTGGGAAAGTTTCCAGTCCTGGTTGAGTATGTATGTGTGTGTGTGTAAAAAATCTTTTTAGAGTTATAAATTGCCAAATGTAAAAATTTTCTATTTATAGTCTAAACTATAAGTAGAACTTCCTGGGAGTTCCCTGGCAGTCCAGTGGTTAAAACACGCTTCCAGTGCAGGGGATTCGAGTTCAATCCCTGACTGGGGAGCTAAGATTCCCAAAAGGCTGCATGACAGGGCCAAAAAAACAAGAAACAAACAAACTTGTTGCCGTTAATTTTAGGGAGAAATTCTCCAGTATTGAACAAGTAAAATTCAACTTTGATTCAGCGTCATCTTCCATAGCTTGTCACTTGTGCCTAGTATTCTAAGGCAGTCAGCAAAAGTGTGGTATGAGGATACCTCACATACTTAGGTTTGGGTGGTTTTTTCCCTTGCCTTTTAAAAAATATATATATGGATAGAAGCTTGTATTTGTGAATTTGTATATTGGAAATGTTCATGGTATTGTCTAAATTTTTCTATTTATTTTTGTCTTACTGATAAAAGACTGAGACACACATATATATATGTATTACAGGTGTCCCATTTCCTAAAAACTTTATGTCTGTGGCAAAAACCATTCTAAAACGTCTATTCAGGGTTTATGCCCATATTTATCACCAGCACTTTGATTCTGTGATGCAGCTGCAGGAGGAAGCCCACCTCAACACCTCCTTTAAGCACTTTATTTTCTTCGTTCAGGTAAGTTGAGTTAAGTTGCATTGAATTTGGTATATCTTTTGACATGGACATATTTGAATTGGTAATTAATAAAGAGTGTTTATAGTGTCTTATTTGTAGATATAGAGGTAAGCTTGCAGAGATCTCCTGTCTTATTCCCTTTTTCTTGTTTATTTCTTTGATGTACATAACAGAATAGAAGGCATCACCCCCATTTTGGGCCTTTTGCCTCTGGAGAGACCTGCCCCTGGTCTCTGACTGGAATATGACATGAAGCACCAAACACCCAGGAAAGCTTGTCAACACCCTCGTGTCCCATTGCCACTGCTGCCGTGGGAAAAACATCTAGGGTTGTGTCGTTTCATAAGATGTCTATGCCTGGAGGAGAAACTTTTGGAAGAACTCCTTAGCTACTATCTTGAGTTAGTTTCCAGAAGTCTATTTCAGGCCGAATCTTACAATGTTAGCAGCTAGAAATGTCACAAAGAACCACCCCCTTCAGAGGTGTGGCTTATTTCCTTAGGGGCCCTTAGTTGGAATTAGAACTTTTTAAAGTCAAAATAATTCACATTGTTTGAAAAAAATGATCAAAGAATAGGGACTCCTTAGCCTAACTTTAGAAATATATAATTCTTTATGCAAATATAAGTATATCTCTCTATAGATATTTTGATGGAAAAAACAGTAGCTTTTATAGTAGATATTATATATCCAATTCTGTGTACTGCACAGAGGAGAATGTACTGTGCTTTCTTTTTTGTCTTTCTTAGAGATTCTTGCCTGTCGTAGATAGTATGTAGATGTAAGTATATGGAAGTAAAAGGTCCACTGCCCCAGAGGAGGCCACTATCTATTTAAGTCCCTGTATTAATTTTATTTTTCTTCTTTTTTTAGGAGTTTAATCTGATTGATAGGCGTGAATTGGCACCTCTTCAGGAATTAATTGAGAAGCTTGGATCAAAAGATAGATAAATTTTTCTTCTGGAAAAGTTACCTTCTTGCTTCATCTACTGCTAGAGCTATCTCACTGCTTTCTGTTATAGACTAGTGATACAGACTTTAAGAAAACAGGATAAAAAGACACCAATTGTCTGTGTCTACTGATAAAATTGTCCCAAAGGTAGGTTGGCCTAATACCTTCAGAGAGAAATTCAGGACATGACTGAATCTGAGGCACTGTATAAATCACTGCTGTTACTACCACAGAGTCATTTTTGGTTATAGTATATGAGGACTAACTTGTAGTTTATTAGTTTACTTATTCATGTACTGAAGATCTTCTTGACTGTAGTCAAGTCATCTTGACTGAAGTCTATTTCAGGTAACAGCATGATGGATATAAAAAATTTCTACCAATAATTTGTTAACAAGCTTCCAGAACATATTTCCTAATAATGCAATCAGATCAGTTTTATTCTGCTTTTATATTACAAATAGGCATTTTGAAATTTTCTTTAGATTAAAAACATTTGTGTCACTTTGGATAACCTTTTAGTTTGAAGTTTGTATGCTAGTGTTTTTATAGGTTATATATATATGTATATTTTTTTCAAAATCCATGATTGCAGTTTAAATCATCATAAGATGTGGTATGGGAGTAACCAGAGTTATTTCTAAAATGACTTTATTTTTTAATCTTTATTTGGGATTTTATTCACAGCCTGTCTAAATTTTTAGTGTGTATCAAAGAATTCTTTTAAGGCATCTGAGAATTGTCTTGCAGATGTTTAGTTTGAAAAGCTTCATTCAGATTAATTTTAATATGTAGGTTTAGGCTGAGAAAAGGAAGACTTCCAAAAAAATTATAACAAATTTGGGTCTCAAAAATCATTATTTTCATTCATGTTTTTGGTTTCAGAGGCCTTGAAATTTGTATAGGAGAATAGAAGAAAGTACTCAAGAGTACTTGATTATTTTGAGTTTTCCTTAAAATAGAAACTATTTCTATGTATTTTTATTGTGTCTTGAGACATAGTTAAAAGTAGTATAGAAATGCATGAACTTTATCCCAATAAGGTTAAAACATAAGGAAAACCACAATAAAAAACCTTAAAGGTGTGCACATTTTATAACCCAGCTAAAAGTTTGGTGTGCTACATGTTCTTTAATGTGTGTGTGTGTGTGTGTGTGTGTTGGGGGTAGGGGGATATGTGTTTAAAGGAGACAAAAATGGGATAAGTAAAAAAAACCTTCATTCTGTTAATAGTCAAAGGATGGATTGGCATTTTATTCTGTTTTAATTGTTTTTGTATCAAAACTTGAAATTATTCTGTTGGGGTAAAAAGAATCTCCTTTAGTGAAGAAAAGATCTAGTTTTCAGTAGATTTTTCAGATATAAACTGTTTGAAGTGTATTGAGGCACACATGTTACTAAAGACTTGCCAGACTGGCAACACTTGAAATTCATCAACATTGTTTCAGAGCTATGATTTTTTGCAAAGTACTCATTGTGTTCCTTGATACCTTTGGTTAAGGTTAAATTTGAAGGGTTTTTTTGTTATTTATTTTTATTATTCTACTAGATTGTAAAGAAAAAAATGACTTAGAAACTCCATTTTTGTGATAACTCAATTTCAATAAATTCTTAAATATATATAGAATTTTAAAGGAAACAAAACATTTTATCTGATTTAGGCTGAAGCCATACATTGTTGTTTGGGAAATAGTGGGAAAACCCCTTATAAAAAAAGTCCTCTATGAAACATTCCATAATCCTCATTTTAAGATTATCCAAGAGGACCATCAGGCATTCTGTGTGTTTATGTTAATCATTTCCAAACAAGAAGGTTTTTAGAATGTTAAGATGTTACTGTCTCTTGACTTTGAACATTGTTGGCTTTAGTTAAGTCTTCTAGGAATGAAATATTTCTGAAGTAAGATTGTATTTTTATCATTTCTAATATTTCAGGTATCATCAAATAAAAGTGTTCTTACTTTACTTCATTTATTTTCAGTGGTAGAAATCCTCCCTCTCTTCATGACTTAGAGCCCTAAAACTAAGTAACTAAAGTAGAGACAGCTTAATAATGGGACATAAATTTTAAAATTTGTTGGTAATTAAGAATTCAGGTAATTCAAAATGTCCCTTTTTAAAAAAATAAATAAAAGCAATACCCCAAAAAAAGCATTCCCAGTTAATCTGGCTTAACCAACAATGCAACCAAACATTTGTGTTAACATTATTTACATCCAAGGCCAGGTAGTGAACAGGAGAGATGGAGCAAAGCGCAGAGAACATGGAGAAGATAGCACCTTCTTGGCAGGAAGGCCAGCCTTTGATTAAATTTGGAAGGAGTCAGTCTTTCTTTGACTCCTCTCAATCTTGATTTATCTCCCTGAGTAACACTCACTCCCCTGGCTCCTCCTAATCAGAAGTCCTCTCTCAGTGTCTCATCACTGTTCTTCACACCTGACTAAAATCATGGGTTGGAGAGTACTTGCTGAATTATGCAGTTAATCGTATGGTGCTTTAATTTCCAGGCCTTTAAAAAAAACTTTGGGACAATGATGTGCAGATTTTTGTTTAGTGAAATGTCCTTTTACTACAGTTTTTGTATTGACAACCAAATGGCTCCTTTATTCTTTGCCAAACTGTGAAAAAAGTGGTTTTTATAGGCTGCCAGTTAACAAAGTATTTCCTTTCATTTTAAAACCTGTAGATCCTTAGCTCATGTAGCCGCCTACTTGAGAAATGCACATCTGTATTCATCATGACATTGATAACAGCAAAAGGAAAGTTTTTCTAGTAGAGCAGAGGCAAGAGGAGCAGTCCTGGTGGTGATGTTAATTTTGCAAATATTGTTGAGATTTCTTGATCATGCTGTTTTGCCCTCTCTCTGAGAAGTGAGGTCACATTAGAAGTGGAGAAGCTTCTGAACATTACATCATTACCTCATAAGCATAAACAAACCAGTCCCAAAGAGTGTAAGTCCTAGAAATTTGTTTCTAAGCAGCTTTAGTCATGCTGCTGGTGTCACCTTTGCCTGATTATAGGAGTCGGTCTCTGCTTTCTGTAGAATTCTGGCCTGAAAATACTAGCTGGGACACCAAACTAAGCAGCTTCAACAGGGACATTATTTCCTCCTAATACCAGTTCAGTAACTGGATTTGGTTTTTAACTATTGTACAATTCTGGCAAAGAGGGAAAATAGTAGTTCCTCAGTTGTCCTGTGCTTTTGCATTAGATTTTGATGTTTCAGACTGTAATGGGCTTCGGGGGATGATATTATCTGTGATAGCAGTAGTTTTACTGAAGCAACTGCATTGAAATTCACTTGGGTTTTCTCTCATCAGATTCTGTTTCAAACAAGTATTCTGTAAATCCGAATGGATTACCAGTGTGCTATAGATTTATTATAGGACAACATTCTATGTTTGGTCTACATTGAAAATAACTTGCTTAATTAAGTTAGTCTTGGTTATCTAAAATATTTTTAAATGTTCTTTACATGAAATTTTATTTTGTATTTTTAAACCTTTAGGGGCTTTATCTATTTTTCTAAGTCGGTTAACTGTACTTTTTTAAAAAAGTGTTTTGTATCTACTTTTGTAACTTCATCAGAATAAAATATATTGAAAGAAAAGACTGATGAAAGTATGTCTCAACACATTTGTTTCTATTTAACTGTGAAACTTGAGATTTTTGCAGGGTCTGTGGAAGGTTACCTTGGCTTATCATTTAGGAGTGAAAAACTCTTAGAAGAAAGGGAAGTTCCTAAGTGAACTAAATGTATTACAATACCAGGGCCCCACCCCCAAGAAACAAACTGTGCCTTGGGATGCAGTGGCTAAAACCCATCCCAGAGAAAAAATAAGTTGTCTCCTTTCCATGCTGGACAAGCTCTTGACCTCTTTTATACATTCCTGATTATGAGATTGAGAAAAAGGAAGAGGAAAGACTAGACTCATTAATTTTCTGACCTTGAAACAAGTACTCAGCATATCTGTAAGACACCCACCCCAAACAGCCATTTTTCATTATCATAGGAGAAATACTAGTTATTTTTAGAGGTTCAAATTACAGATGGCTAATTTTAGGTCTGTTTAATATAGCATTGCTAAAATTGTTTTGACCTTTTTTGAGTGGAGTTAATGAAAACGTAATGAATGTGGCTAAATAATATGGCTTAACACTCATTTTATATAGAGTTATGGGTAAACTAGTAATCAAAATTTGAACTTTCTTTTTTGATGGTTATATTTCCATAGGCTTGAAATCTATTGCTAAAGAGTTTGTAAAAGTGTCTAGTGGTTAAGTTTGAAAGCATTTTAAACTTCATGAGGGAGCAGAAGAACTCAAATAATATTTGGGAAGGCCAGAGTCTAACTTTGAAGTCTCACAGCCAGAAACTGTCCAAACCATGCCTTGGGCGTTTTCTAGCAAATATCCCAATGCTGTTGGGGTGGATTTGGACCCTATAGCTTGCCTTCTTGTTACTGGCCACTAGATGTCAGTGAACCTTAACTCCTCCCCAAAGCTGGTCAAGCATCTGCCTTGACCAGAATAAAGGCCTTTACTTAGTACCTACTCCCTTTTTGGTCTCTTCCTAACCAAAACTTTAAATGATTGGTTCTCATTGGCAGACCCTAGGTCACATAGCTCTCTCCTGGCTGCATGTGGGGCTAGGAAAAATTTCTGGATTTTAACATGGGGTGCAGAGCTCATAGTAAACTGTTTGAAAAATCCAGGATGGTACAAAAGCTTGGACAGGCTGCTGTTCTGTGAACTTTTTGTTCCTGTTCTGTGAAAAGATAAAGAGTTTTCACTCTAAAGTAAGTATCTGAGTGCACTGTTTAGTTCAGCTGACATTTTTTGGTAGCAAATTTGCTAGTTGAAGGAAGTAGATTATTGATTGAGATTCTGGCCAAGCTCCTTATCTGTGGCTGACCAGCATTTTGAATATCACTTCCTTAGAGGAACTTACCTGTTTTGTTTTGTTTTGTTTTTTTTGGAGCGGGGACCAAGGGGGAAACAGTTTTATTGCATTTAATACTTACAGTGACCAATTGAGGGAGTGGCAGTTGAGAGGTACATTAGGGATTTTCAGTGTTTCATAGAACATGTCACAAAAGCTCAGACTTCGACTACATAGCCAGGTGGGTCTTTTTCTCTCGGCTGCATTTGTAAAAGTTCTGTATGCTCAAGAGTGCTAGGAGGCTCTATAACATAAAATGACTACAATTAAAAAATCATGCAAATAAGGAAAAAGTGAAAGCCCAAGATAGATTGTTTTGAAAATCCTTTTCTAAAAAGGTTCAAATTCACACTCTGGAGCTATTGTTAAACCCACTGTTCATCAGTGCATGCTCTTTTTGTCCTGTGTCATGCTGGGCCTTTGACATAGGTTAATAAAGCAAGATCCTGTCATGGAGTTTATGGACCAGTGGATAAAAAAGACATCGGGTTGCCCAAAATGTTCCCTTTGGTTCTTAAGTAAAAATACACATTTTTCATTTCTACCAAGAACTTTACTATACAATGTAGTCACCATTTTATTCCACTTACTTTTAGCATTTTTCAGGCAACTGCATGATTCTGTCTCTGAAAACTTTTAATCTTTTTTAACAAAGAACTATGCCAGGTTCCTTTTACAGTCTTGCAGGGAATTGAAATTTTTTTCCATTCAGAGAATTTAGTAAAGACTGAAATACATGGAAATCTGAAGGTGCAATATGGTGAATACTGCAGATGAATCAACTTCTCTGCCAATCTGTAACAGTTTTTACCTGGTTATCAAGGAAACCTGGAAGATTGAGTTTTCTATTGACTAAAATTCCGGTTGGTCTAATTGGAAGCAGTACTTTTTGGAATTAATCATTTGGTTTTCCAGAAATCACTCATAATAGAGGACTCCCAAGAAGGTTTTTTTTTTTTTTTTGCTTAACTTACGTGGAACCCAAACATAAAAGTGATTAACCAAGCTCGTGCAAATGATTTTCAATGATTGATTTGGTATTTTGAGTATGTCGACTATCTTCCTCATGGTGTAACATTACTCTCAATTGATGTCTTGATTTGATCACTGTCAACTTCAACTAGTCTACCCGACTGTGGAGTATCGTCCAGGGAAAAATCTCCAGCACAAAACCTGACAAACCACATTCAATATTAAAATGGCTATGCAAAAATCCACCAGTTTTGATAGTGTTTTTTTTAAATGCATACTATAGCTGTCACAGTCTAACAAAACTGTTTTGAATGAAGTTAAAGACAACTTCATGGGTTACAGCCTTGTTGTGGCAAAGGGGCTTGCATAACTCAATGAAGCTAAGAGCTGTGCTGTGCAGGACTACCCAAGATGGACGGGTCATAGTGGAGAGTTACGACAAAACATGGTCACCTGGAGGAGGGAATGGCAAACCACTCCAGTATTCTTGGCAGGAGAATCATGAACAGTATGAAAAGGCAAGAAGATAAGACACCGGAAGATTAGCCCCAGGTCAGAAAGTGTCCAAGATGCTACTGGGGAAGAGCAGAGGACAGTTACTAATAGCTCCACAAAGAATGAAACCACTGGTCCAAAGGGGACATGACTCAGTTGTGGATGTGACTGGTGGTGAAAGTAGAATCTGATAATGTAAAGAACAGTATTGCATAGGAACCTGGAATGTTAGGTCCATTGGACATGCTCACGCAGGAGATAGCAAGAGTGAATGTCAGCATCTTAGGAATCAGTGAACGAAAATGGACGGGAATGGAAGAGTTTAATTCATATGACCATTGTATCTATTACTGTGGACAAGAATCCCTTAGAAGAAATGTGGTAACCCTCATAGTCAAAAGAGTTCAAAATGCAGTTCTTGGATGCAATCACAAAAACAACAGAATGATCTAGGTTCATTTAATCCAAGTCTGCCCCAACCACTGATTCTGAAGAAGCTGAAGTTGACCAGTTCTATGAAGACCTACAAGACCTTCTAGAAATTACACCAAAAAAAGATGTCCTTTTTGTCAGGGGATTGGACTGCAAAAGTAGGAAGTCAGGAGATACCTGGAGTAACAGGCAATTTTGGCCTTGGAGTACAAAATGAAGCAGGGCAAAGGCTAACAGTTTTATCAAGAGAACACACTGGTCATAGCAAACACCCTCTTCCAACAACACAAGAGATGACTCTATACATGGACATCACTGGATGGTCAATACTGAAATCATATTGATTATATTCTTTCAGTTGAAGATGGAGAAGCTCTATACAGTCAGCAAAAACAAGACTGGGAGTTGACTGTGACTCAGATCATGAACTCCTTATTGCAAAATTCAGACTTAAATTGAAGAAAGTAGGGAAAACTACTAGGCCATTTAGGTATGACCTGAATCAAATCCCTTATGATTATGTAGTGGAGGTGACAATAGATTCAAGGGATTAGATCTGGTAGACAGAGTGCCTGACAGGAGGCAGTGACCAAAACCACCCCCCAAAAAAAGAAAAACAAGAAGGCAAAGGGGTTGTCTGAGGAGGCTTCACAAATAGCTGTGGAAAGAACAAAAGGAAAAAGCCAGGGAGAAAGGGAAAGATATAGCCAAATGAATACAGTGTTCCAAAGGATAGCAAGGAGAGATAAGAAGGCCTTCCTCAATGAAAAATGCAAAGAAAGAGGAAAACAATAAACTGGGAAAGACTAGAGATCTATTCAAGAAAATTGGAGCTATCAAGGGAACGTTTCATGCAAGGATGGGCACAGGAAAAGACAGAAATGGTAAGGACCTAACAGAAGTAGAGAGGCTTCCCTGGTGGCTCAGGCAGTAAAGAATCCACCTGCAATGCAGGAGACTTGGGTTCGATCCCCGAATTGGGAAGATTCCCTGGAGGAGTGCATGGCAACCCACTCCAGTATTCTTGCCTGGAGAATCCTCAAGGACAGAGGAGCCTGCTGGGCTACAGTCCATGGGGTCGCAAAGAGTTGGACATGACTGAGCGACTAAGCACAGCACAGCAGAAGAGATTACGACGAGGTGGCAAGAATACACAGAAGAATATACAAGAAATGTCTTAATGACCTGAGTAACCATGATGGTGCAGTGACTCACTTAGAGCCAGACATCCTGGAGTGTGAAATCAAGGGGGTCTTAGGAAGCTTTACTACAAAAAAGCTAGTGGAGGTGACAGAATTCCAGCTGAGCTATTTCAAATCCTAAAAGATGGTGCTGTTAAACTGCTGCTGTCACTATGTCAGCAAATTTGGAAAATTCAGCAGTGGCCACAGGACTGGAAAAAGTCAGTTTTCACTCCATTCCCAGAGAAGGTTAATGCCAGAGAAGGTTCAAACTACGGAAAAGTTGTACTCACTCCACATGCTTAACAAGATCATCCTCAAAATCCTTCAAGGTAGGCTTCAGCAGTATGTGAACCAAGAAATTCCAGATGTACAAGCTGGGTTTAGAAAATTGCCAACATTTGTTGGATCATAGGGAAAGCAAGGAAATTCCAGCAAAACATCTACTTCTGCTTCACTGACTACGCCAAAACCTTTGTGTGAATCACAACAAACTGGAAAATTCTTAAAAGAGGTGGGAGTACCAGACCATCTTACCTGTCTCTTGAGAAACCTGTATGCAGGTCAAAAAGCAGCAATTAGAACCTTACATGGAACAACTGACTGGTTCAAAACTGGGAAAGGAGTACAGGGTTTATATTGTCACCCTTTTTATTTAACTTATACCCAGAGTACATCATACAAAATGCCAGGCTGGATGAATCACAAACTGGAATCAAGATTGCTGGGAGAAATATCAGCAACCTTAGATACGCAGATGATAGCACTCTAGTGGCAGAAAGTGAAGAGGAACTAATAAGCCTCTTGATGAATGTGAGAGAGTAAAAAAAGGTGGCTTAAAACTCAACATTCAAAAAACTGAGATCATGGCATCTGTCCCATTACTTTATGGCAAATAGAAGGGGAAAAAGTGGAAGCAGCGGCAGATCTTATTTTCTTGGGCTCCAAAATCATTGTGGATGGTGATTGCAGCCATGAAATTAAAAGACGCTTGCTCCTTGGAAGGAAAGCTATGACAAACCTAGACAGTGTATTAAAAAGCAAAGACATCACTTTGCCAACTAAGGTCCGTATAGTCATAGCTATAGTTTCTCCAGTAGTCATGTATAGATGAGAGAGTTGGACCATAAAGAAGGCTGATCGTGGAAGAATTGATGGGTACGAATTGTGGTGCTGGAGAAGACTCTTTAGAGTCCCTTGAACAGAAAGGAGATCAAACCAGTCAATCCTAAAGGAAATTTACCCTGAATATTCATTGAAAGGACTGATGCTGAAGCTGAAGCTCTAATACTTTGGCCACCTGATGGGAAGAGCCAACTCACTGGAAAAGACTCTGAGTCAGAGGTGGCTCCCTGGAGAAGACAAAACTGGAACTGCCTTAAAAGATGGGTAGTTACAACATAACAGAATTGTTGTACAGTTTGTATAGGAAAGTGAAGCAGTCCAGTATTAGTGAAGGATATATTTCAATTGGACAGGTAGGTAGAGGTAAGTCAAATGAAAGAACTTGGGTTTTTACTTGTAGGTGATGACTCTGAAGGATTTTAATTAAGCAAATAATGGGCAAGTTTTCATTTCAGGTGGCTCCAACTGAAGGTAGGAGGAAGGTACTAAAGCAGATGGTCCAAAATAACCAGGTAATCCAGTTCAGTTCAGTCGCTCAGTCGTGTCCGACTCTCTGCGACCCCATGAATTGCAGCACGCCAGGCCTCTCTGTCCATCACCAACTCCCTGAGTCTACCCAAACCCATGTTCATCGAGTCGGTGATGCCATCCAACCATCTCATCCTCTGTCGTCCCCTTCTCCTCCCGACCCCAATCCTACCCAGCATTAGGCTCTTTTCCAATGAGTCAACCCTTCGCATGAGGTGGCCAAAGTATTGGAATTTCAGCTTCAACATCAGCCCTTCCAGTGAACACCCAGGATTGATCTCTTTTAGGATGGATTGATTGGATCTCCTTGCAGTCCAAGGGACTCTCAAGAGTCTTCTCCAACACCACAGTTCAAAAGCATCAATTCTGCGGCACTCAGCTTTCTTCACCATCCAACTCTCACATCCATACATGACCACTGGAAAAACCATAGCCTTGACTAGACGGACTTTTGTTGGCAAAGTAATGTCTCTGCTTTTAAATATGCTATCTAGGTTGGCCGTAACCTTCCTTCCAAGGAGTAAGCGTCTTTTAATTTCATGGCTGCAGTCACCATCAGCAGTGACTCTGGAGCCCAAAAAAGTAAAGTCTGACACTGTTTCCACTGTTTCCCCATCTATTTCCCATTGAGTGATGGGACCAGATGCCATGATCTTAGTTTTCTGAACGTTGAGCTTTAAGCCAACTTTTTCACTCTCCTCCTTCACCTTCATCAAGAGGCTCTTTAGTTCTTCTTCACTTTCTGCCATAAGGGTGGTGTCATCCGCATATCTGAGGTTATTGATATTTCTCCTGGCAATCTTGATTCCAGCTTGTGTTTCTTCCAGCCCAGCGTTTCTCGTGATGTACTCTGCATAGAAGTTAAATAAGCAGGGTGACAATATACAGCCTTGATGTACTCCTTTTCCTTTTTGGAACCAGTCTGTTGTTCCATGTCCAGTTCTAACTGTTGCTTCCTGACCTGCATACAGGTTTCTCAAGAGACAGGTCAGATGGTCTGGTATTCCCATCTCTTTCAGAATTTTCCACAGTTTATTGTGATCCACACAGTCAAAGGCTTTGGCATAGTCAATAAAGCAGAAATAGATGTTTTTCTGGAACTCGCTTGCTTTTTCGATGATCCAGTGGATATTGGCAATTTGATCTCTGGTTCCTCTGCCAGGTAATCCAGGGCTTAAGAAATTGCTTTCTAATGTAGGGAACGTAAGTTCAATCCCTTGTCGGGGAACTAAGATCCCAGTTGCCATGGGGCAGCTAAGCTCGTGGCCTCGTGGGCCACGACTACTGTGCTTGCATGCTCTGCAGCAAGAGAGACCCGCAGGCTGCAATGAAGACCCAGCACAGCCAGAAAAATAAAAAAGTGAGCCACTGTTAAGTTATGGGGTGAAGACTGTTGGAGCAAAAGTACTGATTTTCAGTAAAGGAAAGAAGGAATTTTGCAAATGCAGTTCAGTGAATTTAACACTGGTCTTGTAGTTAAAAATAACTAAACCAATTAAAATTACTTAGTGTTCAGTTCTGGCTCTGCCTGTTTCCAGTTGCACAAAGGATGTCAAACATGTATCTCTTCTCAGCTCTCCTTTCTTCTGTGCCTGCTTCATTTCCACTGTGGCACTACCCTCATGGTTACAAAGATGGTCCCCAAGAGTACACCTACCAGTTTAGCCATCCAGGTGCAAATGATCTTTTATTTCCCTTAGTTCCCCAGTCTCTAGACCAATTCTGATTGGCCTGGCTCAGATCATGTGACCAATTCTAAGCCAATGCCTAAAGCTGATCAACCAGCCTAGGTCATGGGACCACTCCAAGAGGAGGATATGGTCTGGCTCATTGAGACCACCCTGTTTTGAGTCGCAAAGAGGTGATTCACCACTATACTCTGGAAGAAATATCTTTGGCAATTTAGTTACATCTCTGAAGAAAAATTGAAAGTTTGTAAATTATCCCTAATCCCACCAACCCTAATTGCTAAAGAATGAAGCAAAGAAAAAAAAAATGAGTCTATTAATAGTAATGCAAAGGAGAAATTGGGGCTTCCCAGCTGGCTCAGTGGTAAAGAATCTGCCTGCCAAATGCCAGAGCTGCGGGAGACATGGGTTCAATCTCCGAGTCAGGGAGATCCCCTGGAGGAAGTAATGGCAACCCACTCCAGTATTCTTGCCTGGGAAATCCCATGGACAGAGGAGCCGGGCAGGTTACAGTCCATGGGGTTGCAAAGAGTTGGATGCAACTGAGCATTAGCACTGATGAAAGGAAAACTTATGAGGGTCAAAACAGTAAAAAGACAAAATTCAACAGTAAATTAAAAAAATCTAATTGGCGTTATTGACTCTTAATTCAGGCAGCATCTCATCTAGCCAGTAAAGGGGAGTTCCAAAGGGCTACAGAAATGAAAAGGCTTAAAAGGCAAGTAAAAAGGTTATTTCAGGCTTAGGCAACCTACTTACAGGAGACAAAGGTTTCTCTGTGACAGATTATCTTATTGGTGCTGAACAGAATATTTATGACTGATCAGGAGAAGACAAAGCTTGAACTGACTTTAAAAGATGAGTTGGTTACCACATACACTATCTTGTTGCACAGTTTGCATAGGGAGGTACAAGCAGTCCAGTAATAATGAAGGCTATATTTCAGTTGAGAAGGCTAAGTGCCAAAGAATTGATGCTTTCGAATTTTGGTGCTGTAGAAGACTTGAGAGTCCCTTGGACAGCCAGGAAATCAAACTAGTCAATCCTAAAGGAAATAAACCTTGAAGATTCATTGGAAGGACTGATGCTGAAGCTGAAGCTCTGATACTTTGGCCACTTGATGAGAAGAGCCGAGTCACTGGAAAAGATTCTGATGCTGGGAAATATTGAGGGCAGGAGGAGAAGGGGGTGACAGAGGATGAGATGGTTGGATGGCATCATTGACACAATGGACATGAGTTTGAGCAAACTCTGGGAGATAGTGAAGGACAAGGAAGCCTGGCATGCTGCAGTCCATGGGGTTGCAAAGGATTGGACATGACTTAGTGATCAGACAACAACAAGGAGAACACAGTATCTCCCCAAGAGCAAAAGGGGAGAAATTTTAAGCGAAGGTTATATGCACATTCATGAAGGGGCTTGGCCAAGGAGAATTCAGTCTAGAACGGGGGCAAAAGATGTCAGAGTCAAAGTTTTCGTTGATTCGTCAGGAGGGTCAGGAAAGGTCAATATCATTCCTCAGCTTCCAGTTGGTCTGCTGGTTGAGCTTTCCAGGGGATGGGAGTGGTTGAATTTTGCAAAACACTCTAAAGTGTTTGCCAGGCTATCCATGGTCTGTGGCTCCAGCGGCTCTTCTGCTGAGCAATTTCCTGCAGGCACCTTAAATTCAGGGACATCCAAAACTGAGTTAGTTGACCCTCTTCACCCCAAACCTAGTCCTCCTCTACCCATTTCATTGTCCAAGCCAGAAACCTGAGAGTCATCCCTGACGCCTTCATCCCGTCTCCCGCCACTACTGTCTTCAAGTCCATTCCTCCCATTCCTGCTGCTGTTCAGGCCTTTAGTCTCTGGACCACTGCGACTGTCCCCGCTCTTCGCAGGGGCCAGTGATCTTTCTAAAGCTCAAATCTGAAAACGACTCCCCTGCTTAAAATCCTCCCCGGGGCCCCTCATGGAGCGAGAAGTCGAAGCTCCTCCGTTTAGCAGCAAGTTTTCTGGTGGAGAGTAGGAATGGGGGCGTTCCACCTAGGGCACCAGGGTCCTTGGGAAGAGGGAAAGTCTGAGCACCGGCTTCTAGGCCGAGGCGGAAGGATCCACTGGGGTCGAGGGCTAGGAGGCAGAGGAAGTCAGGGCAGACGGCAGGGCCCTGGGCTTTCTGGGCGTGCGGGGCGGCTCGCGGCCTCCGAACAGCAGGGGGCGGCCTCGTCCGTGGCGGCGGCGGCTCTGGTCCCGGACTCCGCGTCTTTCGGGCGACGCGGCGACCTCGGACGGCGGGCCGCGTCGGCCGGGCATGGCGGCGTGGGGCCCGGCCGCGGCAGTCCCTCTGCTTCGCGGAACCCGCCGGGTGAGCGTGGACGGGGACCGAGCCACTCTCCCCAGGGCAGGAACAGCGCTGGGACCGCGGGGCGGGCCGAGGTTGGAGAGACGGCCTGCGGGGCGCGACGCGCCGGGCCAGGGGCTTCGCCTTCCTTTCTTTCATTCATTGATTCGCTGGTTCATTCATTCAGTGGCCCCGGCTACGGGTACTGAGAGAAGTGTCAGGCCCGGCGCGTGCTGGGGGAGCTCCCCAACGGGGTGGGGGTTGAGACCGAGGGGAACGGATACATAAACAGTCGTAATACAGCAGGCACGGAAAAAGCAGTGTTGCTTTACTAAGCCGAAGACATGGGAGTCAGAGCCTGGAGTTGCGGCCTGTGTGCTGGTTCCTGTCACTGAGTCAGGGCTCCGGAACGTCCTCCTGAACGTCCTCCTGACTTCTGTGACCTTGACCCTTTCCAAATCTCACAATCCTGGAGTAGGGAGCCAGTAGAGGGCACTCACCATACGCTCTCCTAATTTTATCTCCCCCTTGCTGATTCATTCTTCCTTCACTCCATCCATTTCGTTTGCTTTCCTCTCACATTCTTCCTTCTCTTGGACCTGCCTCCCCCAAGCATGAAGGGCACTGCTGCTGGTGACTTTCATTGTGGACAATCGACATTCCGGGGTTTTTGTCAGTAGATTGCTGGTTTAAAGGCCGCTGCCTGCAGATCAGCAGAGATGAGGGAAAGACTTTTCCCAAGGAGTCATAGTGGTAACCCCACTCTCACCCTTTAGTGACTGCTGCGCCGCCTGCCACCTGGCTACCCTCTGCCTTTGCCCCACCCCCACCCCCAGGACACTGTTTTCAGAGGAGATCTCCCGTCCACCCAATCTTACCCAGGTCCACAACATAAGATTCTGTCCCTCTGAAGAGCACTCAGTCTCCCTCCAGATCTTTCTCCTGACCTGCATTTCAGCTACCTGCTAGAATCAGGGCTTCTTTGCGGGTACCCAGTACATATGCTGGTTTTCTCTGGTGGCTCAGCCAGTAAACAATCCGCCTGCAATGCGGGAAACCTGGGTTCCATCCCTGGGTTGGGAAGATCCCCTGGAAGAGAGCATGGCAACCCACTCCAGTATTCTTGCCTGGAGAATCCTCAAGGCCAGAGGAGCCGGGCGGGCTACAGTCCATGGGGTCGCAAAGAGTCAGAGTCGACTGAGCAACTGACAGCACAGTCCATATGCCCTAAATTGTGTGGATTTTTCCCCCTGCTCATTCATTCATTCATTCACTCATTCACCCATCACTCAAGTTCTCCTGAGGGCCTGCCCTGGGTCAGTTCTGGAAGACTGCAATAGCAGGACAGACCCATGTCTTGGCCTGTAAGACCAATTGGTGAGTCAGTGCACAGGGTATTTTAAATAAGGTGCTCTGAGGTTCTATAACACAGGACCCTGCTCTAGGCCATCAGAAAAGGCCTGAGGATGGGCAAGACTGAGGGGTGAAGGGATGGTACCTTCAGCACCAGCATGTGGTGAACAGCACTCCACCCACTGTCCTCCTCCAGCCAGGGAGCCGGTACTACTCCCTTTTTAAGGATACTGTTATCTGGGAATCTTTCCTGACTTGCTTCAAAAGGCATTGTTACATTGGCATCAAGAAGCCTATGTAAAAAGTCCAAAATCTTTAACCCTGACACTGAAACCCTGCTGTACTCTATTTTCTTTTTTTCAATATTTTTTACTTATTTGTTTGGCTGCACTGGGTCTTAGCTGAAGCATGCAGAATTTTTGATCTTTGTTGCAGCATACAGGAGCTTTAGTTGCACTATGCAAACTCTTAGTTGCTGCATGTGGGATCTAGTTCCCCCACCAGGATCAAACCCAGGCCCCTTCCATTGGGAGTGCAGAATCTTAGCCACTGGATCTCTAGGGAAGTCCCTGCCATGCTATTTTCAGTCTCTCTTTTCAGCATGTGCTTAACCTACCCAAGGGGCTGCTGACATGATTTTCTGCGTCTTCATCTCTAAGGGTTGAGACACATTCCCATCAGAAGCACTGGCTCCTTAGGGTAGCCATTGGGGGAGGCAGAAATGTTACTTCCAATGGTAAATAATCTAAAAATGTTCCTCTTTCAGGTCCTTTCATAGAATTCTGTTCCTTCTTTCCAGTAAGGATTGCAGAGAATAGCTGTCTTATGGAGCAGTAGGTCACAGGGTTATACCCCACTGGAGAGAATGTGGAATGTTAATCAGGCCTAAAGGGTGGGTGCTATTTGATCCCATTAGTACATGGTCAGCGGCATGCTTGCCCAAGCAGGGCATGCCTGGCCTCTTCTGCTCTGTATCTTACTAAGGGATCCAACCTTGGGCATATTACTTGGTGCTTCAGGCACCTCACTAAAACTGTCTTCATGATAGTGTCTCACTATCATGAGGAATAAACATCTGCTGAATTAACTTAGGGACCTTGTTATCTCCGGAGTCCAAGTTAGTTGTTTACAATTCCACAGTTTATTCTGCATCCTGGGGAACTTAAATAGACATCTGATGCCATGCAGTCCCCCCGATTTAGCCCAGGGCCCTGCCTTGCAGGGGAGGTCAGAGGGGCCTGCACACTGACTCTCCTCTGTTCTGTGGCAGCTTCCTCTTCTCCACTGGGCCCAGCGCATGTTTGCCTCACAGACTGAGGGGGAGCTCAAAGTGACCCAAATTCTCAAAGAAAAGTTTCCTCGAGCTACAGCTATCAAAGTCACTGACATTTCAGGTAAGGTTTTCTCTCATCTTTCCCACAGAGTTTGGTAGGATTTTACTTGCTGGAAGGGAAGAGGGCAGGGGACTTGGTGGCTACTCACCACCAGTGGCTTCTCAGTATGTATGGATTTTGGACAGATAGACCTTGGCCTCTCCTCCCAGAAGGGGTGGAGGTGGAAATGCAGAGACTTCAGCGGGGAACTACGAGGACTCATGGTTGCCAACCTGGCCTGGCTCAGATCAGATTCCTTTCAGTCACCCTGAGGCTCAGCTCCAGGCTTTGGTTTGACTTTGAGATGAGCCAGACTTTAATTTCCCCACATTCTTCTGACACCCTAGAATGCCAGAGCTGGAACAGATTCCAGGAAGAATGAGTCCGGAGAGGCTAAAGAACTTGCCTGGCCCTTCACAGGGAGGGGATGGCAGAACCGGGACCCAGGGAAACTGTCTTGAGCCCAGTGACCAGCCGTGGTCAGGCCCCACCTTTCTCGAATGGCCACTGGGGCCTCAGAAGTTCAGGCTGACTGCGTATTAGGAGCAAGCTGGGCAATCAACATCTGCCCCCATTGGACGGGAAAGATAAGGATTTATCTAGACACCCATGTGGAAGAGTTGGCAATTCCCACACCCAGACAGTCTTTATCACTCTCCATTGCTGTAGGGCTCACTGGCTCTTCTGAGAACATAACATTTACAAGGATTAGGAGGAAATTCAGAGAGTCCTTTTATCCTGGTCACTATAGGAAATGAACCAATCTAAAGATCTGTTAGAATGGCAGATTGAGTGAGCCCTCTGCAGGGGTCCCAGGGCAATGCTGAGGTCTTGATGTTACCAGTCCTGTACCTGCCACAGGCCCAGTTAGGGCAGAGCTGGAACTTGACCTCTGGTCTGGTTTTGCCTAGTCCTGGGTAGAGTGAAGAAAGGGGATCAAAGCTGGGAACCTTGGTTTAGCCAAAGCTTAGTCTCCTAGAACATACAAGAAAAGCTTAACAAAGCCTATTGAATGAATGGAACTTTCTTGCTGAATTGTTTCATGCTAGAGCAGCACATTTTATTGTTATCATTCATCAGCCCTAGCTCTCAAGCCACATGGATACAAAGCTTGGTCTAGGGGGTAGGTGGGTCCACACAAACTCTGCCTTGAGAGCTGTCCCTTACCTGCCACAGCCCAGGGGGAAACCCTTAATTCAGCTTGTAAAGCAGGGGTGCTGGAGAGCCCAGCTCTATGTTTAGCACATCTTCAGTTTATTGTAATGCTGTGTCCTCAGTTTATTGTAATGCTGTGTCCATATCATTCAGCTTTCTGCTGAATGATAGCATTCAGATCATCTCTCTCACACTTCCTTATTCCTTTACTTTCGGATACTACTGCATGTGGTTTTCAAATCAGATTTTAATGTGTTTTTGCATTTTTAAAAATACCAATTACTGGTCCTTTGGGAAGTGGGACATTGAAATTCAGTCCCTCCCACCTTCTTCCATGGCATTTGCTGGCTTAATAAAAGGATCTAGTAGGACAACTGACATTTCTTAGGCTTTGCATGTTTTGTGCCTTATCTTTCCTACCCTGGAAGCAGTAATGCTGGGTACCAGATACAAGTGCTTTGCAGAAGGAAGAGCACATTTGGGATTGAGGCAGCCTGCCAGGAGGAGGATGGGGTCAGATTGTAAGCCATGATCGTCTAACAATCTTAGCAGCTTTCTGCTGAATGATGACATTCAGACCTTCTTTGGATTGTGTGGTACTTATTCAAGGACATAAGGAACTTGGCTGCTGTAACTTAATAACTGAAACACTTTCAAATGACATTTATTTCAGGAGGCTGTGGGGCAATGTATGAAATTAAAATTGAATCAGAAGAATTTAAAGAGAAGAGAATTGTCCAGCAGCACCAGATGGTTAATCAGGTCAGTAGAGGCAGCAGTGCTGCTTTGTCACATCTCGGCATCTGAACAGGCCGCTCAATAGTTACATTTCCGTGTATAGTGCTACCAGTGTTTACTGTTATTATTGCATGTTGAATAGTATTTGTAAACATAAGACAATAAAAGATACATATTCTTGTAGATTTGAAGGTTTCATTTAAGCCTCTTTTAGGACTACTTTACAGGTGGGTAAACTGAGGCATGGCCTGATTGAGAGCTGCTCCAGCTATCCCAGACCCAAGGACAATAGCAGGGGGCTGGAACATCAGATTTAACCTGATTAAGGCCCAGTGTATTCATTATCTGTGCTTATTTCACTTGAAATTTATACCAGCCTTGACCCTTACACCTGTGCCTATAAACTCACCTCTCCATCAGTGTGTTTATCATTCTGGAAAATTGGACTTTGTAAACTAGTTTAACATTTGTAAAGCACAGCTCTGGCCATGAAAGTCAAATCCAGGTGTTCCAAACGACTCTTTCAGACCTTTCTCACCCTTCTTGGCATGGACCCTCCCTCTGGCCCCTGCCCATTGGTCTCTCCATGCTTCTGGCCCTTTGCCCAGATCAGACCTCCTGCCTGGGCTGCCCCTCCCTCACTTCTTTGCTATGCTCAAATGCTGCCTCCCCACCTGCCCAGCAGGGAATAAATGCCCTCCACCCTCTGAATCCAGCCTTTCCTGCCTTGTGTCCTGGATATTTAGGTCCATGAATACTCTGGTTCCTTGTTGGATCCATCTTTGGATTCACTGGCTGTGGGCACATAAGGCCCTAGGGCATGCTGGTGGTCTGACTGGGAGGTCTGAGGTGCAGCAGCAACCACTTCTGTCCTCCAGAAGCACTACTAGCCCTTTGTGACTCCAGGGATTGGAGCCAAGGGAGAAGACGAGGAAATAAGACCTGGCTCACCCCCAACTGGTAGAACTTTGGGTTTTGTTATCAAAACTACTCAGGCTGCCTTGTACAGTTAACTGGGCTCCTAGGGGGTCTGTTAATTACAGCACATCCCCTGGCCTGAAGCCCTGGTCACCAGGATGTAGGTTCTGGAGTTAGACTGCCCACATTTCAAATCTGGGCACTGCTTCTTTCTTGTGACTGCTCTGTGACCTTGAGCAAGTTACGTAACCTCCCTTTGCCTCAGTTTCCTAATTTGTAACAGGGAGAGTAACAGGATTTGCCTCAAAGGGCTCTTTCGAGGATTAGTGGTAAAGTCATATAAAGCACTGAGAAGCGTGTCTAACACACAGTGAACCCTTCATAAATGTCAGCTGCCTTCCCCATCATCATCTTGCCTGTAAGTACTGCGAGGAACCTGCACCACGTCCAAGGGGCAGGACACCAGTTCCCTCCACTTGGGAGAATGTCACGTGTATCATCTTGGGCTCAAAGTTTCCTCTGGGCCCCTACTGAACATGTGCCCTCTCTGGTCCCATCCTTGCTGGAGAACCTTGTTCACTTTGCTGTCATTGCCCTAGGAAGCCGACTATGCAGGCCAGCCCTGCGTCTGTTTTCTTTTTTCGTAAATTTTATTGTATATTGGAGTGTAGTTGATAGAGGGAAAGGAGAGCTGGCCTGGGTTTGGTTATTATTTTGCAAAGAAGTTAAATATTTAATGCCTGAAAGACTTTCCATTTCAGAGAATTCACCTCCTGGTATTGGTGTACTTTTAACCTGGAGCAGCTACACAGCAAGGCCCACAACCACTGGAGCAGGGTTGGCAGGGGAGGAAGGCCTGGGCCTGACCTCCAGCCTTATTCAGGTCCTGTAGCTTGTTTCCTGGTACTGCAGGGACTAAATATCTATTTGATTGTGGCTCCTCATTTACACTTGGGCCCTGACATCATTTGTAGCCTTAAAAAAAATCTCCTAATTTACAACTTTATTTATTCTGATCTAGAGTAAAATTGGGGAATTGGTGCTGATGAGCAAGGTTTTATTTAAAAAAATATTTTTACATGACGCTATATATATTTTTTTCTTTTATTCAAGTAACTTTTAAAAATTTTGGCCATGCTGCTCAGCTTGTGAAATCTCAAGTTCCCCAACCAGGGATTGAACCCAGGCCTCTGTCGTGAAAGTGCTGAATCTTAACTACTAGACCACCAGGGAACTCCCAGTGTGGGTTTTTTTTTTAATATAATTTTTTTTCATTTATTTATTTTTGGCTAAGCTGGGTCTATAATTTTTTTCATTTATTTATTTTCGGCTAAGCTGGGTCTTGGTTGCTACAAGGGCTTTTCTCTAGTCATGGAGAGCGGGGGCTACGCTCAGGCTCTGGTGCAAGGGCTTCTCATTGTGGTGGCTTCTCTTGCTGTGCAAGGCTCTAGGGTGCACGGGCTTCAGCAGTTGCGGTTCTCAGGCTCTAGAGCTCAGGCTCAGTAGTTATGGTGCATGGGCTTAGTTGCTCCGCAGCATGTGGGATCTTCCTGGATCAGGGATCAAACCCACATCTCCTGCATGGGCAGGTGGATTTTTTACCACCGAGCCACAAGGGAAGCCTCCTCGGTGTGGTTTTAAAGGACAGCTGTTCTTTGCTCAAAATAGCAAAACACAAGGAGCAGCCTAAAAGTTCTTCATTGGGGCAGCCTAATAAGTTAGACTACATATAATGGAACACTATGCTGATACAGAAAAGAATGCGGGTGTGCTTTATGGCTGATATGGAAAGATCCTGTGTTAGGGGAAAACACAGAGTGTAGAACAGTGTGTTTGAAATGCTATCATTTGTGTTTTAAAAAGGTAGTGGGGTGGAATATATATTCATATTAGCTTGAATATGCATTTTTAAAAATTCTCACAAAGATACACATGCAAGTAACAACAGTTTTATATTTGAGAGGGAGGTGGAAACTGGGGGACAGCTGTGGGAGGGAGACTTCAGGACATGCCTTTTTATGCCTTTTGATTTTTGAGCCAACTTAAATAGTGATTCAAAAAAAAAGTGTTTTCCAAAAAAAAAAGGTAAAGATTGTTTAAAGAAAGTGTGTGTGCAAAGTGTCCTACAGAGATAAAGCTATTAATATATACACATATTCCAGTAGAGACTTACTGTAATCAGTGTCAAATACAAAACAATGATGATGCTCTTCTGCTTCCTTAGGCACTGAAAGAAGAAATCAAAGGTATGCATGGATTGCGGATATTTACCTCTGTCCCCAAACACTGAGCATACTTTGGCTGTGTTGATGCTGCTACTAAAACTTTGGATGAATCTTCCTACCACCGTTCTTTCCTCAGCATATGACAAAAAGTTTATCTATTTTGTTCACAGACATTTCCATATTGTAATTATAGAAGAATATGGTATCTATTTAGATATTAAATTAAAGGCAACAGATAAGTAAAATTTTTTTCATTACAAAATATTTACTGAATCCTGCTCTGTGCCTAGAAAACATTCTTAACATGGGGATAATGTAATTAATAGAAGCAGACCAAGAAAGACTATATGAAATTTTTGAAGGGTCATGAGTAATGCTTTTAGTTCCTTTATTTCAGAAACATGTCCTTTTATTCAAAGTGGTCTTGTCTTTTGAACAGTTCTGTCCTGATGCTACAGGCAGAATGGAGTACAAGCTTCCTTGTCAAGAAACTTTCTTTTTTCTTCTCCTCTATGAAACTGCTCAGGTCCCTTAATTTTACAGAAAAGAAAGGAAAGACTCTTTGGTTTTGCTCTTCCCTTAGTTTACCACTCTCTTTCCCTTTCCCTCCAAACTTCTTACCAGAATGATCCTGGACCCTCAAGTTTCTTACTTCCTGGAGTGGACTCTGAGGAGTGTTGGCTGCCTGGGTCAGGGTCTTCTTCATGTTTGAAGATCCCCCACCCTTTGCACCCTGGTGGGAGGTTGAGCCCACCTCCCATAACAGAAGCTGAAAAGGCTTGCTTTCCTAAGCTCCTTGGCAAACAAGGCTCAGGCAGATGATCTAGACTCAGCCAATCCGATGGATCTGCCTTGAACTCTGCACTGGGAGCAAGTGACACTGTGAAGCAGGGGCAGTGACTTGTCCATTTTGGCAGCTGTGGCAGCAATGTCCAATGTTTTGGGAGGTGTCTGTGTCATAGGGCACCATCTCTGGAGTCCATGGTGGTAGTCACACTGTCTGCAACATAATTTGGGCTTTGTCTTCTTCTTCCAGTGCATTTTCAGAAGCTGCTTCGTCAGTGTTCCCAGAAATTCTACGATTATCCCCATGTCCTTTCACTAAATTCTTTTCTGCTCACACTGGCCTAGTCAGTGTCTGATGCTTACAAACAAGAGCCCTGATGGGTTCACCTGCCCTGCACAGTGCGTGCAGCTCCTGCCCTCCTGCTCCCGCCTCCACGCTGGAAAGCTGAGAAATGACATCCACTGCCACTCTCAGTCTTCCACGTGACCTGTCACCATGGCGATGGGAGGTTGACCATCCACTCCTTCCTCAAACTCCTGTGTGTTCCATGGAACTGACCACCAGAGAAATCACTGGTCACTATTAGTTCTTAAGATTCCTCTTACCTCCCTAAGAAATAAAAGTGTGTAGGTAAAACAACTTTGAGCTCTGGAGGAGCACAAATTTTAAATATTCTGTTCACATACTGTGCCCTCATTTTTTGGTTTCAAATTGTTCTCTAACCCCACAGTATAGGGGAGGGATTGGTGTCCTGCCAAGGAAGAACTGACTTTTACAGGGAATAGATTCATTCAGTTCTATCAGAGTTGATAAGAAAGCATAAAACAGAACTCCTAAGGGCCCAAGGCACCCCTGAAAGAGCTACACACTCTGGAGGACAGGGTGGTGTAGTGAGGAAATACCTAAGTCCCAGAGACAAGAAGGCAGCGGTCAGAGAGACCACAGAATTAGATACCTGTTGATTCCTCGTGTGGAGCCTAATTATCCTGTTAAGGGTGGGCTGGACACAGTGATCTGCTTCTAAAGAACGGATTAAAGGGGAAGTGACAGTGCAGCTTCAGAGACTAGGTCATAAAAGGCACTGTGGCCTCCTCCTTGCTCTCTTGGACAGCTTTGCTCTGGGGGAAGGCAGCTGCCATGTTGTGAGGACACTCAAGCAGCCTGTGGAGAGGTCCATGTGATGAGGAACCAAGGAGTCTCCAAAAAATTAATGAAGTAGGCCTGCCAGCAGCCCATAGAGAACTGAGCCTTCTGCTAAGATAAGAGCCATTCATCTTGGAAGTGGATCCTTCCAAGTCCATTACAGTGAAGTCTTCAGAAAACTGTAGTCCCAGGTGACATCTTGACTGCAAACAGCCAGAACTACTCAGCTAGGCTACTCCTCAATTCCTGACCGAAAGAAACTGAGATAATGTTTGTTGTTTCCAACTATAACATTCTGGGACAAATTTTTATGCAGCATAGATAACTGATACACATGTGCATTACTAGGACAACACTGGGGATTACACATATTAAAGGAAGGGCTGAAAAGCCAAACGGCAGAAAGGACAGGGCTACAGCTAAATGTCAGGACCACCGCCACCACCACTTGGGGCTCCTTACCTCTCCTGTCCGCTCTCTGCAGATCCGCTTTATTGTCTCTCACTATAAATCAGCGTTCACCACATGCTGTCAGTATACAACTGACTATACTGCCAGTAGCTCTTAATTTTAATATCTTAATGTGTACCTCATGAAAAGGACAGACTTTCCTTCCAACTTCTGCTTCAAAGGATGCTAGGGAAGGCTTCTAATCAGGAGCCACTTGGAGTAATCAGCTGGAGTTCAGGAGTTACAGTCCAGAGCCTCCCTCTGGACTCTGGTTTGGAGTGGAGGGAGGAAAACTGCCAAAAGAAGTAGGGGTTCTATTTTCCAAAGCAGAGGTGGGGACAAGACAACAGGTATGCTCAACTGCAGGAAAAGGTGAGTGAGAGAATAGGGAGAGAAAGCCTGGTAGGAGCATGGCAGCACTAGAGAAACTGCGACCTTCCCTCTGCTGCACCACATCCCTACCCCAGAGGACTCCCCCACCCACCCCCAGTTGTTCTTACTCCCAAATTAAAAAGCAAGCTGGGAGAGGAATCACAGTATTTTTTAGTTGACTGAATAAGAAGAAACTGTTTAATGTTAGCAGCCAGTATATATTACATTGCATCTGATACAGCCAATTCCTAGAGCTTAGATTAAAGGCTACTTATGGAAACTGCTGAATTAAGATGATAAATTTTCTGAGTGAAGTGTCCTTTTAAAAACAGTGTATAGTTTTCCTGTGGAAAATCCAAGCTGACTAAGCAAGTCAACCTAAGTAAGGGACATTGCCAGGTCCACTGGCCCTCCCTGTTTTGTTAAGAGGGGTTCCTGCGGTGCCCCTCTTACCCGGATCAGGGCACCCAACTAGCAGTTGTGGGACAGGCTGGCCTGCAACCTGGGAGAGGACTAGGGCCACAAAGTCCCACCCAGACAATGGCAGTGCCAGGAGGTCAATAGATTCAATTTCCTTTCTTGGGAATCCTGACTGGAAAGGGTGGGTAAAGACCAAAGGACAGCTACTGGCTGGTGGAAAGCTCTGGAAACAAATCTGGTTCAAATCGGGAAATATGAAGAGAATCAGTCAAGGAGAAGCGGAAATTGAAAAAAACGGCCTAGGAGCTGTCATGAGGCGCATTGGTAACTCCGAGTTAAGAGGAAGTCAACACTAAGAAATAAAGACAGCGATTCTCAACCTACTGCAAATCAGAACTACCTCGAGCAGTATTTTAAAAATACCCATACCTGGTCCCTCCCAAACAGACCAGCTAGTGGATGCAGGAGCCTAAGTTAAAGACAGACTCGACGTGAACCGCCAGGGACTCCTCAGAGCCCCCGGAGTCGGGACCCACCCGTCAGACCCCTTTCGTCTGCCCCCACCGGGAGAGGCCTGCCCTGCCCACCCTCTTGCCCCTCTAGGGAGCTGCTGCACATGCGTCAGTTGGCCAGCTCGCCTGCCACGTCTGAGGGGGCGCAACCCCCAGGCCCCTAACTGCACAGAGGAGACCGCGGCAGTGCGCGACCCCCGCCGAGCCCGGCGCAGCCCCCACCTAACCTGAGCGGAGGCCACGCTGCCCCGCGCGGAATCAGACGCGGGGGACCCAGGGCCAACGGGTCGGACCTCCGCTAGCCTCGACCCTCTCCGGGGAGCCGCGAAGAGCCGCCGGGAGCGGAGCCGGTCCGTGTTCCCGCCCTGCGCTCGCTCGCGACAACTCAAACCCGTCGGCGCGCCGCGGAGACCCGGGCTGAGGTCCGCGGCCACGGCTCAGCGCAGCCTCCAAGACCCAGCCGCCGACCCCTCGCGCCGGGTCCGGACCTCCGTGGGGCTCCGGCGCCCCTTCCCTGGCCGCGGCGGGGTCTCCACCCCTCGCCCGCGGGGCCGGCTTTGGACGCCCTTTTGTTTGTTTGCTCTGACAGTGTTGGTAGGTGGAAGTCTTCCGTTTGGCACCTCATTTCAGGGAACTGAAAAGAAACAATCATGTTGACCTTTGTTCAAACGCAGTTTATTCAAAACCCAGGTGTCTATGATAGACTGGCGTCTCACTCAGCAGGCAGCTTTCCTGGCAGTTATGAAAACAAAAAGGTTGTTAGGGATCAGAATAACCAGTTAAACAAATGGATAAACGTGTAAGAAGTTAAAACAACTGAAATTCAATTAATCACTTTGTTGTTGTTCAGTTGCTCAGTCGTGTCCAGCTGTTTGTGACCCCGTAAACTGCAGCATTCCAGGCTTCCCTGTCCTTCACTATCTCCCAGAGTTTGCTCAAACTCATGTCCCTTGAGTCAGTGATGCCATCCAACCATCTCATCCTATGTTGCCCCCTTCTCTTGCCCTCAAACTTTCCTAGCATCAGGGTCTTTTCCAATGAGTCGGCTGTTGTCATCAGATGGCCAAAGTGTTGGAGCTTCAGCTTCAGCACCAGTTTTCCAATGATTATTCAGGGTTGATTTCCTTTAGGATTGACGGGTTTGATCTCCTTGCAGTCCCTTCCAAGGGACTCTCAAGAGTCTTCTTTAGCACCACAGTTTCAAAGCATTTATGCTTCAGCACTCAGCCTTCTTGTTTCTACTCTCACATCTGTGTATGACTACTAGAAAATCCATAGCTTTGACTGTACAGATCTTTGTTCGTGGAGTGATGTCTGCTTTTTAATACACTGTTTAGGTTTGTCATCTGACTTCCCTTGTAGCTCAGTTGGTGAAGAATCTGCCTGCAATGCAGGAGACCTGGGTTCTAATCCTGAGTCAGGAAGATCCCCTGGCAAAGGAAATGGCAACCCACTCCAGTATTCTTGCCTGGAGAATCCCATGGACAGAGGAGCCTGGCAGGCTAGAGTCCGTGGGGTTTCAAGAGTCGGACATGACTTAGCAACTAAACCATCACCACCTAGGTTTGTCATAGCAATTCTTCCAAGGAGCAAGTCTTTTAATTCCGTGGCTGCAGTCACCATCCACATTGATTTTGGAACCCAAGGAAGTGAAATCTGACCCTGTTTCCACTTTTTCCCTATCTATTTACAAAAAAGATCTTCATGACCCAGATAATCACGATGGTGTGATCACTCACCTAGAGCCAGACATCCTGGAATGTGAAGTCAAGTGGGCCTTAGAAAGCATCGCTACGAACAAAGCTAGTGGAGGTGATGGAATTCCAGTTGAGCTAGTTCGAATCCTGAAAGATGATGCTGTGAAAGTGCTGCACTCAATATGCCAGCAAATCTGGAAAACTCAGCAGTGGCCGTAGGACTGGAAAAGATCAGTTTTCATTCCAATCCCAAAGGAAGGCAATGCCAAAGAATGCTCAAACTACCGCACAATTGCACTCATCTCACATGCTAGTAAAGTAATGCTCAAAATTCTCCAAGCCAGGCTTCTTCAATACGTGAACCGTGAACTTCCAGATGTTCAAGCTGGTTTTAGAAAAGGCAGAGGAACCAGAGATCAAGTTGCCAACATCCAATGGATCATCGAAAAAGCAAGAGAGTTCCAGAAAAACATCCATTTCTGCTTTATTGACTATGCCAAAGCCTTTGACTGTGTGGAGCACAACAAGCTGTGGAAAATTCTGAAAGAGATGGGAATACCAGACCATCTGACCTGTCTCTTGAGAAACCTGTATGCAGGTCAGGAAGCAACAGTTAGAACTGGACATGGAACAACAGACTGGTTCCAAAAAGGAAAAGGAGTACGTCAAGGCTGTATATTGTCACCCTGCTTATTTAACTTATATGCAGAGTACATCATGAGAAACGCTGGGCTGGAAGAAACACAAGCTGGAATCAAGATTGCTGGGAGAAATATCAATAATCTCAGATATGCAGATGACACCACCCTTATGGCAGAAAGTGAAGAAGAACTAAAGAGCCTCTTGATGAAGGTGAAAGAGGAGAGTGAAAAAGTTGGTTTAAAGCTCAACGTTCAGAAAACTAAGATCATGGCATCTGGTCCCATCACTTCATGGGAAATAGATGGGGAAACAGTGGAAACAGTGTCAGACTTTATTTTTGGGGGCTCCAAAATCACTGCTGATGGTGATTGCAGCCATGAAATTAAAAGACGCTTACTCCTTGGAAGGAAGGTTATGACCAATCTAGATAGCATATTTAAAAGCAGAGACATTACTTTGCCAACAAAGGTCTGTCTAGTCAAGGCTATGGTTTTTCCAGTAGTCATGTATGGATGTGAGAGTTGGACGGTGAAGAAAGCTGAGCACCGAAGAATTGATGCTTTTGAAGTGTGGTGTTGGAGAAGACTCTTGAGAGTCCCTTGGACTGCAAGGAGATCCAACCAGTCCATCCTAAAGGAGCTCAATCCTGGGTGTTCATTGGAAGGACTGATGTTGAAGCTGAAACTCCAATACTTTGGGCACCTGATGCGACGAGCTGACTCATTGGAAAAGACCCTAATGCTGGGTAGGATTGGGGGCAGGAGGAGAAGGGGATGACAGAGGATGAGATGGTTGGATGGCATCACCGACTCGATGGACATGGGTTTGGGTAAACTCCAGGAGTTGATGATAGACAGGGAGGCCTGGCATGCTGTGATTCACGGGGTCACAAAGAGTCAGACACAACTGAGCGACTGAACTGAACTGATTTGCCATGAAGCAATAGGACTGGATGCCACGATCTTTGTTTTTTGAATGCTGGGTTTTAAGCCAGTTTTTTGCTCTCTTTCACCTTCATAAGGAGGCTCTTTAGTTCTTTGTCATTATCTGCCGTTAAAGTGGTATCATCTGCATATCTGAGGTTGTTGATATTTCTCCCAGCAATCTTGATTCTAGCTTGTGAGTCATCCAGCCCAGCATTTTGTATGATGTACTCTGCTTATAAGTTAAATAAGCAGGGTGACAATATACAGCTTTGTATATTCCTTGTATATTCCTTTTCCAATTTTGAACCAGTCTGCTATTCCATGTCCAGTTCTAACTGTTGCTTCACTTTAGGTTTTTGGCTTTTTATAAGCAGTTTATCCCTGGAGAAGGGAATGGCAACCTACTCCAGTACTCTTGCCTGGAGAATCCCATGGACAGAGGAACATGGCAGGCTACAGTCTATGGGGTTGCAAAGAGTCAGACATGACTGAGTAACGAAGCACACACACGGCACAGTTTGCCCAACTTTCCTTTTGTTTTTAAAATAAATTTATTTGTCCAAGTGAAACCTTTTTTTTAAAATGGCTACACTGGGTCTTCTTTGGGGCACTTGGGCTTTCTCTAGTTGCTTCAAGCAGGGTCTGCTCTCCAGCTGCAGTACATAATCTTACTGCATGGCTTCTCTTGTTTCACAGCATGAGCTCTAGGCAAACAGACTCTAGAGCGCAAAGCTCAGTAATTGTGGCTCATGGGCTTAGCTGCCCTTGGGCATATGGAATATTCCTGGACCATGGATCAAACTCATATCCCCTGCATTGGCAGGTAGATTCTTTCAACACCGGACCACCATAGAAGTCCTATATAACTGTTTTTAGAACAGTTTTAGATTTACCAAAAAAAAAAGATAGTATAGAGAGTTCTTCTATATCACACTTTCCCCTAGTATTAACAGCTTACATTATTATGGCACATTTGTTACAGTTAGTAAACCAATACTGATACAGTATTACAAATTAAAGCCCAAAATTTATTCAGATTTCCATTGTTTTTCCCTAATGTCTTAGCCAGGTAGCCCCTCCACCATACCACATTATTTTTAGTCATACTGTCTCCTTAGGCCTCTGTCCCTCAAGGCAGTTTCTCAGAATTTCTTTGTTTTTGGTGACTCTTTGAATAGCAGTACATACAAATATATTCTGAGGAGTAAATTGTAGATGTGCTTGATTGAAAGCAATTTAAAATCAAAAACAAAACCACCAAAGGAGTCACAATCCAGTTGGCCAATTGCAAATTATTCTAAACATTTTGGCAAACGTTTGGCAATCACATCTTAGACACCACACACGCGCGCGCTCACACACACAAGCACAGACAAAAGTGCTCTGACATTATTAAAAAGAAAACAAGTGCCCTGGGTTTCGGACCTTAGCAAGTAACAGCTTCACCCAAACAGGATGAGTTTAAAGGAAGACATTATCTGGGGTAGGGTTTGGTAGATTTATAAACAAGATTAGAAAGGAAAGACTTCAACACACACATTGTTAACCAGTAAGTGAAACTGCAGAACACATTTCGGGACTTAGTAGAGCATAAGTTCTTCTCTGTCGGTGCTGAGAGAATTCAGTGAAAGGCAGAATGACAGGGAAGAAAAGAGTTTATTAGTATAGGACACTTGTGAGGGGGTACAAATGGGTAGGCAAGGGAGTACCTTGCCGAAAGCTGGGTGAACTGCATTTCTATGATCAAGGAAAAATGGAGAGAGAAAGAAGACCACCTTCTTCCTCATTCTTGATTAGACAAAACTTCCATCATCAGCTCCTCCTCCCTGCCAAGTGGGGGAGTTTTCTTGTCCCTACGTCGTCAAACTAGGATAGTCATGGTGCAAAGGAAATGGGCAAAAAGCCTGTAACATATACTAAAACTGGTAAATCATCTCAGGTTTCAGTATAATGTCATCTTTTCCCTATATTTTTGTTTTTAATGTTCTCAGAGGAGCCTGTCCTAGGAATCATTAACTTACTGACCTCACTGGGCAGGATGTGGGTCTCATTCCACGATTGTTTCATTGTTTAGGGGCATGTCTCATGCTACTGTTGCATGGTTTTGTTGCTACGCAAGCCTGCTTTCTTGAGTGATCATTAACTTACAAGGGTCTCTCATACTTTTTTCTTTTAACCTATAATCCTCTAGCGGGATTAACTATTTAATCACCTACTTTGCCCCTTCACTCTGTACCTATCATAAATGTGTTATTATTAGCTTGTAAAATAAAGGAAGAAAACTTTATAAACAGGCTGAGATTTTCCTTCCTTTATTTAACAGAGAACTGTTGGAAGAAAATAATACCTTGGGTAGAAATGGAAATTTCTGATGCTTTGGAAATTGTTCAGTAATTTTTCCAACACTTCAGGCACTGACCAAAGCAAATGAAGCTACAAAATATGTTGAACTATTTACTCACTGTCCCATATCTTCATCTGTTTTTGGTGCAGAGGCTACAATTTAAAATAGTGACCATAAGTTTATGCACACAACACTTGTTCCGTACAAGCCAATTGAGCTATTTTCTGAATCAAATTTGCAAAGTCCTAAAGAAAAATAAACTTCAAAGAACAGGATATTTTTCAAGTCAGTCTCTTTAAAAGCTAATGTTAGCTTGCTCTATTCTAGACTTTTTTGGTAGTTAATAGTTTGGAAATGAGCTCATAATCTGATATAACAAGGTCAGATTTTAATATCTTTGGTCTCCATTCATCTGATTAAATGCCAGAAGCAGTTAATGTACTAGTTTAATGAGCATGACGGCTCATTAAAACAAATAACCATCATTTAAGTGTCAGCTGATTTTCTTGCTGCAAGACTTAAAAAAGAGAACTAAAATAATCCCCTGAAGAGGTCTGGATCTAGATAAGTGGCTTTATCAATATCATGTCAGTAAAGGCATAATAATTCAAAAGAAATTTTAATTATAAAATTTTAGAAATTATATTAAACTTAGTTGTAAGTTGGGCTGTCATTAAGTACAGTCCACTACACTTCACTTTGGTAGCCAGTGTAAAAGGTAAGCTGATTGCAACTAACTTACCTTGAAACACAGGCCACCCTGAGCAACAAGTATGAAGCCCTTCTGACATCTTCTTGTCCTTTGATGTGCGCTTATGAAATGAGCCCATAAAGTGGGGGCAAAAAAGGTAATTTTCCTTCTAAAAGTAGGACAGACATGAATAAATATTTTTCAAAGCCAAAAAAAAAAAAGAATATGTCTCAACCTAACCCTTCCTTCTGACCCATTTATGACTGGTTCTCTGTGATCTCTGGGTAGATCTTTTTATTGAGAATAATTAAACACTGGATTTGGTAGCTGACTATGCATGTGACTGTTTCACTATCCATCCTCCTACTTCAGTACTAATTTAAGAATGCAAATCCTATGTGGTCAGATTTTTTTAAAGACAGTGAGAAATGTTTACTTTATCCTGGCTAAAGTTAATCACATTTTCTGAATTGAGCCCTTACATTTACTGCTTTTTAAAAGTTTCAGTAAACTAAAAAAAAAAATTAAATTTAGGTCTTAACTGTAGTTATCACCACACTGCATTCAGGTTATAGCCCAGCATGGGAAAGTGTGAGCTGAATACAGCTGCTTCTGTCACCAAACTTCCAGCTGAAATAGCACCAAGGTGACTGAGAAGTGGACATGAGCTGTTTTCATGTCTAGACTGATCTGCGATTTGGTGGAGAGCTCAGCTGGTGCCATATGTAAAACTCAACAGGTTGATTGACTAAACTTTTACAGATTTCAGTTAGTCATTTGGGATCACATAGACATGCTGAGAAAATCATAATGAACCAATGATGATCTTTACCACAGTTATCCATTTGGTATCAATTTAAGTATTTTCTTATTTACTTTATTTGAGTAAGATTTTATTTTGTTCAAGATTTCCTCCAAGTGAATAATGGCAAAGTTTAGCAAGTTACAAAAAGTAACATTCATGCTTGAATTTATGACAAACTCTGTATATAAATAAAGGAGCAGAAGCACCCTACTATGCTTTTTCATTCAGAAATAATGATTAGGAGGTAGAATCCAACTTTTTGTTATTTATAGATGCTGCCAAAGGTAGAAATGTTTATCAGATTTCAAATACTGTAGGTTGTAAGTTGGCAGTTGGCAGCTTTGAATGTAAAACTTCATCTTAGCAGGAGAAACTTGACTAAGGGTCAAAATTTAGTCAAGGAATATTAATAAATATAATACTTTATTAATAATTAATAAATAAAATATGTATTGTGGTGCTATCCATCCATCCAGTATTTTAAAAAATTTATTGTTTATTTATTTGGTCATGCTGGGTCTTAGTTGTAGCATGCGAACCCTTAGTTGGGGCCTGTGGGATCTAGTTCCCTGACCAGGGATCGAACCTGCGCCCTCTACATTGGGCGTGTGGAGTCTTCGCCACTGGACTGCCAGGGAAGTCCCTATGCAGTATTTTGAAGAACTTCCTGTAATAGTCACAGTTGTGGGTAGGAAAAACTCCAGTGTTGTTGATTTTTTTTAAGTTTTTAAAGTGATATTAAATATAGGCATGCCTTGTTTTTATCTCTCTTCACTTTATTGTGCTTTGCAGATATTGCATTATTTGCAGATTGAAGGTTTGTGGCAACCTTGCACTGAGAAAATCTATAGGCACTATTTCCTAACAGCATTTGCTCACTTTGTAGCTCTGTGTCACATTTTAGTAATTCTTACAATAGTTCAAAAATTAAAAAAAAAATTTCATGATTGCTGTATTTGTTATGATATCTATGATCTTTGATGTTACTATTTAAAAAATTTTATTAGAGTATGGAGTATTAGATTTTAAAATGTGTTAATTTTTGCTGTACAGCAAAGTGAATCAGTTATAGATGTAAATATGTCCATTCTTTTAAAACTTCTTTTCCAATATAGGTCATTACAGAGTATTGAGAAGAGTTTTCTGTGCTGTAGAGTAGGTCCTTATGAATCATCTATTTTATATAGTAGTGTGCATATGTCAATAACCATCTCCCAGTTTATCCCTCCCCCACCTTTCCCTCCTGACAACCATAAGTATATTTTCTACATCCGTGACTCTTCTTCTCTTTTGTAAATAAGTTAATTTGTACCCTCTCTTTTTAAAGTTTTCAAATATAAGCAATTATCATATAATATTTATTTTTCTCTGTCTGCCTTACTTCACTCAGTATGACAATCTCCAGGTCCATCCATATTGCTGCAAATGACATTATTTCTGTTTTTTTTTTATGGCTGAGTTGATGTTACTATTGTAATTGCTTTGGGGAGCCATGCACTTTGCCCATATAAGACAGCAAACTAAACAAACTAAACGTTGTGTGTCTTCCGACTGCCTACCTACAAGCCATTCCCCATCTCTCTCCCTCTCCTTGGGCCTCCCTATTTCCTGAGACACAACAATATTGAAGTTAGACCAATTAATAACCCTAAGATGGCCTCTAAGTGTTCAAGTTAAAGAAAGAGTTGCACATCTCTCACTTTAAATCAAAAGTTAGAAATAATTTAGTGAGGAACTTATGTCAAAAATCAAGATAGGCCAAAAGCTGAGCCTTTTGTGCCAGTTAGCCAAGTTGTGAATGTAAAGGCAAAGTTCTTGAAGGAAATTGAAAGTGCTACTCCAGTGAACACACAAATGATAAGAAAGTGAAACAGGCTTACTGCTGATACGGAGTTTTAGTGGTCTGGATTGAAGATCAAACCAGCCACAACAGTCCCTTAAGCCAAAGCCTAGTCCAAAGCAAAGGCCTATCTCTCTTCGATTCTATGAAGGCTGAGAGAGACGAGAAAGCTGCAGAAATAAAGTGTGAGGCTAGCAGAGGTTGGTTCATGAGGTTTCAGGAAAGAAACCATCTCCATAACATAAAAATACAAGGGGAAGCAGCAACCGCTGATGTAGAAGCTGCTGAGTTATGCAGATCTAGCTAAGATAATTCATTGAAGGTGGCTATACCAAACAATAGATTTTCAATGTAGATGAAACAGCCTTATCTTGGAGGAAGATGCCATCTAAGACTTTCACGGGAAGAAAGGAGAAATCAATGCCTAGTTTCAGAGCTTCGAAGACTCTAGTTAGGTGCTAATGCATCTGGTGGCTTTCTGGTGAAACCAGGGCTCATTTACCATTGTAAAAATCCTAAGGTCCTTAAGAATTATGCTAGATTTACTCTACCTGTGCTCTGCAAGTGGAACAATAAAGCCTGGATGACAGCACATCTGTTACATGATTTATGGAATATTTTAGGCCCACTGTTGAGACTTACTGCTATTAAAAAGAAAGATTCCTTTCGAAATATTACTGTTCATTGACAATGCACATGGTCACCCAAGAGCTCTGATGGAGATATACAATGAGATTAACATTGTTTTCATATCTGCTAATCCAACTCGGGACTTCCCAGTTGGCTCAGCGGTAAAGAATCTGCCTGCAATGCAGGAGGTGGGTTCAATTCCTGGGTCAGAAATATCCCCTGGGGGAAGAAATGGCAACCTATTCCAATATTCTTGCCGGGGGGGGGGAAATCCCATGAACAGAGGAGACTGGTGGGCTACAGTCTGTGGAGTTGCAAAGAGTCGGACATGACTGAGTACACACCCAAAATACAACACAACACTCATTCTGCAGCCAAGGGGTAATTTTGACTTTCAAGTGTTAGTAGTTAAGAAGTACATTTTTTATTTTATTAGTCATAGTTGATTTTAACTAAACAAGAAAAACTTGGCGATATCTATTAAAGTTCAGATAGAAAATAAAAGGAATGCATTTCGTAAGGCCATAGCTGCCAGAGTTAGTGATTCCTCTGATGGACTGGGCAAAGTCGGTTGAAAACCCTCTGAATTGGAAAGGCTTCGCCATTCTAGATGCCATTAAGAACACTTACGATTCATGGGAAGAGGTCAAACATTAACATTTATAGGAGTTCAGAGGAAGTTGATTCTAATCCTCACAGATAGCTTTGAGGGGTTCAAGACTTTCCTGGAGGAAGTAACTACAGATGTGGTGGAAATAGCAAGAGAACTGGAATTAGAAGTAGAGCCTGAAGATGTGACTGAGTTGCTATAATCTCATGATAAAATTTTTCACAGATGAAGGATTGCTTCTTATTGATGTAGGTATGTTGTTCTTTCAGACATAAAGTTATTGCACACTTACTAGGCTACAGTATAGCATAAACATAACTTTTATATGCACTGGAAAGCCATGAAAAGTCTTGTGACTTTATTATCATATTCACTTTATTGCAGTAGTCTGGAACCAAACTTGCAATATTTGCAAACTTGCAAAGAAAGGGGTTTCCCAAGATGGAATCTGCTCTTGGTGAAGATACTGTAAAGACTGTTGAAATGACAGCAAAGAATCTAGAATATTACATAGACATAGTTGATTGATAAGGCAATGGCTGGTTTGAGAGAATTGACTCCAATTTTGAAAGATATTCAACTGTGGGTAAAATAAGCAGCATTGCATACTACAGAGAAATTGTCCATGAAAGGAAGAGTCAATAGATGTGGCAAAATTCATTGCTGTCTTATTTTAAGAAATTTCCATAGCCATCCCCCTCTCAGAAACTACCACCCTGATCAGTCAGTAGCCATCAACATTGGGGCAAGAGCCTCCACCAGCAAAAAGACTTAACTTGCTGAAGGCTCAGATGATGGTTAGTATTTTTTAGCAATAAAGTATTTTTAAAAATTAAGATATGTATGTTGTTCTTTCAGACATAATGGTATTGCATATTTACTAAACTTCAGTAGAGCATAAACATAACTTTTATATGCACCAGGAAACCAAAAACAAAATCATGTGACTGTATTATCATATTCACTTTATTGCAGTGGTGTAGAACCAAACTTGCAATATCTTTGAGGTATGTCTCATACCTCAGCACCTTTGCTATTTTTATCCAAATAGACTTTGACAAAGTAGGAAAATAATCCTTTTCATATTCATTTCTTCAAATGCAGAATCACTTTCATTTTCCTCTATAACATACAATGTTTCTGGTTCAAATACTGAAAGAATTCCTTCATTCTGAGCTTCAAATATGTAGAGTTTTACAAGTCCCTGTAGGGAGAAGAGATTCCTATTAAAATTCATGGTCAAACCTGGTCCATGGCCAAACCTGGCCCTCACTCTCCTGACTTGGCTTCTCTGTGTAACTGGTGTCTGTGTTCCTCCAGTCTTGTGCACAGTTATTTGGAACTGCAGTTTATGTGCATTCCACTCTGTTGTCAGGCCTGTTCACTTGGTGCTGGGAGCTTGCGTTCAACCTCAGTCAACCACACTTCAAGTTTCTGGGCATTTAGTAACAGTTTTCTTATGTATATGCTTCATATATGTATATATATACACACTCTCTCTCTATATAGAGAGAGAATGTGTTTCATATACATATATACATATTGTTAATTTGTGGCCCAAACTGGTTGCGTCTCCCATTTGAGGATTCTTTAGACAGTTACTCTTCATCTTTGTTAGGCCATCTCTTTGATCCATCTCCATTTGGATTTCTTTATTCAATTCACTGACTTTATATAGCTTTTTCCTTCTTTGTTGAAGGGAAAGATTGCTGGAACTCTCTCATGTTTTTAAAGAAGTGAATTTGAGGTTTGAAGATCATGAACTCATTGGAGCAATGAGTTCCTCTTACTGTATGAGAGATTTATTTAATTTATTTTTTAATACTCTATTATCTTATCAGCTGTGTTGGGTCTTTGCTGCAGCATATGGGCTCAGTAGCTGCCTAGTTCAGGCTTAGTTGCTGTAGGGCATGTGGGATCTTTGTTCTGCAGCCAGGGATGAACCCACATACCCTGCATGGGAAGGTGGACTCTTAACAACTGGACCACCACAGAAGTCTCATGAACAGCCATAAATTTTCTTTGCATTTGCTATCAGATTTGACTTCTGATTTGCCTTCTCTACAATTTGAAAGACTATTATCAGACACAGTACATGTCATTGGCTGAGTGTCATCCTCAGATGTCTCCAGGAGGCTCAATCTCTGATTTGACAGTTTCTATTATCAACTGTGACATTTATTTGATCATTGATTCAGCTGTCTTAACTATGGTATCCACAAGCATTTCACAATGACTGCTCTTGCCTGTTGATCAATCTCTGCATGTCTTCATTGATTTTCTGGTTCTCACTATCATTCTCTCCTCCATCTCTTGTATTTTCTGAAAGACATGTGAATATGGATATATGAGGATAGTCGGACACGACTGAGCGACTTCACTTTCACTTTTCACTTTCATGCATTGGAGAAGGAAATGGCAACCCACTCCAGTGTTCTTGCCTGGAGAATCCCAGGGACCGGGGAGCCTAGTGGGCTGCCGTCTATGGGGTCGCACAGAGTCAGACACGACTGAAGTGACTTGGCAGCAGCAGCATATGGATATATGAGTATGGTAATATTCATACAGGTCCTGGTCAAATTTCTCTCTTTTTTGTTATCTGAAACTGGTCTTTATTTCAATATGGTTTGCGTGTGTGTGTGAACTATGGATTATTTTTTTTAATTTATTTTTAACTGGAGGGTAATTGCTTTACAATGTTGTGCTAGTTTCTGCCATATAGCAACAATGAATCAGCCATAAACATACATATATTCCCTGGTCGAATTTTTGGAAGACTTGGTGAGTAATCTGCTCTGCTGTCCTCTGTTATTGAGGAGTTGTTGGTGTGGCTTTTGAGTTTGTTGGTGTGCTTTTTCAACACAAATGGTGGCATGATTTTTTTTTTTTCCCCCAAAATACTGCTGTGTTCTGTCAGTCTTTGGGAATCTCACACATACTGGCTTTTACTTAACTTATGTTGCTTTCAGCTAGTGTCTAACGGTGTCTCTGCCTTCTGTGCACCACGAAAAGTGCGATTTCCACTCTTCTCTGGTTTTCAATACAGCAGGCTAACTCCACAGTGACCTGCGAGGTCAGGTTCTCCAAGGCAAGTTCATGCTGTCCAGCGTGGCCACGCATTTGGCTCATGGGATGAGAAAGGACGCTTTACATGAGAACATACTGGTATTCTTTCTCCTCCTTCTGGTTTTTTTTAGGTTGCTATTTCTTCAGAAGATTCCTGACTTTCTTTGTATAGATGAGTTCAATCTCTGTCTGACAAATGTGATGTATTTCTTAAGAACACCAATTCCTCACTGAATATGTTTTCCTAAGTCAAACAGATCCCTGAGTTCGGTGCCCCAGTCCGGGCATACGGGTCAGGAAGGGGCTCCGGGCCCGGCAAACACGCAGCCTGCCGCTGGTCTCCCCGGGGACCCCACTCCCCGGAGCTCCGCACCGAGATGGCCAATCCACCGCCTACCACAGTCCCTGCAGCCTCTTGCCTGCTTTAGTTTGTAAATGACTCGGCTGTTCTCCCAAGTCCAGAAGTGCAAGCTGAAGCTTTGTCCAGGCGAAGGGCCACAGGTCCGGAGAGGAAAGATTGAGGGTAGGTAGGTACGGACGTCGCCTGTCAATGCCCTGGAAGCTTTGCCCTTGGCTCCGGGGCCCTGCAGGATGGAGCGCCCCAGAGGGAGGTCCTTCGGGTCTCTGGGATGCAACATCCTGGGAGGAGCCCCGAGGTCCAAGAGGCCCTCTTAGGTAACAAGGGAAGTGGCCCATAGGTGGTTCCAGGGCTCCTGGACCACTATTGGGCCTTCTAGCTGGCACTTCAAGCCTAACTAACCTCTACCCCATTCCCTTCTCTCTCGGCCACCCCTAAACCAGACTATATCTCGCAAGCTCCTCGCCCTCTTCCAGGTAGAAGTGGACCAAACACATTCAGTCCATATGGCAAAATAAATGTTAAGCCAAAGCCAAGCATTAAATGGAATGCCATCATTGGAAAATTAGCTTCAGAGGTAATTACCGTCAATAATCTGATACTTTATGGTTAAAAATTCAACTGAAAACTTTAAATTATATAGTAGGGTGTACAGATAATATCTCAGATGTGTCAGGCTTACATTGTTCCTGTGGTCCTCATATTACACATTTGTAAAATAAAACAAATGTTTATGTTCACATCATAATATCACATCATTGATGTCATTAACTTTAATTCATGAAGGACATTTTTTAAGTAAAATATTTTTTAAGTAAAATAAAAATAAAAACACTTTTTAAGTAAAATATTCTAAAATATTTGTTCCTAGGATTCATAGCTTGAATTGAAGTTTATTTTATTTTATTTTTATTTTTGTAATTTATTTATTTTAATTGGAGGCTACTTGCTTTACAATATTGTAGTGGTTTTGCCATACATTGACATGAATCAGCCACAGGTGTACATGTGTTCCCCATCCTGAGTCCCCCTCCCACCTCCATCCCCATCCCATCCCTCTGGGTCATCCCAGTGCACCAGCCCTGAGCACCCTGTCTCATGCATCGAACCTGGACTGGCAATCTGTTTCACTTATGATGATATACATGCTTCAATGCTATTCTCTCAAATCATCCCACCCTCACTTTCTCCCACAGAGTCCAAAAGACTGTTCTTTACATCTGTGTCTCTTTTGCTGTCTCGCATATAGGGTTATCGTTACCATCTTTCTAAATTCCATATATATGTGTTAGTATACTGTATTGGTGTTTTTCTTTCTGACTTACTTCCCTCTGTATAATAGGCTCCATTTTCATCCACCTCATTAAAACTGATTCAAATGTATTCTTTTTAATGGCTGAGTAATATTCCATTGTGTATATGTACCACAGCTTTCTTACCCATTTGTCCGCCGATGGACATCTAGGTTGCTTCCATGTCCTGGCTATTGTAAACAGTGCTGCGATGAACATTGGGGTACATGTGTCTCTTTCAAGTCTGGTTTCCTTGGTGTGTATGTACAGCAGTGGGATTGCTGGGTCATGTGGCAGTTCTATTTCCAGTTTTTTAAGGAATCTCCACACTGTTCTCCATAGTGGCTGTACTAGTTTGCATTCCCACCAACAGTGTAAGAGGGTTCCCTTTTCTCCACACCCTCTCCAGCATTTATTGCTTGTAGACTTTTGGATAGCAGCCGTTCTGATGGGCGTGAAATGGTACCTCATTGTGGTTTTGATTTGCATTTCTCTGATAATGAGTGATGTTGAGCATCTTTTCATGTGTTTGTTAGCTATCTGTATATCTTCTTTGGAGAAATGTCTGTTTAGTTCTTTGGCCCATTTTTTGATTGGGTCATTTATTTTTCTGGAATTGAGCTGCAGGAGTTGCTTGTATATTTTTGAGATTAATTCTTTGTCAGTTGCTTTGTTTGCTATTATTTTCTCCCCTTCTGAAGGCTATCTTTTCACCTTTCTTATAGTTTCCTTCGTTGTACAAAAGCTTTTAAGTTTAATAAGGTCCCATGTGTTTATTTTTGCTTTTATTTCCATTACTCTGGGAGGTGGGTCATAGAGGATCCTGTTGTGATTTATGTTGGAGAGTGTTTTGCCTATGTTTTCGTCTAGGAGTTTTATAGTTTCTGGTCTTACGTTTAGATCTTTAATCCATTTTGAGTTTATTTTTGTGTATGGTGTTAGAAAGTGTTCTAGTTTCATTCTTTTACAAGTAGTTGACCAGTTTTCCCAGCACCACCTGTTAAAGAGATTGAAAAAGCTATATATGACAAACCCACAGCAAACATTATCCTCAATGGTGAAAAATTGAAAGCATTTCCTCTAAAGTCAGGAACAAGACAAGGGTGCCTACTCTCACCACTACTATTCAACATAGTTTTGGAAGTTTTGGCCACAGCAATCAGAGATGAATTGAAGTTTTTAAAACCCTTCGTTTTTTGCTAAAAAATAGTTGGCAAACTGTAAGTTATCTTCTGTTTATTTAAAATTTTAGCTTCCTCAAGAAGCCAGAAAAGGACTAATCAAACAAAGAACAAGGAAGTAAATAATAAGCATAAAAGCATAATTAATGAGTAGGAAACAAAAGGTAGTGGAAATAATAAATCAAAATGCTGGTTCTTTTGGAAAAAATTAACAAGATCAACAAATCAATAGTTAAACTAATTAAGGAAAAAGGGAAGAAAGCACAAAAAATACTCGATAAGAAGGACCATAGGGGAAATAACCTTAGGAACAGAGGAAACTAAAAAAAAAAAAAATGAGACTATTTTGTACAACTTTGTGTAAACAAATTTCAAACCACAGATAAAATAAATAATTTCCAAGGGAAAAAGTTTCCCAAAATTGACCTTGTGGAGAGAGAAAACAGACCAATCTCCATAAAATAATAGAGAAGTTTATCAAATAAATACACCTATATATACCGTATATCGGACTTCCCTGGTGGCTCAGATGGTAAAGCGTCTGCCTACAATGCGGGAAATCTGGGTTCAATCCCTGGGTCGGGAAGATCTTCTGGAGAGGAAAATGGCAACCCACTCTAGTATTCTTGCCTGGAAAATCCCATGGATGGGGGAGCCTGGTAGGCTACAGTGCATGGGGTCACAAAGAGTCAGACACAACTGAGCGACTTCACTTGCAATTTACTTGCAATATATATCATATATAGGGGAATTCTATCAAATTCCTCAAACACCAGATAACCCTAATATTATGAAAATTGTTCCAAGGACTAAAAAGTGAAAAAAATAGCTAAATCTTTTTGTTAAGCAAGTATATAAATTAATTAATAAAATTAAACTTGTTTTAAAAATCCTGAGGGATTCACAAAGAACTATATTTGAACAAGTAAATGAGTTCAGCAAGGTTGTAGGATACAAGATCAATATATCAGTTGTATTTCTATACTTTAATAATGGATAATCTGAAAATAAAATTAGAACAATTCCACATATAATAGCACAAAAAGAATAAAATACTTAGGAATAAATTTAATTAAATAAGTACAGAATTTGTACACTGAAAACCATAAAACATTATTAAAAGAAATTGAAGAAGATCTAAAATAAACGGATAGACACCACCTGTTCATGAGTTAGAATATTGTAAAGATGGCAGTACTCTCCAGATTGATCTATATGGATGCAACATGGTCTCTATCCCTTTGTGGCTTCCTTTGTGGCTCAGCTGGTAAAGAATCCACCCACAATGTGGAAGACCTGGGTTTGATCCCTGGGTTTGGAAGATCCCCTGGAGAAGGGAAAGGCTACCCACTCCAGTATTCTGGCCTGATAGTTCAGCTGCTTTGGAAAACAGTCTGACAGTTTCTCAAATAGTTTAACATAGAGTCACCATGCTGCTGCTAAGTCACTTCAGTCGTGTCCGACTCTGTGCGACCCCATAGATGGCAGCCCACCAGGCTCCCCTGTCCCTGGGATTCTCCAGGCAAGAACACTGGAGTGGGTTGCCATTTCCTTCTCCAGTGCATGAAAGGGAAAAGTGAAAGTGAAGTCGCTCAGTCATGTATGACTCTTCACGACCCCGTGGACTGCAGCCTACCAGGCTCCTCCGTCCATGGGATTTTCCAGGCAAGAGTACTGGAGGGGGTGCCATTGCCTTCTCCGAGAGTCACCATATGACCCAGCAATTGTAGATATCTACCTGAGAGAAGTAAAAGCATGCCAACACAAAATCTTCTGTGTGAATGTTCATAGCTTTGTTTCTAGTAGTCAAAAAGTACAAACAATACAAATGTCCATCAGCTGATGAACGGGTAAAAAAAATGTGCTATATTTAAAAGGAATGAAATACTGATACATGCAACAAGTGTGCATGAACATTGAAATCATTACGCCAAGCGAAAGAAGCCAGAAAAAAAAGACCACACTATGATTCTATTTACATGAAAAATCCTAAATAGACAAATTCTTAGAAAAAGAAAGTAGACAGGATTAGGGATAAGATGTGACTGATAATGGGTATGGAGTTTCTTTTTGTGGTGATGAAAATATTCTGGAATTATATAGTGTTGATCCACACACAACTTTGTGCATATGCTAAAAGCCACTGAATTGTACACTTTAAAATGGTGAACCTTATGTTTTATGAATTATATCTCAATAAAGCTGTTACTTTTATACCTATATAAAAGTGGAGGTAAGAGAATAAGAAAGAACTCTATAGAGTGATAAGGAATTATTTCCAGTTAAGCCTGTTAGGATATAAAAGTGCAATCAGATGGAAGCAAGTCCATGAACTGGTAGAGGGATAAATAAATTGTTCTGGCCACACAGCGAAATAGTACACAGCTATAGAAAGGAAGGAACAACTAGTATTTTTAACAATTATGAATCTCACATTCATTATGCTACGTGAAAGAGGCCAGATGATACAAAAGGCTAAATACCATCTGATCCCATTTGTATGATATTCTGGTTTGTTTTTTTTTTTAAGTCGCTCAATAGTGTCTGACTCTTTGTGACCCCATGGACTCCACAGTCCATGGAATTCTCCAATCCAGAATACTGGAATGGGTAGCCTTTCCCTTCTCCAGGGCACCTTCCCAACCCAGAGATCGAACCCAGGTCTCCCGCATTGCAGGCAGATTCATTACCAGCTGAGACACAAGGGAAGCCCAAGAATACTGGAATGGGTAGCCTATCCCTTCTCCAGAGGATCTTCCCAACTCAGGAATCGAACCGGGGTCTCCTGCATTGCAGGGAGATTCTTTACCAACTGAGCTATCAGGGAAGCCCATGATGTTCTAGAAAAGGTAAAATAATAGAGGAATTAAATCAGTGCTTGCCAGAGGGTAGGAGTGGAAGCAGATTGATTGCAAAAGGACAGGGAACTTATTGGGGTGATGGACATGTTCTGTATCTTGCCTTTGGTGGTGGTTACATCAGTATAAATCAAACTATACACTTACAAAGTAGTGAATATATCATACTTCAATAAACCTTCCTTTTAAAAAAAGTTTGAAAGTATACTTTATATGCTGACTTTTGTGTAAGTAAGGGAAATAAAAGTTGATATACAACCCAGCAATCCCACTGCTGGGCATACACACTGAGGAAACCAGAAATGAAAGAGACACGTGTACCCCAACGTTCATCGCAGCACTGTTTACAATAGCCAGGACATGGAAGCAACCTAGATGTCCATCGGCAGATGAATGGATAAGAAAGTTGTAGTACATATACACAATGGAGTATTACTCAGCTATTAAAAAGAACGCTTTTGAATCAGTTCTAATGAGGTGGATGATGAAACTGGAGCCTATTATACAGAGGGAAGTAAGTCAGAAAGAAAAACACCAATACAGTATATTAACACATATATATCGAATTTAGAAAGATGGAAACAACGACATATATGTGAGACAGCAAAAGAGACACAGATATAAAGAACAGACTTTAGGACTCTGTGGGAGAAGGCGAGGGTGGGATGATTTGAGAGAATAGCATTGAAACATGTATATTACCATAGGTGAAACAGATCATCAGTCCAGGCTCAATGCTTGAGACAGGATGCTCAGGGCTGGTGCACTGGGACAACCCAGAGGGATGGGATGGGGAGGGAGGTGGAGGGGGGTTCAGGATGGGGGACACATGTACACCTGTGGCTGATTCATGTCAATGTATGGCAAAAACCACCACAATTTCGTAAAGTAATTAGCCTGCAATTAAAATAAATAAATTAATTTTTAAAAAGTCTATATTGTGTCTGCTTATTTTTGTAAAAGGAAAGATTGGAAAGATAGACCAGAAATTTAATGAGATTGGCTTACCTAGAGGGGCTAGGTGGAAATGGAGAGGGAGGAAGACAGGAAAAAATGAGACTTTTCTGAATACATCTTTTTCATATAGTTTTGACTTTTTAACTGTGTTAATATTTTACATATTCAAAAATAAGAGTAAATCGATGAGGATGGAGGAAAATACTTAATATTTTTAAATGAACTTAGCTGTAAGTCAAATTGGTAACAAACTCATACAGAAGAAAAAATAATGATTAGTTCAAGAACTTTGAACACAGTCCTCTTTTAAAAAAAAAACCTTTTTATTTTGTACTGGGATATAGCTGATTAATGATGTTGTGATAGTTTCAGGTGTACAGCGAAGGGACTCAGCCATACATATACATGTATCCACTTTCCCCCAAGCTCCCCTCCCATCCAGGCTGCCACATAGCATTGAGCAGCGTTCCCTGTGCTACACAGTAGGCCCCTGTTGGTTATCCATTTTAAATATAGCAATAAACACAGTTCTCTTAACTGGATGTATTCTGAGAGCTTAAAAAAATCTACAAAGAAATCTTGAATTTTACTTGATATTTTTGTTGTTGACAGTGGTATGAGTGTAACAATTCTGAAATAATTCTGTGTGTATTGTAGGATTGAACAAATGACCTAAATATATTGATATTGTTGGGAGTGAACGTTTTCACTGTGGCAAAAGGAAGATACTGAGAGAGAATTAGCCCCTGGCCCTGGAAGCTAAGCTGTGGAGTTTATTAAAACACCTATATTATTGAATTATTATAATTAAAAATTATAAAGTAAACAATTGAAATTAAAAGTAAATTGAAATTAAAAGTAAACAATTTCACAGAACAGCAACATCAGAGAAGGTAATGTGACAGATCCAAAAAAAAGCACGGTTACCTTATAATCATGCCCACCGCTTCCTGGTGGCTCAGATGGTAAAGAATCTGCCTGGAATGCGGTAGACCCAGGTTTGATCCCCCTGGGTTGGGAAGATGCCCTGGAGACGGGCAAGGCAACCCACTCCAATACTCTTGCCTGAAGAATTCCCTAGACAGAGGAGCCTGGTGGGCTACAGTCCCTAAGGTTGCAGAGTCGTACACAACTGAGCAACTACACTTTCACTTTCACTTTACCTTATAATCATGTCCAAACACGGACAAAAAAAATAAAATAAAAGTTAACATTGTTTTTTGTTCTAGTTGTTTTTCTAAAAAAATATTTATTTATTTATATTTTTGTTTGTGCTGGGTCTTGTTGCTGCATGCAGGTGAGTTGCAGCGAGTGGGGGCTACTCTCTAGTTCTGATGCAGGGGCTTCTCACTGCGGTGGCTCCTTTTGTTGCAGAGCACGGGTCTAGGCCCATGGGCTTCAGTAGTTGCAGCACGCAGGCTCAGTAGTTGTGGCACAAAGGCCTGGTCACTTGGAGGCATGTGGAATCCTCCTGGACCAGGGATGGAACATGTGTCCCCTGCATTGGCAGGTGGACTTCTATCTACTGGACCACCAGGGAAGTCCTTGCTGCTGCTGCTGCTGCTAAGTTGCTTCAGTCCTTGAATATTGTTTAAACCACAAAATGGCCTAACACTGTGAATGGTAGCCTTGTTCCCATGCTTCTCTCTTTCTAGATAAGAATTAAGAGACCTTTCCAGAGAATTAGTCTTGCCTCCTTACCAGCCATATTCAGAGTAAAGCCCACTCCCTCAAACCTTTTTCCATAATAATCCAACACAAGCCGAAATCCTTCCAAGTTCTTCCTGACACCCTCCCCCTGGGACATTCCGTGGCTCCCCAAGTTGAGCGGTTTCCCTTGTCACAACAGGTCAATAAACATAACTTTGTTCAATTACAGGTGGGCTTCTGGTGGCCTTTGGCTGATGAAGGAACTTTACAATACAGATGGAGAACACAGAAATGAGAGGAAAAATCTTGTGGTGTTAGAGTGAAACTAGGGTTATCCATTTGAATGCCATGACTTTTTTTTTTTAAATGTGTTTGTGTATCTTCTAAATCTGTCCCGTGGGAAATGATGCTCCAGCAGCACTGGACATGAATATCTCCCAGATTTTAATTTCTAAATATTTCCCATTTAAAAAGAGCCAGGGCTTTTTGGAGAAATGGTCAATTCCAGGACTGGGGCAGGGAAAGTGTGAGGTCAGCCTGGAATATGTTGTGTGACAGAAAACAAGAAAAAACACGAGGACGTGTCAAAGGTCACAGGCATGAGGTTGAGAGGCTGCCACTGGTTAAACATGAGACAACTTCAGTATCAAAAATGAATAACTTAAAAATATGCAATTATAAATAATCTATGAGTTCACGGTACCAACAGTATTAGTATTAACAATATAAAAGGAGGGAGAAGGAAAATGTTTTTTTAAAATAAAAGAATGCCAATCAATAAATATAGGAATTATACCATTGAAAAATTACCATTTTTGTAACAACTAGGGTTAAAGATTGATTCACACAAGAATCAGTGGGAAATAAAACCACTGGGTGGGTGCCCTGGAGTAAACACTGCATTTTCCTTCACCACAAACAAAACCCTACCGCAGGGTGCAAGATTGTGGGGGAACACGTTACTCATACAGTTTCAAAGCATCTCCTCACAAATTAATAATGTATTACAAAGGGGAAAGTTTTCAGGCATCTCTGCAGTGGAGAATTCTGCTGGACACTGCCTGAGCTCAATGACAAGCCTCACGTTACCATTAATAGGACAAGAGTACCTCCCCCTGTGAGGCGCTGAAAAAGACACGTTGTCTGGGTAGGATTCCTGTCAAATGGACTTGGCTTGAATCTAATAACGAGGAAACAGACAAACCAAAATTGAAGGGCATTCTGCAAAGCAATTGACTTGAACTCTTAAAAGATAACAATATCACAAAAGAAAAAAGGGATAGGGCAACAGTGGCAGCAATAAAGGAGATGAAAGAAACATTACAACTAAATGCACCGTGTGATTCTGGGTTGGCTCCTGGTTTAGGGGGGAAACCATAGTTACAAGGGACGTTATGACAACCACTGGATATGACCTAATATATGATGTTTATATTAGATAATATTATACTGGTGTTAAATTTTCTGAGGGCAATAATTATACTGTCATTATGAAGAATAACCTTATTCTTAGCAGACACAGGCAGAAGGACTTAGAGGAAAATGTCATGATGTTTGCAATGAATTCTCAAATGGCTCATCAAAAATATGTATAGGTATATATATATATAGTTATATTATATATATAATTTTACATAATATATGTTTATATTATATATTTATATTAATATATTTATATTATATAATATATATTTATATTATATATATGTCATATATATATATATATATATATGACAGAAATGGCAAGGACCTAACAGAAGCAGAAGATATTAAGAAGAGGTGGCAAGAATACACAGAAGAACTACACAAAGAAGGTCTTATTGACCCAGATAATCACCATGATATGGTCACTCACCTAGAGCCAGATATCCTGGAGTGTGAAGTGAAGCATGTCTTAGGATGCATTACTATGAATAGTTAGTAGAGGTGATGGAATTACAGCTGAGCTATTTCAAATCCTAAGAGATGGTGCTGTTAAAGTGCTGCATTTAATATGCCAGCAAATTTGGAAAACTCAGCAGTGGCCACAGGACTGGAAAAGGTCAGTTTTCATTCCAATCCCAAAGAAGGGTAATGCCAAAGAGTATTCAAACTACGGAAAAAGTGTACTCATTTCGAAAACATGCTTAACAAGGTTATACTAAAAATCCTTCGAGCTAGGCTTCAGCTGTATGTGAACCAAGAACTTCCAGCTATACAAGTTGGATTTAGTAGAAGCGGAGGAACTAGAGATCAAATTGCCAACATTCACTGGATCATAGGGATGATCCGGGGAATTCCAAAAAGACATCTACTTCTGCTTCATTGATTACACTGTGTGGATCACAACAAACTGTGGAAAGTCCTTAGAGATGGGAATACCAGACCACCTTACCTGTCTCCTGAGGAACCTCTATTCAAGTCAAGAAGCAACAATTAGAAATAGACTTGGAACAACAGACTGGTTCCAAATTGGGAAAGAAGTACGTCAAGGCTGTATATTGTCACCTTGCTTATTTAATTTATATGCAGAGTACATCATGCGAAATGCTGGGCTGGAATCAAGATTGCTGAGGAAATATCAACAACCTCAGATATGCAGATGATACCACTCTAATGGCAGAGAGTGAAGAGGAACTAAAGAGCCTCTTGATGAGGGTGAAAGAAGAGAGTGAAAAAGCTGGCTGGAAACATTAAAAAAAAACAAAACTAAGAGCATACCATCCAGTTCCATCACTTCATGGCAAATAGATGGGGAAAGAATAGAAACAGTAACAGACTTTATTTTCTTAGGCTCCAAAATCACTATGGATGGTGACTGCAGCCATGAAATTAAGAAGCTTGGAAGAAAAGCTATGACAAATCTAGACAGCATATTAAAAAGCAGAGACATCACTTTGCTGATAAAGTTCTATATAGTCAAAGCTGTCGTTTTTCTAGTAGTCGTGTATGGATGTGAGAGTTGGACCATAAAGAAGAATTGATGCTTTTAAGTTGTGGTGCTGGAGAAGACTTGAGAGTCCTTTGGACAGCAATGAGATCAAATCAGTCAACACTAAAGGAAATTAATCCTGACTATTCATTGGAAGGATCGATGCTGAAACTCCAATACTTTGGCCACCTAATGCAAAGAGCTGATTCATTTGTAAAAGATCCTGATGCTGGGAAAGATTGAGGGCAGGAGAAGGGAGTGACAGAGGATAATATGGTTGGATGGCATCACTGACTTAATGGACATGAGTTTGAGCAAACTCCAGGAGATTGTGAAAGACAGGTAAGCCTGGCATGCTGAAGTTCATGGTGTCACGAAGAGTCAGACATGACTTAGCAACTGAACAACAAACAACAATTTAAAGTATTTTTACAAAACCCATTGTATAGAAGTCAGTTTAGTAAAACAAATGAGAACTTTTCCCAACAGTTTCTCTTTTTATCACACTCTTTATTATGTTTGGATTGAAGCTCACTGAACATGGATCAGTTCAGTTCAGTTCAGTCACTCAGTCGTGTCCGACTCTTTGCGACCCCGTGAATTGCAGCACGCCAGGCCTCTCTGTCCATCGCCAACTCCCAGAGTCTACCCAAACCCATGTCTATCGAGTCAGTGATGCCATCCAACCATCTCATCCTCTGTCGTCCCCTTCTCCTCCTGGCCCCAATCCTACCCAACATTAGGATCTTTTCCAATGAGTCAACTCTTCGCATGAGGTAGCCAAAGCATTGGAGTTTCAGCTTCAACATCAGCCCTTCCAATGAACACCCAGGATTGATCTCCTTTAGGATGGATTGATTGGATCTCCCACTGGAGAAGGAAATGGCAACCCACTCCAGTATTCTTGCCTGGAGAATCCTAGGGATGGCGGAGCCTGGTGGGCTGCCGTCTATGGGGTCGCACAGAGTCGGACACGACTGAAGCGACTTAGCAGCAGCAGCAGCCTTGCAGTCCAAGGGACTCTCAAGAGTCTTCTCCAACACCACAGTTCAAAAGCATCAATTCTGCGGCGCTCAGCTTTCTTCACCGTCCAACTCTCACATCCACACATGACCACTGGAAAAACCATAGCCTTGACTAGACGGACCTTTGTTGGCAAAGTAACGTCTCTGCTTTTAAATATGCTCTCTAGGTTGGCCATAACCTTCCTTCCAAGGAGTAAGCGTCTTTTAATTTCATGGCTGCAATCACCATCAGCAGTGATTCTGGAGCCCAAAAAAATAAAGTCTGACACTGTTTCCACTGTTTCCCCATCTATTTCCCATGAAGTGATGGGACCAGATGCCATGATCTTAGTTTTCTGAACGTTGAGCTTTAAGCCAACTTTTTCACTCTCCTCTCTCACTTTCATCAAGAGGATCTTTAGTTCTTCTTCACTTTCTGCCATAAGGGTGGTGTCACTGTATACCTGAAGTTATTGATATTTCTCCCAGCAGTCTTGATTCCAGCTTGTGTTTCTTCCAGCCCAGTGTTTCTCATGATGTACTCTGCATATAAGTTAAATAAGCAGGGTGACAAAATACAGCCTTGACGTACTCTGTTTCCTTTTTGAAACCAGTCTGTTGTTCCATGTCCAGTTCTAACTGTTGCTTCCTGACCTGCATACAGGTTTCTCAAGAGACAGGTCAGGTGGTCTGGTATTCACATCTCTTTCAGAATTTTCCACAGTTTATTGTGCTCCACACAGTCAAAGGCTTTGGCATAGTCAATAAAGCAGAAATGGATGTTTTTCTGGAACTCTCTTGCTTTTTCGATGATCCAGAGGATATTGGCAATTTGATCTCTGGTTCTTCTGCCTTTTCTAAAACCATGGATAATGGTACATAATCTTGGAGTTTTTTTCTCCTTGCTTTGTTTTGAGGTAGAAATGTATATTAATGATGTTTTAATTCATCCAAATGTAATGTACAGAATTCCCAAATAGTATTTTTTCTTGAAAGCCTCATGACCTAAATGTAACTAAATAAAATTAATTTAGTTCTTAAAGATTAGCATGTCCAAGATTATGAATGTTAGTATCAAACAATTTAATAAAGATTAGAATTAAGACAATCTCATTTTTATGCTTCATATTATTTTATTTATTTATTTTTATTTATGGCTGCTCTGGGTCTTTGTTACTTCGTCTAGGCTTTCTCTAGTTGTGGCAGGAAGAGGGGCTACTCTCTAGTTGTGATGCATGGGCTTCTCATTGCAGTGGCTTCTCTAGTTGCAGAGCACAGGCTCTGGAGCACAGGCTTCAGTAGTTATAGCACATGGGCTCAGTAGTTGGGATGCATGGGCTTAGTTGCCCTGTGACATGTGGAACCTTCCTGGACCAGGGATTGAACCTGCACTCACAGGTGGATTCTTAACCACTGAACCACCAGGGAAATCCCACATTATTTTAAAATCATAACAGTATAGATTTTTCTTTAAAGTATTTTTTATAAAGACCATTGTTTGAAGTCAGATTAGTAAAATAAAATGAGTAGTTAATTTTTTTTCAACAGTTTCTTTCCTGTCATATTCCTTATTAGGTTTGGATTGAAGCTCACTAAGAATATTCTTTTTTTTTTTTTTTTTTCCCGTTAGTAGAATATTCTTTCAGCTCAAAAAGAATATAAGTTCTTTCTAAGGTTACCCAATTAACAGTCTTTCAGTCTTTGTATTAACTGTCATTGAATTTATAGTTATTTGTAAATTATCAACAATTGCTTTTGTGTAATTCATAGCTTTCACAACTGTTAGTCATTGTGGCATATTACTTTTGTAGTAATAAATGTACATTATTTAATCTGACTTCTACATATACAAACATTTGTACAAATAAAACTTAGAAGCATTTTATATTTGGAAGAAAATGTAAAAAAAAAGTAAAATTACAGCACAAAAGAGAAAAAAATGGGTTAATACTTTTAAATTATAGTAATATATGTCTTTTATAAAGAGGGCAAATTTATACCTACATGTTGGTCTATCATGGTAATAAAAAATAACATTACAATTTCTTTTTTATGTTTTTAATTTCTGCAAATTTGTCAAAAAGATTTTCTTTGTATATTCATGTTCAGTTGACAGTACAGACAGATATATCAATCTTAAGTCATAGCTTATGGAAAAAGAAGAATTCCAATAGGAAGAGAACAAACAAATGACTAAGCGTGGCAGAGATTCATGAAAGTGTCTTTTCATAATGAATTCCAGAAATTGCAATCATATCTTTATCTATTTTTTTCAGGACTGATTCTAGTGGGTTTAATTTGTCTTCAAGTAAAAGGTTCTAACATACAAGGAGTTTCAAAGCGGCCACACAGAATGACAGGATTGAAATATGTCTATTTCTTCATCCTTACATTTTATTGTGAGGATTTTATTTCAAATGTACAATCTAAAGAGGGGTATGGTGGGAGGGGGTAGTTAGCAGCATGAAGGAGCTCAAAGCCAGAGCCAAAGATGCAGAACTCACAAGAGTATGCGGCTAATGAAACGTGATATGCATATTTGTTGTTGTTCAGTCGGTAAGTCACATCTGACTCTATATACCGTAGAATATTATTTGGCCTTAAAAAGGAGTGAAATTTTGACACATTCTATTCCATGGATGTATCTCTAAGACATTAATACAAAGTGAATTAAGCCAGAAACAGAACAACAACTATTATATAATTCCACCGGTAAGAGGAAACTAAGTAGTCAAATTCATAGAGGGGGGAAAATAGAAAGGTGGTTGCTAGGAGGTAGCAGGGAGGCAGTTGAGGAGTTATTGTTTAGTGGGCATGGAGTTTTTGTTTGGGATGATGAAAAAGTTCTGGGGATGGATGGTGGAGACTGAACTACAATATGAGGGTAATTAATGCCACTGAAATATACATGTGTAAACAGTTAAAACTGTTAACTTTACTTGATGTACATTTTATGGTAAAAAAAAAAAAAGGTCTTAAAAATTGCTAAGTAGCAATAGAAAAGATAAAATAATAAAGAAAAAAATCTTAACTTCCAAGTAAACAGAAGCCAAGGGGAAAAACCACTGTAGCCCAAATAATAGTAATAATTTTAAAAAAAAAGCATGCAGCTGATCCTGCGTGTCAGGGGCTGATTTGGTACTAATTTGCCAGCAGAGTGTAATATTTATTAAAGAGTAAGTAATTTTAAAATGTGCTAATCTGAAGGTGCTTTACTGTTAAAAAGAGTAACTATAATTGTTAGAACTTAGACCGACAACATGGGCTTCTTGTGGAAGACTTCCCCAAGTGCTCGCTGAAAATAGAGACCCCGCCTGGGGACTCCAGGCCGCCTCTGACTTGAAGTCTCTCCGCAGTGCTTCTTAGGGCTCCCCCAGTGGCCAGGAGCACGCCATCAGCACACAGACCCCACGCCACACCTTCTCGCTCCCGGCTCGGCACCTCGGTGCCCCAAGCTTCCTCAGGCCTGGTGCTCTGTTCACACCAAACACGCCCACAGAAGCCACTCTCTTCCCCCTTTTTTCAAAATACACATTCATGCAATTAAAATGTGTCGATTCCAGAAATAAAAAGAAATGAACTATCAAGCCACAAAAACACATGAGGAACCTCAGGTGCATATTGTAAGTGAAAGAAGCCAACCTGAAAAGGCTGCACATTGTGGGATTCCAACTATACGGCATTCTGGAAAAGGCAGAATTGTGGAGACACCAGTGAAAAAAGATAAGAGATTGGCAGGGGTTGGAGAGGAAATAAGGATGAACAGGTGGCACAGAGAGGATTTTTAGGGCAGTGAAACTATTCTGTAGGATGCTGTAATGGTGCATACATGTCATCACACATTTGTTAAAGCGCTTTGAGTGTACAGTACAAAGAGTGCTGCCTAATGTAAACTGTAGACTTTGGTTCATACTTTTATATCATTGTTGACTTATCTGTCATAACAAATGTACCACACTAATGCAAACTGTTAACAATAGGGAAAATAGGAGGGGATGAGGTGAGTATATGGGAACTCTCTACTTAGTACTCAACTTTTCTATAAACCTAAAACTGCTCTAACATGCTAAAGCCTTTGACTGTGTGGATAACCGGAGAAGGCAATGGCACCCCACTCCAGTACTCTTGCCTGGAAAATCCCATGGGTGGAGGAGCCTGGTAGGCTGCAGACCCATGGGGTCCCTAGGAGTCGGACACGACTGAGTGACTTCACTTTCACTTTTCCCTTTCATGCACTGGAGAAGGAAATGGCAACCCACTCCAGTGTTCTTGCCTGGAGAATCCCAGGGACGGCGGAGCCTGGTGGGCTGCCGTCTATGGGGTCGCACAGAGTCGGACACCACTGAAGCCACTTAGCAGTAGCAGTAGCAGTGTGGATAACAACAAACTGCGGAAAATTCTTCAAGAGATGGGAATACCAGACCATCTTATCTATCTCCTGAGAAACCTGTTTGTGGGTCAAGAAGCAACAGTTAGAACCAGACATGGAACAACGGACTGGTTCCAAATTGGGAAAGAAGTACATCAAGGCTGTATATTGTCACCCTGCTTATTTAACATATGCAGAGTACATCATGAGAAACGCTAGGCTGGATGAAGCACAAGCTGGACTCAAGATTGCCAGGAGAAATATCAACAACATCATATATGCAGATGGTACCACTCTAATGGCAGAGAGTGAAGAGGAACTAAAGAGCGTCTTGATGAGGGTGAAAGAGGAGAGTGAAGAAGTTGGCTTGAAGCTCAACATTCAAAAAAACTAAGATCATAGCATGCAGTCCCATCACTTCATGGCAAATAGATGGGGAGAGAATGGAAACAGTGACAGACTTTATTTTCTTGGGCTCAAAAATCACTGCGGACGGTGATTGCAGTCATGAAGTTAAAAGACGCTTGCTCCTTGGGAGACAAAGCTAAACAGCATATTAAAAAAGCAGAGACATCACTTTGCCAACAAAGGTCTGTATAGTGAAAGCTTTGGTTTTTCCAGTAGTCATGTATGGATGTGAGAGCTGGACCATAAAGAAGGATGAGTACCAAAGAACTGATGCTTCTGAATTGTGGTACTGGAGAAGACTCTTGAGAATCCCTTGAACAGCAAGGAGATCAAACTAGTCAATCCTAAAGTAAATCAACTTTGATTATTCATTGAAAGGACTGATGCTGAAGCTGAAGTTCCAATACTTTGGCCACCTGATGTGAAGAGCTGATTCACTGGAAAAGACCCTGATGCTGGGAAAGACTGAGGGCAGGAGGAGAAGGGGGAGACAGAGGATGAGATGGTTGGATGGCATCACTGACTCAATGGACATGAGTTTGAGTAGACTCCAGGAGTTGGTGAAGGACAGAGAAGCCAGGTGTGCTGCAGTCCATGAGGTTGCAAAGAGTTGGACACAACTTAGCAACTGAACCACAAAACCTCTCTATAAACAAAATTTATTAATTTTAAAACAAAATGTTAATTCATTTTTCCTTTTTTATACTATAATATTACCTCATTTATTGCCTTAGCAATGATATTCTTTAGAATTGCCAGTGCATGGTGGCTTAGCTGGTAAAGAATCCTCCCGTAATGTGGGAGACCTGGATTTGACCCCTGGGTTGGGAAGATCCCCTGGAGAAGGAAATGGCAACCCAATCCAGTATTCTGGCCTAGAGAATTCCATGGACTGTATAGTCCATGGGGTTGCAAAGAGTCAGACATGACTGTGCAGTAAAAGTTTATCTTTGGTTTCAGATAACTCGACTTTATTCACTTTCTTGAGTAAAACCTTGTTAATCTTTTCATTCTTATTGATAATTTATTTGGAGTAGTTTTATAAAATATTTTAATGGATTTTGAAAGGAGTGAGTTCATGGTAGTATTATTTGCCCTACCATTAGCCTGAAAGCACCTTCATGTGTGAGAAGCCACTTGGCTGGAGTGAGGGGGGCCACTGAGGAAATCGTCAGACAAAGAGTGAGCTGGGGCCAGGTCCTGCAGGGTCCTCTGACAGAGTTAGGGTGTTGCACCTTACCCTGAGAGCTATGCCAAGTAGAGACCATTGAGGAGTGTTACTGGGAAATAGTATCATCTTTTTTGGTTTCAGGAATATTATCTGGATAAGGAGATTGTTTTCAGTGAGGTGAGCAGAAAAATAAAATGGGGGCTAGAATGCAGACTTTCACATATTGATACCTGTTGAAAAGCTCTGAAAAGCTCATCTTGCTGTAGAGTCATCTTGTCCTATGTCTCTTGTGCTCGTGGACCCTCAGGCTGCCAGCCACGCCTTAAGCTCAGCTTGTGGGTAGATTCCTGCCCGCGAGAACAATATGTATCCCTTGGATACATGTCTCTTAAGAAGAAGTATATTTGCACAGGGCATAGGCTTTTGTATCAGACACACCTGGTTTGAGTCTGGGTTCTGCCACTTCCTAGCTGATGGTCTTGTGAAAGTCACTTAAACTTCCTGAAAGTTCTCATTTTTAGGCCAAAATGTGAGAGGCCTCTGCCTGGGCCCATGGCTTTAGAGGGCCCTGCTGTGGTCCTCTCCTGGCCATGGGGAGTTTATGCCAATGATCAAGGCCCACATGTTAGTCTGTGTCAGTGTGCAGCCTGGGCAACTGCACAGTGCGGACTGCTAATAATCATGGAAAGGGGAGGCAGGATTGAGGACACTAAGGAGGTAAAATACAACTTTGGAAGGTGTCAGGATGTGACCAGCAGAATGACTGGGCCATCAACAGCCAGAGGAAAATATGACAGAGACTTGAGAGGTTAATTTTATTATTAGCAATTAAAAAAAAAATTTGGCTGCACTGGGTCTTCGTTGTGGCACAGGGGCTTTATTTAGTGGCCACACAGAGGCTCAGTTGCCCTGTGGCACTGTGGCATGAGGGCTCTTAGTTCCACTACCAGGGATTGAACCTGTGTCCCCTGCATTGGAAGGTGGACTCTTCACCAGTGGACCACCAGGGAAGTACCAAGAGGTCAGTTTCAGATGTGTTAAGACTTTAGCCTTGCCAAACAGCCATCCAGAGCTACTAGATACAACTTTGGCATTAGGGTAAGAGTTGAGGACCAGTGGTTGAACAAGGCCTGTGAGGGAAAGCCTCGAGTCATAGCAAGGCTTGAACCTGTTCTCTTGGGGGGGAATCTATGTTTAAAGGACATGAGGGGCCGTGAGAAGAGCCGGGGGCTTTAGGCCTCTGGGATGATGGGATGTCACCGGTGGTATTAACACATTCCAGGAGTGGAGGGTTTTGAGAGATCAGTGAAGACAGAATCGTGGGCCTGGAAGACACCTCTTTCTGGAGGGACAAGGATACAGTGAGCGAGTAGTGTGGATGTTGAAACCAGGAGGTTGTCTATACCTGCAGAAACGTGGTGGTGATAGGAAGTGGGGAGAAAAGTGGTGACTTGAAGGCAGAGCAGGATCAGGCTGATAGTCCTGAGAGCACAGTGAGGGAGGAGATGCAGAAAGAGGATAGTTGAGGAGGCATATCCCAGAGGCAGAGCAAAGGATGCAAACCCAGAGAAAATGTCGGGGCAGGGAGAGGGGAGTAGTCCCAAGGAGTAGGAATCAATGTATGTGAGGAAAAAAGACAAAATAGAGGATGATGTTTGAAGGGGAGGGAAGGGGCATTGGGCCTGGGTTTGGGCTTCTTGGTAGAGGAGGAGAGCTAGTATCTGCCAAGGCTTCTGCAGGTGGGAGTCAGGATGGCACTGGAAGGATCTAGATTTTGATGAAGCTTTGATTATGTCTGCTATAGTGTCTCCTATGTGTGGTCCTCTTGTATCTTGTGTGGTGTCCTTGTGTCTCTGACGAGAATGTGCGCTGAGTTCCATTGATCCCCCCGCTCACTAAGGGTATTCATTCATTTCTTCTTACAGGACGATGAGTGCCTATTGTTTTCAGAGTACACAGGGAGACATAAAATGACTAACACCTCTCTTAGGTTAAGAAGTCTACAAGAGCATCAGCAGAACTTGTAATAAGGTTGTTGAGTAAGCTTGCATAGCTTTGTAGGGTTAGACAATACTGACAGAATTAAGACTTAACACTGGCAGAGAGGATGGGTTAAACAGTCCATCTAGGACGGTTAAGCTTTGAGTGCCATGTGTAAAACACAAAATGAATTGCATAAAGGCTGGAGCTGGGGAGCCTGTCTTGGCAGTAATTCACACAAGTCACTCAGTGGTCCACAACTAAGTCTTGGACTCTTTAGTGACTTAAAGATTTGTATATGTGCAGAGTAGTAATGATAGCTTCTATACCAGCCATGTCTAAAATGCCTGGTACTTTTACTTCTGTAGCATTGTTTTTCAAAGCTCATATCAATCTTATGTGGTGATATTAGCTGCTTTATAGACCAAGAAAATGACATAGGGAGACGAAACAGCTCATCTCATGTCACACAGTGGGGAAGTGAGGGAGGGATCCATGTTCTTTCTGCTGAGCCATATAGCCCTCAGAATGACTCAGCTGCTTACAAAGCTAATAAACTTGGGTATGTGTTAATAAAAATGGTGTGTCCAGATAGTGGGACTCTGTGGTGTCTCTGTGCTTGGTTTAGATCAGCCAGATCCCATCTGGAACAGTGTCCATTTTTAGAGAACTCACTGTAATGAAAGATGCTCTAGTTGCCAACAGGAGTATGGTGGGGGTAGGATAGGGTCTGGAGCTATGTCAGAAGAAGGTTCAGGGAATTAGGATGAAGTCATGTGGTTTTGAGAGATTGAGATTCTTCTTAGAGTAGAAAGAAATTTGGTGGAAATTAGATAAAGACAGATTTAGATTAGTTCAATGTATAATTGAAACAAGTATGAATCTTAGAGTTCAATGATATGTGTGGATGAGTAAATCTACACTATGCTATTACTAAGCAACTCTTTAAGAAGACTCTTGGACAGCATTGGTTTGAACTGCACGGGTCCCCTTAGTTCAATGTATAATTGAAACAAGTTTGAATCTTAGAGTTCAATGGTATGTGTGGATAAGTAAATCTACACTATGCTATTACTAAGCAACTCTTTAAGAAGACTCTTGAACAGCATGGGTTTGAACTGCATGGGTCCCCTTATATGCAGATTTTTTTCAATAGTAAATACTACGGTCCTACAGGATCCAAGTTTATTGAGTTGGTAGATGTGGAATCTCAGATACTGGGGAACCACAGATACAAGGGTGGACTAGTAAATAATCTGCAGATCTTTGATTGTGCAGAGGGAGGGTTGGTGCTCCTAACCCTGGAGTTGCTCAGGATCAACAATAGTTCTGTATTACTGATACTTGAAGATGTGTTAAGTGAAAAAAGATGATTACAATATAATTGTTGTTTTAGTTCAGTTGCCAAGTCTAGTCCAACTCTTTGCAACCCCATGGAGTGTAGCATGCCAGGCTCCTCTGCCCTCCACTGTCTCCCGGAGTTTGCTCAAATTCATGTCCATTGAGTCAGTGACGCTATCTAACCGTCTCATTCTCTGCTGCCTCCTTCTCCATTAGCCTTCAATCTTTCCCAGCATGAGGGTCTCTTCCAATGAGTCGGCTCTTCCCATCAGGTGGGCTAAGTATTGGAGTTTTAGCTTCAGCAACAGTCCATCCAATGAACATTCAGGGTTGATTTCCTTTAGGATTGACTGGTTTGGTCTCCTTGCTGTCTAAGGGACTCTCAAGAGTCTTCTCCAGAACCACAATTCCAAAGCATCAATTCTTCAGTACTCAGCCTTCTTTATGGTCCAACTGTCATATTTGTACATGACTACTGGAAATTCCATAGCTTTCACTATACAGACCTTTGTCAGCAAAGTGATGTCTCTGCTTTTTAACATGCTGTCTAGGTTCATCATAGCTTTTCTTCCAAGGAGCAAGCATCTTAATTTCAGCTGCAATCACTGTCTGCAGTGATTTTGGAGCCCAAGAAAATAAAGTCTATCACTGTTTCCATTGTTTCCCCATCTATTTGCCATGAAGTGATGGGACCAGATGCTAAGATCTTGGTTTTTTGAATGTTGAGTTTCAAGCCAGTATTTTCATTCTCTTTCACCCTCATCAGGAGGCTATTTATTCGCTTCTCACCTTGTAGTGGTATTATCTGCACATCTGAGGCCGTTTATATTTCTCCCAGCAATACTGATTCGAACTTGTGATTCATCCAACCCAGCATTGGCATGATATACTCTGCATATAAGTTAAATAAGCAGGGTGACAATATACAGCCTTGATGTACTCCTTTCCCAGTTTGGAACCAGTCCATTGTTACATGTCCAGTTCTAATTGTTGCTTCTTACTTGCATACAGGTTTCTCAGGAAACAAGTAAGATGGTCTGATATTTCCATCTCTTTTAAGAATTTTCCAGTTTGTTGTGATTCACACAGTCAAAGGCTTTAGCTTAGTCAATGAAGCAGATGTTTTTCTGGAACTTCCTTGCTTTCTTCATAATCCAACAAATGTTAGCAATTTGATCTCTGGTTCCTCTGACATTTCTGAACTCAGTTTGTACATCTGGAAGTTCTTGGTTCAACTACTGCTGAAGCCTAGCTTGAAGGATTTTGAGCATAACCTTGCTAGCATGTGAAATGAAATAAATTTTATGGTAGTTTGAACATTCTTTGACATTACTCTTCCTTGGGATTGGAACGAAAACTAACCTTTCCTAGTCCTGTGGCCACTGCTGAGTTTTCCAAATTTGCTGACGTATTGAGTACAGCCCTTTAACAGCATCATCTTTTAGGATTTTAAATAGCTCAGCTGGAATTCCATCACCTCCACTAGCTTTGTTCGTAGTGATGCTTCCTTGGACCTACTTGATTTCACATTCCAGCATGTCTGCCTGTAGGTGAGTCACCACACCATTGTGTATATCCGAGTCATTAAGACCTTTCCTGTATAGTTCTGTGTATTCTTGCCATCTCTTCTGTTAGGTCCTACCATTTCTGTCCTTTATAACGCTCATCCTCACATGAAATGTTCCCTTAATACCTCCAATTTTCTTGAAGAGATTTTTTGTTTTTCCTATTCTGTTGTTTTCCTCTATTTCTTTGCCCTGTTCATTGGGGAAGGCCTTCTCTCTCCTTGCTATCCTCTGGAACTCCGCATTCTCTTGGCTGTATCTTTTCCTTTCTCCCTGGCTTTTCACTTTTCTTTCCTCAGCTGTTCATAAAGCCTCTTGAGACAACCACTTAGTCTTTTTACATTTCTTTTTCTTGGAGATGGTTTTGGTCACCGTCTTCTGTACAAGAACTATAAATTCCGTCCATAGTTCTTCAGGCACTCTGACAGATCTAATCCCTTGAATCTATCTGTCATTTCCGCTGTATAATCATAAGGGATTTGATTTAGGTCATACCTGAATGGCCTAGTGATTTTGCCTACTTTCTTCAGTTTAAGTCTAAATTTTGCAACAAAGAGCTCATGATCTGAGCCACACTTAGCTCCAAGCCTTGTTTTTACTGACTATATAGAGCTTCTCCATCTTTGGTATTGACATCTGGTGATGTCCATGTGTGGAGCTTTCTCTTGGGTTATTGGAAAAGGGTGTTGGCTATGACCAGCATACTTTCTTGACAAAACTCTTTTATTCCATTTAAAAAGTTATACATGCATATGGTTATATTTAAGGACTCCAAAAATGTTTGTGATCAATAATATGTGATTCTCTTGTAGTGGGATTTCAAGCTGTGGCTTTTCTAGTAGTTATGTATGGATCTCAGAGTTGGACCAGAATGGGATTATGCTGCTGCTACTGCTGCTAAGTCGCTTCAGTCGTGTCCGACTCTGTGCGACCCCATGGACGGCAGCTCACCAGGCTCCGCCGTCCCTAGGATTCTCCAGGCAAGAATACTGGAGTGGGTTGCCATTTCCTTCTCCAGTGCATGAAAGGGAAAAGTGAAAGTGAAGTTGCTCAGTCATGTCCGACTCGTAGCGACCCCATGGACTGTAGCCTACCAGGCTCCTCCATCCATGGGATTTTCTAGGCAAGAGTACTGGAGTGGGGTGCCATTGCCTTCTCCTAATGGGATTATAGGGAACCTTAAATACCACAATCTGGGCCCAATTCAAGGTGGGGAAAAAGAAGCCACACAGAATTTGAGTGCAAAAAATAAATATAAAATTTATTAAAACACCCACAATATTTTAAAGATACCAGGAGTAATACAGTTCACAAACCCAGTTGTTTGTGTAAATTATAATAAAATACAAATCAAAAAAGGATACATACTTGCAATTTCTAGGCACCCTAAATTAAATCTGCTGAAACACTGGGGGAGAAGGGAGGGCAAGGAGGGTAGCTCAGGAGGCAAACCAATAAAGTGGGAGGAAAAAATATTAACAAAAAAGTAAAAATTATACAAAATAAAATTATCAGCATAAATTTACTGTACTAAGAATATCTACAGTTTAATAATACACATCCTATTGCCTTGAGACATTGCAAAAATCTACCATTCATCCATCAACCCCAGATAAACTTCATTTCAAGTAGCCACAGTTACAAAGTCAAGACGGAATATTCAAGTATGGTTGTTAAGTTCACCTCCATTGGAAGCCAAGTAACCAAACAGGAATTCAAAGAGAGAAGAAATAAAACACATCAAAAAGCTACAGGGGTTCTAGATTAAGTCTAATGCATTAATATGCCACAATATGACCTGCCCTTGTTTCTTTAATTGGAATAGATGAAAAAGAAATTACATCACTCCTGTTTTTCTCCTCCTTTTTTCCCCTCAAAAGAAAAAAAAAGTACTGGAACCAAGAAAATTTGGATATTCAAATGAGCCAAATAGAATTTTTAAAATCCTCATGTGATAATGATGAGTTATCCCTGAATGACAGGTAGTCAAAACGAGAAAAGAGAGCAAACAATACCACTACAAAAAGCATCCCTGATATCAGAAGAGAAGCAAACGAGGAAGTAGGCCAATTCTCACTGACTCTTAGGCAAAAAGCGACTGTAGATCTTGCATTTCTGTGCTGCAATCTCTGCTCAGGGAAGAAGCCTATTGCTTTTCTCTTGTTGGCAGCTCTGCGGAAGGAAGGGCTGGGAGTGCCAAGACAGGGCCTCGCACATGGAAAAACTCTCCCTGTGCGTGTGAGTGCGTGCGGGACTGTATAACCTATGCTGGGGGTATGCACCTCAAAAAATATTCAGGTTGGTCCAGGTTATGTGGAAGTTGGCCATGTACTACAGCAGATGCAGTTGGTTAATAAAAATAGGTTTTGAGGGAGTCATTTCAAATGACAGCAACAATGACTGAAAAAGCTCAATGAGATGGGCATAGGAAATTCACATTTTATTCAAAAGCAAAACTTAAAAGGAAACAAAAGTCAACCACAGTCCTTCCTTTAAGCATTCTGCCATTTTAACTGAAGAATGAAAAATAAAATGACCCCAGATTCTTCAAGGTCAAGTAGGTCATCAAATGGACAACCTGTATGTATCAGACCCTCCTGGAATCTACTTTACCAAAGTTGTCATGATGTCCTGTTTTTGAGGTATTTAAAAAAAAATTATTGTGACAGTGGATGACACAAAATGGAGCTTCCTGTTGAATTTTTAACTTTTGTGGACCCAAGAAGAAATTTAGAATAGCACCAACTAAAAACAGCCTCAGTGGCACCAAGTGAGCAAAGCTCCTTCCTTTAGTTTGAACACGAAGGGATACCAATGAGAGGCAGAAGCAATGCTGGGGCAAAGGCTGTGAGGAGCAAAGGAATGAGCCCCCTGCCCACCACGGTCCTGGCCAGTGCTGGGGAGGAAGGAGGCCCATCCGGCCCACCCTGGCCTGCAGAGCACCTTTGGAACTCTCAGTGACATCTAGTCAGCACCCTGGACAGCAGGAGAAAACCTGTGTTGGCTATGAGAATGCCTGCCACGTTAGAAGACGCAGGAGTACCCGACTCCCTTTCCTCCAAAATGCCCCCCAAAACCCCTTCACGCTTCCTTTCTTGATAGACCCAAGAGGACACATGTGAAACCAGCGTGCCCGCCACCTCCAAGCCAGGCAGGCCCACTCCCCGCCCCAGTAAGAGGGCTGGCTGCCTTCGAGACTTGCCTTTCCATCTGGCCAGCAAGGGAAGAATAAAACAAAACAGAAAAACTGCTCAGAGCAGGTTCTAGCACGTAAACAGAAGTCTAAGGAGACAGCACCAAAAGGGGGGCGGGGAAAGAAGCCAAGAGAGACCGGAGCCCACCTTGTTTTTGGTTGGTTGTGGTTTCAGAACCTTGATAGCACCTCAGCAGGACAGGATCAGGGACAGTCACATTAAAACACCATAGCACCATTTTATTTAGACTATTTCAATTCATAAAAATGCTTCCTAGTCCATAAAACACACTTCAGTAACAAAAGGAAAGAGATTGGTTGAGGCACGTCGGGGCTATCATTTTAATTTTCCGCAGCACTGCCCTGGTGTGAGATCTGGCGGTGGTCAACTTCATGAAGCCTGGCTGGGTTCTCTTAATGGAATCAGGTTACCATCTACTCATTGCTACCCGTCCTCACATACCCACTGCTGTCGGGTACAAAGCAATTAAGATCTGCTCCTTCTTTCCTTGCTTCAGCACTTTTAAAGTCCCTAGCTCTGCAAACTACTGTTTCCAAAAGAGGCTGGTGAAAGGACCAAGAGGGGCGGGTATGATCTCTTTCCATGCGCACCTGTCATCTCAGTGAGACGGCAAACCAGTCCCCACGAAATCAGAGTGTGGGAAACGTAGGCCCTGCCAGAAAACACACCAAACAACAACAAAAACAAGAAACCTCAAAAGCCATGAAACACTTCAGTCAAGATTTCTGATGGTTAGATAGCGGTTTCTTGAGCTAGCACCAGTTATTTTGCGAGAACCTGCCGCAAAGCGATTTTTTTATTTTAAAAACTTCTTAGCACAAAACTTTGCAAGTACTTTCCTTGCACGCAAAAAAGGCAGGGAAAACAAAAGAAGAACCAGTTGTCTGCACTGCATGTGGATGGCATCTGTGGACAGGGCACACTGGGGGAGATGACTCTAGGACTCCATCATTTCTGTTGCTATACTATTATTCCTAAAACTTGGTCATGCTGTTAGGTTCTTTAGTTGCAATGGCTTTATTTTTCTTCTCATGATAAAAATGTCTGTTAATCATCTTTAGGACTTAAAAAATGATAGTGCCAGTAAAAAATAAAAATTCGATTTTTCTCTTTAAGAAACCTTCAGCAGCAAGGGGGAGGGGATAAAGAGCTGTGCATAGTTACTTTTTAAACATACGTCTAAAGCATGCTAATTTAATGACTGAGATTTGAGGTAGGTTATACATGTAGTGTGTAAAAATCAGCATGGGCTTGAGCATGGCAACAGCACCACCTAATCTCTGAAACACCGTTCTGGAGGGCATGGGGACATCCAATGGAGACTGCCTCTTGACTCTCTTCTCAGCAGCCTATTTGCTAATCTAGAATTTATGAACCAAAGGCTGTTTGGGCTGGGGGGGACAGACATCACATGCTTTTAGATTGTATTGGTTTCTCCTTTCATCTAATGGCTTTGCTACCAAAGGGTGATGAGGGGAAGAGTCTATTGAACACACATCAAGGAGATTCATACATGCCAAGTATCAGAATCACCTGGGTTACACTCGGGACCTTCCAAACCAACAGCCAACCTGGGGCTTTCCCGGGTAATACAGACGGTCACATTCTCCAAATGTTTTGTAAAATATGGTATTTCTTGTTTAAGATAATTTAAAATGAAGTTTTCAAGGCACCCCCGCATCTACCTAAGCACGGAGTCAAATGAGACCTGCAAAAAGTACTGATGCGTTAAGCAAAATAGCATTTAAAGGACCCAACTTTTCCTCAAAACTAGAAAATCAGCATGCTCATTAAAGACTCTGCTTCCTTTAGCTTGTCAAACTGAAGGTCAGAGGTTTTCCTATAAATCTGAGTTCTGAATAATTCGAAATCCTGATAAGCTCTTGGGTATTTATTTCAAAAGCAATAATATTTCATTTTTGTCCTGTAAAATAAATGCAACTTTACAGAATATGGTAAAAGTGAAGGCTAGACAAAGCACGTTAAATATTCAGCTACTATTTACAATTTCTCCCACAATTACATGTTAAAACATACTTTTTTCAAGTTGCTGTTTAAATCTAGGCAAAAGTGCTTAAAAAATTTTTTTCACTATTTACAATTAAAACCAGACCACATAAATGCTCAGGACATCTCACAGCGACTCTCCGCCAGTGCTTCTGGAACAGTTACAGTAAACACCCAGCGGGTCAATTCTCAGCTCTTCCACAAGGCACCTGGAAGCTCAGGAACTTGCCTTTAGCATCGTCATCTGATTGTTAAACTCATTTTATGAAGACCCACATCTGAATAAAACTGCTCAATAAATATCTGATGTTTATCTCAGGGTTTGGCTGTCAATCACTGTGTGGCCATATTCCCCTCTGTGTCCTTATGAAGCCTCTCACGCACCACATACATCCACATGGGTAGCTGGACATCATTTCTGCTAATACCACAGGAAAAACGAACACTCCAAGAAGTCTGACTTGCTGTCGACGGATGTTGCTTCCTACCTGTCAGGCCCAACCTCTCTCAACAAATGTCAAAAAAATTAAGCACCACATTCTCATTTCAAAGAACTGAACAAATGCACCAGAATTTTAGAATGGGCATGTTCAAGTGGGTGGAGAGGGGAGGAGGGAAAGGAGAAAATGACCAAATAGAGAAACGGCACCAATTAGGGAGGAAAATCATAGCTACCTGCTGAAAATGTTTGACTTTTGCATTTAAAAATTGTTAAGTGTAGGCCCACTCCTCAAATGATAGCGTGGAGGGGGTGGGCTCAGGTGTGAGGCATGCACCATTGTCCAATGTGAAATCCAGGGATAAGGAGATGCATTACTGCTGTCACACTGCTGCGCGGAGTTCCCGCGGGTGCGGCCTGCCTGCCCGATCAAGGAAGTCCCAGCACAACACTACAGCACCAGGCTCTGCGCCGGCTTTTCACAGCTTGGGTTCGACTTCTTGTTCTTAAAGATACAGTAGCCCTTTTCGGTATCAGCATCGACTTTGGAGGCATTTTTTTTTTTTTAACCTGCCACTAAGACAAATTCCTTCAGCCAGTATTCATTGGCTAGTCAGCTTGGTGGAAAAAGGCTCCTGAGAACCTCTCGATTCCAGCTCCGTCCCAAGGTGCTGCCGAGGGGACCACGGTACCACGTGACTTGATAGCTAACGGACAGAGAGGATTCAGTGTGGAGACTAGCAAGCTTGAAGCTATCTACTTCCAACCTGGTTTCGGGGGAAATCTATGCCAGCATCTCAGGTGCCTGGCCTGGGGTGCGCCTGCCCCCCATACCCGACTCCAAGCCGGTGACTGGAAAAGGGACCCCAGGTGTTTTTCTACAGATTCTCCCATCCTCCTGAAGAGGACAGAAGCTGTCCTGAGGGCTCCCTCCTCTGAAGGGAAGGCATGTCTGTCAGGGGGATGCAGTGGGTGGCTACAACCTGCGCTTGGCTCATGAGGGGCCGATGGCTGAGAGAACCTCGTCATCTCCCAAGAGGGCCAGGCTCACCGGGCCCAGCACAACTGGGCAGGAATGAGTGCTTCTGGCCTTTCCTGCCGATCCTTTACCATTACAATTGTCACTTAAAAAAAATCCAATAAATACACATTTTAAATGGAATTTAAAACTACTCCTTTGTGAAAGGACACTATAAACTTTCTTTCCATTATTGTGATATACAAGGATAGAGTTTTAAAAACAAGAGAAAATAAAAGCCCCCCAAACAAGGGAGGAAAAAAACCAATGTGGAGATATAAATATTAAGATCACGAAAAAAATCACCCGACAGCCGTAGTTTCTTCTTCAAAGTGCTGGGGAAGTGGGGGGCGGGGGAGGGAGGGGCGGGTCAGTTCTGAGGTTTGGACCATAAATACATATATATGCGTATCTATATATGTATATATAGATAAAAAGACTTCTGCACCCCCAACCCGCCCCCAGGTGTGAGGGCGAAAGCACCACAGAGGCAGCTCGGGCCGGGCCCGACGCTGAGGTACGCTGGCTCCCTGGCACCCTGGCACCTAGATCCAGCGGCTGTAGGGGCCGGTGACCTTCGTGTAGGCATAGGAGGACACGGTGACCGCTGAGTCCGTGGGCACGGCCAGCGCCTGCCGGGTAGGGACAATCCCCTTCTTCTCCTTATGCTGAGACTCGGGGACCACGGCACCCCCCCACTTGCGCTTCTTCCCATAGAGCTTGGCCTCCTGATGGCCCAGGCCCAGCCGGGCGGCCTCCTCCTGTCGTGCCCGCGCCCTCTCCGCCAGCTGCTTCATCTTGGCCTCCCAGAGCGCCAGCCCGTGGTTGGGCTGGTTGAGGTTCTTGTGCTGGTAGAAGACCAGCGAGATGCGGGTGGGGTGGCAGCGGTTGGGCTTCTTGAGGGGCGTGGTGGCGTGCAGCTCCCGCCGGGCACACTCGATCAGGATGGAGCCGTGGGCGGGGGCCACCGCCACGCCGCCGATGTTCTCGTCCAGGAAGTTGTGTTCGCTGTCTGACCACAGCTCCTCCTCCTCCTCCGCCCCGCCCGCGCCGCTTCCACTGCCCTTCTCTTCCTTCACCGTCCCCTTGTTCGGGGGCTCCTCTGCCATCCCCTCCTCCAGGCTGAAGGGATCCCACAGCTTCTCCTCGGACTTCAGGGCCCCAAACAGCTTCTCACTGGGGCCCAGGGGCATGCCGAAGGACTGCCAGGCTTTGTCCAGCTGGCTTGCCCCTGGGGTTGGAATCCTCCCCTCCTCCCCTTTCAAGGGGCTCCACAGCTTGGAGCCAGGACCACCTTTCAGGGCGGAGCTGAAATCCCCTGCCCCTACCCCCCATGGCTTCTCAGTCAGGCCGGGCCCAGCCAAGGCCGAGGCGTTGCTTGCAAACTTGCAGGGGCTCCACGGCTTGCCTCGCAGCCGTCCTCCAGGCTGGGGGGCCGGCTGCTGTCCCTCGCCAGGAAACAACCCCCACTGATGCTGGCCATCTGCGAAGTGGGAAGGGGTCAGGCAGGCACCCCCAAAAGAACCGAGCTTATCAGGGATAACGGCAGGGCTCTCCACAGGAGGGAACACACCCCAGCTGCCACCCACGCTGTTAGTCCTCTTGGGGGAGATGCTTGGGCCTCCTGAGTACTGTCCCCATAGATGACTGGGACCCCCGTTCTGAGATGCCTCAGGCAAAGGTGTTTTGCCCATCGTGCCAGGCTCTCTGGATGCAGACTCAGTGTGGACCAGTGGATCTACTGGCTCTTGTTTGATGGATCTGTTGTAGCAATTGGAGCTCTGTGCAAATGGAGAGGGGTCCCTGGACACTGGGTGGATCTGGGGGGCCTTCGGAAGCAGATACTCCTTGGGGCCTGGATAAGCAGGCTGCTGGTGGTGAGAAGCGGGGTGGTGGGTGTCTGTGGGAACAGCCTGACCGGGCAGCTCGGCAAACTCAGCACCACCGTAGGCCGGGCTCAGGCTGTTGTGCAGAGCGTGGAGGTCTGGCTTCTTCTCAAAACTGCTGCTGCTGCCACTGTGCCCCCAGGCACCAGCACCCAGGAATTGAGAGGGGAAGACCGGGTTACTGGATGGAAAGCCATAGTAGCTGAACGACGGAAGCGCATACTTGGAGTGGAAGCCGTTGACGGAGGCCAGGCCAGGCTGTGCATAGTAGGAGTGGTAGGAGTACACGCTGTTCACGCTGTACGGGTCGGAGGGCCGGCAGCTGCCCAGCACCGAGTAGCTCTCCACCACCGTGTTGCCGCTGTACTTGAAGGAGCTGAAGGGGTTCTGCGGCTCCATCTTGAGGGAGGGTTTCAGGCTTTGCTGGGACAATCCACCCTTCAGAGAAAGGCCTGAGGAAGACAGGAAGTGAGACAGAGAAGGAGCACAGAGAACCACAGCCACAGAAGCTCCCTCTTCTCCTGAGAGGTTTCCTCAGCCAAGCAGGCAAGATGCGTGAGGCTGGACTTGCTTCCGGCGCCGCTCAGCTTGGCCTGGCCCCGAGGAAGCCCTGGGAGACCAGCCAGCAGAGCCCTCGGCCCCCCCAACCCAGGCAGACCCCACCTGTCCTCACTGAAGCGCCCCAGTGCCAGCTGCTGCGCGGATCAGGGCTGCCCCACACCGAAGACCCTGCTGCCCCACTGCGAGGGGCACGGGCGAGCTGGGGGACATCCAGCTGCCCTTCGGGAAGATGGGGGACCTCCGTGCACTTGGCTCCCAGGTGCCTCCCATCGGGTCTGGCGTCCTCTGTCGCTAACTGACAAAACTGATGGTTCAGACGGCTGAGAGATTCCAGTACTTTTTTGTCTGGAATTCTATCTCAAGGCAGGAAGAGGGGTGGTAAGGGCCCCCCGAGCCAACGGCGCTGTGCCACCCCTGCTGGGCACCCTTTCCCCACATACCTGGGTCAGTGGTGATGCCAGCCAGCTCCAGGGCCTCCTGCTTGATCTTCTCAGGAGTGCTCAGCTTCTCCTTCTGAACCTTCTTCTTCTCGGCTGCCGCCTTCCTGGCTTCAAGCTGCCGCTGGCGGCAGGACTTGGCAGGCTCAGGCAGGCGCCGGACCTCGCGGGGGAAGGCGGTGAGCACCTGGATGGCCCCACTGCCCACCTTGGCGTTCTGGTTCTCCTCACTGCCGAACTCGTCCGTGCTGGCCATCTTGTACAGGGGGAGCACGTGCAGCTGCTCGTCCTCGGGGATCTTGCCCACGCAGCGATTGTCTTCCTTGGTCAGGGTGCAGACCTGCCTCAAGCAGAGAGAGGGGTTGGGGGAGCCCGACACTGAGAGGGAGGGGCTGAGCATCCCACATACAAGGCTGTCCCCTTCCCCAGACAGTCCCAAGCCCAGCTATCCATTATCACTTTTTGGAGTATCTAAAAAGCACACTGGTCTTGGTTTATACAGTAACGGTATCACCAGCATTTAGAGTTTGCTTGACAAGTTTTCAATGCACATCATTCACTTTGCCTAACAAGGCTGAGAGGGGATGAGATGACTGGCTCTGGGTCAAACAGCCAGAAAGGGGCCAGGTCAGGACGGGGAGATGTGCTCTGCCCTCCACTGTCATCACTGCTGGTACATGTCATTACCTAGACCTCGGACCTTCCACCATTATCTTCCTTGCCCTCAACATGCATCTCCTTTTGTTCTTAAAATTGAAAATTGTACATGCTGGTGGTAGAAAATTTACAGCAATACAAAGGACATGAAAATTATCTCCATAATCCCACCAACTACAAATAATCCGTATATCTACTTGGTCATAGACATGCTCACTTTTATAATAATTAAATAGGATCATTTATACTATGAATGTGCTATGTGCTTAGTCGCTCAGTCATGTCCAACTCTTTGAGACCCCATGGACTGTAGCCCACCAGGCTCCTCTGTCCATGGGATTCTCCAGGCAAGAATACTGGAGTGGGTTACCATGCCCTCCTCCAGGGGATCTTCCCAACTCGGATCGAACACAGGTCTCCTGCATTGCAGGCGGATTCTTTACTGACTGAGCCACCAGAGAAGCCCATATTATGCATAGTTTTAGAATAACTTTTTCTTACACAGTATATTTTCTTACATGTTAGATATTCTTCCCTAATACGATTTAAGAGCCACACTATATTATTCCACTATATCAATGTGTTAATCTATTTAACTAATTCCTCATGACCATTTAAACCTGTTTCTCATTTTTTCCTATCGTAATACTTTTATTCTTTCATTGAATTTTCTAAGATACTTAATTCCCTGGGATAAACACTATGAGGAAGAACTGCCACATACTGCCAAACTGTGCTCCAAAATGATTTAGCATCAGTGTTTCACTCACACTGGCAGAATTTTCGGTTTTCCTATACTTTTGTTGACATTTTTGCCATTAATTTAAAACTTTTCACTTGTTATCAAAATGCATCTCGCCACTGGAATATGCTTCTCTGATTACTAAGGAGGTCTGATTCTTTTTTTTTTTTCATTTACTCTTTTTACTCTTGTATTGACTATATTTTATTTTCTGAATTCTTGATGTTCTAACATTTGGGGTCTTGATCTTGAAGGGACTGACCCTCCCTAAGACTGCATGCTCAGTTGCTTCAGCTGTGTCCGACTCTTTGTGACCCTATGGATGTAGCCCACCAGGCTCCTCTGTCCATAGGATTCTCCAGGCAAGAATACTGGTGAGGGTTGCCATGCCCTCCTCCAGGGGATCTTCCCAACCCAGGGACTGAACCTGTGTCTCTTATGTCTCCTGCATTGGCAGGTGGGTTCTTTACCACTAGTGCCACCTGGGAAGCCTAGCTAATTCCTATAGGCAGCAAATGACCCCCTGCCAATGCAACTTTGATACATAAACCAACCTATCCCACCCCAACTATCTCCTTTATCAAATTCTCACACACCTAATACTCTCCCTGCCTTAAATCACCCCACAGAGACCAGCTCTAAAGCCCAGAGCCTGAAGAAATTATTCAAACTATCCACCCTAAACTTACTCAGCTTATTTATCCTGCCTTGCCCACTCCATTTTATGAAATCTCCAATAAAGCTGTGGGCCATTCTCTCCCCTCTCTGCCTCCTGACCAACCCTACTGTTGCCCAATAAGCTGCCAAATTAGCACTCAAAGGCTGTAAGGGTCCTTATCCTGAAGATGCTGCACAAAGCTGTGCTGAGGACACCCTCCCTGTGGTTTACGGAAAGGAGTCTGAAAGTACTGTCCATCCACAGGGGACTGGTTAGTAAATGGTGACAGAGCCACACACACAGCCTTAGAACATGCTGAAGTAAACTGATATCCACCAACCCAGAAAGCTATCCACCACATGCTCCTGAGTTAAGAGAAGCAAGGTTATGGAACAGCTGCTGCTGCTGCTGCTAAGTCGCTTCAGTCGTGTCTGACTCTGTGCGACCCCATAGACGGCAGCCCACAAGGCTCCGCCATCCCTGGGATTCTCCAGGCAAGAACACTGGAGTGGGTTGCCATTTCCTTCTCCAATGCATGAAAGTGAAAAGTAAAAGTGAAGCCGCTCAGTCGGGTCCGACTCTTCGCGACCCCATGGACTGCAGCCTACCAGGCTCCTCTGTCCATGGGATTTTCCAGGCAAGAGTACTGGAGTGGGTTGCCATTGCCTTCTCCATATGGAACAGCACATACACATGATGTGTAAAATGTATACAGCTGTGCACACACACACACATACATTTGGGTATCTGAATGGATGGCCATCATAATGCTAACACAGGTTATCTATGAGACTTCAGGCAATTTTTACTTTATACTTTCTCATATTATTAAAATTTTTTTATAACAAATAATTGTTCAGATAGGAAAAAACCCATTATTCATTTTGGAGAAAACTTATTTTTCACTTCATTCTGGAAGCTCTGGGATCCAAATAACCTGACTGTGCTCTTATCTCCCAGTGGTCTGTCCTCCTTCCCTGCTCCTTTCCTAACCCTGAAGGGCCCACTTCTTCTCTATATTTCAGCTAGAAAATCCCCACGGTGCAGTGTAGCAGAAGCGGCTTCACTTTTACTTTCACTTTCATCTTGCTTTTTGGTCTTGAACATGGGAAAGGAGAACAAGATGGAGAAATGAAATCCTAGGGTTGGGTCATTCATCCCATGGGGACAGAAGCTACACTGATTCTAGGAGTTCCTTTTTAGTCGAATATGCCAGTGCCCTTGCCTTTACCACTGTCCCCTGGGAGCCCTGTTTCCTAGGACCTAGGTAAAAAGCAGAGAAGAGAGCCACATCACTCTTTCCAGGGTGCCCCCACCCAAGCCCAAACCTCCTCCCTTCTCCAGCTTGTACTCACTCTTCTGGGACCTGCATCCAGGTTCATGGCCCTAATTATGAACTAAGTACTCTCCATTCTCAATTTAATTTCTCTAGACCTTCCTTTTCCCCACCCTACTCTACATCTCCACCTGGACATCTAGCAGGCATCTCAAAACAGAATTTTCTTAATTTTTTAAAAAACTTTTAAATTTTATCTTGGAGTACAGCCAGTTAACTATGTTGTGATAGTTTCAGGTGGACAGCAAAGGGACTCAGCCATACATATACATGTATCCATTCTCCCCCAAGCTCCCTTCAAATCCAGGCTGCCATAACATTGAGTAAAGTTTCCTCTCCTATATGGTAGGTCCTTGTTGGTTATCCATTTTAAATACAGCAGTGTGTACCTGTCCACCCCAAACTCCCTAACTATTCCTTTCTCCCATCCTTACTCCCCAGCAACCATAAGTTTGTTTCCTAAGTCTGTGAGTCTGTGTCTGTCAAAATAGAATCCTTGATTTTCACCCCAAATTGGTCTTCTCCTGATATTCTACATCTCAGTAAACAACACTAACACTTGCCTAGTTGCTCAAGCAATTACACATCCTATGTCCAAGCCATGAGCAAATACCCTCAGCTATGCCTTCAAAATCATCCCAAACCTGTCCAATTTCTCCCCACCCCCACCCTCACTCCTGCCCAAGCTCTGTCACCTCTGGACAACTGTCCCAGCCTCTACCTGGCCTGCTTGCTCTGGTTCTCCCCCACCCACCCCTACTGCAACATATTTTATGCTCCATCTGTAGGAGCAAGAGAGTGCTTCTGACTTGATAAGTGAGATCTTAGCATTCCCAGCTGAAAAGCCCTCCAGGGCTTCCCATCACACTTAGAGCACAACCCAGAGCCCTCCCAGCCTCTCATGCCCCCTGCAACCCCGCCCCTCTAATCTCACTCCTCTTGAGGCTTCGCCTGTGTCAGTCCTGGAGCACCCCACCCCCACCCCCACGCATTCAGTCCCTTGCCTCCACATCTCTGCTCAGGTGCCCCTTCTCAGACAAGGCTCCCTCCACTTCATCTAAAATAGCATCTGTGGTCATCTCATCCCTTACCCTACCGTATCTCCTCCTCACAGCCTTCATTGCTACTGGACATTATATCACATAGTTGGGCAGCACTCTGTCCATTTTATTCCCCAGCATCTAGAGCAGTACCTGGGGCACAATAAACATTTGACCAATGAATGAATCAAGAGACTGTCTGGACTTAAATCCAAGTGTTCAGAGAGACCTGAAACCACATTTTAGATAACTGGGGCACACGGGGTGCCCAAGAGGCTGCATTCTGCAGCATCCACCCAAACCAGCCCTGTCCCTGCATTTCCCAAAGAAGCTGGCAGAAGCAGGCAGTCTGGCAGGGTCTCTCCCAGCCTTGAGCCTAGCTATCTGCACAGAGCAGGTGTGTGCCCCCTCCCAGGACCATCTCATAGGTGGGGCTGTGACAGCTCACAGGCTTTCTTACCACTGTGCACCCGTTGTAGAGGTTATGCTGGTCCTTGTGGGCGTGGGCACAGAAGTCCATGCAGGCCGTGACCCCCGAGAAGGGCCGCCCTTCCTTCAGCCCCAGACGGCAATCAATCGCTATTTCCTCGTTGGTCACCTGTGTAGATTGCCAAGGAGAGCTGCTCAAGTGACCTGAGATGAGTGGCCCTGACTTGACATAGGGGAGGCCAGGGCATAGAGGGAAGGAAGAAGGGAGGAGGTTAAGGAACACAACTGTCTTGTACTTGGGCTGCAGGAGGGAAGTTTTATGGCTGAAGCCCCTGGAGGGGTTACTTCCTTCTGGGTTATCTCAAGTCCCCCCTTGCTTCATCTACGGAGTGCAGAGGTGACTGGTGAGAGAAACTCAAGCCTCCTCAGTAGAAACCAGAGCAGAGGACGTGGAGGGCTATGAAGGGGAGAGAGATAAAGACTAAGGATAGAGGAAAGACAGTCTGGGGGTGTGGTCAGCCTGGTGTAAACAAGAGGTCTTAACAAAGACCTACATCGCTGCTGTAGCACTGGCTGGGCATTTCCCATCAGGAGCCCACTCTGCCACTGCCACACAGCAGGGAGCTGGGCAGAGATGGAGTGACACGTGGGCAGAGAACAGCCCAAGACTCAATACCTGGTTCTGATAGGCCTGGGGCGCCAGCCGCTTATACAGGGGAGCAACTTCGGTGGCCAGGTCCTGGAAACTCTTCCGGAGCACTTCTTCCTGTGGAGACGAGACTAGTCACACACCCCCAGAGCAGCTCCGCCTGGTAAACTCTGCACCCTGGAAATCCACCTCCACTCTAGAACCTCTGCTGGGCTCCCAGTGACAAAGTAAGAAGTAAGGGGCCGTCAGGTATCTTAACAGTGTTTCCTCTGGGAAGGGTATGGGGCCAGGTCTGATTTAAAGTTGGAGATGCTGAAGCTCGCCAGAGAAGGCACTTCTGAGAGTCTGGTCACCTTGACTACCAAGCACCTGCTCTGCCAGGCTCCAGCCCAGTGCCGCTCAAAACACCTAGAACAGGTTCCTGCTCTTACCAAGCACTCAGTCAACACCCTAGGTCAGAGGTGGGGGATGGCAGGCATGTAGAGCATGAGCAGCAAGTGTGGATCCTTCCTGCAGTGGTCCAGAGAGGTAAACAGAGGCAGGGAGGGGCGGGTGAGGCCTGTGCTAGGAATCCCACAGCCAGCCAGGCCCAGTGCCCGTCATGAGCCAAGTATACAGACAGACTCAATGTTCTATCCTTTAAGACTCACATCATCTCAGGTGTTTAGTTCACAAGCCGTGTGTGGCTACTGAAGCATAAATTAATTTTAATTAAAATTAAATAAAATAAAAAATTCAGCCCCTCCACTGTACTAGCCACATTTCAAGTGCTCAGTGGCTACAAGTGGTACCTGTGGCTGCCTGTTCCCTACAGAGAACATTTCCATGATCACAGAAAGTTCCACCAGACAGTGCTGACCTCAGTGAAGAGGCCCCCAAACACAGAGAGTTTAAGGTATTCACAGCCTTTCTCTAGCCCTCTGAGGGTAACAAGTAGGGTCACAGGGGCTCCGAGCCAGCCTTGAGCACAGGATGAAGAGTTTACAGAGAAGAACGAGGAGGAAGAGGGAAGGAAAAAAGTTCCAAACTCACAGAATTAGAAATAGAAGGGTGAGACCAATGGCTCAGCTGTCTGTCCAGTGGGGCGGCAGAGCTACCAGCCAGCCTCACTGCACCTCCCTGGCTACCTTCCAGATGCTTCCATGAGCACCGGGGGCCTGAAGCCAGCACAACATGGGAGTGAGGACTGTGAGCTTTGGGGAAACACAGGCCAGGGTTAAGTGCGGACTTCACCATCACTGCCACACAGCCCTGGGCAAGCCATCTGCCTCACCTGTAAAGGGAGCAGTACTAGTGTCTAGAGCCTCAGGGTGTCATAAGATTAACTGAGATACTTGTGAGGTTCTGGACAGAGTACCCAGCACTTAGTAGGTGCACAGGAAATGGTAGCTGATGGAACAGAGAAAATATTTGTTTTCCATGTATCGCTTTCATTCATGACAATTCCTAGTTCCTGGAGGCACTGAGACTCCTTCATTCATTGAAGCAACAGCATTTGCTGCTTCTGAGGGAGGCAGGGTGCTGCCATAAATAAAAGTCTAGCATCAAATTAGACTCAGACTAAGTTATGTAATAGTCAAAAAAAGCTGGCTTTGAGAGAAAAAAAAGAGCTTCTAAATTTGGACATGCTGCTTCCTTTTATTTCTGAAAAGCAAAGTTTGGAAGTCTGAGCATAGAAATTTATATGTGGTTTAGGAAAATAAATGTACCCCAGGAGTCCTTGCCCCCTGCAAAGAGGGGAAGCCCTTCTGGTACAAGCAGCTTGGAGAGAGTTGGAAGGTAGAGAATGGGATCAAGGTACTGCCTGGATCCAGTACCCACCTCCTTGCAGTAGCAGAGGCAGGAGGGAGGGAGGCTGGGGGGACCTGACAGAGAGCCCACTCCAGCCTGTGCCTGGCTTTGCCTCTGGACTTCAAGGGGAGAACCCCTTGGGATGGCCTGTACAACCAAGGCAACAGAGAAGTGGCAGAGGGGGAGGCAGCCTGGCTGGAGGAGACCCTGAGACCCTTGACCTGTTGTTACTGGGTTGAGGAAAAGCTCTGGAGGGCAGGAGAGGTCTCAGGCCTAGAGGCAACATCATGTGGATGCCAGTCCAGTGCCCGAGGACCATGCCAGGCCCCCAGCAGGCGACAGCAAAGACCTGGACAACTGCATAGAGACGTGTCCCCGGCGACCAGGCAGGAAGAGGGAAGTCTAGCATCAGCCAAAAGGTGGCCTGAGGCCCCTCTTCCTGCCACACCTCACACCCAGAAAGAAGTCTTGCGAAGAATGGAGGGAAGTGATAACCCTTAAGAGGGCCATATTCTAATGAGGAATCTGAACATTTACCTTAAGGAGACTTTTCTAAACTGCAAGAGTCTGAGGTATCTGTAATTGGTAAGTCTAATTTCTCACTTGTCATATCCTTCTACATCACATCACATAACTTATTTCACTGCAAGATAAGGTCAGTTAAAAAACAAAAAAAGGAAGTTCCATTTTCTGCATATCTGAGTCTCAGTGCACTAATCCTATGTGCCATCTCGACTGTTAGAGGCAGCAGGTTGAACAGGGTGAGTGGGAAGGTCTCAGGCTCCCTATGGGGCTCTCCTCACCTCTTTGGGGTTGTCCCCTGCGAGGCGGAACTTGCGAGGAGTCTTGCTCCGAGCATATTTGCAGCCATTGAAGTACATGCTCCAGGAACAACCAAAGGAGAAGGAGGCACCACAGGTGTTTGGGTCTTTGCCTTGGCAAGCGCAGGTCCGGCTGAAACATACAACACGTTAGGCATCCAAAGCACATTTTTTGTTCTGGAATTTTCCCCTTCCTGAGGGGGAGGCCCTGCTGTTGCCTGGCATCCGCCAGCCTCCCACTATTAGGATGACATCATTCCCTGCCCTCAACTCCTTTCCCAAGTCTCTACCCTTGTGGACAGAAGACCAGTTCTGAGTAGCCTGTTGGGCTCCCACCCCTGAGCCTGAAGGTCTGAGAGTCTGCTGTTGGGAGAAGCCCCTGGGTTGTGTGAGATGGCTGAAAGGACTTAATCAAAAACCCAATCAGGTTTACACTTTGCCATGACTCTAATATCTTGATCAGCTTCAACACACACCACTCGAAGAGGGGAATAATGTGACCCACAGAGTTTGAACATGCCTGCTTCCTGCAGGCCCAGGTGCTGACAGGCCTTTAAAGAAATTAACACTGACATTACCATTCAACACTTAATAAAATCCAGAAATAACCCAAATACCCCTCAATTGGGGAATGAATAAACAAACAGTGATGCATCCACATGGTGGAATACTACTCAGTAGTGAAAAGGAACGGGCTCCTGATACACATATCCATAGATGAAACTCAGAAACACTGTGCTCAGGAAAAGAAGCCAGACTTGGGAGGCTACCCGCTGCATCATTCCCTTTATGTGACATTCTTATAAAAGTAACCTTACATAGACAGGAAACAAGGTGTGTGGTTGCCAGGGGTGTAGGGGAGCACCAGGCTATAGAGGGGCATGGTGGAGTTTGGGGCTGAGGGAGCTGTTCTATGTCTTGATTGTGGTGGTGGCTACACGGCTATAAACATCTGTCAAATTCCTCAAACTGTATACCTCAAAGGATGAATTTTCCTGTAAGTAAAAATACCTTAATTTAAAAAATGGGGGGAGGATCCTATAAGGATAGGTCTTATGAATATCACTGATGCCTTATACTAGTGGGGCACTCACACATGTTTCCATACTTGTCACCATTATTAGAGCCTCAAGTCAATTTGGGGCAGAAAGCAGAGTTCAGCTGAGTCAAGAGACCCTCCCCAGCCAGGGTCAGCCCTCAGGCCAGCTCAGGCCGTGGTGAGCACTCTTTCCACCCCAGTCCTAACTCTGCGGAACACGCAAGGGCCTGACCCCGGGCCCCACCACCACCACTGAGACCATCCACATACTCATCGTTGAGGCCACATCTCCGGCTGGTGGGGTTCCCATACTTCCGGAGGGTGTCGGTGAGCTCCTGGTAGAGGGTGTCTCCGAGGCTGCGGGGGATGCCCTCCCAGGCCAGGATGAGGATGACGATCACAGCGTTCTGGCAGTGGTGGCCTGCCCGGTGCCGCACCAGGCAGAGCAGCTTCTCTTCTAGCGTGTGCCTGCGGATCACCTGCGGGGAGGCGGGGTGGGGCGCTGGGAACCACAGGAGCCAGGCGCCCGCGCTCGTCCACAGCGGACACCACATACCCCTCCCCTCTGCCCAACAGACCCAGGGCACAGCTCTTCTGGGCAATGTCCCAGGGGTGTCACTCACACCTGGCGACAGCAACCACACAGGCTAAATGCGAAGTCGCTCAGCCGTGTCCAACTCTTGGCGACCCCATGGACTGTAGCCTACCAGACTCCTCCGTCCATGTGATTTTCCAGGCAGGAGTACTGGAGTGGGTTGCCATTTCCTTCTCTAGGGGATCTTCCCTACCCAGGGATCGAACCCCAATCTCCTGCGTTTCAGACAGGCACTTAACCCTCTGAGCCACACAGGCTAAAGGACAATTCGGAAAAGAAAAACATTAAAGTGCAAAATAAAAAATAATTACGATAAAACCTAAGTAATCGGTGATTTACATAGACGTAGGAATAAAAATAAAACTCAGCAGTAGCCACAGGACTGGAAAAGGTCAGTTTTCATTCCAACCTCAAAAAAGGGCAATGCCAAAGAATGTTCAAACTACTGCACAATCGTGGTCACTTCACATGCTAGCAAGGTAATGCTCAAAATCCTTCAAGCTAGGCTTCAACAGTACATGAACCAAGAACTTCCAGATGTACAAGCTGGATTTAGAAAAGGCAGAGGAACCAGAGATCAAATTGCCAACAAGGCAATTGCCAACAAGATTAAGCAAGGGAATTCCAGAAAAACATTTACTTCTGCTTCACTGACTACACTAAAGCCTTTGACTATGTGGATCACAACAAATTGTGGAAAATTCTTAAAAGAGATGGGAATACCTGTCTCCTAAGAAATCTGTATGCAGGTTAAAAAGCATCAGTTAGAACCAGAATGGGACAATGGACTGGTTCAAAACTGGGAAAGGAGTACGTCAAGGCTGTATATTGTCACCCTGCTTATTTAACTTATATGCAGAGTACATCATGCAAAATGCCAGGCTGGATGAATCACAAGGTGGAATCAAGATTGCCAGGAGAAATATCAACAACCTCAGATATGCAAATGATACGACCCTAATGGCAGAAAGCAAAGAGGAATTAAAGAGCTTCTTGATGAAGGTGAAAGAGGAGAGTGAAAGAGCTGGCTTAAAACTCAACATTCAAAAAACGAAGATCATGGCATTGGTCCCAACATTTCATGGCAAATAGATGGGGAGACAATGGAAACAGTGATAGACTTTATTTTCTTGGGCTCCAGACACACTGTGGACAGTGACTACAGTCATGAAATTAAAAGATGCTTGCTCCTTGGAAGAAAAGCTATGACAAACCTAGACAGCCTATTAAAAAGCAGAGACATCACTTTGCCAGTAAAGGTCTGTATAGTCATAGCTATGGTTTTTCCAGTAGTCATGTATGGATGTGAGAGTTGATCATAAAGAAGGCTGAGCACCAAAGAAATGATGCTTTCAAACTGTGGTGCTGGAAAAGACTCTTAAGAGTCCCTTGGACAGCAAAGAGATTAAACCAGTCAATCCTAAAGGAAATCAACCCTGAATATTCATCAGAAGGACTGATGCTGAAGCTGAAGCTCCAATATTTTGACCACCTGATGTGAAGAGCTGACTCACTGAAAAGACCCTGATGCTGGGAAAGATTGAGGACAGGAGGAGAAGGGGATGACAGAAGATGAGATGGTTGGATGGCATCATCAACTCAATGAACATGAGTTTGAGCAAACTCTGGGAGATAGTGAAGGATAGGGAAGCCTGGCGTGCTGCAGTCCATGGGGTCACAAAGAGTCAGACACAACTGAACTACTGAACAAAAGGAATAAAATCTACAGATAAAATTATAAGCCAAAATTTCAGAAATTTTTACATTGTCCTAAAACATTTGCAGAGAAAATGGTGCATATCTGCACGGTTTTTGTTAAAAAGCAAGGGCCTGGATGCTATGGAAAACAGTTTTTGGTAGTTCCTTGGAAAGTTAAACATACATGACCAGGCACACCTAAGAATACAACCAGAGTTTCAGGATAGGATGATGAGAAAATTTTGGAAATAGATAGTGGTGATGGGTTGCATAACAATGTGAATATAATTGATGCCACTGGATTGCACATTTAAAATGATTAAAATGAAAATTTTATGTTATGTATGTTTTAACAATTTTTAAAATTAGTAATGCAATACCACTGAATTGTGTATTTTAAATGAGTGAATTTTATGGTATGTGAATTACATCTCAATAAGACTGATTAAAAAAAAAGCATAGGCCGTGGGGCACTGCTCTGCTCCTCAGGGTCCAGCTGTCCAGTCACCCAGGTTCTCACCTCACTCTTCACCCACGCCCTAAACACTGTCCTGGCTCACACAAAGCGCAAAGGGTCCAGGAGTGGGGGGTGAGGTGGCTGAATCTCCCCTCCACAAGTCCCAAGGAATTCTGTGACTAGATAAGATGTGGGTGCCTGTGAAGATGGAAGACTGGGAAGGGCTCTGAGTGGCAAGTGGAGGGACAAGGACTTGAGACAGGGCTTCTACAAAGTAAGCAGGGGGCTCCCTTACATTCATAGCTACATGCTTTAGAAGGGTGAGCAGATGGTTGGGAGAGGGGTGAAATGAGGAGACCACTGACATAAGACAAGCAAAACGGATAAAGTCTGAACTAGAACAATGGGGAATGAACAGGAAAAGACACCTTTTTCTAGAGACCTTCTTTCATTCTAGAGACCTTCAGGAGAAAGGTGACTTTGGGACCACCTCACTATAGGAGCTGAGGGCCAGGCAAAAGTCTTAAATGACATTTTGTGGTGCAGAAAAGTGGGTGAGTGTGGGCAGTGTTTCCTGGCAGGGCAGCAGGGAGCACCCCAAGATGGAGGCACTTTGGAACACTGGAGTGGCTGTTCTGAGCAGAATCAACAGAATGCGGTCTGGAGATCAGGAGATGTCTGGGCTGGAGACAGACCTGGTCATGAGTACATTAGTGCAGGGTGATGCTGAGAGAGCCACCAGGTAGGCAATATCAATAAGGAAAGCAGACCAGAGGTACAACTAAGGAGTTGAAGGCGGGTGGGAAGCCAGACCTCTCTCCATGGGCCACTGCCTAGTGGGAATTCCAGCCAAGCATACCTACTCCTTCCAGTTTGGGAAGAAGAAAACAGAAATCCAGATTTTCACATGAAATCTCTTCTTTTAAAGATATGAACACCAAATTCATTTTTAAAATGGTGGTAAAATATATGTAATGTAAAATTTAGCATTTTAAGTGTACAATTCAGTAGCATTAAGCACATTCACGTTATATAAACTATCACCAGAATTTCTTTCATCTCCAGAACTTTTAATTTTCCCAAACAGAAACTCTCCACCCATTTAATACTAACCCTCCATTCTCCCCTGAGCCCAGCCCTTGGTGACAACCATTTTGCTTTCTGACTCTATTAATTTGACTATGCCAGGTACCTCACATAAGTGGAATTGTACATTTGTCCTTCAGTGACCAGCTTAATTTCAGTTAGCATGACATCTTCAAGTTTCATCCATGAGGCAGCATGTACCAAAATTTCCTTCAAAATGTAAAGGACATCTCGTATACTAAACAAAACATATCTGGGCCAAGAGTTCCTGCTTAGTAATGGTGCCCACCACCTCCACCCTTTGTGGAAGCACTGATTGCAACATTATTTATCAAACTGTTTTTGTGGATCAGTGAAGATATGAAATGGCATTGATCATTTCCCTGTGTGGCTGGCTTTCCGCAGACTGAGCCAGGCATTGCATGGGCATCTGCACACATAGTAGGTACTAGGGTTTGCCTCAGCAGAACACTGGCTAATTACACTCATGTGTGACACACATTTAGAGCACACAGACACACCTGCACTGTCAGAACTCGGACTGAGGCCATGCCCTATGGGTTTCCGGGTCTGCGCTTGCCTGTGCATGCGTGCTCAGTCATGTTCTGACTCTTCGTGACCCCACGGACTGTGGCCCACCAGGCTCCTCTGTCCATGGGATTTTCCAGGTAAGAATACTAGACTGAGGTGCCATTTCCTCCTCCAGGGGGATCTTCCCAACCCAGGGATCAAGCCCGGGTCTCCTGCATCTCCTATACTGGTAGGCAGATTCTTTACCTCTGAGCCACCTGGGAAGCCCTAAATGTGCCTGCTGCTGCTGCTGCTGCTAAGTCGCTTCAGTCGTGCCCGACTCTGTGCGACCCCATAGACGGCAGCCCACCAGGCTCCTCTGTCCCTGGGATTCTCTAGGCAAGACTACTGGAGTGGGTTGCCATTTCCTTTTCCAATGCATGCATGCATGCTAAGTTGCTTCAGTCGTGTCCGACTCTGTGCAACCCCATGGACAGCAGCCCTCCAGGCTCCTCTGTGTCCACAGGATTCTCCAGGCAAGAACACTGGAATGAGTTGCTATTTCCTTCTCCCCTAAATGTGCCTAGTCACACATAAATGTACTGAGGCAGGAGCAGAGAGCCCTGTGGCCATACCCTCACAGGCCTTTGGATACACTCAAAAAAGCTGAAACAAAGTGGAGCTCCCTATCCACACTCTATGAAGGAACCCAGCAGAATGAAATACACAAAGTGCAGACGTCAAAGGCAAACGTAAGGTGTGAACATACCAACACTCGGAGCACAGCAACATAGACGGTTCACATGCCATCACAGGACTGTAAACAAATCACCTAGATTTGGGGCAGGAATTCCCTGAGCACTGAGCCTAGAAGAGCACCGAGCAGAAACCCAAACCTATTCTCCCATGACTCTCACCCTTGGTCTTAGTTCCAGCACTGAGATTCCTCAGTTAAGTCTGCTCTTCCATGCCCCCGGTGGGCCTTCAAATATCCATCTTCTGACTTGTTACCATTACAGGCTGGCCCAAGCAGCATCTCCATGGCTCTTCTACCAAAAGCCCATTTATTTGTCTGCAGTGTTCGCATCTGGTATGCCTCCATTTATTCTGAGCCTTTGGAATCCTACCTGCGTAGCTCCCTTATCTCCACGCTTGGTGACTTCTACACTTTGTACAGGCCACCTTAAAATCTGAGATTACCAGCAGGCTCTCTGGGGGGTCCCCACTGGTTTCTTAGATCATTCTCTGAATACACATTTGCTGGGCATCCATGATGCACCTCAGCTTTGTCGCCCAAGATCCCAGCTGGTTAAATCTAAAACTTGTCAGGCACACGGCTTGTAGCTGAAGGTAATGGCTGCAACACAGACATGAACACTGGCTGGAAAGAAAACCCAGAATCTAGACATGGGGTGGAGAAGAGGGGAGAGCACAGAAGGCAGTGGCCAGCACAGCGAGCTGGATGCTGCCACCCTCCCCTGGCGATGGACCATGGCCGTGCTGCCACTAAGAATAATTTGTCCTTAGCGTTTGTGGGTCATTTCCACATGGGGGCAGAGAAAGGGAACCTCTGTCCCTTCTCTAACTTCCAAGGAGGTGGAACTCTAGATGAGCCCTACAACCATAATACACAGGGTATTTGGTGGCTGTGTAGGCAAAAAATAAGGGAAATTCACCACACTATGGGAGATGGTTAGAAAACAAAAAACAACACAGCACTGCCCTTTTCTCGCCATTGTAATAGTTCTATGATCTACCACTCTTCTCATTAACAAAATTTCCCTTCTCTCTCATTTTATTTTCACTCATCAGTTGTGGAATTTCCTTACCTCTCCGTCACTATGTATTCCCTTCCATATGAGCTTTTCTTTCAAAAAGAAAGAAGATGGGCATTGGTGATGGGCACTCCCCCAGGCCTGGTGATATCCACAAGCTATTCCAACCTTTGGACAAAGCACTGTGTTCACGTGCCCAGCTCTGGGCATTTGTCCACAGAGCCTGGAGGGACCAGAGTTCTGAGGACCACGTTCCTCCTCCATCATTCTGCTTTCCTCTCACGGCCCCAGAAACGGATCTCACGCTTTACCTGGGCGCCTTCCTCCCCAGCCCTCAGCAGAGACACATGAGCACTGGTCAAGAGCTAAAGCTTCACCATGGGGGTCTGGGGACTAAGATGCATATTCTTGTCCTCAACACTGTCCACAGAGCCAACTGTTTTCTTTAAGGTGGCAACTGTTTCTGAAGCTGAAAAGTCCCTAGCTCTGCAAATGCCCCAGGGATCTTCAGTTTCTTGCCTGATACTTTGGAATTCCTCAACGACTACATAAATTAGCAGGAGGAAGGGAAAAACATCACTTCCCTGACAGGTTCTCTGGGAGGGATAACACCCCACCCTGATCAGCCAGAGAAATAATTAACCTCCTACTGTAATGACCATCTTTCACAAGGGTGGGGAAAACATTCTTCTATATACCCGTGAATACTATTATGTATTTCAGATTTTTCCAGATAATTCTGTGCTACTGTCTGAAAACTGCTACAAACAGATATGTGGTAGTTCAGGTTTAGATACCTATTATTTTCATTAAACATAAAGGTGCAAAAGCACGGGGTACAGACCAGATAAAAACAGAGTCTGACAAAGCTCATGTTACTACTATCCTTTACTCGAAGTGAGCTAAGTGTATTTCAGCCTGCCTTTCTGCCTTTGCCCACATGACTCTCCTCACCAGGAATGCTTCCACCTTCTCCTCGCCCATTTAATATTGCCCCATGCATATCCACCTTCTCTGGAAGACCCAGCCTGAACTCCTCCTGCCACTCACATCCCTTACCCCTGAACTCAACAGCACCAAGTCTGCCTCTCAATGTTAAACTTTGATTATTCAAGTCTCCACGATCTTACTTCCTGCTGTCTATTTTCCATGCATATTCTCCCTACCAAGCAGTGAGCAAACAGCTACCTGATACATTTGCTGCTGCTCTGGGCACAGGTTCTATAGTGGTTCTAAAGTGCTCTATGAGGGCTGGAAGGACAGGTCAGAAAACTTTCAGTGAAACTGGGGTCTGAGTTACTGACACTCCCTCTGCCATGATACGCAGGCTGCCTATAGGAAACAGTGGCTCAGAAGTCAAGCAGATGCAATGCTGTTCTGCCCAGAAGCTTCGTTCTTGTGGACTAGAGACAGGGACACCCAGTGCCAGGGCACACAGAGGGGGCAGCGGAGTCATGGCGTGGCCCAGCCTTGAGCAAGATGATGTCTCTAGCTAGCTTCCGCATCTCCTTCCCCTGCAACCCTGAACCACAAGGCAGTACAAGTTGAGCATAACAACTAGAGAAGTTCCAAGGCCAGCCTTGGACATCAGGAGCTGGCATTTAAACACAGTGAGGACCAACAGCTGAGGCTGGGGGGAGATGACTCTAACCAGCACCAGATGCTCCCTGGGTAGTACACACTTCTGCCCCCCACTCCCCAGTCCAGTTTGGGCTGTGGAGCTTTGACACATACCCACTTTGCGATGGGGCAGCCACGTGAGCTCTTCCCTTCCTTCCCCGTGTAGATGACCTTCTCGATCCGGATGGCTTTCCCCTTCTCTCCGTACCTGGAGAGCAAGACAGAAGCCACCATTAGCACAACTGAATCCCAAAGGAGTCCTGGTAAGAAGGCAAGTCTCAGTGTGTTTCCGCTTGGGTTTCTAGTTACTATGGGGGCAACAGAGAAGGAAGAGAAAGATTTAAACATTTATTCTGTGTTCGAGCCTCTGGTAACACAACTCCACTTACAGACCTCAGGGCCTCTAGCCCATCTGGCTCCATCCTGCCCCAGGGCAGAAGGTCTCTGATGATTCTCTCTGAGCACTCAAACCAAAGGCTCAACATAGGCATTTGTATCCAGCCCTGTTAGCAGTCTTAGCTACTTATGAAGTCAATAAAATTCAATAGACAAAAGAAAACAAATGGGGAAACCCTTATTACTCTCTTTCAACAATCCCCAAATGACATTTGAACAGATGAGGACAGATAGCTGAGGCCAGGGGGAAGTGACCTACCCAGTAAAAACTGGCTCTGAGATTCCCTTGGACTTACAGTAAACACATCTGCTTCCTGCACACACCCCTGCCCTGGCCCACACACGTGTGCACACACTCAGGGATTAACCACATTCAAAGGTGATGAAACTGTGGCCCTCAGAGCTGAACTGACCTGCTCAAGGCCACACAACTCCCTGGGGGCAATGCTGGCTGAAGTGCAGCCACGGAGGTCAGAGAGCCAGGGCTTGAGAGCCCACACAGCTGTTTTCTTACAAGACTGTGGCCAAATGACTGAACTTCTCTAAGCCTCAGTTTCCTCATTTGTAAAATGGATATAAAAATGGTTCCTGTCTCCTAGGCTTGGGGAAAAAAAAATCAAATGAGATAATCCAGAGGGAGTGCCTTAAAGCACTGGGTTGGCCAAAAAGTTCATTCGGGAACGGGGCTGGCAAACCTGAATGAACTTCCTGGCCAATCCCATATGTCAACGCTTCTGGCACAAAGGAAGAGCTCAATAAGTATTTTTAACACTGCAAACATCCATCTTTCTAAATTGTCTTATTTTTAATAGCTTCTAGTTTCTAATACAATATCGTATCATCTGAGAATAACAGTTATTTGCCAGCTTCTCCTTTCCACTTTCCATGGCTCTACTCCAGTCTCCTGTCTGTCTGTACTGGCTAGTGATTCCAGACCTCTTGCAGGTATCTTTGCTTATTTCCTGACTTTCCTGGAAATGTTTCTAACTACTCATTCCTGAGCATGCAGCTTGCTAACTTTGGGCTAGAGACAGACTCCCTTATTTTGAAGAGCTCTATTAAGGGTTTCCTGTTCTAAGAATTTTTAATCAAGAATTGATCAATTTTGGTGGTCCAGTGGTTAAGAATTCACCTGTCAACGCAGGGACATGGGTTTGATCCCTGTTCCAGGAGGACTTCACATGCTGAGTGGCAACTAAGTCCGTGCGCCCTAAAGCCCATGCTCTGCAACAAGAGAAGCCACTGCAATGGGAAGCCCATGCATGGCAATTAGAGAGTAGCCCCCAGTCACCACAACTAGAGAAAGCCCACATGTAGCAATGAAGACCCAACACAGCCATAAATAAATTTTTTAAAAACTTTAAAGAAAGAATTGATCAATTTTATCAAATACATTTTTAACAACTAAGGACATAGAAGAATGGTTTTTCTCCTTTGGTCAATAAACAAGGTATGTTATTTTAACAGACTGTCTAAATCCAACAATTGTTATATTTCTGTAATAAATCCAAGGTCATGGCATATTATTTCATTATACTATTTAATAGAGGGTAATGTTATCATAACTACTAGGCATTTATATCATAACTATAACTACTACCGTTTTACATATTCTTTATATAAATACATACACAGTTATACATAATTCTTTATCTTATCCACTTCACTTCTAGGAATCTCTATCTCTGACATAAGTTGTACAAATACACCAAGATTTAGGAACAAGATATTGTTGTATCAACGAGAAGATTTAGAAACAATGAAAACATCCAGTATTGTTGTTGTTTAGTTGCTGAGTTGTGTTCGACTTTTCTGTGACCCCATGGATTGTGGCCTGCCAGGCTCCTCAGTCCATAGTACTTCCCAGGCAAGAATACTGGAGTGTGTTGTCATTTCCTTCTCCAAGGGATCTTCCTGACCCAGGGATCGAACCCGCGTCTCCTGTGTTGGCAAGCAGATTCTTTACCACTGAGCCACCAGGGAAGCCCAAATATCTAGTATAGGACTGGCTAAATAAAACATAATTGAATAAATGTCCATGCAATGGAAAACCATATAGCTATCAAAAAGGATTCAACAGAATTATATGTACTGACATGAAGAAAGTTAAGTGGAGGAGAAAGTATCTGCCAACATGGGTATAGTATTCTTGATCCCATTTTGTTCAAAATTTCTCTATACACATACGTGTATCTTTGTAAATACTTACAAAAATTCAAACTTGAAAAAATGTTTTCTTCTCAGAGGATAATTACTAGAGGGCTTTATTCACTATAAGCTTTTAAAAAATGGCCTTTTATAGACATGTTTTATTTTTGTAGCTGGAAAAGAAAACAAGTACTTTTGAAAATGCTGATCTAAGGTTTCTCTGAGTTCAATGTTCTCTATTTCACTCAAGACCTCAGGAATGAAGTGAAAAGCTGATAACTGCTACATTAAAGTTCTCAGGCTATGTTATAGAATGTGTTTGCAGACAGAACCCCAGGGAGTTTATATAGCATGGTCTGACTCAAAAGGAAAAGACCAGATAGTGCTACTTTTGTCTGACTCCTGGAAAACTTTCAACCCCACAAGCATTCATCAGGAAGTGGCCCATGTGTGCAGAGCCTGGGCACTCGGTGTGTCCCGGGGCCGCTGTGGGAAGAATGACCCACGGTGACCATACCGCTCTCACTGAAACCCACAGGATATCGTTCCCCACACAAGGGTGAGTTGAGGACACAGACTCAGGCTTTCTGACCAAGACCTTTCCCACTGTCCTGTCCTCATGAGGAATGCTTCTTGCAGTGAACTTTGTATTTGAGAGCAAATAAAAGGGCCAAGCACTGTCTGATCAGGCAGAGTTTTTTTTAGCCAGGACTGTCTCTGTGTTTAAAGACAACCAACAATTCTGGATTTAGCTCTTTTTTTTCTTAAATGTCTTAGTTTCTGGCCTATCATTAAGAGGTTAGGATATAAGTGAACTCCTAGACTCTAAAGTCTGCAAGGATAGGCTGAAACTTTATTCTAAAGGGTAACTTGATCATCTTAGCCAGTGATTCTCAAAGGTGGTGCTGGGACCAGCATGCAGACTCTCAAGTACCATCCCAGGCCTGCTGTTTCAGAAACCCTGGGCTGGGGTCCAGCAATCTGTGCTTTCACAAGACCTCCAGAAACCTGAAGCATGCTCAAGCTTGATAACAGCTGATCTAAAGTTGTGATTCTTTGGGGTTACTTCCATCACACATTAATGAGACCAGTTCCCCCCAAACTCAGAGGATTTGCTAGCAGGGTGTTGGTGCTTCACTCCTAGGATGAACATTTAATGAACTGCTAGGCTGCAGAGAATGCCCTTCCCAGTTAGAGGACATGTGGCCCTGTGCAGCAGGCCCTTCTCAGATATGAGTTTGAACACCTGACTCCAATTACCTATGACGACAAGGACCTGGGTACCTAGGAGGTATGGAACCCATTAATAAATTTTATAATATTTCAGGACTTGTTTTGAACCTCCCCCTCCTTCCAAAGTCTTTACCAGATAAGCTAAAAGCACCAACATCCCCTGGATTTCAGTTTTCTTCCCTCCTCGTCTTGGCCAACTCCTGGCTGTAGAGTGGTCCTGCAGAGAAAGGGTAGGGGGGGAAGTCTAGAGAAAGAGATAGCTCGGATCATTCACAAACTAGACTCCCATCGAGGTGAGTTTCAGCAATCATTCATTTCACTCCTTGTTCCAGAAGAAGCTTAAAAAGATGTCTATGTGATAAAAATAACAGGTGATGAAATCAGAGTAAAGGGGGAAACAGACAGACATGATGTTTGTATGCAAAATGCAAACAGTGGGATCTTATGCATATTTTAAAGAGATGAGTCTAGAACATTTCATCGCATAAGAAATCAAGGAAGCTAATGAAGGCTCCTTAGGGTCACGTCAAAAGGACTCGGGGTGAACCTGCATAGACTTCCATGGGGCAAAGATGAGAAATTACGTTCCTCCTAATGAGGATACACAAATCTGGTGCTAAGCTTACTAACAGCCAACATAAAGATGGAAACACAATCTGTTCCATGATTTACAAGGTCCTTAAGATAAAAATAAACCAGTTGCTGAGGAAAAACACAAGTATTCCTGGTCTTGAGAGGAATTCCTCCCTTGGATCAGTTTCTGAAGAATCTATACTTGGCTGTTATTTTTAAAGCAATGAGAAAAAAGGAAAGGACAAATCTCAACTATATCATTATCTCTTAATCCTTATTTCAAAACATACTCTTCTATAACTAAAAGTTATTTAGAGAGCTGTCTAGAAATCTTATAAAATTGTTACCAAGAAACAAACAAATGTAAAAACCATCCCAGATCAAACTTGTATATCTGACTCCATTGCAGCCCTCAACCTGTAAACAATGGTGTCAAAATTCCTCACAAAAATCACTGGCCAAAATAATGCCCACTCCAACCTCAAAGCTGCAACACATATACATGTGGGCACATGCAGGGGTGCGTGTAAAACCACACACATTGGGTTTTTTTGAGTATAATTGCTTTACAAGGTTGTGTTAGTTTCTGCTGTACAATGAAGTGAATCAGCTCTAAGTATACATATATCCCCTCCCTTTTGGACCTCTCTCCCACCCCACCCCCACATCCCACCCCTCTAGGTCATCACAGAGCATGGAGATGAGCTCCCTGTGCTATAAAGAAGGTTCCCATGAGCTATCTATTTTACACATGATAGTATATATATATGTCAATGCTACTCTCCCAATTCCTCCAACCTTCCTCTCCCCACCTCCTCCACAACCCCTGTCCACATGTCCATTCCTTACATCAGCATCTCTATTTCTGACCTGCAAACAAGTTCACCTGAACTGTTTTTCTAGCTTCCACATAATTTGTGTTAATATATGATATTTGTTTTTCTCAGCAATCCCATATACTGTTTTGAAAGTGAAAGTCACTCAGTCGTGTCCAACTCTTTGTGACCTCATGTACTATACAGTCCATGGAATTCTCCAGGCCAGAATACTGGAGTGAGTAGCTTTTCCCTTCTCCAGGGTATCTTCCCAACCCAGGGATCGAACCCAGGTCTCCTGCATTGCAGGCAGATTCTTTACCAGCTGAGCCACAAGGGAAACCCAAGAATACTGGAGTGGGTAGCCTATCCCTTCTCCAGCAGATGTTCCCAACCCAGGAATTGAACTGGGGTCTCCTGCATTGCAGGCAGATTCTTTACCAACTGAGCTATCAGGGAAGCCCACATACTGTTTTAAGTGTTCCCTTTTCTCCACATTCTTGGCAACATTTGTAATCTGTAGACTTTTTGACGATTTTCATGGACTCAGAGGTGCTCTTTCAATCAGGCTTGAATTTACAGATTGGGTCTTTAATCAAATGCTTTTCTGATGGGCTACTATGAATATAAATGTTTCCAGATGGTACAGGATAATTAAGAGTGTTTACAGCAGATCACTGTCCTCCATCCATCTTACCTTTTATTCATTCGGGGACATCATTACAGTTATGCAGTTCAAAATCATGTTTCCTGCTAATTTATCAGTTTAGCTACATTGATCAGATAAAATCTGGTCCCCAAATTTCTGGAAATTCTAAGCTACTCTGCCCTTGGCCTTCCACATCTGTATGTATATGTATGAGCAAACATGTTTATGTCTTACATAATCTGTGACTTTACTATTAAAATTCTAATAAACATTAGTTATAAAAAACCCACAGTCCCTATGGATCTGATGTAGACACCCTGTATGTAATATTTACTAGTAAGCACCAGGTGCTTTCCAGACATCAGTTCCGTTTATCCTCATAATTCTCCTTCAATGCACATACTTTTATCATCTCCATTCTGTAGATAAGTCACACAGAAGTAAAGCAACTTACCAAAAAATTGAGCAGTAATGGAAGGGCCAGGACTGGACCTCAGTCTAGCTCCAGGGTCCCAGTGTTCTCAATCACCAAGCTATTTTACCTCTCTACACTCTGGAACTCACAGTATTTAGTATCTACTGTGGACACACATGGATTTACAAGTTTCTATTTATATAAAACTAATGTTAAAAAAGCAAAACAGAGCTGTTAAGTAAAAGCCCTAGAGTCTTGTGTTGAATTGTAAGTGTACATAAACTCAAATGTATTTAATCACTAAACAATAACAAAAATAAAAAACCTATACATATATCTTGGCTCTTTCTTCTTGAAATGGCCTAGAGAAATGAGCACTCCCAGCACCTGGAGTCTCTCTTCTAAATAATTTTTCCCCCATAAAAATACAAAAAATCAAGAACTCCTAGGATCATGTCAAAATGACTCAGGAGATCATCTAAATAGGTGCCCACTGGCCAAATATGAGGCATACATTCCTCCTAGTGGTGGTACAAAACATCACCTAGGAAGTAGTTTTAAAAGAAAGAAACAATCAGATTCTGATCAAGCCTTTAGATCTAACTGCCAATTTACAGGACACAGGGCAGAAGAACCTGTTAAACAATACCACAGGAAAGGTAGCAGCAAAATTCAGCCATGGGAAACTCCACAGGACATACAACCATTTAACTCCATTTCTTTAAGGAAAACTATGTCAATAAAGAGTGAGAGAAAGCGGGGACAGAGGGATATATGAAGGGCAGACCTACAGACAGAAAGAAACCCAGAGCACTAGAGGGGGAAAATATCACATTCAACTTTTCACAGTCTGGGTATCAGGGATTCCTTTCTGTAGGCTGTCTAGTATAAGGCAATGAAAATGAGAGGTGCTTAAAATGCACATTCTATTAACAACTTGCCCATTTCTCCTTGGACATCTGTGCATCACTCACCGCTCCTCCATGAGTTCCCGGATGGAGGCTACTGTGGGGCCAGATCCCAGATGAGTATAATATGGACCTTCATCTTTCTCCACTATTTGTTCTGCAGAAACAGAGTAAACATGATTTGGAGACATCAATTCATCAACAGAAATTTAGGAAGGCAAACCACCAATAGGAAAATGAATGGTACATTATAAAACAGGAAATTCAAATGGCTTATAAACATGTGAAAATACATTCAATCTCATTAGAAATCAGGAACTACAAATTAAAATCACAATGAAACACCGTTATACACAGACCAAGTTGGCAAAAATTAAAAAATCTGGTAAAACTACATATTATCAAAACTGAGGTCTAACCACTTTGGCATTTAGTTTGTCGTTATATATAATCTAAACCAGAGGTTAGCAAAGCACTCCATTTTAAGATATGGACCCCAAACAAACTGAAAACAAGGACTCCAACAGCACCTGTATGCAGTGTTCATTGCAGCATATTCATGAGAGCCAAAGGTGAAAACAGCAGATGCGTCCATCAACACAGATGAACAAAACGTGATATATCCATACAATGAAATATTATTTGACCATAAAAAGGATTTATTCTGATACATGCTACAACATGGATGAACCTGGAAAACATTTTGCTGTTGTTGTTCAGTCGCTCAGTTGTGTCCCATCTTTGTGACCCTATGCACTGCAGCACGCAAGGCTTTCCTATCCTTCACTATCTCCCTGAGTTTGCTCAAACTCGTCCACTGAGTCGATATTGCCATCCAATCATCTGATCCTCTGTCACCCTCTTCTCCTCTTTCCCTCTGTCTTTCCCAGGATCAAGTTCTTTTCCAATGAGTCGACTGTTCACATCAGGTGGCCAAAATACTGCAGCTTCAGCATTTGTCCTTCCAATGAATATTCAGGACTGATTTCCTTTAGGATTGATTGATTTGATCTCCTTGCAGTCCAAGGGATTCTCAAGAGTCTTCTCCAGCACCACAATTCAAAAGCATAAATTCATGGGCACTCAGACCTCTTTATGGTCCAACTCTCAGATCCACACATGACTACTGGAAAAGCCACAGCTTTGACTATACAGACCTTTGTCAACAAAGTGGTGTTTCTGTTTTTTAATATGCTATCTAGATTTGTCACAGCTTTTCTTCTAAGGAGCAAGTATCTTTTATTTCATGGCTGCAGTCACCATCTGCAGTGATTTTGGAGCCCAGGAAAATAAAGTCTGTCACTATTTCCATTCTCTTCCCATCTATTTGTCATGAAGTGATGGAACCAGATGCCATGGTCTTAGTTTTTGAATGTTGAGTTTTAAGTCAGCTTTTTCATTCTCCTCTTTCACCTTCATCAAGAGGCTCCTTAGTTCCTCTTCATTTTCTGTCATTAGGTTGGTGTCATCTGCATTTCTGAGGTTATTGATATTTCTCCCAGCAATCTTAATTCCACCTTGTGATTCATCTGGCCTGGCATTTTGCATGATGTACTCTGCACAGAAGTTAAATAAGCAGGGTGACAACATACAGCCTTGACGTACTCCTTTCCCAATTTTGAACCAGTCTGTTGTTTCATGTCTGGTTCTAACTGTTGTTTCTTGGCCTGCATACAGGCTTCTCAGAAGGCAGGTAATGTGATCTTGTATTCCGATCTCTTTAAGAATTTCCCACAGTTTGTTGTAATCCACATAGTCAAAGGCTTCAGCGTAGTCAATGAAGCAGATGTTTTTCTGGAATTCTCTTGCTTTTTCTATGATCCAATAGATGTTGGCAATTTGATCGCTGATTCCTCTGCCTTTTCTAAATTCAGCTTGTACATCTGGAAGTTCTCAGTTCATGTACTGTTGAAGGCTAGCTTAAAAGATTTTGAGCATTACCTTGCTAGCATGTGAAATGAGCACAACTGTGCAGTAGCTTGAAAATTTTTTGGCATTACCCTTCTTTGGGATTGGAATGAAAACAGATCTTTTCTAGCCCTGTGGCCACTTCTGAGTTTTCCAAATTTGCTGACATATTGAATGCAGCACTTTAAGAGCATCTTTTAAGATTTTAAAAAGCTCAGCTGAAATTCCATCATCTTCAGTAGCTTTGTTTGTAGTAATGCTTCCTAAGGCCCCCTTGACTTCACCCTCCAGGATGTTTGGTTCTAGGTGAGTGACCACACCATCGTGATTATCCAGGTCATTAAGACATTTTTTTGTACAGTTCTTCTGTGTACTCTAGCCACCTCTTCTTAATTTCTTCTGCTTCTGTTAGGTACTTACTGCTTCTCTCTTTTACTGTCCCCATCTTTGCATGAAACGTTTCCTTGTTATCTCTAATTTTCTTGACGAGATCTCTAGTCTTTCCCATTCTATTCTTTTCCTCTATTTCATTGCATTGTTTACTTAAGAAGGCTTGCTTATCTCTCCTCGCTCTTCTCTGTATTCAGTTGGGTATATATTTCCCTTTCTCCTTGGCCTTTTGCTTCTCTTCTTTTCTCAGCTATCTGTAAGGCCTCCTCAGACAACCATTTTGCCTTCTTGCATTTCCTTTTCTTGGGGATGGTTTTGGTCTCCACCTCTTGTACAATGTTATGAATCTCCATCCATAATTCTTCGAGCACTCTGTCTACCAGATCTAAACCCTTGAATCTATGTGTCACTTATATAATCATAATGGATTTAAGTCATACCTTAATGGCCTAGTGGTTTTCCCTACGTTCTTCAATTTTAGTCTGAATTTTGCGATAAGGAGCTCGTGATCTGAGTCACACTCAGCTCCTGGTCTTATTTTTGCTGACTGTATAGAGCTTCTCCATCTTCCACTGCAAAGAATATAATCAATCTGATTTTGGTATTGACCATTTGGTGAAGTCCATGTGCAGAGAGTCATCGCTTGTGCTGCTAGAAGAGGATGTCTGCTATGACCAGTGCATTCTCTTGGTGAAATTCTGTTAGCCTTTACCCTTCTTCGTTTTGGACTCCAAGGCCAAATTTGCCTGTTATTCCAGGTATCCTGACTTCCTACTTTTGCATTCCAATCCCCTATGATGAAAAGGACATCTTTTTTTGGTGTTAGTTCTAGAAGGTCTTGTAGGTCTTCATAGAACTGTTCAACTTCAGCTTCTTTGGCATTAGTGGTTGGGGCACAGACTTGGATTACTGTGATGTTGAATGGTTTGCCTTGGAAATGAACTGAGATCATTTGGTAGTTTTTGAGATTATACCCAAGAACTGCATTTCAGACTCTCTTGTTGACTATGAGGGCTATCCCATTTCTTCCACGGGGTTCTTGCCCACAGTAGTAGATATAACAGTCATCTGAATTAAGTTCAACCATTCCCATCCATTTTAGTTCACTGGTTCCTAAAATGTCAACGTTTACTCTTGTTATCTTCTGTGTGAACACTACCAATTTACCCTGATTCATGGACCTAACATTTCAGGGTGCTATGCAACATTACTCTTTACAGCATCGGATTTTACTTTCACCATCAGACACATCCACAACTGGGCATTGTTTCTGCTTTGACTCAGACTCTTCATTCTTTCTGGAGCTATTTATCTGCTCTTCTCTAATAGCATATTGGACACCTACCGATCTCACGGGGGGCTCATCTTTCAGTGTCATATCTTTTGCCTTTTCATACTGTTCATGGGGTTCTCAAGGCAAGAATGCTGAAGTGGTTTGCCATTCTCTTCTATGGTGGACCATGTTTTCTCAAAATTCCCCATCACGACCCATCCATCTTGGGTGGCCCTGCACGGCATGGCTCATGGTTTCATTGAGCTACACAAAGCTGTGATCCATGTGATCATTTTGGTTAGTTTTCGGTTCTTGCTCCTTCTGTCTACTCTCTGATGGATGAGGATAAGAGGCTTGTGCAAGCTTCCTGATGTGAAATAAGCCAAACACAGGAGGACAAATACTGTATGATTCCACTTATATGAAATACCTAGAATAGGCAAATTCATAAAGGAAAAAGTTAGATTAGAGGTTACCAACAGCTTGGAGGAGTGAGGAATGAGGAGTTATTGCTTAATGGGTAGAGTTTGTTTAGAGTGTTGAAACAGTTTTAGAAATAGATAGTGGTGATGATTGCATAATATTGTGAACGTAATTAATGACACTAAACTGTGCACTAAACAATGATTCAAATGGCAAATTTTACAGTACATATATTTTAACACAATTTAAAAAAAGAAAGGAATAAAGTAATGATACGTGCTACAATGTGGAGACACCTTCAAAAACATTATGCTAAGTGGAAAAGTCAAGACACAAAATATCACATATATTGCATGATTCCATTCAAATGAAATATCCAGAATAGGTAAATCCACAGAAATAGAATCCATAGTTGCCAGAGGCTGGGAGGAGGGAGGAATGGAGAGTTACAACTTAATAGGCACAGGATTTTATTTTGGAGTGATGAAAGTGTTTTGGAATTAGACAGAGGTGATTATTTCACAACACTGTGAATGTGCTAAATGTCACTCAACTGCTCACTTTAAAATGCTTAGTTTTATGTTATATTAAGTTAACCATAATTTAAGAAAATTGATTCATACAACAACATGGGTGAGTTTTATATGAATTTTTGTAAGAGAAAGAGGATTCATGTCAATGTATGGCAAAACAAATACAATATTGTAAAGTTAAAAAATAAAAAATAAACTAATTAAAAACAACAACAACAAAAAGACTATGTAATAGTAACTCTAGAAAATGGTATATTGACTGGATACTGTAAGGCTATAAACAAAAGAACTTTATACAGATACTGTAAAATACTGTACTACGGCTGGTAAATTTGTGTCATGTCTAGGGAGACATACAACTAAACACAATGTGGTATCCTGCAATGGTTACTACAACAGAAAAAGGACATTAGTGGAAAAACTGACAAAATCCAAAGTCTATAGTTAATAGCACTGTACCAATATTAAGGTATTCATTTTAAATGTATCATAATTATGTAAGACATTTATATTTAGGGTATACTGGGTAAAGGGCATATAGGAACTCTGTATCAACTTTGCAACTCTTCTGTAAATGTAAAATTATTTCATAATAAAAAGCTTTAAAAACAGAGCTTTCCTGGTGGCTCAGTGGTAAAGAATCCGCCTGCCAATGCAGGAGACACAGGTTTGATCCCTGACCCAGGAAGAGCCCACATCCCACAGAACAACTAAGCCCGTGCACCACAACTATTGAGCATGTGCTCTAGAGCCTGGGAGCTGCAACTACTGAAGCCCATGTGCCCCTGAGCCAGTGCTCTGCACCAAGAGAAGCCCCAGCAAGGCCTGCACACTGAAGTTAGAGTAGCCCCTGCTCGCCACAACTACAGAAAAGCCCGAGCAGCAATGAAGACGCAGCACATCCAATGAATAAGTTAAAAGTTTTTTAAAAAAGAAAAGAATTTCTCCAAGGAAAAATGTTTTGTTTTTTTTTTAAATAAAACAAACAAATAAAACACTATGCAGGGGACCCTAATTTGCTGATCTTGTCCTAGAGGAATTCTTGGCCACGTGCATCAAAACATGTACAAGGATTTTCACAGCAACATTATTCACAGTAGTCAAAATTGGAAACAACCCATAATCCAGCAACAATGGAATAGACACATAAAACATAGTAGAGTCATATAATAGCATATATCCTGCAGTGAGAACTGACAAGTTGCAACAACATGGTTGAGTACTACACCACCACAGTTAGTGAAAGAAGCACCGCACATAATAAATACAGTAAGACTAGATTTAAATAATATTCAAAACCAGGTTCAACCAACAGAGATCCATACACAGGTCTAAATTAATTAGATATTCAATGATTTTTTTTTACCTACAAAAAACTGGCAATTTCATATAGCTAATCTTAATATAAGGAAAAATTAGGAAATCATCATCACAAGTCAAGACAGTGGTTGCCTCTGGGGGATGGGAGAGAAATGTGATTGGGAAAGGCATACAGGGGATTTCTGGGGAACTGGAAATGGACTACTACTTGATTTAGACAGTGGTTACACAGGTGTTCATTTCATAAATATTCATTAAACTATACATGAATGTTTTGTGTACTTGCCTATATATGGAATTCATAACTTTTAAAAGGTAAAAAATTAATGTTGCACCTATTCTACGTAGAACATTATGCTCAGTTTTAGGGGGAAAGCAAGACAGAACAATAGCTAATTGGGCCTTTAAAAAGTTTATAGTCTAGCTGGGTAAGATAAGACCCACATATAAGAAGGTACGTTATAGCACATCCAGTCAAAGGGGAAAGATTCATTTTTCAATGCATAATGTTGGAACTGGGGAAAAATTTGATCCATACTGAATACCTTACCCCCAAGATACATTCCAAATGGTCGAAAAATTTAAATACAAAAAATTAAACTATACAAGTTCCAGAAGAAGAAAAATGGATGAGTTTTTAAAAAATAATCATGGAAATGGGAAGGTCTTCTCTAAGTATAAGATGAAATTCTGAAGCCAATACACACAGACACTCCCTAAACTCTGATAAATATAACTAAAGAAAAATTTACAGTAATAGCTACAAAAGTCAAGTCAAAAGACAAAACACTACACTGGGGAGAAAGACTTAGATCTCACACCAGACAAATGGCTGCTTTCTTTAACATATCAAGTGCTCCTACAGCAAACTAAGGTCAATAATACAAGAGGTAAAAGAAAAAAAAGATAAAGCTGGTTCTTTGAAAGGGAATGAAAATGGGCAAACATATGTAAAGGTACAATCAAGTACCAGTTTTACCTTTCAGATGAATCACCATCAAAGTGTGATAACTCCTCATGTTGGTGAGGGTACAGGAAAACAGGCAGTATGGAAGGTAATGAAGCAATATATTAAAATTACAAATACCCAATCTGCTTGCCTCAATAACTTCAAAGAATGTCAAATTCTTCTAAGAATTTATTTCTAGGAACTCAGATATACATACATATGTACAAAGTGATATGTATATAAAAGAATACTCACTGCATTATTTGTAATGACAAAATATCAGAAACCTAAATGTCCAGAATACATTATGTATTATAAATACATTATAGCATATCCATATATGAAATACTAAGCATCTACCAAAAGGAATAGGCAGCTCCAGATTTACTGACCAAAAAATGACCTCCAAGATATTATAAGTGGGAAAACGAGCAAATTTCAGTATAGCGTGTGTAATATGTTAGTTAGTATACACACACAATCACACATACATCAGTATCTACACACACATAAAGGTGTGTCATTACCCACACTAAGAATAAATGTATTGTACAGGAGACAGGGATCAAGACAATCCCCGTGGAAAAGAAATGCAAAAATGCAAAATGGCTGTCTGAGGAGGCCTTACAGATAGCTGGGAAGAGAAGAGAAGCGAAAAGCAAAGGAGAAAAGGAAAGATATTCCCATCTGAATGCCGAGTTCCAAAGAATAGCAAGGAGAGATAAGAAAGCCTTCCTCAGTGATCAATGCAAAGAAATAGAGGAAAACAATGGATTGGGAAAGACTAGAGAGCTCTTCAACAAAATTAGAGATACCAAAGGAACATTTCATGCAAAGATAGGCTCGATAAAGGACAGAAATGGTATGGACCTAACAGAAGCAGAAGATATTAAGAAGAGGGGGCAAGAATACACAGAAGAACTGTACAAAAAAGATCTTCACGACCCAGATAATCACGATGGTGTGATCACTCACCCAGAGCCAGACATCCTGGAATGTGAAGTCAAGTGGGCCTTAGAAAGCATCACTACAAACAAAGCTAGTGGAAGTGATGGAATTCCAGTTGAGCTATTTCAAATCCTGAAAGATGATGCTGTGAAAGTGCTGCACTCGATATGCCTGCAAATTTGGAAAACTCAGCAGTGGCCACAGGACTGGAAAAGGTCAGTTTTCGTTCCAATCCCAAAGAAAGGCAATGCCAAAGAATGCTCAAACTACCGCACAATTGCACTCATCTCACATGCTAGTAAAGTAATGCTCAAAATTCTCCAAGCCAGGCTTCAGCAATATGTGAACCGTGAACTTTCAGATGTTCAAGCTGGTTTTAGAAAAGGCAGAGGAACCAGAGATCAAATTGCCAACATCTGCTGGATCATCGAAAAAGCAAGAGAGTTCCAGAAAAACATCTATTTCTGCTTTATTGACTATGCCAAAGCCTTTGACTGTGTGGAGCACAATAAGCTGTGGAAAATTCTGAAAGAGATGGGAATACCAGACCATCTGACCTGTCTCTTGAGAAACCTGTATGCAGGTCAGGAAGCAACAGTTAGAACTGAACATGGAACAACAGACTGGTTCCAAATAGGAAAAGGAGTACGTCAAGGCTGTAGACTGTCACCCTGCTTATTTAACTTATATGCAGAGTACATCATGAGAAATGCTGGGCTGGAAGAAACACAAGCTGGAATCAAGACTGCCGGGAGAAATATCAATAACCTCAGATATGCAGATGACACCACCCTTATGGCAGAAAGTGAAGAAGAACTAAAGAGCCTCTTGATGAAAGTGAAAGAGGAGAGTGAAAAAGTTGGCTTAAAGCTCAACGTTCAGAAAACTAAGATCATGGCATCTGGTCCCTTCACTTCATGGGAAATAGATGGGGAAACAGTAGAAACAGTGACAGACTTTATTTTTTGGGACTCCAAAATCACTGCTGATGGTGATTACAGCCATGAAATTAAAAGACGCTTACTGCTTGGAAGGAAGGTTATGGCCAACCTAGAGAGCATATTTAAAAGCAGAGACATTACTTTGCCAACAAAGGTCCATCTAGTCAAGGCTGTGGTTTTTCCAGTGGTCATGTATGGATGTGAGAGTTGGACGGTGAAGAAAGCTGAGCGCCGCAGAATTGATGCTTTTGAACTGTGGTGTTGGAGAAGACTCTTGAGAGTCCCTTGGACTGCAAGGAGACCCAATCAATCCATCCTAAAGGAGATCAGTCCTGGGTGTTCATTGGAAGGACTGATGTTGAAGCTGAAACTCCAATACTTTGGCCACCTCATGCAAAGAGTTGACTCATTGGAAAAGACCCTAATGCTGGGTAGGATTGGCGGCAGGAGGAGAAGGGGACGACAGAGGATGAGATGGTTGGATGGCATCACCAACTCAATGGACATGGGTTTGGGTGCACTCCGGGAGTTGGTGATGGACAGGGAGGCCTGGCGTGCTGCAATTCATGGGGTCGCAAAGAGTCGGACACGACTGAGCAACTGAACTGAACTGAAGACTAGGTTTGTGAAAATGAGTTCAGCCATATTTCTGGTTTAAAACAAATAAATGGCTGGCAATGCTGTGTTCATCAGCAGAGGAATTAACTGATGGAAGTTGTCTACTGCTTATGGTTTCTGCTCATGGAGACTCTTCATCCCACTTTGAATTAAGTGTCGTGGTCTCCTAACTGGTCTCAGACCTCCAAAGACCATCCTACTTGATACTACCAGTTATACTCTCAAAACAGAAATCTGATCAGACCAGTTCTAGGCCAGACAGAAGATAGAACCCAAATTCCAGAGCATAGTCTACATGGCTCCCAAGGAGTCATCTCTGCGTACCTCTCAGCCTTGCATCCTGCAGCAGTCAATGCAGCTCCTTTTACACAACCATGCAATACTTCTGTGTCTTGAAACACATTTTCCCACTGGCAACAGTGCTTCATTTCTTTCTTTCTTTGGAAAACTCATGTCTTAAGGCCTAGTTTAAATGCCACCTTTTCTGTGAAGCCTTTTTAGACTTCTTCTTTCCCTCTGGACTCTCAGAGCACCTTGCATACAACAAAAATGTCAAAGCAGGGATCACATTTTTATTGTTACCATGTCACAGCAGAATAAACACAGATTTTACAGAGACCTGGGCAACTGTGATGAGTTATCTTCCTAGCCTCTCTAATCCTCACACCTTCTTATGTAAAATACACAAAGGGCCAAGTGCAGTATTTGGAGTGTAATATGAACTCAATATACAGCTGCTGTCTAGGCTCTGCCAAACAAATTGTATGATTGTGACCAAGTCACACAATACTTAGGAGCTTTAGAGCAGTGAAAGTAATGTTTCTATATTTTAGAATTGTTGAGGATTACGTGAGATGTAAGGTACCTAGCACAGTCCATAAGCTATCAATGTTTAAATGTTTTAATCCTTTTCAATGAAAGGATTAAAAATTACTTGCTCCAAATATACACAATTTTGAACCATAAGACAGAGAGGATTAAAGAAGGATGTGTGTGGAGTGGGGGAGGGAAGAGACCAAGGTAAGGGTAAGAAGAGAGAATGTAAGAATATGAGTGTTGGAAGTAGTGGTCTGAAAGCTCTTTATAGGCACTAGGATGCAAGAAGACTGTATAGAAAACAGAACATAGGAATATGCAAGAACTTTGTGGCTCTTGTCCAGTTTCTACTGTTTGGAGAAAAGTCAAAGCAAGGGATTGACTGTAGGGTCTCACACTGGAACTGGAATGTAACGTAGCTTTTGTAACGTAGCTTTCTGATTTGGTATACCAAATCAGAAAAACTCAGAACTTACAATGAAAGGCAGAGAAAGGAGATTTTCATGTGGAAAATCTTGGTAACTCCATCCCAGCAGCTAGGGAAAAAGATATGAAGCTCCAAAACCAAGTTAACCTGGAAATCAGATGGTCAGGATCCTCTGGGAAGGCCACTAAGACACGAAGGGCAGACGCAGCTCCAAGTGCCAAGCAAGACCAAAGGCATTCTCTTCCTTTCCTATGTGGGAAATTCTCTCCCTTTTCCCATACAGATGCCTTGCAGTTTACAAGGCATCCAAATAGTCCTTTAGAAGTCTTATTTCTCTTAATTATATCCCTTTCCCTGATTTTATGTAGATTAAAAATATACAATACATATATATTAAAAATATACAACACATACATATTAAAAATATATAATACATATTAAAATATATAATGCATATATATTAAAATATATTATACATATATATATATATCTTTCCCTTGATTAGATGCCTTTATGGGGGAGAAGATATTCTGTGGGAAGAAACTGGACTTACAGCCAGTTATATGCTTAGTTATAAACTAGTGTGCTAAGTCGCTTCAGTCATGTCTGACTCTTTGTGACCCTACAGACTGTAGCCCATCAGGCTCCTCTGTCCACAGGGATTCTCCAGCCAAGAATACTGGAGTTGGTTGCTGTGTCCTCCTCCAGGGGAGCTTCCTGATCCAGGGATCAAACCCTCGTCTCTTACATCTCCTGCCTGCATTGGCAGGTGGGTTCTTTACCACTAGCGCCACCTGGGAAGCCCCATAAAACTAGTATATATTCTCGAATTTAATTCTTCTAGTTTGCATACATATTTACATACATAAGGATATATACCATTACATATGTGCCTCTTCTGTGTGGCAATGAGCTTTCAATTAGTTACAGTTGCAGACAGGTGACAACATTTCACAAGGTTGGGATAAGGTTCTATAGAATATAGTATATGCTTTGAATCAGTGACAAATGTATGCTTCTGTTTTCCCATAGTGAAATAAGGTTTGTTAGTATTCTTGGTGTTGTCTAATGCTATTAATCAAATCCAGTAAGCGAGTTGATTCTATTTATATTTATTATTGTAACATATGCATGGTCTTCTGTCATTTTATGTTTTCCATGTTTCCTGGTTTGCTTTCCTATCTTTTAAAATAGATTTTGTGTTTTCTTTTACTTCCCCCTGCTCCATCAATCTATAGTATGCTTTCAGTAATGCTAATAGTACTTTGGGAAAAAAAGAAGTCAGCACCCTTATACAATTTCTCGTACTTCTTCCTTCAGTTTACCTCCAGCTTTTTGTTGATATCCTTGTGAACATATTTTCCCCCTGTATTATAAAAGAGATATTTAATACAAAACAAAGTTCAAGTATAGTGTAAATGAATACATTACCTTTTGTTTCAGAAAAACAGTAACATTTAGTGTTCACTACCAGCCCCTTCACACCACAGATCATACTTCCCTGATCTGTTACTTATTTGATTCACCTCCAAAAAATTTGAGTTCTAACATGTTTGGAAATGTTTTTATGAAGCCTTTACACATGAATGGCAACTTTACTGGGCATAGGATTTTTAAGTCAAACATTTAATCTCAATATCCCAAGAAATGCAATTCATACATCCAACAGAGAACTCATATCCAGAAGAAAGAACCCTTACTGATCAATAAGAAAAAGAAACACAACAGAGAAATAGGCAAACGGCTTGAACTCTACAAAAGAGGACATACATTAATCATGAGGGAAACGCAAATTAAAGGCACAACGAGATATGATTATACACCTACCACAGTGGCAGAAAGCCTACTGATACTATTTGCTGGTTTAGATGTGAAGTACTACTGGTGGGAGTTTAAACTACTACAACCACTTTGGAAAACAGACAGTACCTACTAAAGCTGAACACATACAATTTCAGTCCTAGATATACACCCAATAGTAGCATATAAGTGTGTACCTGCCTGTACCTAGGGATGTATACAAGAATGTCTTATAGCAGCATGACTCATAATAACCCCAAACTGGAAACAACCCAAAAGACTATCAACCATCTAATGCATAAATGGTGGTATATTCATATAATGGAATACTATATAGCAATGAGCTATTGCGACACACAAACAGATGAATCTCACAAACACTGAACAAAACAAGCCAGAATATAAAAGAATACATACATATGAAGTTTGCTGCTGCTGCTAAGTCGCTTCAGTCGTGTCCGACCCTGTGCGACCCCATAGACGGCAGCCCACCAGGCTCCGCCGTCCCTGGGATTCTCCAGGCAAGAATACTGGAGTGGGTTGCCGTTTCCTTCTCCAGTGCATGAAAGGGAAAAGTGAAAGTGAAGTCGCTCAGTCGTCCGACTCTTAGCGACCCCATGGACTGGAGCCTACCAGGCTCCTCCGTCCATGGGATTTTCCAGGCAAGAGTACTGGAGTGGGGTGCCATTGCCTTCTCCAACATATGAAGTTTAAGAACAGGCAAAACTGATCAATGTGGTTAGAAGAGTAGTTACCTTAGGAACAGAGTCAGCAGACTTTTTCTGTTAAGGGCCAGATGGCAAATATTCAAGGCTTTTGCAGGGCATGTAGTCTCTACAGCAACTATTCATTTTTGCTAATGTAGTGCAAAAGCTGGAGAAGGAAATGGCAACCCACTCCAGTGTTCTTGCCTAGAGAATCCCAGGGTTGGAGGAGCCTGGTGGGCTGCCATCTATAGGGTTGCACAGAGTCAGACATGACTGAAGCAACTTAGCAGCAGCAGCAGCTGCAGCAGCAGTGCAAAAGCAGCCACAGACAGAACATAAGCAAATGAGCATGACTGTGTTTCATTTAGACTTCACAGACATTAAAATCTGATCATATAATTTTCATGAGTCGTGAAATACTATTCTTCTTTTAAAAAACAATATAAAAACATTTTAAAAAAGTGTTTTAGCTCACAGCTGTAAGCCAGAATTGGTCTGCAGGCCACAGTTTGATTTAGGGAGTCAGGTGTTAAGTGACTAGGTAGGGGTATACAGAGGTTTCTGATGTGATGGTAAAGTTCTGTTTCTTTAAAAAAAAAACACAAAAACAACTGTTATTTATTTTTGGCTGCACTGGCTCTTCACTGCTTTGCGTGGGCTTTCTCTAGTTGCAGTGAGTGGGGGCTACTCTTTGTTGCAGTGAGCAGGCTTCTCTTGTTGTGAAGCATAAGCACTATAAACTTGAGTTTCAGAAGTTGCAGCTCATGGGCTCAGTGATGTGGTACACAGGCTTAGCTGGTCCAAGGCATGTGGGATCTTCCTGGACCTGGGATCGAATCTGTGTTCCCTCGACTGGCAGGCGGATTCTTTATTACTGAGCTACCAGGGAAGCCCTCAACAGTATTTTTTTTAAAAAAGAATTTGGCTGCCAATACAGAAGACATGAGTTCTATCCTTGATCTGGGAAGATCTCCCATGCCTCGAAGCAACTAAGCCTGTGTACCACAACTACTGAGGCTGTGCTCTGGAGCCCGTGAGTCGCAACTACTGAGCCAGCATGCAGCACCTACTGAAGCCTGAGCACTCTAGAGCCCGTGCTCTGCAACGAGAAGCCACCACAATGAGAAGCCTGCGCATTGCAACTGGAGAGTAGGCCCCGCTCACTGCAACTAGAGAAAAGCCCGTGTTCAGCAACCAAGACCCAGCACAGCTCAAAATAAACAAAATTATTAAAAAAACAAACCCAAAAACCTTGCTGAGATTACTCCACTTTTTAAAAAATATTTATATTTTTGGTTGCACTGGATCTTAGTTGCTACACACAAGCTTTCTCTAGTTGCGGTGAGTGCGGGCTTCTCATTGCAGTGGTTTCTCCTGGAGCACAGGCTCTAGGCACACAGGCTTCAGCAACTGCAGCATGCTGGCTCTAGGGTATGTGGACTTCAGCAGTTGTGGCTCATGAGCTTAGTAATTGTGGCTGACGGGCTCAGTTGCTCTGTGACATGTGGAATCTCCCTGGACAAGGAACTGAACCCATGTCCCCTGCATTGGCAGGCAGATTATTATCCACTGTGCCACCAGTGAAATAATAAGGTTCTGTTTCTTGATCTTGATATGGTTACACAAATACATGCTTTTTGTAAAACTGTATAGGCTTTCCTCATTTTATTGTGCTTCACATATACTGTTTGTTTTTTTTTTACAAACTGAAGCTTTCTTGCAAATTTAAGATGAGCAAGTCTATCACTGTAATTTTTCCAACAGCAATCACTTTCCTTTGAATTGTGGTAATTCTCACAATAGGTCTAACTTTTTCATTATTTTATATGTTATGGTAATCTCTGATCTTTGATGTTACTGTTTCAAAAAGATTATAGCTCACTGAAGGCTCAGATGATGGTTAGCATTTTTAGCAATAAAGTATTTTTAATTAAGGTATGTATAAATATATATACATATTTTATGTATATTTTATACAAAATATATAGAGATAATATATGTATATAAAATACACATATTTTATGTATATTTTATACAAAATATATATAAAACATATATATATATAATGCTGTTATACCCCTAACAGACTACAGTATAGTGCAAACATAACTTTTATATGCCCTGGGAAACCAAAGATTCCATGGGACTCATTTTAATGTGATACTCACTTTATTCCAGTAGTCTGGAACCAAATCTGCAGTATCTCTGAGGTATGCTTAAGATTTATATACCTTCCTATATATGTTTCAATTAAGAGAATGTTTTCTCCCCCAAACTCCCCTCCCATCGAGGCTGCCACATATCATCAAGCAGAGTTCCATATGCTATATAGTAGATCCTTGTTGGTTATCCATTTTAAATATATTAATGGTAATGTGTACATGTCCATCTCCAACTTCCTAACTATCCCTCCCACCCCCATCTTGGCAACAATAAGTTCATTCTCTAAGTCTGTGGGTCTCTTTCTATTTTGTAAGTTCATTTGTATTATTTCTTTTAAATTCCACATGTAAGGGGTATTTCTCCCTCTCTATCTGACTTACTTCACTCAGTATGGCAATCTTTAGGTCCATCCATGTTTTTGCAAATGGTGTCTCATCCTTTTAATGGCTGAGTAATATTAGATTGCATATATGTACCACATCTTCTTTATCCATTCCTCTGTCAATGGACACTTAGTTTGCTTCCATGTCTTGGCCACTGTATTCAGTGTTGCAGTGAACACTGGGGTGCATGGGTCTTTTTGGATCATGTTTTTCTCTGGATACATGCCCAGGAGTGGGATTACAGGGTCATTTAAAAAGTATATCTTAAAAAAAAAGTTTAAAAAACCAAGTATGTATAACCAACTTAATTTTTGGTTAATTTATTAGTAGGAAATTCATCATCCTTGAAATTCATCTTGAAACTCATCCAGATCGTTACTTGCTGATTTTTATTTATTTTCTTTCATTTCAAAAAGATTTTCTATTTTATCTTTGACTCCTGCCTTTGTTCAATTTGTTCCATGATTTCGTTGGGAACAGCAGCAAATGTTCCCAATATTCCTGACATTACTAGTCTGTGTAGAGGATCCCTTCTGTCTCTCTTCTGTATCCCTTATCTCCACTCTGATTATGTTCATTTCTATTTTCTACTCTCACTTTGAGTGATCTTTCAAGACTGTCCCTCTTCCTCACTTATTTGCTTTTTAATTCTGATTCTGCTTTTTGCCACTTCCAGGGTATTCTCAGTGCTTTGTGAAACAGCATGCTTCTTGCACAGTGTAATCCATTCCTCTTGTGACTTCCTTCTAATTTCAATCTGGAAGCTCATCTTTCATTTCTGGTTTCACAAAGAACTTCCCTGAAGGTATAAATCAGTTCTTCAAACTCTTATTTCCTAATATAAGTCTTCATTTGAATATTATATTTAATCTTTCCACTTTCCCCTACAGAATCTGAATGGGTTACATATTGGATTTTTTACTTATTAATTAATCATTCAATGGAGGAAGTTTATCTCCTGCCTTTCTCCCCTTGGCACTAATGACACTTTGGACTAGATAATTCTTCACTGAGGGGCAGGAGGTGCGGGTGGCTGTTCTGTGCATTGTAGAGTGTTTAACAGCATCCCTGGCCTCTGTCCACTAGATGCCAGTAGATCCACACTGGTTGTGATAAGCAAAACTGTCCTCAGACAATTGCCAGGTGTCCCCTGGGGTGAAAAGGAGGTAAACAGCACTCAATTGAAAGTCACCAGTCTAGACTCATTTGCCTAAAAGCAGAATGGGTAGAATCTCCTTATTCTTCTGTATTTACCTGGACACTAACTCAAATTCTTCCCTTAGAAACTAAGCTTGGAGAATTAGACGTTGTAGAGGTTTCAGTTATTAGTTCAAAAGTTCAGCAGCCCAGGAGGATCTGGATCTGGCTATGAACAGCTGCAACTGGGAAATTTCACCTCTATGTGTTCTCTTCACTGGGGCCAATGCCTCTCAATCTGTATGTATGTCTGGGGGTGGAGGCTTGGGCTGTGCTCTGGTCTGATGCTAAGAGTCTGGTTTATTTTCTCGTATAGGACTGGACTGGTCACTCTGATAAAGTTAAGATAAAATCCTATGGTCGGTTAGGTGGTTCAGCAAATATTTTTCTCTGCACAATGGCCTTTGTTTGGTGCTGCTGGCCGTGGGCTACAAGGCTGGCTCCTAAGATATGGTTTCTCACTCTCCAGCCAACCATCCTCACTCCAGACCTTAACCCCATCAGAAACTGGAATAGAATAGGAAATGGAGCCTATCTGCATTCCCGACTTCCCTAAGTGCATGCCTTCTAGATGGGTGGTCTCCAGCCCATCCTTCCAAGCTGCGGAGTCCTTCTGATCCTCCACACTCCCCCCCACCCCCCGACACTGGGAGTTGTATACACCTCGTGTCATCATTATTTCAATTCAAACTGATTGTCAGCTGGCAGATAGCCCTTGGAATTCATAGTTTAAGATTGGGACCATTTTCAGATTTCAGTTGATAAAATCTTCCTTCTATTTTTGTTTGTCTTGGTTCCTTTCACCACATTTCAGAAAAGGAATATTTTACTACCTTGCTATTAAGCCATCATTTTTTCTTTTAGTGCCCAGTGTAGTATTTCTTCCTTCTTCATAGAGGTAAAGTGATAGGGCAAGGAAATGGCTCAACTCTTCTTAAAGTAAAATCTCTTATGTCTCACTTTGAGCAGTGAGAGAAATGATGTTTTTTCCTAAAATACACAGTCAAAAGCTCTGGGGTAGAGCTCAGGAGAGCAAAATCCAATTTTCGAGAATATGCTAGTTATGTGACTCTAGGTGCGCTTTTTTTTTTGCCCTGTGCATTTAATTTTATTCTCAAAATAGAAAAATATGCTCTGTTCCACTTTTGCACAAGGCTGGGGAAAGAATGTAATGTATCCTGTGTGTTATCAGGAAGAGATATTAAACACAAGAAACTACTCATTACTGCCTAACAGAAAGAGGAGTCCTTAAATTCTAAAAGAATCTTCTACCTTCTCTACACCACTCTACACGGAGATTAGGGCACCCACACTTTTCCACTGGGAAACCACATAGCCATGTATAGATACAGGCACAGGCATTTCTTTTCTTTACAACAGTGACAAAGAGAGACGGTTGATAAGTAATGCATAGGTGTCATGATCACACAAAGGTTTTATTGTACCCATCTTTTCCCAAGCAATCTTGTGAAACGCTTCAGTTTCCTGATGTAATTTTAGTAAACATAAAGCCAAACACCTCAAGTTTATGTAACTAATTCCATTTGCATGAAAAACAATAACTGCTAGAAAGTTGCCTCCTGGTAATTACAAACCCTCACAGGCAGATGGTTGGGCCCCACCCTGGATAACGTGTGCCAGATGAAGTTTTTTAAAACTAAAATCTCGGTCATCTGCCTGTGAATTCATGAGCAGCAAACTGGGTCTGCTGGTAGCAGACAGAAATACTTCCATAACAATGGGCACACTCACTGATGATAAAGATTAAAGGTAACAAGATGATGCCCAAATCTACCTGGTATCTTTGTAGAACTTAATACAGAGGTAAAATAAGGCCGATCAGTTGACCACAAAATATGTGGAGCACCACCATAAAATCAGCAGCAGTCTAGATGCTTTAGAAATACAACATTCAGTTCCTGTTCTTAAGGAACCTGGGATTTAACTGAAAAGATGAGCATGCGTAGAACAACAAATCATGTAAGACAAAGAACCACCTGGCATTAAATCTTGACCCATCTTCAGCAGTGATGCTGTTAGCTCTCCCAAACTATCTGTTTGTTCTAGCCTATCCTCTCCTCAGTTATACTTCCCACATCTCTCCCACACTTCCCTCAGGGTCTCCTGTGTGAGATCCTCTGCCATAGAAGTTAGTATCTTCCATTCTTGATCTACATAGTCAGCAAGTGAAATGTCTGTAATTGAGACTTCAACTACCATTAGTCTGCTGAAGACCTTCCAATTCACAGATCCAACTGAGTGCACCCCTGCTGGTCCCACAGACATCTCACAGGCAGATGCCCAAACTTGCTTCCCTGCCAGTATGTCAGATCCTGGTGAAGGGCACCACCATCACCCAGTCATCCACCTGGAACCTCAGGAGTCATCTGTGACTGCTTCTTTACTTCTACATTCAACAGGTCATTGAACCAGTTAATTCTTCTCATTCTTTCTTTTACCCACCCCTCCTCTTCCTCCCTCCTACTCAGTGTCATTCTTACTTTAGGCACACATTATTTCTTGCCTGAGCTTGCAAACCAGTTTCTCTGCCTTTGGTATCATTCCCTCTTCCTCCCGAAACTCTCCTCTCCAGCCGCTCCCAATCTTTCACTTAACACACCAGTCATACCAGAACTACTTGTATTTCTCCATGCTTTCTCATCTCCACATCTTCATGTGGTTTTTCATCTCTATAATCTTTATGTCCCTTTGCCCAGAACACGCTACCTTCTCCCTATCAATCTACTAAACTTCTACGTATCCTTTAAAAGTCAGATAAGACAACACTTTGTCCAGAAGTTCTTTCTGAGTCCCTCCGACCCACTAAACAGTCAGATTCCCCACTATATACTGGTATACAAATATTCTATTGCCAAAAAAAAAATGTAAAAGACCTCGTGGACTGTAGCCTGCCAGGCTCCTCTGTCCATGGAATTCTCCAGGCACGAATACTGGAGTGGGTTGCCATTTCCTTTTCCAGGGGATCTTCCTGACCCAGCGACCGAACCCTGGTCTCCCACATTGCAGGCAGATTCTTTACCATCTGAGCCACCAGGGAAGACCTTTAAAAGATATGAAGTTCTTTTTCATATCAAACTTCATACAAAGAAGGAAACTTTTTTCTCATAAAAACCATAGGAAATTGGGACTTCCCTAGTAGTCCAGTGGTTGGGAATCTGTCTTGCAATGCAAGAGACATGAGTTCACTCCCTGGTCGGGGAACTAAGATGCCACAAGCTGCAGAGCAATGAAGCCCTCGCGCTGCACTACTGAGTGCGTGCACCACAACTACAGCGTCTGTGTGCCGCAAGGAAAGATCCCACATGAAGCAATGAAGATCCCCCGTGCCACAGCTAAGACCTGATGCAGCAAAAATCTTACAGGAAATAGACTTCACTGTAAACAGAGATAAGTTTCTGTGCCTCCCATTCAAAACTGTGGTTCACACTGAAGTCACCCCGTGGATACTGCGATCAGCCACATTTGCTGGACAACATTCCCCCCTCATCCAAACTTTCACCATGTTCCAGGCAAAGCAGAAGCTTTCCTTTTTATAATTTTATTTATTTATTTGTGGCTGTGCTGGGTCTTCGTTGCCCTGAAGGCTCTTCTCTAGCTGCTGCGAGCAGGGGCTGCTCTCTAGTTGTGGCGTGTGGACGTGTCATTGATAGGGCGCGGTTCCCAGGCTCCCAAGCTGTGGTACATGGGCTTAGTTGCTCTGAGGCATGTGAGATCTCCCCAGACCAGGGATCGAACCTGTATCTCCTGCATCAGCAAGTGGACTCTTTACCACTAAGCCACCAGGGAAGCCAAGGAGACGTTTTTCTTACATTCATCTTTCGCTATTTAGGGCAAGATGATCAACTGAACAAAAGCACAGCATTTCTATGAAAACAACCTCTAAAATCTGTCTCAATTTCCCGCTTTCACTGTCATTATATGTCTCCAGCTACCTGTGGACTGCTCCTCACCGACAGCAGGATGAGATGTGAAAGTTAACACAGACCTGTCTCCTTACCTATAAAATGATGAGCAGATAATCTCGAAGAATGCTTTTCCCACAAAAACATCGTCTGGACTCATTCCCTGTCCTAAGCTGGTTTTCCTGTGAATGCCCCCATTTCTCTGAATAGATAAAATACATAAAGGGCCTAGCCAACAGTCACTGCAGTGCATCATCCTGCCTCTGACAGGAGTGTCACAGGAAGGTTAAGTGGTGGTTAGAAGAGTCTCCAGTGTATGCTCCCAAATACTATAAATGCATCAATACTCTCTTCTCCCAATAATTCAATATAGAGCTTCAATTTGGGCCATGTTTTCCCAAGTCTGTACATATCATACTACCTTTTGGAGTAAAGCATCTCCTTTCATGTCTTAAATTTATTTTTTTGAAGCCCCAAGGGGTACCTTTAATTGCAGTATTTCAAGATTCAGAGAACAAGTAGAGGTGAATCCCAGCTATACCTTCAGAAAACCTGTAATCTCCGTACAAGTGCAAAACAATGCTGTTGGTGCTTGGGTTATTGGTTACCTAGTGGTGCCCATATTGGCCAAAGTTGCTTATTTAGCAAAAATCACCATGGAGCTTGAACATTAGGTTTCTTTTGCTATGCTCTAAGACCTTTTCATGTTTTTATAAAGTTGTTCCCATACATAAATCGTCTGTTATGAGAGCTTAATGGCATCCCCAAATTTCACTGGCACTTCTACAGAAAATGCTTCCTGCAATCTGCACCTTTCCAAATACCACTGTTGAGAGGCTGAGTTTCTGGAATATGAGATGATTCCCATTTGACATTAATCCCAGAGTGAACAAGCTTCATTTCTAACCCTTGTCCCAAGCTTGAGTTCATAGTGATAAATTCTGCCACACCAGCTGAATTCTGCCAAACCACCTGTCCAGACTTTAACAAAAACCTCAGCACCTCCAGAAACTGTTTCCAAGTGAATCCTTCCTTCTTTGGCCCTCTCCATTCCTAACACCACTATTTTAGTTGGACTTATTTCTCAGTGACACAATTTTAACCACAGTACATCACAATAATCACAGTGGTCCAGCTGCCTAGGTTCAAATCTTACTTCCACCATGCTAGCTCTTTGACTTGGAAAAGTCACTGAATCTAATTTTGCAAAAAAGCAGGAAACATCAAGAAATGAAAAAACATCATTATGATAGAACTGCTGATAGTATCTATCTCATATAGATGTTATAGAGGATTAAATGAGGTAGTGCCTGCAAAGCAGCACTTGGCACGGTGCCTGGAATAGAGCAAGTTTTTCCTATACTGCTTTATTACTACTATTGTAGTTCTTATTGTTATTCTCAACAGCTTCCTAACTGGTCTCCTGCCACAAGGTTTTCACTCTTCACCAATCCATCTTCTGGGCCACTTCTAGGAGGAGGCATTTTCAAAAATATTTCTTGGTTATAAAATACATATTTCACTAGAGAAAAGTCAGAAAACATGATGAGAGAAAAGTCCCCCGTAGTCTGACCAGAAGTGACTTTGAGGGCCCCTTATTTCCCAGCATTTGGGGGAGACTTGTTCTGATCATAGGAATTGGGGGCCCCTCCCTTTCTCTCTTCACGTTTGTAGATGTCTGATCTGTCTTCCTTGTGTTTAGGGCCTCATTTGCTATTTCTCCTCCTCCAGGGAAGGAAATATTCTTATATGGGGCTGAGGACATAGTTGATCCATAATAAATATTTTAATTGTGGAATTCAATGATACAGATATTGGGATGAGATGTGTTTGGTCAAACTAATTTTTTTAAACTTGAATTTTAATCCCACTGTTGATGCATTTCTTCCTAGATTTTTCTCTACTTTTTAAAAAATATTCATTTATTTTATTTGACTGTGGCAGGTCTTAACTGTGGCATGCAGGATCTTCAGCCGCAGCACGTGGGATCTACTTCCCTGACCAGTGATTGAACCCAGGCCCCTTGCATTGGGAACATGGAATCTTAGCCATTGGACCACCAGGGAAGTCCCCTCTCTATTCTTGTTTTAACCCTAGGTGAGCTGACCATTTAAATATTCTTTGTAACTGCTGTTTTCATTGTTAGCATTTTTCCGTAATTTAACATTTAACAACACAAGGTGGGTTTGGTTCTAATTGTTTGTTTAGCATTAGATAGCATACAAATATTTTATTTGTATTACATGTAAATAAAATACAAATTGGAGCAACAAAGGACTGGTGGTGGTGCTCCCCTTACCTCTTGACCACTGCCCCTGCCACGTCCCCCCCAAACTCTGCCTGGCAACAGGCTGCCACCATCGCCACATTGGATTTCTCTGATGCTGACTCCCTACTGCCCATGCTTTTGCTCACGAGCTTCAAGCTGAATCTTGTCCTATCCACTGGGGGGCTCCTCTGGTCTAAGAAATGCAGGAGCACGCTGAGGGCTCAGGTCCACCAGTGCCAGTGGCCTTCCGTCCTACAAGCTTGCTCCTTAACCGCGCTCAGGAATTCCTCAGTCTCGGGTGGCTACCTTCTCACTTCGCCCCACCTATGTTCACGACAGTTTTCAAAACCCAGCTCCGAAAAGTAGTTTCCTAAGTAAAGCACTGCCCTCAGAGCACTATGATAGTTCAACCACTTCCATATAACAGCACAGGCACTTGGCAGATACCTGCTGACTGGGCCACTGAGTATTTCATTGTTTATGTTGTCTCTTTAAGCAAACCACGACATCCTTAGAAGGTAAACCATTTCTCTTAATTTTTATCATATTGGTCACTAGCACTTGGTTAGGTAAACAATAAATGACTGATGAATAAAGTAACAGCCAACACTTTTCTTCCTTCATAATATATATGTTTTTACATCCTTTTCTTGCTTTTTTGCACTTGATAGGCTTGATAATAGCTAAGAACTCTTACAGTGCTTCTTACATGCCAGACACAGTCCTAAGTGCTTTACATATATTAACTAATTTAAAGCTCAGATAAACCCTGGTGACAGGGTACTACTATCCCTTTCATTTTAGGCATGAGGAAGAGATGGGATTAAAATTCAAGTTTAAAAAAATTAGTTTTACCAAACATAGTATTTCATCCCAATATCTGTATCACTGAATCCCACAATTAAATATTTATTATGGATCAACTATGTCCTCAGCCCTATATAAGAATATTTGCTTCCCTGGAGGAGGAGAAACAGCAAATGAGGCCCTAAACACAAGGAAGACAGGCCAGACATCTACAAACATGAAGAGAGAAAGGGGGCCCCCTAATTCCTATGATTAGAACAAGTCTCCCCAAATGCTGGGAAATAAGGGGCCCTCAAAGTCACATCATTATTAGACCCAGTAATGAAGAGGGTCGGCCCTCAGTGGTAACCACAATCTCAGAGCACGTTTGTGAGCCTTTGGCAGGACACTGCTCATTTGTTCACCCCTGGATGGAAGCACTGAGGCCAACTTTTCCTTGTCCCTCAAGAGATTCTTTGTCACCGGCCCCACTGTCTTGTACCCTAGAAGCCTGGGATAGCTGGAGCAGGCAGGACTGCCCAGCTTCTCCTTATCAACTGGGATACAATAGCTCGACAAATCACAAAACTGACCAAACATTAGTGTATTTAAACAAGCAGAGAAGACAGCCTTCTCATAAGATCTATTAGTGTATCATAAAAATCACAACAATTCAACGGGCTCATCATCGGTATCATTGTGTTTTTTGGCCAACATCTGAAACACGCACATCTTTTATGGAATGCTAAGTAGCAGAGACCCACATTCTAGAGCGGATCTGGAGTTTCCTGAGGCATCCATGACCTCCCCCGAGACAGCGAAGTCCCCCAGAGCAGCCACCCAGAGGTCTGGTGCCCTGCTTCTATTCCAAAAGGCAAGGCTCAGAAACAGACCCAATTCCTCAGTGCTCTTATCCACACCATGGCTTCAACCATCCCCTGAAATTAACTACGTCCAAAGGTACAACTCAGGGCCCAGTCCACAGTCTCTCTGACCCTTCGACTCAGGCTGCCCAAACAGAACTCATCACTTCTCCACACTTGTGTTCTCAGTGCCGACTACCACCAAGCCAGAGACCTGAGCTGTCCACATCCCCTCAGCCCCCTCCTCAGAGGTCACTAACTCTGCGGCCTCTCCCCACCTACTGTTTCAGTCCAGGCCCTTGTTATTTTTTGCCTGGCTCACAACAGTCCCTTTCTTACAGGGTCCCCCACCCATCTTTCCTCCCCACAAGCAGGAAAAGTCTTTCAGAAGCACAAGCTGATGATTGGTGCTTTAAAACCCTCAGGAGCTCATTACGTATTACCAGTAAGATCAAGCCAAACTCCCAGTAAGATCAAGCCAAACTCCCAAGCGTGGCTCCCTGGGCCCTGCCTGCTTCTCAAGCCGCCTTTCATTCATCCCCACACAGACTCCTCCCCTTTTGCTTTCCCAGGCCAAGAGCCATCTAAATAGGCCCTACCCTGTCACGGCCACCAAGCTGTTACCCAAGCTATTCCCTCTTCTTAGCACATCTTCCTTCCACCTGACAGGCCTGCAGGCCTCAGCACAAGCACCACCTCCCACAGGAAGGCTTCCATGATGCCTTCACCTCAATCTGTATGACAAAGCACCACCGACACAGGATACACCACACAGCATCACCGTCAGTCTCCACTAGCCTGCGCGCTCACTTCTGTGTCCACAGGCCCCAGTGTGGTGGCTGGCACACAGCAAATGTTCCTCAAATCAAAGTCAGAGCCTAGAAATCCATGCCCACCAGGCCTCTTCCCCTTACCCTTCCCTGACAGCCAGAAGGACTTACCCACACAATCACAGGTGGGGAACTCGGCCTGGGCTCTCTTGGCAGGTGTGTCCAGCAGACTCTTGGTGGGTGTGTCCAGGTACTTAAGAGGCGACTCCAGGAAGCCACTGAGGGTGGGTGTGAGTGGGTTCTCGGCCTTGGTGGGTGTGGCCTCCTGGCCTCCCTCCTCTGAATGGAAGCAGGTAGTTGAGAGCACAGTCACAGCCCCTGAAGATTCGATCTTGATTTGCTTGGGAGAGCAGGTCGCAAAAGGGCTCTCGGGGGCTGGGAGACACGTTGGCTGGTTCTCAGGGTCCTGAAGGGGCACAGACGGGGGGCCAGGAAGCCCAAAGCTATCCCCAAATTCAGCCTCAAACTGCCGGATGAGCTCTTCCAGCTTGTCATCAGCAGGGGGAAGAGGGCCAGCGGAGCCTGGTGGCAGGGTTGCCACGGGGCTGGGAGACCTCATTTCCTGAGTAGGGGCCAGCAGGCTGTCCCCGGAGGGACTAGGTGCAAATAGCGCAAGAGAAGGTTCTGGGGGCAGGGGGACAACAGAGCCCTGTGAGGTGGGGACGGGGGCAGGTGGGTGAGCCTGCACATCCTCAGAGGCTGGGGGCCTCAGCCCTTCCAGGACGATCTGCCGCAGAGGCGGGAAGAGGGGCTGCGCTTCTCGTGGCCTGGACTTCTTGATGTGAACGGGCTTCCGGACACTGGGCTTAATCCCAGGGCCAGCTCTGTCGGCTCCCACGGGACCTCCAGCTGGTGCCAGGGGCTTCTTCTTCTTCTCCTTGGGTGGTCTGTCGGAAGGCCGAGGGGCAGGGGAGCTGGGTGGCACCCACCAGCCAGGAGCAGGAGGCTCCGAGGGTGGCGGGCGGGAGGCATCGTGGGCCTGTTCCAGGAAGAGACTGCGCTTATGGTGGAGGTGCTGCTGCAGGGCCGTCTGGGCCTTCTGGTGGGTGTCGGGCTCTGAGGACTGTGGGGGCGCCTCCCTCTGGAGAACGGGGGAGGGGGAGGGGGAGCACGAGGGTACCTCAACCTTGACCTTGGGCTTGGTGGGCAGGGCCTCAGGCCGCTTGAATACTGACTGGATGTAATCGCTGGCACTGCCCAACAACTGCTCCAGTTCAGCCATGGGGTCAGGGCTTGGGCGAGGCATGGGCCACGAGCTCTGGGGAGTTGCCGGTGGGGTGTCGGTGCCCCAGGCTTCAGGAAACTCTGTTCTCGGAGTTGCTGCAGGGAAAGCAGGGCCATCAGGAGCAAAGGACGGGTGCTCTTCAGGAGGGACCACAGGCCACGAGGGAGTCCGGAGGTAGGACTGGGGAGATCTGAAAGGGGCAGGAGGGGACAAGGCCTCGGGAAGGGGGCAAGAAGCCTGGGAAGTGGCGTGGGAAGGTTGGGGGAGGGCAGAGGAGAGTTGTGTGAGGGCCTCAATGGCAATGGCAGTCTGCAGGCTGATGTTTTTTTCCTTGGCGATGCTCAGGGCACTCTGGGACAGGGGCAGGCCCTCCAGAGGAGGTATCTGGGGGACCTCGGAGTTGAGGAGTGGCCCAGTTATTGGCGCCGGGAGGCAAGCGTCGCCAGAAGGCAGAGTCCCTGGGAGCCTAGGCCGCTCCTCCCCTCCCTCCACGACCACAGACTTGATCTTCCCCTCCAGCCACTCGAGGTAGTCAGGGCACTCTGGGCCATCGCAGTTGCAGTTGGGTGGTTTCATGCCATGCCGAGCGAGGGCCAGGGCCGTCTGCAGCGTGTCAAGGTCTTCACTGCTGGCAGAGCAGCTCTCGGGCCCTGACCTGGGTCCCCTGTTGTTGTTCCCAGCTTCACGACTCATCTCACGGTTGAAGGTTTCATAGAGCCGGGTGCTAAGGGCTCCATAAGAGGACACAGCTTCGGCCACAGCCGAAAAGGCCACCAGATCGTGGGCATCTTCCAGGCGAGCAGTGTGAGCTGGTCCTGGGGCCGTGTCCCAGTCAGGCTTCTGGTCTGCTTGCCAAGGACTCCCGGCGCCCAGTAGACTGGGTCCAGCAGGTTCTCTAGCACCATTGACTGGCGCCCCTGAGGCGCTTAGCTGCCGTGAGTCCCCATGGTACACTGGCCCTGAGTCCATCTGACCTGGAACAGGTCCATCAACTGGGCTGAGCTCTGAGCCTGTCTGAAGAGAGAGAGAGAGGAGGAGGAAGAAAAGGGGAAAAGATGAGCCACGACACATGAAAAGCACTGTCTGTGCCACACCAGTGAGAGGCACGCCTAGCCCTGCTTTCCTTGCCAACTCTCCCTGTCTCTGACAGAGCCTGAGCCCCAGCGCGTCGCCCCACACCTCCTCTCCCAGCGGGCTGTTCCACAGAAGCGGATCTCTAACAGATCCCAACGTGGATGTCTGAATGCTGCTCAGATCCTTTCTGGGTCTCATACTGATCACACCGATGAAAGGCCCCTGAAACCAAGCATCTGTTGAGGACACACGTAAAGGTCTTCAACAATGACCAAAGTGACGCCAGAACCTTTGCTTTCTGCCAGGAGGAGAAGAAAGCTAACTAAGCAGCCATGTAACAATGTGCCAGCAGGGTGAAGCGTGTGTGTGATGGGCAGGGGACGAGCACCTCTAACAAATTCAGTCTGGACAAGGGGCCAGCGTGGCTTCACATGGGAAGGAATCCATGGTTCTTTTCTTTGCCTATTACGGTCCTCACTCGAGCCCAGGCTGAGCACAGGTGGCTGACAGGATGACCTTCCTAGTCCAGCCCCGGGCCGGAGGAAGCTCTGATCATCCCATACAGCCTGTGTTTAGCCCCACACCGAGCCATTCTTGCTGATGACGAGCGAGTTCTTGCTGGGAAGAAGAGCCAAGCTTCTTCCCAATCCCAGGAACCACCATTATTCAGCTGATGTCCACCCGAAGGACACCAAAGGGGGAGAACACAAGAGGAAGTGGGCTGGGGCTCCAGTCCAGCAAGTTAAAGGTAATGCAAAGAGGCAGATGTGAGTTTGCATGAATTCATCCCACTGGAAGGGAAAGCTCTTCCTTATGGTAGAATGCGAATAAAACATAGAAAAGGCTAGAGAAGGATATAGAAACTCATCAGTGGAGGCTACGAATAGCAGATGAAAGCTTGGCAAAACATCTCTCTAAAAATGACTTAGTTACAATAGCAACTTAGAAATCTGGCAGACACCACTTTTACCAAACGATCAAAGTTACCACCATACTGGGACAAACCAACATCATGTGCCTCTTGATATGCTACATTGAGGAGGAGGATATAATACTCGCACAGACCTGCAACCAGAACATATAATCATGCGGAAACATCAGATGAATTGAGACTAAAGGGTAGGCTAGAAAGCATCTGGGTTGTTCTCTCCAAAAATTTCAAAGACAAGAAAAGCAAACACCTCTCCCAGCTGACATGAGACTAAAAGACAGGACAGCAAAATACATGATCATTAACTGGGAAAAAACAGCTATGAAGTACATGACTGAGACAACAGACGAAATTTGAATATGGATGTGGATAAGAACGTATCATAGCAATCTCTGTGTTCTTGACATGATGATTATACTATGATTGTATAAAAGAATGTCCTTGTCCTTAGAACACATACACACTGAAGTATTTAGGGACAAATGGTATCTCCAACTTAATCTCAAATGGCTCAGAAAAAAATTACATGCATATATTAAAGTATCACACACAGACAAAATGATAAAGCAAATAAGGCAAAATGTAAACAATTTGGGTATATGGGAGTCCCAGGTACTCTTCTTTAATCTTTTCTGTAAGTTTTAAAATTCTATCAAAATAAAAAGTTAAACAAATTAGTCCCTCAGATAGAACATAAAGTATATTGAGCAGATGGTTAAATGATACGAGTCCGTAGATGGTCAAACAGAGCCATCACGGGCTCCAAAGCAGTGGTGGGAAGCTGGGATTGGGACTGGCCTTTGGGAGGTGAGCAGAAGACCCAGCCTAATGGTTCCCACCTCATTCTCACCACTTGCTCAATTCTGGCCACAAAGGACCTTCGTGCTTTTCTAATATGCTTTTCTGAGCTTTGAACATGCAGTTCTAATTCCCAGCCTCTCTGAGGTCTCTTCGGCTTCTTCTTCAAGCATCAGCTCGGTGTCATCTCCTCTTTAACCTGGCTGGCAGACTGGCCAGTGCTCCCTTCCTGAGGTTCCCACAGTAACTTATACATGCTTCTATTAGTACTTACCACACACCAAGTAGCTGCCTCTCCCCACTAGATGGTAGTTCCTTCAAGACAAGAGCCAAATCTTAATAACTTCTATGCCTCCTGCCTAGTCCACCATATATGCCCATAGGCCATGGAATACATCAGCCTTTCCCTGACCGTGGTGGAAGACAATCTTTCAGAACTAGGAACTAGGAACAAATACCTTTCCTCTAGAAATGTGGCTGAACACCCACTTCTCTCGTCCTTCCTACTTTAAATCTACACTAATGTGGCTGCAAAGGCTACAAAATTTGAAGTGGTCAAATTTTACATGTTTACATATAAAAGACAGAAGAAGTATGCACAACCAAGAAGCAACACGAGAGATTAGCATGGATTTACAGAAACAGTGTCAGGACGACTAATGCTGTATGAGCAGAGGCTTCTCTAAAATAGTCAAAACAACTAAAAGGTTTTTAAAAAGTTACTCTGGGTGTGTGAATAAGAACAAGGAAGAGTTAGGCCCACTCTCGTGCCTATGAATTCCCAGGGAAGGAAAATACTCTTTGGACTGAAGAGAAAAGGAAGACTAGATATAGATAAAAGTAAAGTGAAGCAAAGATAGGTGGGAGACTTTAAGAACCTCTAAATTTCAGTTTTCCCAGCCAAGGGAGCCCACTGACACACTCTTGACACTGCCAGTGATCCTGGAAGAAACTTGCCATCAGGGGAAGGTGCCAACAGGTGAGCAAAGGGCAAGTGTCACCCCAACTTTCAGTACGCTGGGTGAGATCAGTCCAGGTCAGAGTCCTGAGTGGGTGACTGAGGGGACCTCAAGGAGTCAGGTTCAAGGACAGCCATCGACCCATCTACACCCAAGTAATCGGTGCCTTATTTTATGTGGTCACCGGACCAGGAGATGAGAAGGTCACAGGTCACAAACGCAAGGGCTACAGGCCAAGTCTGCCACAGATCTGTTTTGTTTGAAAAAAAAAAATCAAATTTCACAAGAAGCCCAGATATTCTTGAAGGCCCACACTCCTGTCTGGCAACTTTGTGTACAACTGAGCACTGACTACTTCTCCAGCTCACGCCCAGCCGCATTATTCACATTGCCTCCTTTAAACCAAGGCCAGGAGTCAGGGATTATTTATTAACTGCTCAAATTAATTAGCACTTCATTCATTTGTGTTATTTGCCAGGGCCCTGGGTTTGTGAATCAAGCCGCAGACATCCAAGTTCCACGAGGTTGGCTGTGATCCCTCTGAGGGCCAGCTTTGGGAAATGATGGGCTGGATGGGCTGGCTCAACAACGGCTGAATAACCATACCCAGAGTATAAGTCGGGGGGTAGTCTTCAGTGGTCTGCCACAGGGCTCTGTCCTCAGAACTGTCCTGGTCAACAAATTAATTAATAATGATAGTGAAGGCACACTTATTAAAGAGACAAGTGACAGGACCAGGCCAAAAGGTCAACAATCAGGAGAGAAAAAGATCTAACTGGGTAAACAAGGTCCTAAAACATATCCGTGCAAGTCAAAGACAGAAGCAGCACATAGCAGTGGCTGCAGCATACGTGAAAACATCTTAGTAATCAGGAGGGGGAAAGACTTACTGACAGTATACTCAATGTGGTGTGATTTGGCAGCTTCAAAAGGTCTTATTACTCAAGGTTTGTCCAAACTTCTTTACTACTGATACCACCGACAGTAAGAAACACATTTTACACTGTGATCCATTATATTCTTATATACATGTGACAAGTTTACAAAACGGTATTTCCCCTTACTAGATACACAAATCCCTCCCTCCCTCTTCCTTGCAGGTTGACTTCACAGTCCACTAACAGGTCCCAACCTATCTGCAGGGGGACACGCACATGAGACCTGCCTGGAACAGGACCTACAGCACAGGCAGCAACAGCCCAGCTGTGCCTGGGCAGTGAGGGGGCACAGAGAAAGAGCAAGCAGAACAGTTCAAAACCACAAGAGAAGCAGGTCCCTTCTGGTTCTGAAGAAGACAAAACTCAAGAAGATCTTTAAACATCTGAGGGCCTATCATTTGGGAATAAAATTTAACTCATTTCGAGTGGCCCTAAGAGGTGGAATCAGAAAACGGGGAAAGCTTGAGAAAGAAGACTTTGGCTCAATTTAGGAAAAAGTTTTAATACGGAGGATACTTCAATAAAAAATGCACCGAATCCTGTCCTCCGAACAAGCAGGGGGTACTGACAAGGAAACCAAGCTGTTACTGTACGATTACTGGCAAGACACAGGATAATGTGGGAGGAGGATGGAGGACCTTTCAAAGTCCCAGCTAGACATGCCCTAACCCTAAAGCCCTCCACACTTTCTCCCTCACTTCTCATCCCCCTCTGGGCTGTGGCAAGCACTGCTCTGAGGATGCTCCTTAAAGTTTGGCCTCCAGCTGCTTCCAGCCCCTGGAACATGCTACAGGCCCACTGAGAGCAGCCTCCCTCAAATGGACCAAACTCCCTGTTCCACCTCCAAAAGCTCTGTCCCCGACCCCTATTCTCGCAAGAGGTCCCAACCCAGACATCACCCATGTTCTTCCAATGTGCCCAGACATCAGGTCCACACAATTCTAAACATGAATGTCTCTCTATTCTATCTCCTCCTTCTCCCTTCCTACCCTCCTAATTGGGGTCTTGTGTGTGCGCACACTTTTTAACTGTCCAACTTGAAAGTAGCTCCCTAGTCCCCACCGCCGCCCCCCATCTTTTCTCCACTCTACAATCTGCTGTTGATCATACTCCTCCCTCGAGACTCTTCCTCACACACACCACCCTTTCCCAACCTTCAGAATTCAAGAGTGCCTTCTGTACGCACCCAGTGATTAGAGGGGTGGCAGATTTTATTCTCCAAAGATGGCCATCACAACCCCTCCACCCACACGCACTTCTCCCATGGAGAAGTGGGGTCTATGTTCCCTCCCCTTGAATTGGGTGAGTCTGTGACAATGGTGGAAGCACCATTGTCGTGTTTTTCAAATCTATCATAAAAGACAATACAGCTTCTTCCAGGTTCTCCGGGACACCCATGCTTGGCACCCACTACCAGGCTGTGAGGAAATGCAGCCTGTCTGGAAAGGCCACATGGAGGTATTCTGGACTTTTCTGGCTGAGGTTCCAGCCCAGAGTGGGCATCAACCTGCCAAGTGAGTGAGTGAAGGAGCCCTGTGAGAATTCCAGCCCTGCATCGAGTTACCTCTAGCTTTTGGGACCTCCCAGCTGAGGCCCTAACATCAAAGAGCAGAGACCAGCTACCTACCCGTGCTGTTTCCTTCCTGACTTCCAGCTCCAACACTCCATGAGCATAATATTAATAAACGATTCCTGCTTCATGCCACTTAACTCTGGGGTGGTTTCTTACCTTACAATGGACCAGACTATATATTTCAGGAGCATCAAGAAGTTTATAAGGCAAAAGGCAAGAGACAGACCCATAAACAAACAAATGCCCCCAAGTGCACTGGTGCCACGAAAACAGTCTTTCCACGGCCTGGGGCACAGCAGCCACTTCTCTGGGAAGGTAGATGTGTCTATCAAGAAAGGTTTCATCTTGAAGAGACCTTTGGGACGAGACTCCGAAGATGGGCAGGTATTTTCGAGGGGGGGAAGGAGGAAGAATTCCAGATGGAGGGACTCTCATATGCAAAGGCACAGAACCATGAGAAGGCCTGGCAGGTGAGCAGCCGGGCATATCCTGAGCGCGAGGCATAGGGAGGGCAGGTGTGTGGCTCACAACATGGACACACAGGAGCAGATTTACATTTCAAGAGGGGCACTCAGGTGATCCCACAGAGCACTGACTGCAGATGGAGTTCAAGGCTGGTGACCCGAAGGCCAGTTAGGAGACTTGCTGCTGTCCAGATCAGGGATGATGAGGGCCTGAACTAAGGCAACAACAGAGAGATGGGAATGAAGCGTGATTATGGAAGCAAGTGATTAGATGAAGGTTGAGACAAGGAACAGAATCAGCCCCTTGTGATAAAGTCTTTCTGGACCAGTCCTGCCCACCACAGGTTGGAGCCAGATCTTACACATAGTCACCTGCTGTTGTGGATCTTTTCTAAGAGAGGGTGATGGATTACACCATAAAAACTCTAAGGGGACACAGCTTCCATCACAGCTTCAGAATCTGACAGAGTGCTCAGTATGTGTTCAAAATAGTCAGTTGCCTCTTCCTTCCTCCCAGGACCTGGTTGGTTCAAGCCTCTTCAGCCTCGACTCTGAGAGGTGGCCTGCGGGTCTCTGGGCACTCTGGGATCCTCCTCTGTTATGGCACTTGTCACACTGTATGCACACAAAGGTCTGCAAAGCTGCCAAAGCCATCGGCTCCTGAACAGCCTGACCCGCCCCTCCATCTGCTTCCATGGGGGGCCCCCAAAGGTCTTGGTGCTGCCCTTCTCAGAGCCACCTTCCAGGCATAGAACACAACCCTGCCCTCACTGGGACCCACACACCGAGTCTTACTAGGTCTCTTCCCTGCTTTCACTAGAAAAACTCGGGCCCATCCCACTTGGCCTGGATAGGCCAGAGGTATGTGCTCCCCTCACCAAGCGGTGGGCAGCAGGGGGTTGTTACTGAAAGACAGGCAGAGTAAATGCTCTTCTCAGAGCCAAGAGACCTAACCCGTCACCTACTTCATGAAGGACTGGCATGTATGTATAGCATCGTCACCTGCAGCTGCAACTCTCATCTGCAGAAGACTCCAGGTCTTCCTCCAGGGGCCCAGGAAACCCGGTCAGAATTTGGCCCTGTGCCCTGCTTGGTCAGGACTCCCGAGGTCCAGCATCCCTCCTCCTTTACAGCCTACGCCTTTCTCCATCCCCACAGCTGGTCTCTCAGACATCTGCAGGTATCCAACAACAGCCTGACCCCCAACCCCACCACAGGGGCTCCAGAGCCCTCTGGATACCAGGCAAGGCTGCAGAAACACAGAACGCCACCCCTAAACATCTCTTTTTATCCATAACACAATGAAAGGTGTGGAAATGACATAAGGTTTTCCAAGTCTTTCCTGACTCTCAGAATATCAACACATGAAAGCAGATCAGCAATTCTCCATTAAAGGGAAATTGAAGGAAGGCTGGAAGATAAAAATTATTACTGTGAGACATCAAAGTCCTCACTGACTATCTTTCTCAGGGCCTCTGGGAAAGGAGACATTAGAAGAGCCCAGAGTCCCGGGGGCTGTCCTGTGGTCCAGCAGTTATACACCATGTTGGAAGAAACAGGTCCAAGAAGGTGTTTTGAGGCAGGTTCCACAAAGGCCAGCAAGTCCTAACACTGCACTTTCCCAGCTGCCTACACTACCAACTCAGCTCCTCTGCTCCTCCAGCAGCTATTCGACAGCTGCTCTCTAGCTCCATCCTTTTCCCCAATCCTAGAGTTCAGCAGCCACCTTCACGTAAAACCGATTCTTTCCTTCCTTCCCCCATATGGACGGCCCCACTCCCTCTAGTAGCACAGGGGTTGCATTCATGGCATGTTCTGTCTAGAGTTGATCAGTTGTTCACCTCTCTAGAGAATTCTCCCCTCCTGGGGTCTATTGATGACACAAATTTTAAGTAGGGAAAGAGACATTTAGGGAAACCCTTTCAAAGGACGTACACATTTGCTTCTTTTTGTAGGAGTGAATGGTGCCTGTATGTGGGTACACTGGCTAACCCAGCCCCTTGACTACACTCTCCACGTCCAAGTTCTCTCTGTAGACAGCAAATCTCAGAGGGTTATATCTAACTTCCAGAAACTGTCACTGGACAGTGTAAAAATGAGTGTCCCTGTGGGAGGTGCTGGGAGGTAATGTTTCTTGTGGTTACTATGTATACACCAATAACATATTTTAAAGTCTAACTTTTTTCCTACTACGAAATGACAGATAACAGCAAATCTCTCAATGGTTGGGGTGATGCTCAGGAAGAAGCTGAAACAAGGCCTAATCCCTTGAAGTCATCATATCTGGCAGAAGCATGGGACCTTGATTGTTCATGCCTCTTGATCAAATAGTAATTAATGTGGCTTTGGGGAAGAAAGGAAAAGAAGAGGAGTGACTAGGAGAAGTCTCTACGTAATAATGATGGAATATTCTTATGAAAGGCCGAGTATCATGCTCATCACTGCACACTCATTAACCTCCTCCAATCATCATAAACTCCTAGAAGGTAGAGACTCATCTGCACAGATGAGGGCATGGTACCACATAGCAACCCAAAAGAGCACAGACATTTTTAACAACTCTTAAACTCTTATATAGAAGAGGAAAAGGCAGAAGCAGTGACAGACATTCTCTTATCAGGCTCTAAAACCACTGCAGATGGTGACTGCAGCCATGAAATTAGAAGATGATTGCTTTTTGGAAGGAAAGCTATGACAAACCTAGACAGTGTATTAAAAAGCAAAGACATCACTTGGCTGACAAAGGTCCGTATAGTCAAGGCTATGGTCTTTCCAGTAGTCACGTACGGATATGAGAGATGGACCATAAAGAAGGTAGAGTGCTGAAGAATTGATGCTTTCGAACTGTGGTGTTGGAGAAGACTCTTGAGAGTCTCTTAGACAGCAAGATCTAACCAGTTAATTCTAAAGGAAATCAACCTTGAATACTCATTAGAAGGACTGATGCTGAAGCTGAAGCTCCAATACTTTGGCCACCTGATGTGGAGAACTGACTCACTGGAAAAGACCCCGATGCTGGGAAAGATTGAGGGCAGAAGGAGAAGGGGGCAACAGACGACGAGATGGTTGGATGACATCACTGATTCAATGGACAAGAGTTTGAGGAGACTCGGGAAATGGTGAGGGACTGGGAGGCCTGGCATGCTGCAGTCCACAGGGTCGCAAAGAATTGGACACAATTTAGTGGCTGAATAACAACAACAACAAACTCACTTAAGGGTTTCCCAGGTGGTTCCATGGTAAAGAATCTTCCTGTCAATGCAGGAGACTCGGCTTCAATCCCTAGGTCAGGAAGATTCTGTGGAGGAGGAAATAGCAACCCACTCCAGTATTCTTGCCTGGAGAGTCCCATGAACAGAGGAGCCTGGTGGGCTACAGTCCACGAGGTCGCAGAGTCGGACATGACTGAGTGACTCAGCATGAGCACTAGCAAACTCACATTAAGGAAATGCAAACAAAATAAATAAAAAAAAACAGAAGAAATTTTAAAATTACATGTTTTAAAATTTAAAATTACAAAGATTTTCCCTGAAGCATTAATAGTAAAAAGTTACAAATAACTTAAGTGCCCTAACAATAAGGGAATGATTTTAAATGTTTCTTTTTATGAAGAGAATGGGGAATGAACATAAGTAAAAAATGTTCAACTTCAGTAGTAAACAGAAATACAAGACTGCCGTGAGAGTCCATTTTATAACCATGTTGAAGAATTTAAGAGCAAGAATGTTTAGTTAAAATCTTACCCCCACCACTTACTAGTTGTGTGGTCTTGAATACATTAATTAACCTCTCTGTTTCTCATTTTTTAATCTGGGCTTCCCTAATAGCTCAGTTGGTAAAGAATTCACCAGCGATATAGGAGACCCTGGTTCGATTCCCGGGTCGGAAAGATCCGATGAAGAAGGGATAGGCTACCCACTCCAGTATTCCTGGGCTTCCCTGGCGGCTCAGCTGGTAAAGAATCCACCTGCAATGCGGGAGACCTGGGTTCGATCCCTGGGTTGGGAAGATCCCCTGGAGAAGAGAAAGGCTACCCACTCCAGTATTCTGGCCTGGAGAATTCCACGGATTCTACAGTCCATGGGGTCACAAAGAGTCAGACACGACTGAGCGACTTTCACTTCACTTCACTTCAATCTATCTACCTGAGGTTAAAAGTTGACCTCCCTATGCCTGTTTCCTTATCTGTAAATCAAGGATTAATAACAGTACCTAACTTCACAGGTTGGTCATGAGGATTAAACAAATTAACATACGAAGAACACTTACCACAGTACCAGGTACATAGGAAGCACTAGGAAAGGGTATTTTAGTTTGATACCAAGTGCTGGTGAGATTTAGCAGGAACTTTTTTCTTATGATCCACTGTTAGAGGTCAAAACAACCATTTTGGAAAGGTCTGTAGTACCATCTATTAATGTTAAATAAACATGCATGTACCCTATGATTCTATACTCCTAGAGAAACTCTGCACACGCGCCTCAGGAAATGTGTACACAAATGTTCACAGCAGCATTACTCGTAAAAACCAAATTATGATAATAGTCTAAGGGCTCACCAACCACAGAATGGACAATGGAATATTACACAGCAGTGCAAATGAATAAATCACAGGAACATGAATGAATCTCAGAGACTACACTGAGTAAGGTAAAAAAAAAAAAAGCAAGCCTCGAAAGACTATATACAGTATATCAACTCTAAAAGCTTAAACAAAAAAAGGATATGTAAATGTATTGTGTAAGAATACAAACATATGTAATCAAAACTTTTTTAAAAAGCAGGGGAATGATAAACACAAAAGTCAAGGTAGTCGTTGCCTCTGGAGGTGAAGAAGGGGGAGAGGGTCGGGAAAACACCCAGGTAGTTTCAGTGATGTTAGCAACATCCTAGCTCTTAATGCAAGTAGGGAGTTTACATGTGTTTGTTATTATGCTTTATATGTTTAACATATATAAAACACTAAGTGTGTTTCAAATAATACATGAGAAAAACTAACATATAATATTCCATCAGCAGATATGCCTACTTAAAGTGATAAAGAATAAAAGCATATTATTAATAAAAACACTGCAAAATGTCTTCAATGAAAAAATGAAACTCAAGAATGTACTTATAAATGGATGCTTTCTGAGGGTTTTTATGACAGGGGAAGTGTTTACACTATTTGAAGTGGAAAAAAAATAGGATTGGAATTACTGCTCAATTTAAGAATCCAATTCTCTTAACAATGCACATCTGTGCATACACAAAAACAAAGGGAAATCTGCAGAAATGCGAACAGTGCTCATTTCTGGGTAGTAGAGAATGGGTATATTCTCTTGTTCACAGGCTCCAGAATTTATTGTAGGTGTTGTATTTTTATTTGGGGGGAAAGCTTAAGAATAGAGTAGTTACAACACACCTGAAACTCTGCATAAACTATGCGGACCTCTAAACAAGCACTAGAGGGGAGTCTCAGGGAGAGGAATTCCTGGGTGCGTTTTCTTCTTGCTATTTCTGTTGCTACACACACACACACACACACACACACACGCGCGCGGCCCTCTGGGAGGGAGACTGGGTCTGGCTGAGGCAAGGTGCCAAGCCTGAGATTCCCCACCCATTAGAAATCCTCTGTAAGTCGCTGTGCCCAGTACAGCCCTACCACGCTGACCCCCGCAGCAGCACACTCCTCCCCCATGACGACGGCCGTAGCAGGGGCGGGATGGAGCCCGCTTTGCCGGTTCTCCAGACGGAAGCCCCTGCCTCAAGCGGCGGCCGGCCGAGGCCAGCGGGAGGAAATGGAGCCGACCACATCTGAGGCCTGGCGAAAGGAGCAACAGCTGCCTCGGAGGCCGCCAGCGCACGAGAACCAGGTCAGGACGCAGAGGCGGCTCCTCAGCCAGACAGCGAGAGAGCCCGCCTCCACTGACACACCACACACACACACACACACACACACACACACACACACACACCTCGCACACCCCACACACAGCGCCACAGCCACCGGGGCCAGGGCCCAAGCCACGCAGTGCACGTCCCACAGCCAGAAAAGCCCCCGTGAGTCCCCAGCCAGACTAGGCAAGCCACAGCTCCACCCACCCAGCTGCTCATATGCAGTTCTCACCACCCACCACCTACCCCCAAAGTCTAAAAAGCGAAGGAAATGAGAAACTTTGCCAACATCACAGTCCATTGACAGAGAGCCAATCCTTAACTAATAGCCCCATGCACTCTCCCTAAATGTGTCCCAAACCCCACAAAACCTAGTGGCAGTTCCAGTGTGTCAAAAGGACCGGCACTAGAGGACAATGACAATAAGAGAGCAGCTAATAGTCCTGAGTGCTAGGTGCTAACCTCTGGATTAAAAAAGCACTTTTCCTGGTGTCTCAGGTGGTAAAGAATTCACCTGCAATGCAGGAGGCCCAGCTTACATCCCTGGGTTGGGAAGATACTCTGGAAAAGGGAACGGCTACCCAATCCAGTATTCTTGCCTGGAGAATTCCATGAACAGAGGAGCCTGGTGGGCTACAAGTCTATGGGGTTGCAAAGAGTCAGACACAACTGAGTAACATCTACTCAGTAACACTTACTTATTTCATGTTTAAACACAACCTTTTGAAGTCTTCCAACAACCCAACCCCCATTTTAGCGGATGAGCAATGGAGGCACGTGCTCCAAAGCCTTGAAATTGGTGAGTGGCAAAGCCCAAATCTAACATCAGGATGATAGTGGATGCCCATGGCCTCCTAACCACCAGGGTTCTAGTCTTTTGGAGAATGTATGCCCACATTTGCAGAAGAGTCTAATAACTACAGATTTCAGCCTCCTACTTGAACCCCTGTTGAGTGAGTTTGCCCTCATCATTCCTTTCTCAAAGACTTGAGAGGATTTCAGTTTTCTTTCAATTCAAAAAACAAATTCTTAAGCCACCACTCAAAAACCTATAGGAAAAGTAACTTTTGGCAGAGGAGCCTGGTGGAGGCCAGTCATAAGACAGACTTCACACAGTGGGTTAGGAAATGGAAAAGGGGGAAACTGACACTTATGGAAGCCAAGAGGCAGGAAACTGGGGAGTACAAACAAGTTTTGTTTATTCTAAAGCTCTGGGGGGGGGGAATCACATAATACATCTCAGTGTAAAGTCTCATTCTCTGCAGTCACTGCAGGTCTTTTAGCCCAGATAACTGAAAGATGCCAGTAATTTGGGGTCCTGTACATGTTTATCTCAAAGTCCTGTCTTCAATGTTGGAAAAAAGGGAAATGGAAACCTCAACCCCTTGTTACCCATTTTCTCCTCCATGAGGTTAGGGGTGATGAGGAAGTCAGTAGGAATCCTCCTACCTCTCTGTGGCAGACCCCCACTCTCCCACCCCCCGCCACCCCCATACCTCTGTCCCTAGATTTTTGTGACATTGCTGGATTCTGGTCCTCCTTCACTCCCTCTACAGAGGTGCTCCCTGCCCTCCTGGAAACCCCACTTACACCCAAGGCTGCACTGCTCAGCCTGCACCAATAACCTAAAAGTGCCCTTTCTCCTGACTGTTCCTCAAGCTCCTGGCCTGCTCTCCAACCAGCACGTTTCCACCTCGGTACAACTTAACTCCAGCACATTCAAAACCTAACTCAGCACCTGTTCCCCTTTTCTACAACTCTTCCTCTGAACATTCCTTTATTACAATTCACGTAAAGAGTCACTATCTTGGGAATCCTGGGTCAAACCTTTGATGTCCAGTCACCTTTGATGTCCTCCTCTTTATGTTTCCGTATGGAATCAGACTGTAGTCCTGTCCACTGCTCCTCTTGACAGTATTCCAGATCTGCCTTCTTTCAATTCTCTCCTTACTTCTCTCTCACAGGGACAAACGCGGGAGGCTCCTTGACCACACAACCCACCTGTGCTTTTGCCCCAGCACACTACCTTCAGAATCATGTCCAATCCAGTAAGCCTCGAACCCACATCCCCCAACTCCCAGGCTAGGGTGCTCTCTAACTCACTACTTCAACCTTCTCTCTTGACATAAATGACAGAAATAAATGAATAGGTAAGCAAATAGATTGATAGATAAATGTATCGAGGGCAATAAAGAACTTTCCATCTCATCATGCTGCTTCAAGGAACTTAGCTTTATAAATATGAACTTCAAAAAATATATTCTACACATTAGTAAAAACTAAAAACTCAAGATAAGGGGGACAGTTTAGTAAATTATGATATAACTCAGTGGAATATTACACAGTCATTAAAACCCATAAATTATGAATACCAAGGAAATATACTGGGTAAAGTGGGAAGTGAATATCATACTGAATAAACTATGTAAAACCATGCATGCAAATGATAAAAGAGGGAAAGAAACAGTTTTTTAAGTGAAAATAGCTGTAGTAGCCCCAAAGAATTATGAAATTTCACCTGTGGATACTATATCAACACATTTTAACAATCATACCTTTCATATATCAATATATATAATTAGGTATTCATTTATCGGTCCCTTCAACAAATATATACTGAGCATTTACTATCTGAGTGTCAGTTTTAGGCACTGGGCATACAGTAGTGACTGAGCAGTCCCAGCCTCATGGACAGACTTTATAGATGTTGGATTTGTCCTGGGTCCCATTCAAAGGTAAGTTCCTTGACAGCAGACATGTACCACTATCTCTAAAATGTGTGTGGCAGCATAAAGCAGTTATGTACTCTGTGACTTTGAGTACGTGATGAAAGCATTAAGAACTGATATTAACTATAAGTTTATCTCTGAGTGAAGCTGCCCTTTGTGTAATTACTGAGAATATCAAAGGCATGAGTGCTAAGTCACTTCAGTCGTCTCCGACTCTTTGCAACTCCATGGACCACAGCCCACCAGGCTCCTCTGTCCATGGGTTTCTCCTGGGAAAAATACTGGAATGGGTAGCCATTCCCTTCATCCAGGGGATCTTCCTGACCCAGGGATTGAACCTGGTCTACATTGCAGGCAAATTCTTACTGTCTGAGCGACCAGGGAAGCCCTTGGGATGATAGAAATGTTCTTAGATAGTGTGGATAGTTGCACAACTCTTTGAATATACTAAAACCACTTAATTGCACACTTTAAATGGAGAAATTGTGTTATATAAATTATATCTCAATAAATTTAAATTTAATTTTAAAAAACCTTTAGAGAAAATCCTCATTTCTATCTCCATAAGAAGCTGGAGAAAGAAATGGCAACCCACTCCAATAATCTTGCCTGGGAAATCCCATGGACAGAGAAGCCTGGCAGGCTACAGTCCATGCAGTCACAAAAGAGTCAGACACAACTTAGTGACTAAACAACAAGAAGTTTTAAAAAAGCAGAAAATGAACACTTGCTCCAGAAGCTGGTGAGCCCAGCCCAAAGGTAGAAGGACAGGATGGAGGAATGACAGGAATATCATTTAAAAACTCTTCTTAGTAACTCCTTCACACAAGCGTTTATCACTCCTCTTATTTCCTCATTGGGTTACAAGTGAAAGTGATAATAAAATGGCCCTTAGCTCAGGGAAAGTGGTGGTGATCAAGACGGGGAGACCATCTCCCACTCCACTGCCAAGTATTGAAGGAAGGATCCCTTAGGAGAGCAGGGTTGTAACTTCTGAGAGGAGATGCAAGCAAGATTGTGTGGCCATGAGTTCTGGGTTGAGGAAGAAAGACATGAACTCTGAAAGTGCGTACACTAAGGTCCCCAAAACCAAGAATCATGGACATAAATCCTGCTGAACAGTTGAACATAGTCACAGATAAGTCAGACATGAAATGTAGGATGATTCAAAAGGTCCCTATGATTTAAAGGGGGGAGGGGAGAAGTTTGCAAGAGATTCAGTAAAATTATAACAAGTGAGACAAAGAATATGTATTAAGCAATAAGCATGGCCTTAAAAAGCTAAATTTTGTTGAAAAAATGAATCATGTTTTTAATACCCATTATACAAGAGGGTGCTGCCACTGCAAGATAACCTTACACTCAACTATCTGTTCCACATTCCGCTTGTAACACAAATGACCACTCTAGAACCTCCACAGAAGGACCTGGGGCAGGTGGGCGGGTGGCCTGCTAGCTTTGCCCCAGCCTTGGGACATATGCAAGGCTCCCACTTTTGGCTGTCTGGGTACTACCACAACATTGCCAAGGGGGGTTAATCCCACATTCCCAGCTGAGGTTTCACTCCTCAGAAGATGGCCACACCCTGCCCAAGGCTGAGATCCTTGTTCTTCAACCCTGTTCTCAAAAGGGAGTGGCAGTGGCTGAACCAGTTTTTCTGTTTAAAATTAGAAGTATATTTTTATTTGGCTTCAGCTATCAGAATGCTATAGTATGAATTACTCATTTTTTCCTACTTGACTCGGAGGCTGGAGAAATACACACACACATATATACACACATACATACACACACACACACATATATAAATAACCTTCTATGGGTTTGCTCCATAACTATGGAAAAACCCTGAACAAACTTTTTGATCAACCAGTATAGTCCAGGTATGTTCTAAGAGCTTTACATTTTTCATCCTCACAATCCCTTATTTTACACAAGAGAAAACTGAAGCATACGAGGTTAAGTAACTAACTTGCCCTGAGGTAATGCTAGCTGGACCAGTTTTAAAGTCTCTCTCTTTCACCACCTCTGGCAGTAATCCCTGGCCAACACCAAACCATCTAGGGAAGGGGAGGGGAGGCGTGCTGTGGGCAGGCCCTGCAGCCAGAGGGGCAAAGGGAAGTGTAGAAGAAGGCTGTCCCTGGAGAACTGGGCCCTGCCCCACCTCTCTGCCTGGGGATTTGGTGAATGAGAGAGGAGTTAAGTGTTCACCTGAGCTGGACGGTGCGTGTGACCAGGAGAGCACGTGAGTAGAGGGACCAGACTCCTTGACCGCAGCTCTTCTAAGACGGTTTGGCTGTTAAGTCTTGGACAAATCGTTTTATCTATCTGGGTCTCAAATTTCTCACTTGCTTTAAAAAAATGTCAGGAAAAACTGAGAATCTGTTCCAGATACAAAGAGACTAAAAAAACCTGACCAATGAATATGCATGATCTGAGCTGTTTTCCCCCTGCAAGATAAATTGTGACAATTGGCAAAATTTGAATAAAGTCGGGCAGATTAGTGTTACTAGTGTTCACAAGGTCTGTAGATTAAGTCGGTATTGGTGTTGCATCTGTTAATTTCCTGATTTTGATCATTGCACTGTGGATATTTATGTGATTTTAGAAAATCCACATTCAGTATTTAGAAGAAAGGGGTGTCACATTTGCTACTTACTTTCAAAAAATTATAGAGAAAGAGACAGAAAGGAATATGGTAAATGTAGCAAAATATTAACATTTGGGCATCTGAGTGGAGAGAATTCTTTGTACTATTCTTGCAACTTTTCTGAAACTGAAATTGTGCCAAAATCAAAATATTTTTTAAAAGAGTTATGTTACTAGATGATCTCTAAGACTCTTCCAGTTTCTGTGAAAATGTAACATTATCCACGTTTTTCAGACAAGGAACAGGAAACTGTAGGTATGGCTCCTTGGTAGCAGAAGAAGGGCTCTAGAACTTAGGGTGTCTGACTCAAGTCCTCGCTCCCCACCAGACCCCAAGCTTTCCCAGCTGCTGAAGGACAGTGAGCCCCAGACATCACCCTGGGCACTGGATGAGAACTGCAGGGCACAAGTCCAGTAAAGAAGAGGATACTTGGGCAGTTTCGGGCTGGCTGTCAGGAGATTTAGAGCGTCTCAGAATGTAGACCACTGCCCTCCCCACCGTCTAGACCCTCTCCTTCCCCACATACAAAACACACCCCAAAGGGCTAGCCTGAAGCTTTAGCAACACGTACAACACACACAGGCACCAAGAGAACACACAGGACCCCCTCTCCGGAGCACAGAATCGCAGCCTCCCTGCTTGTCAAACTAGAGAAAGCCCTTGCACATCAATGAAGACCCAGCACAAAAAAAGAGAAGCAAGAGTTTTGTTTTATTTAAAAGGTAAATTATACCAATGAAAACAATAATTATTAACAGAAAAAATGTATGCTTCTATAATACCTTTGTTAAGTAAGAAGGAAAACAAAGATTTCAATCCAAGAAGCTAGAAAACACTAAATAAAAGGCAGGAAAGAGAAATTAATAAAGATAATGACAGAAACAGTTGATTAGAAAACAAAAAGTAGTGGTATCTATAAATGAATCTAAGAGATGGTTCACCAAAAGGCCAATTAAATAAGCAAACTTCTGGCAAGGTTGATCATTTTTAACAGAAAACATAAAAATTGACATTAGAAATGTAAAAAGAATATAACCAAAATCAGTGACTAAGAATTGCTTTACTAAAGACTTGAAAAACATGGATGAAAGGATGATTTTCAAGAAGAAGTGGAAATATTGAAAATACTAATCATGAAACAGGCTTCCCTGGTGGCTCAGTCAGTGAAGAATCTGCCTGCAATGCGGGAGACCTGGGTTTGATCCCTGGGTTGGGAAGATCCTCTGGAAGAGAGCATGGCAACCCATTCCAGTATTCTTGCCTGGAGGATCCCCATGGACAGAAGAGCCTGGTGGGCTACAGTCCATGGGGTCGCAAAGAGTCGGACACGACTGAGCAACACACAGCAATCACGAAACAAGTAGAAATTTGTCAGAGAGCACCAGGCCCAGTAGTTGTTTATTACATTATTTTTCTAGGTCATAAAAAATGATGATCTTTCTTATTCGTTAATTATCCCAGATCCCTGTGAGGTAAGCACTACCTCTCTATTTTTATAGACAAGAAATCCAAGGGCTCAGAAGGGCCCAGGCACTGTCTCTAAGTAACCCAGCCCGACATGCCCACAGCCTGACATCTGCAGGAGAAGGCCCAGAAAACCCAGTGTCTTAAAATGTTCCTGAAGTACCTCTGTGATAAGCCAGGCTTGGAAACTTCTGGCCCTTGCTTCTGACCACACTTGAAGTGTGGTCCAGGGAATTCCCTGGTGGTCCAGTGGTTAGGACTGTGTGCTTTCACTGCCGAGGGTTCGGGTTCAATCCCTGGTCGGGAACTAAGATTCTGTAAAACTCAAAGCAAGGCCAAAATAAAGCATGGTCCGGCAGCATCTCCAGAGAGCCTGTTAGAAATGCAGACTCTCAGGCATCACACTGGACCTGCTGAGTTAGAGGATGTATTGTACAGAAGTGTCCAGGTGATCTGGAGAGACATTAAAAAATGAGAAGCACAGGAATGGTTTCTATCTGTCTGATCTCCAATTTCTCTTAAAATATGCAAAAGCAGTGCTTGTTCTCTTAGGGAAAAAAACAAAACAAAAAACCAACTGTTAAACTACTAGAACTAGATTTAGTTATATAAATGTAAAAAAAAAAAAGGTATGGCAAAGTAAAACAAAAACATTAAAAAATTAAGACATCTGTAGTAGTTGCCAAGGTACAAATGAAGCATTAATACCATTAACATATAAAGTTCTCTCATGAATTCATAAGAAAAATCGCACACAAGAATAATAGGCAAAGCAAATCAAAATATATTCACAAAGAAGTGCAGATCACACCTAAATATAGCAATAAAAATTTTGCAAATCAAAATATTTTATACCAATTTTTATAAGAATTAAAAATAGACTGTAGTCAACACTGTTTTTAAAACGGGGTAAAAAAATCACTAAAGACATTTAAATTTTTTAAAATATGATGTATAAAGACTAAAATTTTAAAAGCTATAACAATATTTACAGGAGTTCTGAGTGGTAAAATTACAGACGTTTTCTCTATTTGCATACCTGAACTTTCTGATTTTTCTATAGTGAATTTGCATTCTTTATAATCAACAACAAAAAAGTTAACTATTTCCTAGAGTTTGATCTTGTCTGAAATTTAATAGCTTTTACACTTACGTCTTTCTTGGTTTTTCACAAGTGTTTGCATAACATTTGGCCTTTTCACAAACCATCACAGCATTTAAAGGCATGTCTTTTCAGTCCTCATCAAGCATTGGGAGCCCCAAATAAACAGAGCCCCTTTTACATTACTCCGTAGACCAGCAGTTTCTCAAACTTCTGTGGGCAGAGTAATTGCCTGCAGGAAGCTGGCCTCTGATGCAGATTTCCAGGTTTCACCCGCAGATGGCAACCCTGTGTGTCTACGGAGGGGATTCACACACAGTTGCCCTCAAACTACTCTTTGACAATCACCCTCCAAAAACCTTATGGGAGTGAGGGTGAGTGTAGAAAATGGGAAATCCTAGCTAATTCAGAACCTGGGTGAACTGAGGGTCTTAACTGGTTGGCAGAAAACAACAGTCTCTTTCCACCCACTAGGTGCACACCCAGCTCCACCTGTCAGCGGTCTGTGCCTCTACTTCTGGAAGAGGGCGACAAGTAGATGGGGAGCAGGGCTAGGAAAAGGCTTTCTCCAACAGGTGAGCTGAAGCCCTAAGCAGCCCCACTTTGCAGCTGAACTGCCAGAATGCACTCTGCTCTGGGAGAAGGCACTGGGAACAACTTCACGGGTTCACAGAGGCCCATCTGTCAAGAGTTCCTGCTCAGGACCTGGAGAGGGCAGCTCCTTCAGAGCTGGCAGAAATGCAGCTGTGGCTGCCACAAGAAGCCTGAGGACTCAGCATGGCCCAGGTAGGGCTCATGGCAACCTCCCCCTGCCTGGATGGGCTCAGGGAGCAGGATTAAGACTCAACTGGGGCAAGGGCGCAGAGCAGTGCTCCTGCCTTCTTCTCAACCTCATGGGTGTACCCTGGGGTCCACTGTTTCTGGGGGATTTAAATGAATTAGCAGAAAGAAGAGCCAGAGAAAGCGTTTCTATCTCCTCTGCCACCTGAGCATCGAAGGGGAGGGTGAGCACAGACCACAGGCTGAATGAGAACCATTCACTGCTGTATTCAATGCAACTCCGTGACACACTGAACCAGATGCATGCCAGTACAGAGTGGTTGGGAAGTGGCTCAGAGCCCACCTCTAATTGCTATTTCTTTTACATGCACAAGCCAAGTTGATTCCCTCTGCCACTTTCTTTTTTCTGCTAAGAGGGAGAAATCTCAACTTCTGCTTAAAAGCAGCAGGGACTCTCTGTCTTTAGGTCCGTAGCACCCATGCCCCAGGGATGGGGAGTCCCTCATTCATGGGCCCTGGTGGGTCCAGCCTTCCCAGGCAGCAGCAATCAGGGACCTGTGGTTATGGGAAGACTGGCAGGGGAGCGAGGTAGAGTGGCTTGCACTGGACAGCTCCATCAAGAAAAGGTGACTTCCATTTCCCAATCATAAGTAAAAGCTTAAAATGAAAACATGGTAAGGAGGAGTAGCACGTTGATAGGAATAAACTTCACCTAGAAATTCTGAGGGTGGACAGGGAGGAGAGTGTCATAGACGCTAGAGAAATAGAAGACACCACATTTGAAAAAGGAGACCAGCCACACAGATGCGGAGCCAGTATCACCAGTGAGCAGTCTTACAAGCTCTGTGTTCAGCCTTGATGAATCCTCACTCCCAGTGAGCAGTTAAGTTTGTTCTATGCTGTCTTCAGGTATCTGGGAACCACGAAGGCAGCTCTCCCTGTTATTTAGTGCTAATGAGGGTTAATGAGCAGTGGGCTGTCAGTCCCAGGGTTAATTATGAGGTGCGGGTTCAGAGGGTTCCTCCCTGATATCAGCCTGTGGGAAAATAGCCCAGGACCTTCTTTTTATGTGGGGACAGAGGAGGTACCCCGTCTCTTGCTATCCACCTCACAGCTTCCAGGCCTGGCGCCAGGGCTGCTTTAGATTCTGCTCCTCACGTTGGCCTAGGTTGTCACACTTTGAGGAGGTGAAGCTCATTGTCTCTGTCATCAATTTGATTTCACAGCATTTGCTAAAAGGATTTACTGCATGCCAGGCTCTGTGCCAGGTACTGGGGAATAAAATTGAGTGAGATGAGCACCTCATCACTAGCAACTCGTACCAGGCACTAACGTGTCGCTGCACTGGTAGAGACAGTGAACACAGGAAGTGAGCAAACAAGGGGATGTTTGGCCATCACAGAGCAGCTGACAAAAACCAGAGCATTTCTAATATACCTGTGGTAACAGGCTAGAAAGTGTAACGGCAACAACAACAGAAGCTACAGTATCCGAAGAATAAGCTTAAGAAACATGTAAGACCTATCGAAAGAAAACGTTAAAAAAACTTTGATGGACACACAAAAAGACTACAATCAATAGATCGCTTCCTATTCCCTGGATGGAAAGGCTCAATATAAAGCTGTCCATTCTCCCCCAAATAATCTACAAATTTCATGCGTTCCCAAATGAAAAATCCCAACATTTTCCACGGAACTTGACAAATTGCTTATAAGCTTATTTGGAAAAGGAAACTGTTTGGTAAAAGAAAAGCCAAAGAAACATTTGGAAAAAAATGAATTTCTGTTTTTGTTTAAACCAAGTCGTTGTATAAAAACTGCAATAATTAAAATAATGAAATATCAACACAGAATCAGAAGAGAGGCCCTAAAATGTTTGCCCGTGAATATACGGGTATTTATAAAGTACTTATGGTAGAATTACAAATCATTTGGAATACTATAAATATTTAATAAACAGATTGGAGATAACAGACTTTCTATTGGGGAAAATTCAATCTCTATCTTATACCATATACAAAAATAAATCTCAGCTTAAAGAAATCTAAATATGTAAAATAAAACTATACAAACTTGGATGCCAAAACACTGATGAATTCCGACTGTACAAAAATCAAATTCCATTTGACAGACACAACGAAAGAAAACTGAGAGGCCAAATTGTTTTTCAAAATATAAGAGGCTAATACTGATAATATATGAATAACTTTAAAGGATCAATAAAAAGACAATCTAGGGACTTCCCTGGTGGCCCAGTGGCTAGGACTCCAAGCTCCCAACAGGGAATTAGATCCCACATGCCGCAACTAAGACCCAGCACAGCCATGTAAATACATAAATAAAAATGAATGAGTTAATTTTTTAAAAAAGCAATCTAATTTAAAGTAAAAGCGGGTACTGTGTATAACAGGTAATTCACTGAATAAATACAAAATGGTTAACATTTAAAACATTCTCGGGAATTCCCTGGCAGTCCAATGGTTAGGTCTCAGTACTTTTCATTGCGGTGGCCTGGGTTCAAATCCCAGTCAGGGAACTAAGATCCCATAAGCCATACATTGCAGCCTAAATAAATAAATAAATAAAACATTCTCAAGTTCACTAACAAACTGTTATAATAGATCCTTTTTTCACTTACCAATTTGGCAAAAATTAAAAACTGATCATTTTTCATTCAGTGTTAGTAGGAGAGTATATTTGATAGATATTATCAAATTACCTGTTGGAAGGTAATTTGGTGATATCAGTTAAAATTTCATTTATATGATATTGTTCTATATAAATACTTGAACAAATAACCCCAAAATATATGTACAAATATGTAAACTACTAACATCATTCATAATTGCAAGAAATTGGAACTACAAATGTCCACCAAAAGGAAACAATTCATTACAATAAACCCACAAAATCAAAGACTCCACAGCCATTTAAAAGGTTAAGATAAGTGTACTAACATGGAAAGATAGCCTCAGCATATTATGAGCAAATAAAAAATGACCCCATATGTACACATATAACTGATTCACTTTGCTGTATATCAGAAATTAACATCGCATTTTAAATCTACTCTAATAAAAATTTTAAAACAAAACATGTTTGTTATAAACATTATTTAAAATGTTTGTTTTAAACATTTGATTTTAGAATCATTTTTCATTTAAAAAAGAAAACATTACCCCCAAAAAAGGTATGGTACAAACACATTATTGCAGGAAAGGCAATAAGTTCATGTGCTCATTTTGGAGTCATGTACTCATTTTGAATTGCTAATAGAGATTATACTGGGATGGCAAAGATGTAGGGATTTTCAGTTTCTGATTTATACACTTTGACATTATTTTATTTCTTTAAATGGGCATGTATTATTTTATTTAAAGTTCAAAAATTTCTTTTCCATTCGGAAGAAAAGCAAAAAGTAGTAATATTGCCACTGGTTTCTAGGTTGAACTTGAAGTTCATCCCTTCTCTGTCCCCTGCCCAAACCCTCCCCCTGGCCTTGACTGTTCTCTAGGAAGTCAAGATAAAGGGTGAGAAACTCTATGGACCAAGGCACTGCACTGTCTCCCCTTAGTGTAACCCCCAAGCCCAGTCCTTCTCTGCTGGCTTGAACAAGTTTAGGCTGGGTACAGAGGCCTCCCCACATCACACCAGACCCTGCTGGTCTCAAAGAGGGGAGAATCCACTGTCCCAGCAGGGACCATTGTTGTCAGCACCCTGAGTTCTAAGGGGGCACACAGAAATGGATTTTCAGTGGACCACTGCAGGAGATAGATGCCTACCCTGTTTCTCCTAGCACTATGGATGCTTCACTTGTCTTCCACTGTCCTCTCCAATCTTAGGACATTATTCACAGCCTCAGGGACACCAACTGGGCCATAGTTTCTAAAGGTGCATGAAAGAAGCAGGAGCAAGACTTGAAGCTGCAGCCTAAGCCAGCTCAGCTAGGCCATGAGCTCTGGGTCAAACATTTCTCTCTCACTCCTCTTAGCTTCTAACTTTATTTCCTCTGGTGCTAATGTGTGAGGTTTTTCTAAATACTACTAAAACTTCCATTTGGGTTTACGATATCCTCTGGTCCTAGCAATTCAAACTGATACTGCTTATCAGGTTTAAAAACAAAGTTTTCCACAAATTCTGTCTAACAAGCTGATAAACTATTACTAGTTCCCTTCCCAGGGGTTTGGAGACAAGTAAGCAAGCGCTGCATTGTCTGGTCTTGCCATTTTTCCACATTCAGGGATTCTTTGCTAGGCCCATGTTAGGAGGAAGGTAGTCAGGCTACATTGGGACTTGCTATTCTCACATGAGGTAAGCCATCAGCACCTCCCCAAGAACGCCAGCAGACATAAAACAGCAAAACCTGGAGAATGAGGCCACAGTGCAACTTAGAGAAAAGGTCATATTTTTAAATGTATTTGTGATCAAAGAAGAAAAAAGTAGAAAATGACAGAAAAATTAGTGTCCTAAGGATCCAACTGAGAATCTCGAAAAAGCACATACCAAATAAACCTAAGAAAAAGACAATTAATAAAGACTGAAGCAGAAATTAACACTTTAGAAAACAGGAAGCACAACTGACAAATCTATCTTCTTTATATTATAGAAAACTGGCAAAGCTAAAAAGGAAAAGAGAAAAGATGAACATACAACATTAGAAATTAAGAAAATGAAAAAAATCACAGCTACTGAGGAAACTGAAAAGCAATAACTATATATGCATCTTAGGAATAAACCTGAAAATAGATCTCATGGAAAAGACAAAGTAAATGTACCAACGGCCACAGAGGGAAAGAACTCTGAAAGCTGCAAAGACCCAGCCTTCAAAAAGGCACCAGGCTCAGGCAGTTTCATCAGATTTTTTTTTCCAAAAAATGACTGTTTAAACTGTTTCAGAGCATAAAGAAAGAATAAAAGTTTCACACTGTATTATATGAAGTTATCATTACTCTAATACCAATATCTGACAATGAAAACACAAAATGAAAATTATAGGTCGATCTCATTCACAAATATAGATCCCAAACTCCCACATTAATAAATCAAAACAGCATATTTAAAAAAATTCCCCATTTCCAATTATGGTATATTCAAGGAATGCAAAGACAGTTTAGTATTAAGAACTGTATTAACATAATTCACTTTATCAGTAGGTGAAGGAGAAATATCTTTTATCTTCAAACTATGTTGAAAATATATCCCTGGGACGGCGGGGGGGCGCGGGGAAGATATCCCTGACCTCGATTCCAGTTCCACCCCATTATGAAACATTGGCCCTTGGTCATACTACTGTTCCCAACTTCAGTTTTCTTATCTTAAAGGTGGAGCTGTCATGAGAACTACAAGAGAGAGAGAACTATGAAAACTTCGCCCCATGACACACACAGTAACTGCTCAACAGGTAAACTGCAGTTAGTTATCATGTAGGGGAAAGTAGGTTATAATGCAGCATGACTCTTTTTGTGAACAACACAGAACAAGCGTCTAGTGTGCATCCAGTTAAGGGTAGAGGGATACTCCAGTTAAAAATGATTAAACAGGTTGTGAATTACAGACAAATTCCTTCCCTTCTATTTATTTATATTTTCTAATGTTTCCAAAGAATGTGTAGCATCTGTATAATCAAAAAAGGGACTAAAAGCCCAAAAATGTTATAGACTATTGGATTTAGCCAGGATTGAGGACTGGCAAGCCTGAAGGCCAAGGTGGAAAAGGAAGTAAAAGGGAGACAGAGTAACAAGTAACATCAGGGAGGAGCTTGCAGGACTCCTCTGCCCTGCACCTTATTGCCACAAAACCCGCTCCATTTCAGGAACACCCACACAGGCGTGTGAAGGTGCTCCTGACAGAGGACAAGCTGAAGCCTGTCCAAAGCCAGTACACACTCTTGTACTAAGCACAGCCTCACCTGCGTTGCCCAAATACCACACAAATACCGAACAATGGCAATGAGGTGAGGGTACTCATCTCTCAGTTCAGGTGCTGGTCACACAGCTGTACTTACTTTGTAAAAACTCACCAGCTGTACACAGTATGTGCTTTTGTGTATGCTATACTTCAATAAAAAGTTTTTTCAAATTTAAAGCTGAGAGGAGAACACTTAGTTTCTGTCATTAGCTACAGAACTACCTTCTTAAGTTCTGGCTTTAATATGAACTTATGGGTCAGCTTCACGGAAAGGAACATTCCACCCAGTATTTTGTCTGACATGTCTCACTGTCTTAATAAACAGAGTCTGGAAACAGTCTCACTAAAATTATCAATAGATGAGGGGAAAAAAAAATTCCAGGGCAACCCAAGGATATAGGAGACACAGGGAAAGCCAAATCAAATGAGGGCCGCAGCTCTCAGGCCTGAGCGCACATTTAAGTCACCTGGGGAGCTCTGAAAAATGCTGGTGCCTGGGCTCCACCCCAGACCAATTACTTCAGATTCTCAGGGGCTGAGGCCTAGACACCAATAATTTCTTTTTTAAATGCTCCACAGAGATTCTAATATGCGATAAGCTAGCTGGATCAGAGGGCCCAGCCACTGAGGCAAGTTGAAGCCTGGCCCCTGCCCATCCTGGTGGAGGCTGTGGGAGGGGGAGCAAGTGTATAGGGCTGAAGTGCCCTGCCATCCACCCAGGTCTTTTTCCATATCCGGCTTCCCTAGACCTCAGGAGAGCTCCAGTGAGGAGGGATGCCCCCCACATGAAGGAAGCAGCCTCTGGAAAGTAAGAGGGAAGGGCTTCCCAGGGATTGGACACAGAATCCTGGGCTCTGGCTCCCAGCTGGGTGTTCAGACTGTTCCTGACCACTTGTCACTACAGTCCCAAGACATACACCACTCCAACCACACAACCCCAGAACTAAGCCCTAACTACTACCCAGGGTCCAAATGACAGCACTGGGAACCCACAGCTGGAAAACAGGAAACCGAGGAGAAATAACAGTGGGGAAATGGGCCACAGGGCAGAGATCAGTGCACAGCTCAGTCATCAGGTAGGACCTGGTTCAGGGACAAGCGGTAGGGGGAGTAAGAGAGGATGCTATGAGACACTCCCGCTAAGAGGCTCACCTCCAAGGCCCCCACTCCCACCCATCCTGCATCCACTCCACCTAATTATGTGACAGGAACCTACAGGTGTGACTCCAACAGATGGTTCTCTTGGCCTGGCAGTCCCAGAGAATTTGTACAAGCTCCTAGATAATTTCAACACAAGGAGGCCTTTGCCCATATTCTGAAAAGCAGTGTTCTCAGAGGCCCTCTATTAGTCTACAGGGCTAAGCTCAAAGGACGAGGGGTGAGAGTGAGGATGGGCTGAGACCATGAAGAGCATGTTAGGATGGAGAGCACAGAGGGAGAAGAGAAAGGCATCTGCAGTGCCAGGAAACAGGGTGGGGATCTCTCAGGCATAGCCTCCAGCACTCCACTGAAAATCCATTTCTGTATTCCCCCACTGGAGTTCGGGTGCACGGCAACAATGACCCTAACTGGGAAGGCACAGTCTCCCCTCTCTGGGTCCAGCAGGGCCTGGACAGATAGGCAGCGTCCTCTTCACCCAGCCTGAACTTGTTCAAGCCAACAGAGAAACGAGTTAACCCAGGGGTCGCGCTCCAGGGGAAAGGTGCAGCAAAGGGAGTCTGTCTGGGGATTCAGATGAGGCTATCAGCCTGAATCCCTTTCAGGGTTTCTGCCTGCCCGGAGGCTGCCTAGCCTCCTGGGTTTTTCCGCCTTCTGTAGAGTGGCCAGCAGTAATCAGAGGTAGAACCTTCCCCCTAATGCATGGGAAGGTAGACTGGCAGGAAACAGCTCCTACTGTAAACTCCATCTGTTTAGCAGGGCTGGGAACCAAGACCTGCAAGCTAAAAGAGCAGACTCCCGGGGAGGAGGGTATTGGGAGTGGTGTGGATGCTGCAGAGGCAAAGCAGGAAAACTCAGTCAAGTGGGCCGGGAGCTTAGGAGCTCACTGTCAGGGACAAGCTGAAAACCCTTTGGGTCTTTGTTTCCCTTGCAAAGTCCATGAGGTTCGGATTACACATGGAAAATGCTTGGAGGTGGGATTGAGAAATCCAATTACTTAAGCACCAAGGGCACAAGAGTTCCAGGTCATAGGGGTAACCAAGATTTGCTTAGGCCCTAATCTCGCTGTCCTTGGAATGTCTGCCTCTTAAGGAATATTTCTGTGGTATGACAATATTACAACTTAGACCCTCCCCCCACCCTCCTCTAGGATGAGGCAGCTGGCATAGAAGGCAATTAATATTTTAACTTTTTTCTGTAATCTTCAGCATCTTAAATGAAAAGGTCAAAGATCTTAAGGAGGAAAAAAAAAATACTTTGCAGAGTGTGGGGGGCTAAGGGAGTGACATAAAGTAGGAGGGAGCTTCCTGAACTCAAACTATCAAAAATATTAGGCGATTCATCCTTAGAGAAATCAGGGCAGAGTTTGTGACCAGCCCTCAGAGGAAAGGGGCTGAAGCTCAATGTTATCAAGAGCTACCAAATGGAAGAAGCTCAGAAGTCAAGGTACTCTGCCAGGGCAATAGAGCCTTAGTGTCTGGCAGGGCCCAAGTCCATTCTGGCAACTACAGGGGTCTGGCCTCAACCTTAACTGTACATGCACATGCACGCGTGTACGCACACACACACACAGAGTCCTGCCAATCCACCATCAGAACTGAGACTTGCAGAGATAAAAGGACAGACGGGAGGCATCCTTATCTACAGACGCTATGATGCAAGTAAAACATTTTGAGGTACTCCAAGAGAATTCTGGGGTAGCAAGATCTCTACTCTTCCAAGTAGTGGCTCTGTCCCCAAGATGGAGAGTACGGAAGAGAGGGGTCAAAACAAAGACCCTCTGCTCTTCCAGAAGCAAAGTTCTAAAGTAATGCTGTTCAGGGAATGACCCATAAACGTTATCACCAGTTCATCACAACATAAACACATGAACCAAGAGAAAGCCTTTAGAAACTAGCACAGTGAGGTGAACTTCCTGCTCCATCCCTGAGTGCATTTGCCAGATCACTTTGTTCAATGGCTCACAGATTGGTCCGGATGGTGCTGAACCCCTGAAGGGAGCTATGCATGGCGAGAGCTGCCAACTCTATATACAGTAGGAGCTGTTTTGGTCTGGGATATTTTGGAAATTAGGAAAACTGATCCTCAAACCCATTAGTTTGAGAACAACCCCTTCATTTTACAGAGACTAAAGTCCGGGGACTGCCAAATGGCTAATGACAGAACCCAAGAACAGGAGAGGTGGGATTAGAGAGGACAAGTAACTGGACGACTGCACTTCTCACCCTCCTCTTCCCAGTCAGCGGTCTCATGGGAGCTCCTAAAGCAGTAAGGGCTGCTTGATGCTTCAAATGAGTAGAAGACAATTTTGGGTTCAAGGTAAATGGCCCCAGCACAGTATTTCCTTCCAGCTTTTCTTGAATCTCAAACCCAACGCTGCTAAAGCCAACATGTTCCTTTCAGAATTAAGCTATTGTCCCAGCTGGTCCATTTCTTGACCCCACCACCCTAATCTGTAATCGCCAGATCCCAGAAACGCCAACTTATTGAAAACACAGTTGGTATCTTGATCGTTCCTTCAAAGTCCCCTGAGGTCCACGGAGTCGTGATGAAAGTAGATGTAAAGAGCTAGGGGTGGTGGGGGGCGAGAGGCTTCCTCTGTCATGCGCAAGTTCACAACCCCAAACACAAAGATCAAAAGGATTCACTGTATTAGGGGGAAAAAAAAAACCTGCCAGAGCTGGTTTTCCCATTCAGTGTTACAGTTTTAGGCAATTTAGTCAATGTCTCCTGCTTCCAGTGATATTATGAATATCACATCATAATGATTTCTCTTATTTTTCAGGACCTAGTGCTATACATAGAACATGGTAAACAGTAAATGCAGAAAGACAAAGGGAGAAAGAAACAGAGATAAGGTGAATGGGGACAGGGTCACAGTTCTGGATAGCATGATAATCTGTAGATTTTAATTGTCTCAGCCACCCCATCTCTATTTGCCCAAAGGCTTCCTCAACTAACCTGTAAGGAAGATATCTCCTCCTAAGAAGCTACAGACAGCCTTGTAACAAGGGGAGTCCTCAGCTGACTGCCAGATGCCCGAGGACAAGAGAAAATGAGGCCAAAAACCCAGGAGGTCAGGGTGGGAAAGACAAGAGGCCCCAAAACTAAGCCAAAACAAAGCCCCTCCCTATACTGCCTGCCCCCATCCCCAGCCAGCCAAACCATTTGCTACAGCCTCAGGGGCATGGGAGGGGACTTGGCAACACCTCAATAACCATTTCTAGCAGAAATGTCTATCTGCAGCTGAAGGGAGCCCAGCACCTAGGCCCCTTCTCAGCCAGCCCAGCCAGGGGGCTAAGGAGCCATCACAGTGGCCTTAGACGCAGCTTCAGGGGCAGGAAGGCTCTCCTTTGGACTCACTCACCCATCTGTACTGCAAAGTTTCCCCCCTCTCCCACAACATTCAAAAATAGCTGGGGTCACCAAGGAGGTGGAGCTGAGCTCTGGGACTCTAATACTGTACTTATTATGCACAGGGAAGCCCTCTCCATCCTCAAACTCAACTCTGAAATCCCCTTGGTTGGTTCCTTTCCTAGCCTAGCTTGATATGCCCACCTGCTTCCATATCTGCCCATCTTCACTACCGCTTGTAAACAATACCTCAGAGGTAAAAGAGTTCCCGCTGGACCCTCACAAAAGGCTGGAAAGTGGGAAGAGCAGGCAAGAAAGAACTAGAAGGAGTTCCCCACGGTGTGTGGAAAGTTGAGGATCACAGATCCTTGACAAAAGGAGCAGTGGTCCAAAGGAGACAGAAGGCAGAGATCCTGGGCACAGTCCCAAAATAGTTTCCACACATCCTCAGCCAATCAAGGGTTCCCATGGGGCAGAGCGTGGGAGCAGCGTGGGAGCCCAAGAGCCTGGTGCTCGCAGCTCTGGGCACTCACTCTTGTCCAGGCTGCCAAGAGGCAGGAGGTGACAACAGCTTGTGCTACGGCATGTTCCTTGGGATATCATAGGTAGACATGCAACACATCAGACAGTAAAGTGACCAGCTGCATTCGTCAAGCTCAACTTTATGCCTGTGCTGGGCATGACACACATCCTGTATCATGGATATTCTTGAAACCCTGTCAGGACTCAGCACATGGTAGAGGTGCACATTCCCACTGGCTGCTGGATATTCTTCACCCAGGGAGCTTACCCATCCCAGGCCCCTCCTATGGGAACACAAACTGGGAGACCCCCTTTGCTCTGTGTCCCAGAGTCTTTGACTGCTCTGAACGAGTTCACACACCACACACATCTTCCTAAACCACCACCTTCTGACAGAAGAGGATCTCACAAAACTGCTCTACAAGGGTATGTGGAACACCACACTAAACTACGTGAGAACACTATGTGGGGGCGGGGGGGAGGCGGCACCAGGAGCAGAGGGCTCAGATCTGAGTGCTTGCAGGCAGGGACAAAGCTGGGCCAAGAGGAAGCTAGGACTTTCCAACAGACAACTCAACAATAAAAACAAGCACAGACACCTCAGAGCTTTAAAACCACCATCAGTTCAGGCCCTACGCTGAGAAGGGGGAAGGAGGAAGACACGGTTGAAGGGCTTTCTCTACTTCCCCAGACAGCCCTGCTCCATGCCCACAACACTAAGGACGGAGATATTAGGCTGGGAGATCCCAGCAGGACGGCAGGGCCGGCACAATGCAGGCAGGGAGGAATGGAGAACACACTTGGAAAAAGCTGAAGAGAAGCCATCGCTAGGCAGGAGGGGGTGCTTTCCGGAGTAAACAAACCTGCCAGCAGCCCTTCCTCTCAGCAGAAAGGGAAGCTCTGGCTGACAAGGCCAAAGACACAGAGAAGGGAGGGGGCTGCCCACTCCTTGGACCCATCTGTCCTCATCCCCTTGTCCTGCTTTCCCTAGAGTAGGGGGCAGAACAGGTGCACAATCTCCATGTCCACAGCCCTCAGCAGCACACAGGTGTCTATAGCAGTGGGCAGCTAGAGGCACAAGTGGAGATGGAACATGGGGGTTCTGCTCTGGAGAAAGGGCATGGAGTGAGCTCACAGCTCTCTCCTCCCCACCCACAGCAAAGCCAGTATCAACCACCTCTGCTTGCCTCAGGGGCCTGCCATGGTCTAGTCCCAGGCAGTCGCCCACTACTTGCAGGCTCACCAAGGCTCGCCCAACTCTCCAGGGCAGCCAATGCCACCTGGCTCTTCTCCTTCCCTCAGAAGTAAATTTCGTGCCCTCCTTCAGGCACTTCCTTGCGGTAAGTTCCTCTGGGAGGAGGCCAGGGAACCACCCTGGCTCCTGATCCAACCCACAGCCTCACCCAGGAGCCCCCAGTCCCCCTAGGAAAGCAGAGGCCCTCCCTGCCAGCATCCCGCCCAGGCAGTGAGGGTGGCACTTTCAGCACCTCCAGGGAGCTTCCCACGGTTTTCCCAGGAAGCCAGAGGAGGATTTCCCAGGAGGAAAATCTAAGAGCATCTGGGGACGTGAGCAGCTTGCCCACCTGCTACCCAAGCAACCAGATTCCCCCAGCTCCTCACAGGCTCCAGGGGCTGAAGGGGAAGACAGAGCTGAGGCAGGAAAGGGTTCCGCTCTTCTAGAAGTCCCATCCAGACCTCCCTCCCACCTGTCCCTACACTCTTTCCCCAGCCTCTCTGCGCTCTTGACCTGAGAGGCAGCCACCCTGAGCTGCCTCTTGCTCTGTTTTCTTCACTCTGGGCCAGCAGAAGATACTGCTGAGTAATCCCAAACTCACAGCAGATCCCCAGCCCTGAAAACAGGGCAAAGCCCAAGGAAACCTACTGATCCTGGCCTTTGCCAACCGGGGAAGAACATCTGTGTTTCCTCATAATGGCTTATATTCCACAGACTCTGCCCTGCCCCATATACCCCAGCCCTGGCCCGGAGACAATCACATGGAGAAGCTCAGTGCCCCCTTCTCCACTTCCCACGCACCTGGTAACATTCCCTTCCGAGTCCCCCAGACACCCATCTGCACAGAGTAACAGCAGCCCACCGCCTGCAGGATTCCCAGTCATGATGTTGCATCAGCCCCCACCCTACCCAAAATATCCTCACCCCCACCACCTCCTCTCCTCTCCAGCCATCTCCATGGTGACAGCAGCATGACTAATGACACCCTATCAGCTTCAGACTCAGGAGCGCAACTTCCCCCCCCCCCCATCCAGAGCTTCCCCCCCACCCCCAGGGGATTTCTGCAGATTGGATGCAAACCAACAGTGCCAGGGACATTCTCGAGAGATTTCCAGAGGCAAGGGTGGGGAGTGGGTTGTGTGTCTTAAAAAAAAAAACAACAGTTCAACCAACCCAATCCCAACTGCACCCAAACCATCCAGCTGAGAAAGCAAAAAGAATCCAAACAAAACCCACACAGGCCTGAGAATTCATTGGCCGCCTACACCCCCGCCGCCCCTCCCCCTCAGCTGCTGCTACACACACAGTGGGAGATTAAGGGATCACCAGAGGAGACCCTTTATTTTTATCCAATCCAGTCAAACACTTCACCTCTACCACACACACACACACACACACACACACACACACACACACACACACACACACACACACACACACAAGGTACCTTGACAGCAGCCCCTTGTCCCCACGGCCCGGCTCCTTCACCAGCCTTTATTTCCACCTGCAAAAGAAGCCGGAGAGACTGATAAGGCAGGCCACCACCAGGAAAGCAGGAAAGTCCTTCTGCTGCACTCCCAGCACGCGTCAGGGGAAGGGGGAAAAGGGAAGGCAGGGGGGCCTCGGAAAGAAAGGATAGCAGGGACCATCTTCCTGCCTCCAGCTGCCACCCAGACGCGCGGTGGATGGACTCATTCGCCTTCAAGAGTGTTTTTGTTTTCATTTCTCCCCTATCCACCCTCCCAAGATCCAGGAGGGCTCGGCCCCTCCTCCTGCGTCCGGCCTGGCCTCGTCCCTCCCCGCCCTGCCCGCTCTACCTCGGCCGGCCTCCTCTGGTGCATCGGCCGGCGGGCCTCCCATTATCCCCGCCGGAGCGCACGGAGGGAGGCACTGCAGAGGCGGCGGCGGCCAGCTGCCGGCTTGGCTCCCCTCCCCGCCGCCGGCGAGGCTGGTGTGGAGGGGGCGGCGCGCTCGCCAGCCAATCCCCGCGGCCGGCCGGGCGGGGGCAGGGCCGCCGGGGGCTGGACCTGCCCGACCGGGAGGCGGGGGCACAGCCAAGGGTGCCGTGGAGCCGGGCTGGCTGTGGCCCAGGCCCGCCGCCGCTCCCGGCAGGCTGGGGATCCCGGGGCACCCCCGCCTCCTTCCGAGTCGGAGACCGAAGGTAATACCCAGAGGCATCCTCTGCATCTCCAGGGTCAAAGACTGACTGCGCTCGGGGTCGAGCAGACGCTGGCGGGATTCCCCTTCAGGCCGCTCTCTGGCCCTAGGACACCAGCAAACTGCCTCATCCTAGCAGCAGCTAGGACAGTGCCAGGCACTATGATAAAAGCAATAGCCCCTGCAATCCTCCAAGGAAAAGAAAAGCCTTGGAGTGTGAACATTTTACCCCATTTTGCAGATGAGGAAATACGGCAAGGTAAGTGAAGTAACTTACCCAAGGTGACACAGCTAGAAAACAACAGCTCTGGGACTCCAAGCCAGGTCTGTCCCGCACTAAAGACCAGACTCCCAACCATTATACAGTTGTCTCCTCCCCACCTCCCATCAACAGATTTCCTCTTGAAGCCAACAATGCCTGTGGCTCAAAGCCTCACCAAGTCAGACTTGCCCTCCTTTGCTCACAAACACCCACACCTCACCCTACTATCGCTCATCCCTGCGGCTTGAACATAGGCCACCCCCTCCAGACAGCATTGCCTCCACCACCATTCGCAATGCTTCCTCCTCTTTCAGAAAGGCCACGGGAGGTGGCACACCCAGACTTCAGGGCTCCCCATCCCCTGGAAAGGCGGAGGAGAGGAGGCAGCCCAGACTCTGAGCCTTTGAAGGCTGCAACACCCAGGACACTGAAGGAGAAAGAACAGAATGGGGAGAGGAAAGCCCTGCAGTTCCTAGGCAACCCAAGAGACATCCTGCTTCACCCCAAGCCCTCCCTGTAGCCAACACCCCAGAGTTTCCATCATATGGTACTCTGGTACTCATGCATCTGGGTCAGTTCCTGGCTCCGCTATCCAGCTGCAGGACCTTGGTGGTGGTACCTTATCTCTCTTAGCCTATCTGTAGTTCTATTTTACAAATTAGTATTGCTCATGAGCAAGAGCAGCTACCTCATACACAGTTATGAGGAGTCTGAAAAAATGCCTCACAGTGCGTGCCACACTGAAGGTGCTCCTGACTATCACGCTTCGTTCTGAGAGAGCTCATGGTGTGCTACTTCTGTCTCACAGATGCGGCTTGCAGGACTAGTTAGGATGTGTGCGAGTGTTTGGTGTGCTCTGCTACCAACTCCACCACATCAGCCCAATTATGCCTGTCCCTGAAGCTCCAAGGGGGCACTCAGAATGGGGCAAGCTGTCTTAGGAGAGACAGCAAAGCTGGCCTCTGGTGAGGAGACTCCAGGAGGCAGCAGGGACCACACCTGCCTCACCTCTTGGGGACAAAGGGCAGCCCTACTGGGCTCCTCCCTAGGGCAGAGAGGAAGGCAGGTGACAAAGCAGGCCAAGGGGCACTGTCCTGAGCCATGTGCTTCTGCACCCCTTAGCTCTGACCTTGACCAGGCCAAGCGAGGTCCCCTCCTCTATCCTGGTCCCCAAAACCCCTGCCCCACCCACCCACCGCAAACACTGTCTGCTGCTGGATAAGAGCAACTAACACTGCTTGGATAGTAACGATCAATACTGTTGCTGCTACGGCTGCCACAGTTTATCAAGCCCCTGCTACGTACCAGGCCCTGTGCCAGCACACTGTGGGAGCATCTCATTTGACTTACTTCACACACAACCTTACGGGGAAATGGGCTTAGAGATGTTAAGTTACTTGCCCATCAACACACAGCTGGTGAGTGGTTAGCTAGAATTCCAAACCAAGCATTTCTCATTCCAGTTCTTTAAGCCCTCTCTCCCAGCCAGACTCAGGGAAATGCAAAGAGGGATGGGGTCACTTGAACCACACTACTTCCCTTTAAGCTATGGGTCTGAGAATAGTAATATTTTCATGCCTCAGAGACTTGGCAATGCTGCTCCTTGCCTAGGTTCCCCTGCTTCTCCCCCACCTGGCAAGCTAATACGGTACAAGGCTTAATCCAAACGTCACCTCCCACTGCTGCCTTTCCAGCTCATCTAGCCCCCATGAGCATCACCCCACTCCTCTCGGGGCCTCTTCTAGAGCAGTCACACCAAGTACAGTTATTTATTTACACGGCCGTCTCTCCCACGTGGGCAGGGGCCCTATCTTCCCCACTCACTAGGCTCTGCACAGAGCTGGAATGTGCTGAGCTGAGTTTCTACACAAGGAGGGTGGAAGGGCAGGGGGCTGGGCACTGAGATGCTGAAGCCACTCTCCTGGTTGGTCTGTTCTCTGAGGTCCCCAGAGATCAGGGGAACACTTGCTCTCCTGGGAGGAGAGGACCCGCCACCTGAACTATAGCCAAGACCCAGCCTTGTTCAGCCAGCACACATTTTCCTCACAAGGCTGCAAGAGCCACCCTGACTCTCTGCTTGAACCACCCCCTGCAGTGCCAACTAAGTCCCACCCCAACTGCAGGTCCCAGCCCACCCCCTGGCAGCCTGCAGACACACGAGCAGAGCCCATCGTCCCCAGGACAGTGCACCTGCAACCACCTCTATCCCACGCTGGCCTTCTGCCCTGTTCTGAAGCACCTGGAATGCTAGGGCTCCAAGGAGTCACAGAGGCACATACCGGGACCACCGTGCCTCCAGCAGGGACACTCTCCACACTTCACACCTGACCCCCTCTCCTCTCTATCAGCCCCTCTTTCTGTATTTGGGGCTTCACAGTGACCAACCCAAAGGTAACTGGGACCCCTCTCATAGGGGCTGAAGGTCTCTCCCCACTTTCCACCATGACCCCTAGACCCTACTGCACTCCCAGCAGGAGAAATGGAGTCACAGCCCTCTCCACTAGGGAAGAGGTGAATGGATTAACTCATTCTCAGAACCCACTAAATACCCCAACACAGAGAACCTCAGAAACACAGATCCTCACAGGCCAGAACCCATACAGATATATAAAGACTAGGAAATGGGGGTGCATCCAGACACAGATTTGGGGGGCTTTATAGGAGGATCAACCAAGCAGCAACCCCATGCCAAGCCCCATAATTGAAGCATGATGTATCATATCTTATTTACCCCTCAAAACAAACCAATGAGATAGGAATTATTAATGCCCATTTTACAGATGGAGAAATCGGGAGACTGAGTTGGGTCCTCATCACTCCCTCACTTGCAGCAATACAGGTGGTGCTGCTCTCTGTAGCTCTACGATTTTATCAACCTACCTCTTCTCGAGTTGGCGGGGGGTAGATGGACGACTTCTCTTCTCTTGCCATGGCTGTGTCCTGAACAAGGTCACTCCCCACAGGGCTTTACTTCAAAGCTCAGTTCAAGCCCCACTTCCTCCAGGAAGCCTTCTCAGGTTACCCGAGTCCTCTGCCAGCTGACAACACTTCCAGTGTTTCTCATTTGACACTTGGTACTGCTATTTGTCTGTGTATCCTGCCTCTCCAACCAGAATGGCTAGAGTCGTGCCTCTTCAAAGCCCTGGGTTTTTGTTTTTTTTTCTTTGCCCAGCATTCCACACACTGAAGGCACTTGGAATCCGATGTGGGGGAAGTCTATGACCTTCCCTTCCCTCTCCACCGCACAAAGGATCCTGCCAAAGAAACCCAACACCCCCTCCACCTTCAGAGCCTATGTTTGAAGTCACTGGTGTCCACGCATCAATTTCCACCCAAGTAATTGCAGCCCATCACACACACATCATCCCCTATATTTGAAACTCTTTGCGGTTGTCATGGGAACTGCCTTTGCCTTCATTCACTGATCAGGCCTCACAATTAGCTTTGGCAGCGGAAGTCTGTGTTAACGGCAATAGCGGGGAGGAGAAAGCCGAAGAGGTGGAAGAACAGCAGCAAGGGAAGAAAAGGTGCTCCTCCTTGGAGATGCAGGAGAGCCAGACTGAACTCGGGCACCCAGTGATGTCAGAGGGAAAACACAGCCAGCCAGCAACTCTACCTGCACACTTCCATGCCAACAAACAGAACGCACCCAGACCCCCCAGGCTGAGAGGCAGCAGTTGTGGCTCTGCCCACGACCCCACCCCCCCACCCGCCATGCTGTGCTAAATGCTTGTAAGAAGATCTTATATTCTGTGAACTTCGTCAGGGTCACCCCACTCCATATTCAACAGTTTTGGACCATCAAATGTCCCAGGATCCAAGCAAATAATTGGAATAACAGAAACTTAACTGGTTATTGAGAAGGTGACACAGGAATACTGAGTGGTTTAGAAACCTGGGGACAGCCCCAGGGGAAGCCTTCTAAGAGTAATTAACACAAAGCGTCTTACCTTCCACCTTGAAGATCCATGAACACCCTCAGCTGGTGCCCTGTGGTCTGTCTATGTCCTTTCACACCCCTGCCACCAGTCTCGAGCATTTGAGTAGCATCTCTGCACAACTCAGCTTCAGGGGAGATGCTTCCCTTCTCCTGGAAGCCCCACCTCATCCTTCACATATCACTCTGCTGAAACTCTCAAATCAGGTCCCTTTCCTTCCATGATGGGCTCTCTTGGCCTAACTGTGACTAAGACTGGTCTCTGCCCTCAAGGCATCCCTCCCTTGTAGCCCTACCAGACTGCTCTGTAATTATTTGTTGCCACGCTTGTCTCCCTGCCCAGACTGTGAGCTCATTAAGGACAGAGTAAATGCTGCCTCCCCTTTACCGCCAACTCGGGCTCAGCGCAGCGCCTCACACACAGCCAGTCCCAAGCGAGATGTGCAGAAGAAGGCTGGGAAGGCAACTTGCAGGTCTACCAGTCAAACCAGGTGACATCCTGCCTCCAGAAACTGAAGTGACACTAGAGAGGACCTGCCCTCCCCCGGCACAGGGGACACAGGAGGTCCAGGGACTGAGGAAACATTCCAGGAAGGTACCTCTCCTCCACATCCTTCTAGCACCAGCTCTTCTGCTCTCAATGGCTCTCAGCGCCCCACCCCATCCCGCACTGTCAACCGTCCAGACTGGACCCAGCCTCACCATGAGAAGATGCCATTCTCTATCTCCTCTAGGGCTCCAGGATCATTCCCAGCATCAACCAGGGAACCAGGGCACCCAGAGCTTACCCTTAAAGAGCAGAGCAGTCAATCAGAAGACTGGGACTCCCCTGGCAGTCCAGTAGTTAAGACTCTGCGCTTCCTATGAAAGGGGTGCAGGTTCCACCCCTGGTCTGGGAACTAAGATCCCACATGCCACGCAGCACATCCAAAAACATAAAATAAGATAAAAATAATAAAAAAAAACCAAAATGAGACCAGAGAGAGCCACTCAGTGTCCTTCCCACAAGAAAGACTCAGAAGGGAACAGACTCTAGTCTGGTACATTGTCACTTATTTTTGACCCAGCATCTCCACACCCCTTCCTGAGGATTCCTCTGGCAGTAATTAAATGGGGTTGGGGACTAGGGGGCACATGCATTCTGACAAACGGTCCCAAATGAGTCTACCTAATGCAACTTCCTTTTCATTTGGACCATCAAGAATTGCTCTGTACCAGTAGTGGGAGGTGCACCATTCTGTCCATGGACGCCCTGGCTGGCTGTGGGCAGGTGGGCACAATGGAGTTGGAATGCATACAGGTCAGAACCAGCAGTTCAGGAACAGAGCTTGTGCACCCTGAAGGAAGCGAGCAACTCCCCAGTGGTCACTGGAGGCCTGGCCAGTTACCCCACACTGAGCGCGACTTTTCCTCTCCCCTCCCTCAGTGACCAATAAAAACTCAGGTTATCAGATTTCTTAGGCAAATGACTGGAGACAAGGCCACAGTGGGGTGTGTCCACCCCAGGTGTGCCAGCAGGCTGGGCCCTGCAGAGACCCACTCAGGCTGATGCCTAAAGCCACCCTAAAGGACTCTCCCAGTCAAAGTGCAGCAGGGCTCAAGGTAGATAAAGGAGTCCTATTCCTTTCCAACACCTTCTGTCCTCCTGAGCATGCTGCCCTCAATCCACAAGGGAGCTGTAAAGAAGGGATGGGGGAGGGGAATCAGTGACAACTCCTGAGACCCGCCCCCCGCCCCCCGCCATGTGGTCTTTCAACTCACCCAGTCACCACACTGCCTCCTCCAGAATGAGAGGCCCAAGGCAGAGAGGTAACTGCTGACTCAGGGTGGGGTCCATGCCAGAGGACACTCAGACAAGGTTCACCAGGGCTGCTGGGCACGGGTGAGGGTGGGAGAGTCACTTCCCCCCAGGGAGTTTCAGAAAGTGTCTTTGAATAGGGAGCCACCCCTCATTCCTATTGTTTTCCTCACAGCAGATAATTTAAACATGGCTCAAGCCTTCAATGAGAAGCAATAAGCTTTGCTTTGGGTTAGAACCCAAGAAAGCACTGTCCCTGGGTCCAGGGACCCTAACCCAACTTCCTTATCCCTCTCACCACTTACTTTAGGGAGGGGAACAAGGACCCTAACCCCAAAAATCCTCCCAAGAATAGCCAACCAGGACAGCTACTTGCCCAACCCAGAAACAGGCTTCAGTGAGGGTTTAGAGACCATGGAGGAAAACTACATGTCCAGTAGAATTACCCACACAGATAAAAAAAAAAAAAAATACACACACACACACACACACACACACACACATATCTAACACACAAGCCACTTGAAAGGCAGCCAGTGTGACTGAGCTACTGAATTTCATGTTAATTAAATTTAATTTTTGTAGCCACACATGACTAATGGCATCCATATCAGACAGCTCAGGTAGAGCATACTTTTTAAATTTGGGATGTCATAAATACTCCTGAGAATTTGCTGAAAACTATGAACCCTTTCCCCTGAGAAAAAACACCCCTGCACATTCACACACTCAGCTGAAATTTTCAGAAAATTCACAGACCATATTCCCACCCAGCTCCGAGATTAGGTCTAGAGATCAACCAAAAACTTCATGGCCTAAGAACAATGTTTTATCTGCAATGTAGTTGTCTAAGGAATATGCTACACTTAACATAGTTTGAGCAAGAGACCACCACATGAGGAAGCCCCCACCTGATAGAGGACTTCTTCGTAACATCCTGGCCTCTACAAAGACCCATGCAGGCACAAGACTGGTTCTTCAGTCTCGGAACAGCTATAAGTGTCAGACAGCTCTTTTTTTTCAAACATGCACTCAGTCCACCTGCTTATAATTGCTATGCTCTAATAAAAGTTCTGCACATTCCCCAACACGAAGGAACTAACCCCCTCTTCCACACAGGACTCATCTTAGCCTGAGTTCCCCTACTTACTCATTTCCAAGCGGAACAACCATCTTTTTCAGTTGTCTTGCATGTGACCACTTTGACAGAGCTCATAGAGACAGGCTTTCAACACACCTTTTAGAGTTTCAGCTCTTCCTACCTGCTGGGAAGCCAGGGATCCTTACTTGTACATTTCTTTCTTTTTTAAAAATACGTGCAGGACTTTGGATTTACTCCAATTAAATTCCATTGAGTTTTGCTGAGTCCCACTGTTCCAGACTGCCCCAATCTCCTTTACCCATGTTTTACCATTCAACTTCAATATCACATCACCACTACTACTGCCACAACCACACACCTACCCACTGATCATACCTGCTCCTACCTACACCCGAGGGAAAGGGCACACATCTCTTCTGCTCCTAACCCTCCAGGCCCTTCCATGAAACCCAGAGTTCTATGGATGTGCTCCTGCTATTCACAACTACCACCAGCTACTACTCCCTCTTGGGGCTCCCATGTCCCAAGCCAGGCTGCTGAGCAGCAAACATCTTCTGAGAGCCCTTTCCCAACTGTTCTCAGAACACACACATATACACACTCATACACACAGACACACACACACAAGTTCTTAAAGGGGGTATTGATAACTCATAAGACTAGACTGAAATGGACTCCAGAAAAAACAAGAATAAACATGGAGTAAATCTCAAGATGTTCTTGTCTCCCTGGCCTACAGGGTAAAAATAGGTTGGGTCACCCTCCTTACTCCTGTTGGCAAGGGGAGTACTTTACCTGTGTTCATCAAGACTTATTTCTGTCCCCTTTTCCATGCCTCACCTCCTTCTCCACTCACGGAAGTGTCACAGACTGGCTCCTCAAACTCTCAGGGACATACAAATCACCTGGGAATGTGGTTAAAGTGCAGGTTCTCATTCAGTAAGTCTGATGTAAGGTCTGAGATTCTGCATTTCTAACAAGCTCCCAGGTGATGCTGATTCTGCCAGTCCACTGATTAGCAAGGTGGAAATACGGTTGAAATCCATTCAGGTCCCCAAAGATTCAGGTGAGCGATTTGCAGTCCAAGTGAGTGCCCATCAAATCAGCTCTCAGAGGAGTTCCACTCTAACTACACATTAGATATACCTGGGGAGCGCCAGCCCAATCAGAATCCTCCCCAGAACAATCAAACTACTGACAGAATCCCTGGGAGTGGGATCCAGGTGATCCCAACAGGGAATCCCTAATCCACACTGGTTAATAAAAATTCTGAATAGGGTAGTTATACCTGTGTCCTCTTCAGAATGACTCTAAATAAAAAATTGGCCCTCTGATCTATAAAGCTGGAAGGAAGCCCTATCATTTATTTGCAGAAATCCAGGTCCACTGGTTTGACTTGAGTTGCTTTGTAGAGAACCACAGGGATCCCCAAGCCCACCATTTGTCTTTCTAAATCTCATGAACCACCTTTTAAAAAATCTGCTCTAGGAATTCCCTGGTGGTACAGTGGTTAAGAGTCTGCCTGCCAATGCAGGGGACAGGGGTTTGATCCCTGATCTGGGAAGATTCCATATGCCACAGAACAACTAAGCTCATGCGACACAACTACTGAGCCCATGTGCCCTAGAGCCCGTGCTGCACAAAAAAGCCACTGCAATCAGAAGCCCGTGCATCGCGACTGGAGAGTAGCCCCTGGAGAGTAGCCCCCGCCCACCACAACTAGAGAAGAGCCCACATGCAGCAACAAAGACCCAGCACAGCCACAAATAAAAAAATAACTAATTTAGAAATCTGCTCTAGGATGGTCAAAAACTGACACTGGTTTACAATTTCCAGAACATCTCTGAAAAATTGAACTTTCTACCTGTCTCTGGTCTTCTGGCTCTCTCCCAATCATCATCTAATTCCACAACAATGCCATTCCATGGGCATACCTGAAGGTGTGTGGTAGGGAGCTGATGACTCAGATTCAGGTAGGGTAGCTGGCTCTCCCTCTCTAACCACACATGCCATGGTTTATACTTTTCCCAGTTTATACTCCCTGACACAACAGGGACCTAGTGGCTTCTCTCTGTCACCAGTTCTGCTCCAAAGTTGTAAGACCACCCTTTCCTTCTATGTTCTTATTGGGAACATACACAAGACTTTTATTGTCTTGAGCATCTCCCACCACCTCAGCACATTCTGGCCACTGGACTCTCTAATATTCTTCTTAAAGGGTCAGACTACCCTTGACTCGCACCCCATTTCCATGTAAAAAGCATGATCTTTCACCATCTACACTCACTAGACAGCTGCCCAAGCAGCCACACAGATGGTTCAGCTCTTAGCCCCCCCACCTTCCTCCTTAGGGCCCCATTTAGGACTGTTGAGTCAGCACTTTCTTTTTAAAAAGCAACCCTATCCCTCCAGCTAACTTCCCTTTTAGAGTCTGTGGCCATGGGGTTTAAAACTGTTTACATCTGAAAAACAATTTTCTGAAGTCTATGGTCAACATCTCTCCTTGCCCAGGCTTCTCCTTGGATTCACAAATGCTGAGATGGGCTCCCTATTTCTAAAGAGTCTCATCACTTCTACTTTACCAATCAATTCTCCCTTTGCTGGTGGGAACTGCTACCCTCCCGATAGCATCCCCCACCCCCACCCCCACCCCACACACAGCCTCCATCTTCAGGAAGACAGAACCACTAGCAGGTGAGGCAAGAATTGGTCAGGTGTTCCGATATTGTTGAGAGATCCCAAATTCCGAAGTATCTTTTCTCAACACGGGCATAGACCTTTGTTTCAGCCACGAAATCCACTTGGCTGAGGGCTAGACACACCATATATATTTCTCACCCACAGTATTCTCAATCATGCTTCCAACCTTATGTGTACATACTTCCAGGAAGGTTTTTTCACAAGGAGTTTTTCTCCTACTCTCTTTATCAAACGTTCACTTTCCTCACCCATGGGCAACTTTTCAGTCAGGCCGTGGGCCACGCCGGCTCCTTGCTCCTGGATATCCAGCCTCCTCCCCCAGGAAAGAGGCTAGCAAACTCCTCCCTCCTCTTGTCTGGCCCCAATAGTTCTACGAGTAAGCCGGGATGTCTTGAAATAAACATTTAATAAACAATTACAGCTCAGAAATTAACATATATAATTTTTATGAATAAGATTAGTTCTCTTCTAGATGTTCTAGGAGTGTTTTGTCACCATGCACTGATTACCTACCATGTATTAGACATTCTGTGTATTTTATCTCAATTAACCCTCACAAAGAACAGTTACCCCATCTGACATGTGAAGGGAGAAAAAAAAAAAAACAATGCTCAAGAGAATAAGCAGCACAGCACTTATTTTGGGCCCTGCATCTCCACACTCACCAAATCCTACTTTTCTAATCAGCCATCTTCACTGTGCTACAAGCCACCAGTCAGGTAAAAAGCATGTGGAAGTCAAACAGCCTCCGACATCAGCCTAGGATCTAAATCCTTCCTGGAACTAGGAAGGAAGACCACAGCTGCAGAAATGAACTCCTTCAGGTGTGTTACCTCTCTTTAGGGCCCAGAGGAGTAAGTAGTCACTTACCTCTGTGGTGGGCAGGCACAGGCCTGGGAGTTGCCTCTAGTATTAAAATATGGAATGCCTCTGACTAGAGGGGCTCTGTAGCACCACCTACCCACAGTGGGTAAAAAAGTGAGGAGCAGGGAAGGAGACAAGAAAATCAAGATAATGTTCCCCCTCTTACAGGATGACACAAAGCAGCTGTCAGCAGACAGCTCTGAGGAAGTCCCAAAGGAAGCTGGAGGAGGTGGAGACAGGATGGACATGAAGAAAGTATGCCCAGAAGAAGAGACACCGAGAAGTGTGGGTGCAAGGAGAGGGCCTGATCCCCAGGAGGCTCCTGGGATGCTCTGTCTTGTCCCACCTGAAGAGCAGGGGCTAAGATCTAAAGTTCTGTTTCCAAGGGATAGGTTTCCTCCTTTCCCAACCTCCCAAATCCTGGGACATGTCCCCTCTTTCACATGGCTGCTCGGACCTGGTGGTGAAGGTCCCAGCAGTCCCCTAGGGGCTGTAAATGCTGGGCTGGTTCCCTGGGCTCTCACTCAGGAACAGCCTAGAGGGCCTGTCAGCTCTGCCAGTGATACATTTGTCAAATGCAGTGTTGCCTGGACAGTGGTTCCCACGCTTTTAGCCTTCACAGACCAATTAAAAAAAATTATGGTGAGAGACACTAGTTACTATTCTGTATTTTGCCAAGTAAAGACTCTTAAAAAAAAAAAAAGATCTACTTTCTATCAACACTTCCATTCCATAAAAGAAAGTATATTTTCAAACATCAAAAAGTAGAAAGTACCTATCCCTAAAACAAAGTTCTGCTCTTTAAGTCAAACAAAGTTAGCTTTAAGACAAAGCTCACTCCATTGTCCCCTTTCCATGGTTTCTGCAGAAACCCAGAGAACTTGTCATGGGGCAGCACTGGTCCACAGATCAGAATGCGGACCCTCTGTCTGGGGGGAGCCACAGGACACCAGCTGCGTTTTCCCCAATCCTGGGGACCTTGAGAGGCAGCTGGCCATGGCAAGGTCCACAGGGATGTAGACATCCAGGGGCTTGACTCTAAGCCTCAGCCAAGTTAGATTCCTCCTCTCTTAACCACGACCACTGGCAACCCAGGGCAGCAGCTTACACATAAGGATGACAGGCCCCTGGCTACACTCCCAGCCCCTTTCACTCAGGTACACCTCCTTGTTGCCAAAAGAAGAACTTAAACACGGTTCACAAGAGCCACGCGTTCTAGGAACATCCAGCCCAGAAAGCTCATCCCCCAGGGTTTGACAGGAATGGAGTGAGAGGAAGGCAGAAAAGAAGGAGATAAACCCTAGAAGGAAGCAAGCAAAGGAACCAAGCCTTAAAAAGTAGACGGGGCATGTCCTCCTTATACCGAAACAAGAGCTCTCGTGCCCAGGAGTGAAGCCTACCCTTGGTCCCACCCTCCTTTCAGAAATGACCCACAGGGCACTGGGCCAGCAGGATACCAACTCCCCCGTAAACAGCAGCAACATAAAGGGGCTGCACGCAGACTCCCAGGCTGGGGTGGGGAGCTACAGATGTGATCCAGATGTCTGCTTTAACCTTAGACTGGGGAAACAGGGCACCAATCTGCCGTCCCTGGACCGTGATATGCAGCTTCCACAGGGAGCAGACATGAGAAGGAGAGAAGGGGCAGAAACATCCCAGCAACGGCCACTTTCCTGACCAAAACACTTGGATTTTTTCTTCCTAGCCACAAGACCACGGCCCCACCAAACTGGCGGCACAGCTCTGAACTCAGCGGTCAGGGAAATCCCAAGTGCAAGGCGCCAGCCCATCGAAGCCACAGGTGCCCTGGCTCCCAGAAGCACAGCGGTTTCCAGCCCAGCTGGAAAGGGCTTCAAAGGCCAAGAAGCACAGCCCCTCCACATCCCCAGGGAGAAGACAGGCTCAGAGAGGGGACCTGAGTCGTCTGAGCCCTTGGACAAATCAGTGGCAAAGCAGGGAAGCCCCACAGACAGCGCAGGCCCCGGTCTCTGTCCAGCGCCAGTCCCGCTGCCTGGAGCGACCTCGGCCGCTCCACCGCTCCTCCCAAGCTGCTTCACTTCACTCGTCCCTACTTCTGCCAACTCTCCGCTGTTACGGCTGCCACCAGCCTCACGGCCGGCAACCCACCACCAGAATGCAAAGGAAAGACGGCCAGTGCAGTGCCACTGTCTCTTCTCTCCCCTCTCTGTTCTCATTCCAACTCCTCCTCCCCTCTCTTGCCCTCCCAACTCCCAATTAAGGGAGTGCTCTTTCCCGGGGTTGACAGTGTCTCAAACACACATCATTCATTCATTCATTCATTCAATTAGCATCTGAGGGCTTCCTACACACCAAGGAACTAAGCCAAGTCCTAAGAACACAAGGCATAAAAAGTCCTTGACCTCAAGAAGTACTGTCTAGCAGGGGAACTCAAACCATGGGTTTCTCATTAAATTCCCAAACATTTTTAGGTACCATCCCCAAAAGGATGGCACCCAAAAAAAGATTTAGGGAAAGAAACATCCCATTCCATCAGGGCAGCATAAGACCATCCTGTCACTCCAAATTTTTCCTTCCAAACCCATCAGCCTCCAACCCTTACCAGACACCATCACTCCCGTATCACCCAAGCATTAGCGTGACCTTGAAATATATCTGAGGCTTCAAGCAGACAAAAAACTTCTAAAGATAAAGCTGGATACCATTGTCCCAAGTCAAATGCAAACATCAGGGATGAGAGTGCTAGCTCAAAGCCCTGTGCAACCTGGTTACCCTCCCACCAATTGTAAGCGCGGCAAACTAGCCCGAACCAGCTTCCGAAGACAGCTAAGCTCCTATTCACAGCCCCACTCAAAGTTGGACCAGGAGGATCAAAACGGGAGAATGGGCTTAACGGTCTTCAACAAGACTCTTGTGAATGCAGCACCCTCAAGGAAGGAACAGGGCTGTCAAGCAAGACCCAGCTTACCTCCTTGAGAAGCCCCACTTTTTTCTTCAGCACCTCACACTTGCGCAGTTTGCAGATTTGGTGTGTGCGGCGGTTGGTACAGCTGGTGCAAGCCCCACAGTTTTCCAGCCGCCGGCAGGGCTCACAAGTACCACACCGTTTCCGCTTCTTCCGCCCATCTCCACCCCCTCGAAGTTGGGGTTCACTCCCGGCCACTGGAAGCCCAGGCCCCTGGTAGCCCGCTACCATCACCTGGCCCTGAGGGAAGTCATAAAGGCCTGGCAGGTCCGGCTGGACTGCCAGGGGCACCTGAAACTGACTCATGACGTTGCCAGAGGTGGGGGCATAGGTGCTGGGGCAGAGCCACAGTCCAGCTTCCTGCCTGCAAAGGCCACCAACAAGTCCTTCTTCCTAAAGCAGTCAAAATCTACAGAGCGAAGCGGGACGGGCACCTCTTCTCAACCCCTCTTCACCTCCTCTGCAGCAGTCTGACAGGACTCAGCTGGGGGCCACTCTCCCACCTGCCAGGGCCCGGGATCTGGGGGAGGACATCAGCGGCAGTCCCAAGAGAAGGGATCATCTTGGCTGGGTGGGCTCTTCACCCTCACCCACCCTGGACCCAGGCATGAGGTGAGCAGGTGGGTGTGTGACGGGGGCAGGGTAGGGTGAGGAGGTTCTCCTCTGGCTTTTCCTTTCCCGGGTCAGAATGATGGAGAAGGCAGCGCGCAGCCTGGAAAAGAGACAGAAAGGGGAAGCGCATCACTCGGGGCTGGGGGACAACTTTCACTCTTCCTGTTACCTCTTCCTGCTTCTGGGAAAAGAGAAGTTGGGGGAAGAGAACGGGCTTGCTCTCATGAAATTCTGTCCAGAACCTCTGGCAGGGCACACTAGCACCCGCTCCCTGGTGGAGCAGGACGAGGGCCTGACGGGGTGTTAAGGAAACCTGGACAGCGAATTTAAGGGGGCGGTCAAGGTGAGATGTCTAAGAAAGTTGTCCTTTTCCCCACCCCGACGGGCTTGGGAGAGTTTTGCCAAAATTCCCACACGCCCCTCACTGGAGGTCGCTGGGCCTCCCCCAAGGGAGCACAGCTTTCAAAATAAAGTTTGCCGAGAGCTTCACTCGGCGGGGCTGCCCGGGCGCCCCGGGCACTAAGGCGGCCTGGAGCGGGGCGCGCCAGCGGTAGCCCGCGCCGGCCGCCCCGCCAGCGGGCCGGACCCTGGAGGGCGGCCCGCACCAACGAGGGGGCGCGGGGAGGGGGGCGCGCTCCGGCTCAGGCCCGGCCGCGCGCGCGCAGCCGCTCGGGCTCCTTTGTTCTGGGGCCTCGGCCGCTCGGCTTCGGCGGCTCCGCAGCCCCCGCCCCGCCCCGCCGCCCCCGCCCGGCTCCACTACACTGTGACCCCCAGTACCCCCGTCTCGTCTCCCGCAACAAAGTAGCGGGCCCCCCCCCCGGACCGTCTCCTCCCCTGCGCCCCCCCCAGACCTCCCCTCCCCCACCCCGGAGCCGGAAAGGCACCTACTGCACCGACCTGCCCGCCGCCTCCGGGGAGGAGCGCACAAAGGGGCAAAGTTTCCCGGCCCGCGCCGCCGCCACCACCGTCGCGGCCGCCGCCGCCGCCGCCTGGGGCGCCCGCCTCCTGGAGCGCCTGGCCCGACCGAGCTCGGCGCACGGAGCCCCCCGCCCGGGCCGATGAGGGGACGGCGCAGGAGGAAGGAAGAGGCAGCGGCGGCCGCGGCGGCAGCAGCAGCAGCAATGAAGGCGTCCGCGGGACTCCCCGCCCCCCGCGCGCCGCGGCACGTGCTCGCCCGGGGACTCCCCCGCCCGGGAGGGCGCGCACGTGCGGCCCCGCCGAGCCCCGCCGGCCCCGCCGCCGCCCCCTCCGCCGGGCTCGGGGCTGCGCGAGGGGTAGTTCCGTGGAGGGGGAGGGGACGGCGCGGGCGGTCCTCAAGCGGATGGGGGTAGGGCCCGGCCCGGACGCCGCGCCTTTGCACCTGCAGTGCCTCCCCTCCCCCGCAGTCGGTCCTCCCGGGACCCGGCCGCCCTCGTCGGGTTGGCCGCCCCCGCCCTCCGGCGCTTCTGCAGCCGAGCGGGCGCGGCGGGCGGCGCGGGGTGGGGCACGCGGACCTCCCAGCCTAGGCCCTCGGCCGAGCCGGCCTCGGTGTCCCCACTTCCTGCCACTCCCTGCGGGCCGAGCGGCCTGGGATGGCCCCGGTGCCCCTGGGAGTCCTGAGCTCCGGGCCCCACTGACCCCCCTCTCCTGGCCGCCGCTTGCTCATTCCGAGGCAGGACAATGGGGGACATCGCGCGTTTGCGTACCGAGTCTGCCTAGCGGGCAAGGAGGGGATACCCCGCGAGCAGAGGCCAAGGGCCAGCCGGCAGGAACCTTCGCCGGGATCTCAGCCCAGCGCCCTACCCAGGCGGACCCCGGGGCCCTGCCATCGGGAGCCTCCCCTGCGCCGCTCTCGGCTCTTTCGCGTCGAAAACAAAGACTAATCCGATACCCCCGCCCTGCCTCTCAGAAGAGGGGGAACGGGCGCGTCGCGGAGGGTAACCGAGGAGGACAGCGTTCAGGAGGGACTCGGACAGCCTCCGAGGGGTCGAGCCCTATAACCCATCGCAAAGACTTTGAAAAGTCACCCCGGGCTGTTTTCCGGCCCAGGGGGCATGGGGCCAGGCATAAGAATATTTCTAAGTTGCCGAACTGCCCGTTCTCTATGCTGCTTTTTTCCTCTCACCTGTTGTGCAGGCCAAGTTGAAATTCCAGGTTAGATTAATTCAGCCCCACCCATCTGGCCTCACTGCCAGGCTGGTCCCCGAAGCTACCTTCCACCTACCTGGGTTGCTGGGGAGAAGGGTGGGTCTCTAACTAACACACACACACACACACACACACACACACACACACACACACACACACACACACACACACACACACACACACACACACACACACACACACACACACACACACACACACACACACACACACACACACACACACACACACACACACACACACACACACACACACACACACACACACACACACACACACACACACACACACACACACACACACACACACACACACACACAGGCAAGTCCTGGCAGAAACATCCACGGGAGGACTGGCCTGACCAGTTTGGGCGGTGTTCCCCGAGCCAGGTACCTGGCAGGCGTCACCACTGGGCTGAAGCTGACAACTCAGCCAGAACTGGAAAAAGAGCATTCGGCCGCTTATTGAGAAGAAGAAAGTAACTGATCTCAAGCAGCGCTGTCCAGAAAGCCCTAGGCGGTAGGAGAAGCCCGCTTTCTGTCTGGAACTTCCCTCCCCACAGACCTGATTTTGACAGCCTCCTCGAGTGGCCAGGTTGTCAGCTGTGGGGAGGGTGGGGAACATGGCTGCAATACCTACTTCCTACTCTGGCCTTTGGGATAGGAAAGAATTTCTGTTCAGGGAAGTTAAGACTAGAACTGAGAAGAGATACCAGTGGAGTGTAATTTTCAGTCAAACATGAGAACAGTGTGTGGACTTGTAATTGTTTTTAATGTAATGAATGTTTAATGTTTTAAATGTTTTTAGTAAAAATTATATATTTTAAAGAAAACACAGGAAATAGAAAACTAGAAGACAAAAATAACCTCAGTACAACATTTAACTGCTATATTTCCTTCTAGTGTTTTCTGTCTTTAAAGTATTTCCTTTTTTTAAAAGATGGCTGCACTCACACTGGTTATGCAATCTGTTGTCCACTTTTTACTTAACATTATATTGTAAGTATTTCCCTATTTGATAGACCATCTCCAGATAGTGTGACAATGAAGAAGGTGGCTTAGGAGGCAGGGAACTGTGGGTTCCAGACCTGGCTCTGCCAGGTAGTAGCAGAGTGACCTTGGACTCATCAACTCTGAAGGAATCCATATAAAATACTTAACATAGTGCTTAATAAATAACAATTATTGTTTAATCTGTGTAACAACTTTGTGAGGTAGGTCCTATCTTGAAACCCACTTTACAGGTAAGGAACTAGATTAATTTGCTCAAGGTCACTCAGCTAGTGAATTGTAGACAGAATTTGAGCCCAGCATCTTTCCTCTTGTTTTCTATCTTGGTGAATGGCACCAGCAATTCACTGTGTCAGTTAACTCTTCACCAGTCATATATGGAAGAGGCATTTCACAAAATCCTCTGGCTTAGGTGACAAGGTGGATGAGGACCCCATTCACCAAGATAAAGTACAGGAGGCACTGGGGACATCTGCATGGAGCTGAGCAGGCTAGGTTGGGCTGGAAACACATGTGGGCCCCAACAGGGAGCAGCTCACGAGGCCTCTCGTTTGGAGGAGTGGACATGGAGAGTGAGAGGAAAAGGCAGCCAGGCCAGAGCCCTGAACACCAGCTCGTGAGGGACAGCAGCTGACAAGAAGCCAGCAAAGAAAGGAGACAGAGGAGCGGCCAGAGAGGTAGGAGGGAAACCAGCCCGCCCACCAGACAAGCTCTCACTCTGCCTCTGGAACCTTGTATTTCAGCAGTCTTGTCACTCATGCCATCTGCCTAACCCTTCCCACTTTAACCCCTTCCCAGTTTCTCCTGCCTGCCAAATTCCCATTCATTCTGCAAGTCTCTGCATAAATGCCAGTTCTTCCATGAAACGGCTTCGGGCTCAGACTCTGAGTCCCACCCACTCTCCCTCGCCAGAAGTTTGACGCTGCCTCCCTAGAAACAGTTATCTTACCTGTATTGTAATCGTTTGCACATTTCCCTCCTAGTTACTATGAGCCCTTGGAGGGTTGGGACCCTGTCTTTTCACCGTTGTAACCCTAAACCTAGACACTCAACCAATATGTGTTCAATGCAGAAAAGAGGTCAGGAGAACCTGATGAATGAAATATCCTAGTAACACCGAACACCCACAGGCTTCCGAGGTTTATTCCCGCTTGCTTTCCTACCTGCAGGAACCCTTCAGGGGCCCCTAAGATAAAATCCAAATTCCTTAGGCCCTGCCTTCCCAGGGCTGCAGCCTCCTATGCTGCCGGCTTATTCCTACTAGACCAGCGCTCAGGGCAGTAGAGCAGCTGGGATCGGTGGCCAGCGAGCCTCTCCGTCTCCAGGCAGCCTAGAAGCTAAGTGCGGTCCCGGATGCGCAGCGTCACCAACACCTGTGGACTTGTTAGAAATGCAAGCTCTTGGACTCCACCCTAAACCTACTCAGGCAGAAACTCTGGGGGTGGGGCGCAGCGCTCTGTTTTAACAAGCCCTTCAGGTGTTGCACCCTCAACTTTGAGAAGCGGACCAGAAGCTACTTCAGCACCTAGGCGCCGGCCGAGATCACGCCGGAGGCGCTTAGAGAAGGCGGACCCAAGGAGGCTCCATTTATAAACCGGCTTGGCAGGCCCCACCCCCAGGGGCCGGGGCTGAGCCTTTTAGGCAATCGCTCCGGTGAGGTCAGGACCTGGTTGCGCCGTTGGCCGGAGGGCTAGAAAGGGAAATAGAGTCTGGAGAGGGAAAAGACTAAAGGACTGCTGGCACTACATAATTGGCAGGGGGCGTTTCGCTGGAGGGGGATGGAGGTGGGGCTGGGGAATAAGTAGGGCTTCCATTGATGAACTGAACTTAATTCAGCACTGAGCAAAGGGCACAAGAGGTATAATTGGATGTGCGCGCGCGGTTCTTCCGGAAGTCACTGCGTGGAAGCGCCACTGCTGGGTGTTTGCCCAACCAGCAAATGATTGAATGTGACTGACCTCCGCTGAGGCATTTGACACCACTCCTTCCCTTTTAGGTAATAAGCAATTTGTCCTATTTGAAGAATTAGCTTTGTATTATGGGACCTTTTGCAGAAATGTAAATACACTCCAATGTCCACACTTCAGCTTGGTTTTAAAGACTGAAGGCATTGGGAAGTTCATTTTATGTTTCTTCTTTGGTCGTGTGTTGGTTAAAAACATTATCGACTAACATTTGCTTAGAGCTTTCCTTTTTCCTTTCCATACCCTTTCTCAGTCTGTCTGAAGAGTATACCAAATGTGCAAATGTAGCTTTCCTTTTCTTTCTATGGTATAGTTATTATTATCTGTGTGTGTGTGTTTTAGTCACTCAGGCGTATATGACTCTTTGCGACCCTATAGACTGTAGCCCGCCAGGGTCCTCTGTCCATGGAATTCTCCAGGCAAAAATACTGGAGTGGGTAGCCATTCCTTTCACCAGAGGATCTTCCCGACCCAGGGATCGAACCCTAGTCTCCTAAATTGCAGGCAGATACTTTACCATCTGAGCTACCAGAGAAACCCATTGTTCCTATAACCATTTTCAGATAAGGGAACTAGGCCTCAAAGAGGTAATTTCTCCAAGGTCATCCACTACTAAATGGCAGAATTAGGCCTACAATCTGGGACCTTTAAAATTAGCCTACTAGTGCTAGGGCTATTCTGGGGGAAGAAACTGGCATTTTGCTCTTGGTGAAAGGGAGATTTGTTAGTGGATTGCTTTTAGACGTGCAGTAGTTAGTGTGACATATGTAGAGTGTCTAGACTATGCTTTTGAATAACTCAGCAAATGCTTTCATGCTTTTTTTAAATTAATTAATGGCTGCACTGGGTCTTCATTGCTTTGTGCACCCTCTCTCTAGTTGTGGGGCCTACTCTTGGTTTCAGTGCACGGGCTTCTCATTGCATGGCTTCTCTTGTTGCAGAGTACAGGCTCTAGAGCATGGGCTCAGTGGCACAGGGGCTTAGCTGCCACATGACATGTGGAATCTTCCCGGTCCAAGAATTGAACCCATGTCCCCTGCATTGGCAGGTGAACTCTTATCCACTGTGCCACCAGGGAAATCCTGCTTTTGTGTTTTACAGCTATTTCTGTGACTTCATTTTGAATTTAGGTTCAGTTAAAGAGACTCCTTGTTCTCCTCTTACAAAGAACATGCAAGGGTCCCCTTCATAATGGAAAAGAGATTAAATAACCTAAAAATCTTCCAACATAAGGGGACTGGGCAGGAGGATGGGAACTTTGATTGACTCAGAGACTCAAGATGCTGAATACCCAACAGGAATAAAGACCTTGGTGCCCCCAAACCTTGGTTTGACTGCGTGTATCAATCAGGATCAGTTAGGTTGTGGTGGAGTAACAAGCAATCCCCCGGTCTCAGTGGTCTGACACAATTTCATGTCTCCATCATGAAATATGTCTTCTGGAGGTCAACAGGAGCTCTGTTTTCCATAGCCATTCAGGGACTCTGGCTGCTGCAGCTAGACATGCTGCCTCCTCAGCTCTGAAGGCAGGAAATGACTGTGAGGCAAACTGAGCGTGAACTCTTCAAGCGTTTACCTGGAAGTAACATAGATCACTTTTGCTCTGATTTCATTGGCCAAAGCAAGTCACAAGGGGGCAGGGGAATGCCATAGGTGCAATGTTTTCGTGTGCCTGGAAGGAGAAGCAAAAATATTTGGTTAATAGCACTAATAACTAATACATGGGGAATAGTATGTGTGAGATAGATGTGTGTGCATTTGAGGCATGTATTAATGCAATGAGTTCTGCCCATTTCTAGAACATTTCTCCCTCCTAGGGACATATATTTGAGATTTCCACTCTAATGGTTTGTCATTCCTCCCACTATGCAGGTTCAGTGATTTAGGCTAGGGTGAAAGAAACCTGAGTTGAGGGAAGCATGGTGAGAGAGGTAAGTAACAGTGGGGCAAACTCAGTAGAAATTAGTGTGTAAATAGAAAAAGAATCCAGAAAAGGAAGAGATTCAGGGTATATGTGTCATTAAGGGCCTGCCTCATAAAGAAAACTACTAAGATGGCATAGCTTTGGCAGAAGCATTTCCTGCTTCTTGCCATTCACTCTCCCTCATCCTTCCTGGCTAAACTCAGGTGGCACTCCAGGAGGCCTTTGATCTTTCAAAATTGAGCACACCGATCACGTCATGAGTTGGTCTGTCCCATCCACAGTGCAGTGGACAGGGACCATATCTTGCCCAGTGCCAGCTGCAGTCTGGGGTCTTGGAACGGAGGCAGAGAAATGAGCTGGAAGGCTGTTGCAGCATCCCAGGTGACAAAAAAACAATGGTCTCCCTTAGGGTAGTGGGAGTGGGGTAAAGAGAAGTATGTATAGGAGAGATTTAGGGAATCAAATAGCAGGAAGGGACTGATTGGGGGAGAGGTGGCAAGGAAGTTTCTCAAAGAGTAGCAGGGTAGACGGTAGCACCAAGGGGCCCACAGGAGGAGCAGGTTGCTACATAAGGTCAGCAAGGACATGTCCATTTGGGGCCCCTGTGGGACTAGTCCACAGAGAAACCTGGAGGCAGTGCACATAGGGGCCGGGGTTCAGGACTGGTGAGTGGCTGCACCCAGCTCCTAGATCTACCTCTTGGTTAAACGTCAACATCGAATCCTCACACAGGGGAGGAAGCCACAGAAAATATGTGCGGTGTAAAAATTGTGAAATTCCTGAACTACAGCTCCTGAGAATCCAGTTAGAGAAGAGCAAAGGTTTCACAGAAGGAGCTGCTGCTAAGTCGCTTCAGTCGTGTCTGACTCTGTGCGACCCCATAGATGGCAGCCCACCAGGCTCCGCCATCCCTGGGATTCTCCAGGAAAGCATACTGGAGTGGGTTGCCATTTCCTTCTCCAGTGCATGATCAGGAAAAGTGAAAGTGAAGTCGCTCAGTCATGTCTGACTCTTAGCGACCCCATGGACTACAGCCTACCAGGCTCCTCCGTCCATGGGATTTTCCAGGCAAGAGTACTGGAGTGGGGTGCCATTGCCTTCTCCGAGAAGGAGCTGAGCCTCCCTAAAAGGTTGCCTCAACCTCCACCAGTTTGTCTCATTAACTAGTTCTGTATGTTCCTCCCATCCCACTTCCTGCTGAGCAGGGGCCTACTTGTCCCATTTGAGACCTGAACTTGATATCAACTCCTTTCGTCCTTGAGACACCCCTTCCCCATATCCTCTTATGGGTGAAGGTCAAGCCCCATTTGCTCGAACTGTGCGATGCAGGGGGAAAAATCCTCAAAACCCCTACCAGAGACCACATTCTTCCCACTTAGCCATTGCGATTCATAGGTGCTCTAAAGATTGAGAAGCTCTGCCTTATTAATAGAAGTCTGCAAGGACGTAGGGATAAGAAGGTTAGAGAGAAAAAGGACACAGATGTCCCTCAAGCTGGGCAAGGCATTCTTAGAAACACCTGCATTAACGGATCCAGTCATTCCAGGTCATTCTAGCTTCATTCCTGGGGAGCTATTCTGTGTTCCCAACATTGCACTATTTATCTGCTAAACCAGGCAGGGGGGGTATCAGCTTATGTCTCAGTCTTCTTGCCAATCTCTAGGACTGTCCTAATGATGGCATGACTAGGTCATCACCTGCATCCACCTGATGATATTCAGCCATCTCAAACCACAATAAAACTTGAATTTGAATATCCAGCCTTTGGAAAACAATCAAATTATTTCTAGTGAATCAAAAGCCTGTAAGAGAGAAAATGAACATTAAGGTGAGGTGGTTCAAACAATGTATACCATAAAAGTAGTTTTGATACTTCCAAGTCTGGTTCCTATAGGAGATGGACTGTTTCTTGTGTGCAAGTGTTAGTTGCAAGTCATCCCCATGAACTGTAGCCTACCAGGCTCCTCTGTCCATGGAATTCTCCAGGCAAGAATATTGAGTAGGTAGCCATTCTCTTCTCCAGGGGATCTTCCCCACCCAGGGATTGAACCCCGGGTCTCCCGAATTGGAGGCAGATTCTTTACCGTCTGAGCCACCAGGGAATCCAGACTGCTTCTTAGTCTAGACCAATAAAATCCTGCTTAACCAGAAAAATTGCTCTTACTTAAGCAGGCATTTATTCATTGAGACCTGTAGCAGAAAAAGGGAACTATTTACCTGATCAAGCAATCAAAAAGTATTTCTAAGCATAAAATCAGTGAATCCTTCTGCATGTCAACAACCCAAGTTAAATTATAAACTCAGGGAAAATACTTACAAAACAAATGAAAAGAAAAAGTGTTATAGAGTTGGTATATAATAAAAAAGACACCCACAAGGAGGGGGAGAAGGCAACACTCACAAAAGAAGAAATGCAAATGACTGGTAAAGATATAAAAAATCCAGCATCATTAATTATAGCAAACTGACAGATCACAAAATGAATATACAGTTGACCCTTAAAAATACAGGAGGTTTGAACTAAGCAGGTCCACTTAACCTATATTTTTTTTCAGTAGTAAGTACTATAGTTTTGGGCTTCCCTAGTGGTTCAGCAGTTAAGAATCTGCTTGCAATGCAGGAGATACAGTAGACCCAGGTTCAATCCCTGGGTCAGGATGACCCCCCGGAGGAGGAAATAGCAACCCACACCAGTATTCTTGCCAAGAAAATCCCATGGATAGAGGAGCCTAGCGGGTTACAGTCCATGGGGTCACAAAGAGTTGGACACGACTGAGCAACTGGGCGCATACACACACACAGTACTATAGTATAGCACCATCTGTGGTAGGTTGAACCTGAGGATGCAGAACCAAGGATACAGAGGGTTGACTACACTATATTGGGATTTTGGACTTACCAGAGTGTCAGTCGGAGAAGGCAATGGCACCCCACTCCAGTACTCTTGCCTGGAAAATCCCATGGACGGAGGAGCCTGGTAGGCTACAGTCCATGGAGTCGCTAAGAGTTGGACATGACTGAGCGACTTCACTTTCACTTTTCACTTTCATGCATTGGAGAAGGAAATGGCAACCCACTCCAGTGTTCTTGCCTGGAGAATCCCAGGGATGGGGGAGCCTGCTGGGCTGCCATCTATGGGGTCGCACAAAGTCGGACACAACTGAGGTGACTTAGCAGTAGTAGCAGAGTGTAAGTGCCCTAACCTCCACCCTACCCCGTGTTGTTCAAAGGTCAACTGTACTCAATTTTGCAAATATTGTTAACAGTTTTCATCCCCAAGATATGCCACTGATGGGATCATAAACTCACATGCCCTTTTGGAAACAATTTAGCATGCTTATCAATAATCTTCAAAATGTTTACACCCTCTCAATAATCCCACTTCTAGGAAAGTGGGGCACAAAAATCAAGGTACAAGAGTCTTCATGGAAGGCTTATTTATAACAACAAAACTAGGAACAACCTAAATGTCCAGCATTACAGAATGATTAATTCATAAGATATAAGCACAGTAAAACATGATGCAGCTATTATAATTTCATTAACTTAAAAATTAAAACTAAATACAAGTAAATTATAGAAAAATAAGAATATACAAATGAGCAAAAAGAAAAATCTAAGGAGAACCTGCATTAGTCCAATATTAATCACCGTTAACATTGTGGATTATATCTTAAAAAATTTTTTATATCTTAATATTAGAATAGTGTTTTGAAAAATATTTGGGAACATTGGAAAATATTTACCATGTGAATTCAAAACAAAATAATCAGTATATATTGTACTATTAAGAATTTGTAAGTAAATATGCATAAAGATTGGAAGGGAATACATAAAAATATTAACAATGGGTCTCTGGATGATTTTTGTGTTTCATACTTTTCTTCTAAAATTTCTACAACAAATGGATATTATTCCTATAATTGAGAAATATTGATAGAAAACTATTTCTGTAAAAGGACAAGTGAACCTGCCTGAAAGCAGGTAGTTGAGAGAGCCGGATACAAATAATGACAATTAACAAGATGGTTTTGACTTTCACACTGGAGTTGTCCTAGAGAACTTAAGGCAGCCGTTGCCTGGGCCCTACTCCCAGAGATTCCAGTGGGATGGACTGAGCCAGGTCCTGAGCTTTATGCCCTTGGCAATATCTAGTCACTCTTGGGTGGGTGTATAATGTGCAGCCAGGCTGGGTGCACTTGCATAAGTCATCACAAGTTTCCCCAAGAGTTTAGGCCACTGTGGTCTGGTGGAGGAGGAACTGCCGGTCCTCCTCAGGAGGGCCCAGGTGGCCTCTCTAGCTGTGTGCTTTAGCTGAGTCATTTAACTGCATCTTAGTCTATCTGTAAAATGGGAATATTTAATGCAATATTTAGAGTCTGGCTTCAAGGAAGGAATAAATGAGAAAGTGCTGTGTGAAGTAGAAAGCATATAGAATGTGCTGTTTGTGAAAACCTGGAAACTCAGATGATAGCAGTTATCTTTGATCAATGAAATATCCTTGGCAACTTGGGAGCTCATGCAGATAAACAGTTTTTCTTCTAAGCTGTATCAGTTTTGTAATTTGATTTGATTCAGAGATCCTATAGGCAGGTGTTGTCAAATGTGGATGCCTGTGGCAGTCCTAGCCTGAGGGCCCATGGGCTGTGGACAGTAGACAAAAGATCTGAGTTGGTTCGGACCATTTGGTCATCTTGCTTTGAAAGGTGGCTGGCCTCTGGAAGCTAAAATCTTGTTCTCATGAAAATGTGCCTTCACCTTTTACACAAATACCCCAGACTGTCTACCTCAAAATAAATGTTCTTATCTAAACCATCTCCTTGGGAGATTATGTGGCTATTGCTTAAATGTCTTAGTAATTCCTCTTTTGAGACTGGCTTTGTCTAAGATACATTATTTTCTGAGTATTTTTCAACTAGTGAATTCATTTGCTATCCTTTAAAGAGAAGTTTAACCTTAGAAAGCAGCCAAAAATATCATTCAGAACCAAACCTGACAAGTAAGAAGGTATTCAAGCCTAGGTAAGACTATTTTTATGACTCTTAAATTTCTTTTAATTTGCAGGATCTTAATCACCATTTATTTGTTAATGAAATCAACTCATTTTCCCTGTAGAATGTTACATTCTTGCATCCTGGAGTATTATGTTGTTATCATAAATTTAAGGCACTGTTTCCATGTTCAGCTAGTTGGCTGTAGGCCTAAAGAAGGTCTGGAGTTATACCCAGCAGGGTAAGTGAATATAAAAGAACTAGAGTTGCTTTTCATAGGTTTCCCAGGTGGTACAGTGATAAAGAATCTACCTGCAATGCAGGAGACTCAGGAGATGTGGGTTCAATCCCTGGATCAGGAAGATCCGATGAAGGAGGAACCCATTTCAGTATTCTTGCCTGAAAAATACCACAGGATCACAAAGAGTCAGACACGAGTGAGTGACTGAGCACACACACAGTTGCTTTTCATTATGATGGATCAAGGAATCAAAGGTAGACAAGGGGATAATGAAGGCAAGAAAAACATTACAGAGAATTTTTTAAAAAGTAGTGTGGTCGGTGGATTAGAGAAACTGAGGTGTTAGATAGGAGACTGTTTGGACAAAAATGATAAGAGTAGGGTTGAAGAGAAAGAGTTCAGTGAATGAGAGGGAGTGACTGGGAGATGGGAGATCACTCAACTGTAGAAACAAGGAGATTCAGCTTTTGAAGAAAGAGGAACAATAGTTTGAGTGAAGACAGTTTATTTTTTCAGTGAAGCCGTCACTTGTGTCTGTCTTGCTCTCCAGTGTTATTCCCAGCACTCTGCCATGGCACAGTCCACAGAGTCTTCTGAGTGGTGAATAGAGCCTGGTTCTCCACTGGGACCCAGAAGCTGACTCAATAGGTAAGTCTGAAAAAGGTTTTGAACAAAGCCGCCTGTTTAGGATTAATAATTTCTAGCTTGTATGCTGATTAGAAATCTGTCCCTTTCTTTTGATAAGTGTGCTGTGGGTATACCTTACGCATTTGACTAAGGAGAAAATGGTGCAGTTCCTTCCCCTTATTGGGGCTAATACTGGATTTAGTCTCCTAAGAAAACACTAATCAGCAACACTGGGCAAATCCAGGCAGTTTTGGAATTATTTTTCATGCCAACCCAATCCACAAAACACACAAACGTAGTATTGTCAATAAGGACAATACCCAAATACTTTTTCACAAAAGAATTTCAAAACACTGACATGAATCCAAATTAAGACTTGCAGGTTAGCCGAGGTCCACACCTCCACACACTAATGAATTTGAGAAGTACAGAATTAAGCAGCTCACAGCCAGGACTGAGAGCATCGCCTGTGACTGAGAACTCCTGAGTTGGTTTTGCTCAGCGAGTAACTAGCTGTGTGGCCTGGGGGGTGGAGGGGACTTCACACCTCCCCCCACCTTGGTCTTTATCCATCAATGATCTCACACTCTAAAAGCCATCAATCCTAAGAACAATGAAGGAGGACACGAAGCAAGGAGAGCAGGTTGCTAACAGCAGGCACCCTACCGGCAGCGCCGTGGAGGGAAAGCTGGGTGCTGCCGAAAGAGTGAAAGAGCAGACTCTGCTGAGATGAAGTCCCTGCTCTGAAGGAGAAAGAAAGCCAAAGACAGAGCTCAATTGCTCCTGGCAATGCAACTGTTTCCAAGAAGGGAATACACAGGTCATCTGAGGTCAAGTTCAGGGAACGCAGCCAGCCGCCAGGCGGGAAGGAAGCTGCAGTGAATGCCCGCCTGCTCTCCCAGCCCTTCGTCTTCTGAACACAAGTCTCACGCCAGCCCCTTTGCCAGGGCGCTTCAGGGACCTCGGAGCCTCCTTCCAGACCCCGGCCACCTGGCTCGGGCCTTGCGGACGCAGCCCATGCTGAGGGCGTGGGAGAAGCAGGTGTGAGCACCCAGGCGGCACCAGCCGGTCGAGTCTTGGCCTCTCGCAGCGCTCTCCTGAAAGCCTTAGAGAGTTCGCGGTCCGCTGCCGTCCTCCTCCAGCCTCACGGCCTCCCCGCCCCTAGACACAGGATCCTCTCTTAGCTCCCTGCCTTTGCCATTGGTGTTTACCCCAAAGTCATTCTCATCACAACGTTTGCTCTGAAAATCCTTAATGCCCAGCTGGAAAGCCATGGGACCCATGAAGCTCCCATAGCTGGAAGTAGCACTTGTTACCGTCTGTTCTGCATCACAGGTGGGTCATGTTGTCTCGCCCAGATTTGGAATCGCATTGTATCCACTCTTCACCATGGCATCATGTGACTTCCCTCCTAGATCTGTGCCACCTACACATCTTTGAGGTTCTGCCACCATCACACCCTTCACCTCACCCTTCGAGGCTCAGCTCAGAAACAGACTTTGAAGGACCTTCCAGCTCTCCCCATCTCTCCACCCACACAGACATGCTGGCTCCAGTTTTTAAGTGGCTACTCAGTGCCCAGAAGTTTATCTCTGGTATTTCTGATCTTTGGAACGTCTCTGCAAAGTAGGTGCAGAGTCTCACTTTCAGAGGTAAGAAGAGAAGCTCAGAGAGGTTAAGAAAGTGTCTGAGTTGCACTGCTACCTTGTGGCCCAGCCAGGACTGGAACCCAGGCTTGTGTGAGACCTGAATCCAAGCCTTCCTTCCATTCCATGCAACTTCTTCTTTCACAGGGCAAATATTTTGAGCATAAGACTGTTAGGACCTTGAAGATCATCTTTGTTTTCAATGCAGGAAGCCTAAGGTGTCATGACTTGCCCAAGTCATGACTTGGCATGTGTCATGACTTGACACAGTTTCTTCCTACCTGCTTTCCTCATCTCTCCCAGAAACGATCTGTCAACTGCAGTGGTCCCTAATACCAGGTAACATTCCCTGGGGTCCCCAGTTGCAAGCCATCTAACACAACTGCTACACAACTGCCTGGCAGCAGGGCTCCAAATTAGACAGGAGAGAAAGTGGCAACAAGTTCAGAGTCACAGCTGTGCATAGATAGTGATAACCCAAACGGCAGTCACTTAGCATTTCTGTCTTGACTGAGGAGGGCAATCCAAAGCTGCTGCTGCTGCAGTTTTACTGAGTCAGGGCCTGGGCCCCTGCTTTCTCCTGCAGTTCCCTCCTCAAGGGATATTCATGGTCCCCAGTGGCTCCAGGATCACCTAGAGCAGGGGTGCTGCCAGAAGAATCTAAGGACTCACTGCCCATCTTCTGTTCCTGCCATTTACTCTAAGGATCTCCCAATCACATGATCTAGTCCAGAGGTGGATAAACTGCTTGAACCTAGCTGGGAGCTGGGCTGGGGCAAGTTTGTAGCATGTAGCTGGGATAAGGGATAAGGGTGTGGGAGACATTTCATTACTTAGTCCAAGGGGCCCTTCTCAAGCCCAGCCTACTTCTTTCCATTTGTTTAACATTTATGAAGCTACTTATACCTGTGTGCCAAGCACTGGAGAGACAAAGAGGAATAAGACCCATTCTGAGCTTATTATAAAGAGACAAGGAAACACATCATTTTAATGCTATGTGGCAAGTGCAACAATAAGGTATATGCAAAAGGCACTCAATAGAAGTAAAATGGCAGACCCCTGACCCAGCTGCGGGGCAAGGGGGTCAGCTGAGGCTTCCTGAGGGTACTTGCTGATGAGATAGATGAGAAATACTAGGAGGGATGTTGTTAGCTCCAGATGACTGGCTGGATGTTGGGAATGAGTGAGAGGAGCATTTGGCCACTACCGCTGGCTGCAGGAATGATGGGAGAACACTGAACAACGGATCTTCTCACAGATGCCTAGTGCTTTCTTGCCTCAGAGCAGGTGGTTGCTTTCCCACTGTTGCTCCCAAAGACATGAATTTGGGCCCTTCAGTCTCTCAGAGATTTAAGCCAGGTGCCCTCAGGAGATGAAGTCCCCCTGACCCTGGCCTACCATATCAAATATAGGAGCACAGTCTGCACCATACAACCTCCAGGCCAGACTCAGCTGGTGCTTCCCAAGCGTTACCCGAGTCTGATAGTCCCTAGTAGAAGCTCTGGCTCTAGAAAACCCACCTGTAGTGAACACCTGCCACCATGTGAAGAGGGCCACTGTCTGAGAACGTCCTGTGTTTGGGGACTTACCCACCTTGGTTGAAGGTAGAACCCACCTCCTGAAGTGAAGATGGACTCAGATACTGTTTTTCCCACACTCCCTTGCAGGTACTTGGCATATCAAGCGCCCGTGGCCTAGATTCTAAGAGTCAGCTAGCCCTACCAGAGTCAGGTCCCTGAGAACTTTCTGTGACAGCAACAGTTGTGTGTGGGGGGGTGGGGTCACATTCTCAGCACAACTGTGGTGGACCCTCGAGACCTTGCAGGTGATGGGCCCTAGGGCTTCATCAGGTTCATAGTAACTTGCTTCTCATTGCAGTTTAGGACCATGATGGAGTCTTTGGCTGTCATCAGTCCAGCAGAGGGCTAGGCTATGGCAAACATGGGGACCAGGAGAGCATGGCTTTGTTCAGAGGACAGTGAATAAAACCATTGAGCTGGAACAGGGAGTTCTCTCATAGAAGCAGGAGAAGATGAGGTTGGAGGACCTCAAAATCCCAGTTAAGGAACCTGGTCATCATTTTGTAAGGAGCACCAACATTTTTGAAAACTGAACTTTTCCTTGGGAATAATTGTGGATTTACAGAGAAGTTTCAAAAACGCCATAGAGAGTTTCCATATATCCCTCACCCAGTTTTCCCTAGTGCTAACATCTTATAGTGTATAGTACATTTGTTAAAACTAAGAAGCTGACATTGGTACGTTACTATTATTCAAATTCCAGACTTAATTCAAATTTCACTAGTTTTTCCACTAAAATTTTCTTTTCTATTCCACAATCCTCTCCAGGATACCATTCTGCATTTAGACACCAACCTTTTTAAAGGAGAATATTAACATTATTAAAGGCATTTTAGGAGAACCATCTGACAGCAATGGTCTAGTAAGTGAGATAGGAAGGCATTCCAGAACTTTCGAACTTCCAAATATATCCCACCGCCCAGCATCTGAAGGGGCTCACCACCTTGAAAGTGTAGTTGCCAGGAAGAGGAAACCTGGGCCATTAGAAGCATCTCTGTGCCTGTTCAGGGCTCAGGGGGCCAAAGATATATTTAGGATACACTTGGGAGCCAAAAAAAAGAAAACTCCTTCCTTGGGAATTCTCTGGCAGTCCAGTAGTTAGGACTCCATGCTTTCACTGCTGAGGGCCCAGGTTCGATCCCTGGTTGGAAAATTAAAAAAAAGAGAGAGAGAGACAGACAGACAGACACCTGGGAGCCTCCGCCTAGCAGTGCTGCAAGCTAGAAGGTCTTCCTGCCTAGGCACCCAAAGTTGGCTGATAAACCCAGACAGGCAGCCAAAGAAATGCGTGTTTGCCTTCTTTTCTGAAAGTCTAGACTTGTCTCCCTTACAATTCAGTTTGATGTTGTGGAAAGAGAACAGGCTCTAGGATCAGGATGGCCCAGGGTTTGAGTCTTGACTCCACCACTTATTGTGGGACCATGTGTGAGTTACTGAACTTCTTTGAGCTTCAGTTTCCTCGCTGATAATAACTAGTATATTAAACTTCCTTCATAAGATTATTGAGAGGATTGATTAACATTTACAAAGTGTTCAGTAGGTGGCCTGGCACACAATAGGCATTCAGTAATCAATTGGCTCCCTTGACAACAGGAGGGTGAGGGCTGAGCCCATAATTTTCTTGCATATCCTCAAAGTGCTTAATATTCGCAAAGCAATTCATACATTGATGATTGTGATCTGGAGCTCACAAACCCAATGACTTCAGAAAGAGCAGATCATGACTCCAACTACAGCATTCATTTATTGAGCAAGTCTCTATTAGTCACTCACTAAATATCAATAAATAGGTAACTGCCAGGCTCTGTGCTAAGTGACTAAGATGGTTTGCATCAAGAATGGCAAAGCCCAAGAGGGAGAGAGAACTTTATTCAGGTCTGATACATAGTCTGACATAGTTTAATAAGCAGAGGGCCCAAGGCACAAAGCCTGGCTACTTGTGTGAGGGGCGAGGGAACAGCCTCACAGAGAGAGGAGGAAGAGACTTGACACTGTCAGAATAAGTAGGTCTTCCAGTAAAAAAAGAGAGAGGAAAATGTGAAAGAGAGAGAGAGAGAGAGAGAATTGCATTATGTGGGAAACACAGGTCGTATTGTGGAACCTATGTTAGTTAGTCTTGTATGGAATGAGTGGTGGGAAATGAGGTTATCAAAACATGGCAGCTGGAATACTTCTGCACAGGAAGGGCTGTGTGGGGGTGGGGCCTGAGACCCAACTGGAAGCTGCAAGTAACCACTGCTTTTTTTAACACATGGTTTAGTTGAAGGGAGGGCTTCCCAGGTGGCTCAGTGGTAAAGAATCCGCCTGCCAATACAGGGGACACAGGAGACCCGGGTTTGATCCCTGGGTTGGGAAAATCCCCTGGAGGAGGAAATAGCAACCCACTCCAGTATTCTAGCCTGGGAAATCCCATGGACAGAGGAGCCTGGTGGGCTAGAGTCCAGGGGATCGCAATAGGTCAGATACGACTGAGCGACTGAGCACACACACACACACTTTAGTTGAGGTATCTTGGGAAAGAGATGATTACTGGTAGTAGTGATGGGCAGGGCCTGGGCAGGGAGTGGGCCTTCCAGCATGCCCATGCAGGGAAGGAGCCATGTAAGCGTCATGACAGAGCAGGTAGAGTGAATGAGTCAACAGCAATATCCACTACACGTGTGACTAGAGAAACAAACCAAGGTGCAGAGAAGATTTGCACTATTTCAGAGATGAACAGGTAGACTTTGGTGAAAAAGGAGGGCATGATGATAGTTAGAAGGGGCAAAGATGACTTCAGAGTCTGGTGAGTCAACTAGGTGAATGGAGAAGCAGAAGTGGATTTTGTTAGCTCAGGTTGGGGGTGGGTGTAGCGTGTGGGTGGGGATGAGACGCTGTCTTGTACACACGGAGCATAATGGGTGTCCAGGTCATGATATCCAGAGGTCAATATAGCTGTAGCTTTAGAAGTCCTCTTCCTGTCTGTAATTTGCTTCAAAACCATGTGTCAAAACCAGGTGGGTAGGCTATAAGTAAAACAGAATTGGCTATGAGTAGATAACTGAAGCGGGTGAAAAAGTAAAAAATTAGCTCATGCTAAGGGGGAAAATAGCTGCCCTGCCATTCATCAGGCTGGGAGGACAGACATCGGTAAGTCTAGCTACAGTTACCATGAAACAATATTCCCCCCAAGGGCACGCTGCAGCTAAAGTGTCATAACCACCCCCTTCTTTGTGTGACTACTGCTTTCTGACTCACTGGGAAACCTTGTTCTCTAAAATGATAGACCAGAAACTTTGCTGTTTGAAATTTTATCAGTAAAAATGAAACACCCTCCTGTTGCCAGGAGGATCTAAGTCACTTTGACACAGGGAAGCAGTCTTGATTTGCAACCCAGGTTCAGAGCCTCAGATAAGGGGCTTCTGAACACAACATTTCATGTTTAGCTTAACTTTGCACTTCTTAAGGAAATGAACCTGGGTCTAGTGTGCAGTTCAGACCAGATGTTGACTCCTGTTTTGCTTTGAGTCTATCAAAACATGGCTTCTTTTAAATTTTATCTAAATTCTATCCTTACCCTAAATCCTGGTAACTCTTTGTCTGTTTGGTGAGACACCCCAGTTTCTCTGGTATGTGGGTTCCTTCATTTGAATCAGTTAATAAATCTGATTTTGCCAAAATACAGGTCTGTTCCCAGTGATCTTAGGCTGACTGATTACGTCATGAGCAACTGGGATACAGGAATTCTCTACACTATTCTATCGTAAATGATACACGTTTTCCATTACTTTTCGAAGTTTTTAAAAAGTCCTCACCCCATGTTAGCAGTGTGCACCATGAGTGTTTGAGGTCTCAGGCAGAATGATGCCCCTCCCCCCAACATGCAGACCCTAATTCCTGGCACCTGTGAATCTTACCTCACTAGCAAAAAGGACTTTGCAGATGTAGGTAAGGCTAAAGACCTTGAGATGGCAGAGTATTCTGGACTATCCAGATGAGCCCAGTATAATCAAGTGGGCCCTTAAAAGCAAGAAACTTTCCTGGCCGTGGTCAGAAAGAGAAGAGATGGCGGAAGAGTCAGAGATGCAATACTGCTGGCTTTGAAGAGGAAGGGGCCACAAGCCAAGGAATGTGGGCAGCTTCTAGAAGACAAAAAAGGTAAGGGAACAAGTTCTCCTCTAGGACCTCCAGAAAGGAATGCAGCCATGTAGATAATTGATTTTAACCCAGTGAGACCCACGTAAGAGTTCTGACCTTCATAACTGTGAGATAATACTCTGTACCGCTTTAAATCACCCTGGTGGTAATTTAGTATGGCAGCAATAGAAACCAATGCAAAATCACCCAGAGGAGTGAGCAGAGATAGATATGAGCCAAGGGTGCCTGGGGCAACACCAGCATTTCAGACTAGAGGAAAAAAGGTGAGGCAAAGAGACAGAAAGGGAGATACCAAGCATTGGAAAAGCCAGAAGAGACCAACAAAGGAGAGTTTCAAGAAGGAGAAAGTGGTCCAGAGACTAAAACTGCCTACTCTTTAAAGTGACGGCTGAAGATTAAGTAGTAGTCTTTCAAAGTGTATGTTATTTTCTTTCTTCATATTCCCAGTGATTCTTGCATTTGTATATAACAAATAAATTTCACCTGAAACTATCACCTTCTCCCTTATGTTAAAGGCCTGAGAGTTTGAGAACTTTCACAACCTCAATCCGCATTATAAACACATTAAGGTAATTATTCTGGTTCCAGAACAGCAGATTTTACCACATGGTAATGATCAGTACAAAGAAATAGAGGAAAACAATAGAATGGGAAAGACTAGAGATCTCTTCAAGAAAATTATAGAGATACCAAGGGAACATTTCATGCAAAGATAGGCACAATAAAGGACAGAAATGGTATGGACCTGACAGAAGCAGAAGATATTAAGAAGAGGTGGCAAGAATACACAGAAGAACTATACAAAAAAGATCTTCACGATCCAGATAATCACAATGGCGTGATCACTCACCTAGAGCCAGACATCCTGGAATGTGAAGTCAAGTGGGCCTTAGAAAGCATCACTACGAACAAAGCTAGTGGAGGTGATGGAATTCCAGTTGAGCTATTTCAAATCCTCAAAGATGATGCTGTGAAAGTGCTGCACTCGGTATGCCAGCAAATTTGGAAAACTCAGCAGTGGCCACAGGACTGGAAAAGGTCGGTTTTCATTCCAATCCCAAAGAAAGGCAATGCCAAAGAATGCTCAAACTTACCGCACAATTGCACTCATCTCACATGCTAGTAAAGTAATTCTCAAAATTCTCCAAGCCAGAGGAACCAGAGGTCAAATTGCCAATATCCTCTGGATCATCGAAAAAGCTAGAGAGTTCCAGAAAAACGTCTATTTCTGCTTTATTGACTATGCCAAAGCCTTTGACTGTGTGAATCACAATAAACTCTGGAAAATTCTGAAAGAGATGGGAATACCAGACCACCTGACTTGCCTCTTGAGAAATCTGTATGCAGGTCAGGAAGCAACAGTTAGAACTGGACATGGAACAACAGACAGTTTCCAAATAGGAAAAGGAGTACGTCAAGGCTGTATATTGTCACCGTGTTTACTTAACTTATATGCAGAGTACATCATGAGAAACACTGGGCTGGATGAAGCACAAGCTGGAATCCAGATTGCCAGGAGAAATATCAATAACCTCAGATATGCAGATGACACCACCCTTATGGAAGAAAGTGAAGAAGAACTAAAGAGCCTCTTGATGAACGTGAAAGAGGAGAGTGAAAAACTGGCTTAAAGCTCAGTATTCAGAAAACTAAGATCATGGCATCCGGTCCCGTCACTTCATGGCAAATAGATGGGGAAACAGTGGAAACAGTGGCTGACTTTATTTTGAGGGGCTCCAAAATCACTGCAGATGGTGCTTGCAGCCATGAAATAAAAAGACGCTTACTCCTTGGAAGGAAAGTTATGACCAATCTAGATAGTATATTTAAAAGCAGAGACATTACTTTGCCAACAAAGGTCCATCTAGTCAAGGCTATGGTTTTTCCAGTAGTCATGTATGGATGTGAGTTGGACGATGAAGAAAGCTGAGGGCCGAAGAATTGATGCTTTTGAACTGTGGTGTTAGAGAAGACTCTTGAGAGTCCCTTGGATTGCAAGAAGATCCAAGCAGTCCATCTTAAAGGAGATCAGTCCTGGGTGTTCATTGGAAGGACGGATGTTGAAGCAGAAACTCCAATACTTTGGCCAGCTCATGTGAAGAGTTGACTCGTTGGAAAAGGCCATGATGCTGGGAAGGATTGGGGGCAGGAGGAGAAGGGGACGACAGAGAATGAGATGGCTGGATGGCATCACCGACTCAATGGGTATGGGTTTGGGTAGACTGCGGGAGTTGGTGATGGACAGGGAGGCCTGGCGTGCTGCGATTCATGAGGTTGCAAAGAGTCGGACACGACTGAGAGACTGAACTGAACTGATATCTTGGAAGAAAAGTTATGACCAACATAGACAGCATATTAAAAAGCAGAGACGTTACTTTGTCAACAATGGTCCATATAGTAAAGGCTATGGTTTTTCCACTGGTCATGTACAGATGTGAGAGTTGGACTATAAAGAAAGCTGAGCACCGAAGAATTGATGCTTTTGAACTATGATGTTGGAGAAGACTCTTGATAGTCCCTTGGACTGCAAGGAGATCCAACCTGTCCATCCTAAAGGAAATCAGTCCCGAATATTCACTGGAAAGACTGATGTTGAAGCTGAAACTCCAATATTTTGGCCATCTGACGCGAAGAGCTGACTCATTTGAAAAGTGAGTAAGCTCTGGGAGTTGGTGATAGACATAGAGGCCTGGCATGCTGCAGTCCATGGGGTCGCAAAGAGTCAGACGCAACCAAGCGACTGAACTGAACTGACACTGGAAAGAAATGTAGCTGTTTTGTTACTCCTGGTTACTTGACTCCGGGGGACCTTCTAATCCAAGGCTGAGAACAGCCCACCCAGCCTGGCCTGCCAGTGAAGACCTAATCTCCATATTTTTTTTTTTTAATAAATTTATTTATTTTAGTTGGGGGCTAATTACTTTACAATATTGTAATAGTTTTTGCCATACATTGACATGAATCAGCCATGGGTTTACATGTGTTCCCCTTCCTGGACCCCCCACCCACCTCCCTCCCCATCCCATCCTTCTGGATCATCCCATTGCCCCGGCCCTGAGCCCTTGTCACATGCATCGAACATGGAATGGTGTTCTGTTTCACATATGATAATATACATGTTTCAATGCTATTCTCCCAGAACGTCCCACCCTCACCTTCTCCCTCAGAGTCCATAAAATTGTTCCATGCATCTGTGTCTCTTATTCTGTCTCGCATATAGGGTTATCGTTACCATCTTTCAAATTCCATATATATGCATTAGTATACTGTATTGTTGTTTTTCTTTCTGGCTTACTTCACTCTGTATAATGGGCTCCAGTTTCATCCATCTCAGTAGAACCGATTCAAATGTATTTTTTTTAATGGCTGAGTAATATTCCATTGTGTATATGTACCACAGCTTCCTTATCCATTCGTCTGCTGATGGACACTAATCTCCATATTTAAACACCTCACCCGGACCTACTCCTGCCCACATTCTTAAAGTCCCAAACTACTCCTCATTAAAATATTCACTCTCACCAGACCAGCACAGCTACCAATTTGGAAAATGACAAACTGTTTCAGGTGAGACTGTTGACTGCTTTGAGTATCTCAGAGAATATTTACACTCTAAAGGCTATGTTTACAAATGGAAAGAAACACTTTATTTGCAGATTTTCAGACTTTAAAAGAGTGTAGAGAGGAGAGCATTCTTAAATGATAAGCTCATTAACCTCATCAAGTTTTGTCAATCTGGGCCTAATGCCTCATTCTCACATGAAAGCCTTGGCACAGGACATTTTTCTCTGCCTAGATACTTCATTCTTCAGAATAGTTGTCACTTTTGTAGGGGGACTGTCACAGATTATGTTGGCTCTTTCTGTTATAGGCCCCCACAGTACACCTGCACATCTTTTGAAACGGTCACTACACCTCAATACTTGGTCCGTGACTATCACCCTCTCCATTAGATGACAGTTTCTGGGAGGTGAGGATGAGGTCTGCCTTGTGCTGTGTTCACTGTTACCTTCTTGGTCTCTAGCATATGGGAGATACTCAAATATTTGTTGATGATTGAATAAATGAATGAAGGGTGCGGACCTAGTGCTCTTACTCTGGGTTTACAGGTGATTTCTACATTAGTGGCTCCTGGAAACTTAAATAGCAGTCAAACATTTGAGCCCCTCAGAGCTCAAGTACCAAAACCATTGACTTTCCAAACACACCTAATATCCTGTGTTCATCCCTGGTCTTGTCCAAAGCCCGAAGCGGCAAATAGACACACGAACAAGTGGGACAGATTTTCAACATGGTGCCAAGACTGTTATTTTTCTTGGCCATGACAATTCAATGGGAGAAAAGATTCATCTTTTCTACAAATAGTGTTGGAATAACTGGATGCTGCTGCTGCTGCTAAGTCGCTTTAGTCGTGTCCGACTCTGTGCGACCCCATAGACGGCAGCCCACCAGGCTCCCCCATCCCTGGGATTCTCCAGGCAAGGACACTGGAGTGGAAGAACTGGATGTATGCATGCAAAAGAATGATGTTGAATCCCTTCCTTACACTCAACACAAAAATTAACTCAAAATGGATCACAGACCTAATATAAGAGCTAAAACTATACAACTCTTAGAAGAAAACATAGCAGATATTTGTGACCCTGGGTTATTCAAAACTTTCTTAGACATGATGCCAAAATAAGTTGATAAAAATAAATTTGACTTCATCAAGATTAAAAACTTTCATGCTTCAAAGGAAAATATGAGTAAATTATCTATGTAACAAGGATTTGTATCCAGAATATATACTCTTATAACTCAACAAAAAGCCACAAAACACAATTGAAAAAATGGATTTGAACAGACGTTTTTTCCCAAAGAAGATATACAAATGACCAATAAGTATATGAAAGTTATGTTCAACATCATTAGCCATTAGTGGAATGTAAATCAAGATCCCAATGAGATACAGCTTCACTCCTGTTAGGATGGCTATAATCAAAATGATAGATGGCAATGATGTGGAGAAAGTGGAACACTCATACACTGCTGGAGGGAGTGTAACATGGAATTTCGGAAGTTTAGCAGTTCCTCAAAAAGTTAAACGTGGAGTTATCATCTGACCCAGTAATTCCATTCTTCAGTATATAGCCAAGAGAAATTATAACATACGTCCACACAAAAACCTGTAGATGAATTTTCATAGCAGCGTTATTCGTAATAGTAAAAATGTGGAACCCTCACATTCATCAATGGATAAATGGATAAATAAAATGTATATTTACAAAATACTTAGTCATAAAAAGGAATGAAGTACTGATATGTATTACAACTTGAATGAATCTTTAAAAACCTTGAAAATGAAAGAAGCCAGTCACAAAAGGCCACATATTATGTGACTCTGTTTACATGAAATGTCCAGAAGAGGCCAATCAGTAGAAATAGAAAGTAGACTGCTGATTGCCCAGAGCAGGGTACAGGTGGGTGGGGATTGTGGGAAAGTGGGGGATTGAGGGTGACTGCAATTGGTATGGCATTTCTTTCTGAGGTGATGAAAACATTCTGGAATTGATTGTGGTGATGGCTGTACAACTCTATGACTATACTAAAAACTACTGAATTGAACACTTTAAATGGGTGAATCGTATGGTATATGAATTACCTCAATAAAGCTGTTAAAATTTTTTTAAGTAGGATAAAGAAATGCTGTGCTATTTCAAAACTTCACACATCTATTAGAAACCAATCTCACATTCGTTTTCCCAAGTATCAGGGGAAACGCAGGTTTCTGTCTTCTGGGACACTCTGGGTCCCAAGCTCAATCATTTTCTTGTGGGCCTGTGCAGCTGTTAAGGGCTCAGTGCAGGAATTCTGATCCTGATGAATCGTAGATCTGTAGGCTTCTTTCAATGAAGCACTTCAATTCTATAGTGGAGTGGAGTGGAGTCACTCAGTCGTGTCTGACTCTTTGCGACCCCATGGACTGTAGCCCACCAGGCTCCTCTGTCCATGGGATTCTCCAGGCAAGAATACTGGAGTGGGTTGCCATTTCCTTCTCCAGGGGATCTTCCTGACCCAGGGATCAAACCCGGGTCTCCTGCATTGGAGGCAGATGCTTTAACCTCTGAGCCATCAAGGAAGCCCTCAATTCTATAGAGTCATGTATTTTTCTCTCTTAACAATAAACTGTCCTTGAAGCTTGAACTGCAGCACACAAAAAAATTTTCTTTCTTTCCAGCATAGACAAATTCACTCCATGAAGTTAACCTGAAACTCACTTGGTAGGTGTTTGGAGCAGGCCAGAGTGCCAGGATGACCAAGCCCTAAATGTCATATGCTGAACTTTTAAGCTTGTGATTTATTCTCTCCCTCTTTCCCCCCTTTTCTTTCATCCAGGTTCTTCAGCTTTGGGACAAAGGTCTAAGTACCCACCCCATCACCCACACCAAGAGTGCTGGATGGGAAGAGACAGAAAAGCTTCCTGGAGTTTGAGCTCTATTTCCTGGTTCTGGGGGCTCACGCTTCACATCCACCCACTCCTGAGTCACTTTATTCCCCTTCTTCATGCCTAAGGCAGAGCTTGGTCAGGGTTCTGAAGCAATTCCTGCCCTGGCATGTCAGAAGGAACCAGTGAACACACAGGGAAGTCTGACAGGTGAAGGATTTAAAAACAAGCAAGGACTTTTCTCAAGTGAAAATGGCTAGTCTAGAGGGGAGCTCAGAACAGTAGGTACAAGCTGAAATAAATGAACAACTGGATTAACAAAATCCACAAAAGCATAGACTTTATTTAAGAAGTCCTTGAGATACAAAAGGAGACTAGAGCTAGGTCTAAGGATAACAGAAGCCTAACCCCCTGAGTGTCAGAGCACTCTAGAGGTAAAAGCAGGTGGGAACAGGGGACAGAAAGGTGAGTGGCTTGGTATTTCCTGGCTTTAGAAAGTCAGAGAGCCCAGATCACAGCTAGACCATCCCAGTACTGGTTATAGATTCTTTACAAAGGTGTTTACCTGTGGGAAAGAGAAAAACGAAAAATTAAATTTCACATTTTCAGGAGACTATACACTAGTCCATCCATAATGCATATGTAGCCAAGCCTTCGAGTTTTTTGTGAGGAAGAGAACACAGGTATGGAAAGGAAATGTGACCTGCCCAGGGTATCAAGTGGCAGAGCTGGAGAGAATCCAGAAGTCTCATTTCCCTAGTTCTAGAATACCTCAGAGGAGGAAGTCAGCTAGAAAACACATCTTACAAGGCAAGTATGTAACAATTATTAGCCCCAAATACTTTAGAGAATAGAGATTATATTAATAACTTATCCAAGGCCCCACAGGCTTTGGAGTGTGAAATGCAATTTGAGGCGCAATGCATAGGACCCATACTGAAGTTCTGAAGTGACATAAGTGTAAAAAAAGAAAAGCAGGAGTTAAGGTCTTCCCCACCCTCCTCATGAGCTCTTCTTGTTTGGTTACTTCTTCCGAAAAATCATCATTGACATCCAACACGAGCACTGGAATGTTCAGCAGAGCCTCAGAGTGGAGCCTGTAAGAAGCACGGATATTTAGGGAACAGAAAAAAGACGGTAAGCTTCACATACTCACCAGTCTTAATAATTCAGAACAGCTCTAAGGTCACAGGGCTTCTCAGGGAAATTTCATGTAAACAGTTTAAAAAAGGAATTCAATAAAGTTGGATGGAAAGACGAGACTGAAATTTCTTTTTAGTCTGAAGACTGATACTGAAGGTCAGAGCCCCAAACAATTTAAATGGATAGCACACCAAGCCTGAAGGGAGGAAAGGCTGAAACTAGGAATGTTAACTTAGCACACACTGACAATTTTTCAGCCCTTTACCCTGAGCCAACTACTTCATCATCATCAATCACCATGTTCAGTCTGGGGGAATATTGAAAAATAAAAAAGCTGGGAAACAGAATCTAACAAAAAAAGTTTCTTGGAATATATAGATTATATCCAGTATTAAATTTCTGATGGGGATAATGCTTGACAATTCCAACCACTTCCAGGACATTCTGAACCTGCTTAAGGGGCTGCATGTTCAGCTTCCTGTATTTTAATGACTGGCTGCAGGAAGGCAGGCCTCTGTCCACTACCACTCTCTTCTCCACTTACGGGGTTGTCTTGTGGACAAGCCAGGCTTCGTGTTGACCATGAAGCTGTTCCAGATATGCCAGCTCAACTTCTTTCTCCTCTTCCCTGGCCCTCCGGTGTAGTCTCTTTAAACAAACCTGAAAAACAATCCCCAGGCTCTGCTGAGCTCATGGGTTAACTCAGCTGTTACAAAAGCTGGGGGGCTCTCAGGCCTACTTGCTATGTCTATCCTGAACACTAGCGCTGTGACATTCCTTCTGCTGCCTTGTTTTCTTAGTGAATCACAGGTTAATGGCAAAATCATCTACCCTAGGAACCCAGAATTATTATTTTTTTCCTCCTCCCTGCCACATCTAGAAAGTCACTGAATTCTCTTTCATCTCTCTCCAGTTGGTTCTCTCCTTGCCTCTCTCTCACCCCTGCCATGGTCAGGTCCCCATCATTTCTCACCTGGACTATGGAGCAAGAGACTTCTGACTCTCTGCCTCCTGGAGGCAGTGAAGTGTATGGAAAGAGCACAGGCCTTAATATCAGAAAGTCCAGGATTAAATTCCCACCTTCACCAGGCACCAGGGTGGTAAGCTTTGTGAGCTTCCATTTCCTCTCATCAACCCCATGGGTCACTGTGAAGACTCACGGAAGGGAGCCCATCAGTTCCTGGCAAATGCTGTCTTTTCTTCTACTTTTCCTGCTCAGTCCACCCTTCCAGAGTATTGCAATATACAGCTGTCCCTCAGTATGTGCAGTGGGGGTTGGGGGGGGGTTGGTTCCAGGACCCTCTGTGGATATGAAATTCCAAGGTTGCTAGAGCCCCGTATGTGTATGAAATGGCAGTGCGCTCTCCACATCAGGGGGTTCCATGTCTGGATTCGGAGGGCTGACTGTAACAGTATGACTCTCCTTGCTTAAAGTACCTCACAGGGTGCTTATTGCCTTCAGTCCCAGGTGCAAGGAAGTATGAGTAACATCATATTTACAAAAGGGTAAGTAATTTAAAGTCATGTCATATCACACATTCACTCTGGGGCAGAATGCAAATTCTGCATAGGTCAAAGTTCAAAAAATAAAAAAGTGAGGCATGAGACTCACTCTGTCCCTCAGTTCTTCCAGAGTGTGCATAATTCTAGTCTGTCTTCATCTGATCAGAAAATCTGAAGCACAATGGCTCAGGGAATGTCACCTTCTCCTTTACTGGTCACACAGGGCCATTCCCTGAGAGTCTGGCCATCCCTCCTAACTCTCCATGCTTGACATCCTTAGCTCCTTCCTCCCCTGAAGTCGGATGTGACCTCCTGTCTGCAGTACAGACCAAGCTCTTTCAGATCTCAAAACTTTTGCTCTGAATGTCTGCTTTGCCTGAATTGCCTTCCTTCCTCTCTATGCATGGCAAACACTTCATTATTCAGTGTCATCTGTCCTAGGAAGAACACGTAGATTAACTCACTGATTTAGGACTTCTCTCTTTCAAATAGTTAAGTTTTATTCCCAAATGTAAACTTTTATCCCCAAATATAATGTATAATATTCCCAAAGAGGCAATCTTCGCTGTTTCCCTCTTGTACTGTCTTTTCTCTATGGAAAGAAAACCAGAGAAACAAATTTCATTTATGATCTTCTGCCCAACTTTTCAAATTGATTAACACAGGTTAACACTCTAACATGCTAATACTTTTAGCACTTATCCCTTTTCATCTCTTTCCCTTGAATCAAGAACTGTTCTAAAGTTAGATGAAGTCCTTGTCCTAGGGATTCTATAATCTAATTAGATAACAAGTAAAACAACATATGCAAAACAGCAAATCAGGTGCTCTACTGTGAGGTTTGGATCTTAAGTACAGAAGTCAGATAAGGAAGACAGCAACTGGGCTGGGGCAGTCAGAGGAGCTTCCTGGAAGAGTCAGGGGCTCCCCCTTCATCGCTGGTAGCAGCTTACTCAGCACCCCTCTGTGAGCCAGGCACTCTCTAGGCCCTGGACAAACACAGACCACTGGTGGCATTTTAGCTATATCAGATGACAGAGGGAGGTCTGCACAGCGTGCTCTGAGGGCACAGTGACTGGGGGAGACCCAGAAGGCAGGCCAGAATCTGTCTGGTTCAGGGCTGAGCACAGGGCCTGGCAGGGCAGGTGGTCAATACATATTTATTGCACATACTCATTGAATGTTTTCATTTCTGACCTAGTCTATCTCTGTTGACCGTTTGCTCCTACTCTCATCTTTTTCCATCTCTACTTTCCTTCACTCTGAACCTCCTCTTTTTCCTTCTGTCATTCTGTCCCTACATCTTTTCCTCATTGCTGCCTGCTACAAGACCTCTTCCCCTGTTCCCCTGCCTCCCCATCACACAGCTTTACAGCCCTGACTAACTATGACCCAGTGCTCTACCCCACTGATGACAGATATTAGTGACTGTTGTCTACTTTCAGAAAGATTTTACACATATACAGTCTTACCTCCACTTAAAAAAAATATAAAAGGTCTCCCACTTAGTTCTTATTTTTCTTAAGAATATGTTTTGAAGATTGTTATATGTCAGTATAGTACCTTCTAGTTCTTTTTCATGGCTTCAGAGTTTTTCAGTGCATCGATGGAGCATAATACATTTAACTGGCCTCTACTGATGACTACTTGGGTTGTTTATAATAATTTGCTATTATAAACAATGCTGCCCTGCACATGAGCCATTTTGCCTATGTGGGAGCATATTTATGGAGTAAATTCCAAGAAGCATGATTAATAGGGCAAAATTATGTACCCTGCTAGTATACACTGCCAGATTGCCTCCTTAGAGGCTGACCAATTCACACTCCTGCCAGCAAGGTAGCTTCAGGATTTCTAAACATAGCTGCTGCTGTTGCTGCTAAGTCGCTTCAGTCGTGTCCGACTCTGTGCAACCCCATAGACAGCAGCCCACCAGGCTCTCCCATCCCTGGGATTCTCCAGGCAAGAACACCGGAGTGGGTTGCCATTTCCTTCTCCAATGCATGAAAGTGAAAAGCGAAACTGAAGTCGCTCAGTCGTGTCCGACTCTTAGCGACCCCATGGACTGCAGCCTACCAGGCTCCTCTGTCCATGGGATTTTCCAGGCAAGAGTACTGGAGTGGGGTGCCATTGCCTTCTCCAACTAAACATAGCAAAGCTACCTAATTTTCCTGAGAGAAAAATATTATCAGAATTAATGGAAATGCGTATTTTTTAGAATGTGACGTTATGTTTTCAATTATACACTAGGGCAGAGCAATTCTTTTTATAAAAGCTATAATTATTCATTCATTGCTGGCAGGCAAACACTGATGCTAAAGTCTCTCCTGTTAAAATAGGCTAACATTTCCCTTTGCACTATTAATTTACTTAATAGAGCAAACTTTTCTTCCCCCCCAGAAGCCTAGGTAAACTTCTTATTTTGAACATTTGGTGTAATTCTTGCTTTACTGATATGGTTACAAGTTCTTAAAAAAAAAAAAAAAAACCAATTTTGTGCAAACAGTGCTTTAGTCTGGTTCCTCTTTACCTCAGTCCTCATGGGGAGGACACGCTGAATGTGAATAGGAAAGACAGTGCAGCTGGAAACGGCAGCTGCCTGCTTCACTCCACCCCACCCTCCTGGAAGAGCTGTTGTTTGGACTGCCTGAAGTCAGAGATAGCAACTGGACAGGGACTGCTCATGGGTCTGACCACTGTACTTCCCAAGCCCCACACCCAGGTGCCACTTGTTTCCAGGTCTTTGCAGCACAGGGTGTCCAGGCTGCAAACACGGCCTGGTTCTTGGAGGCACACTGGCCAGCTGCACTCTCTCTTGCTGATTCTATGGGGCACGGAAGCCCAGCCATTTCTCTTCTGATTTTTTTTTTTTTTTTTTACTGTTGGCTTGCTTGCTTTTTACAGTTTAGTGAAGAGTAGGTAGGAAGGAGCAAAATGCCCTACTCAAGCCCATCACAGGAGCTCTAAGTCAACATCTGCCGGGACTCTACACTGGGGACTGGGCGCTCACACAACTTTCTACACAGAGATGTTTCACTTCTGTTCTGCTCTCTCACAGTCCCTCTGGGTCTCACAGCAGAGGTCAGGAGTGACTTCAGGGGAAGGATATCAACATTCTCGGTTCTAGTGCCATCAAAATAGCACCAAAATCCCCATCCAATCCCAAAACGAATAAGCAATTTTTTTCTACCATCAAGTTGCAGTAATCCTTAGTCCTTCAACCAGCTGAAATACCTCAATTCGTCTCTCCAAAAAGATGTTATCAGCCACACCTAATAATTACAATCACCACCACCGTTGTTATCATCATTGTCCCATCTCACAAAGTCATTCCAAGTACACAAAGATGTGAGGAAGACTTTCTTCCTTTCCTTGCTGGGTCCCAGTGTCCCAGCAGGTTAGGTCAGGAACCAGGAAAAGATTAGGTGTCAGTACTTTCAATTCTTCTCTTAATGCTTAGCCCCTCAACCTACTGCTGCTTTCAACTCTCCATCCCATGAACTCCTACTGAAACCTGTCACCTCTTCAAATCCAACCACAATCCTCACTCAGTTCAAGTCCACAATGCTCTTAACTCATCCTTGGCTCAGGCCATGAGCCTTCCTGGGGGCCAGGACTTTCCTCTCACCCTGAACTCTACATTCGGCTACCTCAAACCATCCTTTTGGCAGAGACCTCCTTTTCCCCTAAACACTGACACCAATCCCTGCCCCTACAGTACAGTCACCTTCACAACTGGTCTCTTCTATTCCTGCTCCCAGGAAATGACAACTACTGCAAGAAAGTCATAAATGTGCGAGGCTGCCACTTTCAGCTTTGTTCTTTTCACAGAAGGTTCTCAGCCCTCTGGCTTCACTGCATCTCCAGTTGCTGCTGCTGCTGCTGCTGCTAAGTCACTTCAGTCGTGTCCGACTCTGTGCGACCCCATGGACGGCAGCTCACCAGGCTCTGCCGTCCCTAGGATTCTCCAGGCAAGAATACTGGAGTGGGCTGCCATTTCCTTCTCCAGTGCATGAAAGGGAAAAGTGAAAGTGAAGTCGCTCAGTCGTGTCCGACTCTTAGCGACCCCATGGGCTGCAGCCTACCAGGCTCCTCCGTCCATGGGATTTTCCAGGCAAGAGGACTGGAGTGGGGTGCCATTGCCTTCTCCGCATCTCCAGTTGAGTTTCACTTAAACCCGAGACCCTATTTACTTCCGTGGAATCTCTTTATTTCCTCACAATCTTCAGAAGCTCCTGACATAAAGAGCCCCAATACCTGGTCCCTTTCACACCCAAAGCCCTTGCCTGCTGCCACCCTTCCTGAGGTCAGGCCCTTCCATCCGGTTCTCTCCCCTCTGGTTCCTGGGAGCCTGTGTCACGGGGACTCTCCCACCCATTTTCTGACCCTGGCTCTGCTCTCAGGCTTCTTCCTTCCCCAAGACTCGGTCATATCCTTAAAAGCCTGGCCTCTAGCCTGAAGAGAACTCTCCCTCCTAAGATTATGTGTCATACCTGGCATTTGACTGTATGTCAGATATCTGTCTAAAAAGGTGAGAGCAAGACATCCCTCAAAAAATACCCCCCTCCTTGACTCCCACTCCAGAAGAGCCCTTAGAGATCACAAGTCTGTGACTGGATTGGACAGACAAGGACCCCTCCAGGGAAAGGTTTCCAGGGCCTGCCCGCGGTCACTGCCTGTTGGCAGAGCTAAGGACCCCTGCCATCTCCAGACACTCCACATCACCACCCTACTGTGTGCTGGGCTGACCCCATGGTCCAGGTCAGAGGTCATGGGATGCAATTCCCACAATCCACCATGCCTTACCAGTGTCATCCTTACGGTTCAAAAAAGCAGACTATGAATTAGGAGAGTATCAGGATGAAGTGAGGAAACCCTCTTCATCCTCCTGACATGCTAGTCAAGAAACCATTAAGACTACCATGGACTCTGATGACCCAGTTAGAGGGAAGGAAAAGCTGAGGCAACTGGCTACAGGTTAGCTGGTCAGAGGGTCGAAATTGTAGATCCCAGTGATAAAGCCCAATCTTCTCTAGGTGGTTGCTACATCAAGAAGGACCCTTTAGCCCTCTGCTGCAGAAAGCCTATGGGAATTTGGTCCTTGTGCTAGAATGGGAGGGTGCTCATCCACTGCCCTCCGTGCTCCAGGTAATACCCACAACCAACTTTCTCCAACTGGAAAACAGAGGCTCACAGAACATCACTTCTTAAGTTTCATATGGCCCTAATGTTTAAGGCTTTAAATTCTGTCTTACCTGGGGAGAAGCCTGGAGGTAGATGAAGCCATGTAATCTGAGCTGGCTGGCAAACTCCTGCAGGAGAAAATAATGCCAGTCCTGATAGATATGCCATTCAATGTCACTGAGGGAACCATTTTCAAAAAGAGTCTTTGCAAAGATATACCTGGTTGGAAATGTAGGTGGGATGGGTGAGGGGAAGAGAATGGGAAATGGAATGAAAGGCAAAAGAAAGAAGCAAAAAAACATTAATAACGACTTGTTCCACGTTTGTCCAAACCACTTAACCTTTTTGGCTCCTTACTGATTTTTAAGAAGTGTGAATTTTTCACCTACATCTTTCGCTCAATACTGAGAATAGCATTTAGATTTCAGAGGCCAAAATCTCTGAATGGATTAATCCACTGGAAGAAAAAGGGCACTGAAAGACAGAGTCATTGGTCGCTAACAATTTTCCCTCCTGGAAACCAGTCAAAACGTGTGCAAATGGTACACGTAAACTTAAACTTGTAAGATTTCATTATTACTGTAAGTCAGCCCCCAAACAAAAAACAACCCAGTATAAAGCACCCACGACTTACTTTAAGGACTCAAGGGTTCTGAGGCTCCAGGCTGCAGAGCCATCCTTCTGTCTAACCGAGAAGTAGAGGAGGAACTGTATTTAAGTCCTGTCCCCTATGGAGCAGGAAAAGCATTTCCTACTAACTGCAGTATCACCAAGAAAACAAACTCTCCTCCAAAGCAAGCCTCCTCTGCTTCTGAGCTTCTAATCCAGATACGAGAAGGCTAAATCTAAAAATCAATCTCATTTTGCCCCTTACTTACTTCCGTAACTAAAGGAGCATCTGATAAATAGGAAGTTGGAGCTAACTAGAAACCATCGTTTCAGGAGGGGCAATTCTGCTTTCAAACCTCAGGCATCTTGATACAAAACACAGTTCACATCTTAAGCAATGAATTCCAGTTTCTAAGGGAATACTCAGCAACTGGCTACTTCTGGAAAAATGAAATTCAGAAGGCTTGTCTGTGAATGGCTCAGGGAGGTATACACCACAAGGCTGCAAGTGCTGCATAAGAGAATGGGTTGAAGAGTCACATTCCTGAGTCTGACCTGGCTTCAACATTCACTAGCTGTGTCACCAGAGGCAAGTCATCAAACTCTCAGGCTGCTTCTTCCTCTGTACATAGATAACAGTTGAATCTAATTTGTAGAGTTGTGAGAACCATACATAATTCTTACAAGATGCTTACAACAGTGACTGGCACATACTACTAAAGACACCTTAGCTGTCACTGTAACTACTTCATTGTTAGGCTATGAAGGCACTAATTTGGGAGCTCTAGAAGCCAACTCTTCCAGTCTGAAATGGCTTACCTATAGCCTAGCTGAAGGCAACAAAGAAAAGAGGTGAATTTCTAATTCAGTATCTGAAAAATGTTTTCAGCTTCTTTATAAGTAACATGGAAATGAAGATCTTATAAAGAGCAAGTAAATATCTGTTAATTAGGTTTTTTTTTAATTAATCATTTCTCACTGTGATTTTAATTTGTATTTTTTTTTTAAATAAATTTATTTATTTTAGTTGGGGGCTAATTACTTTACAATATTGTAATAGTTTTTGCCATACATTGACATGAATCAGCCATGGGTTTACATGTGTTCCCCTTCCTGGACCCCCCACCCACCTCCCTCCCCATCCCATCCCTCTGGGTCATCCCATTGCCCTGGCCCTGAGCCCTTGTCTCATGCATCAAACTGTTAATTAGTTTTATAAAAGGCCCTGGCTTTTTTTTGAGGATGAGCACTTCTTTATTTCTCCAAAGCTGGTAGTGAAGGGGTGAGAGGACGTAGAGGCCGTGGTGCTAAATGCTGAGGTGGGTGAGGGTGAGCCACTGCAGCCTGAATGAAGGGGCTGCAGGAAAGAGCCAGCTTAAGCACCAAGGCATCAGGGTCCCTGCTCGAAAACCACACGCTATTGTTTTCTTTCAACTCAAACAGAAAAGATTTAGATTTCTCCCTCCTTGTCATCCACTCTCCCAAACAAGCTATGTTCCTCCTTTGGAACACATATAACACACCTGAGCAGGGGTGCAGTCTCAGAGTTCCCTGTCAGACTAAAGTCACCAGGAGGGCAGGAACTGGGTCTGCTCTGCTTACTGCTGCAGCCCCCAGGTCTGACCCAGTGTCTGAACACAGGTGGCATTCAACAAATCTGTTCACTTGCTGAGCCAAATGAATAAATTTTTAAAGGAGTGGAAAGGCTCTAAATTACCATCAGGGTTAGAGTGTGTAATCAGTTATCCTTTCTGTCTCAAAAACGTCCCCTCTGAAGAAAACATCTAGGATGTTGTAGCTGCCCATAGTGCAATCAGTTGTCTTCCTTTACAAGTAAATGTTAAGATCGTGTACCTTTTTATTGGCCATGCCATGCCACATGAGGGATCTTAGTCCCCTGACCAAGAATCAAACCCACGCCCCCTACAGTAGAAGCACAGAGTCTTAACCACTGGACCTCCAGAGAAGTCTGGAGATCTTCTAAAGTCCACGTACCTTCTAAACAAAGTATTTCTATTTTTAAGGGGTCTCTCACATGTCTACCTCACTAAAAGGGCTGAAAATCAGAAGACCAATGGCGAGTATGTTTCCAGGCAGGTAGCAATATGTAATTCATCTTCCTAATTCAAGAGGCAAGGCTTGGGAGAGGGGAAAGGAAAATAAATAGTAGTTTATCCAACAGTTGAAAAAACAACAAAAATCTATAGCTCAACCATTTACAATCCACATATTTAGCTTTTACAAAGAACAGGCTCTCTCTTGGGGTCCACAGAGAAGGAGTGCCTAGCCTATAGGGTTTGTATTACATATCTTGAATGATTTTTTAAGTAATGCTTAAAAAAATCACAATACATTTACAAATGTACCCTTATTTTTCCCCCTCCAGGAGGCTCTATGGAAAGACTAAGAAGTAGAGCTAGTTTTTGTAATTTGGAAGTAAACAGGTAACCAATCTAGCGTCTTGAGAAGTGAATGGACAGGGCTTCCCTGGTGGCTTGGTGGTAAAGAATCTGCCTGCAGCAGACATGGGTTCAATCCCTGATCCAGGAAGATCCCACATGCCCTAGAGCAACTAAGCCCATACGCCACAACTATTGAGCCTGTGCTCTGGAGCTGGGGAGCTGCAACTACTGAAGCCTGCATGCCCTAAAGCCTGTGCTCCCCAACAAAAGAAGCCACTGCTCCTCTGAGCACCACAACAAAGAGTAGCCCCCACTCTCTGCAACTAGAGAGAGCCTGTGCAGCAACAAAGACCCAGCACAGCCAAAAATATATAAATAAAAATATAAAAAAAGACGTGAGCAGACAATAAAAGTGAAACTTTTCATTCTGATAATTCAAAGGGGCTTGAGAGCTCATCATGCTTTGAGCCACCATCTCACACTGACACAGATCATTCATAGATCATTCAGATAAAAAACCCTCAGTGATGTCCAGATCAAGGCACCCTCACTTCATCTTCAAATGGCTGAAATACAAGTCATATCCTGGTCTTGTGGCAGAATCAGAAATTCCGGAGTATAGACGGACTAGCTCCTCTAGAATAGAGGGGCTGAATTCCTAAGCTAGCTGCTAGCCTTCGTGAAAAGTGACTCCCCACCTCACTCCCTGGGGTAGATTGGACAATGCCCTTCCCTGGACCTATGAGAGACTGGATATCTCTTATAGACTCTGGCCAATAATAAGTCCTCTCACATGAGAAAGAGTCAAAAATGGTTAAATCCAAGACAGAAGTCAATTTTTCAGATGTGCTTCTACTCAGAAATCCTTTCTTGAAGAATAAAACAAGGATAAATGTATTTCTCCTATCATTTTAGCAACACAGATTTTAATTCCATCTGCTTTTTTCTTCAAGGTGATAACCAGCCACTGATTGATCTGGTTTGCTAGAATATACGCTGCTACTTAAGTGTTTCTTCCGTGCCTTTCTGCATGTAACGATTATACTAGGTAGCCACCAGCCTGCTTCTATGACAGAAAACAAGACAAGGTAATCAGTGCCAGTGTGAGAAATTAAATGCATTTAGTTTATGAAAAACACAGTTTCCTTTCTTGACATGTATGGTAACTGTGAAATTGAAGTCTGAACAAATCTCTATAGTGTTGTCTTTAAAAATAAGAATTTTTTCAAGGATAACATTCAATGACAAGAGCAGTACAGGGTCTGAGCAAGAGAAGAAAACCTGAAGTGCTGAGCACAGAGCTTGTGATCGGCAGAGGCTCGGGATCTTACCTGTCGCTGTACACAGACCTCTCAAAGATCTGTACTGACTTCCCAACCTCTAAGAGTTTCTCAGGGAAGGGTTCCAACTGTGCTTTCAGGCGGCTCAGGAAAGAAAATGTCTGGAAGGTGTAGGACCATCGTGCTGGCTCCCGGTACATCATATCCAGCAAGTTTCCAAGACTGGTGGCAGCACCGGCCTAGAGGTAAATTACAAAAGAGGAGAATTTCCTAGGAGGCATGTTTACTTCACAGTGTTTACCACCCTTGTACCTTGTACCTTGTAATTATTGAGAGAAGCAATTACAGAAGTTTCCTCCCACTAGAAAGATACTGCATCCCTCACCATTTGTGTAGTCAAAGCTACACAATCAAGGAAGAGATTTTCCCACTTTATTAGATGAGAATCTGATAGAGGGAGATGACATGCCACCTTCAACATACCAAAGAAGAGCAGAGGCAGAACCACCCATAGAATTAGCACATTCACTGATAGATGTGTTTGCAGAGTGTGTCGGAGGAGGAGTTAACAATCACAACCATCTAAAACTTTACTTGGAATCATATTACTTCTACTACAACACTATGTTGCTTCTCTTTGGGGCTTCCATTTGTGGTTCTTTCTTTCTAAAACTAACCTAGACAAGAAAGTAACTGACTATAAAATCCAACCGACAAAATAGACTTCTGTCTCTCTTATGGCGGAGCTACAAGGTGTTAAGCAAACACACACACGAACAAAGAAAAACACACAAATCTGTCCTCCTGGATTCCAGACACTTGACGAAAGGCACGTGAAGGCCCACTTACTCAGCATGTGCAGGTGGGAACGTATGTGAGATACTCAGGAACCCTAGATTCTTTCCTGGGCTCTGCCACTGACTCAGTGCAAAAGTGAGTTTTGCGCAAAGCACTCACATCTGTGTTCATTTAGTCACCATTAACTGGAGGCCTGTGTGGATGAGGCGCTACATGAGCTAGGTGCTGTAAAGGGTACAGAAAACAAAATTAAGATTTATCTCAATGATCACTGTGCTATGCTGTCTCATTTAACCTTCAAAACAGCATCAGGAGGTAGGTACCACTGTTATGCCCATTTCCTTGAGGAGAACATCCACTCAGAAAGGTGACAGAACTTGTCTAACGTTTCATGGTAAGTGTTGAATGGGGACTCAAACCTGGCTTCTGCTAACTTCTTCGTTCTAATACTTCTCCATATAAAAGCGAGCAAGACATGGTTCCTAAATTTAAGGAGCTCATAATGCAAACAGAAAGGGGGTGACAAAAATATGGAAAACTAGACTATAAAGCAGAACAGACAACAAAGGGGTGATCACATATGGTGGAGAGAATCTGGGAAGTTTCTGGAAAAAAGTAGCATTAAGCTGGGAAGTAAGTAAATGGTACATGGAATCTCCATAGATGGAAATGGGGATTAAGAATAAAGAATTTCACATAGAGACAAAAATATTGATGGGGAGGAGGCAGGGAAGGGGAGGTTAGACAACCACAAGTGGTCCGGTTTCACAGAATATCAACCCTGGATTCCAAAGAAGGATCTTACCCTTTGGAAGGTTTCATCAGGCGCATGCAAGCAGAGCACAGCAGATCACAAAACAACTTCCCTCCTTCTAGTCCCAACCCACAAACACACACCAGCCTCACAAACAGCCCCTGGCTGAGAGCTGGAGGTTGAAGCAGGAGGACAAATTTGGATCTACTGGGGTCTCTGGCAGGGTCACTAGACTGTAGGGAGCCTGCAGTGCATGGCATAGTTCTGAGATGGCAGGAAAGCCAGCTGACTGGAGTGGGGCACTGCACTAGCAGAGGCACCAGGCTGACTGGGTGGGGGCTTCTACCAGCAGGCTTTGGGCTACCAAAGGGAGCCTGTTGTAGAATAAAAAACTGTACAGAGGCCTACACAATTTCTAAAGAACCTATCTCAACTACAGAACATGAAGCACATATCCCTTCAGACATATAAACAAAAAAGGGGACAATCAGTGGATATAAAAATACTCAACAATTCAAAAGGAGTGAGCTCATCAATGTGCTCAGGATAAGCAGCCTCTCAGGAGACAGAGCTATTGCCAGAAACAGGAGAAAACGGAAAAAGCTCAATGAGATTCAAGAGACTGCCACATTGATAAGAACAGGTTATCAAAAAAAGGAGCCAGAGACTTCCCTGGAGGTTAAGACCTCGCACTTCCACTACAGGGGCACGGGTCTGATCCCTGGTTGGGGAACTAAGATCCCACAGACTGTGTGGCATGCCCCCCAACAAAAGAAATGAAGCCATGCTCCAAATGGAACAATATGAAAAGAACATTCTTAGAGGAAAAAATGCAATTGCCAAAACAAAACTCCCAATGAAGATAGTAACCAGCAGACTGTAAACTGCACTAACCTAATTAGTGAGTATCAAGCAGAATACTGCTTTCCTCGTGGCTCAGATTAGTAAAGAATCTGCCTCCAATGTGGGAGACCTGGGTTTGATTCCTGGGTTGGGAAGAGCCCCTGGAGGAGGGCATGGCAACCCACTCCAGTATTCTTGCCTGGAGAATTCATGGACAGACAAGCCTAGCAGGCTACAGTCCATGGGGTCACAAAGAGTCGGACAGGACTGAGCTACTAAGCACAGCACAAAGCACATACAGAGTATCAACTCAAGAAATTTTTCCTAAACTAAGAGGAAAAAGCAGAAAGTTAAGAAATAAAAAGAAACAGTTTAGGAGATCCAGTATACACTGTTACATAGTGGTAGGGTATTTTTTGTTTTTTCTTTCTTCTGGAAAGATACATCAAGATGTAATGCCACCTTGTCCCACCCCACAGCAGTTAATATAATTTTGTATCAAATAACTTTTCAAACAAGACCTAAAATTATGTGCAACTTCGTAGTACCCATATTTCAGATAAAACTACCTACCCAAAGTAAACAATTTTCTTTCTCAAGTGATGAGCCCAATACAGAGAGGTGAAATGCCGAAAAAAAAGGGATGAACAGAGGAAGACCACTACTCATAAGGTCTGTCTCCCTCTCATCAAATTTCACTGTCACTGAGAATCACTATCTAATAGAAACATGACATATCTCTAGGTATTTTAGAACAAAAATAAACTTTTAAAACCATGGTACTAAAAAAAAAAAAAAAAAAAAAAACCATGGTACTTTTACTATGGTTTTAGTTCAGGTGCAAAAGAAGCCAAAACCAAAGAAAAAAATTAAAGAATATCTCTGAAGATGTGAAACTTTCCACCAGAGAAATTTGCTGAGTACCAGAAAGGATTTAATACAGATTTACATATGTGGCTTTCATATTCTCTCTTTCTCTCTCTCTCACACACACACACACACCCAGATCTATCCTGGCAAGATGTCAATAATTCATAAAAACAAAACAAAAACCTAAGGAGAGGGAAATATTCATTTCTTACATTTAAAAAAGGATCAGAACCACATAACACTTCCCTACAGCAGAAACTTAGTGTATTAAAAGGCAGAGACATTACTTTGCCAACAAAGGTCCCTTTAGTCAAACCTATGGTTTTTCCAGTATTCACGTGTATATGTGCGAGTTGGGCCACAAAGAAGGCTGAGCACCAAAGAATTGATGCTTTTGAACTGTGGTGTTGGAGAAGACTCTTGAGAGTCCCTTGGACAGCAAGGAGATCAAAGCAGTCAATCCTAAAGGGAATCAGTCCGGAATAGTCACTGGAAGGACTTATGCTGAAGCTGAAGCTCCAATACTTTGGCCACCTGATGCAAAGAGCCAACTCACGGGAAAAGACCCTGATGCTGGGAAAGACAGAAAGCAGGAGGAGAAGGAGCTGACAGAGGATGAGATGGTTGGATAGCATCACCAACTCAATGGACATGAGTCTGGGCAGGCTCCAGGGTATTGTAAAGGATAGGGAGGCCTGATGTGCTGCAGTCTGTGGGGTCGCAGAGTCAGACATGACTAAGCAACTGAACAACAACACAACAGAAACTAGACATTTTAAGATAAGCAATCACTCAGAGACTATATTAATACCACCTACATTCTAAAAAAAAAAAAAAATTCCTCTAAAATAACTTCAACCAATTGAAAAGTGAATCAGAGAATTAGGAAATGGGAAGTGGCAATAAGAAAACAGCGTTCAGTGAATGACCAGCAGAAGAGAGTTAAGTATAAATTATTATTAATGTGGTTAAGAAGTTTACTGCCAATTTCGATAGTTAAAAGAGAAATTTTCAGGAATTCCCTGGTGGTCCAGTGGTTAGGAGTTGGTGATTTTACTGCTGGGGTCCAAGTTCAATCCCTGATTAGGAAACTAAGATCTCACAAGCTGTACAGCCTGGCCAGAAAAAAAAAAGAGAGCGAGACAGAGAGAGAGAAATCTCACTATGTACAAACATTCCAGAACTATAAAATTACAGATTTCTATGCTTGAGTGGTAGAGCCTGGAGAAGCAAGTAATAAAAAAGTAGTAAAATTTATTTTTTTCTTTCATGGAGACACCATTAACAGTGATAAATAGGTTTAAACATAAATATATTTTATTGAAGTATAGTTCATGTACAATATTATATAAGTTTCAGGTGTACAACAGTGATTATGTATTTTCGCAGATTATATTCCACTATAGCTTATTACAACATAAATGGCTATAATTCCCTGTGCTATATAGTATATTCTTGTTGCTTTGTCTATATAATATATAGTAGTCTGTATTTGTTAATCCTACATTCCTGATTTGTTCCTCCCCCTTCCCTCTCCTCTTTGGTAACCACAAGTTTGTTTTCTGTATCTGTGAGTTTTAAACATATATACACACACACACACACACATATATATATATTTAACATGCATATTGAAAAGCAGAGACATTATTTTGCCAACAAAGGTCTGTCTAGTCAAGGCTATGGTTTTTCCAGTGGTCATGTATGGATGTGAGAGTTGGACGGTGAAGAAAGCTGAGCACTGAAGAATTGATACTTTTGAACTGTGGTGTTGGAGAAGACTCTTGAGAGTCCCTTGGACTGCAAGGAGATCAAACCAGTTCATCCTAAAGGAAATCAGTCCTGAATATGGAAGGACTGATGCTGAAGCTGAAGCTCCAATACTTTGGCCACCTGATGCGAAGAGCTGACTCATTTGAAAAGACCCTGATGCTGGGAAGGATTGAGGGCAGGAGGAGAAGGGGATGACACAGGATGAGATGGTTGGATGACATCACCGACTTGATGGACATGGGTTTGGGTGGACTCCAGGAGTTGGTGATGGACACGGAGGCCTGGAGTGCTGAGGTTCATGGGGTCGCAAAGAGTCGGACACGACTGAGCGACTGAACTGAACATGTATATTTTTAGTTTAAATGTTTCCACTAGCAGAGTAAAAATAGTAAAAATTTCCACAGGAATGAAGGGGATAAAGATGAAAGAAATATTTAAATACAGAAAAAAGGGGAAAAAAGGAGATGAAAGCACAAAAATAAGGTGGCAGGAAGAAGTTAAATATAATAGTGATCAAAGAGAAAAATTCCCAGGAAAGCAGACCCTCAAAATGGGTAAAAGCTAAAAATCCTGTTCATAAGTGAAACACCAAAACAAGATGGCACAGATTAGTTGAAAACAAAGGGGCAGAAAAATCCATCAAGTAGGTGCAAATAAAAAGATAGCAGATGTGGCAAAGCTGTATTAAGAAAAAAAAGCATTAGGGACTTCCCTGGTGATCCAGTGGTTAAGAATCTGCCTGCCAATGCAGGAAACATGGATTCAATCCCTGGTCCGGGATGATCCCACATACTTTGGAGCAACTAAGCCTGTGCTCTAGAGTTGGGGAGGCCACAGCTACTGAGCCCATGCACTGAAACTCCTGAGGCCCGAGTGCTAGAGCCTGTGCTCTGCACAGGAGAAGCCACCACAATAAGACCATGTGCTGGAACTAGAGAGGAGCCGCCTCCCTGCTCGCCGCAACCAGAGAAGGCAGTGTGCAGCAACAAAGACCCATTTATTTTATTTTAAAAATTAAAAACAAGTATTTTTAAAAATACAAGGAGAAATGGACAAAACATAATAAAAGCACAAAACTTTAGTACACTTCTCTTAGAATTTAATAAAAAAAAAAAAAAAACAGTAGAGAACTTGGAGGATTAGACTCCAAGTCATTTTTTTTACATATCGGAAACTGGGATATATAGTACAATGCTTCCTAAACATAACAGACATTTTAATTATTCCTTAGGAGTGTCACTAAATTGATAATGTCTCATAATCAATGGCATCTTAGAATGGATAAAATATGTCACATCAAACTACATAGAATTTATAGGATATACATACTCTTCTTTAAAGTCCATGGCAAACTTATGAAAACTGACCATACATAGGCCATGAAGAAAACTTCAGTAAGTTTCTCCAATGAGAAACTGTATAAACCACACTGATCATAACAAAATAAAACTAGAATTAACAAAATAATAAACATACAAAATCAACTCAGAATATGTAAAACACTAAAAATAATTCTTAGGCAAAAAACAAGTTAAAACTACAATTACAAATTTTTTAGAAATTTCAGTTAAAGTCTCATATGTCAAAATCTAGAAGATAGGGCCAGAACTTATTCTATGAAGAAAATTTCCCACTGCAAATGCCTTTATTGGGCTGGCCAAAAACGGGCTGGGAAAAATCCTAATGAACCTTTTTGGCCAACAGTATTATTAAGGCAGAAAAAAGGGAAAAATACACAAAATAATCATTAACTTTATTAAAGAGTTTTAAAAATACAAAAATTCTGAGAAATAAATTTAAAAGTAAAAAAGTAATGAACTAGAATGTAAGCCCCAACAGAATTAAAAATTACAATCTATTAATTGCAACTTTTAAAAAAGAATAAATAATCTACCAAGCCTATCCCTTTCAAAATATTCACACAGAGAAGCAACATCAAACAATAAAATAACTCTCAATACAGAAGAATTTAAAGCATAAAAGAAGACATGTACTAATTTTACATTATTAAATTTGAAAATCTTAATAAAAGGCAATTCTTTAGAAAAAAATTATCAGAAGTGACTAAAAACCCTGAATAATGACTGAGAAAGAAAGAGTTGTCCAATATTCCCCCCAAACAACACTAAGTCCATGTAATTTTGAAACTAATTTCTATCATACCTTCAAGGAATAGATAATTTCTATGCTAAAAATGATACAAAGCTCCTCAATTCATTTTCATAACCTTGATGGTAAAATCTGTCAAAAACTGTATACCCAAATAGTAATACCAATTAAATTTATAAATACACACATAAAAGTCCAAACAACGTATTAGCAAATTAACGCAACTATACACCATGATCAAAAAGGTTCATTCCAGGAATGTGAGGATGACATCATTATCAAATCTATGACTAACACTAAGAGAAAAAAGCAAAAGAAAGAAAAATCCCATGGTTATCTCACTAGATGCTAAAAAAGGCTTTTGATAAAAACTTAACATCTGATACTGATAAAAACAGTTAATATCTTAGTAATAGAAGGGTACCTCCTCCACACAGTCTATTGAAACGAATGACAAGCACAGAACTTAATGATGATACATTAGAGGTAAGTTTCACTAAAGACAGAAAAAATAAGGGTGATTATTTAATATTATTCTGGAACTTCTATCTAACAAAAGAAAACAGAAATGAGGTTTGGATATTGGAAAGCCCTTACAAGTGTTTAGTATTTAGAGAAAACTATTATTTTCTAAAACCTCAAGCAAATAAAGCAGAAAAAAAGAGAGAGAGAATTAAGTCACACAAGACATATACAACAATCAACTGCTTTTCTTTAAAACAGCAATAACCAGTTTGAAAAAGATGATGGAAAAACAGTTCCCAGTCACAATAACCACAAAATATATAACCACTCAGGAATAAACTCAACAAGACTATTACTGGAAATGCAGATAACAATTAGGGGAAAATTAGACTCCTGTATCTTTTAAAGTCACATAAAGGGTAAAACCTTAAAAGCAAAAGAAAGAAAAACAAGTGCATGTTTTTATAATCTTGGGCTCATAAGAGGTCTTTTTAAACTTTCACATCAAAGGCAGTAACTACGAAGAAAATGTAGATCTGACCACATAAAAACTTAAAAGTATTATATTGCAAAATATACCATATAGAAAAGGAAAGAAAAAAATGACAAAACTGGGGAAAGAATTGACAGTATATGACAAAGAGTTAAGTTATTTAACAATACAATGAGTTCTTATGAAGCCATTACAAAAACCTAAAGATCTCAATAGGGGGGAAAAATGGCAAGAGGTTTGAACAAGCAGTTCACTAAAGAATACTAAAAAATAGCCAATAAACATTAAAAAGTTGTTCAATTAATTGGTAATCAAATGTAAAATAAAATAACATACCATTCATTTTCTTGACTCTCAAGTCAGAAAGGATAAAAAAATAATACCCAGTGTTGCTTAAAATATGAGAAAAATAGTAAAACTTTTCTGAAGGAAGATTTTACAAAATGTAACAAAAGTCTCAACAAAACATGTAATTTTTGGACATCAAAATACCACTTCTAGATTACCCTCAAAATTAAGCCATTAAAAAGAAAAAAAGATATAGCTATAAAAATATTCATCATTGTGACATTGTTTATAATAAGCAGAAATTAGAAAACTAAACATTCAAAATAAGACTGGAAAACTAAACGATAGTACACCATATACAGTATACAGCAACCATTAAAACGACATCACTGTGAAAGGAAGAAGACCTCCTGTATCAAGTGACATGCAAGTGACAATCACAGTTTTTACTTTAAAAGAGGAAATGTGGGCACCCCTGGTGGCTCAGTGTAACGAATCCACTTGCCAATGCAGGGGACACTGGCTGGCTCCCTGGTCCGGCAAGATCTCGCATGCCTTGGAGCAGATAAGCCCATGCGCCACCTACTAGTGAGCCCACACACTGCAACTGCTCACCTAGAGCCCGTGCTCCGCAACAAGAGAAGCCACCACAGTGAGATGCCTGAGCACCGCAACTAGAGTAGCCCCTGCTTGCTGCAACTAGAGAAAAAGCCTGCGCAGCAACGAGGACCCAGCACAGCCATAAATAAATAAATAAAAATTTTTAAAAGATGAAATGTGTGTATGTTTCATACATTTATATGTGTGTTAATATATATTTTCTTCTTTGTAGGAAAAAAATTTAAAAGGACAAAAATGTTAACTGTTTTATTTCCAGACAATGGTATTATGAGAGTAGTATTCATCTAAGTTGTGCCAAAATTTAGTGGCTTAAACAAAAAAGACATTCATTAAATCCACTTCTACGGGAAAGGAATTTGGGACACAGCTTAGCCAGGTGGTTCTGCCTCAGGGTTTTCCATGAGATTTCAGTCAGGATATTGGCTGAGGCTACAGTCATCTGAAGACTTGACTGGGGATTCAAGGATTTGCTTCCAAGAAGACTCAGTCACACAGCTCTTGGCAGGACCAGTTCCTTGCTGCGTGGACTTCTTCACAGACAGGTAGGCTGCATCACAGGGCAGCTGGCAGCCCCAGAGCCAAAAGTTACCAAGAGAGAGCAAGATGGAAGATACAATGTCTTTTACCATCTGTTAATCCTGCTACATTGTAATCATTAGAAGCAAGTCACTAAGTCCAGATCACACTGCAGGGGAGAATTAAGAATATAAGAATTAACACTATTTACTTCTTGAAGGAAATAGTACCAAATCTGTGGATATATTTTTATTTTTATTTATTTTTTTTTTTTTTAAATGGCATCTGGCAGTTTATTAAAAAATGGAGCATACTGAACACCAAACTATCTTACATCTTTCAGGAAGAAAAAAAACACTAAATTTGAAAAGACATCACCCACTGAATTTGGACACAACACCTCTACTCAATTAAGAGAAACATTTATACAGTCCAAGTCTTTATTTTTACACCCATCAGGCCATGAATTCATAGGGAATGGGCTCCAACAGTTCGGGTTCCTTTCCATTGGTTCTCACGAAGTGTGCTTCTCTAGGTGGAGCAGGCTGGCGCTTCAGCTGAACCCAAGTCCCTTTCTCTTTGGCTTCCTTCTTTTTCTGATCATTTTCCTTCACACGTTTCAGGAAACTATCTCGGCTCTTAGAGTGCTTAATATGCTCGATACGTACATTAATTCTCTTGGCAAGAATCTTGCCCTTTACTTGTTTATTTACAATGATGCCAACAGCATGCTGGGTAACATTGTAGACTCTCCCAGTTTTGCCATGGTAACATTTGTGGGGCATTCCTTTTTGAACAGTACCCATTCCCTTGATATCTACAATATCACCCTTCTTGTAGATTCTCATGTATGTGGCCAAAGGAACAACTCCATGTTTTCTAAAAGGCCTAGAGAACATGTAGCGGGTGCCCCTCCTCTTTCCCTTTGTGTTGGTCATTTTGGTGAATTACTGGAAGATGGCGGTTCCGGCCGAAAAGAAGCTGTGGATATATTTTTAAATCCCCAAAGCAGGTGCCCTGTGGTATACTCAGAAAAAGATAGTTTATTTACTAAATAGAAAAGTTAATTTCACAAATACACACACACATGCACACACACAGATGGAGACAGTTTAAAAAAACAAATATCCTCAATAAGTATAAGTGTCTGCCAAAAAAGGTAACAGGATCCTAAGTTGGAAGAACAGGAAAAGGGCACCAAGAACCAGTTCTATGGTATTCTGTACCATGTAGACTACATTCAAAATGTCCCGTGCGGCTCTGAGTACTACTCTTACTAAAATCTAGGTGGAAAACCAACAAACTGGAGTGCATCTCCTAGACAAAGTTACTTCTGCATGAGAAACAGTCGGGAGGAAAATGGTATTTGGTTTCAAAGAGAAGACTCAAGGGGGCAAAAAAGCAAGAAATCATTGCCTTAGAAATGAATGAAGAGTTGCCATGTGGAAAAGTTAAAAGACTTAATAAGAGTCAGAACTTGAACCAATGAATCAGAGTCACAGGTATGGAAAGTGGCTCATACAAGAACTTTCTAACAATAGGTTGTTAAAAACAGGAATGAGGTAGTCATGACTGTTCCTGGAACTACAGGAGTCTGTGGAGATGCTGCCACTCTCTCAGTTGCTTCTGAAGTTCACGTCCAGTTGGTTGTTCCCTACTCCCACTGATGTGGCTGGTGAGAAACCAACCCTATGGTCTTTCCCATAGCAACATACCTGACAGTAGGGCTTAAGCCACGAGGCATCTATGAAATGTACAGTGTTTGGGACAGAATAGTGCCTGGCACATAGTATGCACTTTATAAATGTTAGCTATGATTTCTGCATTGACTCAAAATGTGACAAGATGTTCTCTAAGGTGCCTTTCAATTTCTAAGACTTCAAAAATAAGCGAAAATCACTATAAGTAACTACTAATCCCGATGGTCAGTTTCAATATAATACTTAAGGGTAGGAATGACAAAATTCATCTTCAATGCCAGGATGGCTAGCCATGCTTTGGGAAACTGGAAAGAACAGAGGCAATCATTTAAACAGAAATGTAAAAACCGCCAAAATCAAAACTAAACACATTCAAACAAGTCATCCCTCCCTGATGTACATGGTCTGCTTTCTGAAATGAAGGTTATTTTAAAAAGGAGGCACAAAATGGACTACTTTACCTACTCGGAGTAAATTAGATTACTACAACTAGTTTATGCACCCGTGCCTGCCAACTACCCACCACAACTGAAAACTTACTTTTTGGGAGCCAGCAGCCTGGACATTCTGCCATGTTGCTACAGGTTCTGTAGCCATGTGCCACTCTGGGTAAGTTTTCATGAGTAACTTCACAAAGGTGGATTTTCCCACAGCTGCAATGCAAACAGCATGTATTGGGACACTTTCCAAATCAGGGTTACAGGAGAAGGCTGCTACTAAACTCTTCCACAAATGCCCAACTCAGCAGCCACATCATTGTCAGACTGACGATGGATCATGCCATGCTAACCAGAGTCACCATGATGAATGCAGGTAACAGGGAGGAAAAATACCCCTAAGATTTGATTTGTAATTTTATTGCCCCAACCTCCCAGAGGAATAGAGATTTAATAACAGTTAAAAATGGAATAGACTCTCAAAAGTAGATGAAATCAACCACATGTTGTAAACCTTGAATCACAGTCATTTATTCTGTGACAGTATAAAATTGCAAGTTTTTCAATAGAAAATGAAGACAATGACCCTCATTCATTCAACAGATCTAACCAATATTCAGGGAGTGCCATTATGTGCTCAGAACTGTCTGGCACTGGTGGTACAATGGAAAACAAAACATAGGATGGATTCTGCCCTCATAGAGCTTGTATGAGAGACAGACACCAAATAAACACGAGGAACTAACAACAAATTGTGTTAAGTGCTAGGAAAGAAAAATGCATGCTGACTCTAATGTAGCTCAAAAGATCAAGGAAGGTTCCTCTGAAAAATGTGACCTGAGGTGAGACCTGAAAGATGAGGACTGGTCAGGTCAAGGGTGGGGTAAAGGGAGAGGGAGCAGCCAGGCCAAGGGTGGGGGGACAAGTCAGAAAAAGATAAAACCAGTGCACAAGAAGACAGAAGAGAAATCTTTGGCCTTGAAGAAGGCACTGCAGCGACAGTATGGTCAAAAGAGGGAGAAGAATGGCTCAAAATGAGTGTGGAGAGGGCAGTAGGCAGGGCAGGGCTAGGTCACATGGGGCCTTGTACCATGGTAAGAAGTCTGAATTCTGTTTTAAGGGCAGTGGGAAATCATTGAGGATGAGTTTTAAGCAGGGAAATAACAAGTTACCATCTCATTTTTAAAAGAGACTCCACCAGCTGGGTAAGAATGGACTGATGTAGACATAGGTAGACCAGTTGTAACGCAATACTAGCTTCAACCAAGGCAATAGCAGAGGAGGTGGACAGTAGTGACTGCTATGAGAAATATTCTAGAGATGAAATTAACTTAGTACCACAACATTTAAGTTCTCTTTTCCCATTTACACCAACATCTAGCCCACACCTTCCTAAATTCCAGACTCACTATCTAAGAGCCCTCCAGACATTTCCACTTGAATGTCCCACAAGCACCTCAAGGTATTGGCATTCGCTAAATGAACTCCCCATCTTCTGCACCAAACTGAGCTTCCTCCCATATCACAAATTCAGGGTACAACAGCACTATCCACTCAGTCACAACTTCTTCCTCCTCCGCCAAACTTCAAGTGGCCACCAAGTGCTTTCAAACATGTCTTCTAAAATTTCCCCATCTGTCCTTTTCTCTCTATTCCCATTTCCTGCTCAAGACCAGGCTCTCATTTCTTGCCTCTCAAACTCCGGCCTTGCCCTCTTCAACCCATCATTCATACTACAGCAGCCACACCACACAAAATAACCCTGCTTAAAATCCTCTGATAGGTCCCTACTCCCTTCATGACAAAATTCAAACCCTTTAGCATGGCCTATGATAGTGGTGGTGACGATGAAAGTCTCTCAGTCGTGCCCGACTCTTTATGACCCCATGGACTGCAGCCCACCAAGCTTCTCTGTTCATGGAATTCTCCAGGCAGGAACAGGCTGGAGTGGGTTGCCACTTTCTTTTCCAGGGGATCTTCCTGATCCAGGGATCGAACCCAGGTCTCCTATATTGCAGGCAGATTCTTTACTGTCTGAGCCACCAGGGAAGGCCAGCATGGCCTATAAGACATATCAAAACCTAGCCCCTGCATAGACCGCTTTGCCTCAGCTTCTCTTCAGACATCCTGAGCTCCCGCTGGACCAAACGCCTTGCAACTTTAATCAGGCTGTGTTGTCTGCTGCAAATGTGACTTTGCATATGCTTTCCCATTTCCTGGAGCACGTCCTCGCCTCCTCTGACCAACTACTACTCAGTCTTCAAGATTCTGCTTAGATACACATCCTGTGTGCAGCCTTTCAGGACCTCACACCTATAAGCTGGACTGGCCTGGCACTGCTTGTGCTTGGCCTGGCAATGTGGATAAGACTCCATCACTGCCATTTTAATTCTGTTTCTCTAGGTAGAAGATGGGGTTCCTCCAAGGCAGGAACCAAAGCCCAGACTAATGACCTAGCCGAGAGAATAAAACATATAATACATTATTAATTTCAGTTCCCTACGAACCCCACATCTGTTAAAAACCAAAACATGAACCAAAACAATACACTTGGAGCTCAATCTCCTCTATAAGAGATGATCTTTCTCAAGTGAATTCTACCCTTAGGAGGAACCCAAATGGAACCAAGAGAAGGAAAGGCGAGGCATCCTTCCAGTCGATTCTATCAGCCATTCATGGTTAATGATTGGGAGTAAAGAGATGTCTCAGCAGAAGAGCCCACACATCCAGTATGTGACATTTATTACACACTGCTCCAACTCCTCTCTGAACACAGGGAGTGAAGAACAAACACAGAAATCTGTGCATTTTGTACAGTCATGCTCATCTCTCAATCCCACGTCCACTGAGCTCCTGTGTGCCTCTGCTCCTCCCACACTTCGGTGAATAAATGCCTTCCCCTGCTCTGCTCGGCCTGTGTCTAAATCCCTTCTCCCACCAAGCCCAGGGCCCACTTCTTCCACAAAGTTCAGGACATCCCAAATGGTGTTGGGCATGTTGGGCAGTTGACTCAAACAAATATTTATTAACTGCCTCTGATACATTTAGCATTTAATTGGTTTGATTTTTCATGAGTCTCAATTTTGGTTTCCTAACAGGATCTGAATCTCTGAGGTTGGATCCCAAGAATCCACATTTTAAAAGTATGCCCCAAGTGACTGGGATGTAGACTTACATGTCAGATTGCTATCCAGAACAATCTGATCACAATCAACAGAGGTGGTTTTTAAAAAATATAGGTTTCAAAACCACATCCCAGACTACCAAATAAGACCCTCTGAGCTTGTCATGGAGTGCCCAACAGGGTCGCAGGAACTACAAACTAGTTGAATTTTTTTATCATCAGGCACCTGCCTGCCCCAAATCATCCCTAGTTTAAAATATTTGGCAGAGATGGTCAATATTTAGATAGCAGGTTGTTGATTAGGGCTAAAACATGGTTCCTGGCTATGGGCTGAAAAACTATTTTAATTCATATGAAAAGATGAAGGTAACTGATTTGTTACATGGGTGGGGTAAAATGGTTGTTAGAATTAAATTTTTTAAAAGTTAACAACTACCACCCAAGGAACAATTGCAGGTGGAAAGGAAGGGGCCTGAGGGGTAGGGTGTGCCAACTTCACCTCTGAGATCAGACACTATTAGTTCATCCAAGGGCAGTCAGTACGCTGAGAAACCAACTGGTGCCATTTAAACACACAAAGCCCGGAATGCCAGTAAATGAGATGTAATGGGAAATACACAGTTCTAATTACTGGAACAATCACACCAGTGCAACACCCCCATCTTGCACACCACTCCCCATTCCAAAGCTTTTGGAAAGCTACTTTAGAAATGAGAAGCTAGACTTTCAGCAAAGAATAACCGTGAATGCTGATGGAAGGTCCTAAGAACTCTGCCATCCATGTCACTGTAGGGCTCGGAGAGCCTGGGTAATTTACTATAGAATGACCACAGAACTGCACTCCAATGGAGCTCAGCTGTGCCCAGCACCACCCACCGATATGGAATAATTATTTTTAAAAATAATTCAAAATTATATAATACATGATTTTTTTTTAGGTTATGATACTTGACCATAATAGTTTTTAAGTTTTTTTTTAATTTTTTTAAGACTTAGGTTTTAAAATATTCCCAGGGGTTTCATAAGAATGGTGCTGTCTGGTTCTCCACTGCTACATTGGTCTCCTCCTAGTGACCAGAACATCTGTGTCCAGATGTTCTCTTCTTCAGAATAACACTGGGCCAAATGAAAAATGCCTCCCCTTGTCTGGTCTCTATGCTGAGCACCAGCGTCTTCTGATATCACTATCTCAGACTTATCACAATTAAGTGAGATCCTGGCTTAACTGTTCTCTTTCAGTATACTTCTAATATCATGAAATTTGGGAGGTATCAGACCTCATAAGCAGCATTAAATCTTCCCTCAGGGCCTTGGCTATTGCTGTACTTTATTATGTGTGCCATGACTAGAGAAAGGGTGGGAGGTACTTTGTTATTAGAAACAAGTTGACTTTTATTAGCACCAGTATTGTTATTCCACAGGCTGGATCAAACAGTTCTGTTGTTAACATTCATCTTTTCCTAAATCATGCTTTTTTCTCCTCCCACAAGTTTTTCTATAAACTAGCAATACAATGCCTGTTACAGCTACATTATACTAAAACCTAATAGTTAAGATAGTAACTTGATGTAACACTCAAAATGATATATCCTTTTAAATTTAATATAGCCGTAGTTCATGGGAGCCTCTTAAATATACCATCATCTACAGGCATTTTCTTCTGAACAAGATGTAAAATCCTTTACCAAGAAGCAAGCAAAAGCAGTAAATATAAAACTGCCTATCTTTAAACAAAAAAATTCTTCCAAAGAAAATTTAAAGCCTTTATTTCAGGAACTATATTTGATGCTATATTCATTCATTCAACCAATAGATGTTTACAGAGTAGCCACTTAATGGCAGGTACTATAACTAAAACGAAGTAAGTTGAGATGCTGCCCTCAAGGAACTTATATTGAGACTAAGTACCCACAATCAGATAGGCTCTGAGCCTAAAAGCATTCTGGGAAAAAAAATCATCAGCTGACTTAAAAGAAACTTGATATATTTCAGCCCTGATTACTTTCATCTTCTTTTCATGAGAAGGAAAAAAAAAATTGTTGTTAAAAAAAGAAAAAAAAACATTCCTCAGAACTTCCAAAGTATAACTTAAACTTCTGAATTCAGCACAAGGCCCTCACTGATCCGGAATGCCCTCCCCACCTCTGCCCACCAGGTGATTCATCCTTTCACTGTCGCCTTTTCAGTGAGGTCTCCTTGAACTCTCTCCAGCTCCACTTTATCCCTGCTGCTGCTGCTGCTGCTCCTGCCAAGTCGTGTCAGTTGTGTCCGACTCTGTGCAACGCACAGACGGCAGCCCACCAGGCTCCCCCGTCCCTGGGATTCTCCAGGCAAGACCACTGGAGTGGGTTGCCATTTCCTTCTCCAATGCATGAAAGTGAAAAGTGAAATTGAAGTCGCTCAGTCGTGTCTGACTCTTAGCGACCCCATGGACTGCAGCCTACCAGGTTCCTCCATCCGTGGGATTTTCCAGGCAAGAGTACTGGAGTGGGTCACCAGTGCCTTCTCCGACTTTATCCCTGGGCATAGTTAATTACTGCCTGTTCTGGTTTAAAAGGCATCACAGTGTAATTATTTGTTGACTCATCAGTCTCTCCAGCTAGCCTGGGAACTCACATTTTGAAGACAGTGACTAACCTTATTTCCTTTGCATCCTGAGTATTTGGCCAGGTGCTAAGAATGAGATGGACAGATGGAATGATGTAAATCACAGAAACAGAGAATCCAATTTATTCCCAACATTGTATCCAATATACAAATATACCTTTTTTCCCTAGGAATCTTGCCCAAATGTTTACACTTAATGAAAATAAAAGATGACACTAGTGATGTTAAATCACTAATTTTGAATGCTGGAGAATATGTTATTAGGAACACTCTCTACTGCTTTACATACAAGCTTCTAAATGGCAAAAGGGAGGTTTCTTCTTCTCTGTTGTGTCTTTGAAAACAAAATGAAAAAAAAAAAATGAGACTAGTCTGAGATGATTCACTATTTCCTACAGCAATCCTTTCTTCAATTTAGGTTTGTAAACACAAAATAACTGACTTTGGAAGGTGATAATAGACTTTAATGATGGATACAGTTATTAAAAAAAGATAAGCTAGGTATTTTAGATTTTAAGGGATTCTAGGTCCCAAACTTTGACTTTTAACCATAACATATAGCTCACAACTCATGCTAGATGCCATTATTTGCTGCTTCACTGATCTATTTTCCTTATGTGCTTCTGTGTGTACCTGCAGGATTAGATTAACAAGAAAAGTCCCTCTAAACCTATCTAACTTCTAAACCTATCTAACTTCAGCTGGGACAACAGTTCACTTTCCCGTTCAGGTTTCCTGAATGGATACTCTGATTTTGGGGGTGGGGGGGCGGGAAATGCCACCTGTGGTTAGAGAACAAGGTAACTGTTTGATTTGACTGTGAAAGCAATTTATTGTATTTCCTCTGTGGATACCAGTGACTAACTTGCACATGGCTGTCACAGCCCAGGATTCAAGCGTCTAGCAAACACTGAATGAGTACAGTAGGCCACACATGGGTTAGATGCTGGTGACACAAAGATGAACAAGACACTATGTGGCTAATCCAGGAAAAGTACTGAGGGTGTCAACAATCTCAACAGAACTCAAGTGCTGCAGAAGTTGTGGGTACAAAATGTTATGTGAGTACACAGAGGAGGCAGTGCCCAATTCTGTCTGGGGAGAGTCATCACCATGTGGGGGTGATGGAGAATAATATAATGGGAGAAAAAACTAGAAAGAGCCAGATTAAGATCCCCCAGTCCACTTTGCATTAGTCACACTTCCTTTGGGCAACTGCATTCACTTCCAAGACTTCAAAAACTACCCCAACAAGTCAACAACTTCCATGTCTGGGACTGCAGCTCCAATCTGTCTATTCACTTCAGGCACTTGCTCTAACCTACCTCAGGTTCTCTAATCTACCTCAGAACATCTATCTCTTGTCTCAGAGGCACCTCCTCCAAATATCACTCTTATGACCCCAGGCTTCTTCTTCCTTCATTCCCATCCTCAGTTTTCAGAGTCAGTGTCTAAATTAAGGCTCCTTATCTCTCACCTCCAAGTGGTCACCAGGTCCCGTCAATCCCACTTCCAAAATCTTTCTCAAATCATCATGATGTCTGATGATGTCCACCATTCTCTCTGTTCAGGCCTGTATCTTCCCTCCCTCCAACAATTACAATGGCCACAAAACCTAGTCTGTCTACTCCAACATTCATTCAACAAACTGGATGCAAGGCATGATGGGTACTGCAGCAAATAAGACATACAAAATGCCCACTTTATGAAGCTTTATTTTTATTCATTCATTCTAGTCCATTTCCTTTTAAAAATTAATCTGGCCATGGCACATACTAGCTTTAAGTCTTCAGTAGCCTCCCACAGCCTACAGGAGAAATTCCTAGCTGTTCAACATCTGGCAAATCCTGTCCTTCCCAATTCTTGTTCTGCTGTCCTCTCACAGGCCCTTCAAACTCCAGGCACAAACCTGATATTAAAACTGCATGTTTCCTGAGGCTCTGTGTTGGCAAATATTACCTCCTGTGCCTGGAACACTCTTTCCTCTGGGGGAGGAATTCCTACCCCAGAGATTCCAAGTTTCCATGTCCGAACATAGCACTCATCATTTGGTATAGAAATTATGTTTAGAAGTCTGCTCCTCCCACTTAGCTGTAAGTTCCTTAAAGGAGAAGGCCTGGACCACATCTGAGTCTACCTCCACAGTAGGCACCCACTGAGCTTTGGCTGCAGGAGAAAGCAAGAAGGAGGCACAGAAATCTGGAAAGGATAAGAAGAGAAGCAAAAGGAAGGAAAACTGGGATAGGCAGTTCAAATCTCACTTGATGATCTGTCCAAACCATTTATTTTGTGAAGTACTCTGTACCTCTCTGGGCCCTGAGGACAAAGTTTCCTTTAGCGGCATGTTTCCCAAAGTATAGCACAGGAAATCTTTTTTAAAAAAACACCACGAGGCAGGTAGCCCCTCTCATTCCCTTCAATGTTTCTGATTTAGCTGGAGAAAAACACACATCTGTGGTGACTGGTCTCACTTAAAATTCAAGACCACTGAGTCCAAATGGGTTCTTAATGCTGCCCAGCAGTTCTATATTTCTCCTGCTCACTCGCCAGACTATTTCATGTCTTTCCTCTCTCCTCACACTCAGCTGATCTTTCTTCCTATTCTACTGAGAAACTGACACAACCAGATGTTCCCCAAGTTCCCACTGCACCTACTCAAGTCAGTAATCATTTATGTTGCCATTCTCCCTGTTTCTTAGGGATAAACTGCTCCTAGCTAAAGCCAATCTCTCTTCACTTGGGCAAGAGATTCCATTTCCTCCTGCTTACTAAAATCACTCTGGCAAGTCTATCCTCTCTCCTGTTTCACCAATTTTCTCCCTTTCTACCAGCTTATAAATATGATCTAATTCCTCTTACGAAAAGAAAACAAACACAAAAAACCTAACTCTCTCAAACCCTCGTTCCATTTCAGCTATTATTCCACATCTCTCCTCTCAAGGAAAACTGCAAACAGTGGTCTTAACCCACTGTTTCCAATTCCTCACCTCCCATTCTCCTTGAACCTCTACAATCAGACTTTCATGCCCCTACTCCTATAAATTGTTCAAGTTCACCAAAGAGTTCCATTATTCAAATAGCATTATACAGTCAATCATTTCTTTCCCAAACACCTTCTTCACTTAGTTTCCAGTATATCATGTTTCTGGCTTTCCTCTCATCTCAGCGGTCATTCCTTCTCTGTCTCTTTTGCTGGTTCCTTCCCATAGTCTCAATCTCTCTTAATATTTGCATGCCCAGGACATGGTCCTCTCTATCAACATACATAGGCTCCAGGCTTTAAATACCATCTACATGTATAACTACAATCCAGGGAGACTCTCAACTCTAGATTCATATATCCAACTGACTATTCAACAGCCCTACTTAGATATCTAATAAGCATATAAAAACCTAACATGCCTAAAACCAAAAACTTGAAATCACCCCTCTGTCCCCAAGCTGTTATTCCCACTTTTCTCCATCTAAGAAAATTGGAACTCCATCTTTCAAATTGCTCAGGCCAGAATGATTCGAGTCATCACTGACCCCACAATTTCCTGTTACCAAATCCTGTGTGCCCTACCCTAAATGAAATTAGAATCGAATCACTTCTCACCACCTCCACTGTTAACATCCTGGTCCTACACACCATAACTCATCACTGCAGCAACTTCCTGACACCTTCTATTTTCAACATATCAGCCAGAGTGATCTTTTTATAATCTTAGTCAAATCAAGTCACTTGACTGCTCAAATCTTCCAACAGTTCCTCATCTCAGTCAGAGTAAAATTCCATAATGGACTACAAGGCCTATGGACTACAATCTAGCCACCCCTTACCTTCTGGCCTCATCTCCCTCACCTGCCCCCTTGCCTCACTCCACTCCAGCCACAGCAGCTTTCCTCCTGTTCCCTGAACACACTTCCCCACCTCAGGGCCTTTGCACTTGATCTTTCCTCTGCCTGGAAGATTCTTCTCCCCATTACCCACATGGTTCACTCCTTCACCTTCTTCAGGCTTTTGCTCAAATTATCACCTTCTCAGTGAGGCCTGCCTTGACAACTCAACTTAAAATTGCAACTTCCTTCAATTTCTCAATCCTGAATTTCCTCCATCACACTTTTTAATATCTAACATACTATTTATTTACTTTATGTTGTTTATTGTGTATCTCTCTCTACTACAGTCCCATGAAAGCAGAGATTTTTATTTGTTCTGCTCACTGCTATATCCTCAGGGCCAACAGCAATGCTGAAATATGGAAGTTGCTCAAAGGGCTATTTGTTGAATGAACAAATTGAGAAATTGTCAGTTTGCTGCTAAATGTCTTCAATACTTAAAACTTCCTAATCCCTTTTTAGGGCTCAGCACCCTACAGGTAAAAGCCTCAAGTCAGACTTTAGCAACATTAGTAACTAACAGTAACTAACTGAATATTTTGCTTTCATTTTATTTTGAAATATTTTTATTTAAGTTACTGGACTTCTATTCACTCTTATAACAGTTATTTTTAATTTAACACGTTTTTAAGTTTAAAAAATGAGCTGTTCTAAGAAAAATGTTAAGAAACTATAGTGGGACCAGCAAAGAGACATGGCAAAAATAGTGAAAGTGATATCTGAATGACTGGAGTTTATGAACTTAGGGTAGGGGTGCCAGATAAAATAAGGACACTCATTTAAATTTGAATTTTCAGATTTGGGGGGGGGGTGTATGTTCCAAACACTGCATGGGACACACACTAAAATATTATTCGTTATCTGAAATGCTACTTTAAATGGACATCCGTTTTTCCTCCCCTCAATCTAGCAACCTCATCTTAGAAGAACAAAGAAATTGCACCCTTCTCCTTGTCGCTTCCATTTTGATCTACCAAAACAAGCCAGCTCTTGTCCCATTAACAGACTGCGTGGCTTTTATGCCTCAAAAAACGTATCCCTGTGGGAGTATCAAGGCCTGACGTCTGAAAAATCCAAGAAGCAAAGGCACACAGCGCACCTTGAGTGGGGGAAAAGGTCTGGCAGCTTAGAACAAGTATCCTGGCCGCATCAGATCGAAAAGGAAGGGGTTCTGGGCCCAGCTCCCTTTCGTAGCCTCTCAGGAACCTGCTCTGCAGAGGCCGAAGCCTGGCAGCTACTTTCTGGCCCTTACCAATGTTGCCTTCGATGGAGAGCCTTCGGGGACCAGGCCCCGCGTGTAGACCCCTGGAAGGGGGCACACCCTCGAGTAAGCGCTGAGCCATGAACTTCGAGGATGCGCGCAGCAACCTTAGATAGAGCCGGCCAGCCGTCATCCCACCCACGATTCACGCAAGGATCTGTTCCGTCGAGAGCACTTCCACCCCCGATACTGCTGTTCAGACGCTCCGGCGCACCCTTGACGTCAGGCGGGAAGTAGGCGGGGTTGAGCTGGCTCGAAGGGAGGGGCCAAAGGGACCTCTGTTCTCGCGATATTTGTAGGAAAGTGTTGCAAAAATTCTAGTGTGCGGACACTGGAGAGTTGACTGAAAGTTGGAGTTGCTGCTGCTCTATTCGCTCGTCTGTTTGTGTTCACTGGAAAAGCAACATTTAAAAACTGCCAGAAGTCAACAATTCATCACCTTTGCATATTTGTCTCACTTTAGAATAAATTTCGTAACCAAAGACATAAAAATGATTGTAATTTTAAACGAGTTTTCCCCCAAGCGTTTGTTTTTTGGCTTTTGTTCTAACGTGGGAAGAAATTGGATAGTTTTAAGTAGGAAAATGATGCAGTCTGATGATTTACACAAGTTAACTTCACATTCCCTATAACTTTCACCGCAATGCTGGCATCTTATTGAATAAATCAGCAAGTTAGTCAGTTACACTCCACCTCTTGTTTTGCCTCTTGAATAAATATAAAGTTCAATCAGTTGATTTAAGTAGTAAGCAAAAATTCCATAAGGGTGAAGAGGGTGGAGGGCTTCCCAAGTGGCACAGTGGTAAAGAATCAACCTGCCATTTCAGGAGACTAACAGAAAGCTGGTTTCAATCCCTGGGTGGGGAAGATCCACTGGAGTAGGAAATGGCAACCCACTGCAGTATTCTTGTCTGGAAAATTCCATGGACCAGGGGACCTGATGGGCTACAGTCCATGGGGTCAAAAAGAGCAGAGACATGACTGAATCCCTGGGACAGGCTGCAAAGTGAGAGTCCTTGGCTTCTTGCAGGATGAATTCAAGAGCTAGCCATAGTAAAGTGAAAGCAGGTGTATTTAGGAAGATAATACGCTCCACAGTGTATGGGCTGTCTCAGAAGGCAAGAGCACCAGAGGTGTAGAGGTGGTTAGTTTTTATGGGCTGGGTAATTTCATAGGCTAAGGAGTGGGTGGAATATTCTAACATCTTGGAGAAGGGGCAAGGATTTCCAGAAACTGGAGCACCACCCACTTTTTGCCCATTTATGGTCAGCCTCAAAACTGTCATGGTGCCTGTGGGTGTCATTTAGATGCTAATATATTACAATGAGCATATAATGAAGTTCATCTACTGGAAGTCACATCTTTTGCCATTTTGGGCCTAGGAGGTTCTAACCTGTTTTTGTGATCTCCTGTTCTTCTTATTAACTGTGCCATTCTTTTAATGGTTGTGCCCTGCTGCCTTCCTGCCAGGCTCAGGACAACTATTTGCAAAGCAGGCACAAGATCTTTTTCCTATATTGATGGTTATATGGGACGGCTGAAGTGATATTCGTATATTTAGATATAGGTTCGATCCCTGGAGAAGGAGCTGGCAACCCACTCCAGTATTTTTTCCTGGGAAATCTCGTGAAGAGGGAAGCCTGGTGGGCTATAGTCCATGGAGTCACAAAGAGTTGGACAAAACTGAGCACACGCACATGCACATACACACATTAGAAAGTAGATTCTAAATTTATTTAGGATAACCTGGGTAGAGTGTTAAAGGATATTGGAGCAGCTAAAATCTGTCCCATCCCCCACTCCCTCCCCCACAGTCACTTCTCTGTAGAAAAATTACTTCTATTTCTTTATCTATGTAAACTTCCTCCTGGGAAAATATTCATCCAAAAAAGTTTGAGAAGCTCTCAACATCCTATGGCCTTGTTTGCCTCTTTGCCCTCAGGGTGACTGTGAAGGTTAAATGCAAAAGTTGCTGGCAGGTTTAGGTACCGAAAGGCAATTAACCTGTTCCTAAAAGTTAGAGCTCCTAAAAATAATCTAATTTATTTACTTATTTTTAAAATAAGGTGTTTGGCTGCACCTCGTGAACATAAGATCTTAGTTCCCCAGCCAGGGATTGAACCCACTTTCCCCCATACCTCAACAGTGGAAGTGCAGAGTTTTAACCACTGGATCACCAGAGAATTCCCCTAAAAGTCATTTAAAACAACTTTGTAGTGAGGCAAAATATGTAGTGAAGAAAAGAGCGTGTATTATAAGTATACAGTTTTATGAAATGTTCACACACTAAGCACACCCTGTTACCCAGATTCGGAGCAAGAAATAAAGCATTACCAGCATTTACCAGCATCCCCAGAATTCATTTCCCCTGCCAGTTGCTACCCCCGAAGTTAACAAATAGGCTGACTTCTAACAGCAGACATTAGTTTTGCCCATTCTTTATGTAAATGAAATCATGTAGTAAGTTGTTCTTTCATTCAACATAATGTCTGTAAGATTTATGTATGTTATATAGATAGTTGTAGTTCATTTATTCTTATTGTCGTGTGGTGCTCCATTATGGTATTATACCACCCTGAATTTAATTTATCCATTCTACTCTTGATGGGCATTTGAAAGTTTCTAGATTAAAGCTATAATAGATATCATTGCTATGAATATTCTTGAATATGTCTTTGGTAAAGTAAAGAACTCATTTGTCTTGGGCATATTCCTACAAGTAGAACTGCTGCATGAGAGGTTATATGTGTGCTGAGCTTTAGTAGATATTCCAAAAGAGTATACAGTTGCATAGTGTTTGACTGTACCAATCAAGAGTGCCACCATCAGTGAGTCAGCGCTCTTATAGTTCCACATTCTTGCCAACAATTGGTATTGTCAGCTTTTTTCATTTTATTCATTCTGCTGTATAATTGTGTCTTGCAATTTTGATCTGCCTTTTCCTGATGATTAATGAAATGGAGCATTTTTTTGTATGTTTATCAGCCCTTTCAATAACCTCTGTTGTGAAGGACCTGTTCAAGTCCTGTGCCCATTTTCTATTGGCTATCTCTCTTTTACTTATTGTTATTGTTCTTTGTATATTCTGGATATGAATCCATTGTGAATATTTCCTCTCTGTTCCTTGCTTCCAAAAGCTTTTAAACTGGGGGGATGTATACTGTAAAGTAAGAAGCTAAAATGTCTTTTGCCTGTTAGTTATCCCACAATTATTGATGATCCTTCCATTCCTCTGTATTTCCTCATGCTTGTTTATTATGTTATACCATGCAGAAAAATTCAATGTCTTTCTTGATCCTGATTCCAAATTTCCAAAAGAGAGACTTTGATTGGCCCAGCTATGGTCAAAAGGTAAGGGCTCAAGAAACAAACAGGTGTGTTGGAGGCCCACCCCAGAGTGCATGAGGAAGAAGGGTGATTAAAGGGATCGTCAGGAGCAAAGGAGAAAAAAAGTGGCGATCAGTTCTTCCTGGAAGTGGTAAACAGGTTTTGGCCAGAAAGCAGTTGGTGCACAAAATTATGTCCCATTTGCTTGGAAGAATGAGGTCACTTCCTGCTTCTGGGGGTTGTCAGACATCTGCTGAAGCTTATGAGTAAGAGCTGATGTTGCCCCAGGAGGATTGCAGTCATTCAACATCCATTCCTTCATCCAGTATTGGCTCAGCATCTACTATGTACTAGACACTCTGCTTAGTCCTTATAGCTCTGAAGGAATTACCACTTTCAAATATTTGTAAATGCTTCTGTGACTAGTAAACCAGTCTGTACTACCAATGTGCTATGCAGCCACTAAAAATGGGGAGATAAACATACACAAATGTGACTCTGACCTTCTTCTGCAGCTTGATGTCTCGTCAGTTATATTCTTATCTACATCAAAGATATTCTAATGTACTAGATTGTGCTAACTCAATCTGGTTAAGCTGGGAAGTATGTTTCCAAAACCCCCTTCCTAACAGGGCTTTGAGTTTGAGTTGATCAAAAGAGGACCAGGTGTGAGATTTAGAAAGCAGGATGGGAGCCTCAGCAACTCTAAGGAGACCTTTGTCATCAGACACTATGACAGACAGGTGTGCCCACAGATAGATCCCAGCTAGTCCTTGAGGCCTAGTGACTCCTCCCTGATTGCCCCACAGTTCCCTCCAGACCTCCCCTTCCCCAGCTTGTCCCATGTTGGGGCAATCTCATTCCTATAATAACTCCCTTATCCCCATGTGCATGATGGCTCTGCTTGCCTGAATGAACACTGATAGACCTAGTTATAAAAGGAGGCTTATAGGGAACGGTGAAGTGTGTGGGCTCTTGTATTCAAACAGCTGTGGGTGAGGGTTAAGAAAGATAATCCATGTGCAGCGTTTAATACAATGCATGCAACACGGTTACCAACCAGTTCAGTTCAGTTCAGTTCAGTTCAGTCGCTCACTCGTGTCCAACTCTTTGCGACCCCATGAATCGCAGCACGCCAGGCCTCCCTGTCCATCACCAACTCCCAGAGTCTACCCATACCCATGTCCATCGAGTCAGTGATGCCATCCAGCCATCTCATCCTCTGTCATCCTCTTCTCCTCCTGCCCCCAATCCTTCCCAGCATTAGGGTCTTTTCCAATGAGTCAACTCTTCGCATGAGGTGGCCAAAGTATTGGAGTTTCAACTTCAACATTAGTCCTTCCAATGAACACCCAGGACTGATCTCCTTTAGGATGGACTGGTTGGATCTCCTTGCAGTCCAAGGGACTCTCAAGATTCTTCTCCAACACCACAGTTCAAAAGCATCAATTCTTCGGTGCTCAGCTTTCTTCACCGTCCAACTCTCACATCCATACATGACCACTGGAAAAACCATAGCCTTGACTAGACGGACCTTTGTTGGCAGAGTAATGTCTCTGCTTTTCAATATGCTATCTAGATTGGTCATAACCTTCCTTCCAAGGAGTAAGTGTCTTTTAACTTCATGACTGCAATCACCATCAGCAGTGATTTTGGAGCCCAAAAGGTATTACCTAATAAGTAGTGGCCGCCTGCAGCTTGGCCCTCAGGTCCTAGGATGTTATTTCTATTTAGTTGACTTCCTGTTGGATTTACACACTCCTCAAACCACTGTAACCGACCCATGCTCTCCCTTCTACCAGCACATAACTCGACTTCCCCTGCAGAAGTCTAGGACGGCACTTATTGAAGTGGGGTAAGATCAGATCAGGGAAAAGGAGGAAGGGCGGGTCAGCCTTCCCTTCTTGCCCCATGTGGAGACTCCTCTGTGCCCCTCCAAAGTGGGAAGGGTCTGTGTGCCTGGGCATCATAACCCCTCTTCCCTGTGCTTTCTCTCTCAATAGCCCATGCCTGTGGCTCTTCTTTGCAGGACAGCCCTTAGCCTACTGGAGCCCTTTTCCCGGACAGGAGGAAAGTCTGGGACTTTCTGTCCCCTAGGAAGTGCCATCACCAATCATTGATATGTGGCCGTGGCTCCTTGCCTGCAGTAAGGTTTATACTCCAGGGCTCCCTGAGGACCGGGCTGACATCACCGTCTTCTGTCCTGCCTCTCTCCTCTACTCACTGGTTTCCAGCGAGAGCACTTCTCTAATAAATCACTTGCATGTGAGTCCTCATTCCAGGGTCTGCTTCTGGGAAACCCTTTAGAAAACAAAAATCCTCTAGGAGTTTTGTTTTTGAAAATATGCCTCTCTACCACAACCCCAGAGGGTAAGTGAGGGGATGGTGGAGGAGGAATGTCTGACCTTGAGTTCCGTAATGCTTCATTTGGATTCCACTCTCTCCATATAGGTGTGTCTGCAAAGACCAGGTGGGTTCTGTTTAGGAGCATCAAGGATGGGACCTGGCCAGGTGGCAAGAGCAAAAGGCATGATGGCAGAAGTAAGGACTCAGTTCTGCCAATAACTAGCTGGGCAATCTAGTTAACTAGTAAACTAGCTATGAAATGAGAATGATACTAGCATCTGCTTCATAGGGCTGTGATAAGGATGAAATGAGAAAATCCATGTAAAGCTCTTAACCGAGTGCCTGGCATATTGTAAGCATTCAATCAACGGTGGCTGTTGTCATTATCTGTTATTCTCCCATGGATATTATGAAGGCTTCTGTTTCTGCTCAAATCATTGTTTTATATGTATGTGTCTGTATCCTTCTTTAGGCATTGTGACCTTGATGGGCAGGAATCATCTTTGTGGGGTACATAAATTCCATTCGACCTTAACCAGGAATTGTAGATGCCAAAAATTCAGTAAATACTTGTGAAATAGCACACTTGACCAAGGGCAGGGAGTGGGTAGCAAATAATCTGAGGCAGAGACAGAGAGAAATGTAGAAGACGGAGGGAGAAGAGGAGTGCAGGAAAAGAAAATATTCTTCCTGTGGTGCTTCTCCTTTCTTGATTAGTTTTTGGGGCAAAATACAACTTACTCCTCGGTGACAAAGGACCTCATAGAGATCTTAAGCCCACTATGACCATCATTCATCTAAGTTTAAATAACATTGTGTTTCAACCACTCATATGCTACATCCTATAAATACTGTGTTTCTCTTTTTGTTCACATTCTCTAGTGTTATCACCCTTGAGTAAAAGGACTTACATCTCTGAAAGCCCTTGTTTCTTAACTCTCCTGTCCCCAAGAGTCATCTAGTCCTCATTCTTACTAAAGTTCAAAGAATAAGGAAACAAGTTGGTGGAAGAAGCCCTAGGCTTTAGCGTCAGATACACATGAATTTTTAACCCTGGTTCTGTGTGATCTTCAGCAAGTCTGTAACTTCTCAGAGCTCAATTTCCTCATCTGTGATATGTAATAACAGCACCTACCTCATAGAGTCATTGTGTGGACTAGAAATAAGGTGTGAAAAGCCCTTAGCTCTGTGTGTGAGACACAGCCCAGGAAGATAAAGAGCCCCACACAGAGAAGTAAGGCTTGTAGAATTTTAATGTTTCATGATTGTCAACAGAACAGGCTCAAGGAGGTCCCCAGAGAATCTGTTCTGACTTTAGAAGCACTTCCTGTGGACAATGGAGGGCCCTGCCTCATCATACTCTGGCTTGCTGATCCACATCTGCTGGAAGGTGGAGAGAGAGGCCAGGATGGAGCCTCCGATCCAGACCGAGTACTTCCGCTCTGGGGGAGCAATAATCTGCAAAGAGCAAATGAGGTGAATCATGGTCAGTTGCCAAGGTATAGGGAAGGTGGTCCAGGAATCATCTCATCATACTGCCAGACTGCCCTGGGAAAGGACAGCCTTTGTGGTCAGAAAGGAACTAGGAGAAACCTTGTGGTAGATCAGACTATTGCTCAGATTGTCACTCTCCCTCCCATTTTACTCCCCTGCCCCTCCATGAGAAGAACGGGCTGGGCCCTGTCTGCTTTGGCCAATGGGATATCAGCAGACTTGACATAGTGGCTAGAAATGTGCTTCAGTCATGCAAGTGGGCACACTCTCTTGTGTCTCTGTCATCTTCATGAGAAGAACTTCCCTTAAAGAGCTACTGGCCCTTTAGCCTGAGCCCCACAGTGAGAGATACGCCCCTGACCTGAGTTGGCTAGACCTGCAGAACTGCCTAGCCAAACTTGACCCAAAACAACTGACTCCCAGCTGACCTGCAGATGCATGAACAGTAAATGCTTATTGTTATGTGACCTGACATTTCACAGTTGCTGTTACTCAGCAATAGCTAACCAATACAAACATCTATAAGGGGAGTGCTGTTCTGTTCTTGCCTGGGTGCATGGGCAGCTTGGTCCGGGATTCCTCCTTTCCGGAGTCTAAGCCAGCCTACTCAATAGTCTCTTGTATCTGAGAAGTTCTCAAATTAATACATGCCACTGGGATTCCTGAGCTTGGCCTTTAGAAATTCGTTGCCATGTCAGACAACTTTGAACTTCACCTAAAAGTGGATCCAAAAGGACTATGACTCTTCAACTAATTCCCGTTTCTGAAGGGACTAAGAATCCAATGCTAGAACAAGCCAGATGTGAAACAGATTTTTTTCTGGTCTCTTAAGAATCTCCCTACATATTTCCTAAATTGCAGAGATCATGGAATTACAGAATAAGTAGGGTCTTTAGAAGTTATCTTTTTCACGCAGACAAAAGTCACCCCGGGGCTCCTTTGACAGACACCTCAAGGACTGGCGCAGCCAATAAGAAGGTAATGGATTTTATTTCTGGACAGCTCTAGTTGTGAGCAAACTTTGGGCTGTCTTGGGCTGGAGGCCCTAAATCTCAGCCCCATTTCCACCCTACTCTCTTCTTCCATATTCTGGAGTTTGCCTCATCTCCCCCACACATCTTGCTGTCCAATTTGGCTGGGGAGTTTGTACATGCACACACCCTTGGGCACCTTTACTCACTCTCTTCCCCCTGCCTGCAGTGCCCTTTCCCTTCTGGTCTTATTTAAGCTGTTCTCCCATTGAGCATGTCTAATAATCAGATCTTAAACTTCTGAACAGCTGGCCATGTTACTAAACTCAGGGCATTGGCTCATAAATGGGCTATGCATCGAATCAGTGGTGTCCGTTTGTCAGTGTAGGTGATGGCAGTACCCCATATCTTCTGAACAGGAATCTGGGGGTGAGGTTAGGTCTGGTATCCTGACACATGGTCTTCATAAAAAACTACTGCCCAAGGCCTGGCACAGTGCCCACCATGCGGCAGGCCTCAATAAACACGACTGCTCTGGTGGTTCCGGGTGAGAAGAGCTCGTAGGTGCTCACCTGTTTTCTGGTGGCCCATTCTGCTTCCCTGGGCAGGGAGGCCTTTGTGAAAAAGGTTCTTAGAATACTAACATGTAGAACACACTTCCTCAGCTCAGAAGCCAACTTTATCATGAGATTCTGTAACTTTCAACCTATTTGTTATCTCTATTTGGCTCCTACCTTTTTCTAACCCCGCTAGCCAAACAGTTCATAGAAATCCTGAAAGGGTCTGTCTGACTGCTTGGGGACCAGAGGCTGGGGAGGGGTGGTAACACAGGTGGGCTCCTGTGCTGAGGAGGCCTATGAGGTGAGAAGCAGTGTGGGAGGGCTGCGGCCGAGATAGGACAACAGGTCAGAGGCTGTCCAGGAATCAAGGAATGTCCCTGTAGCCTGTCCTACAACCAGCATTCTCTCTTTGGAACTTTCGCCTTAAACAGGTTTCCCAGGTCCTTTTTAAAATTTAAAGATGGTGTGGTGTTGCCTCCTCCTTTTCTTTCTCTCTTTAACCTCCTCATTTCCTTCTCAACCTCTTCAACATTCTCTCCATTCCAAATTCATTTTACCTCCTTCTCATACAGTGTCCATGAGATTGTGCTTAAGAGCCCAGGATAAATGTGTCTCCCGTTCAGCGTCCCAGGAACATACCACCCCCCGCAAGATGAAATCTGCCTCAGGCCAGGATAAAGGCAACCACCAAGCTGTAGGCCTGGCAGCCTGACTTGGATCTGTGTACCCAAGTACACAGGTCTTTGTACAAAGAATAGGATGAGGGGAGCCAGGGTAGCACCCACCTTGATCTTCATGGTACTGGGGGCCAGGGCTGTGATCTCCTTCTGCATTCTGTCGGCAATGCCAGGGTACATGGTGGTACCCCCAGAGAGGACATTGTTGGCATATAAATCCTTGCGGATGTCAATGTCACACTTCATGATGGAATTGTAGGTTGTTTCATGAATTCCAGCTGACTCCATGCCTAGTAGAGACCACAGTATCTGGTCAGGACCCACCACCCCATACCTACAGCTCCTCAGGTGACCCTTCTATTGGGACAGCTACCCTGGTTTGCCTCAGTCACCTCCCTAATGGACTGTAAGATCAGACCCTCTAACTGGTCACTGCTCTGACTTGAGTTTCCCCTATTCTGAGTGATCGTTCACACCGCCACCTGATGAATATTTCTAGAGGGATGCTTCCATTGTATCACTTTTTTTACAACTTTATTGAGATATAATTCATGTACCATGATACTCCCCCCTTTAAAGTGTATAGTTTACTTTAAATAGTTGTACAACCATCACCACAGTCTAATTTTGGAACATATTGAGCACCCCCCAAATAAACTCCATACCCCTGTATGTATGGCAGACACTCTCCATTTTCCCCTTCTCCCCTTTCCTAGCCTTAGGCAACCACTAATCTATTTTCAATCTCTATAGATTTACCTATTCTGGACATTTCATATAAATGAAACCATACAATAATTGTTCTTTCATGTCTGACTCATTTCACTTAGCATAATGTTTGCAAGGTTGTTCCATGTTATAGTCGGTTATAGCCAAAAAATATCCCACTCTAAGGACATAGGACTTCCCTGGTGGCTCAGAGGTTAAAGCGTCTGCCTCCAATGTGGGAGACCTGGGTTCGATCCCTGGGTTGGGAAGATCCCCTGGAGAAGGAAATGGCAAACCACTCCAGTGTTCTTGCCTGGAGAATCCCATGGACGGAGGAGCCTGGCAGGCTACAGTCCACGGGGTCGCAAAGAGTCGGACACGACTGAGCGACTTTCCTTTCCTTTCCTAAGGACATAACAATCACATCATGTTTGCCTGCTAGTTGACATCTAGCCACCTTTGTCTGCAACCGAGATCTTCCTCAGTAAAAGGCCCTGCCTGCCAAAATAGCTCATGCCCACATACCTGAGTTTCCCCACCTCCAGTCTTTTTCTATGTGGTATTATTCCACACTGTAGACAGAGGAATCTTCCTAAAGAGAAATATTGACTTCTCTACTCTGCTGCTTAAAGACTTCCAGGGGATTTGAAATTGCTGATATGATTAACACCCATGGTCTTTGTGTGATCCAGCAGCTCTCTTCAGTTTCCTGTGTGTGAATGTGTGCACACACACACACACACACACAAACCCACACATACTTCACCTATGATGTCCCAAATAGAATATGACATGCACATATTTCACGATTTTCACAAGCTTTCCATCTGCCTTGCATGCCATTCCCCACTTTACACTCCTCCCATCCCCAGATACCATGAGGTAATGCTCATTCTTCAAGGTTCTGTTCAAAGATTCAGCTTCTCTGACAAGTCTTGCCAGATTGTTTTAGGCCTATAGCACTTTATCCAGTTTGCTATTTACCACTACATTGTATGTCAACATTTGCTAACAGGCCTTTCTCTTATATACTTCTCAAGATTATAGTTATCCTTGTATTAAATATTATCTTATTTAATCCCTATCTAGTAGGTACTATCACGATTTCCACTTTATAGATAAAAAAGCTAAGATTTGAAGAAGGTAACATGCCCAAGGTACAGCACTTGAAGGACCAGAATCAAGACTTAAAGCCAGGTCTGACCCCCAAAGCCACTCTGTTTACTCGTATAGATTTCAGACCCCGTGATCTAAATGGTGAGAATTCAAGAAGAGTTTTGTGTTTTAACCTCATTCTTAGTTTCATGTTATATTCCCATCCATTTTTCCTTTATTTTGGTTTCCTTACCCTTTTATTTAAAATTAGATTTTATCTAGTTGTATTGTTCATGTATTTTCAGCCTTTTCTGGAAAAATATGGGTAAGTATAAACAATAAACAGTGTGTGTGATTGGCTGGGACTAAGGCAGAGCCTCACCAATGAACGAGGGCTGGAAGAGTGTCTCCGGGCAGCGGAAGCGCTCATTGCCAATGGTGATGACCTGCCCATCTGGCAGCTCGTAGCTCTTCTCCAGGGAGGAAGAGGAGGCTGCCGTGGCCATCTCATTCTCAAAGTCCAGGGCCACGTAGCACAGCTTTTCCTTGATGTCTCGCACAATTTCTCGCTCAGCTAGAAAGAGTAGAAATGACAGAGAGTAGATACTCAGCTCTGCTAGTTTGGTTGTCCCAGTTTGGTCTCCATGAAAACTTCCTTCTACCTTGTCCTTTGGATTCAGTCTTAAGATTTGCTTGATTCTCAAGCAAAACTTTGCGTGTACTTTTCACCTAGCTCTTATCACTCTGTCTTGACAAAGCTGCAGGCCTTCCTGAGGGCCTTGCAGGACACATTTCCCATCTAGATGGAGGCTTATATGCTGGGATTGTACAGAATCTAGGAAGGCCCCTACCTATAAACTCTTCCTGCCCTGGGGGCCACTCCCCCTTAGAAATTCAGACCTCAGTTATTCCATTTGTCCTCAAACCATAAACACTTCTAGGTGATGAAATGCACCACCAGTCTTGCCACCATTCAGCCCCATAAAAACTAGCTCTGATCCTGTGGACATGAATGTGGACAGAGGTAGCAGGACCCTGGGGAGGGAGGGTGTGCTGTGAAAGCACAGTTAAAGGAGGGTGAAGACAAGCGCTTCTTAGAATGAGTAGGTCCAAGCCTGGTATCTCTCCCCAGGGTGTCTTGGTTGGGAAACTTCTCCCTTGCAAAAGGCTCCCCTGACTATCTGGTCTGGTCCAGGGCCCCAACCCCAGCTTATGGCCTCCCTATCTACCCTAAGAGAGTTTGAGGACACAGGGCCACTGACTTCTCATTACTCATGAGAGTTTCTGGTTCTAGATCAGATTTTGTTCTGAGCTCAAGTCAAGTCCAGAAAGAGTATGGGTACCTGTGGTCACAAAGGAATAGCCTCTCTCTGTGAGGATCTTCATGAGGTAGTCCGTGAGGTCACGACCAGCCAAGTCAAGGCGCATGATGGCATGAGGCAGTGCATAGCCCTCGTAGATAGGAACATTGTGGGTGACACCATCCCCTGAATCCAGGACGATGCCTAAGGACAGAGGAGATAAGACCTATGAAAATCTTTATTTTTTTCATCTGTTTCTTTCTGAGACCTGTCACCAAACGATCTTCAACAACTATATTTTTCTTTAGCAGATAGAAAATTCACCCACTGTGAGAATTACCAATCATATTTTTTGTGTATGTCAATTTTGTGTATGTCAGTTTGTTTTCCCAAATGAAACTGTAGGCTTCTGGAAGGCAAATGAAATATCTCCTCTTCTTATATTCCTTGAAACACTTTCACAAAAATGCATACTTGTCAATTGGCATCTAGGATGCACATTCTTTAAGTTAGAGTGAATAATTTGCATATCCTTCAGGCATCAAACTAACATATACACTCATGCAATTAGAATGTTAGCACTTAAAAGTGATGAAGACTTAAAAAAAAAAAAAAAAAAGAATGTTAGCACTAAAAGAACTATAAAAACCAGCTTGAAAAAAATGAACATTCTCTACTGATAAAACTTTTAGTAAACCATGAAAGGATATAAGTTTTCTCAACATGGTAAGAAATCCCTCTTGATCCAACAGCCATATAATTGATGGGGAAATGTTACAATATTGTTGCTGTATTATTATTATTTAATATTGTCCTAGATGTTCTAGCCAATGCAATATGACAAAAAATAGAAATAAGAGGTATTATTATCAAAAGGAAAGAGGATCATCATTATTTGCAGATAAAGTGGTGTGTATGTTAGTCCTTCAGTCGTGTCTGACTCTTTGAGATCCCCTGGACTGTAGCCCGTATTTAAAAGACCTAAGAGGACCAACTGAGAAACCAGTAGAGTTAATAAGATGTCTCAGTAAGGGCTAGATCCAAAATAAATATCCAGAGATCAGTAGCTTACTCTTATACAAGGATGTTGGTCACAGAGTATTTTATAATAAGCAAAAATTGGAGACAACCTTAAAGGTACTGCATTAGAGAAATGGTAAAATCAATCAACCAATCATGGAAGCATCACACACAGTGACTACCCTGTGGCATGTGAACATGATGTTCACAGCATAAATCCAAGTGCAAAGCGCAGGATACAAAACTGTATGTACCAGCATTTCCCCATCATTGTCCTTATCATGTGCAGTGAAATTATCCTTCAATTTCTTCTCTCCTCCACTAGACTGTGTTAGCTGCAAAATGGCTGATCTGTCTTGTTTCCCAGTGTTGCCCATGGCCTGCAGTGTTTGGCACATGGTATGAAGTATTGGAGAATATTTGAATGGATGAATAAATGGACAAATCAATGAATACATGAATGAATGTTTGAAAGATGTTTGTGGAAGCTGTCAAGCCCTTATTAAAAATCACTTCATTTTGAAGTTCCTTCTGTTTCCCTGAGTTTTCTATGCCAAGGCCACCTCATAGTTATACATCCACCATCATAGATTCTGCCATTGCTGCTTCGTGAGCAGAAACATTCCAGTACTGTTGGAAAGTGTGTACAAGCTCCCAGACTAACTGTTGTGATGGAAATGGCCCTTGCAGTCATGATTTGCTCATGTAAATTCTCTTTAGCTATACTGGGTAGACTTGCACCTGTATTCTACCTGGGCTTCCCTCTGTTATCCTTCACCCAGGTTTTCGGTGGACTTTGGCTGTCCCTTTGATTCTTCTGAACAGGAATCTCTACAGGAGCCCAGTTTTCCCTTTCTTCCCCTCAAGTCAAAAAGGGAACAGATTATAGGGCTACTTGCCTGTTGTGCGGCCAGAAGCATAGAGGGAGAGCACAGCTTGAATGGCAACGTACATGGCAGGGACGTTGAAGGTTTCGAACATGATCTGAAAGAACAATGCAGAACAGAAGACAATCAGAAATCATAGCTCTCTTGGCCCACAGAGTGGTTGTTAATTTTATTAACGAGGGGAACTGTGCCTGTTTACCCCGCTCCCACCTCCCATGCGTCCTGGCGTGGACTGCACGCACAGCAGGTCCTCAAAAAACTCTTCTGCACTGATGCATGGTTGGGAAAAAATCTGGCCAAGCATCCATGTGTGTTCCTGTGCTGGTATTCAGGTCTTTCTAGCCTCTTACCTGGGTCATCTTCTCCCTGTTGGCCTTGGGATTCAGAGGGGCCTCTGTGAGCAGGGTGGGGTGTTCCTCAGGGGCTACCCGAAGCTCATTGTAGAAGGAGTGGTGCCAGATCTGGTTGGGAGAAAAGTCAGGTGAGTCCAGCAGACTCTCAGTGGGCAGGAAAATTCCTACTGGCATGCCCGTACTGGGGGAGGATGGCTATGATGGTCTCAGAATAGACTGGATCTGGAGAGGAGGCCCGTCAACACTGGGAATTTCTGATCGCTCTTTCAAGGGTATATTCCTTCTCATCAGGGCCCCAGACAGGACTCAGACCTAGGGCCAACACACTCAGTGTGTTGATTATTTCCATCTGACCTTGGCTCCTCTTTACTCCGCTCCCTTGTCTCCCCCTGGGCCCCAAGGGACCAGGTGCACTGCAGCTCTCTGGCTTCCGGCTGTGTTTGGCTGATCAAAGATACCAGCAAGGGGTTGCAGAGTGCGAGGACGAAGGAGGGCAGGGTGCCGTCCTGGCCAAGCCGAGGTCTCCCTGAGCACGGCTCCTATTGTGTGGCCCCTCTTCAGGCTCCAGCTCTTGCTGACCTCTAGCCTCGCCACCCTTGCCCTTCAGCCTTCCAGCCCTAAGAGCTTCCCCTTTTGCTGGTACTCGGGTGTCTCTGCCTCTCTTTCTGGTTCCCTAACCTGCTCACACCTCTGTAAGTAGTCCTTCCTTAAATTAATTCAGAACCCCAGCTGAGTGTATACTGTCTCCTGTTGAAGCCTGACAGATATGCATGAACTGTCACTGTCTATTATTGACCAGACTGTCTTCAGAGCAGGGTTTCTCAGCCTCAGTGCTTTGACATTTTAGGTCAATAATTCTTCATCATAGGGGCTGACCTGTGCATTACAGGATGTTTAGCAGCATCCTCGGCTTCCACCCACTAGATGCCAGTAGCACTTCTCCAGTTGAGAAGAGCACAAATGTCTCCAGAATTTGCCAGATGCCCCTGGGAGGCAAAATTATCCTGGCTGAGAATCACTGCTTTAGATGAAGCTAGTTCTTTTTTTTTTACTTCTATATGTATGCTGTGCTTAGTCGCTCAGTCGTGTCCAACTCTTTGTGACCCCATGGACTGTAGCCCGCCAGGCTCCTCTGTCCATGGGGATTCTCCAAGCAGTAATACTGGAGCGGGTTGCCATGCCCTCCTCCAGGGAGTCTTCCCAAACCAGGGATTGAGCCGAGGTCTCCTGCATCGCAGGCAGATTCTTTACCATCTGAGCCACCAGGGAAGCCTAGTAGTTTACTACTACATTTTGAATATCTAATAGTTACAGGGCGCAATATTAGATTCTGAAAACATTGCATGGTAGTTTTAGAGCAAGTTACTTCTGCCCACTGTGTCCAGTTCCCTCTGAGTGATCCAGACAGCAAACAAGAGCCTTCATTTCAGAGGGATTCGGCAGAGAGTGGTGGGGACACAGGGCTTTGATTTCCCCAGAGGCGGGGCACAGACTTCTTTGTGTCCATTGTACCCATGTATTTATGGGCCTCCGGTTTTGTGCTAGGATGGTGCTAAATGTAACCTTAGTTTCCAAGTCTAGAGTGGAGAAAAGCAGTCAAAAAGACAAAATGCAAAGACACAGTCATATTCAAGTGAAGGAAGAGGCAGGAGAAGTTCATTTTCTAGGAGGTCTGAGAGAGGTCTCCAGAGGCTGAGAAGGGCACCCGAGGCAGAGCGAGTGGCGCAGGCAGAGGCCGCAGGCTGTGGGGGCGTCACAGGAGGCAGAAGGAGACCGCAGTCAGGCTTGATAAGGTGATGGCAGTGTCTCCTCAAATGTGGCCTCAACTGCGTACGGATAATCGCTGTAGGTGCAGCTTCCCAGGCTGTATCCCAGGCCCATAAATCAGAATCTTTTTGGGTGTTGGGCCCAACCATCTGCACTTGATTTTATTTCATTTTCAAAAGCTTTTATCAAGTACTTTGAAGTTTAAGTTATGAAGTACTTTAAAAGTTAAAGATGTTGACAATTGTTAAACTAGGAAAATATCTTTAAGAGGAATAAAAATTTCCCACATTCTCATCACTTACTAATAAACAGTTAACACTTTGGCTTTTTTCTCTCCCTAATCTTTCATCTTTATGTATGTTCAAATTTATTACTATTATCATTTATTTATTTCATATGCTTTCATTTATTACTTATTACAATTACACTTCTGTGTTCAATTTTATTTCCCGCCACTTTTCAGTTAATATAAATAAATAATTTTCTTTTTCATAGTAAATATTTATTTTTAATAAATTGAATTAAAAATTATTTTAACGCTTACACAACAGTTGATCATATCTCATCACCATCATATATTTAATCACATTGCTATTCAGGGTAGCCTTGATTTTTTTTAGAATCTTGTGAAAACTATCTTTGTTCCTATTACATTTTCTTTTTTCTGTTCAGGATGTTTTCCAAAAAAAAAAAACTCTAAGAGGGGCTCCACATAACAATTGTGACTAATGCATACTGCTGTGTGGCTGAGACTAGCACAGCACTGCAAAGCAAGCATTCTACAACAACAACAACAAATTGTCCATCTAGAATTACTTTCAACTCTTTCAGCAGTGCCTGAGTCTTTATCATAAAAAAAGTTCATTCAGCTGATTCAGTATCCATTCATTCTTTGGTTAATCTTCACGTACAGTTTTCTCAAATGTACTTTCAAATATTGCATAATGCTGAAAACCATGAAATATCCCCAAGACTGTCTGAAAAATGAGAGGGATCACCATGGCTTTTATCTCTGTTTGACAAGGCAGCAGCCAATAAAGTAAACCCCTTCCTTTTGGTGGCAGTGGAACAGTATACTTGACTGCCAGACATCCATTTTTATAAAAAGCCAAAGCAGTGGGGGTATAAAACATCACACACCATGCCAACCAGTGAACTTCTCAGAACACAATTTTCCTGGCTCGCATTACCTAAATACAAAGCATCTGTTATAAGAAGCTTGTAAGAAACTATGGTGGACAAAAATGCAAGTATAGTCAATGATGCATATGTCTTCAAAGCATCATGTTAAACCTTGAAGCAATGCCTGAAAATGTTTCCCAGTATTCCAGGGAAAGCAACTATTGTTCCAAAGGTCACTGTTCCATATATAGAAAAGTCTTTTCTTTTCTAAGGTATTCAAATTTTTTTCTATGATTGCAACAACCATTGGTTTTCTGAGTTTTGCATCTCTTATAGAAGTACTGGACTGACCATGTGTATATGTTGGCATCTTGAGGTCCTTGCATGTTTCCCCAGCTCCCACCAGCACCACACCTGAAGCCCTCAGTTCAGCTCCTGCCTCATGCCTGAGTGCTGCCATCTTAGTGGCTCCTGGAAAATGTTTTGATTTCTATTACTCACAAAGAGGCTAATTTTGTCTTTACTTCAGAATAAGAAATTGCCTGTTTCACTCTTACCCGCATTCAGTGTTCTCACTCTTAAAATATGAAATAATTTGATAGATAAAAATAACACCTAGCTGTTTTACTCTGAATTTTAAAATAAAACTTTAAGTAATTTTTCAAATAAGTTTAAACTTTTTCGGATTTTCAACTTTTAATCATTTCTATTTGCCAATTGTCTGGTCATGTCCCTTGATTATTTGTCTGGTGGATACTTTGTGTTTTTAATGATCAATTTATGTTAGTTGTTTATATTAATTCTCTGTTGCACTAGTTGTGAAATTTCTTTGCAATCTGTTGTTTTCCTTTTAAATTTGGTTTTATTTTTCACATACTAGAAATTATGATTTTTAAGAAATGACATTTGTTATTCTTTTTCTCTATGACTTCTTTCACCAGAAATTTGATACTCATACTTACTATAATCATTAATTTTTTTATATTTAACTTTTATATTCAACTGATATGCGTTTGATGAAATTCTATGAGGTAAGGGCCATAAACAGATTCCCTGCCCCCTAAATAATGAATAAGTTGTCACAGAATAATTCATTGAATAATCCTTTTTTCCCCTCTGGTCTTGGAAGTTACATTTACTGTGTATTTCTTTTTTACCTCTGTACTGGCACCAGATTGTTTTAATTTGTATAACTTTATATCTTAATATTCAGATATAGCAAGTCTTTTTCTTATTCATAATAGTCTCACAAATTTTGTCTTATTTATTTCTCCATACTTTATGATTATCTTGCGGAATTAAAGCTTGTGATATTTTTAGTCAAACTCAAGGAAGCAGAGAGTAAAAATGGAGCTACCAGGAGCTGGGGGGAGGGGAAAGGAAGGTGCTCTTGGTCAAGGCGCACAAAGTGTCACGACTGAGTGACTTTCATTTTACTTTTAATGAGTGGAGATTCCTTAAAAAACTGGGAATACAACTGCCATATGACCCAGCAATCCCACTGCTGGGCATACACACCGAGGAAACCAGAATTGAAAGAGACGCGTGTACCCCAATGTTCATCGCAGCACTGTTTACAATAGCCAGGACATGGAAGCAACCTAGATGTCCATCAGCAACGAATGGATAAGGAGGCTGTGGTACATATACACAATGGAATATTACTCAGCCATTAAAAAAATACATTTGAATTGGTTCTATTGAGATGGATGAAACTGGAGCCCATTATACAGAGTGAAGTAAGCCAGAAAGAAAAACACCAATATAGTGTACTAATGCATATATATGGAATTTGAAAGATGGTAACGATAACCCTATATGCGAGACAGAATAAGAGACACAGATGCATAGAACAGTCTTATGGACTCTGAGGGAGAAGGTGAGGGTGGGACGTTCTGGGACAATAGCATTGAAACATGTATATTATCATATGTGAAACAGAACACCATTCCAAGTTCGATGCATGAGACAAATGCTCAGGGCCGGGGCAATGGGATGACCCAGAGGGATGGGATGCGGAGGGAGGTGGGTGGGGGGTCCAGGAAGGGGAACACATGTAAACCCAGGGCTGATTCATGTCAATGTATGGCAAAAACTATTACAATATTGTAAAGTAATTAGCCCCCAACTAAAATAAATAAATTTATTTAAAAAAAAATTAATTTGAAAAAATTTGACGGATTTATCCAATTCAGTTTTTCTTTTAAGGTGTGAAATATATTTTTAGGAGTTTGTTTAGAGTTCATATTACTATTGTGAATAAAAATTTTGTCTATTGTTTTTAAATTAGATATTATTAGACATATACAAGTAATATGTGCCACATATTGAGGATTAAGTATGCTCCATGCTTTGGGATTATACTATTTGCCTAATTCAACCTTCAAATTATTAGACATATACAAGTAATATGTGCCACATATTGAGGATTAAGTATGCTCCATGCTTTGGGATTATACTATTTGCCTAATTCAACCTTCAAAGCAACCTAGTGAAGAAAGTATTTTTATTTCTATAAATAAGGAAGCTGAGGTTTAGAGGGAGTTTTTGCTCCCAGATCTCCCTGCCTGTGGTTCCAGTATCTGTGCTTTTAACCGCCCCACAGAGTGAAGCAAAAAGCAATTGCAGTTGTTATCTGTTTATCTCTCATTCGGAGTGACTGAATTTAAGGTTTAGAGAAAAGTGTATGTGAAGCACAGATTTCAAATCAGCTTTCTTTATTCCCAGCCACAGTCTGCTCAATAAGCCCTCTGTTACATTTCAAAAGACAGTCATTGCAGAAACAAGAATTCTCAGACAACTGTCAGTGGAATTTATCAAAAGAATATTAGAAATATTGTACACCAACTATACTTCAATTAAAAAAGAATATTAGAAAGGTTCTATTAGCATTTTGCACGTGATTTTGTTGAACATAAACTATTATTTAAAAATTACCCCCATATCTTCCTTTTCTAGATATTTTATTTTCATTTATCATTCACAGGTGTTTTTGTTCCTGATATTAGTATTTCCTAGGTATCTAGTGAAAGTTTGATTTTTCTGTTTTGGCCACACCATCTGGCATGCAGGATCTTAGTTCCCAGACCAGGGATGGAACCCCTGTGCCCTGTGGTGGAAGCATGGAGTCCTAACCACTGGACCACCAGGGAAATCTGCCCCTTCTCCCATTTTCTGACATGAAAAAAAGCTTCTAGAAACCAGTAGCGATTCTTACTCAAATTTTTCACTAGAGAAGCATCATAACAGTATAGCATCAATGTACCTATCTAAGCTCCTGACAGGGAAAATAAAAAGGAGAAGCTATTCACCTTTTTGGAGGGGACCATACATTTTAAAGAAGGATAAGCACTGGGTTGGAGTGAAAGCTGCAGGAAAGGATAAAACTGGGACTTAGGCTGGACCAGGTCCTCAGATGCCAGACAGGGAGTTAGGAACCTACTGTTAGTCAGTGAGGAGCTACTGAAGAGTCCTGGGAGGCAAGTGACATGATTTGGTCTGTTTTTAGAAGGACAAGCTTTGTAGCAGTGCAGAGAATGAATTAGGTGATTGAGAGAGGAGACAGAGAAATCAGCCAGGAAGCCACTGGAATCATCCAGTGAGAGATGTTGGCAGCTTAGGCTGGGGAATGCCCAGGGGGATGGACAGAAAGGAAAGAAAGAATTGAGAAACATCGTAGAGGAAGAGTTGACAGGGCAGAAGGTCTTGCTGATATTAAAATGAGCACATTACAGGAGGGGTCCACCAATACCTTTTCCATGTCATCCCAGTTAGTGATGATGCCATGTTCAATGGGGTATTTGAGAGTAAGGATCCCGCGCTTGCTTTGAGCTTCATCCCCCACATAGCTGTCTTTCTGGCCCATTCCCACCATCACACCCTGCAATGCAAAAGAGAAGGAAGGAGAATGGAATTGGCTGAGGGTTCCACTTGGAGGGATTCAGGCATTGGAGAGTCTCTGAAGGAGGATAAAGACAAGAAGAATGTCCTTTTTTCCCCCTGGAAACCAGACCGAAGGAGACAGGGTGAGGCAGATGCTGATGAACTGGGAAATGTTGGGAGAGAAGATGGATTATTTCTTGTGGGCGTGTCTCCCTTCTCTGTCCTGAAACAATGTCATTTTCTGAGAGAACAGGGCTCATCCATACATTTCTCCCTGTTACTTTACTTAAAACACACACACACGGCTCCCCATAGTTTCCACAATGCAGTGCTTCTTCCCGGTAACTCAAAGCCTTGGGTCCACATGAGCACATACCTGGTGGCGAGGGCGACCCACAATGGAAGGAAAGACAGCGCGGGGGGCGTCATCTCCTGCGAAGCCAGCTTTGCACAGGCCAGAGCCATTGTCACACACGAGTGCAGTGGTCTCTTCTTCACACATGGTGAGTGTGGCCAAGTGAACCAGGGTCTGGAGCACCTAGGGAATTGGGGAGAAGAGAGGTAATTGGCCACTTCTCAAAATTATGTTGGAGACGATCTTCTCAGCTTTGTGGTCTGACCCCATCGGCAACGAGGACCTAATTCCAGATGGACAGGCAAGGACCCGGCCCCGCACTCTGGCATTTGGGCCTCTTCCCTCTACCCTGCTGTTTTGGGCTCAACTGTGTACCCCCCAATTTCTGTGTGGAAGCCTAACCCTAGTACCTCAGAATGTATCTGTATTTGAGGATAAAGCCTTTAAAGAGATAATTAAGAGTAAAATGAGGTCATTAATCTATTATGACTGGTACCAAATATGCCTAATTCAATAGAACGGGTATCTTTACAAGAGAGAATGGAAACACAGAGACACACAGAGGAAGACCATGTAAAGACACAGCAAGAAGACAATCATCTACAAGCTAAGGAGAGAGGCCTCAGGAGGAACCAGCCCTGCTGACACCTTGCCCTCAGACTTCTAACCTCCAGAACTGTGAAAAAATAAAATTTCCCTTGCTAAGCCGGTCTGTGATACTTGATTATGGCAGCCCTCACAAACAAATCCACCTGCCTCTTAAAGACTTGAAATGATACAAAGTGTTAATCCAATGGAAAAACTCTCTACAGACTTAAAGTTCAGAAAAGAAATAGAAGAAACTTTCAATAAACATATAGTAAATATCATTTACTATATAAAAGAACTCTTACAAATCAATAAGAAAGAAGTAAATAGCCCAAAAGAAAAAAAAAAAAAACTATGAAATAGATAAATGACAGAAAAGGAAATGCACATACCCAACAATTACCTGAAAAGGTGACCAGCCTCATTAGTTATCAGGAAATGCAAATGAAATAAGACCATTTTCACCCATCTCATTGTTAAGATCCAAAGTTTTATCATAGGTGTTGGCTAAGTTGTGGGAACACTGGCACTCTTAAATCAGAAAAACACATCAATGCACAATCTGGCACTGCCTGAATGTCCCTTGTGGAATATTGTACTGAGGTTAAGGGAAAGGACAGGCAGATAGACATGGACTAATGTGGACAAGTTTCTAAACCATTCTACTGAGTGAACAAAGCAAGCTGCAGGATAGAAGGCCCAGCACAAAATATTTGTGAGTTTTTTTTTAAAGCACAAAAAATATTGTGCATTTTCCATAATTTTCTTTTTGTGGATGTGAACACATAGCAAAAAGTTCTGGAAAAACAAAAACTAAGGCTGATCATAGCAGTTACTTGGAGGTGGGAAGGGGACTGGGAGGAGAAGGGCCGTAATGTTCCAATTTTTAACAAGGAGACTGTATCCATGTACAGTTTATAAGTAAAATCAGTCATAACATATCATTAAGAAAAAAAAGATGCAGCAGTTCTAGGTGAAATGTACAATCCTAAGGGTAGAAGCCCCTGGAGGAGGATGGGGCAGCCTGAGAGGACAAGGAAAGAAAGAGAATTCATGATGGGACTCACTGCCCCTGTCGCTTCAGATGGAAAAAACAACAAAGAAGTCCTTCCTCCAGTGCTGACACCTGAATTGGGATGGATGCAAAGTGACTAGGGAATTAATTTTCTAACATCTGTTGCAGGGTTTTTTTCTTTGAGTGACCCAACAAATTCTTGACCCTTGTGACAAAGGAGAAGTAGTAGCAGTCTAAGAGACGGTGTGCAGATTGCTGTCCAGCTGGCAAGCCCCCGGTGGGAGGTGGAGAGGGTCTCAGCTGAGGGGGATGGGAGTCCAGAGAATACAGGCACAAGGCGTGGAAAGAGAAGGTGGCTGCAGAGCCCACCAAGCTTCATTCAGAACATCCAGCAGGCGGGGAAGAGGAGAGCTGCCACAGACACCTGGGACCCCGGTTCCCATATGACCTTATGTGGAAGGAGGACAGCAAAGACCATGACCAGAGTAAAGAGGAAGAGCCACAGGCCTGTGAAAGACTACCTAGAGACTGAGCAAAACCTTGTTCACACAATTTTCAGGCTTAAAGGAAGCCCTTCCTGTCATGTTCAAAACTGTGTACACTCGGGGAGAGGCCACCGGGACGTCTAGAATCCAACTCTGCTTGTCCTTGCTGACCCTCATCATCCCCTTAGCCATGGAGAGCAAGTCCCAGCTTTCTCACTCAGCCCACAAGGCCCAACAAGGTCTGGCCCCTGCCTGTGTCCCCAGACTCATCTCCTGTCTGGCCCCCCTCCTTGGCCTTCTCACTGTGGCTATGTGGAGTTTCTTTCCATCCTCCGAACTGTGTCATCTCCTGTCCCTTCTGGACCTTTAGATGCAGGGTCTGGAACACCCTTCTCCCAACCTGTTTACTACTCTGACTTCCATCACCTGTCAGGCTTCTGTATCAACATTGCATTTGCAGCCTTTTTGGCCCACCTGTCTCAGTGGCATAGAACAAACACTGGTGAGAAGACATCAAGGTCTGAAATGTGATGCAGATTGAAGGGAAGTGCCTAGTTGCTCAGAACCTATGGTTGCCAATGGGGAAGGGATAGTTAGGGAGTTTGAGATCAACATGTATACACTGCTATACTGCAAATAGATAACCAACAACATCCTACTGTATAGCACAAGGAACTCTGTTCAATGTTATGTGGCAGCCTGGATCAGAAGGGAGTTTAGGGAAGAATGAATACATGTATAGGTATGGCTGACTCCCTTTGCTGTCCACCTGAAACTATCACAACATTGTTAATTGGCTATATTCCAATATAAAATAAAAAGTTTTTTAAAAATTTAAAGAAAAAGTACCTAGTTGTTCAAAACAATCCTGTCTCTGGTTTGAACAGTTTCTGGATTGCAGAGAAGTTCCCTAACCTACCATGTTAGAACCATGGAGAAATGGAGCGATGTCAGGAGACAGAGGTGACAGAAGTTCCAGTGTTCAAAAAGGGAAACAAGGCAGATGTCTAAAACCTCAGGTAATCTTGATATCCAAATTAGGTGGGTTTCCAGAAGGCACTATTAAAGAAAGCATTATTAAAGAAGCAGTGATCTTATAACTGACTAGGGTTTACCAACAACAAATAGCCTCCTTTTTTCCCCCAGACTCCCTAGCTGGAAATGAGGAGAAGGTGGGAGAAATGGAGCTTAATTTGATCTTGGCATCTGACAAGTTCTCCTGTGACATCACTATTGATAAAGCCATGTGGGCAGAACAATAAAACAATTAGGCATATTTATAGCTACCTGAGTTACTGCCACTGCTGCTGCTGCTGCTGCTAGGTCGCTTCAGTCGTGTCCGACTCTGTGCGATCCCATAGACGGCAGCCCACCAGGCTCTGCCATCTCTGGGATTCTCCAGGCAAGAATACTGGAGTGGGTTGCCATTTCCTTCTCCAGTGCACGAACGGGAAAAGTGAAAGTGAAGTCGCTCAGTCGTGTCCGACTCTTAGCGACCCCATTGACTATAGCCTACCAGGCTCCTCCGTCCATGGGATTTTCCAGGCAAGAGTACTGGAGTGGGGTGCCATTGCCTTCTCCCTACTGTCACTGAAAGGTGTTAATTGATAGATCACTGTCAACCTGGAGGCAACCATATACCTCAGAACTCCACTCTTGGTCCTTTCTCATGTTTTATATATGAACTGGATGAAAATATAGAGTACATGCTGATCATATGTCCAGATAAAACACATAAGTTGGCTGGAAGGATCAAAATCTAAGATGATTTCAAAAAGCAGAGAAAAACAAGTTAAATTCTCTGGGATTAAACGTCTAACAGGATAAATAAGAGGTTGTGAAGGTGAGTCTGAATAACAAACTGTGAAAGTTCTTGTTCAGTCTCTGTGAGAAGGACCTGGGGTCTTGTGGACAGTCAGCAGTGTTCTGGAGCCAGGATACAAGCTGACCCCACCTCCAGCCTGAAAGCTGTGTCTGCTCCTTAGGACTACACTTGCCAGCAGAGGTATGGGAAGGTAGGCTCCCATTCACAGCTGACAAGGCGAACAGGACTACCTTTCTGAAGGAGAATTAAAAAATACTTACCAAAAGTCTTAAAAAAAAATACACGTCTTTTCACAAATACACTTCTAGCAATTTATCCTTGAAAGTGAAAGTGGAAGTTGCTCGGTTGTATCCAACTCTCTGTGATACCATGGACTATACAGTCCATGGGATGATTCTCCAGGCCAGAATACTGAAGTGGATATCCTTTCCCTTCTCCAGGGGATCTTCCCAACCCAGGGGTTGAACCCAGGTCTCCTGCATTGCGGGCGGATTCTTTACCAGCTGAGCCACCAGGGAAGCCCATTTATCCTTGGGTGAGTGCAAAGATTTGGCCAATTTTAATGCCAAAAAAAGTTATTGAATAATAAATAAAATGCTTGTAAACTAGTTGCCAGAAAACTTCCTATAATAGAGAGAGCAGAATATTTACTGCCATGGAAAAGGTGCAGGCTGTCTTGTTAGGTGAAACACAGTATATTCTGTGTTTGGATTTTTGGTAAAAACGCATCTTTAATTTTTAAAAATTGAAGGCCTTTCACACATATTATCTATTTAATACTCACAGAAGCCCTGAGTGAAGATATTTTTAGTTCCAACTTACAGATAAGGAAACGTGAAAGGGCTTAGCTCTCAGGCTGCTCACTGGGAGAGGTAGGGCTGGCCTCAGCACATGACGCTCCAAAGCCTGGGCTTGCCCTTTCCCCACCACCTCAGTGAAACCCACACAACGTCTCCATGTTTGGTGTTTTTGCTTCTGCCTCTCTGTCTCCCTAGCACTGCTGGCAGCAAAAGCCCTGAAACAAAAGGGTCAGTGTTCTTTTCTCTCTCGGAGCCTTTAGGCCCCTCCTATGCCATGACAAGATCTAGATTTATGTTGACAGCCCCCATGCCGGTGTGCAGCACGTCGTAGCTGCTCACTAAATGTTGAATGACAATCCCACCACCTGTCTGGGCTCCGCCATGACAGTCTGCTCTGCCCCTGCGAGCTGAACTCCCAGTTCCCACAGTCCCAGGCAGCTCGGTCACATGATTTAGAACCACAAAGGGATAGTCTTCTTCACAAGCTGGTCACAGAGAGCTGAGTTTCCTTGTTCTAGCAGGTGGTCCACCTTGAGGAGAAAACAACCTCCAAAGGTGGCCAAGAAGCAAAGCTGCACTTCTGTGACTATCTCCTTCTGGGGTCCCCTCTCTCTTGCGACCTGTAGTTCAAGCCGTTCTGGCTTTTCGGTGAACCCTATTGTCTCCCCCAGAAGTTCTGCACTCACAGGAAGAAAGAGCGTTGGACTTCATTTCCCAGCAGCTGAGACAAGCCACAGAGTGACTTCAAGCTGTCAGCCATGCCATTCTGCAGCACTTGAGGTGGATTCAGATCTGCTTTTTTTTTTGAAGTTGGAACCAAATGAGAAGCAAGGGAGGTGAAGGCAGGGGGAGGGCAGCTGGCCTGCAGGGGCCCTCTGGGGGAAGGCTTGGACCCTGGAGCTAGCCTCTCCTGGAAGATCTCTGCTGGGGGAAATTCTAAACCTCACTCAGCTGCTTGCTGGTAATTTGTGGCTAGACTTGAGCGTGTCAGCTGAACCAGAGCCAACGTCACTGTGGTTTCCTGGGTCACAATCGCTTTGCACTCGCAGAAAACCCAAGTGCACTGTTCTGGCCCTTTCAGCACGTACTACATCTGGGCTTCATTGAGGAGTTCACAGAGTTAGAAACACAGCTCCCCACTCCTCCCCAAAAAGTGGCCAAAACCCAAAGACATAATGAGTACAAAGGATTTGCTCACGCACACATGCCCCTGGCCACCAAGCAAATCCGAGAACAGGGTGAGAGCGCCCCACCCTCACTCTGAAGGTTTGGTTTCACAGTTCTCTCCTGCCCTCTTTTCTTTTCTCTCCTCGTTTCAGGTACCCCTTCCCATGGTTCAGTCCCACGGCTCCCTCTCTGGCCTTCAGTTTCCTCAACTGTAAAATGGGAATGGTGACATCTATCTTCCGGGATAATGGATCAAATGAAATAATGGAAATGAAGTGCTTTATAAACTGCAAATCAGGGTCAGCAAACTACTGACCCTGTAGTCTACAAACTACTGACCCTGTAGTCTACAAACTACAACACCCTTGAACTAAGAATAGTTTTGGTATTTTTTAATGGTTGCAAAAAAGTCAAGGAATAAGATTCTAATACCCAAGAAAATTATATGAAATAAAATAATAAAGCTCTACTGGCACACAACCACACCCATTTATTGATATATTGTCCACGGCTACTCCAGTACAATGGCAGAGTTGAGTAGTTGTGAGAGAGACCTTTAGACTCACAGAGCCTAAAATATTTAATATTTTGTTCTCTACAGAAAAAGTTTCCCAATCCCTGTTGTAAAGGACTGAAAAAATAATAATTCTTGTTATCTCTCTTATCTTCTCCATTAGAACTTGCTCTCAGGATGAAGTCTGCCACACTGGAAGGAGATGAAGGATCTGCTTCACCAATCAATGATTATTGAAAGGAAGGTTGAACTTATGCCAGTTCCCAAAGGCATTTTCATTTTAGTGAAAAGTTTGAGTCCTAAAAGGAAAGCCTCTCAAATATAGTGAGATTTCAAGTAATAGTTGGGGAAATAGATTGGAATGAGAGCTTCAGTTGACAGCTAAGCAGCTGCCTCTTATAATCTGCAAACGCATATATCCATACAATGACTGCATGAGGAACACTTCTATGGTGGAAAATTCTAGCGGCACCTCTTATTAACTTCAGGGTACCTTGACTTGGTTAATACACACTAAATTAAAAATGGCTTCTTGCTAGTAACCTCTCTGGTCCTCAGGAATCTGCCATTTGGACTTGCTGTTCTGGCTTTTATCCTGGCCACTCACTCTCTCCCCCTGCTCAGATCTAGACCTGACCCCTCTCCTGAGCCCCATAGCCCTGGCACCTCAACTCCGTCTCTGAGACTGCCATCCTCATCACCGTCCTCTGATTGGATTGGCCCTTCAGAGACTCGTACCCCCCACCCAGGATGGAGCCCAGTTCCCAAATCCTCCCTTTTCCTTCCCCTCCAATCCTCAGGCCTTTTATTTCTGCATCCATGCACCAATTGGGACCACTGCACTGCTGTAGCACTCTTGCCCTGTTCCAGTCCACTTCCCTCACAGCTGCCTGAGCAGTGTTTTCAGGGGGCAGACCTCTTGCTGTTACCATCCTGTGATGCCCCATTGCCCAGTCCTTTAGTTTAATGTAGAAAGCCCTAGTAATCTGGCCCCACCTTCTCCTCTGACTTTAGAACTCCCTGCTTCCTGCCTTGAAATCTATATTCAGTGGAGCTGAGCCACTTAAACAGTCCCAAAGACTATGTGTCCTCTGTCCTGGGACTATCCTGACTTTAGGACCCAGGTTAGGTACCCCTTCTTCCGGGAAGCCTTCCCTGATAACTTCTGGGCTGGGTGAGGGGCTCCTGGGCTGACTCCTTTCATATATTTATCTTTTCCATGGTTCTCATTTGTCTCTCCTAGTGATTGCAGAGCCCCTACTCTGTCCTGAAGGAGCAGGGACAATGCCTGCTTACATAACAAGTGCTCAAGAAATGTTGCCAGAATGAACAAAGGGAAGGAGGAAAGAAATCTAGCTTCAAGGTCATGACGTCATATTGCCCATCCAGGTTTCCCAGGTGTGACATATAATATCTGCTCATTAGATTTCCTCTAGTTCCCCTCCATCTCTGTCACAGGAATCTCTGTCTCTCTGCAGCCCAAGGGCTAACCTCAAACTCTAAACCCATTCAAATGGTAAAAGCAAGAGCTTAAAGCCTCCCTGTGCAAAGTGTGGTCCCAGACCAGCCACCTCAGCCTCACCTGGGAGCTTAGTACGAGTGGAAATTATCAGCCTCCATCCCAGTCTACTGAGTTAGAATCTGGGTTAAGGCAGTCTGTTTTAGCAAGTTGTCCAGGTGATATTTAATGTCTGAGCACTCAGGGCCAGGCCCTGACAGTGTTGAGCTGGGAATTTTCTACAAATATTATCTCATTTAATCCTCACAACAGCACTGCCAGGGAGATATTATTAGTATTACTTCCATTGCTGAGTAGTCTGTCTCCAAGGCCTGCACCACTACACCAGCCAGCCTCAGCTGTAAAGAGATGTTAGCAGAGTCTGATCACAAAGGTGGACACAGCCCCTTGGTCTATTTTCCTCTTAATTATTTATGCTCACGTGTCTGTGTGTGTGTGTCGCTGGGGGAGGACAACGACATTGGTGGTGGTCTCACAGCGGAGTGAGGGTCTTAACTTCTCCAGGTCTCAGTGTCTTCATCGGAGAATGAATTATTAATAGATGGTTCCACTTCCTTCCAGCCCTAAAATCACATGATGCCCTGGGACACTTACCCCACCCTACTCCTGATTTGTTGCATCCTCCAATGACCCTGGAGCCTTCAAGACCGAGAAAACTCTTAGCCAAGGATGAATCAGAAGTCTGAGAGACAAGAGGTGGTCTGAAGAAAATACTCACCCATCCCCAACAAGACATCTCACAGACACAAGGGCTATGACTGGTTTGGATTTAAATGCCCCAGGAAGTCATTTCTCTGAAAAGCATCTGCTCCCCTAAACAGCCTCCCAGATATTCTGAGCCATGACAAAGGACACGGATATAGATCTGCACCAGCCCTGGTGAGCAGTGAGAAAAGAGAGAGCGCAGGTGGCATATCCCACCCAGCACCTAGTTAAGAGGGCAGGGAGCCGTGTTCTGGGCTGCCCTTTCCCTAGGATGCCCCACGGCCAGAAATGCCTTTTACTGGCAGGCAGCAGTGTGCTTGCAGGCACCACTGCACACCAAAGGCCTTGACGTGTGACCTAGGCCAGCGTCACCAAAGCCAGGCCAATCTGAAGGCGCCTCCTGCACCCAGGGGGCCAGGCAGTCCCAAAAAGACAGAGACGGCAGAAGCTGTATAGTACTCACCGAGTGTAGGAGAGGTCCTTCTCCCAGTGACTGAGGGCTGGTGTGTCTTTGGCATAAATACCAGAGCAATATAAAACCCCAGAGGCGGATCTTCTTTAAACAGAGTCCCTAAAAAGGCCAGCTGACGGTGTGTTAGCAATATTACCATATAAGGTGGTTTTTTCAATAAATCGGCCTTGGGGGTGGGGAGGGTGGAGAAGGGGGTTGGATAGAGTGAATTATCATTTGAAAAATGTATGCAAAAGGACTCCAGAGGCAGCAGCCTCGGTGCTGGCGGATTTGTTCCTTTTATGCTGCACTTGCATAAACAAGACTCACACCAGGCCTTATAAGCTGCCCAGAGTGAGGCCAGATGGAGCTCTGCTCCTGGAGAGAGAACCATACCAAGAATGGCAGTGGGCCGCCTCCCTCCACACCTCCCTACTTAGGCCCTGCTGCCCGCCACCCCAGGGTGGTGTTCCCAAAATGGATGCAATTGTGCCTGGTCTGGTGCAAGCCCAGGTCAGCTAAAAACCAGAGGGAAATGCCATCCACACCTGGGAAAGCAATCCCGTGTACTCTCCTCACCTGTTGCCCCTCATGCAAGCTCCTAATCCCTGGGCTGAGTCACCTGCGGGCCCAGAACAGCGTAAGCCTCTTTTGAAACCTCTGTCTCCTTTCTTGATTCCTTCTGCCAGTCCCTGGACCTTGGGAATACAGCCCAAGGTAGCTGCCTTGTTGTGGAGGGACACCCAACAAGACCCACTCCACCTAACAAGGCCCGCAAGCTTATAGACTTGTCCACTAGTCCTGTGCTTCCTGCTCTTCTCATGTCCTCTTCCTGAGTAGCCGCTTCATTTCCAAGCTAGCAGCTACAGCTCTGTGGCAATTACTCTCCACTCCATATCCCCACAGTCCCAACCCCTCATGCCTGACCCAGACTAAAAGTACCGACTGCCTGTTGGACATCCCTGCCCAGATGACCCTACAAAACTGAATCTTCATCCCCTCCTGTCGATGTTGCTGTGACAACTGGGCTCCCTACTTCAGAGTCCTTCTTCTCAGTCCTTTAAGCTCATAACTCTGCTGCTAAGTCACTCCAGTCGTGTCCGACTCTGTGCCACCCCATAGACGGCAGCCCACCAGGCTCCTCTGTCCCTGGGATTCTCCAGGCAAGAATATTGGAGTGGGTTGCCATTTTCTTCTTCAATGCACGAAAATGAAAAGTGAAAGTGAAATCGCTTAGTCATATCCGACTCTTCACGATGCCATGGACTGCAGCCTACCAGGCTCCTCCATCCATGGGATTTTCCAGGCAAGAGTACTGGAGTGGGGTGCCATTGCCTTCTCCATAACTCTGAGTCGGTCTAAATGCCTCGGCCTCCCTCATGCTCACACCCACCCAGGCATCTTTCTGGTGCCCCTCCCCTCAGAAATGCTCTGCATCTTCCCTGCCACCCCCATGGCCCCCCACCCTGCTTCAGGCTCTGATCCTGCCCAGCACAGCTTCCAGACTGCCCTTCCTGACTCCGCCCCACCCTAAAACCCAGCAGTTCCCTGAGTGTGGTCCGCAGGCTGACTGGAAGGCAGCGACTGCATGGCCTGGGCCGTGTTAGAAATGCAGACCCTCGGGTTTCACCCAGAAGGACTGAATCAGAAACACCGGGGGCATGGCTCTGTGTTTCACAAACCTCTTCTCTCCCACCCAGACGTCCAGGGTTCCTACCCTTCACCAGAAGAAATGTGCGTTAATACCTGCTTACATTGTCCTGGGCCCCCAGGTGACTCAGCCCCGAAGTTAGGGGCTTGTGTGAGGGGCAGCAGGTGAGGAGGGCACACAGGATTGTTTTCCCGGGTGTGGACACCATTGCCCTTTGGGGGATTGTTTTCCCGGGTGTGGACGCCATTGCCCTTTGGCTTTTAGCTGATGTGGGCTTGCACTAGACCAGGCGCAACTGCATCCATTTTGGAGACACTGCGTGGAGGTCCCAGTGGTTTTGGGGGTCCTGGCACAATGGCTAGTATAGGTCTTTATCGCTCATTAATTAAGGACTGAGGTGGGCAGAGGTGTGGGTAAGGAGTGGCCACTGCTGAGAGGACCCAGAGGAAAGAATAGGGAAGGCTTTGCATGGAGACTTGGGATTGTCCCTGCATAGAAGGGACACTGTAGCCATCATGAGGTATACTTACTTATCTTTGACCACTGGCCTGAGTGCTTAACGCCAGGTTAACTTCCAGTGCTTAACTTCCAGGCCCCCCAGGAAGATTCCCTGAGCCTTTCAGGTCCCTGGAAAAGCCCTCGTTGTGGATGGTGGGGATGAGGGCGGCAGATGAGGGGGGCGCTGTCCAGCAACGACCGCAATGCTGCCAGTCCCGACTGGGTGGGGCAGCTAAGTACCAGTGCCAGGTCGTGCGCTCCCCACTAGTCTCCCTCCCTGGGCAGGGACAGAGCGTGAGTCTCCTCTGACTGGATCAGGGACCTAATGGGGGTGTTTTTTCTCTTCACAGTATCAGGCTTGGCTCCATTCTCTTCTAATCATTCTGAACTGTGATTTGGGTGAAAGATCATACCTTGGTTGCCACAATCAGCTTATAAGCAATAAAGAACCTATAATCAAAGGGAACTGGTTGTGAGTCTGGGTCCAAACAGTCCAGAGATCAGAGAAGGCTGTTGGAATAAACTGAAGCCTGTCGGAAGTACTTAGAGAGGCTGGAGTCTGCCTTGACTTTGATAGAGAGAAAGGGCGGAGGAGGCAGGAGGCCAAACCAGCTGTCAGAGGTGCTTAGGTTTTTTTTTTCATAGTATGAAGATTCCCACCCTTAAACAGTTACTTCTTTCTTTTTTTCCCTTGGTTTCAAAAATAATGCAAAAAATTCAAAGAACACAAAAATGTGTGTTTTGGAAGGCAATTGCCTCCAACAATCTCATACAGACCTGAGTCAGAGATGGTTCTAATATGTTTTCAGTATGATGTATATTCTTTCAGTCTTCTTCCAGATTTTTTCTTCCATTTTTACATTACTTAATCCCATAAAAATAGGATTATGTTATAACATACATTTTTGCAACTGTTCTGAAACTTGCCATGTTCTCTTAATAATACTCTTGGATGGCTGTCCAAATCAGTTTATAGAATTTTTAAGCCCTAACGTAGTTTTCCATAGTAGGGATATACTGTAAAATTTTTAACCAATATTCTGATTGATAGGTTCTTGAGTCATTTCCAATTTTTCACCTATGCAAACATTGCTGCAGTTTATAAAACTTCATATATTGTGCCTTTGTATGCATGTGTAAGTATATCTATATGGTAAATTTCCTACAGTGGAATTGTCTGATCAAGCAGGGAACATTTAAAATATTGATAGATATGGCCATATTGTCTTCCAAAAAGGTACACTAGTTTACACTCTTGCCAATAAGATATGAGACCACTTCCTTCTCCACACTCTTTCAGACACTATCAGTGGTTTTTTGTCCATTACATCTGTTTGTTACCTTTGGAAACATACTCATTTTCGTGTGGCTCACCACCTTAGAATTGGTTAAGTTTTCCCCCTAATTATAAAAGTAATGCATGCAATTTTTTTTAAAGGAAAATATGGAAACAGGAGTTTGCGTCTTAAGATGTTTCTTTTGGTGGACAGTTGGCCAACTGAGCGTCTCTGCTCCTCTTGCTCTCTTTGTGCCCAAAAGAACCATGTGGCAATGAACCATCTTTTAAACTTTTCCTAATCCAAAAGGAGAAACTTAGCATCTTCCTATTTTGGAATTAAAATTTTAAATTATTTGGTAGACAATGAGAATAGACCCATTTATTAATCTTTTGGGGGGAATCTTTCTCTGAGAAAGATCATATCTTTGTCCATTTTTTTTATTGTATGGTTTGTCTTTATCTTCTCGAGTTTTAAGAGTTCTTAGTATATTTCAGTAGTGATACCATTAGCCTTTTGTTTATCACAAGAGCTGAAGTTATTTTCCCTCCAGTTTACCTTTTATTTATTTGCCTTTTGGCTTTATCTGGTGGCATTTGCCTTATTGGAATTTAATCTAAAGTCTTTCCTTTTTGCTGTGTTTCATTATATTCTTAGTTCTTTTATTTTTTGTTTTATTTTTAATTGTGGTAAGATACACATAACATAAGATTAGCCATTTTAAGTGTTTACTTCATTATTATTAAGTATGTTCACTTTGTTGTGAAATCTCCAGAACAATTTCGTCTTGCAGAACTGAAACTCTATATCCAGTAAGCCACAACTCCCAACTTCCTGTGATGTCACCATTCTACTTTCTGTACAGATTTGACAACCCTGGGTACCTCATATAAGTGGAATCACACAGTATATGTCTTTTTGTGACTTGTTTATTTCACTTAGCACAATGTCCTCAGGGTTTGTCCATGTTGTAGCATGTATCAGAATGCTCTTTCTTTTTAAGGTTGAGTAATATTCCATTGCATGTATGTACCTCATTTTGTTTCATTGGGAGATAAGTTTTTTTCCACTTCTTGATTACTGTGACTACTGCTGCTATAAACGTGAATGTACAAACACCTCTCTGAGACCCTGCTTTTGATTCTTTTGGGTGCGTACTCAGAAGTGAAATTGTTGGACCACATGATAATCCTATTTTTAATTTTTTGAGGAACTGACACACTATTTTCCACAGTAGTTACATCATTTTATATTCCCACTAACTGTACACAAGAATTCTAATTTCTCCACTTCATCACCAACACTTTTTGATAGTGGTCATCCTGATGGATTTAAAATGGTATATCACTGTGTGTATGTTTTTAAAAATTAAATAGACTATTTCTTAGAACAGTTTAGGTTTATAGAAAAATTGAGCAGAGAGTACAGAGATTTTCCATATATCCCCTATCCCTACTCATGCATAGCTTTTCCCACTAGCAACATCCCCAACCAGACTAGTACATGTGTTAAAACTGATGAACCTGCAATGACATGTCATTGACACCTTAAGTCCATAGTTTATATTAGAGTTCACTTCAGGTGTTGAACGTTCTCTAAGTTTTGACAAACATATAATATCGTGTATACATCATCATAGTATCATAAAAGATAGAATCACGGTCCTAAAAATCCTCTGTACTACACCTATTCATCCCTCTCCACCCTCCAACCCCTGGCAATTACCAATCTTTTTATTGTCTCCATAGTTTTGCCTTTTCCAAAATGTCATTTCATTTATGTCGTACAGCATGTAACCTTTTAAGACTGGCTTCGTTCACTTAGTCACATGCGTTTAAGTTTCCTTCATGTCATTTTATGGTTTGATAGCTGATTTTTCAGTAGTGAATAATACTGCATTATCTGAATGTACCACAGTTTATCGATTCACCTATTGAAAGACATCTTGATGCTTCCAAGTTTTGTCAGTTATGAATAAAGCTGCTTTATAAACATCATTGAGTACGTTTTTGTGTGGATATAATGTTTTCAGCTCATTTGAGTAAATACCAGGAGAGTAACGGCTGGATCACATGGTGAGAGTGTGTTTAGTTTCGTAAGAAATTTCAAACTGCCTTCCAAAGTGGCTGTACCATTTTGCATTCTCACTAGTAATGAATGAGAGAGAGCCTGTTGCTCCACATCACTGTGGTTCTGATTTACATGTGAGCACTTCTTTTTAATGTCAAAAATGTCTCCTGTTTCACAGTTGTTGATCTCTTAATTTCTTTGAAGGAAGGAAACAACAAATATCATTTTTTCATACTCTTTAAAATAAAATTTTGTCATTTTATTTTTGTCAAAATAGAAATTTGTTAGTTTTCTTCTGATTTAAAAAGAATTCAAAACATTTCCAAGAAAAAGATGTATGAAATGAAAAATAAAAATCCCCACCATACAGATAACCATTATGAACCAAACTCTTTACAGACATTTTTCAATACAAATACACAGTTATCGTACTGTACACACTACTTTATATATACATAATTTATTTCACTTTTTATTATCTTTCATTTGTCATTAGACTGTCAGCTCTAGGAAGGCAATAATTTTATTTCTTTTTTGCTCACCTCTGTAACCCCCATGACTACAGGAGGGCCTTACACATGTGGACACTCAAGAAACATCTGCTAAATGAAGAAAGAAATAAACAAGTTCCACTTTTAATCACTTAACAAAATGTCTTGGAATTTCTTTTTTTTTCTGTGACCATAAATACAGACTTTCATCATCATCTCGTTTATTGGCTGCATATATTTCAATGTATTTATCAAATTAATCCTTTACTGATTGCCTGTAACAGCTAGCTTCCACTTTGTCACTATTATATACAATACTGTGATGAATATGATTTTACTTATGTTTGTATACATATGGGATTATCTCCTTAGATTATTCCAAAAGGAGAAGTTTCTTGGTTAAATAGAATACACATTTTAATTAAAAATCATTTTTCTAAGCCAGACCTCCTGAAAGTAACTGCAATTTATTCTCCTACTTAGGTATGAGAGTGCTTATTTTCTTAGAACCTAACTGGAGAGCATCAAACCTTTTTTTTTTCCAGTGGCTTACCCAGTTTTAATTATATCAGAAATTGCATCATCCTCTGCTTGTTTACGACTCAGATCTTCTATGAGTCAAACAACCAAGGGAAGCCAAACAGCTTTTACTCCTATTCTTAGAGCATATTCTATACTGTAGCTATTATCCAACGTATTTCTTTAAGTTTAACCTTTTTGAAAAACTCTATTTTAATTTTGTTTTTACATATAAACATTTATTTTTAAATGCTAAGTCTCAAATCCAGGCATTTTTGAGCACCCTAATTACATAATCCTATAATATCTAGTCCACATCCTGGAAGTATTATTTTCTGTTAATTATTCACTCTGTACAGTTAGAAAGAGAAAGGACAAGTGAAGAGATGGTCTAGAAAGGCCAGTCAATCCAGTTGCTATCTTCCTTGGTTTTTAAATTTATAGTAAAGGCTCAGAGAAGTCCTAGAGTACAGTAAACATTCAGAATTTCCCAACTGATTTACCCTTAGAACATTTCTTAAAAGCATGTCTTTTAAAATATTGCAGGATAGAGTTCTACAGATGATCCACTTGAAAAATACAATTAGTTGTGGAGTCCTGGTCTGGGTTTGAATCACATCTCTGCCCCCTACTATTAACTTTAGGCAAGCTTTAATTTTCTCATCCATAAAAAATGTTTCTTCTTACAACTATTGTGAGGATTAAATGAAATCATATGTGTAAAGCTTCTGGTGTATAGTAAGGGTTCTGCGGCAAATATCAGTAAATGGAAGCTGTGCCCTTAGCATTTCAGGGCTCTCACCTCATCAGGTTATTTATTAAGCTCTACCATTGATTTCATCAAGAACTATGTCCCACTCATCATCTAGATCACCTGGAATAGATTTGGGATATTCCTAAAACTGATAGCAAACATTTTTTGGTTTGTATCATTTCTGCAGATGACTGGTCTACTTAATGTCTTAATTCTTAATTGCATTTTGGGAGTTAGCTCGCAGTTATCCTCTTGTGATATCCATAACTTACATGTTTGTTGTTGCTGTTTAGTCACTAAGTCATGTCCAAATCTTTTGGGACCCCGTGGACTGTAGCCTGCCAGGCTCTTCTGTCCACGGGATTTCCCAGGCAAGAATACTGGAGTGTGTTGTCATTTTTCACTCCAGGGGATCTTCCTGACCCAGGGATCAAACCTGCGTTTCCTGCATTGGCAGGTGGATTCTTGACTTACCTTTCAGTAAGCTAAATGGCCCGTTATACTGATGCCCTCGTGTTTTGTTCTGCCCTTTTAGTTTAACCATTAGTTTCTAGATTTAGTATTAAGGCCTCTTTGGGACCAGAATTTGGTTTAACACTTCTAATACTTGGTATCTTTCTTCTCAAACATCTTATTGAATTTTTGTCAGCACACATATTTTACTGATTGTCAGGATGTTTTTGCACTGACTGACATTCCCTCAATTTTTATTCCAAACTCTTATTTCTTTTTTAAATGATCCCAATATGGTGGCTTTTGGGTTCTTAGAGCTCATTCTTCAGTTGTAGCCATAGGATATCATAGATACGGAGGTATACTGGCTGCCCACTTTGGGCCTCTTGTAGGTGCTGTGAGGATCAAAATCCAGAACACTGATTTATGTCCACTCACACTAAACTGACTAGTTCCCTGGCCATATTAGCAGTTGAGTGATTGCTGTTCTGTTCCATGTGTTATTAATACTTGGCAGTAATTATAACCTACTAAGAAGCCTAGAATAATCCTAACAAATTCAAATTTTCTTTAAAACCAAGATAATACGGTTCTGCATCTGGATCAGAGGCTGACAAACTGCAGCCTTCAGGCTGGCCACCTGTTTTTGCGAATACCTTCTTCTTGGAACGTGGCCATTCCCATGTTTATGCAACGTCTGTGGTACCGCAGAAGCTGATTGGCTTCCACAGAGACCAAGTGGCCTGCAAGCCTAGAATATTTACCGTCTGGCCCTTTAAGACACAGTTCACCAACCCTTGTTCCAGACTATCAGAAGTTGCCAGATAATCATGGTTTTACAGCAAGGAGAGTTGGATGAGTTTAAGAGATAGTGTAATCAAACTATGCTTGAAACCTCCTTCACCATTCTAGAATTATACTTGAATTCACTAGAATTCTTGAGTCCTGTTAGATCTTGGTTTGGAGCTCTCTTTTTAAAAACCTTTCTTTATGGTCTTTGTTTCAAAGTCTGTTTTGTCTGAGTATTGTGACGCCTGCTTCCTTGTCATTTTCACTTGCATGAATTATCTTTCTTCATCCCTTCATTTTCAATCTATGTGTGTCCTTTGCCCTAAAGTGGGTCTCTTGTAGAGAGCATATTGTAGGCTCTTGGGTTTTTTTTTTTTTAATCCAATCTGCCACTCTGTGTCTTTTAACTGGAGCATTTAGTCCATTGATATTTAAGGTAATTTTTTAAAATTTATTTTTATTTATTTGGCTGCACCAGGTTTTAGTTGTGGCACATTGTATCTTTAGTTGCAGCAGGTAGGATCTATTTCCCTGGCCAGGGATCGTACCTGGATCCCCTGAATTGGGAACACAGAGTCTTAGCCACCGGACCATCAGAGAAGTCCCCAAGGTAATTATTGATAGATATGTATCTTTTGCCATTTTAAACCTAGTTTGCCAGCTGATTTTATATTTCTTCTTGTTCCTTTCTTTTCCCTTCTGTGATTTGATGATTTTCTTTTGCATTATGCTTGCGTTCTCTTCTTTTTCGTTTTTGTGAATGTATTGTGTGTTTTTGATTTGTGGTTATCCTGTTTTTCAAGTATGTTAACCCATTACTATATCTACTTCCTTTAAACTGATAGTCATGTAGGCTCAAGCACATTCTAAAATATACACATAAATGTATACATATGTACATTTTCTTACTCTCATCCACCACATTTTATGATTTTGATGTCCTCTTTTACATTTTCATGTTTGTCCTTCTGCTATTCATTTTGGTTATCATCACTTTCACAAATTAAAAAAAAATTTTTTTAATCTGTACACTGGCTTATTTAAGTGATTTACTTTCCAACTGTGATTTTCTCTTTTCTTTAGATTCTTGTTTCTTTTCTATTCGGAGACCTTTCAATATTTCTTTTATGATAGTTTTAGTATTGCGGTATTCTTTTAGTTTTTACTTATTTTAGAAATTCTTTATTTCTCCTTCTATTCTAAATGACAATCTTGCTGGGCAGAGTATCCTAGATTCCTTTCAGGACTTTAAATCTATCTTCCCTTCTGGTCTGCAACATTTCTGAAGAGAAATCAGCTGAGAGCCTTATGGGGATTCCCGTAATTAACTGTTTTTCTCTTGCTGCCTTTAGAATCCTCTCTTTAACTTTAGCCATTTTAACTACAATACGTCTTGGTGTAGATCTGCTTGGGTTCATCTTGTTTGAGATCCTCTGTGCTTCTTATACCTGGATATCTGTTTCCTTCTTTAGGTTTGAGAAGTTTTCAGTCATAATTTCTTCAAATACGTTTTGATCCCTTTTCTCCTTCTAAGATCCTTATTATGCATAGATTGTCATGCTTTCTATTATCCCATAGGACTTTTATACCACTTTCATTTGTCTTTTTTCTATTCTTCCAGATCACTTATTCATTCTCCTGCATTATTCAATCTGCTATTTATTGCCTTTAGCTCAGCTTTTGTCTTGGAAAATGAATTTTACTTGGCTCCTCTTTAAAGTTTTTAGTTCTTTTTTTTACAGTAATCTGCATTTTTATCAACAGCTTTTCTTAATTCCTTCAGTATTTTTATTATCTCCTTTTTGAATTCTATGTCTTTTAGACTGAAGAGGTCTGCTTCATTGTCTGTTCTTTCAGGGGAATTCTCTTGTTCTTTTACTTGGGAATGGTTCCTCTGCTTCTTCATTTTGCTTATTCTCTTATTCCATGAGCTCAGGAGAAACGATTATCTCTTGTGGTCTTGAAGGGCTATTTTTATGTGGGAGTGTCCCTGTGTAGCCTGTGTGGGTTTAACATTTTTGCTGTGAGGGCTGTTTTTAGTATGGATGCCTGTCACCTCTTTCTTCAGTGTGGAGCATCAAACCTTTTAGTTTTCATAATCTAATAGGTGAGAAATGTGCTGTACAGGGTTTAAATTTGCATTTATTTGGTTACTAGTGAGTTATGCATATTTTCTTATCTATTATCAACTTGTATTTCTTCTTTTGTAAATTGCCTATTGGATGCATTTTTCTTAGATGCATAAACTTTCTTATTGATTGATAATAATTCTTTATATACTTAAGATATTAACATTTTGTATGTCATGAATACTGCAAATATTTATTCCTAGTTTGTCACTTCTTTTAAAATTGCTTTCATGGTATCTTTTTAAAAAATTCTTTGTAAGAAATTTTACTTCTAGGTGGCCTTAGTGATAAAGAACCCACCTGCCAGTGCAGGAGACGCAAGAGAGGCAAGTTCAATCCCTGGAGCAGGAAGATCCCCTGGAGAAGGAAATGGCAACCCACTCCAGTATTCTTGCCTGGAGAATTCCATGGACAGAGAAGCCTGGTGGGCTACAGTCCATGGGGTCACAAAGAGTCGGACACAACTGAGCACACACATTAATGAGTTTCTACACCCACATCATCACTGCCTATATCAGGTTTCCATGTAACCTCTCCCAGTTGATAATCCTCCCAAGGTAAACACTACTCTGATAAAGCTTTAATTTTTGATGTAGTAAAACTGTAGCTTTCATAGTTTGTACCTTTGGGTCATGTTTTAAAATAATTACTCATGTGTGCATCCTCAGTCATTTCAGTCATGTCCGACTTTTTGTGACCCTACGGGCCATAAACCACCAGGCTCCTCTGTCCATGGGAATCTCCAGGCAGGAATACTGGAGTGGGTTGTCATGCCCTCCTCCAGGGGATCTTCTTGACCCAGGGATTGAATCTGCGTCTCTTATGTTTCCTGCATTGGCAGGCAGGTTCTTTACCACTAGGGCTTCCCCGGTAGCTCAGCTGGTAAAGAATCCACCTGCAGTGCAGGAGAACCCAGTTCGATTTCCAGGTTGGGAAGATCCCCTGGAGAAGGGATAGGCTACCCACTCCAGTGTTCTTGGGCTTCCCTGGTGGCTTAGACGGTAAAGAATCTGCCTGCAATGCAGGAGACCTGGGTTCAATCTCTGGGTCACGAAAACCCCCTGGAGAAGGCAATGGCTACCCACTCCTGTATATTTGCCTGGAGAATCCCCATGGACAGAGGAGCCTGGCAGGCTACAGTCCATGGGGTCATGCAGAATCTGACAGGACTGAGCGGATAAGCACAGCGCCACCTGGGAAGCTCATTCCTGTACTCATAATTATATAAATATTCACCTATGTTTTATTCTGGCACTTTGGTTATATCATTTATATTGAAATCGTTATTTAATCCATCTGAAATCTATTCTAATGTAAACAAGATAGAAGGATCAAACTCCCCTATCTGTTCCTTCAAGGCTATTACCCAGCATTATTTGTTAACAAGTTAACATCATTTATAAACTAGTCAACACCATCTCCATGAGTTAAAACATTCTTTATATATTCTACTCTCTTGCTTTATTTGCCAATTCCTGCACCAGTATCTCAGCATTTTAAATATAGCTCCAGGTTTTAATATCTCCTGAAGTAAATATTGCTTTGTTATTTTCTTTCAAACCTTTCTTGGTTATTATTTCTCATTTATTCTCCAGAAAACCTTTAAAATCATTTTATGAAATTCTCTCCCCACATCCCCTGAAAAAGTTGAAATCGTAATTGGCTACATTGAGTTTACATATTAATTTATTTTTAAAATTTTTATTTATTGATTTTTTTGGCCTCACTGAGCAGCATGCAGGATCTTAGTTACCCAACCAGGGACCGAACCCATGCTCCCTGGTTAGGAAGCATGGAACCCTAACCACCAGATTGCCAGGGAATTCCCTACATATTAATTTAGAAAGACATTGATACTTTTACATCATTATATATTTATTCAAAACTTTATGTTCCTTAATAACATCTCAAGGTTTTCATCATATAGACCCCTTGCACAGTCCTGTTTTCCAAATTAAGATTTTATGTTTTTTGATGATATTATATTAGCATCTTTGTGATATTTTCTGATTACTGACATACAGGAAACACATGCATTTTATTATGTACATATATAAATATTATTATACACACATATCTTGTCATCTTGCTAAACTATCTCATTAGTTTGAAAGGTTTTTATTTAGTGGGTAGCATATCATTTGAAAATAATATTTATTTAAACCAATATTTCTACATTTTATTTACTTTCTTATTTTTATTATACTATTTAGAACTTACAAAACAATGTTTCATGTTTTGCTGTTACAAGTGGCATTCTTGTCTTTAATGAGAATGCCTCTAGTTCATTTTTCTTAACATCCCTACAACACTCAAGGGTTCTAATTCATTAAATCTGAGGTGGCACCCAGGCATTTGCATCCTGTTAATTACACAAATAATACTGAAGCATGTTCCCAATACGTCATTAGGACGGTAGTCTAGCGTTTTCCCGTTAAATATAATTCAATATAGTATGCATTATTTTTCATATTATTGAATCATTGTTTCACTAAAGGTTTATTAAGAGTTATTAATTGGGAGTTTGGGATTTAATAAAATGTCTTCTCAGCGTCTCAATGATCCTCCCTTCAGGATAAAACATGAAAACATCTGTTCAAAGGCACCAGAGAACACCCAAAATAGGACTTAAGAGGCAAGGTTTCTGGAGAGAGAAAACTCATTTGGGTGAACTTGATATTCTATGCCATTTTTCTCTTGAGATATCTTTCAGTGTTTAAGCAGAGGTCAAGAAGTTGAGTAAGGAGCAGAAACTAAGAGAATAGGAAGCTTATCAGTACTTTTGACAGACTTAGGCCAGGGAGAAAAACACTGCTCAGGAGGAGGGGCACTGTCAAATATTTCAGGCTTTCCATTGGGACCTGTGATGGTTAACTTTTTGTGTTAACTTGGTTAGGCCACAGTATCCAGATATTTGGTTAAGTACTAACTGAGGTATTTCTGTGAATGTATTTTTTAAAGATGAGATTATCCTTTACATCAGTAGACTTTGAATAATGCAGAATATCTTCCAAAATGTGGGTGGTTCTCATCCAATCAGATGGCCTAAATAGAAAAAGACCGATCTTCCTGAAAGAAGAAATTCTGCCAGCAGACCATCTTTGGAGTCAAGCTGCAATTCTTTTTTGAGTCTGCAATCTGCTGGCTGTATGTATACAGACACACACATTCTCTCTCTCTTTCTTTCTCTCAATTTTGATTCTATTTCTTTGGACAACCCTAACTAATACTAGTCCCATGAAAAACTATGCTCTAGAGAATAAGGGCAAGCCAGAAATAGACCAGGCCTTACAAAGACTGAACCCGGCTTAAAATGAGTTCCAATTCCAGATTAGAATAAGGTGATCTCTAACTATCTGCAAAAATTTAGAGTAAATTCTCTCTAGAGGAAGATAATACTTTTAAAAGCCTGTACAAATATTTGTCTACAGTATCTGGGATTCAATTTAAAAATTATCAGAAATACCAGGAAATAGGACTGAAAGAGAAAAAGCAAACAACAGAAACAGGTCACTGATCTGTATCTCGAAAAGCAGGAAAAATCAAAAAAGAGAAATTTGGATATGGTGAAAAGGTTTAACACGTGTAAATGTAATCCTTGAAGGAGAAGAGAGAAAGAATGAGATGAAAAAGAATATTTAAAAAATAATGGACAAGAAATTTCCCAAGCAGGTGAAATACATTAAGCTACAGATTCAAGAAGTACTTTATATCCCAAGTAGGATAAATACAAAGAACATCATTCCTTTGGTACATCATAGTGGAACCAGGATATCCCAGGAGGGGGGTGGGTGGGAGAATCTAAGATGAAGAGAACAATTTAAAAGCAATGGGGTGAAATGTGATACCTTCAAAAGAACAGCAATAAGACTTACAGTTGACTTTTCACAATGGCATGACATCTTCAAAACGCTGATAGATGCAGTTTATAATTATATAATCCAGAAAATAAGACAAAAAGTGAAGTCCAGAAAATGAAGACAAAAAATAAAGACATTTCCAGAGATGCTAACACTGTGATAATTGCCTTAAGGAGAATTTCTCAAGCAGAAGGAAAATTATCCCAGTAGGAAGCACGTAAATTCAGGAAGGGATGAAGAACAATGAAAAGGGTCAGTATTGCATAAATCTGCATGAATATTAATTATACAAGGCAAAAGTAAAAATGTCTTGTGAGCTTTAAAATATATGCAGAATTATAATATACAACAGTAATACTGAAGTCAAGAGGGGATAAATGGAGTTGAAGTATTCTAAGTTTCTTGCATTGTCTTAGAAAGAGAAAATTCTATTTTACATGAAATGTTAATAAGTTAAGGATGAATGTTATAATATCTAGGGTGATCTCTAAAAGAAAAAGAATGTATAACTAATAAGCTAAAAGAAGAGAAAACAACTAGAATAATAGAATATACGCAGTTAATTCAAAAGAAATCGAGAAAGGCCAGAAGGAAGATAAACAGGTGGGAAAAATAAAAAACAAATTGTAAGGTGCCAACTTTATGCCCAGACATATCAGTAATTATGTTAAATTTAAACTGAATAAATATTCCTATTTAAAGATAAAAATTGTTTGACTGCATATTTGATGATATTAAGTCAACAATAATCAATCCTGCTTATAAGAGATATGCCTTAAATGTAAGGATTCAGTAAAATTGAAAGTAAGAAGTACTAATCAAAAGAATGTTATACTAATATCAAAGTAGGTTTTTAAGGCAAGGAGCAGTCCTAAAGATAAAGAAATATTTTATAATAAAAATGGGTCAATCCACCAGAGAATTCCACAGTTATATGGAATTATAACTATTCCATAGTTATGTGCACCTAACACATACACAGGGCAAAGCTTAACCAAACAAAAAGGGGAAAAACACAAATTTGCAATCACATTGGAAGATTTTTAACACAGAAAAGTCTCAGTAACTGTTAGAACAAGGTGACAAAAAGATCAGGAAGGATTTAGGGGATTTGAACAACATGATTAACTCTTATCTGTATACAGAGTGTTGGGTGAATGTTTTTTGTTTCCCTGAATTGTTGCTATGGCCCCAACTGCAAACAAGCTACAGGAGGTGGTCAAAAACCAGAGCCCAGCTCCTCTCCCAGGGCTTCCTGAGAGGCAGCTCAACCACCCTGCTTTCTGGGCACAGCACCCCTGCCCCCCACTCGGAGCCCCCAGACACCCATGTGAGAAAGCTAGAGAGAGACTTGAGTCTTCACAGTTGGAGCCCTCAGCCTTGGAGGGAGAGCAGTGCTAGGGGAAGGGGAGTTCTCTCCTTTCTCTATGGGGAGGAGAGGGCTGCTCATAAGTAATTCTCTATCAAGTAAGGGGGTTTCCAAGAGGACAATTTGGAAGGTCCAGTGAGTGTGAAAGTCGCTCAGTTGTGTCTGACTCTTTGAGACCCCATGGACTACACAGTCCATGGAATTCTCCAGGCCAGAATACTGGAGTGGGTAGCCTTTCCCTTCACCAGGGGATCTTCCCAATCGAGGGATCAAACCCAGGTCTCCCACATTGCAGGTGGATTCTTTACCAGCTGAGCCACCAGGGAAGCCCAAGAATACTGGAGTGGGTAGCCTATCCCTTCTCCAGCAGATCTTCCCAATCCAGGAATTGAACCGGAGTCTCCTGCATTGCAGGCGGGTTCTTTTACAACTGAGCTATCAGGGAAGCCCCAGAAGGTCTAGTGCCCACAATAATTCTCCTTTTAGGGGTCTGCCGGTCCAGAGGCTGTACTGATCTGCTCTGAGTCCACCTGAGTGGGGTTTGCGGGAAGGCGATGAGACAGGTCGGACGGTGGGGAAGTCTATGGAGAAGACTGGACACCCCCACCTGGGACGTTCTTACAGGTCCAATGGGCACAGGGAAGGTGGTTGTGCTTAAGCCTTCTTGTCAATATTTAAGCAAGAGAAAGACTGTGGGTGGTCCCCTGGAGAATGTATCCCTAGAGTGGGGCTAAGGGCGAGTGAAAGCATTTGAACTAGACCAGATTCCCCAGGTCAAGAAAGGGTGCTGTTTAGGTGCAGGGGGCAGGGTGGGGGAGGCGGCGGTTTGCACACAGCATGCTGAAAACCCCACATGCGATCAGTATGAGAAAGACAGTGCTAAATGCAGATGTGACAGCCAAAGAAAGAACTCTGAAACCTACCAGCCAACTAAGTAAAAAGACACATGCTCTTTTCCTGCCCGCTCTCAGGGACGACCCCAAGTCTGGAGGAGTTAGAAACAGACCTCACCCCCTCTCCACTTTCTAGGGGTCCCGAGCCTTGGGCTGGACTGGAAGGTGCCCCGGGATCCCTGTTCCTTCCAGGCAAGCCCTAGCGGTATGGTGCCCCAGGTCACTATTTTGAGCCTAGGAGACAAGAGAAACTAGAGGGGAGGGTTGGGGGAAAGACGATTGGAGGGCTTTAAAAGGAGAATTGGTAGCCTCCTTGCTGGATGGTTCTTTAAAAGTAAAGCTCTACCTAACACTTCAGGCGAGCCCACTCAGAAGGGTGGCTTTGAAATGACAGACACCTGACAGCCCATTTCATTTTGTGATCGGGGCAGTGGTTTCCCTGGGATAGGCCTTAGCATATAGGGACACCATTGAGCCTGGGCTGTTAGGATCCTCTGCCCATCTCTCTAACAAGGCAAGGATGTTCCTCTGAAAGGCCAGAGCCCCCAAAGGATGATTTGGAGCAAACTACTGGCCTTGGACCGCACTATTATTGTTATTATTGCTATTATCGATAGCTGCCATTTATTGATTGTTGTTTACAAATTGTACTAGGCCCTGTGTATGCATTCCCTTATCTAAACATGGTACTTTCGACATTGTATAAAGGTGAGAACTTTGAAGCGGTAAGGCACTTATTGAAGTGACATAATAAGCAAGTGAGGAAGCCAGGAATCCACCCCAGGTCAGTCTAGCTTTGAAGCCTGCTCTTAATCTCAGCATTTCACTCTCCCCTAGTGCTGAGGGGAAAAAATATATATTTGCAATTTGGTATTAGCTGAGAACTAGTAGTGTTCTGAAAGTAGTGTCTCCCATAACAACATAATGCACATAATTTAGAGTCAGCTTTAATTTTTAAAATGTTCCTGAGTAGCCAAAGTAACTTTTAGCAAGTCAAATGAAGCAACTATGAAAAACCAAAATAGTAAGAGGCTACTTAGGACCTCATAAAAATTAAGGTTTAGGATACATTTTTCACTGTCTTAAAAATATTTTACTTTGGAGAGGCAGAGAAAAATGGGTTGAGGAAGAGTAAGAGATACAAACTTTCAGTTACAAAATAAATGTCACAGGTATGAAATGTACAGTGTGGAAATATAGTCAATAATATGTAATACCCTTGTATGATAGATGGAAACTAGATTTATCATCATGGTCATTTTGAAATGTATAGAAATATCAAGTCACTAGGATGTACACCAGGAACTAACATAGTGTTGGAGATCAATTATTCTTCAAAAGTAAACAGAACAAGCTCATAGAAAACGAGTTCAGATGTATGGTTACCAGAGGTGGGGAAGGGTGAGATTTGAATGAAAGTGATCAAAAGGTACAGACTTTCAGTTATAAGATAAATAACTACTACAGAAGTAATGTACAACATGAGAAAGATAATTAACACTGTTCTATGTTACAAATGAAAATTGTTAAGAGTAACAACTCTCCCAAGTAACTCCTAAGACTTCTTATCACAAGGAAAAAAAGTTTTTTTCCATTTCTTCAGTCTTTACGCTCTACCAAGTGAGTTATTTTGGTTGCCTTTTTCTTTTCCTTTAATGCTGTAGTTATGTGAGATGATGGATGTTCACTTAACCTGTTGTGGTCATCATTTCATGCACATAAGTCAAATCATTATGCTATACACCTTATACAGTGCTGTACATCAATTATATCTCAATAAAACTGGGAAAATCTATTATCTTGTGGTAGTATGGAATCTGGCAATAAGGGTAGACTCGAGAAAATGTTTGTGAGTGGTTATCTTGGAAAGTGTGTTTGTGTAGGACCAAATGCAGAGTAACACCTAGGAAGTTCACTTCCTCCAGTTCTCTGACCATGCGGTCAACAGCCCCCATTGTTATAAATATGAGGTCAGTCTCCGACTAGAGCCCAGTTACGGTCCATCACTGCCCAATTTTAACACTTGAGCTAAGTAAAGCATCCATGGGGACTTTTTGCCTCTTGAATTTTTAATGCTCCTTCTGTACGATGGGTTCTAATCCCCATCTTTATTTATGAATTGTGCTTCTTGTTTATTATTTTACTCTTTGGATTTAGTTCTGTTTAGATAGATCCAGAGTCTAGCTTATTTTCCTTAAATAAGGATAACTTGTGCTTCCCCTAACTCAAATTAAGTCTACTTTTTTAAATTGGTCATTCTACCTAAATTCTATGCCACCTTGTTAACAATTTGTGCAATTCCAGGATTCTCAGATCAGCATTTGACATAAAGAACAGATGGTCTTCAAACAACAATGCCACCACAGGTCACTGCTACAATGCTTGCCCTACAGTGGCAAGAATAATATGAAATTGTCTGCAACTTTCACTGACCTTTCCTCAGTCTGGGCCATGGACAAATTGATTTGGCACTGCTATTCCACTTCATGGGCCAGAGTGGGGGGAACAACTTTCCTGAGGGCTGATCCAGGCTGAGTTCTGACACCAGTACTTTTCCACTCATTAAAAAACAAAAACAAAATCCTGATACTATCTTTGGATGAGTTAGTTGCACAGCCCCTTGCGATAAAAAAAGAAAAGGAGGTATGCTTTTTTACTGTGGTGAGATGGCTTTTTCTCCTGGACAAAGAATGGTCTATATATACAGCAGTCTTTATTAGTTAAGGACAGAGAAGGGCTACAGATCAAAACCTCTAACAATGAAGTTATTATCTAGGAAGGTAGTCCCATGTTATTCCCAAGTTCATAAATGAGGAGACAACCACGTTGTTCAAAATTTGATTCCCCAAATTCACTGTCCAAAACCTCTTTGTGGGTACTGCAAGTCCCTTTTCGACTGTAAAGTGGGAATCTATGTATTTAGCGGGCCAAGAGCTCTCTTACTCCACCTTGGTGAGCTGTGTTAAAACAAAAGTCATTTGAAAGTCAGAGTCTCAGATCTTACTTAGCCACCAATAAAGAATGGCAGCTAAATTCCAGATACTTGCCAAAGATTACAATTCCAAGTTCACTGTCACTAAATATTTATTAAAATGTCACCAGAGAAACTTGGAGTTGTTTAAAATCTATGCAGTCCATCTGAGCCTTCAAATATGACAAAATACATCCCTAGGTTAAAGCGGATTAAAAGACAACTAGGTATCTGAGCTGAACTATATATGCTGCCTGCCTCCATTCCCCATTTTTCCAGTAGAATTACTTTTACAACATATTGTGCTTTAGTGAGATGCCATCTTTTCTTTTTTATATGAATAAAAATAATCCTCTATGTGCTGTTTGGGTTTATTACACAAATGTTTCTATTATTTATGACATCACACATCATGTGGCCTATCCATGGGAATGTAAGTGATCATCTTACTTTTTTGCCCTATTACTGTATCTCCTTTGTTGTACGCTTGTATTCTATATTCCTTTGCCTCTACCTTCAATTTATCTTTTCTTTGTAGTATTTTACATATCCTGGAAAGCCTTTTTACTATGTTCAGAGTATAGCATGGGTTTGGCACTTAGAAGTAAATATTTGCTGAAAGAATTAAAAGTAGAATACAAAATAATTACATAGAGTGTAAATTAAATTATAAAAGTGGAGTATAAACGATGAAAACATTCATTTATCCCTATCTTGGGTTCTGTCAATACTCAGGCAAAGAATTGGTGCCCTTTCTGTACACACTGACCAATTATGAAGAAATTTATTTCATGGGAGTATAGTTTCTTTAGTGCTTCCCAGGTGGCTCATTAGTAAAGAATCCACCTACCAGTGCAGAAGACATAGGTTCAATCCCTGGGTGGGAAGATCTCCTGGAGAAGGAAATGGCAACCCACTCCAGTATTCCTGCCTGGGAAATCCCATGGGCAGACGACCCTGGTGGGCTATAGTCCATGGGGTCACAAAAGAGTAGTATGTGACTGAGCAACTAAACAACAACATAGTTTCTTTAATTTACTCCATTATTTTTCTCCCTGAAGACAGAGTATAACATTTATTTCCTGTGTATTTTTAAGAGTGCTTTGCACACAGTAGATGCTCAATAAGTGCAAATTAAATGACGCATCTTTTGGGGAGTGAAATGGTTACTACCCCATAGTCAAGGGGCTATTATCTAAAGCCAAGAGCACTTGGTGTTTCCATTTGCATTTTATTAGCTTGCTCACTTTGGGTCATTGTGTCCATAGTGATGGTGCCCTAGCCTCTCCTTCTAGGCACTTAGTGTAGATGCTGTAGCTTTTTCCTGCCCAGCATCCACTCTTCTCTTAATGCCATCATGATTTTTCTTTGGAGAATGAATGTTCCCCTATCCCCAATGCACCTAGTTCAGATGGGGTATAGATACATGACCCAGACCAGGCCAATCAGAGGATTCCATCCTCTTGGCCACAGTGATTGATTCAAGGATGAAGTCATGACCCAATGACTCAATTCCAGGACTTGGAATTGTTGGACACAGCTTTTCTTTTTCTTGCTGGATTTACCAAGACAATAGGAACAAACCTATAGCTGACAAAGTTCCCATACTGGAAAAATCTAATCAAATCAACAAATACTGGGTATATAAGAGCTAAGAGAAGAAAACAAAATGAGTCTTTGATAACAATGAGCACTGGATTCAACTGTGCCTGAACACAAGTTTGAATTGAGTTTTCTGTCAGTGCAAAGAATTCAAACCAACCCAGGATTCTCTGTCATTATATGGTCTCTTCCAAGGCCATGTTGAAGCTCCAAGGGCTGTATCAGAGGCCTTGTGCTTACGGAGCAACACTGGGACTGGGAACTAAAATATTTGTGTAAACTTATCCTGAGTCTACCATGGTTCAATTAAAACAATTTAAAACTCCCAGGCCATTGGAAGGTATAGAATACTAAGCTGGATAAAAGAAATCCTAGACACCGATTTAAGCATGGTACACAGGGATGTTAAGAGCTATTCAAGGTGGCAAAGGGATCAGTGCTGTAGACGGCATGAGCCATATCTTGATGTAATTGTGTATTGATGCGATTTTTTTTTTTTTAAGGCAAAGGGAGATGAAAAGAGGAGACAGAGGGGTAGATAAGTTAACTACAGAGAATGACTGAGGAATATCCAAGAAAAATCTTACTTCCCTTAGGTGATATTTCCACTTCTTTCACCTATCAACAATCCATTACTATTGGTTCAACACAAGTAACATCCTATTGTCTCACTCAGGCCCAGGAAGAAAAACAGAAATAACCCTTGAGGCACTGTGGGAATTCTTTTTTGGAGGACAGTGAGTTGAGGAAAAGTAATCCTTCCCTAGAAACTGAGCACAGAGGAAAATCTGCTAATAAGCCTGAACAGATACATAGGAGTTCTTCAGGCCAAAACCCAGGGGTTGTCTTCTTTAGGTCTATTCTTTCTTGGGCTTTCCACTCTCCAGGTTTTATCCAAAGGTCTCTGCTAGCCCTTGCAGCAAGGTTTATTTTGAATAGGTTCCAGTGGTGATGTCACCCTCATGGAAGGTTTCCATATATGACATCCTCTGCTGCTGTGCCCACGAGCATTCCTAAGGCCCTTTCACTGGTGCTGTCCAAGAATAAGGTCTTGGCTGGATTCCCACATTGAAAGGGCAGTGGAGCTTTGGTTTCTGAAAATAGTAGGCATTGTTCTTTCTGTCCAATTATAAAAACAATGCATGTTCTCTGTAGAATATTTGGAAAATTCAAAAAAGTATGAAGGGGAAAAAAGAGCAATTATGCCATAATTCTATCACCTACAGAAAAATACTATTAATATTTTGGTGTATTTCTTTCTCATAGTTTTGATGAATGCATATATCTATGTATATTTTAGGAAGGTGGTATTGCATTGTGGTTGAGTGTGGGTTTGGAAGTTTGACACCACTCATTTGCAGTTCTATGGCCTTTGGCAACTCCAAAAAAGAACTCCCACAGTGGTCCAAGGGTTATTTCTGTTTTTTTCCTGGGTCTGAGTGAGAATATAGGATGTTACTTGTGTTGGACAAAAAAGTAATGGGTTTTAGTGGGTGAAAGAAGTGGAAACATCACCTAGACTAAAGGAAGTAAGACTATTCTTAGATATTTCTCAGTCATTCTCTGTAGTTAGCTTCCCTACTCCTCTGTACCTCATTTCACCTCGCTTTGCCTTGAAAAAAAAAAAAGCATCACAGAAAAAGCCAAATAGCATCATATACCAAAGCACAATTCCATCAAGATACGGTCCATGCCATGCACAGCATTGCCTTTTCTCTTTAAACAATAAAGTTTGCTATTCTTAATCTAGTCTTCCATCAGTATACTATTATTTTAACTTATGTTTATAATAAGAATTACCTATAAAAAAATTTCCCCAACATTCTTCACCTTTCAATTAAAAAATGGTTATTCCCTCATTCCAGATTAATTTTAGAGTAATCCTTACAAGTTAAAAAGTAAAATTTTTGTAGACTTGCGTTTAATTTTATGGATTAAAGAATTAACATCCTTAAAGCATTAAGTATTCCCCTCATAGAATATAGAATATTTGTCTTTCCATTTATTTTCTTCATGTCCCTCTGTACAGCTTAGTTTTCTTTATAATGAGGAAAGAAACAGAACATTTCCTGTTCATTTTGTTTCAAGTTATTTCATAGTTTTGGTTTCTAAGGTGATTAAGAATCTTTTTCCCCAATCACAACTGGCTATTGCCTGTACTAGAAAGCTAGAAATATATACATCTTTTAGTGGACAAACGTTGCTACTCTTATGTGATATTTTACCAAAATAAAAAAGAGCATGGGAATTATCCTTCGCTTGAAAGTTTGAAATACCTCATTCATAAAAGCCTCTGGAGATAATATTGTACACGTTTTCCCATTTCTTCATCGACTATTGGTCTAAGTTCCACTTAAGATAAATTTTAGTTTCACGCATATGTATAATTTTTTTTTACTAGAAAATCATCTGTTTCACTGACAAGATTATTCACAGAGGGGACTTCCCTGGTGGCCCAGTGGATAAGACTCTGTGCTCATAATGCAGGGGGCACAGGTTCTATCCCTGACTAGGGAACTAGATCCCACATGCCACAACTGACAGCTGGCTCAGCCTAAATAAATAAATAAAATAGCCTAAATAAATAAAATACATGTAAAAGGCTCTCCTCCCTTTAAAAAAAAAATTATTCACAGAGAAGCTTAGTTATACACAAGACTTTCTTATGGGCTTCCCTTGTGGCTCAGCTGGTAAAGAATCCGCCTGCAATGTGGGAGACCTGGGTTTGATCTCTGTGTTGGGAAGATCCCCTGGAGAAGGGAAAGGCTATCCATTCCAGTATTCTGGCCTGGAGAATTCCATGGACAGGACATGGGGTCGCAAAGAGTCGGGCATGACTGAGCGACTTTTACTTTCATTTTCTTATAATGTGCATTTGTTGTATTCCTTTGTTCACTTCTAATTTTGTACATATTTTTCTTTTTCCTTTTTGTCTACTTTATTGTTTTTTCAAAGAATGACATTATGAATTTATCTGCCAAGATTCCTATTTTTAAATTTAGCAATTATCTGCTTTAATATTTCTTTTCTTCCTCCTGGCTTTCCTAGCGTATTTTGTTCTTTTTTCTGAGTCAATGCTTATTTCGTATCTCTTGATTCTTTCTTGTTAAATAAAGCATTTAAGGTTCTAAATTTCCCTCTCTGTATCATTTGTAGAACTAGTTCAGAAGCTTCAATTTGTGATACTGCATTGTGACTCACTCATCTCTAAAGACAAATGGCTATATATGCCGTTTTTATTTTTTCATATTTCTTTCTTTTACCTTCTAAGAGGTAACCTTCTATGATTAACCTGTTAATTTTTAAATTGCATAATCTTTAAAGTCATTATTTAAACTGTGTGCACATTTAATGTGCTGTTCCTGAAGAAACGAAAGCTTTCCCATTTATTGGTTGGGTGACTTTGGGTAAGTCTGTGCATTTATTCCTATCTTATCAAGTGTCAGGCACTGTTCTGGGAGCTGAGAATAGAAGAGAGAACAAAAATTGCTGTTTTCAGAGTGTACTATATATGTATTATATTATATATTATTAATTATATATATATAAGCTAGAAATAAACAGGATGATTTTAGCTAATGACAGTGCTATGCAGACAGTAAAGAAGGAGACAGTGTAATGGAGTAGAGGTGTTTTATATGGGGTTGTCAGGGAAGACCTCTGCCGGCTGCCAGATCTCATGGACCTTGGATACCTTGGTCATTAGCCTAAAAACCTCCCCTGAGCCTTTTGGTACCACTCACCTCTTCCTTTTTTAAGCTGTTGCTTTCCTTTGTTTCTGTGACAAGATAGTAATTACTTGTCACCAGGGTCTCTTCATTTCCTCTTACCTCTCTGACCTCCCCCTTTCAGCGTTTAGTGCAGGCACGTCTTCCCCTGCCCACCTTTTGGACAGCACAACCATCTGTCCTGGCAGCTGGAAGAAGAGCACAACTCCTGGCAGCTCTTGCCTGTGTTCAGATCTTTGGCATGAGGTGACATTGGGGTAGTGGGACAGGCCCAGGATACAATGTCTGAGTCAAGGCCTTAACATGGCTTCCCACAGGTGGAGGTTAGGGCATAGGTCCAGCTGGCTTTCTAGCACATGGTCCAACACCAAGGCTGCTATTTCAAGGAAGGACTCAGCAAAAGAAAGTAAGGAAGTACTGTGTTGACTAAAAGGCATTCAACACAGTGTTAGAAAGCAAACATGACATGAATTTATATGACAGTTCAGTGACTTGACTCACAAAATACAATTAAAAAACGCTGCAAAATAGCAAAAAAATCACATACCAAATTGTGGGTAACAGGCTTAAGTGCCACTGGTGCTCAAAGAAGGAAGCCCTAAGAGTGAATTTATCAGTTCGAGTGGACACTGGAAATGGTACAACTTGAACCAAACCCTCAGGCAGGCAGGTTTAATTAACAAGGACACAAGAGGCCATGGTTATTTAGTGCGACAGGGCTGGATGCTGGATCTGACAGGCACAATGAATGATACTGGGCATATCTTACAAGCAAAAGGTCCACTTCTGACCCCAAGTAGGCAAAGGTTAACAAAAAATTCAACCTTGGATTAAGAAATAAAGACATCTGCAGAGAGAGTCAAAGTTCTCCTATTCTTTCACCTCAAGAAGTAGTTGGAACACAAAAGTGGGAGGTTCAAACAAAAGTGAGGTGGAAGAAAAAATAAAACTCTGCACATGACATGATACTATAAATAGAAAACCCTAAAGATGCCACCAGAAAATTACTAGATCTAATCAGTGAACAGTATGAAAAGGCAAAAAGATAGGACACTGAAAGATGAACTCCCCATGTCAGTAAGTGCCCAATATGCTACTGTAGATCAGTGGAGAAATAACTCCAGAAAGAATGATGGGATGGAGCCAAAGCAAAAACGATACCCAGCTGTGGATGTGACTGGTGACAGACGCAAAGTCTGATGCTGTAAAGAGCAATACTGCATAGGAACCTGGAATGTTAGGTCCATGAATCAAGGCAAATTGGAAGTGGTCAAACAGGAGATGGCAAGAGTGAATGTTGACATTCTAGGAATCAGCAAACTAGATGGACTGGAATGGGTGAATTTAACTCAGATGACCATTATATCTACCACTGTGGGCAAGAATCCCTTAGAAGAAATGGAGTAGCCATCATGATCAACAAAAGAGTCCGAAAGGCAGTACTTGGATGTAATCTCAAAAACGATAGCATGATCTCTGTTCGTTTCCAAGGCAAACCATTCAATATCACAGTAATCCAAGTCTATGCCCCAACCAGTAATGCCGAAGAAGCTGAAGTTGAATGGTTCTATGAAGACCTACAAGACCTTCTAGAACTAACACCCAAAAAAGATGTCCTTTTCATTATAGGGGACTGGAATGCCAAAGTAGGAAGTCAAGAAACACCTGGTGTAACAGGCAAGTTTGGCCTTGGAGTACAGAATGAAGCAGGGCAAAGGCTAATAGTTTTGCCAAGAGAATGCACTGATCATAGCAAACACCCTATTCCAACAACACAAGAGAAGACTCGACACGTGGACATCACCAGATGGTCAACACCGAAATCAGATTGATTATATTTTTGTAGCCAAAGATGGAGAAGCTCTATACAGTCAGCAAAAACAAGACCAGGAGGAGACTGTGGCTCAGATCATGAACTGCTTATTGCCAAATTCAGACTTAAATTGAAGAAAGTAGGGAAAACCACTAGACCATTCAGGTATGACCTAGATCAAATCCCTTATGAGTATACAGTGGAAGTGACAAATAGATTTAAGGGACTAGACCTGATAGACAGAGTGCCTGATGAACTATGGACAGAGGTTCGTGACATTGTACAGGAGACAGGGATCAAGAAAATCCCCATGGAAAAGAAATGCAAAAAAGCAAAATGGCTGTCTGAGGAGGCCTTACAGATAGCTAGGAAGAGAAGAGAAGTGAAAAGCAAAGGAGAAAAGGAAAGATATTCTCATCTGAATGCAGAGTTCCAAAGAATAGCAAGGAGAGATAAGAAAGCCTTCCTCAGCGATCAGTGCAAACAAATAGAGGAAAACAACAGATTGGGAAAGACTAGAGACCTCTTCAAGAAAATTAGAGATACCAAAGGAACATTTCATGCAAAGATAGGCTCGATAAAGGACAGAAATGGTATGGACCTAACAGAAGCAAAGATATTAAGAAGAGGTGGCAAGAATACACAGAAAAACTGTACAAAAAGATCTTCACAACACAGACAATCATGATGGTGTGATCACTCACCTAGAGCCAGACATCCTGGAATGTGAAGTCAAGTGGGCCTAAGAAAGCATCACTACTAGCAAAGCTAGTGGAGGTAATGGAATTCCAGTTGAGCTATTTCAAATCCTCAAAGGTGATGCTGTGAAAGTGCTGCACTCGGTATGCCAGCAAATTTGGAAAACTCAGCAGTGGCCACAGGACTGAAAAAGGTCAGTTTTCCTTCCAATCCCAAAGAAAGGCAATGCCAAAGAATGCTCAAACTACTGCACAATTGCACTCATCTCACATGCTAGTAAAGTAATGCTCAAAATTCTCCAAGCCAGGCTTCAGCAATACGTGAACCGTGAACTTCCAGATGTTCAAGCTGGTTTTAGAAAAGGCAGAGGAACCAGAGATCAAATTCCCAATATCCGCTGGATCATCGAAAAAGCAAGAGAGTTCCAGAAAAACATCTGTTTCTGCTTTATTGACTATGCCAAAGCCTTTGAGTGTGTGGATCACAATAAACTGTGGAAAATTCTGAAAGAGATGGGAATACCAGACCATCTGACCTGTCTCTTGAGAAACCTGTATGCAGGTCAGGAAGCAACAGTTAGAACTGGACATGGAACAACAGACTGGTTCCAAATAGGAAAAGGAGTCCGTCAAGGCTGTATATTGTCACCCTGCTTATTTAACTTATATGCAGAGTACATCATGAGAAACGCTGGGCTGGAAGAAACACAAGCTGGAATCAAGATTGCCGGGAGAAATATCAATAACCTCAGATATGCGGATGACACCACCCTTATGGCAGAAAGTGAAGAAGAACTGAAGAGCCTCTTGATGAAAGTGAGAGTGAAAAAGTTGGCTTAAAGCTCAACATTCAGAAAACTAAGATCATGGCATCTGGTACCATCACTTCATGGGAAATAGATGGGGAAACATTGGAAACAGTGTCAGACTTTATTTTTTTGGGCTCCAAGATCACTGCTGATGGTGATTGCAGCCATGAAATTAAAAGACGCTTACTCCTTGGAAGGAAGGTTATGGCCAATCTAGATAGCATATTTAAAAGCAGAGACATTACTTTGCCAACAAAAGTCCATCTAGTCAAGGCTATGGTTTTTCCAGTGGTCATGTATGGATGTGAGAGTTGGACGGTGAAGAAAGCTGAGCACTGAAGAATTGGTGCTTTTGAACTGTGGTGTTGGAGAAGACTCTTGAGAGTCCCTTGGACTGCAAGGAGATCCAATCAATCCATCCTAAAGGAGATCAATCCTGGGTGTTCATTGGAAGGACTGATGTTGAAGCTGAAGCTCCAATACTTTGGCCACCTCATGTGAAGAGTTGACTCATTGGAAAAGACCCTAATGCTGGGTAGGATTGGGGGCAGGAGGAGAAGGGGACGACAGAGGATGAGATGGCTGGATGGCATCACCGACTCAATGGACATGGGTTTGGGTAGACTCCGGGAGTTGGTGATGGACAGAGAGGCCTGGTGTGCTGCAATTCATGGGGTCACAAAGCGTCGGACACGACTGAGCGACTGAACTGAACTGAATCAGTGAATTCAATAAAATTGCAGGATACAAAATTAATGCACAGAAATCCCTTGCATGCCTATACACTAACAACAAAAAATCTTAAAAGGAAATTAAGGAAATAATTCCATTCACCACTGTAACAAAAAGAATAAAATACCTAGGAATAAATGTACCTAAAGAAACCAAAGATCTATATGCAGAAAACCAAAAGACGCTGATGAAAGAAATAAAAAAACAACACAAACAGACGGAGAGATATACCATGTTCTTGGATTGGAAGAATCAATATTGTGAAAATGACTACACTACCTAAAGCAGTCTACAGATTCAATGCAAATTCTATCAAATTACCAATGGCATTTTCACAGAACTAAAACAAAAAATTTTACAACGTGTATGGAAACACAAAAGCCCCCAAATAGCCAAAGTAATCTTGAGAAAGAAAAACGGAGCTGGAGGAATCAACCTTTCTGACTTCAGGCTATACTATTAATACAAAGCTATAGCAATCAAGATGGGAGCTTCCCTGATGACTCAGTCGGTAAAGAATCCACCTGCAGTGTAGGAGACCTGGGTTCAATTCCTGGGTCAGGAAGATCCCCTGGAGAAGGGAATGGCTACCCACTCCAGTATTCTTGCCTGGAGAATCCCATGGACAGAGGAGCCTGGTGGGCCACAGTCCATGGGGTAGCAAAGAGACACAACAGAGCGACTAAGCACAAAGTAACCAAGACAGTATGGTACTGGCACAAAAAGAAATATAGCTCAATGGAACAAGATAAAAAGCCCGGAGATAAACCTACACACCTATGGGCACCTTATCTTTGACAAAAGAGGAAAGAATATGCAGTAGAGAAAAGATAAGCTCTCCAATAAGTGGTTCTGGGAAAACAAGAGAGCTACATGTAAAAGAATGAAATCAGAACACTTTGTAACACTGTAAGACCAAAAACTATAAAACCCTTAGAAGAAAACATAGGCAGAACACTCTTTGACATAAATCACAACAAGATCTTCTTTGACCTACATCCTAGAGTAATGGTAATAAAAACAAAAATAAATAAATGGGACCTGACTAAACTTAAAAGCTTTTGCAGAGCAAAGGAAACTATAAGTAAAATGAAAAGACTACACTTAGAATGGAAGAAAATAATTGCAAATTAAACAACCAACAAAGGATTAATCTCCAAAATATATAAGCAGCTCATTCAGCTCAATATCAGAAAAACAAACAACCCAATCAAAAAATGGGTGGAAGACCTAAACAGACATTTCTCCAAAGAAGACATACAGATGGCCAACAAGCACATGAAAAGATGCTCAACACTGCTTATTATTAAATAAATGCAAATCAAAACTACAGTGAAGTATCATCTCACACTGGTCAGAATGGCCATCATCAAAAAATCTATTGACAATAAATGCTGGAGAGGATGTGGAGAAAATGGAACCCTCTTGCACTGTTGGTGGGAATATAAACTGATAGAGCCACTATGGAGAACAGTATGGAGATTCCTTAAAAAAACTAGGAATAAAACTGCCATATCACCCAGCAATCCCACTACTGGGCTTATACCCTGAGGAAACTGTAATTCAAAGACACACGTTCCCCAAGGTTCACTGCAGCACTATTCACAACAGCCAGGACATGGAAACATCTAGATGTCCATCAGCAGAGGAAGGATAAAGGAGCTGTGGTATATATATACATACATACACACACACACACACACACACACACACACACACACACACACACACAAGGAATATTACTCAGCTATAAAAAGGAACAAATTTGAGTCAGCTGTAGTGAGGTGGATGAACCTAGAGCCTGTTACACAAGTAAGTCAGAAAGAGAAAAACAAGCATCATATATTAATGCATACGTATGGAATCTAGAAAAACAGTACTGGTGAACCTATTTACAGAGCAGAAATAAAAATGCAGACAACAGACTTGTGGATATAGTGGGGGAAGGAGAGGGGGAGACGAACTCAGAAAGTAACACTGACACAGATGCAATACCACGTGTAAAACACAGAGTTAGTGGGAAGCTGCTGTGTAACACAGGGAGCTCAGCTCAGGGCTCTGTGACAACCTAGAGGGGTAGGATGGTGGGGGAGGTAGGAGGGAGGTTCAAGAGGGAGGGGATATATGTATACTTACAGTTGATGTGTATTGTTGTACAGCAGAAACCAACACAACAAAGCAATTATCCTCCAATTAAAAATGAGTTTTCAAAAGGAGTAAAGGTGGAAACGAGATAAAAGATATGGTGCCATCTCTTTAGTTCCTGGGTCTGCTCTGAGTCTTAGGGGAAATGAGTAGAAATTTGGAGTATTTCTTCTATTTCTTGAGGTTTTCAGGTTTTTCAGTTCAGAACATCAGGGCAGACCAGAAAAGATAATTGGAGCTGAAGCCCAGTTAGTGATAAACAACATAAATCTGTCTGAGGAGTCCTCTAGCTGGAAGTTGAAGCAGGTAGAGGTCTCACAGGTAGAAGCAAGGGCACCTCAACTCTAAGACTTCCAGAGATACAAATAGTAAGTACGTTAAGTCTTCACTCTCGGCCGCCCTCAAAGGTGATACTGTGAAAGTGCTGCACTCGATATGCCAGCAAATTTGGAAAACTCAGCAGTGGCCACAGGACTGGAAAAGGTCAGTTTTCCTTCCAATCCCAAAGAAAGGCAATGCCAAAGAATGCTCAAACTACTGCACAATTGCACTCATCTCACATGCTAGTAAAGTAATGCTCAAAATTCTCCAAGCCAGGCTTCAGCAATACGTGAACCGTGAACTTCCAGATGTTCAAGCTGGTTTTAGAAAAGGCAGAGGAACCAGAGATCAAATTGCCAATATCCGCTGGATCATCGAAAAAGCAAGAGAGTTCCAGAAAAACATCTATTTCTGCTTTATTGACTATGCCAAAGCCTTTGAGTGTGTGGATCACAATAAACTGTGGAAAATTCTGAAAGAGATGGGAATACCAGACCATCTGACCTGTCTCTTGAGAAACCTGTATGCAGGTCAGGAAGCAACAGTTAGAACTGGACATGGAACAACAGACTGGTTCCAAATAG